>NC_054824.1:67084191-68337524 GCF_018345385.1 Vulpes lagopus
GATGGAACTTTGTTGTTCCACCTGACACTTGAGCCTCTCCGTTGCTCCCTGCCATGTGGCGACCAGGCGTTTGCCCACTTTCAGGGTAGCCTGCCGTGTCCCCGAGAACACTGACTCTGGGTGCATCCTTCTTCACGTTAGGCCTGCTCTGCCCTTCAGGCCTTTGAAATCAGTCTGTTCCCTCTGGAAGGGGCCTGATGTGATTTGGACTGGAATCTGAGGCTCTAGAAGGTTTACGAGTGGAGAGAAGCTCATGTGGAAAGAGGTGTTTGGGAAAGCCATCCCAGTGGCTGCGTGCAAGGGGTGAAGAAGGGCTGGATCCAGGGGAAATGAGCCTGCCTGCACTTGGGAAGAGAGAAGCTTTCTCCCTGGGGGTCCATATCAGGGAATCTGGCAAGACTCCATGACTAACTGGTGAGGGAGAGGGAAAGAGAGGAGAAATCTAAGGTTTGGGCTCCAAAGGTAAAAAGAAATATGATGCAGGATGCCTGGGTGGCCCAGTCGATTAAGCATCTGCCTTCGGCTCAGGTCATGATCCTGGGTGTCCTGGGATCGAGCCCTGCATCGGGCTCCCTGCTCAGCAGGAACCCTACTTCTCTCCCTCTCCCTCTGCCATTCCCCCGCTGGTGCTCTCTGGCTCTATCTCTCTGTCGAGTAAATAAATAAAATCTTAAACAAACAAACAAAAAAGAAATATGATGCTTTTAGTAGAGAAAGGGGAGCTTCTGACCAGAGCAGCAGGGACCACCTCTGCAGAGGGGGAGGATGAAAGCTTCTCAAGGACATTTCCAGGATCTGCTGCACCCAGTCTCTACCACTCCCTAGGTCTGGGCTGGTTCAGGTGCCTTTGTGCTAATTAGAAAAAGACACCCTTTCTTCAAAACACTTTACTGACATCTGTTGGCAAACCAGCATAATATTCAGATTTTGTTGGAACAAGACACTTGACTGCCATCTGCCGGGCAATGAGAATTGCAAATAAACAATCCATGATGTCTGCTGTGGAGGAGGTGTGCTCATCCTGTGGAGTGCCCAACCTACACAGTTGTACATGGAAGCTCTGGGTATCCCTTCCTTCTTCCTAGGCTGGCCTTGTGCAGGATGGCACAGTGTTAGGATCAACACAGACCTTGGGGGAGAGTCAGCTGCTGAGAACTAGGCCTCCCTGCTGTCCAGAAAGGAGGAAGCCAGGGGATCATAGGCTATTAGGAACCATCATGGTGGTCAAAGGCCAGACCTGCCTTCAGACTGCAGACTCAGAAAATGGTTCCTGTGCAGATGGCGGGCAGGTGGATAGCTCTGCACCTGCCCGGCCTGTGCCATTTGGGAGAAGGTGCTGTGCAGCCTCTGGAGCATCAGGTACAGTGTGCAGGAGATGCACTCACTGGGACTGGCAGGTGCCAGGAACCCAGCACGTATTGACGCTCTTGGTCCTGTCTCTATGTATTTTCTCTTTATGACTCTGTCTTGGCCTATTTCTTTGCTTTTCTATCTGTCAATCTCTGCCTCTTTTTCTATGTCTGGGTCTCTGCCAGTCCTAAGACAGGGCTACTTGTCTCCACTTCTATCTGTTACTCTCCATAAACCTGCCTTTCTCAATCTCTCTCACCAAGACTCCCAGAGATACAAGCCTGCACACACTTTGGCCTCTGGGACATTCCAACGACTCAGGAAGGGAAGCTGCTTGCCCCAGGTTGAGGGGCTGCATTCATAAAAGACCTCAGTCATCTCAGGCATGGGGAGTGGGATGGAATCCCCACAGGAACCCAGGTCCCCTCATTGGCCTTCATCACTCTCAGGCTGTACCCCATTTCCAGGCCCTTGATTGGGCCCAAATGTCAGTCAGGAGCAAGCCTAAAGCCCTCCTGCTGAGGGCTCTCAGAGGCCCAGAGATTCTCCAGTGGATGGGGGGTCCTGGCTCAACTCCCATCTGCCCCTCCTTCCTGCGGCAGATCCTCGGAGAGGGCTGGAAGGGGGTGATAGGGATACAGGATGGGGGAAATGGAAGGGTACCAAGATAATCTAGACTTGACCTCTGCTTCTCCCAGCCCCAGGCCTCAGGACATACTGGGGCTCAGTGACCAGAGAGGAATTGTCAAGAAAGCTCCTGGCCCCCTGACTTACTCCACTAAGCCTGCAATGCTGCATAAGCTTTGCTCCTCTGCGTTGAAGCCTTAATAGGACACAGTCCAGTATGGTGATTAGGTATAGAGACTCTGGACTCTGCTATACCTGGTTTGATTGCTGAAACCAGGATTTGCTGTGTGCCGCCAAGCAAATTATAACCTTTCTGGGCCTTGATTTCCTTTTAAAAGACTTTTAGGGGGACCCCCTTACTCTGTTGATGGAGATGCAAATATAGCCACTCTGGAAAACACCATGAAGGTTCCTCACAAAGTTAGAAATAGAGCTCCCCTATGATCCAGCAATTACACTACTAGGTATTTATCCAAAGGATACAAATGTAGTGATCCAAAGGGTCATCTTCACCCCAATGTTTATAGCAGCAATGTCCACAATAGCCAAACTATGACAAGAGCCCAGACGTCCATCGACAGATGAATGGATAAAGAAGATATGATATATGTATACATATATACTTGCCGTGGGTTTTTTTTTAAGATTTTATTTATTTATTCATGAGAGACACAGAGAAAGAGAGAGAGGCAGAGACACAGGCAGAGGGAGAAGCAGGCTCCACGCAGGGAGCTCGACATGGGACTCGATCCCGGGTCTTCAGGATCAGGCCCTGGGCTGAAGGCGGCGCTAAACCACTGAGCCACCCGGGCTGCCCTTTGCCGTGGGTTTGAACAAATGAGTAATGACATGTATCACTATAGTACCACATGAAATAGTTTTACTGCTCTTAAAATCCTCTAGGCTTTGCCTATCCATCCCTCCCTCCCTGCTAACCCCTGGAAACCACTGATCTTTTTTACTCCCTCCATAGATTTGCTTTTTCCAGAATGTCAGATAGCGGGAATCATACTGTGTGCAGCCTTTTCAAATTGGCTCCTTTCACTTAGAAAAATGCATTGGAGTTTCCTGCATGCCTTGCCATGGTTTGATAGCTCATTTCTTTTTATCACCAAATAATAATATCCCGTTGTCTAGATGTGCCACAGTTTATTTCTTTATTTTTTTAAAATAGGATTAACTACAGATACACTTACACACAGGCATGTACATAGTTATTCATTTGTAGTTCTTCACTGAGGATGATCTAAATGTCCCTCAGGAGTGGGTTGGCTAAATGACTTATGGTATCTTTTGCACATGGAGATGCTCAGTAGCTATGCAGAAGGGTGAGGGAGCTCCTAATGTACTGATGTGCACCAATCACCAGAGTTAGTGCTTTGTTGAAAAAGCAAAGTGCGGAACAGTGTCTATGGAAAACTGTTTCACCGTTTATGTGAAACATAAGTAACAAAGCAGTAACAAATAGGGGTACCTGGGTGGCTCAGTTGGTTAAGCATCTGCCTTTGGCTTGGGTCATGATCCCAGGGTCTTGGGATCGAGCCCCAAGTTGGGCTCCTTGTTCAGTGGAGAGTCTGCTTCTCCCTCTACCCTTCTTCCCTGCTCGTGTTCTCTTTCTCTGTCTCAAATAAATAGTCTTTTTTTAAGGAAGTAATAATATATATATTATTAGTTTGTGTCTGTAAAAACTACCTCTGGAAGCCTTCATAAGAAGCAAAGCCTGTCTCCAGGAAGGGAACTAGGGGAGAGAGTAGCAAGGAGACTTCTTATATATATTTTTTACATTTGATTTTGGGACATGTATTATCTATATTTTTAAATAATAAAAGTGTTATTTTAAAAAAGAAAAAACCCAAAAAATGCAAAGGAAAATAATAGCCCCTCCATTATAGGGGTACCGTGAGAATCTGATGGGATGGTGCAGGGCCCAACCCACGGACACCAGGCAGTCGGTGGGCACTATTATGGGCTGCTGTTCCTGCTCATTTGTGGTCATCTCTGGCTGGGAACACACACGATCCAGCAGCTAAGCTGACAGTGTAGACCCTTACAACTTAAAGTGCGGCCTGTGGACATGCAACAGTAGCATCCTCCCCGCCCCTGCCTGAGCTGGTGAGGAATGCAGAGTCTCAGGCCCCACCCCAGACCTACTGAATCAGGACCTGCATTTTAACAAGACTCCTGGTGGTTTTATGTATATATTAAAGTTGTCAAAGCACTGTGTAGTTAATAAAGAAAGCAGAGAGAGGCCAAGCCGGGGTGGGCATTGCCCCAAAGAGTGGGCCAGGCCTATGGGGGCCCATATGAGAGAACTCCAACCCCAAACTTTTCCACCTCCACATTGGTCCAGGACCTGCCAGATTTGGGTTCCTGGACTGAGAACCCAGCATGGACCCTCCTGCTATTCCTCATCCTCAATCCCACCCTTGGGATGAAGCCTGACCATGTGTGGGCAGTCTCTCACCTTCATTCCGGCCACGTCGATGCGGGTCCTCACCTGGAATTGGGCGCCCACCTGGATGACCTTGGGTATACAGTAGAGCAGCATGTTGTTGAACTGTAGGAGACATGAAATGGTGAGTGGGTGTGGTGACTGGTTGTGCAGCAGTAGGGCAAGAAGGATGGGGAGCAGGGCTTCTGTGGGAGTGGGTGGAGCACCACTGCATCTCCCTCTCTTGCCACACTCTGGGCCAGCTCACAGGAGTCACAGGTATGATGAGGAAGGGGTTGTCTAGCCTCCAAACCAATGAGGATGGTCATTGAAGGGTTGCCATGGTCTGTGGGCATCAAACTTACAAGGCCTTTCTCATGGGGGCTCAGGGCTGCAGGGGCCTTGGGATGTTGCAGTTCCCTGCCCCCGACCTCCAGGCAGGACCAGGTGACTCCCTCCCTAACCCCCACCCCCTACCCCGGCCTTTTTAGTGCAAATCTAACTGTTGCTTCCTAGGGCCTATCTGAGAGACCCCTCAGTTGGAAATCCCTGAGGCCCACAGGCACCATGTGACTTGTCTAAAGTCACTCCAGCACCAAAGCAGAGAAGGACAGAGAAGCAGGCTCTTCCCTGTTTCTCGTTGCAGGTAGACACCAGGCAGGCAGGACCTGGGCCAGAGTGGTCCATGAACTTCCCTCAGGGCGGGCTGCTTAGCATCCCTGTACCAGGAAAAGGTAGCGTTCCATGGGGTCGCTGCGGCGAAAAGAGATCTTGAGGACAGGGCCTTCGCGGAGCAGGGTGTTGGAGGGGTCCACTATGTCGCCCTCGAGGCCCAGGCGCTGGTACACCTCCCACAGGTCCTGCAGCCGCTCCTGGGACAGGGAGCAAGCCCTCAGCCAAGGCCACGCAGGGCCCACCTGCTTCTGGAAGGTTTGCCTTGTGTGGACGAGGATGGGATGTGAAGGGAGAGGGCAGCAGGGGGCCAGGTAGCATGGGGAGAGATCAGGGGATGAATGGATAGAGACCTGGCTGGGCTGGGGGAGGCTGAGAGCTGCGGGGAGGGGGTACAGGACCCCTGGGGATGCCTGCGGCTCCGCCCTGAGGGCCGGCCACTCACCATCTCACTGATGGCCGCGTTGGAGTGCTGAGCGGCTGAGAAGATCATGTCGAGCGCTTCTGAAGGGAGGCGCAGGGCCAGAATTAACTCCTGAAAATTGAGGGCTGGGGGCTGAGGCAGGAAGTCCTTGAGGCTTAACAAAGTGGCCTTAGGGCCTGCTATGAGTGATGGTGGGAGTAGCCCGGCCCAGCACATGAGATGACCGGATGATGGGGGCCATTTCCCACCCAGAGTGGAGAGACTGGAAGCCACTGAAAGACAGGACTTAGGCTTTGGGCTTCTGTGACTCCCCCATCCAAGCCAGACCCAGAGGGTGCTGGGGAAGGAGCATGGACTTTGGCATAAAGAGGTATAGCTTCAAATCCCAGCTCTGCCCCTTTCTGGTCGTGTGACATTGGCCAAATCACTTGATCTCTTTGGGTCTGAGTGTCTGTAAAAAATGGCCAATGGTATAGATAATGTCTGTGAAGTGCCAACAATCACTGCGGATAGCTGATAGTTAGTCCAACCATTTTAGCAGGTGTTCAGTAAGTAAACGGGAGTGGCTCAGGCCTCCCTAGCCCCGTGGGTTCCTTGGGGGTATCCTCACTCTGAGCATCCGCCCGGTCTGGGGCCTGGGCTGGCAGCTTCTGAACATACTCCTTGAGCAGCAGCTCGTAGCGTGGGATTCTCTGCACGGGTTCCAGCATGTGGTGTTGCAGAGTCAGGCTGCCGGAGGCCTCGCTGCTCTTGGGGAGGGATGGAAGGAGGAAGAGTGTGGGGTGAGGTGGGGAAGGGCGGATCAGGCTGCCAAGAGGGTCAGGGGAGGGGGCAGGGCAGGATGGCGCTGGAGCCTGTGCAAGCAGCTGAGCCAGAGGTACCCCAAATCCCTCAGGGAAACCAAGCCAGTACACGCCGGGGGTGGCAGTGGAGACTCGGCCCCACCCCCCACCCAACCTCACCTGAATGCGGGTGATCACCTCCTGGAAGGGTGCAGACTTGTCAGTCCAGGTGGCCAGCAGCTCAGCAGCTCGCTCAAAGTTCTTGACATACTCACTGTACATCTTCAGGAATGGGGCCAGTTTCTGGATCACGTCGCCGATGCGGGGGGTGGCTGTCCTGCAAGAGGGCCACCCAGGTACTGCCTTCAGCCTGAGGACCTCCTCTCTTGACTTCAGGCAGGGTCAGGTTAGGTCAGAGCCTCTGAACCATGGGGTTCAGAAACCCAAACTGTCTTTCTGCTGCACTTCTGGGTGCAGGTATGGGGGCATGTCACCCCCACGCACATGTGTATGGTCCAGCCTCCTTAGACTGTGAACCCTGACAGCAGATGCAATTCTCTTTCACCAGAAGACCCAATGCAGTGTCAGGCCCAAAACACATATCCCATTAACCACTTGAGGCTTCTGCCGTAGTGGTAGCAAGGACCACAAGCCAAGCCCTGCCCAAGACACACTGCATGTCTCATCCCATTTAATTCTCACAACTCTGCAGGGGGTGATCATCGGTCCATCTTAGAAATGAAGAAACAGCCTCGGAGGGGTAAGAACATATCCAGGGTCATGCTGTGTGCTGTTTACAGCAGAGTGATGGGGGGGCCCTACAGTCACTGAAGCTGGCCTGCCTGAGTTTGATTCCCAACTGTTCCACTTACTCTAGCTGTGTGTTCTTGGACAAGTCACCTAACTTCTCTGTACCTTTATTTTCCCATTGGGAAAAAATAGGAATGATTAGGAATGATGGTAGGCATAGGATCATCTTTCAAAAAAACAAAAAACAGGGATGTCTGGGTGGTGCAGTTGGTTAAGCGTCTGACTCTTGGTTTTGGCCCAGGGCTGTGGGATCGAACCCTGTACCCAGCTCTCAGCCTAGCATGGAGTCTGCTTCAGATTCTCTCTTCCTCTCCCTCCTGCTCACACACTCTCTTTCTCAAATAAATAAATAAAATCTAAAAAAAAAAATATCTTGAGGATGCCTGAGTGGTTCAGTGGTTGAGCATCTGCCTTTGGCTCAGGTCATGACCCCGAGGGTCCTGGGATTGAGTCCTGCAATGGGCTCCCCGAAGGGAGCCTGCTTCTCCCTCTGCCTGTATCTCTGCCTCTTTCTGTGTCTCTCATGAATAAATAAATAAAATATTATTTTAAAAATCTTAAAAAAATAATAACAAAAACAAACCAACATTTTATTGTGAAGAACTGATGGGAAAAGAATAAAATAATGAACCCTATCTATCCATCACCAGATTTAACAATTACAGACATTCCTCTTTGCTGAAGAATTTTAAAGACATCCCAGACATCATGGCATTTCTTTGGCAAAATATATAAAGCAAGTAAGTCCATCACCACGTGCTTCAGTGGTCATCTCTGAAAATGAAGACTGTTTCTTGCATCACTGTGATGGCATCATCACAAAGGCGGGGTGCCTTTGAAGATTAAGTGTGTTAATAGGTCTGAAGCCCAAGGCTGGGCATGTAGGAAGCCCTCAGTTAGCACCAGCTGGTTCCACTGGCTCCTAAGTTTCTCAGTCTAGTGGGGGCCTGACCCATCCCTTTCCTAGGACACACACATGCTCATTGTCTAAGTCCCTTGCTGTGAGGACAGACGGACACCAAAGGAAGAGACAGTCATGGCCAATGGCAAGGGCAGAAACCTAACAGGTCAAACCCAGTGCCCTGGGGGTGTCACACCCTGACCTGGCCTGGGCTGCAATCAGGGGACCCCAGGGGCTTGTGGTGTGCCCTCACCAGTCATCCAGTCGCCGCTGCAGCTCCGGGAGGAAGAACTGAGCGTGGAACTGGTAGATGGAGGAGATGTTGGAGAAGATGAGCCTGACCACATCCTCAGGGAAGGCCTTGCTGCTGCGGGCTTCCCTCAGTAGCTCCTGAAAGAACACCTGCAACCGCCACTGCCGGTCACTAGGCCTGTGGCAGAGGAGGGCCCCCCAGCCACATAGCAGCCTAGAGGGACAGGAGCACAGCCTGGGGTCTTAGGGGCCCCTCCCCAGTTTACTGAATGCTTTCACCTCTTCAGTCTCCCATCATACTTGAAACAAGCTCAGGAAGAGAGAGAGCTGTGTTCTGGCCACTTTACAGATGGGCAAATGAAGCCCTAGAGACTCAGGGACTTGGCCAGGGGCTCACAGCTGGTGAGTGTCAGAAATGGGCCCATCTAGGGTCACTCAGGGTCTTGGACTTCACCAAACTAAAGATCATGCTCCAGATTTACAAATATTTAACATTCCTGCTTGGGGCTTATTAGGAGAGTGTGAAAGGAGGTGGCGCTTGGATGGCTCAGTTGGTTAAACATCTGCCTTTGGTTTAAGTCATAATCCCGGTGTCCTGAGATTGAGCCCTGCATTAGGCTCCCTGCTCAATGAGGAGTCTGCTTCTCCCTTTGCTGCCCACTCTGCTCATGCCCTCTATCTCTCTCTCTCGCTCACTCTCTAGTCTCTCTCTCAAATAAATAAAGAAAATCTTTTTTTAAAAAAAGTGTGAAGGGGTAATAACAGTGAGAATGTCAGGTGGTAGGGTGACAGATGAGGATCCTGTGTGGGGCTGGGAAGGACATGTGCACTCTGCTACATGTGAGCCCAGCCCAAGCACGGGGGATGGAATGGCCAAGTGGCATAAATGCACTAAATCCTGATTTTTGCCCCAACTCCAGCCAATGGAGATAAAGGACTAAATTCCTAGAATCATACCCCGGGTCCTAACTCTCAGTGCTGGTGAGGTGTACAGAGGGAGAGCAGAGGTGGGGTGAGGAGACCTGGGTGCTGGGGCTTGGGGCAGCATGGGGCAGTATTCTGGCCACTGACCTGGTCTAGCAGATGAAGGCGTGCCACATAGGCCTTCTCTGTCTCCAGTAGCTCCTGGACGATCCTCTTTTCCTCCGGCTCCTGCAGGTGGGTGGAGGGGGAGAAGGAGAAGGAGAGAGACAGCTTTGGTGTCCTCTGATGGGGACCCCCAGTGCAGTCTCCAAAGATGTCCCAGTGAATGCCCACCAAACGGCACTCATGCCCTCGCACAATGTATCTGGGTTAGTGGTGGGATCGCTTGAACAAAGAATGGGGCAGGAGTAAGGCTACACCAGTTCTGGGCCTAGGAAGCTTCTTGGAAGCTTATGCTCTCGTGGGAGCCATGAACCACCACATCTGGAGGTCTGGCTTTTCTGATGGAGAGGACACATTGAGAGGAGAGGTCCAAAGACATCATAGAGAGAGAGCCGAGGGTCCAGCCATGCCAGCATCCAAGCAGGACCCAGCTTCTACTGTCCCTGCCCAGGCACCAGGCTTGAGAATTGAGCTACCTTGGGCATTCCAGCCTCAGCCACCCTCTGGAGAGACCCTAGTATATATATCTGGAGAGACTGAATTGTGCCCCTTCCTCCCCAAATCCATACATTGAAGCCCTCAACCCCCAATATGACTGTATTTGGAGATAAGACCTTTGAGGAGATAATTATTGGTAAATTAAGCCATAAGGGTGAGCTCCTAACCCAATAGAACGGATGTCCTTATAAGATGAGGGACAGAAACCAGGAGAGTATGTGCATGGGGACACAGTGAGAAGATAGCCATCTATAAGCCAGGACAAGAGGCTTCACCAGAAAACAACCTTGCCGGTACCTTGATCTAAGACTTCCAGAATTGTAAGGAAACATATTTTTGTTAAGTCACACAGTCTATGGTCTTTTATTATGGCAGCCCTGAGCTGATTAAGACAAGCCCCAAGTGAGACCAATAGAAAAACACCCCAGTAGCATTCCAGTCAACCCACAGAACTGTGAGAAATAATAAAATGCATTCAGCCACTACATGTTGGAGTGATTTGTTATATGGCAACTGGTAACCAGAACCTACTACTATGATCGCCATCCCTATTTTATAAATGAAGAAACAGGCACAAAGATGTTAAAGTGCTTTGCCCAAGGTCACACAGTTAGGAAGCAGAAGAGCTGGGGCACGATCCCTGGCAGTCTGGCTCCGGGGTACATGGTATCACACAGCCTAGCCCTTGAACTCCACAGACAAGCCAATTGACACCCAGACCAGGGAGGTGACCTGTCCAAGGATCAGTCTAAGGGCAGGATTAGTCCTAACCTATATTTCTAGTTGGGATTATTGCCTCCTTCAGTGAGTAAACTGAAGCCACACCTGGGAAGGGCACCAGGTTCACAAAATGGAGACTATTACAAGTGGTGTGACCTTGGACAAGTTCTTTAAGCTGTCTGAGTTTTCATGTCCTTGTCTGAAAGAATCCTACAGTGGGGGGGGGCGGATGTGAAATCATGCCAGCAGTGGGGTACATTGTAGGCATTTCATCAAAGGCCATCAAGAAAGGAGAATCTACTTTCAATGGATCTCTGGTGACATAAGACCCTCGCTTAGGGAAGTGCTGGCTTTGGCTGGGAGAGAATTTGCTGAGAGGAGGTTAGTGAAGTGGTCCCCCCCAGCTCCCCACTTCTACTCTAGCCCTCAGGCACCTGTGTCCCTGGCCCAGGGTCGGTCCCAGGCTGGCAAGATTTTCTCCAGGCCCCACTGGACAGCTTGTTCTTCAGGGAGCTCAGGTACCTCCTGCTGACCATCCTGGGTTCGGACACCCTCAGGGTCTCCCCAAGGTTAGGCTCCTTCAATGGCTCTGCAGGTGGGGGAGACCTGCATCCAGGGTGGTGATGTTCAATCTCCAGCTTGCTGACTCTGGATGCTGCTCCTGGAATCCTGGGGTAAACAAAACAGACCTGAAAGTTTCCTGGCTGTAAAATAGAAAGAAGACTAGCACTTTCCTGGTGGGGATTTAGAGGTGATTAACGCAAATCACAGTTGTGATGGAGTGGTTCCCCAGTGCCTGACACTCCCGAGAAATTTGCTAAGTAAAACATCCACTTCCTTCCCCAACATCTTCTTGGAGGGAACTCTAGTCTTCAAGATGAGTCAGTGTAGACTTGTTTTGTTTCCTGGGGAACTACATACTTCCTTCTTTAAAATGCAACGAGGAACCCCCCCCCTCTGCATACAGTGCTTTCTAAGTGGTAGCAGATCACCCTCATCTGTCTACCTCACCTCTGTTTTTAGTCTCTGCAGCAGGAAAAGGCCCTAAAATCTTAGTAACTTACATATTGAGAGAAGTTGGGAGCCATGGAACACTCTAAAGAGAGAGCAGAGCTGCTAAACCTGGGGCTTATCAATGGGAGCTGTGCCCTCCACACCTCTAGTAGAGGGGAAAGCCAGTCTGGAAGCAGTTTTGCTGTTCCTCCAGGAACGGGTCTTTGAAAGGGAGCTTTGTGTGTGTTTATCTTACCTACAGAGTCTACAGGCCAGTTAAATGCTTTAGGTAAAAGAGGACACCCTCACTGAGTATATCCCATGATTGAGGCTGTGCCCATTCCCTTTGGTATGGAAAGGCTTGCAATGAGAAGACAGGCTGGTTGATGGAGGACCAGAGAGGTACAAAATCTCCAAAATTCTGAGAAAGGTTTTCATTACTCTGGTTTTGTAGCTAAGGAAACTGAGGTACAGTGAGCGTAAGTAACCTGCAGCTATGGGTGGCAAAGGTGGGATTCATCAAGCATGCTGGCTCTCGAGCCTTCGCCCTACGCTGCCCCTTCCCATTTGAATCAAGGAGAAACATGTCCGCCCCAAGTCACACCAATGGTTGGTGGTCGAAAGAGGATTGGAAGCCAGTCCTCAGTGGCTCCTCATGGGCTCCTCCATCTCTCTGGCACCCCAGGGCCTGGTTCCTCAGCTCGCAGAAATAGCTGGGCCTCGAGCTTTCTGTTCTACATTTGGTTTCAGCTTCTGCATTTCCCTCCAAATGCCCCAAGCCAGCTTCTGTTTCCTTTTCACCCCTCAGTTTCAGATCAGCTAAGGTGCTAGAAGACCGCACAAGAAAGCCAAAGCCAAGGCCACTGGCCCAGGGCCTCTCACCTGATAAGGGGAGACTTTGACCCTGCGGGCAAGGTCTCCTCTGACCCCATTCTGGTCTGAGGGCTGCCTCCCCCTGCCCGCTGTTGCCTGGGCACAGCACACAGGTTGAGGGTCTCCACTGGGCATGCCTGGCATGTTGAGTTGGGTGGTACTCTCTCCCCACACCGCAGGGGCGGGTGGTGGCCCCGGGAGGTGGTGCCGAGAGCTGTCCTCGGTGCTGAACTAGAATGGGCTTGGCAAAGAACCCTGGGAGAGGTGGGGTAACGTCACCGGCGCAACAAGCTGCACAGCCCTTCTAGGTCCACATCTATGCCATGTCCACCTTGAAGTCTCTGTCTGCTCTGAGTGCCCTCAGCACCGAATCCAGGCCCCTCTCAGGAAATCTACTGCCTATGACTGGATCACAGTAATTCCATGAGCTTAGTGCCCAAAACAAATCCTCCTGGCAGGGATCATTCTTTCACCTCCTGTGTCCACTACGGTTCCTGTATGATGCTATGCTGTGCCACCCACACCCCCTTCAGGACTGAGGCTCTCTTCCCCCAGCTGCTGGCAGTATGGTGGCTGACAGCCACTGACACGGTCTCTCTCTGGGGTTGCCCTGGTTGAAAGACAGGTGCCTCATCCCAGGTCAAGCCCATATCCAATGACTAGTCCATGTAGGGGTACAAAGACCCCTTGCTTTGCTTCTGTTGAAACAATCTGAGGGGCAGCTCAGCTCCAGAGCTCCTTGGGACAGGTTGAGGCCTCTGTTGCAAGCTCACACAGTTCAACTTCTCCCAGTACTTCTAGCCTCACCCTGACAGCTGTCGTTTCCAAAACTATCCCCAGTAAACCTACTGAAACAGATTTCTACCTTACGGTCTATTTCCAGACAATGCCACCGGCAACAGTCCCTAACACAGTCCCAGGTTTAAGAAATGTCTGCGGAGTAAATTAACGTTACACACAGGCACACTCACGCACATGCGTGCATACACACACACACACCACCCCTGCCAGGGCCACCAATGACCTCCACACATCTCGCCCAGTTTTTTTCCCTTCAGATGGAAGCCTCTACCCATGAATTTAAAGCATTTTGAGCCCCCCTGCCTCTCTCTCTCTCTTTTTAAAGATTTATTTATTCAGGAGAGACACAGAGAGAGGTAGAGACATTGGCAGAGGGAGAAGCAGGCTCCCTGCAGGGAGCCCTGTGTGAGACTCGATCCCAGGACCTTGAGATCACATCCTCAGCCAAAGGCAGATGCTCAACCGCTGAGCCACCCAGGTGCTCCCCTGACCCCCTGCTTCTCTGTACATCCATTGTCTCATCAAAAGATGGGAATAGAAATAGACCTGCCCTCAGGAGGCTGTTAGATAATTAAATGAAATAAGTCAGACAAGTCACTTAGAATACTGCCCCAAAGGTAGGCTGATGATACATCCAGATTTGCCCAATACAATCTCAGCTTTTTCTATTGTCCCCTCCCCTCTGCCAAAAATATTTAACGGCGTCCACTTCCAGTCTTAATTGTGTGCAGACTTGAATGACAAACTATATGGCTGTCCTACTTACAATGAGTAAGTGTTTGATAAGTATTAGCTATTGTTTCTGCTGGAGAGGCAATGGGTGGAGCCCCGCAACCCAAACACTATGTTTGGTCCACCCATACTCACTCAGAACTACACACGTCTGGACTCTCCACAACATATCGGTGCACATACCCTCACCATTGCCCAGCTCCGGGGACCTGACCGCACTCCTCTATGCTGGGAGGAACCACCTAGGAGGTGTTCAGGATGGGCCCAGAGAGGGAACTGCTCACTGTGAGGGCCCAAGGTGGCCCCAGTCCTGATCCTCAGCCTGGAGACTGGGAGGGCCTATGCTCTAGGGCCTGGAGGTGGGCAGATGGGGGCCCGGGCCAGGCAGAGGAGCTAGAGGGAGGTTACCAGTTGGCCCTGGTGACCCTTCCCACCCCCACCACGCCATACCTGCTGTTCTCAAACACAGTCACCAGATTGGACACAGATGACAGCTTCTCCTTACTCTCTCCCTCCATTCTGCAGGTCTCTGGGGTGGTCCTCGGCTACCCCTGAAACAGGGAGGGAGGCCTCCAATTGGCACCCTCTGGCACTCCCACCTGGGGTCACAGACAAGCTAAGGCATCCTGGAAGGTGCTCTGGTCTTTCCAAGGAGCTCAGCAGGCCTGCTCCCTCCTTCAGAGTGAGGAAGGAGGAAGTGGTCCTGGAGCCACAGCCCTGAAGGGGAAAGGCCTGTGCTTCCTTGCAGGGGGGAGGAGCCATTGAGGCCCCAGTCCTCCCTCACAGGGCCTGACCTTTCACTCCTGTACACCTCATTCCAGAGGCCGCCCCCAGGGGGCAAGGGGGCCCAGACAAATTTTCTGGAGCCAGCCTGTGGCTGATCTTGGCCAGTCACACTTTCTCTTAAGGCCCAGTGGATTTTACTTGAGGCTTTCTCAGCAACTTATTTTCTGCATCTGACCTGCTCACTGCTGTGAGGAAACCACTTTTTTTTTTTTTTAAACTAAAAATAGATCCCAAACCTGTTATGGGTTAGCAGCCAGGAGTGCAAGGCTGTTCTCATCTCCCCACTGGGGCTCTCATTTTAATGGCTGCTGTCTCCACCTCCTTGCCCCAGGGGAGGACAGCTTCCTCCCTGAAACTCTGATAATAACAGCTAACGCATACTCTTTTTAGTGCTTTACAAGCATTTTCTCATTTAATCCTACAATAGCCTTATGAGGCGGATTCTTTTCCTACCCCCATTTTACAGAAGAGAAAACTGAGGATCAGAGAGATTAAGTAACCTGACCAAGGTCACCCAGTAAGAACACAAAAGAAGTCAGATTTCCAAACCAAACGTAAGTAATGTATAATTCCAGCAAAGATTTGGTTGAGAACCTGGATGACCACGTTCTTGCTGTGTCATCCTCATACTTCTCTGTTCTTAGCATGCTGGGTTGTCTCTGCAGGAAGCTTCCTTTACCACCTGGTTTCCCAACACTTCCACAACAAATGCCCATTACCTGTATTCCCCTTATTCCAGCCTTACTAGCCCTTTAGGGCTCTCCCACTGGGTTCTGGTCTCACTGGTCCAGAACCAGGGCCCTCCATTGAGACTCATCTTTGTCCTGAATTGAGCCTTAGTCATCTTGTTACCCAAAGTGCCTGGCACAGCTTCACACTCCAGCACCTTTAACCCCCTGGGACCTTACACACCCACCTGCCTGAGCTTTGCCTGAGCAGTTTCTTCTAGCAGATGCCTGGCTCCTACCCCCAACCCTAAACTTCACTAATCCTCTTCACTTTTCTAAAAAAAAGATTTTATTTATTTAATTTTTTAAAGATTTATTTATTTAGGCGGCGGGGAGCAGGGGGAGACAGAACAGTGGGAGGAAGGGTGGAGGGAGAGGGAGAGGGAGAGAGAATCCTAGGCAGAGTCCATACCCAGCACTGAGCCTGATTTGGGGCTTGATCCCACCACCCTGACCTGATGATCAGACCCAGTCTGATGCTCAACTGACTGAGCCACTCAGATGTCCCAATCCTCTTTACTTTTTGTTTTTCCCTTTTATTATGGAGAATTTAGAACACATGCAAAAACAGATTGAATAATATAATGTGCTCCCATGAACCCATAGCCCAGACCCAACAACCATCAATTCATGGCCAGTCTTGTCTCCTCTGCAGCTACATTCACTCTCCTTTACCATTTTGAAGCAAATCCTGGATGTCCAACAATTGCACCCATAAATACTTTGGTGTGTATCTAAAAGATAAGGAGATATATATATACTCTCACACAGTATCATTCTACATATGCATACATACGTATATATGTTATATACATGTGTATGTATAAAAAACAATATTACCATTATCATACCCCAAGAGATATTTACCAATAATTCCTTAATATAATCAAATACCAAGTCAGCATTCAAAGTGCCAATTTTCTCATAAACATCTGCAGGGCAGCCCGGGTGGCTCAGCGGTTTAACGTCCCTCCAGTGCAGGCTATGGATCCTAGAGACCCGGGATCGAGTCCCACGCTGGGCTCCCTGCATGGAGACTGCTTCTCCCTCCTCCTGTGTCTCTGCCTCTCTCTCTCTCAGGAGTAAATAAATAAAATTTTAAAAAATCATCTGCTATAAGCTGAGTTGCCTCTCTAAAATGTATCTATTGAGCCCTAGCCCTCAGCGTGTCTATATTGGGAAATAGGGCTCTTAGGAAGTAATTAAGCTTAAATGAGTTCGTAAGAATAAGGTCCTTCTAAAGATTGGTGGCCTTATTAGAAGAAGAGCAATCTTTTCACACCCACCTCTCCTCCAACCTTGCACACCCTCTGAGGGGAGGCCATGTGAGGCTAAGTGACCAGCTGCAAGCCAGGAAGAGAGACCTCACCAGAAACAGAGCCCCGCCAGTGCTTTGATCTGGAACTTCAAGCCTCCAGATTGTGAAAAACAAATTTATGTTCTCTTAAACCTCTCAGGTTGTGGTATTTTGTTATGGCAGGCTTAGCAGACTCATCCATCATTTTTTAAAAGATTTTACTTACTTATTCGTGAGAGACAGAGAGAGAGAGAGAGATAGAGACACAGGCAGAGAGAAAAGCAGACTCCTCACCAGGAGCTTGATGTGAACTCTATCCCAGGACCCAGGGTCATGGCCTGAGCCAAAGGCAGATGCTCAACCACTGAGCCACTCAGGCGTCCCCCTTTTTTTGTCTTTTTAATTAGGAGCCAGGGCACCTGGCTGACTCAGTTGGTAGAGTGTGTGATTCTTGATCTCAGGGGTCGTGAGTTCGAGACCCATGTTGGGGGTAGAGATTACTTAAAAAAAATAAAAATCAGGATTCAAATAAGGTCCACATGCTATGATGTCCCATCTATTAACCAACCCTCTTTCCATTCATTGGTTTACTTCATTCTTTTTGTTTTCCCACACAATATAGGTAAGAGGATACTGGGTTGCTGGCCCTACAGGTCCTACAGTCAGGACTTTGCCAGTTGCAAGGCTGACCTCTGGATTTCCTGTCCCTGGTGCTTAGATCTAGGGGCTTGCTCAAATTCAACTTTATTTTATTTTATTTAAGTTTTTTTTAAAATTTATTTATTTATGATAGTCAGAGAGAGAGAGATAGAGAGAGAGAGAGGCAGAGACACAGCAGAGGGAGAAGCAGGCTCCACGCACCGGGAGACCGATGTGGGATTTGATCCCGGGTCTCCAGGATCACACCCTGGGCCAAAGGCAGGCGCCAAACCGCTGCGCCACCCAGGGATCCCTCAAATTCAACTTTAAATGCCACTTTTCCTGGACCATCCTTCCAGGTCTGGGGAGGCTTCTCTCTTTGGTACTCCTCTTCCCTCAACTGCCATGCCCAGTTTCTTCCTCTGCCTCCCACTAGACTGTACACTGGCTCCCTGTGGGCAGGGCATGTCCCCAGGCCCTGATCCCCAGCCCAACCCAGTGTCCAGAATGTAGTAGGGCCTCCGAAGGCATGTGGAATGGACAAATGTTACATCCTGAGCCCAGAGGCTTATCTAAGCCCTCAGCTCCCAGTATTGTGGGCTTCTAGAGCAGAGTCTAGGCCCCAACAGCATGATCAGCCCCTCATGTGGGGCCAGGAGAGTGTACAGGGGCACCTGCAGGAGACCACCTAGGAGCCCAACTCTGAACGTGGCACAGCCGCCATCAGATCTGCATTGGCCCAGGAAGGAGAACGTGATGCCCACACCCAGAACAATCTTCCAGAGCTCTGCCTCCCTGGTACCCCCCTTCCGTGATCTCAGCTTCTCACTGTACTCCCAGCCTTCTTCCCTGACTTCTCATGTCCAGGCACCCCTGAGGCTCTGTCCAGACCTTGGGGCCTCATTTACACATAGCCTCCACAGCCAATTCAGAATCTACCCCAGGGTTCCATAGGCACCCCTTCCTGCCCTCCAACCTCAGCCTCAGTATGCCCATCACTTTCAGGACATCACCAGGGACACATCCACCTTTGCTTCCAGCTCAACACACAGTCTCTAAAACTGGAAGAAATCCCAAATCCCTTGGTATTGCCGTGCAGACCCTCCTGGTCTGGCTCTGGTTAACCTTCCCAGCCAATTTCTACCAGGGTGAGATTGTGACCTTGAGGGGTGGCTCTGGGCTGCGTCAACTGCACTCAAGTGGAACCACAATTCCAGAATGCTATCCCCCACAAGCTGACCATGGATGGGGGGGGGCATAGCAGCCATGCGTGGGCCTGATGCCAGTAGCTCACTCACACTTGTTGAAGTGGGTCTGTGGGTTCTCCACCCACCTCCATCAGCTTGTCCAACTCCTGGGACAGCTGGGTGGTTAGCTCTGGGATAAATGGTGCCGGCCACTTCTGCAGTTCACCTGTGTCATCGAGGTTGGTGGCTTGGAGATGGTGACCCATTTGTTCTGCAGAGCCCCAGTTCTTCCTCACTGGTTCAGTTCATTCTTGCTCCCTCCATTTCACATCCATCTTCCCTTCCCCGCTGCCTGCCATAATGAGCTTATACTCAGAGGCACAGATTCTTTAAGCAACTTCCCTGGCAGCGCCTGGGTGGCTCAATTGGTTGAGTGTCCCATTCTTGATTTTGGCTCAGGTCATGATCTCAGGGTCATGGGATCAAGTCCCACATCAGGCTCCTGCTCGGCGTGGAGCCTACCTAGGATTCTCTCTCTCTCTCTCTCTCTTTCTCTCTCTTCCTCCCTCTGCCCCTCCCCCACCCCACTCATGTGCACTCTCTCTCTAAAAAAAATAAATAAAAATAAAAGACTCTCCTGAAGTAGCTTTCCTGTTGTACAAGGTTGAATCCCATACTCTCGATCAGTTCTGGTTTCTCTGCTTCTTTCATCAAATCTGACCTATTTGCTTTGGGCCAGTAACTGAGCCTCACTTTTCCTCATGTGTGAAATCACTTTTCCTCATGTGGGGATCATTATAGCACCAACCTCCTGCAGTGGTTGTGCAGATTAAAATAGGATAGTAACCTGTGTAAGGGCCCAGAGTGAGGCCTGGTACAGAGTAGACACTCAGGGAGTGCTGGCTGCAACCATTCCTGCTCCTGACCGAAGACCTTTGCTATGGTTATCCCCTGCCTTGACCAGTCAGTTCCTTTTGCCTGGAATGTCTCCACTCTGTCTACAGCGTGCTCACTTCCTCCAAAGAGCCCTCCTTGCTACCTACCACAGGAATTCCTTTCCCTCCTGAGAGAGCTGGTGTTCCTCTCTGATTTTTGTTTTGTTTGTGTGTGTGTGTGTGTGTGTGTGTGTGTGTATTCCTCTCTGTTTGCTCTGATCCCTCCTGCCCCACTATTAAGTAATGCACACAGTTAACAAGTATTTCTTGAGCACCTACTATGTGTCGACCTTGGGATAGAAGTTATAGATGAAAGACAGTCCCTTGCCCCTTAGCTCATAGTTTAATGAGGAAGATGGGCCCCTGGTAACCAGTAAAATATGATGTGGAGATGCTTTGAACAAGGGATCCAGAGAAGGGGCACCAAAGTCTGCAGAGAATGGTGGATGTTAGCAGAGTGAAGGATGAGTTAACTCTTCAGGTGGACAAGGTAGGAAAAGGCATTCAAAACAGAAGGAACAGCATGTGCAAAGGGGTGTGGGCCTGAGAGACCAAGGCTAGACAGAGGAGAAGAACAGACAGTCCAGCACATCTGGGTGTCCAGGCGCTGCAGAATGGTGGGACATGGGCTGAGGGGAGGCCGGGGGTCTTATAGGCTCCCCTGGCAGGTTCTGTCTGTTGAGCTGAGCTACTTGTGAGCTAAGGAGAGTGGGTGCAGTTTTAAGCAGAGGAGCCCCTGATCTGATGGGCATGAACACATCTCCTCTGAGTGGAGGCAACATCAGGGGTCTTGGGGTCCTTGGCATGGGTAAGTCTTATGCTTTCTCTCCTCTGCTTTCAAGCCCTAAGGAGGCTGGAAGAGCTCAGTCCCCTGCAGCTCAGACAGGGGGAAAGAGGGAGGGACAGTGGCAGGGAGGGATGCCCAAGCAGGAACTGCAGGACTGGGCAGTCACGTGGCTGACCCATAAGAAAGCTCTGCCCTGGGATGCAAAGAGGGCTTTGTGTGCAGACTAGGGACACCCAAAGGGCCTCTCCTTGGCAGCCCTGGAGCAGCAGGGGGCATTTGGGTGCTGCCAGGAAAAGAAGTGTCAAAGTTTAGGACCTGGGTGCTGTGTGTGTGTGTGTGTGTGTGTGTGTGTGTGTGTGTGTGAGATATGTGTGTGTATGTTGTGTGGTATGAGGGCTGTATACGTGTGTGTATTTGGTGTGTGATATGTGTATGTGGTATGTGTGTACGTATGTGTGCACACACAGGAAATTTCCAGGGCTTCATGAGGGCATAGCTTCTTCAAGGGGGAATGAAGCCTCCCAATGGGAACATTTATCTCTAGCAAGCCAAGGCCCAGGAGAGGATAGACTGGTGTGTTCCCAAGTTCCCCCCTTGCCCCCAGTCCCGCCCTCAGCCTCAGTCAAGCACAGCACCTGCTGAGAGCTTAATGGCCTGTGAGGGACAGGCTGGCCAGCGCTGTGGGATGATGTGGCTCCAGGGAAGATGCAAGCAGCCAGCTGAAACAGGTTCCTCTGGCTGGTACAGCCTTGCCACCCCACCTCGTGCCTGCATCTCCCAGCCCCTCTCCCTTCCCCCACTACTGGTCTTTGGGAGGCCCTGTGGGGGGACTGTTGGGGGGGCGGGGGAGCGCTCATCATACAGGGGCGGAGGCCACACCACCAGTGCCAATGGGAAAGCTGGGCCTTTTTGCCTGACCTGACTCAGGGGGAGTACACTGAAAGAGCTAGGGTCCTTTGTAGACTCAGCTTGCCTGCCCTCCCCCAAACAGCCAGAATTTTTTTTCCACTTGTCCCTCTGCTGGAAATTCCACCAAAGCTTTCTCCTAGGAGGACTGGGTGCTGCCGTGTGCCCCTTTCATGGGCGTGGGTGCCAGGCCTCAGGCAGCCGTCCCTTCCTTCCCTTCACCCTTCTCATAAAGCCTCCCCTATTTGGCTACTGTAGACCTCTGCCCCTCTGTGGTCTGGGTGGTCCTACATCTTTTCATCCTGAGTCAGTTAGCTCCGTGAGGGACACAGGGAGACCAAAGCAAATTCCCAGTGTGTGCTAGCCGAGGGCTGGCTGCCCAGGTGGAGGGTCTGCTCTCAGGTTGTGAAGGTGGCTGAAGGACAAGACAGCAGATATGTGTCAGCCCTGACGTGGGTGGCCAGGAGGACGTCAGCGAAGAGCATAAACAGCTCTTTCTTCTTCAGCGTGTGAACGATCAAGTTTCAAAGTTGGCATTCTCAGGGATTGGGCAAGGTTTGTGCCAGGCCCTGGCACCCACCCCACTATTCAGGAAAGACTCAAGGTCACCAGAGGCAGGCATCAGCTGGGGCCGAGGGAGGCGTCCTGGGAACCCGGGAATGAAGAGGGAGGGCCAAGTGTGTGAAATCGCAGCGGGGCTGGGCTAGCAGTGATTGTGCAGGAGGCAGGAGATATGCCCCTGGGAAGCTGAGACAGGGCAGAGGGAGGAATTGTGTTTCTGAGGGAGGAGAGGCCTCTCCCCGCCCCCTGCTCCCCCTGCAGAGCCAGGGCCCAGGTCCGGGCAGAGAGGCGCCAGAAGGGAGCCAGCCAGGCAAGGCCAGAGCCCAGGAACGGTGCCAGGCCTCGCCTGAGAAGACGCCCAGCATGTGAGCACACGGTCAGCGCGTGGGGCCTCACCCCCAGGTCACCCCTTTTATCTCCAAACAGCTGTGGGCCTTTCTTGAGATCCACCGGGTCCTCGGCAGCAGTGACACACGGAGAAACACAGCAGCTTGGGGAGAATAAAAACAGAACATGTTGCTCCTTCACAGCCAGCTGCCCTGCTCACGGTGACCTTTCTTCCACAACCCACTTCCCAACCTGGGCTACCTCTCCCCATCTTCCCACACAACAGCGGGACTCACGCTCTGCCTGTGAGCCCCCAACTAAATGCACCTGCTCTGTTACTAAGGTCCCCCCTTACATGTTTCCAGGAGCGCTGTTCTATCACCAACCACATGTGAACCCACTCAAATCCATTTCTCCCACAACGAGCTGCAAGATTCCCTCCTTCCTTCCCACCTGGCTTCTCCCTTCCTCCTTTCAACAGATAGCCCCTGTCCTAGGAACAAGGGCCAAGCCTGAATACTTGGCCGAGGCCTTAGTCCTTACAGAACCCTGAGCAAGCAGGACCACTGTGTCCTGGGAAGTAAGCACAGCACCTGCCATGTGGTGGCCCTCCCCAAATCTCTCCTGAGTTGGCAACAGGATGTTCTGAGCATGGAGGAAGGGATCTTGGGAGAGTGCAGAGTTCTCTTTCCTCAATCTTCTGCCTTCTCTGATCTTGGCTTTTGGTGTCCCCCCAGCACTCCAATGTGGTGAGCCCCCCACCCTCCCCCTCAGTTCCCCCCAAGGTAAATCTGAAGGAAAGCTGGCTGAATGTCCACTACTCTAACCTCATTTCCCCACTATTTTCCAAGTCTACATGAGGGATAGATCCAGCTTACATCTCACTGGGAGTCATAACCAAGTCCACAGCCAATGGCCTACAAGGCCCAATTGCCCGATCTCATTTCCAACACTTCCCTTTCTTGCTCTGCTTGAGCACTCAGCCTCTTCTCTGCCTTCCAACCTGTCAAACACCCACCTCCGGGCCTTTGCACTTGCCATCCCTCCTTCCTAGAACTCTCCTCTGCCAGATAGATGTCTGCATGGCTAACCTTCTCACCTCCTTCAAATCTTTGCTTTATGTTACCTTCTCACCAAGGCCTTTCCTCTTTCCCATACACTCCCCAAATTGCAACACCTTCACACACTCCCAGGCCTCCCTCCCTGCTTTATTTTCCTCACTTCTCACTTTCTCATATACTGACTTTTTGCATCTCCCTCACTAGAATATCAGTGCAGGGGACACGTGGGTGGCTCAGCAGTTGAGCTTCTACCTTCAGCTCAGGGCGTGATCCCCGGGTCCTGGGATCAAGTCCCACATCGGGCTCCCTGCATGGAGCCTGCTTCTCCCTCTGCCTGTGTCTCTGCCCCTCTCTCTCTCTGTGAGTCTCTCATGAATAAATAAACACAATCCTAGAAATAAAAAAAGAATGTCATTGCAGGAAAGCAGGCTTTTTTTGTTTCTTTTGCTTACTGCTATATCCCCAGCATCTACAACAGTGCCTGGCACACAGTAGGTGCTCAATAAATGTTGGTTGAAAGCTTCAAGGGGGAATTTATTTTCACAGGGCAGAAGTTCCTGGGCACCACAGCTGCACTCACTGTGAGCCCAAGCTCATTCTGCCTCTGGTCCCTGCTGGGACCAGTGGTAGTTTCCACTCCATTCCCAGGAGCGGGGGTGGGGTTGGGGGTAAGCCACACCTCCTTCACTGCCCCGCCCCTTTATACAGGAAAGGATGGGAGTTACACCCTGAGGATGCAACGCTGGCCATTGCACATGACTTTTCCCTTGGTTCAAGGAACCTGAATAGTTCCTAAACAATGCTTCCTGAAAAAAAAAGAAAAGAAAAAGAAAAAGAATAGGTGCACACTGGAATCACCAGTACGGGTTTTTTTGTTTTGTTTTGTTTTGTTTTGTTTTTTACCAGTACGGGTTTTTATAAAACATTTTATTATTTGTTTTAATTTGTTTTTGAGAGAGAGAGAGAGAACGCACTTGCTTGCATGAGCAGGGGGAAGGGCAGAGGGAAAGGAGAGAATCTTAAGCAGGCTGTGCACCTAGTGCCCAGAGTCTGAGGCAGGGCTCAATTTCAGGACCCTGAGATCATGATCTGAGCCAAAATCAAGAACCAGACACTTGGAAAGGAGAGAAAATGAGTGGGAAATATCAGTGAGGGAGACAGAACATGAGAGACACCTAACTCTGGGAAACGAACAAGGTGTAGTGGAAGGGGAGGTGGTGGGGGATGGGGTGACAGGCACTGAGGGGCTACTTGACAGGATGAGCACTGGGTGTTATGCTATATGTTGGCAAATTGAACTCCAATTAAAAAAAATATATATATATATACAAAAAATAAACAGGGGAAAAAAAAAAAAAGAACCAGACGCTTAACCAACTGAGCCACCCAGGTGCCCCAGAACATTTTAATTTCCAGACTCCATCCTCAGAGATTCTTAGTCAATTGTCTGGAATGAGGACTGGGTTCTTTCTTTTCTTTTCTTTTCTTTCTTTCTTTCTTTTTTTTTATTCCTTTAATGATTCTCATGTTCAACTAGGGTAGGCAATCAGGGGTCCAGATAATGTCCTGGCTGGGTT
Source organism: Vulpes lagopus (assembly GCF_018345385.1). Lineage (NCBI taxonomy): Eukaryota > Metazoa > Chordata > Mammalia > Carnivora > Canidae > Vulpes > Vulpes lagopus. The sequence continues at coordinate 67,108,935 of NC_054824.1, forward strand.
TTGGTATCCCTGATATCCCAAGGCTTGCAAAGTACCCAGAGTGAGCACAGGTACCCCAAGATGCCAAATGGCATTAGGTTCCTCCAACTGGGCAAGTTGTGGGCATGCATGGATATTCCTCAGCTCACCTCACAGGTAACTGTTCATGTGGGTGCATGCACACATGAGCACACGTGCATGCACACACACACACACACAAAAGACCAAACTAATTCTCAAAGGAGGCACAATCTCAACTAGGATTCACAAACTCAGATGCCAACTAGAACCACGTTGCAGCAGGTGTGTTGCTGACATGGGGAGAGCTGTTGACTTCTCCTGAGGGCAGCTTTTCCTATGCAATGACCTGTTGTCAAGACAGAATGCAGGTCTCCTGGTGCCAGATTTTGTTTTTCGTTTTCCCCCAAAGAATTTAAATTTGGGAATTTTAAATGCAACAATCCATATTGTCACTTAAAAATCCCGATGCTGCCAAAGTGTTACCAACCCCAGTTATAAAGTTGCTGACCTGCCGTATTTTGCAAGGCTGACCCCTGTCACAATGTGGTCAGGATTTCACCCAATCACTTTGGGGCAGTGTCCACCATCCTTCACATTCAGGATAGTAGGGAATTGCTGCCTCCTGAACCACACAATGCTTAACAGCTGCTTGCTCAGCTCTGTCAGGATTTCCCTGAAGTTTTACAAGAAAGGCTTGTCGCTGCTCTATGCTGGAGTCTGTTCCTACTAGCTTGTACAAGTCACTTGGGCCCATCTCTTCCCAACTCCATGCCCAGTAACATGTCACATTAGCAGCCTGAAAGCAGTCCCAGTGAGAGTATTCCCACCTTGTGAATTGGCAAGTGCTACAAATTGGGATTTTTTTTTCTTACTAGAGAACCAGTTCTCGAACTTACCAGCACAGGGCTGCAAACAAGGGCTTGGTAGGGGAGCAGTGGAGAAGGGAGTCGCTTTGTTTTTCTGGTTACATAAGAATTCACATGAATGTGTGCAGTTGACATTTTGACAGCACCTTCCCCCGGATACCCGCTAAGGGGAAACAAAAATCGTAGTCCTGAAATAGGTTTTCCTCAATTAAGGAATCATGGTCATACAATAAAATGCCCAGGTTTCATAAGAGTACAGCTTGGTGAGATTTTCCTAGTGCATCCAGGTGTGTAATCACTACCCCAACCAAGATGAATGTGTTCCTACCCCCCTAGAAAGTTCCTCATGCCTCTTTCCAGTCATTCTTCCCCTCTAGGTAACCACTGTTCTGATTTTTATCTCCACAGGTTAATTTTGCCTGTTTAAGAACTTTGTATAAATGGAACCATACAGCAGATGCTCTTTAATGTCTGGATTCTTTCACTCAGAATTATGTTTTTGGGACTCATCTGCCTCTGCCTTTGCCTGTATCAATAGCTCTTTCCTCTGCAGGGCTGAATAGTCTCCCATTGAATGATACCATATTTTTTTTTTTAAGATTTTATTTATTTATTTGAGAGAGAGAGAGAGAACACGGAGCTGGGGGAGGTGTAGAGGGAGAAGCAGACTCCCCACTGAGCAGGGAGCTAGATGCCAAGGCTCCACCCAGGACCCCAAGATCATGACCTGAGCCAAAGACAAATGCTTAACAGACTGAGCCACCCAGACATTCCTATATTTGATATTTATGGATTGCAGCAGAAGAAACTTCCTCTCACATTTTAGGACAAACAGGCCATGAGAGATTCAGATAGACATATCTTTATTTCTGGAGAGGAGAATGGTGGGGCGGAGCACAAAGCAAACAGGCATTTGATCCTTTCTGACACGAGGGTGAGTGCCATGCACAGTGAGATGCCACATCTCCTCACAGCGCAGAGGCCCTAATTCCCCTCTCCACTCTTGCATGCTTCATCCCAAGGCCTTGGAATCTGTTAGTCCCAAAGCTGTCTCCCATGTTTCTCCCAGAAGGCCTAGTGATGTCTCATGCCAATACATTCCTGGTGACCTGCACAATTCCTGAGATGATCAGTTATAATGTACCTTCTTTTGGCATAGTTAGAACAAGAGGTGTTTCCTAAATGGGTGGCTCTATCTTAGCACAGTTCTCTGCTGCCTTTCAGAGTCCCCTTGGACAGCAACTGCTTGGCTGTTACCAGCTAGTGAGAAGCCTCTTCCTCCTTGGGTGGAAGCAGTCCTACACCAGCAAGGTAACCAACCTGCTTTGCACAGAAATGGGTTGGATTGTACAAATGAAGGCCTACTCACAAAGAAGGGAAGGGTGGGAAGCTGGGAAAATATTCAAAGTAATCCATGGAGGAGATTTTCAAATCCAAAAATGAGATATCTCTCCCCACCCTGGGTGTTGTTTTTCATTTTTTTGTTTTTTAAGATTTTATTTATTTATTGGACAGAGAGAGAGAGAGAGAGAGAGAGAAGAAGCAGGAGGCACAGCAGAGGAGAGGGAGAAGCAGGCTTCCTGCTGAGCAGGGAGTTCTATGGGCAACTTGATCCCAGGACCTCAGGATCATGACCTGAGCTGAAGGCAGAGGCTCAACTGAGCCACCCAGGTGTTCCCCCACCCCTGAGAATTTTGACACTAATAACAGCCAGGATTTATTGAGTGGTGGCCCTGCCACTTTGTCATATTTCTTATTCCCAGTTCTTTTTTTTTTTTTTTTTTTAAGAATTTATTTGTTGGGATGCCTGGGTGGCTTAGCGGTTAAGCGTCTGCCTTCCAGCTCAGGGTGTGATGCTGGAGTCCTGGGGATCGAGTCCCACATCGGGCTCCCTGCGTAGAGCCTGTTTCTCCCTCTGCCTATGCCTCTGTTTCTCTCTCTCTCTGGATGTTTCTCATGAATAAATAAAAATATTTATTACAAAAAGAACTTATTTGTTTATTCATGAGAGACAGAGAGAGAGAGAGAGAGAGAGAGAGGCAGAGACATAGGCAGAGGGAGAAGCAGGCTCCATGCAGGGAGCCCAATGCAGGACTCGATCCCAGGACTCCAGGATCAGGCCCTGAGCCAAAGGCAGACGCTCAACCGCTGAGCCACCCAGGGGTCCCTTATTTCCAGTTCTTATTGCAGACCTTGGGAGTCAAAATTCAGAGAGGCTCTTGGGGCCACACGGCTGTGAGCAACAATGACAGAATTCAGAGCCAGACATGTTTGACTCCAGACTCATGTTTCCTTCGCCAGGGGGGCTCTTTCTAGAGAAGTCAACAACTGTAGAGCTCCAAGGCTGGAAGTGGCCTGCAGAGACTGTAATCTCAGGGAGAGAGGGATGGCCCTTTAAGCAGGGGCCATCTCCACACCAGCTATGAAAAAATGAAGGAAGAGTACCAGAGTGAGGCTGGCATCAGTCTGCCTCTCTGGCTTACATGTGATGGTGGCTACCTGAGGTATTGTTAGGAGATGTAAACTGCTGGGGGATGTGTGGTGGTGCTGAAAACTTGCTCTGTTATCAGAACTTGAGTCCAGAAGGTCTTTGTGGCAGCAACACCCTCCAAGTGACTGGCCTGCCCGGCAGTAGCCCCTGAAAGCCCAGGGTCATCACTCTGGACACCTGCCCATTGCCTCCTCCTCTTCCTCCTCCTCCTCCTCCTCCTCCTCCTCCTCCTCCTCCTTCTTCTTCTTTTTAAGATTGTATTTATTTATTGATGAGAGGCACAGAGAGAGAGGCAGAGACACAGGCAGAGGGAGAAGCAGGCTTCTTGGGGGGAGCCCAATGCGGGACTCAATCCCACGGGATCACGACCTGAACCGAAGGCAGAAGCTCAACCACTGAGCCACCCAAGTGCCCTCACCTGCCCATTTGCTGCTTTTGACCTCTGTTCAAGAACATGGGGTATCAGACTTAGGCAGATCTGGATCTGAATCCTGGCTCTGCCTCTTATTAGCCGTGCAGCCTGGGCAAGTTAACCTCTGTGGGTCTCCGTTTCATCACCTGTGGAAAGAATCCCCTGAGGGTAATCATCATAGCCTTGGCCTCATATTGTAATAATAAATGGAGTTAATACTTGTAAAGCCAGTAACAAGTGTCTGGCAGGACCTGGTAACCTGTGAAGGCATGCCTCACTTCCCTTAGCAGAGGAATCCCTGAATACAGGACAGTTGGTTGAATCTAGCTCTTGAAACTGCTCAATAGAATCCTACATGTTTTGGGGGAGGGTGGGAAGAGGTGGGGTGCCAGGACTTAAAGCTTGGCCTCTGGGTGGGGTTGATGTCTTGGTATGGAACCCCAGGGCTTAGTGGCAGTAGGAAGGCCCATGCTCCCTACCTCCCACCCAGAGCGAACAGAGACAGTAGTCAGAATGTTCTCACCCAGAACTAGTAATCAGGGAGCCTACATCCAGAACAAGCCCATCTTATTTACAGCAGGGTTAATTCTCCAGTACCCGGTGTGGCTTGCCCCTCCTCGTGTGAGGTCTGAACCCTCATGCTGACCTTACCATCACTTCAAGTCCACTCCTAACCTGGTTAGTGTGATGTCAACCTAGTTGCAACAATGAGTACTTACTATTTTGTATTATTCTCTTTTCATTATAATATTCAAGGCTCCAGGGATTGGTGGTTTATATACTTGGCAACTCTCAAGGTCTACAACAATCTTATTTCTTGTGAATTTTCTGCTGTGTGATCCTACTTTGGGGCATACAGGCCTTCCTAAAGTTTTCTTTCGATAAGTGTTGCTACCATAATAACTTTGTACAGTTTTTAAAAGTATTTTGCTTATTCATTCGTTTTCTAGAAAATATGTAGTGGGTTTCTACCATGTGCCAGGCACTGTGCCAGCATGAATAGGACGGTCCTGCTTTCAAGGAATTTACAATCTAACAAGAGAGACAGATAGCAGGCAGCCACAGAACTGTATGGAAAGAAATTGCAGGTGGTATTGACACCACATGGGGCCACTAACCCAGCCCAGAGCTAACTGCTTTATAGCTCTAAGTACTATTAAGTTTAAGTACATAAGTATATCTCTAAGTACTATTGCTAAGTTGCGCAGTAGAGGAAATCCTGAGCAAGATTTTATTTGATTCAATCATTCCAATAAGTATACTTTTCATTTCTAAACGATCTGTTTGGTTTCTTTTGAAATATTCCCGTTCTTTTTTCACACTGTCCTTTTTTCTAGTACTTTTGATTCTTTATTTCTAGTCGCTTGAAAATACATTTCCCCCTTAAAGTTTCTTCCAGATTGCCTTACTACGTCAAGTTCCCAGGAGTATTAATCTTCCTGTTTTGCCCATTCACTTTCATGATGGAATGTGTTTCTGAGTGGTCTGTAATTTTTTTACTGTGAGGATTTTTTTCTTCCTCTGGGTGTCCCTACAAGCCCCAGGTTGTGGAAATATAGCTATGGTGCAGTTTGCATTTGCTTCTGCTCAGTTTCCTAGGGATAGCATTGCTTTTAGCGATCTATTTTTACTTGAATTTCTGTCCTTAGGGAAATTGTTCCGTCACTTAAAACCAATTTACTGAACATTTGTTATATATTTATTTCCATATTTGGTGCTGTGGAGGATACAAAATAACATAAGGCAGCTACAGACTCAAAGGACCAAATATCCCCAAAAAGTTAGGTGACCACGTAAAGAAGAGTAAAAGGCCTAGTGGTGAGCACAGTCAAGTTCAGAAGGAAAAGCAGGTAGAGGGCAGCCTGGGTGGCTCAGCAGTTTAGCGCTGCCTTTGGCCCATCGCATGACCCTGGGGGTCCCGGGATCAAGTCCCGCATCGGGCTCCCTGCATAGAGCCTGCTTCTCCCTCTGCCTCTCTGTGTGTGTGTGTCTCTCATGAATAAATAAATAAAATCTTAAAAAAAGAAAAAAAGAAAGCAGGTAGACAAAGATGGTGGGGAAAAGCCCAGGAAAGGTGGTTTGCGTGAAGAAGTTTCACAAGTAAGGGAAAGTTAAACTACCCCCCTACACACCCTGACTTCTAGGTGGAGAGTTTATGTGCTTCTGCAACTTTACATGAGGCGGTGAATGAACTTTTTTTTTTTTAAGATTTTATTTATTTATTCATGAGAGACACAGAAAGAAGCAGAGACACAGGCAGAGGGAGAAGCAGGCTCCCGGTGGGGAGCCCAGTGCGGGACTCCATCCCAGGACCTGGGGATCACGACCTGAGCCAAGGGCAGATACTCAACCACTGAGCCACCTTGGTGCCTCTGAACTCGATTTTAAGGTTTCTGTTGAGAAAGCTAAATCAGAATCCAGGCAAAAGGAAGTCATTTATTTTTTATTTTATTTTTTTTTTTAAAGGAAGTCATTTAAAGTGCTCCTGGGAGCTGGAGGTAGTTTTGATGAAGGTTGTATTTGAAGGGGAAAATGTGTAACTTGAAAGGGCTAGAAAGCTCTGTAGTGATTGAGACCAGAAGACGCCTGGGTTACCGAACCCAACAAGGAGAGGACAGAGGAAGGGAGGGAGGTTGATGGGCAGGACTTGGATGTGGGCAGAGTGTATGGAGTATTCATTGTCAGGAGTGACAAGGAGGGAGGTGGCTCCTTAGAGGGCAAGGCAGGAAGGGAGTCAGAGGAGACTCCAGGAAACCTGGACTAAGTAGTCAAAAGACATACATCTATTGTGGAGAACTTTTTCACAACGAATACAGGATAAGTACAGGCCAAGAGACTAGGTGCTCCACTGCTGTGTCCTTGCGGACTCTGGGATACTCCATTCTTTTCCGTATAAACATTTATTGAGCACCTTCTCGGTGGTCTTGCTGGGGGTGAGGGTGGGCACGGTTACAGACAGGGACAGGGCACTTGCTGTAATTAATACCTTCCTTGCAGGGTTGCCACGGGGATCTCTCTCTCTTTTTTAAGTAGGCTCCACACCCCGCATGGAGCCCGGCGGGGCTGCGGACGTAGAGCTGGGCGAGGCCGAGAACCCCCGCAAGCCCCAAGCCCGCGGCCGGGCCGCCCAGGCGCCGCTCGGGTCCTCCTGCAGCCAGCGCGCCGCACAGCACGACCGCGTCTGGCACAGGGGCGAGACTTAAGGGCCGGCTAAATTTTTAAATTTAAATTCGAGGCTTCCGAAGCCTGGCACAGCGCCTGCATGTCCTCCCACTTCAAGACGGGTTAAAACCCTTGGCACCGCCTGCGGGAGATAAGCAAGTACTTTAGGGCAAAACACCTTTCTGCCCCTGGGCTCTAAGGAACGTCCGCGAAGGCTCAACTCCAAGGGCTACGGGGCGCCTGGGCTCGGTCCAGCGGGGACGGCAAGGGGGGAAGGAGGGCCCGGAGGCCGCGGAGCAGCTCGGGCCCCGCGGGGAGGCCTCGCAGGCCGCAGGGCCTGGCGCGGGGCCGCAGAGGGGCGGGCCCGCAGCTGCCGAGAAAACGCCAAGCCGGGGAGGGGGCTTGCAGGCGCGGGCCTCGGACCCTACCGGGGGCGTCGGGCCGGCGGGGCCGCCTTCCGAGGGCGGGCGCGGGTTCCGGGGGAGCGCCCGCGCCGGCCGCAGCCTCCACACCCCGGGAAGCCGCGGCCCGCGCCGCCTGCGCCCACCGGACCCCGCCCGCCGCCCACGGTTAGGCCAGGCCCCCAGCCCGCCCGAGGGCCACGTCCGGCGCGTCCCACCCGCCGCGCCGCACGCCCCGCCCCCCCCGCGGCCGCCAGTGGTGCGGCCCGGCCCCGCCCCCCGACGCCTGCTGGGGGCGGGGCGCCCTGCCGTCACGTGACGGGGAGTGACCTCGCCGCCCGGCGCCATGGGGGCCTCGGACCCGGAAGTGGCGCCCTGGGCTCGCGGCGGCGCCGCGGGGATGGCGGGAGCCGGAGCAGGAGCGGGAGCTCGCGGCGGAGCGGCGGCCGGGGTCGAGGCTCGGGCTCGCGATCCGCCGCCCGCGCACCGTGCGCACCCGCGCCACCCTCGGCCTGCGGCGCAGCCCTCCGCCCGCAGGATGGACGGCGCGTCCGGGGGCCTGGGCTCCGGGGACAACGCCCCGACCACCGAGGCCCTGTTCGTGGCGCTGGGCGCGGGCGTCACGGCGCTCAGCCACCCGCTGCTCTACGTGAAGCTGCTTATCCAGGTGGGGGGCCGGGGGCGCTGCGGGCAGGCGGGGGCTGCTGTGCAGGTGGCAGGCCGGGACCTGGGGGAGGATGGGGGCAGGGAGGCCGTGGCGACGGAGTTGGGGAGAGGGGCGAGGGCGGCAGGTCTGGGGGGCTGGCGGAGTGGGAGACGAAGGGAGCGTTGAGGGGCTTGGGGGTGACGGCGGCCAGGGGGTCGAAGCGACAGGTTTGGGAGAGGGTGGAAGGAACAAGGGGTGGGGTGGGTGCAGGGGAGGGGCCGAGGGCCCGGGGGGGCTTGGAGGATGAAGGAAGGGCGGCGACGAGCTTGGAGTAGGAGGGAAGGGGCAGCGTTTGGCGGCGAGTCGGGACGCCGCGGAATGGGGGAGGGGCGGGGAGGAGGGCTGGGGGCCGAGGCGGAGTATTCGGTGGAGAGCGCGTATTTAGGGGAGAGAGGTCTGGGTTTGACAGAGATGGGGACAAAGGACTGGAGGCCGGGGCCCAAAATTTAGGAGGGAGGAAAGGGCATCAAGGCCCGGGCGGGGGCGGTGGATGTATTGGCGAGGGAATTTGGTGGGAGAGGGCGGAGGCGAGGGATTTAGCGGGGGAGAGCTACGGGCTCGCTGGAGATGGGGGCTCCGGGTTTGATGGCGACGACAGGTTTGGTGGGAGGAGGGAACGGGGTGACGCGTTTTGAGGGAGGGGAACAGATAGGGCGACGCAGTGGGGGAGGGTTGTGGTGGAGATTTGCCTGGAGAGGGGACCGAGGAGGAGGAGGAGGAGGAGGAGGAGGCTTTTAGGGGGAAAGGGATGACGCATTTGGAAGAGAAAATGAAAGTCGCAGTTGGAGGGTCGGGAGATGGCACTCGCAGTCCTTGTTTGCGGGGGGACGGGTTATGGAGTGTTGGAATTGGGCAGAAGGGGCGGTTGGGACACACGGTGGCAGGATCGGTCGAGTGGCAGAAACTGAGGCCAAGGTCGGGATGACTCTGGAATGGAGCCAGTAGGGGCCCTTGGCCCGTGGTTGTGGCCAGCAAGGCCTTGCAGATGAAGTGGGCTGCTTGAAAAAGGGCGAGATTGAGCTGGAGGGAGGCCAAGTGGAAGGAATGCATTTGGAATTAGGTGGACAAGACTGAGACCGCTCGGTTTAGATGGGGGTGGCCCAGGCCTGCACTGATAACTGAGGAGTTCGCCTAGAATCTTCCAGTTAGAAGGGTAATCTAAGGGGTGAACACTGACATGGAGACCAACCAGAATTTGAGATTTGAGTGGAGGCAAGTGGGTGCCAGGTTTGCCGTCTTTGCAACTGGACGGAGAGTGTGATACACAGTTGGAATGGGAGCTGTTGAAATCTGGGGTCTGAGGAATGGGGCAGGTGTGACTGTGAATAGGACAAGGAATGAGGAGATCCTGTCCGGGACATCAGGTGCCTGACTAGCATCTGATGGGGACTGATATTTGAAAACGGCTGGTGGGGGAAGATTGAGACTGGCATTTGAGCGAGGGCTGTTTTACGGAGGGAATTAGGATTGAAGTTTTGGCAGTAGAGATTATAGGTTTGGGAGAGAAAGTGGGGGGCTTTGGAACTGATGTTACCTGAGAAGTAAGGGTACCAGGGAGCTAAGTTTTTCGTCTCAGGGAGTGAGATTGAGTGAGGGCTGAGTTTTTAGAGTGGCAGGTAGGAAGGTCTGTGGGGTAGAGGATGCTGGAGTACACAAGGAATTGGCAGGGTAGGGAGTGCTCGTTCACATGAACGAAATGGCTTCACAGTGGATTTGGCATATGGGTTCGAGAAGAGAGTTGAAAAATGTGTGGCTTGAAGAGGGGACTGGGAACGAGGGAGGCCGAAGGGTAAAAAGAACTGGGTGAGGTAGGTTGCTCTGGTCTGAATCTAGCTGGTGCTCAGGGTAGCTTGTTTTAGGGCAAAATCCTAATACAGTTTAGGAATCAGCAACAGTTTGCAAAAAGGCAGCTCCCAGTGTGTGCGGGCAGGTGGCAGGATTGGCAGGGCAGATTTGGGGGTTGGCTAGCTCACGGGGCCTCAGATTAGGGTTCATCCAAGTCAGGTTGCAGGAGTTGGAATTTTGAGGGTGATAAACTGGCCCCGCCAGTGCTTGATGCAGAGCCATAGCTCTGGTTGTGGTCAGGACTAGGTTAACACATTTGGGGGGAAATAGGGTGCATGTGACTTGGGCATAAGTCATGGAAATTTGAGGAGGAGGGGAATGGGGCTGAGATGTGTGCCTTTGATAAACCCAGGTGGAAGTTAAGAAAAAATAGACTTGGGGTGCCTGAGTGGCTGAGTGGTTGAGTGTCTGTCTTCGGCTCAGGTGGTGATCCCGGGGTCCTGGGATGGAGTCCCACGTCCGGCTCCCAGCATGGAGCCTGCTTCTGCCTCTGCCTGTGTCTCTGCCTCTTTCTCTCTGTGTCTCTCATGAATAAATAAATAAAATCTTTAAAAAAAAAAAAAAGACTCAACGGATTGGGGGCCCTGGGAGGAAGGGACATAGCAGATTTAAAGGTGCAGATGGAACCATTAGGACTCCCAAATTAACTAGACTGAGTGGGACAGCAACAGAACAGCAGCTCAGAGTTGAAGGTCTATAAAAGGGAATACCACCTATAGAAGGGGACAAGATCAAAACTTAAGTCAGAACCTTGGAGCGTTTATCCGAGAAGGGGAAAGGTCTAGAAGGGGAGGGCTGATTGCTAGGGTCAGCTGGCTCATCCCTTTCCTTCAACTCCCCTGGGCTAGGAATTTTTTTTTTTTTTTTTTTTTAAAGAAAGTGGCCATCGTGGAGGGGATTTCTTAATTTATAGTCAGTGATCTGTCATGTAGCTCAGAACCACATCCACAATGCACAACCTTCAGAACTTTCAAAAACACTTGACTCAAGCAAAGAAGAGAGGGAATTGGACCAGGAAAACACCAGAAGCATACATAGTCCAGTTTTTAAGGCAGAGCTTCCCAACCCTACCATTTCTGCTCCCTCCTGCATCCAAAGGGAGCTGCTCTGGTCTGGGGGCTTGGTTGGCCTCCTGTGAGAGATAGGGCTTGTGTCCTGGCCCTCTGCCAGGGAAGGGGACTTCTCGCACCCCACTTAAGTGCTGATCTCCTAGATACCTTGCTTCCTGCCTGGCAGCAGAGAGTCTCTCTCCTCATCAGCTGGCAGCATAATAAATGGCCTCACCCCTCAGGAGAGACACCCCCCTCCTAGGGGTGTGAGTGGCTGTGTCCTCCCTCCTCTATAGATTTAAGGGGTACCATAATTATAACCATTCTACAGCAAGAATTATGATAGCCCTATGGAAATGAGGGGGTGATTCTGTCTCAGGGATATGAAGTGATCAAGATTAGAACACAGAGGAGGAATTGTTTGAGGAGCAGCCAGGATTGGAGGTAACAGTTTGCTCTGTCTGGGAGCGAAAGGGACAGGTTTGTTGGCATCTGCCGAGGGTACAGTAAGGAACTTGAGTGTCAGGTGCATCTGGGGTGGGTCACTTGGAGCTGCGCTCTCTGAAGTTCTGGCCTGAGATGTGGGGGTGGTGTGTTTTGGTGTTGGCACATTGGGGATTGAGATCAGACTGAAGTTTTAGCTCAGAGGTGGGAATTAACTAAGATTTATTCCACGGTGAGTGCAGGGTTCGAAGTACGTAACAGTGGGGGATCTCTGCCCTGGAAATGTCTGGAACTTGAAAGTGCAAATGTTGGGGGACAGGGTGGGATCTGGGGCTAGACATTTCCCTTTGTCAGGAGCTTACACATTGCTGATGGTTCTGGACGCCGATGATGTTTCTGGTGTGTTTTGCTGAGGACACCACCAAGAACGGCATTGGAATTTGTGGGAGAAGAGGCAGGACCTGGGGGCATGAGCGGCAGGGGACTGGATCCGCAGTAACATCTGACCTTCCTTTTGTGTTTGTTGATTCTGAAGGTGGGTCATGAGCCGATGCCCCCCACCATTGGGACCAATGTGCTGGGGAGGAAGGTCCTCTATCTGCCGAGCTTCTTCACCTATGGTGAGTCTGCTTCCCAGGCAGGAGAGCCCACACGGACAAAAACAGGGAGCAGGCCCAGCTGGCCCCAGGGGGAACAGGCTGGGCAGTGTGGCCCCCAGAGTCGGAACTGGCAGGGCAGAGGGTGTGGAAGCAGCCAGGACGGGAGCAGGTGAACAATACAGCTATGGTCCAGCTCCACTGCCCGCAGCTGCCAGCTGCCAGCTGCCAGCCCAGGCAGCCCCAGGGGCCACCCTGGGACACTGGGCCCTGTCATCCCTGCTGCCCCAAGTCGTGCCTGGAAGTGGGGATCCAGGGAGGTTTCCTTTTGCTTTCTGAGCAGCCTGGTCCCGTTACCAGTTTTTCTGCTTCCCTCTTCTCCAGCAGGAGGCCTTTTTTGGGGAATTCCTGGGTTCTTGTCCTTCCGGCTCCTTCCCCTTCCACCCCTTCTCCAGGTGGTGGGCCCCGCTTGGGCATCTCCTTGCACGGGGTGCAGAGCACACCATGCGGTGCATGGCGCTTCACCTCTGGCATGCCCTGGCCAGCTGAAGAGCTCGGGCAGGCCGCCTCCCTCCTCTGGCCCGTGCTCCTCGTCTGCACGGTTGTGCAGCTTCTGCGTGCAGGTCCTTCTCGCAGGTACCCCCAGCTCCTCCTGCAGCTCTGCTGGCTAGTGGGGAGGGTGGTCTTTCCCCAGAAGCCCGCCACAGGCACAGCACCCGATGCCACCTTGCCCACCTGGCTGCCCCTCACTGCTCGTCCCCGGGCCCCCCGGGTGCCAGCTAGCTAAGGCCTCTCTAGCCCACTATCAGGATCTCCCTCCCAGGGCACCCTCACTGAACTTCTTGACATGTGCCCTAGCTCTCCACGTTCACTGCCGGGCTGATTGCCTCAGGCTTCCTCCCTGTGTGCTCTTCATACCTATTTGGTCAGTCTAGAATGTTCTCTGAAAATCTTTCTGCTGAATAACCGGGGGCTTTGCCTCCTACCCCTTTTTTTTTTTTTTTTTTTTTTTTTTTTATGCCGCACGCTCTTGGCAGAATCTGATATCCTGAGTTTCTTTTCCATTTTTGCCGCTGTGATGTTGAGTCGTCTGAGGCCAGGCAAAACATGTCATTTTGTGGGGAAACGTGTTCATACTTGGTTTTATTTAGAAACTGTCAGTGAAGGGAAGGGGGAAGTCATAGTCGTAGGCAGGCGCCCTGACCATTGCACAGTGAAGCCGGTACACAAAGCTAACACTGGGGTCATGGGAAGCTGGGGTGGCGGGCTGCCAGGGCCCCGCTGTGGCTTCTCTGCGTTTTCTAGCCTCATGAGGGACCCCAGGTGAGAACCCAGACTGCCTCTACTCGCATCACGCAGTCATTCCCAAAAGGACTCAAGGTGGAGGGTCTTAAGCTGCATCTTGCCTCTTGCAAAGATGATGAACGGAGTTCTGAGGTGCTTCTGCTCACCCTGCGTATATAATATTTAGTCCAGATGCTGTAAACAGATGGCCATTGGGCGGTTTTGGATAACCCTGCCTGCTCTCGCGTGAGCGAGGGGCTCAGCTGTCTGTCTACTGTCTGGATGATGTCTACTTCTCTCCAGACCATGATCAAAAATGCCACAGCCGTCACGGCATTGTTGGGCGCAACAGAATGAACTTCCTGGAGAATTTTCCAGGGACTGCAGAGAAATCATGGAATGACAGGCCCTGGCTGGCCATGGGACTCTTTGGGCCCACTTACGCCCCTGTAGACATTTTTGCGTTAATTTCTCTGTTCTCACTTATTCATAAATCGTCTCTAGTTGAGAAGAAATAGGGGTCTTTACTCCTTTTTTACTGGTGGGCAAATTGGATAGAAAGAGGCTAAGTGACTCACTCGATTACACTGAGGCTTTATCCTGCCTGCCTCTCGTTGCTGGCTAGAGCTCCCCTCCCCCAAAATAAACCTTCCTTCTGCCTGTTCACTCTGTGAAGCCTGGCACCCAGCCACGTCACCCAGTGTCCTGTCCCCTCCTCTCTCTTCTTTCCAGCCCCACCCCCATCTCAGAAAGCCAAATAGGTGGAGAACATGTGCTCCCCGGCCCCAGTCAAGCCTCTTCTAACAGTAGCATTGAATTTGCTGGGTTGGCAGACATGTTGCAGTGGAAAGACATTTTTGCTGGTTCCTGCCACTGCGTGGTGCTAAGGAGCTGAAATCAAGTCTGGAAGGGGGAGTCCAGTGTCTGAGAGAAAGTTCTGCTAGCTTCTAGATATAGAGAAATATATAAAGTGTTTATAAGAATATATCACCTTTTGAGCTTAGTTTGAAAGTTTATATTAAAAAAGGGGATCCCTGGGTGGCTCAGCAGTTTGGCCTCTGCCTTCGGCCCAGGGTATGATCCTGGAGTCCCAAGATCGAGTCCTGCATCGGGCTCCCTGCATGGAGCCTGCTTCTCCCTCTACCTGTGTCTCTGCCTGCCCCCCCTGTCTTTCATGAATAAATAAATAAAATCTTTAAAATAAATAAATAAAATAAAATAAAATAATGGAACATTGGAGAACCTGGCTGTCTCAGTCAGTAGAGCATGTGACTCTTGATCTTGAGCCCCATCTTGGGTGTAGAGGTTACTTAAAAATCTTTAGAGGCACCTGGGTGGCTTAGTCCGCTAAGCGTCCGACTCTTGGCTTTGGCTTGGGTCATGATCTCAGGGTCCTGGGATCAGCCCCATGTTGGGCTTTGTGCTCTGCTGGGGAAGTCTGCTTGTCCCCCTCCCTCTGCTCACCGCTCCCAACAGACATGCGCGCGCGCGCTCTCTCTCTCTCTCTCTCTCTTTCTCAATAAAAAAAAAATCTTTAAGAAAAGAAATGAAACATTAAGTATCCTTTTAAAGACCCTAATGAAAAAGTACCAACTATCAGGGTACCTGGGTGACTCAGTTGGTTGAGCTTCCAGCTCTTGATTTTGGCTCAAGTCATAATCTCAGTGTCCTGAGATCAAGCTCTGCAGCAGGCTCTGTGCTCATCGAGAAGTCTGCTTGAGATTCTTTCCTTCTGCCCTCCCCCTGCTCACACACATGCTCACTCTCTCTTGCTCTTTCAAATAAATAAATCTTTTTTTTTTTAATTTTTTTAAAAATTTATTTATGATAGTCACAGAGAGAGAGAGAGAGGCAGAGACACAGGCATCGGGAGCCCGATGTGGGATTCGATCCTGGGTCTCCAGGATCGCACCCTGGGCCAAAGGCAGGCGCCAAACCGCTGCGCCACCCAGGGATCCCTCAAATAAATAAATCTTTAAAAAAGGGGTGGGGGGGCAACTGTGGGTGGCTCAGTCAGTTAAGTGTCTGCCTTCAACTCAGATCCTGAGTCCTGGGATCAGTCCCCGCATTGGGGAGCTGCTTCTCCCTCTCCCTGTCTGCTTGTGTTCTTTTTCACTCCCACTCCATGTCAAATAGATAAATATTAAAAAATAAAATTAATACAAAACAAAAGAAAAAGGAAAAAACACTGACTCACACAGGTAGGGTCTAGCTTCCCTGACTGCTTAAATTTTTTCTGTAGAATAGTTCCTTGGTGCCAATTCTGGTTACTTCTCCACTAGTTATGTCGACTGCCTCGCCTATCCCCCCCCCACCTCGTGTCTGATTCATAAATGCTAGTGGATTCCAGGTGGGGGCCCCGGTGCAGCACAGGGACAGGATGAGGACAGTGCTCTCCATGGTGTGCTCAGAGGACAGTCCTGAGCCTTTCTTCCTTTCCCTTTTTTCCTCCCTTAGGTTGCATACTTCATCATTGCTTGTAGGCACTCTCTGCCTTTTTCTTTTTCTTCCTACTCCAAGAAAACTTTTTTAAAAGTAATCTGTACACCCAACATGGGGCTTGAACACACAACCCCGAGATCAAGCGCTGAATGCTTCTCTGACCAAGCTGGCCAGGCGCCACAAGGAAAAACATTTCTTGGGCACCCCCAGTGACTTAGCGGTTTAGAGCCACCTTTAGCCCAGGGCATGATCCTGGAGACCCCGGATTGAGTCCCACATCAGGCTCCCTGCGTGGAGCCTGCTTCTCCCTCTGCCTGTGTCTCTGCCTCTTTCTCTCTCTATCTCTCTGATAAATAAATAAATAATCTTTAAAAAAAAATTTCTTTTTTTTTTTTTTAAACATTTCTTATAAACAACAGAATTGGTTTTTGGGTTGTAGCACTGAAGTTGCTGAGTTGAAAGACTAGCTGAGCTTGCCAGATACTTTTTCCAAAGCTAAAATGTGTGAATTTGTTGGTCAAAAATACATTTTGAAGGCTTTATAAAAAGAAATGGGTTAGAGAAGATTTGGGGGCTGGAGCCTGATTACGTCTGGAGTTTTGAATAGATAGCTGTCCCCTTCTGTGACTGAAGTCTGCCTGCACCGAGGGACAGGCTGCAGCTGGCCTGGGTGTGAATGTGCCCAGGGTGGGTGTGTCTGGGCTGGGCATGACATGGCCACCTCTGCTTTGTTACAGCCAAGTACATAGTGCAGGTGGATGGGAAGATAGGGCTGTTCCGAGGCCTGAGCCCCCGACTGATGTCCAACGCCCTCTCCACTGTGACCCGGGGCAGTATGAAGAAGGTGAGCCTGGGGTGAAGCCAGGAGCAGTTGCCTGAGGTTTCCCCAAGCTCCCTGCTAGCCCCAGGAGCAGCAATGTACACTGGTCCATCTCTCCTTTCCCAGTCTACACCCCAGCACTGTAGCCAGGCTCTGAGCCCTGGGAGTCTGACACTACATCTCCTTGATTGGGAAGGGCCCTGCCCTGTAGACCTGCTGCTGCTTGCCCACTGTGTGACACCAGGTGTCGGGTGTGACACCAAGCAGGGGCTCCCCCTGCCACACCGAACTCCAGCCCTGGGGCTATCCGGGGTGGACCCAGCTTCAGGGAAAACAGGAGCTGGTTTCAGCTGTCCCGGCCCCATAAGAGTTACGTTTAAGAGGCATAGCTGTACTTTGGTCTTGGCCCTCCTTTGTTTTCTTTGTTCTTAATTAAGCTTTACCCCAATGTGGGGCTTGAACTCTCCACCCTGAGAAGAATCGCATGCTGTACCGACAGAGCCAGCCAGGCACCCCACTCCTTTGTTTTTTTGTATCTCAGGTTTTCCCTCCGGATGAGATCGAGCAGGTGTCCAACAAGGATGACATGAAGACTTCTCTGAAGAAAGTAGTGAAGGAGGTGGGTATCTGGAGTCGGGAGAGGCCCTAGGAGAGGAGCTGATTATTTTTTACCACTGAGTCAGGCAGGTCACTGAAGAGACACAGACTTGGCTCCTCGTGTGTGCATGGGCAGGGTGGGACGTGGAAGGAGCCCTGGCACCGGCACTGCAAGGAATAGCAGAAAGCCTCTCAGCTGTCACGGGGCTTAGTCCAAGACTCAGCAGCACTCCTGGATGATAGGAATGGAGGATGGGTAACGAGGGGTGATCCAAAGTAGGCCGAGTCCACTGGAGGGTGCAGGATCCCAGTATTCCCCCATCAGAGCTTGTGGTTCCCCTTGCGTGCCAGTTCCAGAGAGAGGCCAGGCCAAGTCCCCACCCTCTGCTCTCTTCCAGACCTCTTACGAGATGATGATGCAGTGTGTGTCCCGCATGCTGGCCCACCCCCTGCATGGTGAGCCACCTCATTGAAGACCTCAGATGTGGGATAACCCCTTGTGAATGGTAGCTGGGTGGTGGTGGATCACTGGGAAGTGGAGTGTTCCACTGAAACCACATTGAGGACAGATTGGTGAGGAGTCCTGTCCGGAGGGAGCTGGGGCCCTTCCCAGGCAGAAGGACTGGGCCTCTGTGGTCACGGGGTGCAATGGGGACTCCCCGAGGCCCTTCTCCCCTCCTGCGTTCTGACACAGGCCATGTGCGGTGGCCACTGCCCTGGGCACCCCACAGCTGGGGGCCATGGGCTTTGGCCACCATGTTACCCTTGTGTGTTTCTTTTTCCTCAGTCATCTCAATGCGCTGCATGGTCCAATTTGTGGGACGGGAGGCCAAATACAGGTGGGTAATTCTTCTAGGACTGGCAGGAGTGGCCCTGTCACCAGTCAGAGTCTGCCAGGACAGGCCGTGCTGGAGTCAGTTGCTGTCCCTTGTCCCTAATGTGCTTAACTTCAGAGGAATTTGGTAATGGCTGCCATAGTCGTGTCCATTTCATGTCCAGGGCTGTCCTGGATAATGCTGGCAGCCCTGCAGAGGGGGTGCGTGGGAGTGGAGTTGGCTCGGATTGTGCCATTTGGGACTGAGCTAGGTTCCATACTGAGCCCCCTAGTCAGACCCAAACCATTTCTCCAGCTGTCATAGAAGTGGCTGGTAGCTCCTTTCATTTTTTGCTAAGAGGTTGTCCACCCTGTGGGTGTGAGCCCGTCCCTTCAGTTGTTTACCAAATACCCAGCATCTGCTGTGCCCAGCACTGAGCTGGGTGCTACGGGGGCATAGCTATGGGCACACAACCCTTCCCTGTGGCACCTATGCCCTCCCTGTCCCAGCAAAGCTCAATACAGGACAGGAGGCGGATCCTAGAAGCACGTGGCAGGAGGACAGTCTCTGTGACCTTTCCTTGGGCTCTAACCTCCTGGCTTCTATCGTTTTCTGCAGCTGTCCTGTGGGACCACTGCTCCAGGCATCTCTGCTGCCACAGCCTCATTTTGGGTTCACTAATGGGAAATTGACCCATTCTCCCAAACTGAAACATGAAGTTGATAGGACCAGGAGACTTGGCCCCAGTGGGCCAAGCCACTGTTCCAGAAAGGGCTGTGGGGCCTGGCAGGGCTGGGTGCCTTGGGAGGAGCGCTAGCCAGGGCTTTGGTTCCCTCCATCTCCATATTTCTTCTAAGCTTCCTCTGTCGCCTAGGCTTTGAAGGGCTTCCGTGTAGGACAGGCCACTTTGCATCGCATCACTAGCCACAAGTCCCAGACATTGCTCTTGAGCCTCCTTTGCATTTCATACCTAAGACCCCAGCCTGTCCTTTGATCTCTGAGCTTCTCCTGGGGAGGGCCAGGTGCTTTTCCCAGGCTGTATCCGTGGGGTCTGGTTCCAGGGCCTCCTGCTGCAGGATCCTGTGTTCCTTCTCTGCCCTCTGGGCAGGAGGTTCCCCTCTTGGCGGCACCCCCCACGCTGTCAGGAATGCAGGCTTCTCTGTTGGAAGGCTGCTTCAGAGATAAGCCCTCGGGCCAGGTAGGAGAAAGACCCATTGCCTTTGCAGTAGCCTGGACTGGCAGGCTAATTCCCAAATTCCAGATCCCCAGATAGCAGCAGTAGGGAACCGCTGGGCTTCTGTCCTGGGATGAGTGGGTTTTCTGTCTCCATGAACTGTGTAAACACCCCTTACCCCCAGACAGGTGCCCTCTAATCTTCTGCACTTGGCTTCTGCCTGGTAACAGAATCTCCCCTCCCCGTCCCAGCCAGGACTAGCCACGAGCAGGGACGAGCAGGAGCAGGGACGAGCAGGGACGGTGGGCTCTCCTCCACACCAGGGGGCGGACTTCTCCAGGGTGACGGGGTCACCTCATAGCCCTGTCTTCCCTTCTTCACAGTGGCGTGCTGAGCTCCATTGGGAAGATTTTCAAAGAGGAGGGGCTGCTGGGATTCTTTGTGTACGTGAGTTTACATACCCCCTCGCTGGCCACTTGGCATGGCTCTACTAACATACACATTCTCAACCTCTTAGGCCGTAGCCGCCAGGCTCAGACTAATCATGGGGCTCTGTCCCTCCTGCGAGCTGCATTCCGGCTCCGTAGAGCTCCATGGCATGTGTGAGCCACGGATCATGGGGACCAAAGCTGCTCAGCCCTTTGCAGATCACGGCTCATGCAGAAATGGTACTGTTTGTCCAGAACACAGGGAACTGGACCAACTGGCTCCTCCCATTGGCCCTGGGAGTGGGAGTGGGCCTGGGCCCAGGGCACTCTGTGTAACATTTTGGGTATTTCACATAGCAATCCACATCTCTGGCTTCTCCTAAAAGATCTGACTCTGTTGAGCCCCCATGGCCTCCCGAGAACCACAGACCCCTGCCACCCTTGGCGTCTCACACCCGCCTTACATTTACCTATAAAACAGAAAGTTTATACCAAAAAATTGCGTCTAGTCAGAACAAACCACAAGCAGACCCCAAAGCCAAGCCCAACAGATGTCTTTTGTTTTGCCTTAAGGTCTTGGCAGTAACAGACATGCTGTTATGTATGGAACATACTAGATAATGTGGTTCTCTGTTAATTCACTGTGGTTTTACAGTTGGTCAGGAGTTTTTATTTAGGATCTCCTGCAACCGAGAAATGGCCGTGCAGGTGGATGTGTGTATGTGCATATGTAATACATGGTTCTCACCAGGATGTGAATTTTGCCCCCAAGGGACACTCGAAATATCTGGAGACATCTTTTGCTTGTCACAATTGGCATCTAGAGGGTAGAGGCCAGGGGTGCTGCTAGGCATCCTGCAATGCAGAGGTCAGACCCCCACAAGGAGGAATTATCCAGCCCTAAGTGACAGTAGTGCCAAGATTGACAAAGCTTGATTAATATACACACACACATATACTCTCACACTCATATATTCACATATACGTGTATGTATATGTGTAAATATATGTGAATAAATATTTGCTCACATGACTAGTACATCAGACATAAAACTACATGTCACCACGGCTGACAGTTTCCATGCTCATTTTACAGAGTCCTCTTCCAGCATATGAAGAGATTCTGAAACAGAACACACTTACCTGTCAGGTTCTGTTGTTCTTCGCGTATTTGCAGACTGGGTGATACTAGTACGTGTTCCAACACAGAGAAAGCACCAAAGCATGTGGAATGGTTAGTCTGAGCACAGGTGGAGGAGTCAAGATTGGAGATTGCATTCACGAAACTTCAGTTTCTTCATATCCCTTATCACGTACATGTGTTGCATATATTCTTTTGACCTCCTCCAATATTTTGAAAATAAAATTTTTAAAGATTCTAAACTCTCTGCCACCCCTTCCCAAGAGGTAGGCATCCTTCTCCTGGAGAGTTTTCCAAGTTGCTCTGTATCTAAACAAGCACATAAACACATTAAAAACAAAAACAAAAACAAAAATAATAGCACATGGGTCCTATTGATCTCAGCCTGGCTTTTTGCCCTTAGTGTATTTTAGGGATCTTCCATAGCAGTTTGTAGGGCTGTTTCTTTGGAAGGCCATCCCTTTAACAGCCCTCCTTGCAAAAGCTTGTATGGAATGTCTTTAATGGAACATTCTAGGGGTAAAGACAACAGATGCATCGAGCAGAGTGTCTTGTGAGAGTTGATTAGGTAAAGAGACCAGGAGAAAACTTAGGCCCTGTTTCATAATCTACATTTGAAAGATCCCAGATTGAGCAACATTCACATTTTGAGGCGTGGCCTCTGTAGTTTGAAACCACTTGTGAGACCGTAAACCAATTGTGGCCTCATGCGGGTTGTGACAGCCATGGAGAAAAGAACACCTTCTTCCTGGTGTGGTTAGCTGTGGGCCCATGTGGGCCCCTGTAGGCTTTCTTCCTGAGACTGTACTTAGGATATGCTGAAGTTTTGAGCTTGGAACATCCCTGCCTCCTTCCTGGGCATGGAGCCTCCAAGAAATGGTCCCCTCCCTCCCCTGCTCATCTTTGCTCACCTTGTTTTTTAGCGGCTTAATCCCTCATCTCCTGGGCGATGTGGTTTTCTTGTGGGGCTGTAACCTGCTGGCCCACTTCATCAATGCCTACCTGGTGGATGACAGCGTGAGTGACACCCCAGGGGGGCTGGGAAACGACCAGAATCCAGGTTCCCAGGTTGGTTGGAACAAGGACTTGTCAATCTTTCCATGTACTGTTGATACCCAGGGTCTGGGGCAGACTCAGGACCCTGGGATCCTTAGCACAAGGCCCTGAGGACTAGAGAGGGTCTCTGGGGAGTAGTCTAGGAGGACCTTTTTTATTCCCCCCAAAATTTACTAATTTATTTTAGAGGGAGAGGGTGAGCAAGCACAGCGGGGAGGAGGGGGCAGAGGGAGAATGAGTCCTAAACAGACTCCTTGCTGAGCATGAAGCCCAATAGGGCTTGATTCCCAGGACCCCGAGATCATGATCTGAAGCTGAAATCAAGAGTCAGACGCTTAACTGACTGAGCCACCCAGGCACCCCCTATGAGGACCTCTTGTCCTGGGGTCAGCTTTGCCTCTGGGGAGATTGGGCTCGGGAGAGAGGAAAGATTCAAGATCCGTAACCAGACCTGGAGGAGCTCATGGAAAGCCCGTCCTTGGGCAAACTAGAAATAAAACAGATGCCAGCTTATCCAAGGCAGTAGCCCAACTATGAATCAGGAAATCAGGGCACAGACTAGCTAATAACCCTTTAACTTTTGCTTAGCGTTTTATGCTTTTCAGAACCCTTTTGTGAACACTATGACACTTGATCCCAATAGCACCCCAGTTGTGAAGGAAACAGTACAGGTGTAATGTCCCATTTTACCGGTAAAGAAGTTGAAACCCTGAGATAGAAAGGCTCTCCAGAGGCACTTGGCTAGGAATCAACAGGGTTGGGACTAGGTCTTTCCCTTTCCCAACAGGGTTGGGACTAGGCCTGTGCCAGGCCAAGGGCGTTTCGCCTGCCTTGAGGCTTTTTAGGTCACCCTAGGAAGTGTACGATGCAGGCGCACCTGGCTGTTTTGTTAGCAGTGGTCTACACAGCCTGGTCTGTACAGACCTCAGCAGGCTGAGTCAGGTGTGAGGAGGCATTGGTCCTTCTGAAAGGATAGGTGGGCTGAGGGCCTGTCAGAGTCCCCTCATGGGGTGGTCTGGGGGTTTATAGGTCTGTGTCTGAGCCCCAGAATGGCAGCTCCTGGGGAGTATATGTCTGGGCATGTGTCTGTGGTGAAGAATATCTCACCCCAACTGAGAATCTCTCAGGGGGAAATTGGGTCTGGCCGTTTGATTTGGGTAGGTGAGTCCTACCCAAGCAAATTCAAGTAGTTCCTTGGAGACCAGCTCACACTCAAACATACAGGAGCGCAAACCCATGGCCCTGCCGTGGGTTTCTCGGGGCCTGGTGGACAGGGGAGCTGCTAATGTCATGTACAGAACAAGGCTGGAGTACTGGGGGTAGTTTAGTGGGGGTGGGGTGTCCCACAGCAGATTGGCTTTCTCTAGCTTTATGGAAAGGGGTTTCGAGTACTCTTCTGCGTGTGGCTTAAAGGCTAAGACGAGGCTACCCGTGACAGAACAAGCCTTCATCCAAGGTTACAGGGCCTCCAGCTGGTGATATGGCCATGCCACGGGTAGTCCTCCCTACCCCTTCCTGGTCGGGGACTGTTTTCTGGGCAAAGTAGAGTTCAAATGTTGGGGGTCCAAAGGGAGTGAGAGTTTGGTAAGGTAGGGAGTGGCAGGAAATTTCGAGTTTCCCCTTGCCCTTTGCTGCAGGACCAGGATTCCATGTCTGGGGTGTTTGGGCAGGCAGGCGTCTGTCTTTTCATTCAGTGAGCACTTAGCCTTGACTGTGTCCCAAGCCTTGGATACTGATCAAGGCAGACACGGGCCAGACCCTGGGAACTCAACAGCTTGGTGGGGTTCACAGTGGGCGGCCAGTGGTCCCACTTAGGCTGTCTGTACCTCTGCTCCTCACCATCCTGGCTGGGTCTTGGAAGTCTTCTCAGTCTGCTTACCTCACTTCCGCCTCCCGGGGCTTCTCTTGGCTCTGACTCCAGGGCCACAGAAGCCACCGGCAGGCCCTAAAAGGGAACACAGTATATACAGCAATGTGCAAGGAGCCAAGTCAAGAGGGTGTATGAGACCAGGGTGCAGGGTGGGGCTTGGGGGCCACAGGCCAGGCAGCATGGGGCAAGGGCACTTATCTGAAGGGCAGCCCGAGGTACCTGTAGCAAACTGGTCTTCCTTTCTGTCTCCAGTTCAGCCAGGCCCTGGCCATCCGGAGCTATACCAAATTTGTAATGGGGGTAAGTCAAGCCAGCAGCTCCACCAGCTGCCCTTTTTACTGCCCTGTGGGCCTGGGTGGGACTTAGTGGTGGCTCTAGTGGTGGCTGGAGGCAGGCCTGGGTGTAGGGTATGGGCACAGGATACCCTCGCTCCTTGAGCTGGAGTCGGGACTGGTGGTGGCAGTGGGGTCACTGCCACTCAGGTCTCCCTGGGTTTCAGATTGCAGTGAGCATGCTGACCTACCCCTTCCTGCTGGTTGGTGACCTCATGGCTGTGAACAACTGTGGGTAAGTGTGCACCCCTCCCTCAGGCACCCTGCCAGGGCTGTGGGGGGCGGGGGTCCAGCTCAGCCTGTCCAGTGCTCTGCTTTCTCCTCCCTGGGCTGTGTGTAGGCTTGCCACCCCCCACTGCCCACCAGGTAGCTTAACATCCTCTTTCACCCCTCCACTCTGGGCTGAACCTGTGATTCAGGATGTGGGTGGTGGCAGCTCCACACCATTCCTTGAGATCTTTTTCTTGGCTAGTCCATCTCCCGTCATTCAGTGGGTCTAATGTGTTGTCCTCCCTGGGCAGGCTGCAGGCCGGGCTCCCTCCATACTCCCCAGTGTTCAAGTCTTGGATCCATTGCTGGAAATACCTGAGCGTGCAGGTAAGCAAGCTCCCAACAGAGGAGGTTCCCCCCCCCCCCCCCCGTTCTTCCCCCAGACCAATCAGGTGAAATGGTGTCGGCTTTACATTGCATGGAAGAATGAGGGATTGTCATGGGAACCAATGTTGTTGGTAGAGAGGATAAGGAATATAGACTCTTGGTATAAAGCATTTTCATTAAATTTTCACTTTCCTTTTGAAAGGATGTGAAGTTACTAGATCTGAATGTACTTACAGATTTTACCGTAGACACAGTCTACTTTTCTCCTTCAACTCTTAAAGATTCTTAGAAGGGCGGTAAGGGAGCCCATGGGGTGGGTGGTAAAGCTCAAGATCTTAGCCCTTGAGTAATGTGGCTGAAAACATAGGGGCCGAGAGCACTTCTAGGGAGCAGCCACTGGGTCCGAGGCTAACACCTCCCTTCTTCAAGACATCCCTAGTGCCTAGGAGAACCTGAGGCTCGAGTGGGGCCACATGACGAGGGTGCCAGTCTTTCTTGGGATTTCATGTTCTCTGCCCAAGCACCTTCCTGTTTAGCTGGAGCTCTTAGGCACAGAGGTCAGGGATCCAGGTGTCTGGCCCAGAGCAGATCCTTGCTTCACCTAGCCTTGGTTTGCCTTGAAGTAAAATGGGGCGGTGATCTGGGAAGGAACCGGCACAGCGACAGGCCTCAGGGTTGAGAAGAAGACGGATGGCAGGGAAGCAAGGGGTAAGAGTCAGACTCAGTTCTTCCCAGTGTTTCCAGACAGGTCTATGTGCATCACATCCCACGGGCGTTAAGGAGTCAAAGGAATCTCTGAAGCCAGAAGGGCAATGAATCTCCTCTTTGGGGATTTCCTACCGAGTACCCCCAGTGACACCGGACACCCTGTGAGATAAGGCCACCCACTCTTGTGCTTCAGTACAGAGCACATTCTGATCTTGCCCTCTAGGATTGCAAGCCTACGGCCTCCCCTACATACCCCGCCTGTGGGATCTCTGAGCTGCTGGACCTTCCTTTGTCTCATGCTGCTCTGGAGCAGGATGAAAGCACAGCCTCCCCTTTCACTGATCTGATTGTTCCTTCCAATCCAGGGCCAGCTTTTCCGAGGCTCCAGCTTGCTTTTCCGCCGGGTGTCATCAGGATCATGCTTTGCCTTGGAGTAACCTGAATCACCTGAATAAACAGTGTCTCAGCCTGGCCACCGTGGGTGGAGCCCAGTCATCTCAGGCACCTGTCAGATGAGTCCAACCCAGCAACACCTAGATGTGCTCCAGCCAGCTGGGTTTTGGTTTCCATATTTGCCGTGTGTCTGTCGAGAAGTGGGGGTTGGGTGGGGGTGAGGCTGCACCCCATGGGTTGGTTGCCTGGTAGGCCTGGGGAAGGTGGGGGTAGAGCTAGGGAATTGGGATAGAATCCCCTTCCTTCACAGATTTGCCCAGTATGTCTTGTGCAAGGGGCCAGAGAATGGTGAATGGAGGCCCACGTAGAATGGGAAGAGGCTCGTGGGGTCAGGTCCCACCCCCTGCTCATCTCCCCCGTCAACCCCAGCCCTCCCCCTGTAGCTGGGCTGGGAGTATTGCTCTCCTGCTTTGTAAATAGGGCACAGTCCCCTTTCACAAGGCCGCCATCGCATCCAGGCCTGTGCTAGGAAGCTCCTGCTGGGTTCTGCCTTCGTGTTTCTCAACACTACTTTCCTGATACAAAGGCAGCATCTTCTGAGTGAGAAATCACGTGACTGCTCAGAATGTGTCTCCCTCAGCAAATGCTCGTCTGTTTAATGGTGATGCCTTACGTGCAGGATCTGGTTACTGTGCAGTGGTCAACACCCAGAAATTAGGCAGGCCAGTGTCTCGTATCATGCCGTTTAAAAGTTCCTGATCAAATTTGACCTTTCCTCCCTCAAATAAATGTATTGGTGGTGATTTGGAGTTTTGTGGGGAGTCTGTTATTTTTATGAACTTAGCGGCTCTCCGCAGAGTCCTCCTCAGCCCTCTGTGTTGGTGTGAGAAGGAGCTAGGAGCAGCTTAGCCTGAGGATGAGAAGTGCTGGGCCTTGGTGTGGATCAGCACTGGGGGGAGGCCGGTGGATGATTTCCTGAACTAGACGAAGTCAAGATGCCAGTTCACAAAGCAGCAGCTTGTGCGGAGGCCTATGACTGGGAAGGCAGTGCCTATAAAGTCCCTCCTGGCTTCAGAAAGTGTTCCACCCACACCCCGGTCAACGCAGCACCGTTTGCCAATGACGTTCTCCTGTTTTGCCAAGAGTTATCCCGTATAATGGTTGCTTGGTTACAGCATCGGGTAGACGTGGGCCCAGCTCAAGTATAGAGATCTCCCTTAATTAGCTCCTGCTGGTTTGTAAACCAGCAGAACTTACCAGATAGGGACCACAGGTTTCTGTCTGGTGGGGTTTGAATACCAGTTGGGACCCATCCGAGTTCCTCAAGTGTTCTAGGGGCCTTGTGTCTGCCCTTGTTCTAGGGGAGTGGTTTTGGAGAGGTGGACTCTGGCGACTTTGGTCCTACTTCTCGCAGATGTGAGCTGGATCACCCTGAGGGAAGGCCTGGTGCTTTGGCAGAACTGGCTTTCCCCGGTGGCCTCATACAATTGACTTGAGGGCTATTTACTTTATATATCCTTGGCCCCCAGAATGCAGGAGCGTGCCTGTGTGGGCGTCCTCTAAGTGTCCATTGGTTGAGGCTTCCAGGGGTGCCATCCTCACTTAAGACTACTGACGTGGCAGGGAAGGGAAGGCACATGGCAAGGTGAGCAGGCCAGGCCTGGCTGGCACCATTCCTTAAGGGAGGCCCTTCAGAGGCATTCCTGCTTCATGGCATGTGACCTTTCTTCAGCCCAGTGTGGCTTCCCCCCATAGCACTGACCACTGTAGTGGGGCGACCTTTCTTCCTATCACTCCACTCTCAAATTGTATTTTTTTCAGATTGAGGGCGCTCTGGAACCCGAGCTGGCTCTGAAGAGCCCGTCCCTCTGACAGCCTTCCTCTCAGACATTTGGAGCGGCTGCCTCTGGTAAAGAATGGGCTGAGGCTGGGTGTGGCAGTCACCCTGAGGAGAGCCAGTGCTGCCCCCAAGTAGGGCCTGGGGACTTGACCTTGGTCTGGACTCGCTTCCCAAGCTGTCTTCCACACCCAGAAAGGCAAGAAAATCCCTTTGGTGTTCTGTTTTTAGTTGAGCAAAGTACAGGTTTTTACCGCTACTGTTTTTCAGTTCAGTGTTCAGATGCGGGTCTTGTGCATGTTAAATACTAATACTCCCTTTGTTTGCTGGACCCTTCTGTGTTTGAGGGCTGAGGTCTCACCTACATGTTGGAGCTCCTGGTCTTCCCATCAGTCCTGAAAACTAGAGTGACAGGGTCTTTCACTGAGAAAGGAGATGGGGTTAGATTGGGGAGGGGAGCTGAGCTGTCAGCAAAAAGAGGGCTGACAGGAGTGGGAATGTCCTTGTGGGGATTAATGTCCATCCATTCCTCCTGGAAAACTCAGTTCTAATGGGACAAAGCTGTGAAGTCCTCTGATCTGCCTTTTGGGGTCCTCTGGTGCAGCCTGAGTTGGCAGTAGTGGCCTATGCTGGGTCCTACTGTAGCCCTTTTGCTTTGCTAGTCCCCAGATGCCTGGGAGCCACGTGGCATAGTGCTGGAGTAGAGTGCTCCCCACTCTGGTCCTTGAAGCCTCTGAGTGCCAGCCACCCTTCCCCTGAATGTGCCATCCTATCTTCAGGGGCTGTGCTGACACATCCCCTCCCTGCCCATTTGTCACAGCCTTGCCTGACTACTGTGGGACACCATGTCTTGTTTTCTGTTATTTCCCCAGCAATGAACTTCCAAAGAAGTCCCTGCTTCTGGTCTTGGATGGGTTCTCTCATGTGACAGGTTTCCTGAGGGCTGGCCACAGATACTTTTGCTTTTGTAGGAGGCAGGTAGAGCCTATCCCCAAACAAGGAAAGTTGGGTTTGGCCTTACATAGGCCTGTTCTGCTCAGAGGCTACCTCCCTTGACTACCTCATAGTACCTGGGGCTAGCTTGAGAAAACAAGCCCAAGAAGGGAAGGACCCCTGCGCTCAGGAATACAAGCTAGGTCATCTGAAAAATAATGTAACACCCTCTATACATAGAGTATGAAAGAAAAGCATATGACCATCTCAATAGACACAGAAAAAGTATTTGACAAAATTCAACACCCCTTATGACAAAAACCTAAGAATATAACTTGCCCACCCTGATAAATGGCATCTATGAAAACCCTAACATTAAGTAATTAATGTTAGACTGACTGATAAAAAACCTGATATTTTCCCCCTAAGATCAGGAGCAAGACAAGTGTGTCTCCTCTTGCCATGACTCAGCATTGTACTAGAGGGTCCATCCAGGGCAATCAGGCAAGAAAATAAACTTATCTGGGTTAGAAAGGAAGAAGTAAAACTATCTCTACAGATGACAGGATCTTGGATTTAGAAAATCCTGGGGCACCTGTGTGGCTCAGTTGGTTAAGTGTCTGCCTTCAGTTCGGGTCATGATTCTAGAGTCTTGGGATCAGAGCCCTGTGTCACGTTCTGCACTCAGCATGGTGTCTGCTTCTCCCTCTCCCTCTGTCCCTCCCTGCTGCCTGTGTGCTCCCTGGCTCTCTCTCTCAAAAAAAATCTTTTTAAAAAATCCTAAAGGGAAAAAATAAAAAATAAATCCTAAAGGGCAATCCGGGTGGCTCAGTGGTTTAGCGCCACCTTCAGCCCTGGGTGTGATCCCGGAGACCCAGGATTGAGTCCCACATCAGGCTCCCTGCATGGAGCCTGCTTCTCCCTCTGCCTGTGTCTCTGCCTCTCTCTCTCTCTCTGTCTCTCATGAATAAATAAAATCTTTAGGGAAAAAAATTCTAAAGAATCCACTAAAAATACTTTTATAACTAATAAATGAATTCTGCAAGGGTACAAGATATAAAATTGATACATAATCATATTTCTTTACACTCACAATTGCACAAAGTGAGAATGAAAGTAATAAAGCAATTTCACATAACAGCATAAAAAAGAATAAAATATGGACAAATTTTTTAAAAATCATAGTTTACACTTTGAAAACTACAAACATTGCTAAACAAAAGTAAACAAATAAATGGAAAGACAAGCCATGTTCATGGATTGGAAGATTTATATGGAAGATTATGCAATCCCTATCAAAATCTCAGCCAGCTTTGCAGAAATTTGACAAGCTGACAGTAAAATCCAAATGGGAATTCAGGGGATCCAAAATAGCCTAACCAATCTTGAAAAAAGAAGAACCAGGACACCTGGGTGGCACCATCAGATAAGCATCTGCCTTCGGCTCAGGTTGAGATCTCAGGGTCCTGGGATGGAGCTCCCCCAACCCCCCAGTTAGGCTGTCTGCTCAGCAGGGTGTCAGCTTCTCCCTCTCTCTCAAATAAAATCTTAATTAAAAAAAAAAAAAGAACAAAATCGGAGGACTCACACTTCACAATTTCAAAACTTAATTACATAGCTATGGTAATCAAGATGGTATGTGTGGCACTAAGGGCACCTGGGTGGCTTGTTTGGTTAAGCTTGTGCCTTCAGCTCAGATCATGACCTTGGGGTCCTGGGATCAAGCCCTGCATCAGGCTCTCTGCTCAGCACGGAGTCTGCTTCTCCCTCTGCCCCTCACCCCACTTGTGCTCTCTCTCGTTCATACTGTCTCCCAAATAAATAATATTTGGAAAAAAAAAAGATGGTGTGGTACTGGCATAAGGTAGACATACAGATCAGTGGGACAGGATTGAAAATCCAGAAATAAACATTCACATTTAAAGTCCATTGATTTTGGATAAAGGCAACGAAAAAACTGAATGGAGGAAGAATCACCTTCAAAGAAAAGCGCTTGGATGTTCACATGTGTAAGAATGAAGTTGGACCCACCTCACACCACATAACAAATATCAACTAAAGATGGATCAAAGGCTTAAATAGAACTGAAACTATATAACTCTTAGAAAAAAAACACGTAGGGCAGCCCGGGTGGCTCAGCGGTTTAGCGCCGCCTTCAGCTCAGGGCCTGATCCTGGGGACCCGGGACTGAGTCTCATGTCGGGCTCCCTGCACGGAGCCTGCTTCTCCCTCTGCCTGTGTCTCTGCCTCTCTCTCTCTCTCTTGCGCACACGTGTGCGCGCGCACGCTCCTGAATAAATAATCTTTAAAAAACCCCACATAAATCTTTGTGACTTTGGATTAGGCAGTGGTTTCTTAGATATAACACCAAAAAGCACAGCAACAAAACAAATTGAATATCACCAAAATTAAAGACTTGTGTTCAGAAGACATCCTAAAGAAAAATTGAAAAAATTCACAGAATGAGAGAAAATATTTTAAAATTATGTATCTGATAAGGGAAGGGACTTGCATATAAACTATATAAAGAATTCCTACAACTCAATAATAAGACGAATATCCCAGGTAAAAAATAGGCAGAAAACTCAAAGAGACCTCTCTATAGACCGAAGGCCAATAAGCACATGGAAAGATGTGCTTGGCATCATTAGCCATCAAGGAAATAAAAATCAAAAGCACAATGACATGATACTATACACTCACTAGAATGGCTATATTTTAAAAAGACATAGAGTGTTGGTGAAGATGTGGAGAGACAAAAACCTTTGTACATTGCTGGTGTGAATGTACAATGGTGCAGCCACTTTGGAAAGCATGTTGGCAGTTCCTAAAAAATGTTAAGCATAGAGTGACCGAATGATCCACAGTTACTATATGATCCTGCCCCTAGGTATATACCCAAGAGAAATGAAAACATAGGCCTGCACAGAAACTTTTAACATGAATGTTTATAGCAGCATCATTCATAATGGCCAACAAGTGCAAACAACCCAAATGTCCACCAGTTGACAAATGGATAAATAAAATGTATTCTATACAAGGGACATTGGTAATAAAAAGGAATGAGGTACTGTCACACACTACAACATGGATAAATCTGGAGAAGATTATGCTGAGTGAAAGAAGCCAGACAGAAGAGACCACCATTTATTGTATGATTCTGTTGATACAAAATACCAGAATAGACAAACCAATAGAGACACTGGGTTAGTGGTTTCTCAGGGCTTGGAGTGGTGGGGGGATGGGGAGTGGCTGCTAATGGAATGGGGTTTCTTTTTGTCATGACGAGAATGTTCTAAAATTGTGCTGATGGTTGCACCACCCTGTGAATATACTAAAAACCATTGGGTGGTACACTTTAACTGGGTGAATTTTATATGAGTTACATCTGAATTTATATTATGTCTTAATACATTGTATCACACACACACACACATTAGCACACAGTCTGACTTGCATGCTTCCTGTTTAACTGCTTCCACTCCAGCTTTGGCCTGTAGACAGTTGCTCTGACCCTCCCCACCAGCCCCATCTGGGTCCCAAGCCGTCCTCTGTTAACTTGCTGCTGCTAGACACACACACACACACACACACACACACACACTTTCCTCCCCTGCAGCACTCTGCACAATCCAGTTGTGCTCCCCTGGGGGAGTGTGCCTGGGACTCCAGAAGCCTTTTTCAGCATTCCTCAAAGCACCCAGCGCTGGCAAAGCCTTTTGACCTTGTGTACCAGATGGGCCCGAGCCGCAGCACCCCGTAAAGAGGCTGTATGCCACTCCCTGACTTGGTCTAAAACCCAACTAGCCAGTGACTCCTGGAGCTGGCTGAGTCAGCCCTGGGCCCTTCCTCCTTCCTGCTGGCCACCTGAAAGTTTGAGTTGGGGGGCGGGGGGATCCCTGGGTGGCTCAGCGATTTAGCGTCTGCCTTCAGCCCAGGGCGTGATCCTGGGGTCCTGGGATTGGGTCCTGCATCGGGCTCCCTGCATGGAGCCTGCTTCTCCCTCTGCCTGTGTCTCTGCCTTTCTTTCTCTCTCCTCTGTGTCTCTCATGAATAAATAAATAAAATCTTAAAAAAAAAGAGTTGGGGAGGGAGGCCAGGTTACAGAAAGGAAAAGAAAGGTGCCCCCAAAGGACTAGATGTTGTGGGGCGGGGAGGGGACAGGTGCTGGGGCCTGGGAGGGGAGCCTCTTCAGGGCTCTCAGAGACCCTCCTTCGCCCTCTGCCCCGCATAAGCACAGACACTCGGTAGTCTTTTTTTTTTATTTTTTTTTTAAATTTTTTTTTAATTTTTTTTATTTATTTATGATAGTCACAGAGAGAGAGAGAGAGGCAGAGACACAGGCAGAGGGAGAAGCAGGCTCCATGCACCGGGAGCCTGATGTGGGATTCTATCCCAGGTCTCCAGGATCGCGCCCTGGGCCAAAGGCCGGTGCCAAACTGCTGCGCCACCCAGGGATCCCGGCACTTGGTAGTCTTACGCAGGCTTTTATTCAGGAGTCCGGGGGCGGGGGGGGGGGGGGGGGGGGGCTTCCCTTCCCTGTCTCTGCCTATCAACTCATGGAACCCCATTCAGATGAGCTTGTCCTTCATCTGCCCTTCACAACTCCACCTCCCCAGCTACATCTGCAAGTAGGGGGAGGGGGCACTCAGGGAGAGCCCCCTACCTGCAGTGGCAGTCCATCCAGGTAGGCAGGGATCTCCCCTGAATCTCCACCTACCCCCTAAGATTAAGACTGGAGGGGCAGGAGGCGTGCTGGGTGGCACCCTGAGCTCATAGCCAGCCAGGCCTCATGCCCCCAAGGTGTTTGAGGATGAGGCAGGTGCCCTGCAGCCTTTCCCTTTCAGAGCACCTTCAGCCAAGAAGCATCTTGTTTGTGGGGTGAGGGGCAGTGTGGGGGAGATGGCAGGAGGACTGTTGACCTCTTCAGCCTGGGAAGGCAGGAGGTATTCCTGGGAATAGCCCCAGACTCAGATGGCTGAAGGAAGAAGCCAGGGGCCTAGGAGGGGTCAAGGGGTTTCTGGGAAGCGCTGAGATCTGTTCCTGGAAGAGCAGAACCATGGCCACCAGGACACTGGAGGATGAGCACAAGCAGCCACAGGATCACTGCTCAGAACAATCTGCACCTAGCTGAGGGGTGGACCTCCATAGGGACAGAGGCACTCCTGAGCCAGTGCCAGGAGTCGGGCTTATAGAGGCCTCCTGGGGCACAGGTCACTGGCCTGGAGTCCGGCCAGAAGCTGGGGTCAAGGGGGGCTAATGGGCCACAGAGCAGGACCTGCCCAGGAAACTGTGGCCTCTTACTTGGAGAAAGACAATGCAGTGTGGGCATAAGGCCAGGGTCTCCCCACAGGCCTTGCCTTTGAGTGGTGACCCCTTCAGAAGATTCCAGCCAGCACGAGGGGAAGCAGTAGCAGCAGTCCCAGAAGGGGGCCCCAGATATGACCAGGGCCCAGGTTCAGCCCTGACTTGACGCTAGGTTTTTCAGGGCCCTCTGCACCTGTGGGGAGGGAGAGGCTTTGTCTCAGCCTGGACAAGGCTATGCCTGACCTCCCACCCTCCCTGCCAGGGGTGCAAGTGGGGTCCAGCAGCCGGGGAGGAAGCTCTTACTCAGAGGGTGCATGCCCCGCTGTGCGCATAACCTATGCTGGGGGCTGGGTGCTGACATTCTGGAGACAAGGAGGGAAGGTGGGACCAACACTACGGGCCTTACCTGGCAGCGATGACTGCAGGGCCAGGGTACGTGTGGCTTTAGCGCTGGCAGAGGTATTGGGGGAGTTGGACAGGGACTTGGAGGAGGTGTGCCCCATGTGGTCCCATGTGGCCAGCAGCTCACCTGTCTTGTCCTGGCCTGGAAAAACTGAAGCCAAGACCTCACTGGAAGGAGATAACTTTGCCTCAGCCTTGCCCACCTTCTGGGACTGGGGTAGTGGCTCCCGTGTCCCTGTCAAGAACATCTTGGGGTGTGGAGAACTCTCTGGGCTCTTGGAAGGCATTCTTGTCCTGCTGGCCTCTTTGTCTGCCAATTTGGAGATAGGCTCATGGGTTGATTTGGGGGAGGTAGCTGGCCCCTCATCCAAGGAGAACAGGCTGTGAGACACCAACAAGGAAGGGGTCTCAGTTGTTAAGGAAGGTGGAGCCTCCCTTGCGGTAGAGGGGGGCTCCTCTGTTGCTACGGAAGATGGGGCCTTGGTTTCTACAGCAGGTAGAGCCTTGGTTTCCAGGGAGCCTGAGGCCTCTGTTACCAAGGAGGCTGGAGTTTCTGTTGCCAGGGAAGAAGGGATACCGCTTTTGCCAGAGCCTGAAGCTTCAGTTGCCAGGGAGGATGGGGCCTCGGTTACCAGGCCAGGCAAATCCTGAGCCTCTTCCTGGCCCGCGATGGGTTCTGACAAGAAACAAGGCCCCGTGTTAGTGCTGCGGCGGGACTCCACATCCCTGCCCCACCACAGTCACTGTGAGGCGACCAAATGTCCTGTGATCTCTCACACACACACATGCTCTCCAGCGAATCTGTCCTTCATTGATAATAAGTTTTATTTTATTTTAGCTTTATAACAGTGTCTCCTCCATCCACCTCTGTGTCCAAATCTGCCTTTCTCCGCACTCACACAACCACTTGTTCAGGGGACTCTCCAGCTAGCTGTGTGTCCCTAATGTGTCGCCCTGGCCATGCCCACCATAGGCACTGCCACCTCGGGGACCCTTTCCTCGAGCTCGAGCTCAGGAGCCCACCCCCCTCCTGTCCTCCACCCTCCCCTGGGAGGGCTGAAATCCAGTCACTTTGAATGACAGGGCGCCGAAGTGACTGCGCAAGGCAGGCAAAGTGGGCTCGGGAAGCCTGATAGGGTGGGCCCACCACAGTCCCCAGGTCCCCGGAGGTGGTGTCCTGCCCGGGCACCTCTGGGGACTCCACCGACGCTCTAGGACCACCCAGCCTGCATCCCTGGCCGCCCCTTCCTACTTCTCCCCACCCCAGCCCAACTCACCGCAGAGGGAGCTCTCGCAGCGGTAGCCAGATGGACAGAGGGAACATGGAGTGCCTTCCTCGTAGGGTTTCTTTCCCTTCACATTCCCCCTGTGGGAGGCGAGGATGATGCTGGGGGCCGGGGCGGTCCCTGCAAACCTAAGTCCCTATCCCTCATACACACACCTAGGCCTGAAGTACCCCGGGTCTTACTTGCTCCCACTAGCTTGCTGGGTTCCCACCGGTGCCCTCGCAGCTCCCCCAAGGGTATGAAGTATAGGCCCAGATTGGCCCCCTCCCACATTCTTAGGCTGCCCAACTCAACCGTCCCCTTGGCTCTACCCATCCTCTATCCCCGGGGCTCCCTGGGCACTCACGGGGGCTCATAGTTGCAAACCAGCAAATGGATGTTGGTCTCCTCGACACCCTGGAGCTTCTCACAGAAATGGGAGCCACAGCCAATCCTGTCTGTCTTGGCCCAGACCACCTGAAGAAGGGCAAACCCAACAATTTAGCCTGGGTGGGATGCCAGTAGCTAGTGTCTGTCTACACCAGTCTTCTATGGATGAGGAGAAGAAGATCTCTACAACCTGTCAGATCCAAGTCTCTAAGGACACACAGCTTCAGGATAAAACTCTAAACAGGGAGTTTTGTAGGAATTTGTCCTGAACCACACACACTGTTTCACCAGGCCTTTCTCTGAAAAAACTTCATTTTGTATATACCCTCATGAACTCCTCCTGTGCGTTTTTTTCTTTGCAACTTCCTGTGTACTTTAAACAAGGAGTATATCCCAAAGGAATGAATCTCAAATGGGAGAATTTTAGATATCAGCAACAAACAAAATCTGAGAAAGAGAACAGAAGGAGCCATCTTGGATGTAGAAATTCCTCCCCAAAGCACAAGTGAGTGCTTGCGGGGATCTGTTCTGCTCTTTCTAAGTCTGGGTCTCCTAGCTGCTAGAAGGAATTCTGTCTTAAGTGTAAAATTTTAGAAGTCCAAACAATCTTTGTGCACCACCATGGGCTGAGATCAGCAGCCTCCCCTTGCTATTTGCAGGCCCTGGTCTGCTCAGGAGACACTCAAACGGAGGCTAGTTTTTGTTGTGAGATCTGACTCTGGCTATTAATTCTGCACATAGCCCCCAGGACTGGTGGTTTTTCTGTTTAAGTTAGCTGAGGATAGCAGTGGTGAGCATCTCATAGGCAGAAATGCCCCCAGAGTACATGTGCACTCAGCCCTGGAGAACACTGGGGTGGGAGTGGGCCAGACCCATTCCTGCTGGGCACTTACAGCAATCATAGCAGGAGGAAATGTGTGTGTGTGTGTGTGTGTGTGTGTGTGTGTGTGTGTGTGTTGGGGGTAGGGGGGTAAAGTGAGATGTGGCAGGGTACAGAGGGAAGAGGACAGGGAGGGCTGCTGTGCCCTCACAACTTCTTCATCTGGGTGGGTGATGTTGGGATTTTATTCTCGAAAGATTAGCACTAAAAATACCACTCAAAAAAAGCACGGGAAAGTGGAATTGGTGAATATGAGGGGGAAGAAGGTTGAGCTTCCTTTTCTTTTTGTAAGAGAATTGTCATGCTACTGTTTGAACAATAAGCATTGGGTGGAGAAGAACATGAATTCAATAACACTAATGTTAATTCCCCTACACACCCATACAAACTTGCACCCAACATCTCTCAGCTGGAAATGCAAACGTTCAAAATGCAGTGAGAGCACTGACATAAGCAAAAAGTGACTGGGAAGGGCAGGAAATGCTCTCAAGGTCTCCCTGAAGCCTTTATACAGTGACCATTTGTTCTTATTTTACACATGGTTTTGTTGCTTTTTTTTTTTTTTTTAAGATTTTTATTTATTTGAGAGAGAGAGCATGCGCAGGAGGGAGGGGTAGAGGGACAGGGACAAGCAGACTCCCCACTGAGCAGAGAGCTTTGATGCCAGGACTGGATCCCAGGGCCCTGGCACCATGACCTGAGCAGAGGCAGAGCCTTAAGCCACTCAGCCACCCAGGTGCCCTCACACATAGTTTGTAAAAGAGGAAGAAGGTTAAACACACGCAGGGGTGTTTGCTTATCGGTCCCCGGCTGATTAGAAGCAGCACCCCAGACGCCATGAGAGATGATAAAAGAGGGACACTGAAGAAAAAAAAAAAAAAGAGGGAC
Organism: Vulpes lagopus; assembly: GCF_018345385.1. Lineage (NCBI taxonomy): Eukaryota > Metazoa > Chordata > Mammalia > Carnivora > Canidae > Vulpes > Vulpes lagopus. The sequence continues at coordinate 67,146,466 of NC_054824.1, forward strand.
AGTGAGAGAAGCCAGAAGCCCTGCCCGACCTGGGCCAGAGGACGGGACTGCTTAGAGGTCGGTCAGGATTGCCCAGGACAATAATTACGGCCCCCGAAACTGGCTCTGCGACACCTCACTTAGGTCCCCTCTGTACGAGGAGGCCCAGAAGGCCACCTAGGTTTTCAAACGATTGTGGTTCTTCAAGAGTTAACTGGAGATGGTTTGGGCTGAGTCTGAGAAGCAGACTTCCTCAGAGGCCTGCACCACACACGCGCACCGCGGAAAGACTTCTACCAAGGGGCTAGCGGGCTTAGAGTCCTGGGGTGGGAGAGGCGGCCCCCCTCGGCGCCCCCCCCACGCCCCGCCCCGCCCCCTACTCGTACGGCCCCGCCCCTCGGCCCTCCGCCCCGCCCCCTGCTCATACGGCCCCGCCCCTGCGCACGAGGCCCCGCCCCCTCCTCATACGGCCCCGCCCCTCGCCATGTAGCCCCGCCCAGTGCTCTGGGGCCTCGCACCTGCGTGTAGTGGCCGCACATCTGGCCCTGGTCGCAGGTGGCGGCGCTGAGGTTGTAGTGCTCGCGCTCGTGGTGCCACTCCTCCATGGCCAGCGGCACGTCCAAGCCGTGGCCCGTGATGGCGAACAGGTTTTCGCCGCGCCTCCCGCGCTCCTTGTTGTGGCCCCACACGCACTGCTTCGCGTAGGCCTTGGCGAAGGCGGCCAGCTCCTCGTTCCACCTCTGCGGGGCAGGTCGAGGAGGAAGGTGAGGAACGCCTTGGGCTCCGTGGAGGCAGAAGGCGGGCGAGGGACGTGGGGATGCCCACAACTCTGGGGTCAGAGAAGAAGGTTGGAGGTGTCCTGGGGGCCTCTGCAGGCGGAGCCCTCCCCTCCCTCGGGGTGACCCTGGCCGTGATCAGGAACAGGTCTGTGCTCCTGGTGGGCTTCGGTGGGGAGGTGGGAGGCTGCCTCGCCGGGCCATGGAGTTAGCCGAACTTGGGACCATTTACCAGCTATGTGGTTTCAGACAGATTGCCTCATCTTCCTAAACTTGCATGGGGCTTTGGGAAGAATAAATGAGTTGATGTTTGTAATGGTGTTATTATTAATTAATATTAATATCCTTCTATGTGAACGGGGGACGGCTGTGCCCTGCTTACCTCCCACGGCTGCCCGACTGCTTTGAAGACCACAGGATGTCCAGTAAGGTGTTCAAGGGCTGCATTGTTTATTCCACCACCCTCCACCCTCTTACCCACACATCATAAGTAAGAGGGGGTCAGCACTCCCCTCTCAGGTCCCACTCTCCCTTTGGGGTTGCCCAGCCTCCATGGCTTTACCAGCTCCGGACTTCCCTCCCAAGTGCTCTCAACCCTTGTCAACCTATTAAGTGTCTCCATGTGACCCTCACTGAGAGGCCTATTTTCAGAACTTTGGTGTCTCCAGGAGCTATCAGATCCCAAAAGCACCGTTCTCCTGGGGGGGGACCTCAGGTGAGGCAGACGGAGGGGGCATTTTAGGTTAAGGGACCCTGAGGTTCTCTGTGTCCCTGGCTGGGAGGACAGGCCCAGTGTGGGTGGGAAGAGGGATTAACAAAGGATTGAGGAGAAAGGTCTGGATCCCATTAAACTTTGTCCTTGGCCTCTCCTAGAAATGGATGCCTGGCGGCAACTCTTGCTCCACCCTCTGGGGGCCCAGCCAGCTGTGGGAGCCAGACAGCCTATAAAGTGCCAAGAGCTTGGGTGACCCTGAGAGGAGGGGATTGTGTGGCTCCTCACCCACACAAGGCTCTCAGGAGCAGCTGCCTGGGGTGGAGATGAGAACACAGGGCTGGGACAGCCCCATTTTGTGACTATGGGTGAATCCCATTCCTTCCCTGGGTGTTTTTGTCCCAAATCACTGGTCCCTGAGGTTGTCTCAGACTCTGGCAGTAAGGGGAGCTGGGGAGTGAGAAGTGGCAGGGTGTAGGGGACCAGGATCAGGGTTTCTGGGATGACCTGCGGGACCTCAGACTGAATAGTCAGCTCCTTCAGGGTAAGACAGTGATGTGGCCCCAGTGTCTGGCACAGTGCTGGCGCATAGCAGGTGCTCAATAGACATTTGTCAGCTGTTGATGACTGGCTCTGTTTTAAGTGGTCTCCCTATGGAGGCTGGCTGCGATTCCTATTCTGCCTGGATGTGTGGAATCTCACCAGTAGAGTCATTCCTATGGGTCTCAAGGCTTCTCAGTCTTCCCGAGACCCCTGTGGATTTTTGAGTCCTGGCATCCACCCACACTGGCCACATGGTCACCATCTGAAAACAAGTCTATTCATTCATTTACTCATTCATTCACTCATGCAACAGTCTGGGGGCCCTGTGCCAGCCTGGAGGTGAAGCCCAAGTTCACATTGTCATAAACGACTGGGCTACCACATGGTAAATGACAGACTCGCAATGGGTCATGAAGAGGCACCAAGGAGGGTCATTTAGCCCAACCTGAGGGTGGGAAGGAGACACTAAGCTAAGGGTTAGAACTGAGGCATTGGTCAGGTGGAGAGGGGAGGACATCCTGAACAGAAGCCATAGCATGAGAAAAGGTGTAGAGGTGAGAAACACCATCTTAGCTGGGGAAGGATAAGCTGTTGAGGTAACTGAGGGAGAAACTGAGCAGGAGAGGAAGCTGGCGGTGTAAGCAGGGCCCCGGACACACAGAGCCTTCTCAGGAGCTGGTGTTTTATCCCGAGGCAGTCAGGAGCCATTGGGAGCTGTTGAAAGGTACTGAACAAGGTCAAGACCATGTGTTGGATTATTCATTCTGGCAACGGAGGCCAGAGCCTGGCGAAGCAGGTAGAGGCTCTTCTAGGAGTCTTGAGAGAAGTCTTGAAAGACTGGACCAGGGTTGTACCAAGGGAGCAGGATGTGGGAGTAGGAGTCAAGGAAGATCGAACCTTCTGGGAGGTAAAAGTGGTGACAATTAGATGTGGAAACTAAAAGAGAGAAAAGAGTCCACGAGAACTGCCACCTGCCTCACCCTGGACCCGTTCCCTCTTTTGTTAATCACATACTTACTGAGCACTTACTATGTGTCACACATGTTCTAAGCGCTTTCTACATATTCATTCAGTCCTCCCAACCATCCTACAGGGGAGTTGCTATGTTGTCATCATCTTCAATTTACAGATGAGGAAGCTGAGGCACAGAGAAGTTAAGTAACTTAGCCAAGGTCACAGAGCTAATAAATGGCAGAATTAAGATTTGAGAGAAGCCATCTGGCTCCAGAGTTTCTGCATTTACCACTCCTGATTTGAGCCTGAGCCTTGTTCCAAATTTATCCTGGTGTCCCAGCCCCTCCCCTCCTCCCATCACTTTCCATCAGACAGCAGCATAACCGCTGAACTGCTTCCCAGAATGTTATCCCTCCACCAAGGTCCACCTCTGTCCACAGAGCAGCTCCTGGGTGATTAGCCCCCAGCCTCAGCCAACAAATCTGTAGGGCATCAGGGATCTACAAACGGGGAAACTAAGGCTAAGTGGGTTCCAAGCCTCAATCAGGGAGCTACTGGCAGAGCTTATCTTTTGTCTGTAGTTCCTGGTTGAGCTGTGTGCATTTCTAGGGGACTTCCTGGATCTTTGTCATCCTGTCTGACCCTGAGGGTAGGGATCATTAGTCTCCAGTGATAGGTCAGGAAATGGAAGCCTTTGAAGGTACAAGGACCCACCCCTAGTACTTTGCCAGATGGAACAAAGCTATAAGAACTCCAGTCCCCAGACCCTCAGGCTCACTCCTCTGTTTCCCAGGTGTGAACTTGCTCTGAGGCATGAGCTATGGGGTCCCTGGACATTGCTCATGAACCTTCCAGAGCACCTGAGGGTGGCCAGAGAGGATGGGCCTGCTTGGTCCTCAGGGAGAGCAGGAAGGAGGTGAATTTCCGACTTTATCTCTTTTCATCTTGAGCATTAACATCTTGCCCCTAATTCTACCATCGAATAATTCTCCCTTTCGACAGAGGTAACCACCACCCCAAATCTGGCTTCCATCCCAAATCTGGTTTCCATCATCTATAGGCATGTCTCTGTGTGTTTACTACATCTGCATGTGTCCCCACCAGTATACAATAGTATATTTTTTTACATTTTTAAACTTTATGTAAATATGCCTTACTGTGTGTGTATGTATGTATGTATATATATATATATACATACACACACAGTATATATATACATACACACATACATACACACACAGTATATATATATATATATACACACACACACACATATATATATGTGTGTATATATATATATATATATATATATATATTCACATTGAGATTTCCTTCCCCACCCCTATCAGTGTTATATCTGTGAGATTCAGTCCATGTTGATATATAGGTAGCTCTAATGAAGAAGATGAGAAACTGATGGTCCTTATTAGGTTAAAGGAGTCACCCCAAATCGCAGGTCTTGCGGTGTGACCGAGACAGAATGTGACCTGTGTGATGCAGAGCCCTCTCCGCTTCTGGCTCCTGTTCTCACCCACCTCCTTAGTACATCCCTCCTACCCTAGTGCTGGGTGGGACCCATCCTGCTGCCTGCGTTTCCTCTTCTCATTGACTTGGAAGGCATCTGAAAGACCGTTTTCACCCAGGTGTTAGGAACTTGTGTTCCCCCTATCACAGGCACCTGGATTTTAGGAAGGGGTCACTGGAGTGGGAATCTGGGTCTCTCAGGCCTGGCTCTACCAGCTGAGGGACTTGAAAGCCCCTGAGGGACCAGCAAGTCCCTCTGAGCCTCAGTTTCCTGATCTGTTTAATGGGACTACTTCTGGGGACCTGTGAATTATATAATATGTCTCTGTCACTGACCAGAGACATGAGTCTCTGAGGTAGCTTCAACTCAGGGGTGGGAGGGATTGGGGGGCCTGGCCCCAGCACCCCTCAGTCCTGGCAGGTGAGTGTCCCTGGCCACACTTACCATTTGCAGCATATCAGCCGCAGGTGGGGATGCCTGGGACCGGTAGAGGTTGTGCAGCTCCACCATTGCACGTTTCTCATCTTCAGTGAGGGCGCCAGCAGGGCCCACGGTGGCCGCCAGCAGCAGCAGCAGCAGCAGCAGATCACAGGAGCTGTGCATGGTGGCCAGTCCTCTCAGCCTCTCCCGGCCAGGGGTCTGGCAGCTGGATTTAAAGTCCTTCCCACACAAGCACCACCCTGGCTGGGGCGGCGGGAGGGGCTGTCTGCAGGCCTGGCCCAGCTCACACAATGTCTCCAGGAGGGCTGGGTGCTTGGGTCCTGACCAGAGTTGAGTTCGCTCCCAGCATTTATCTCCCCTCAGAGTCCTTGGCAAAAGCCTTCTTTCTCTTGGTAACGGGGGCTCAGGCCAAGTGCTGTGTGTGTTCTGCAGTCCTCCTGAGTGGTGGACAGGTCCTCAGGGGCAAAATATAGTAACCCAGGTCACACCTACTGGGTGCTGAGGACAAGTAAGAGGACGGGAACCACATGGACCCTGCCCCTGAGGACTGGGCAGGATAAAGAAGCTGTAGTTGGCTTATGGGAGGACAGAGGAAGACAAGATGTATTTTGTAAAAAAGATGGGCCAGCCAAAACCTGAATCCTGGTTCTGCTCCTTTGCTGGCTATGTTTTTGGCAGTTTTCTTAATCAGATCAGTGGCAATAATAGTACCTACCTCATGGTGCTGGAAAGAAGATTAAATGAGATCAAATGTATGTAAGACACCCAGTATGGTACCTGGCACTGAGTAGCAGTAGACAGGAACTACCCACATGGCATGCATGGCCTTGGCCAGCTCTCAGCTCCGTGAGGAGGCAGGACTCCTGCTCACAGAAGAGATGGGGTGTTTCCCATTCTAGTTGTCTCCTGGAATAGGGCTTTTCACTATGGTTAAAATATTGGCTTCTGCGTACCCTTTGTGAATGCATGTACTTGAGGTGCTTGTTTAGAAGTGGGATACTGGAACCTTTCTTGCTCTGAATATCTAGAAAATTGAATGTGTCTGTTTTTGAAATTGAGAGAGCAGAAAAGCAGAGGGAAGGGTGAGCTGATGCAGTAGGAGCTTGGAGGGGAGGGTATTAGAGGGGAAATAGGCCCAGTGGTCAAGCACTTGCACCATAATGACCATGCAGGGCAGGGACCAAGGTCTTGGCCCTTCATAGGTCAGGAGTCTGGAACTAGTACTATTGAGTTTAGCTGGGATCCTTAAAACCTGTACTCTTAGTGAATGGGGACCTAGGAAAAGCCTGCTCATTGGCTTTGGAAGAAAACCCATTTCTGCTCACATCTCTGGGTTAAAACAAAAGCAGAGACAAAGACAGCTTGGATCACTCACACACACACACACACACACACACACACACACACACCCCTATTGTGTAGAACTAATTTTAAAATCCAGCAAAGTTGTAAGATATGAAATCAACACACAACACAAGTGGTATTTCTATATCCTAACAATGAATAACCCCAAAAAGAAATTAAGAAAATAATTCTGTATACAATAGCAATACAAATAATAAAATACTTAGGAGTGAACTTAACCAAGGAGGCAAAAAACTTATACATTTAAAACTATAGGGGCAGCCCCCGTGGCTCAGCGGTTTAGCACCGCCTTCAGCCAAGGGTGTGATCCTGGAGACCTGGGATCGAGTCCCACATCAGGCTCCCTGCATGGAGCCTGCTTCTCCCTCTGCCTGTGTCTCTGCCTCTCTCTCTCTCTGTGTCTCTCATGAATAAGTAAATAAAATCTTTTTTTAAAAAACTATAAAACATTGCTGAAAGAAATTAAAGAAGATAGGAAATAAATGAAAAGACATGTTCATGGATTAGAAGTCTTAATACTACCGAAAGCAATCTACAGAGTCAATGCAATCCCTATCTAAACCCCATTGATGGTTTTTTGCAGTAAGAAAAAAAAAAAATCCATCCCAAAAAATCATATGAATCTCAAAGGACTCCAAGTAGCCAAAACAATCTTGAAAAAGAAACAAAGTAGGAGGTCTCACATTTCCTGATTTTAAAAATTACTTCAAAGCTACAGTAATCAAAACAGTGTGGCATTGACAGACAGACATATAGACCAATGGAATAGATTACAGATCCCAGTAATAAACTCTTACATATATGATCAAATGATTTTTGAGAAGGGTGTCAAATCAAGATCGTTTAATGGGGAAAGGGCAGTCTTTTCAACAAATTGTGCTGGGAAAACTGAATATCCACATGCATAAGAATGAAGTTGGACCCTTACTTTGCACTGTATCAACTCAGATCAAAGACCTGTGCATAAGAGCTAAAGCTATAAGACAAGAGAAGAAAACATAGGGGAAGAGCTTCATGACATTGGATTTGTCAAGGATTTTTTCGATGTGACACCAAAATATAGGCAACAAAATAAAATATAGATGAATTTCATTCAAAGGATGAAATCGATGGAGCAGAAAGGAAACCCATGGAATGGGGGAAAATATTATCAAATCATATATCTGATAAGGGATTAATATATATAAAGAACTCCTATATTCAAGAACAAAACAACATGATTAAAAGATGGACAAAGGACTTGATAGATATTTCTCCAGAGAAGATATACCAAAAAGCATGTAAAAAGATGCTCAGTGTCACCAGTCATTAGGGAAATGCAAATCAAAACCACAATGAGATATCCCTTCACACCCATTAGGATGGCTATTATAACAATAACAACAACAACAACAACAATCCCCCCAAAATAGTGACTGTTGACAAAGAAATAGTGAAATTAGCACCCTTGGGCCTTGCTGATGGCAATGTAAAGTGGTACAGCCACTGTGGAAGACAGTATGGTGGTTACTCAGAAAAACTAAACAGAATTACGTTTTGATCCAACAAGTCCACTTCTGGATATATATCCAATAGAATTTAAAGCAGAGATTCAAACAGATGGTGGAGCACCAATGTTCATAGCAGCACTATTTGCAATAGCTGAAAGGTGGAAATGACCCAAATGCCCATCAGTGAATGGTAGATGTATACAATTAAATATTATTCAGTCTTAAAAAGGAAGGGAATCCTGTCATCTGCTACAACATGGATGAACCTTGAAGACATTCTGCTAAGTGAAGCAAGTCAGTTACAAAAGGATAAATATTGTATGATTCCACTTATATGAGGGACATATAGTAGTAAGAATCATAGAAACAGAAAGTAGAACGGCAGTATCCAGGGGCTGGAGGAGAGGAAAATGAAGAGTCTTCTTTTTAAAAGATTTTATGTATTTGAGAGAGAGAGAGTGAGCAAGCGCACACATGCACAAGTGGGGGGGGGGGACAGAGGGAGAAGCAGACTCCTCACTGAGCAGGCGGCTGGATGTGGGGCTCCATCCCAGGATCTCAGGATTATGACCTGAGCCAAAGGCAGATGCTTAACTGACTGAACTACTCAGGCGCCCAAGAGTCATTTTTTAATGGGTACAGTTTCAATTTGGGAGGATTGAAAAATCCTGGAACTGGATGTGATGATAGTTGCACAACAATGGGAAGGTACTTAATGCCACTGAACTATATACATAAAAATGGGTAAGATAGGGGATCCCTGGATGGCTCAGCGGCTTAATGCCTGCCTTTGGCCCAGGGCGTGATCCTGGAGTCCTGGGATCGAGTCCCGCATCGGGCTTCCTGCATGGAGCCTGCTTCTCTGTTTCTCCCTCTGCCTGTGTCTCTGCCTCTCTCTGTCTCTCATGAAAAAATAAATGAAGTCTTTTTTTAAAAATGGGTAGGATGCCCACCATTTGTAAAAAAAAAAAATAAAAAATAAAAAAAAATAAAAATGGGTAGGATGATAAATTTTATGGTACATATATTTTACCACAAACAAAACAAAACAAAACTTGGGGGAAAAAAAACTTGGAAATTCTTTTTTAAGATTTTCTTTCTTTATTTATTTATTTATTTGAGAGAGAGAGAGTGAGTAGGGGGAGGGGCAGGGGAAGAGAGAGAAAGAGAGAAGCAGGCTCTCCACTGAGCAGGGAGCCTGATGTGGGGCTTGATCCTAGGACCCCGAGATCATGACCTGAGCCAAAGGCAGACACTTAACCAACTGAGCCACCCAGGCACCCAAAACTTGGGAATTCTTAAACTGGTCCAGAGTGAGATGGATATGGAGTAGTAGTGGTGGTGGTGGTGGCGGGAGTAAGCTCAGCAGGAGTAAGTTAAAATCATGACTGGAGGGAGCTTTCACAACCCAGGCCACTTGGACCATCCACGAGGGAAAACAATACTCAGGTTTAGTGCACAATCAAAAATTATAAAACACGTGAGGAACTAAGCTCCTGTGAGCAGCAGCATACAACACAAATGGGAGGATTTCTGTCTCTCAAATTTGAGATAACAATCTGGAAACCTTTCAAATAACTATATTTAAGATGTTGAAGGAAATAAATAGGTAGCTGGAAAAGGGAGCAGGTGTAATTAATTTATTTATTTTTGGGTGGGGAGCAGGTGTAATTTAGGAGGGAGAGTGGAGTATAGTCGGAGAGAGAATGTGAGTCTGTGGGGAGGAGAGAAAGCTACTGGGTAAAGTTCCAGAGTAGGAGAGAAGGGTAGGAGCCACCAGATTCACAATGGCTAAGCCCTCAAGGGGGCAGCTCTTCCAGCGTGTTTAGCTGATGAAACTGCAAGATGGGGTATCTTTCCTCTAGGGACAGAAAAAAGTAGCAGGTGCCAGACAGCAGCTTGAGCTTGAAATAGAAATAAGGAGACTTACGGACACCTGGGTGGCTCAGTGGTTGAGCGTCTGCCTTTCACTCAGGGCGTGATCCTGGAGTCCTAGGATCGAGTCCCGCATCGGGCTCCCCGCAGAGAGTCTGCTTCTCCCTCTGCCTGTGTCTCTGCCTCTGTGTGTGTCCCTCATGAATAAATAAATAAAATGTTAAAAAAAAAAAAAAGAAAGAAAGAAAGAAAGAAGGAAACTCAGAAGAATACCTCTCAGGGAGTAAAGTGCTCAAGAGTCAGCCTGGGAGGTGCTGGATGGAAGTGGGAAGGATAAGGTTCTCAGATGCCTCTCGGGCAGAAGCAGGCAGGTGCTCAGGGTGCCCTGTGTGGCCACCCCCAGGCCTCTGCCTTGCCCCTTAACAGCAGAGAAGAACAGCTTTGTAGGCTCAGTACGATGGGCAGCATTCACTCGCACCTCATTCATTCATTCAACAAGTAATCACGGAGCCTCCACTGTGCCAGGTGCTGAGCTGGAACATGTAGACCCGGTTCCCCCTGTCACAGAGCAGGAGACCTAGCAGGCAACATGGATAGCATTGCGGATTAGAGTGTGGGGCTTTCAAGCTGGGTGGCCTCTGGCAAGTTATTTCTCTGCTCTTTGGCCTCAGTTTCCTCATCTGTAAATTGGGTTTATTTTATTTTTTTTAAGATTTTATTTATTCATGAGACAGAGAGAGAGAGAGAGAGGCAGAGACACAGGCAGAGGGAGAAGCAGGCTGTATGCAGGGAGCCCAATGTGGGACTCGATCCCAGGACTCTAGGATCACACCCTGGGCCAAAGGCAGCGCTAAACCGCTGAGCCACCCAGGGATCGCCATGTAAATTGGGTTTAGAACAGAACCCACCCCATAGGATGGTTGTGGGCATTAAATGAGTTAATACACGGGTTAGGGCTTGGGATAGTGCCTGGCCCTTCTAAGTGCTCACTGACTTAGCCAGTGTGACTGTATTCATTTTTATTATCATTCTTGTTATTACAGGTGGGAGTGAATGAACAGGACCTCAAGTTGTAGCAAAGAAAAAAAAATACAGTGGCCTCGTTTCGCTTTACCCCTGGGCAGCTGGAAGGGGAGGCACAGGCCTAACTCTGAGGGGCTGGGTTGCTCCTGTGAGTCCGGGGCAGAGGGGCCAGAGAAGGAGGAGCCTGGTTTTTTTTGAGAGGGACGGGGTTAGATGGGAACAAAGACTGAGAGGTGGACCAGAGCTAGCCTCCAAGTCTGGGGACAAGGGCGGGCTGCCAAAAGGGCCCGCTCTGTACGTGCTCATTCCCAAGTGGTTCTCAGAGCCCTCACCACGTGGGCGATCTCATTTACTCCCCATACGACAGCTCCAAGGAGGGTCTCATTAACACCGCACGCAAGGATCTGCTCAGAGAGGGAATGACCCTGATACTGGCGGGGGGGGGGGGGGGGGGGGGGGCACGCAGTGTGGACCTGGTGGTTTGCAGGCCACAGGGAGATCGGGAGGTGCAGTAAAGAGAAGGCGATAGGGAAGGAGACTTGGAGGGAGAGGGAACAAAATCAGGCACATGGAGGATTGTGTGGTTTCCATCAACTGTGTTTTTTATCTATAAACCAGGATTGGGGAGGAAATAAATATTTTAATTATTTTAAAATTTCATTTAATTAATATAAATGTATATATAATTTATTTCTAAATGCAATTTTATATAAATGTACATTTATTAGGATTTCTTTATTATTATGGTGTTATCAATCTATAGTTTATTATTATATTTTAATGATTTTTTAAATTTATTCATGAGAGACAGATACACAGGCAAAGAAGAGATACACAGGGAGAAGCAGGCTCCATGCAAGAGCCTGATGCAAGATTTGATTCTGGGACTCCAGGATCACAACCCAAGCCCAAGGCAGACACTCAACCACTGAGCCACCCAGGCGTCCCTCAATACATACTTCAAATCAAGTTTCATTTCTAATAGCAAAATATATCTTCACTGCAAAAAAATTAGGCCTCTTTGGGGAAAAAAAATCCACCTCTAGTATTTTCTTCTTATCTCTGAGCAGGTGCTCCTCCAAGTGTGGTCCGTGGCCTGATGCCACTCTGCCAGATGTTCATGACTACCCCTCAGCCCGAGGTGCAGAAAACAAGAATGAGCATTGAGAAACTCCTGCAGCAAGCCAGCATACTTGTTCTACATCTGTGCAATCTGTGATCTACAAATTGGGCTTTGAGTTTTGTTTATCTGCTTTTTTTGTTTTTAAGGTTTATTTATTTATTCATGAGAGACACACAGAGAGAGGCAGAGTGGGAAATATCAGGAAGGGAGACAGAACATAAAGACTCCTAACTCTGGGAAACGAACTAGGGGTGGTGGAAGGGGAGGAGGGCGGGGGGTGGGGAGGAATGGGTGACGGGCACTGAGGGGGACACTTGACGGGATGAGCACTGGGTGTTATTCTGTATGTTGGTAAATTGAACACCAATAAAAATTAATTTATTAAAAAAAAAAAGAGGGAGAAGCAGGCTCCATGCAGGGAGCCCAATGTGGGACTCAATCCCAGGACCCTGGGATCACGCCCTGAGCCAAAGGCAGACGCTCAACTACTGAGCCACCCAGGTGCCTCAGTTTATCTGCTTTTCATTTCACTTTCCTAATAACTAACTTTTTAACTTTTGATTTTGAAATAACATAAACTCACAGAAAAACACAAAAATAACACAACCTTCCATGAATCCTTTGCCTCGTTTTTCCTCACGGTGACATCTTCTATAACCATGGCACAATACAAAAATCAGGAAATTGATGTTGGTACAGTACTATTAACTAATTATAGATTTTAGTCAGATTTCCTCAGCCACGTATGTGTGTATGCATATATACAGCTGCGTGTGTCATTCGTTCTGTGAAGTTTGACCTCAGATGATCGTCCTCACCACAAATAAGGCACAGAACTTGAAGCAGCTCTCTGTTTCTACCCCTTTAAAGTCACGCACCCTACCCCAACACTGTCTCTGGCAACCACTATTTTGTTCCCCATAACTATAGTTTTATTGTTTTAAGAATTTATGTAAATGGGGACACCTGGTTCACTCAGTCAGTTAAGGGCCTGCCTTCAGCAGGTCATGATCCCAGGGTCCTGGGATGGGGATCGAGCCCCACATTGGGATTCCCTGCTCACTGGGGATTCTGCTTCTCCCTCTTTCCTTTCTCATGCTCTCTCTCTCTCTCTCATTCTCTCTCTCTCTCAGATAAATAAAAATAAGATTTTATATTTATCTGATAGAGAGAGAGAGAGAGAGCATAAGCAGGGACAGAAGGGAGAGGGAGAGGGAGAGGGAGAAGCAGGCTCCCCACTGAGCAGGGAGCCTGATGCGGGGCTAGATCCCAGGACCCTGGGATCATGACCTGAGCCGAAGGCAGATGCTTAACTGACTGAGCCACCTAGGCGCCCCAAAAATAAGATCCTTAAAAAAATTCCTTAAATGGAGTCCTACAGCATGTAGCCTTTTGAGATTGGCTTTTTCACTGAGCATAAATGCCCTGGAGATGCAGCCAGGTGTTACATGTACCAATAGCTCACTCCTTCCTATGACTGAGCAGTATTCCATGATAGAGATGTATAGAGTTTGCTTAACATTTCACTGGCTGAAAGGCATTTGGATTGTTTCCATGTTTTGTTTACTATGAATAAAGCTGCAATGAACATCACGTACAGATTTTTGTGTGAATATGAGTTGTCATTTCTCTGAGATAAATGCAATAGACTGTGATGGCTGAGATTTAGGGTAAGTACGTATTTAGTTTTATAAAACTTTCAAACTTTTCTCCAGTTGCAGTGAATGAAGGATCCAGTTCCTCCCGTTCTTGTCAGCATTTGTGGTTAATTCTTCTTTTTTTTAAAAAAAAATATTTTATTTATTTATTTGATGAGAGACACAGAGAGAGGCAGAGTCACAGGCAGAGGGAGAAGCAGACTCCCTGCGGGGATCCCAATGTGGGACTCAATCCCAGGACCAGGATCACGCCCTGAGCCCAAGGCAGACATTCAAACACTGAGCCACCCAGACGTCCCTAACTCTGTTTTTTTATTCTAGCCACTATTGTGGGTTGAATTGCGTTCTCCAAAAAGATATGTTCAAGTCCTAACCCTGGATACCTGTGGGTGTGAGTTTATGCAGATGTAATTGAATTAAGAAGTCATCTGGGATTAAGGTGTGCCTGAAATCCAGTGACTGCTGTGCTTCCAAGAAGGCCATGGGACAGCTAGTGTGTAGTGACACAGCTACAAGCCAAGGAACATGAGGATTGCTAGCAGCCACATGGGGCTGGAAAAGGAAGGAAGAATTCTTTGGTAGCTTTGCTCCCTCCTTGGACCCGGCCAACACTTTGATCTCAGATGTCTAGCTTCTGGAACTGAGAAAATACATTTCTGTTGCTTGAAGCCACCGATTTGTGGTGATTTGTCATGCGGCCCCCGGAACCCACCACAGGCCTTCTAATAGTACGTGGTGAGGCCTCATGAGGTTTTCATTTGTATTTCCCAGTGGAGAAAGAGAGTGAACATGATTTTATGTGCTTACCTGCCATCCTCTTTGGTAAAGGGTCTATTCGTGTCTAATGCCCATTTCTAGTTGGATTGTTTTGTTTTGTTTTGTTTTGTTTTCTCACTGCTGAATTTTGAGAGTTTTTATTTGTTTATTTTTTAAGACTTATTTATTTATTTGAGAGAGAGAGAGAGAGTCCTAAGCAGACTCCCTGCTGAGCTAGGATCTCGGCATGGAACTTGATCCCATGACCCTGAGATCATGACCTGAGCCAAAACCAAGAGTTGAAACTCTACCCATTGTGCCACCCCTGCACCCCTTGAGGGCTTTTTAAAATACACATCCTTTGATAGACATGTATTTGTCATTTATGTTTATGGTATTTTACCAAACTGTTGGTTTGTGATGGACTGGAAATGTTAGGGAAATAAACTGGCCCTTCACCTCTGATAGTTTGAGAAACACAGTTTAGTATGTTTCCCTCTTCTTTCCTTTTTTTTTCTTTTTTTAAAAGATTTTATTTATTTATTCATGAGAGGCACACAGAGAAAGGCAGAGACACAGGCAGAGGGAGAAGCAGGCTCCCTATGGGGATCCCGATGCAGGACTCAATCCCAGGATCCTGGGATCATGACCCGAGCCAAAGGCAGACATTCAACCACTGAGCCACCCAAGTGTCACCCTTCTTTCCTTAGTGCAACAATAGCACCCGTACCAGGTTGGCTCCTGACTTTTGTTCCCCAGATATTTTATTGTGAATACTTTCTCCAACTTGCTTTGTGTTTTATAACAACCACTCATGGAGTTTGCACCATATGCACAGGGAAAGGCTGTGTATAGCTTCCTCAGCCAGTCCCCAAGGTCAGACATCAGGCTACTAACAACTGGGGGACTTAGAGACAACTGTGAGTCTCCCGCCTTTGGGCACAAAGTCTTTTCTCATATTTTGGATACTATCTTTTAGTTCTCGTTCTCACCATTGTAGCTCAGCTTGCTCTTTTCTTAGGATCCTGGTGTCAGGCTGGGTTGGCACATTCTTCGTTTGCATGGAAACAAAAGGTCACTGGCATTGACTGGAACACCCCGACCCCTTCATAGAAGCCTGGCTTTTACAGTCCCAGCCACTTGATAGAGCAGTAGCTAAACTTTACTTTCATTCCATGGCAGTGGCTCCAGAGCAGGAGTAGCAGTTGGTGAGAAAAACACAGATCCTTTTAAAGGACAGACAAGGGCCTCAGAGAGCATCAGAGAACCATGTCAAAGAGTGGAAGCCAGTCTGCTCAAAATGCTGAAAATAGACAGTCCTGACTTAGGGGATCATAGAGAAGAATATGCCAGGCCTCCTTCCCTCGCACTCACTCCATTTATGCCTCTTCCCCTGTACCCCAGGCCTCCAGCTCACATGCAAACTGCTGTCCTGGTTTTCAGGACTGTGGTGTGGGCAGCTGCAAACATGCTTCCCTCTACCCCTTTGTCCTGAATCAAAGTATTGCTTCTTCTGGTTTACCTTATCTTGCTTCTCCTTCTCTTCAGCCCTGAACAAGGGATGTGAGACTTGTAGTTTGCCATAGACCACCTGAGCCAGTCTACCCATGGCCCTCTGTCCAGTGCTGTTGGGAAGTAGTTGAGTGGGGAATGGCTCCACCCAAAGGTCAACCACCAGCGTCATTAAGGAGCTTCTGTGGCAGGGGCTCAGGAGACTGGAATCCTCTCTCTTCTATGCCACCCACACTTATACAGTGCCTGGCACTTTCTCAGTTTATGGAGTAGCCCCCTGCCTTTGCCTCCCATTGCCCCCAAATCCTGGGTCCTAACACCTTCTTCCTGTCACCTCTTCCTCAAAAGTGATACTTCTATAGCAGTTTCAAGGACCCCTCTCCTCAGTCTTCCCCAGATAGTGGGGTGTGTGTGGTGTCCCCAGGGAGGGGAGCCCCCACAGAAGGGCCACCTTGCTCCTGTGGGCTGGCAGGCCTGAGTTCCTGAGGACACAGGCCTCACTCACCTGGAACCCATTGGACCTGCACTTCAGGCCACTCTGGGAAGCCCACCTTCTTTGGACAGTGAGTTATCTTTATGCCTCTGGGTCCCATCTTCAGGACAGGGCCCAGGTCTTCATCCTTTGGGGATTCTCCAAGCCCAGCTAAGACGGGCACCATATAAACCGGGGCTGAACAGATTTTTCCTAATAACAAGTAGAAGTAATTTAATTTGCTTTGGGTATTTTTCAGTTAGGAAAAAAAAAAAAAAAAAGACATTTGAATGATTGAACTCACCTAAAAATAAGAATGGTGAGCTCAACACTTTACTCAACACTTGACTCCTGTGATCAGGAAGGAGAGAGCAGAGCAGGGAGTCACAGGTGGACACCCAGAGGGAGACCGGGGAGGCCAGACCGAGAGGCCAGATTGGCCAACTGAGCACCAGGGGAAGAGAGAAAGAGCAGGTCAAGGGGGTTCAGAGGCAGAAGCAGGTCGGACCCATCCAGGCTCGTAAACTCATTCACTAGCTGGGCAGAATCATTTACCCCTTGGACTTGACTTTGTTTGTATGTAAAATGAGATCCTGACGCCTGACCTCAGAATTGCTGGGGTGATTCAATAAAACGGATGCCAAACACTTGGCACTTGGTAAATGGTGGCTGTTTTGAATAGATGGAAAGAGGCAGGAGGTTCCCAGGTGCCTCAACAGGGACTGAATGGAATCTGCTAATCTGGTGGTGGTGATAGGTGTTTCATGGCTCTGGGAATGGGTGCTGAGGGGCTCTGAGAAGAGGGTGTCATCCCCAAGGTGAGGACTGCAACGTATTACCCCAAAGAGGAGGGCCTGGCTGCCTAGCTGACACCAAATATTAACCAGGCCCCAGCTCTTTGCAGCTCCACAGAGGCTTCCTCCCCTCCTGAAATACCAAGCTCAGCCAATGCCCAAAGCGTGCGGCCAGGAGTCCTTGGCCTCCCCAGGGCTGGGCACTGGGCCCAGACCTCCCCTGGGCTGCTGGCTTTCTGGTGCAGACAAATTCCTGACGGAGCACAGCTGTCTCAGGCCTCACTGGGACTCTAATGGGGCAGAAATGGCCCTCTTTGATGATGCTAATCTTGCCCTTCCGGTGTCTTCCATCAGCGAGGACCTGTCAATTTAGGATGACTCTGCCTCAGTACTCTGCTGAATTCCCTTTTGTGCAAGCCCCTTCATGAATATGCATGCACCCTTAGCTTAAAACCTCTCCAATTCTGCAGAGACACTGCTTCATTCCCCGTGTTCTCCCCACTTGTTGCATGGAAAACCCTTCCTTTTTCCACTCTTTGTCTCGGTCGTGTCTCTGAGCTTCACACCCACTGAGAAGGGAACCCAACTTTGGGTAACAAATTTTGGCGACCCAGATAGGACCTCACCCTCCGGGGTCCTCGGACTTTCAGCAGGTGACACGGTGGGCGGCTCCCCCAGGTAATGCCATCTATGTTGCTGGGGAAGCTGCAGGGAAGGGCACAGGAGAATCTCTCTTGGCACCTGATTTGTTGGGTCCTTGTACCTCCACTCTCTGAATGGGCTCATTGGCTGCTCTGATCATCTTAATTGGAGAGTCCCTTTAGAGAGACTAGTGGCAATTACCCACAAATCAGCTTTAGATCTCTGCCCCAATCTCAAGGCGAAGGGAGGAAGGACTCAGGTCTGCACAGTTCACTGGTCTGATCAGATTAGCTCAGGAGGGTGTTCAGGGTTTGTCAGGAAGCAAGAATCCCTGTCCCCTTCAAGGGGCCTTGTAGCTAGATTAAGAATCTAATTGACATGGGACAGATTAACAGGGAAAAAAAAATCAGATTTAATAGCATATATACAAGGAATCCATACAGGCACAGAAATTTCAAAGGCAGCCAGGCAAAACAAGGTCTATATGTCATCCTGAACTAAGGAGAAAGGGGTAGGGGTCTGAAACTTTGGAGGAAAGGAATGTATAATTCACAGAGCAAATAAGAAGAGAGGTGTTTGGTAAATTAGATGTTTGCCCTAGGATACAAATGGGTCACTTCAAATAAAATTTATCTCTGGTACTAAGCCTTATTCGGGAAAGACCCCTAATATAGATCTTTCTACGTAATTAAAAAAAGGGGGCAACAGTTTCTCCTGAGCCATAGGATCTCAACTGCCTTCAGCTCCAAATAATCTTCATGCCAGAGCAGTCCATCTTAAGGCAGCCTGCCCTTGGCTCCTAGGGATTTTAAGACATCCCTGTCTTCCTGAGTCCTAGAGGCTGATCAGGGAGGCCTGATAATCAAAGGCCTCAATGAGGTAGATCACAGGTTTTGGGAAGTATTGGTAGAGAGGCAGCAGTTTGGTAAAGGTGAACAATCTGCTTGTGTACCTTTTTTTTTCTTTTAAGATTTTATTTATTTATTCATGAGACACACACAGAGAGGCAGAGACATAGGCAGAGGGAGAAGCAGGGTCCCTGCAGGTGGCCTGATGCAGGACTCAAATCCAGGACCCTGCGATCACCCCCTGAGCTGAAGGCAGATGCTGAACCACTGAGCTACCCAGGCGTCCCTGTGTGTGCACTTTTAAATTATCAATTGGAAGAGCTTACTTACTAGCTTTCTGGAGAAAGGAATTTTCAGTGGGCTCAGAGAAGCTGAATCGGTGTCTCCACTAACCCTTATTATAGACCTCTTGGCAGTTGAGGAATAAATCCTTTACAGGCAGATCCAAGGATATGGGGAACCAAACCTTGATCCTGCCAGACAGCCTGTTAGGGGACCTCCTGAGTCATTGGAAGCTCTTTGGGTATATCCCCATTACAAAGAAAACTCATTTTCTTTTGTGATACAGCCTGGCCTCAGTACCAATGAGGAGACCAGAAGAAGCAGCCAGAAAACAGCTTGTTAAATTCTGATAGCATACTGCAATTAGACCTATTTTGTAAGGAGGAAGAGAAGTGGGATGTGCTCCCTTATGTACAGTGCTTTATGGCCCTCCACCAGAATCAGGCATTGCAGAAGAAATGTGGACTTAAGCCTATCCAACTATCTTTTTTTTTTTTTCCTATCCAACTATCTAACTCAAGGGGTAAGACCATGCTCTTTTGGAGGGACTCCTTAAGACCACTTAGGCTTCCCTTTGCCCCGAAGATCCCAAACAGATCCCCAGCCCTCAATCCCTTCTGTCCCCTCCAGATCCTGAGTCTTTGCCAGGTCCACTCTGAGCTCAGCCCCGCCACTACCAGGAGTGGTAATTCTTATCAGTCTGAGAACACCTGCCCTCTGAGGCAGGTCCCAGATGGGAAGGAAATTTGATCACTGTGCTTGTCTCCTTCTCCACCTCAGACCCATACAGCTAGAAACTGGATACTCAAGGACTCAGGGCAGACCCTGAGGGGTTTGTGAATCTGATGAGCACCATTTTTATGAACCATAATGTAATATCGAAGGGGTGTCAGGAAACAGAAATACAAGAATATTTTTGGAACCTCTGAACTGTGAAATAGGCTCAAAACCTTTAAAGCATCCCTTCTTCTGTGTTACAGAATGCCCAATCCCTCTGGCCAGGAGAGATCTGCTGGTCAAATTGGGAGCCACTGTACATCTAAACTAAGATAAAGGGACAACTGGGTGGCTCAGACAGTTGAGCGTCTGCCTTTGGCTCAGGGCGTGATCCCGGAGTTCTGGGATCAAGTCCCACATCAGGCTTCCCGTATGGAGCCTGCTTCCCCCTCTGCCTATGTCTCTGCCTTTCTCTCTCTCTCTCTCTCTCTCTCTCTCTCTCTCTCTGTGTGTGTGTGTGTCTCTCATGAATAAATAAATAAAATCTGAAAAAAATAAACTAAGATAAAGTTGAGATAAATGTGCCCAAATCACTAGAGGCTACACTTCTGGTGTTTCTTTCTTTTTTTTTTTTTTTTTAAATTTTTATTTATTTATGATAGTCACAGAGAGAGAGAGAGAGAGAGAGAGGCAGAGACACAGGCGGAGGGAGAAGCAGGCTCCATGCACCGGGAGCCTGATGTGGGATTCGATCCCGGGTCTCCAGGATCGCGCCCTGGGCCAAAGGCAGGCGCCAAACCGCTGCGCCACCCAGGGATCCCTCTTCTGGTGTTTCTTAATGAAGATCGCCAGAACCTGTTTCCACCCACACAGTTGATCAAGTAAGGCCAGAGTCTGGGCAGGAGAGAATACTTTCTCTGAGCTGAGCTGTGAATGCCCAACCTGTGAGGGTTTGTGATTTTTTTGTTCTCCCCCAGGGACTGTTCTCCCCCAGGGGTTTAAAAACTCTCCTGCTATCTTTGGGGAGGTCTTTTATTTTTTAAGATTTTATTTTTTAAAGTAATCTCCACACCCAATGTGCAGCTCGAATTTATAATCTTGAGATCAGGAGTTGCACGCACCACTGACCAAACTGGCCAGGTACTCCTGGAGTGGTCTTGGGTCAGGATTTGAGAGGACTACACCCATAAAAGGGGACAATCCTCCAATATGTTGATGACATTCTGATAGCCAGCCCAACAAAGGAGGACTTGGATCAAAGTTCAGAACTTTCTAGGAGAGAGAGGATATAGAGTCTCAAAGACAAAGACCCAGATACCTAAGATCCTTGATCTCTGAAGGACAGAGGAGACTCTCAGAGAAAGCAAGCCATATATTGGCTAACTGTCCCACACTTGAAAGCAATTGAGGGTTTTTTTTTTGGGAACATGGGGGTTTTGCCAAATAAGGATTCCCAACTTCCGTTTGATTACAAAGCCCCTTTATGAAAAATTTCACGGAGAGAGACTATTCCCCATTGAGTGGGACAGCCAAAGTAAACAAGACTTTGAAAAACTAAATGAACCACTGCTCAGTGTTCCTGGGTTGGGCATTCCTGATCTCTCAAAGCCATTTGGACTGTATGTCCATGAGAAGCAGGGACAACTCTGGGGACCCCTGAGAAGAGTCACAGTGTACTTTCTTGTGTGTGTCTGTGTGTGTGTGTGTGTGTGTGTGAGAGAGAGAGAGAGAGAGAGAGACAAGGGGCAGATGGAGATGGAGAGAGAGAACCCTAAGCAGGCTTCACACCCAGTGCAGAGCCCGATGTGGGGCTCAATCTCACAACCCTGAGATCATGACCTGAGCCAAAATCAAGAGTCAGACACTTAACCATCTGAGCCACCCAGGCGCCCCTATTGAATACTTTCCAAAAACAGTTACAAACTGTAGCAAAGGGATGGCCACTATGCCTGAGGGTAGTGGCCTGCTAACCTGCTAACTGATGAAGGAGACAAGAAAAACTCTTATGAGGCAACCTTCATAGTATGGACCCCTCACCAAGTGAGGCAAATTTTGGATGCCAAAGGCCATGGAAAACGGTAACAGATGGCAGACTAGGCCAATTTCAAGCCTTGTTACTTAATACCCCAGGACTACTTAGCAAACCCTGTCAAACTTTGAAGCCTGCCACCTTGCTGCTGGCCTCCCAGGGGTCACATGTCCATAACTATAGTGAAACATCTGATTTGGTGTTTCCAGTGGCAAAGATCTAAAAAGGGAGGCTTTGCCAAATGCTGATGAAGCATAGTTTGTGGATGGAAGAGGCTTTATGGAGGGAGGCAAGCATCAAGCTGGATATGCTATGATCTTCCTGCATGAAGAAATGGAAGCCAAATGGCTGGCCCTGGGGACTTCTGCCCAGGAGACTGAGCAAATAGCCTTCTCAGTAATATATGCTCATGGAACTATCTGGAGAAAGGGAGGCCAACTCTCAGCCACTAATAAAGAAATCAAACATAGCAAAGAGATTCTCCAGCTCTTAGAAGCCATCCGCAAACCAAAAAAATAGTTGTGCTTCATCGCAGTGGACACCAAAAGGGAGAAAAGGAAGAGGTCAAGGGACCTGGCAGACCAAAAGGGCAGCCCGAGGAAGGGAAGCCTTAGAATTACAATTTATTCCTTCATTCCCTTTACAGATTAAAAAAAAAAGAATTTATTTATTCATTCATGAGAGAGATACAGAGAGAGGCAGCTGAAGGCAGACACTCAACCACTGAGCCACCCATGCATCCTTCAAGATTTATTTATTTATTTATTTATTTTTTTATCCTTCAAGATTTAGACCAACTACTCTCCCTAGGACCTGCAAGAGGCACAATCAAAGGGGTACAAGAGGGCAGCCAGGGTGGCTCAGCGGTTTAGTGCCACCTTCAGCCCAGAGTGTGATCCTGGAGCCCCAGGATCAAGTCCCATGCCAGGTTCCCTGTGTGGAGCCTGCTTCTCCCTCTGCCTGTGTCTATGCCTCTCTCTCTCTCTCTCTCTCTCTCTCTCTCTGTGTGTGTGTGTGTGTGTGTGTGTCTCTCATGAATAAATAAATAAAATATTTTAAAAACACAAAGGGGTATAAGAGAACCCCAGTCTTCAAAGGCTGGCTAACCAATGATGCCAGGAAAATTTGGGTACCACTAAGTCTGGAGTGGGCAATTGTTAAAAGCACCCATGACCCCTCCACTCCTTTTTTTTTAAAGATTTTATTTATTTATTTATTCATAGACACAGAGAAAGAGAGAGGCAGAGACAGAGGGAGAGGGAGAAGCAGGCTCCATGCAGGGAGCCCGATGTGGGTCTTGATCCCGGGTCTCCAGGATCACACCCCAGGCTGCAGGCGGCGCCAAACCGCTGCGCTACCAGGGCTGCCCGGCCCCTCCACTCCTGATGGTAAAGAGACAATGTACAACTGGCTGATGAGAATAATCAGCACACCTGGATTATGAGACCTGGCTGAGAAACTCATGAGCCCGTGTGCATATGGCCAGAAAAACAATGTTAATAGCAGGCCTCCTGCCCCATCTGTCAAAAGGGCTGTTCAGCTTCAGGGGCACCCAGCTAAGGGAGGACTGGCAGGTAGATTTTACTGGGATGCCTCCTGCATCAGGTGGCTTCAAGTATCTCCTGATCCTCGTTGATATTTTTACTGGCAGGGTTGAAGCTTTCTCTTGCAGAAGAAACAGGGGAAGTAGCTAAAGCCCTCCTACAAATATTATTCCTAGGCTGGGAATAAACCACCACCTCAAATAGTTCAAAGTGACAATGCTCTAGCCTTTACTTCCAACATGCTGGCTGGACTTGCTCACTCCTTGGGTATAGAATGGAAACTGCATGCTGCCTGGAAGGCCCCAGTCTTCAGGCAAAACTGAGAAGGCTATCAGACCCTGAAAAAGACAGTGGACAAATTTTGCCAAGAATCCCACAAACTGATGCCTGGGTGGCTCAGTGGTTGAAAGTCTGCCTTCAGCTCAGGTCATGTTCCCGGGGTCCTGGGATCGAGTCCCACATTGGGCTCCGTGCAGGGAGCCTGCTTCTCCCTCTGCCTATGTCTCTGCCTCTCTCTGCATCTCTCATGAATAAATTAAAAATCCTAAAAAAAAAAAAAATTCCACAAACCATGGCTAAAGCTGTTGCCTGTAGCTTTAACCCCCTTCCAGGCAGCCCTCAAAGGAAAGAAAAGACTCAGTCCCTTTGAAATGAGGTATGGGAGGCCATTCCCAGGGACAAATGTGACCCTGCCTGAAGTAGATATGGAAACAGAAGATACTGTAAAACCTATAGTACAGCTAGGGCAAGTTGTGCCCAGACCAAGCCACTATGCCAACCTAAGCCTTCCAGTCCCCAGTTCATCCTTATGAACAAAGAGACTGGGTATATCTAAGACTTGGAAAACAGGAACACCCTCAACTCAACTAAGCCCTTATGGGATGGGCCTTATCCAGTACCCCTGGCCACACACTCTTCCCTTCAGTTGGAGGGATTAACACCCTGGATCCTCCATCCCGAGTGAAAAGAGCAGCTGAGCCCCCATCAGGCAGCAGAGAAGGGGATCATGCAAACTACAGCTGTGAACCAGTATTGACTTTCAAGCCCCTCCTCAGAAAATCCAGCTAGATAGAGACTTAAGTTCCTAAGAGAAAACAAGGTAAGTCTAAAGCCCATGTCTTTGTGGGAAATGTCTCTTTTCCTCCTATTCCTGTTAATTGAACAAAGTCTTGGAAGCTACAGATGCCCTCTCTCAACAGCCCTAGATAGTCTAGCAAAGAAGGCTAACATCTCCTCTTATTGGTTGTGTGCTCAATGGAATCACACTGGAAATGAACCAAATATAGAAATACCCCTCATACTAGAGGCATTGTAAATATTCAATTAAGCTGATGGATATAACTATATAACTTACTTGATAAGGGAGAGGCCTGGAGTGGCCAAAAGAGGTGGGCTACCTTTGATATTCCCTTCCCAGACAGATACAACTTTCCCTGAAGTGGTGGGAATAGTATACACCTTGCCTTTCAGTGCTGTCATATGCATGCACAGTCTACATGGATGGGAACCATTGCTTGGGACCTTGCCAGCTTCCTTTTGCAATTACACAGTAGCATACAATCCCACTGACCCCTCTCTAGTTCCAGTAAATACAAGCACTGAGTGAGTATGAGGTTAATGAGAGCCTTGCTTGGGGTAATAATAAATATAATGCCTCTGGAAAATGGGAAGCAGACTAATCGGGCCTAATCCAAGTGGGAGCTATAGATGAATAGTCTGGCAACATTTGGCAGCTTGTAAATGGTTCCCCTGAATATATATTCCACCCATTCCTGTCTAGTCCCTTGGTTCCTGCTCTAACGTAATCTGCTGCTGAGCCCGTACACACCTTTCTTGCCCTTTGCACAGATGACTCTAGGCCAGGAACAGGAACAAAGGGTATAGATTCCTGGAAGCCCAGGGACCCTGCTGTCAACACTGATACTTGACCCGCAGAAACTAATCATACCTGGATCTGGGCCCAAGGGTACACCACAACAAATACTCTAAAGAGTACTGGTGACTTCTTCCTCTGTGGAAGAAATCTCTTGCTTACTGTCCCATGAAAATAGAGAGGGTCCTGCATGGGGGTCTTTCTTCTGCTGGAGGTTTATAACATGACTTTCCTAGGACCTACAGCCCCTATCTCTAACTTGGGCTCACTGTTTGCCACGGCATTAAATGGGTCAGGAGTTGGATCGGGGGATCTGGGCTAAGAGGGACTTGGATTTTGGCATTGTAAGCACAAACAACCCCAAAAATAGACTGGAATGGTCTTGGTAGTACTATCTATAGGGGCTTTTCCTGATTCAGTGAGATCCCAGAAGTAGAAAAGTCAATCAGAAATACATCCATTCAGGACACGTAGGTGACTCAGTGGTTGAGCATCTCTCTTCGGCTCAGGTCGTGATCCTAGGGTCCTGGGATCAAGTCCCACATCAGTCTCCCCACATGGAGCCTGCTTCTCCCTCTATGTCTCTGCCTCTCTCTCTGTGTCTCTCATGAATAAATAAAATCTTAAAAAAATACATCTAACCAAATTGAAGAAAGCCTAGAGGTCATAAAAAGAAATATAGAAATTGAGGCGCCTAGGTGGCTCAGTTGGTTGAGCATCTGCCTCTTGGCTTCAGCTCGGTCATGATCTCATGGGTTGTGGGATTGAGCACCGCATCAGGCTCCCTGCTCAGTAGGGAGTCTGCTTGAAGATTCTTTCCCTCTACCTGTCCCCCCACTCTCTCACTCTCATAAAAAAAAATAAATCTTAAAAAAAAGAAAGATAGGGACACCTGGGTGGCTCAGCGGTTGAGCATCTGCCTTTGGCTTGGGGCATGACCCCGGAATCCTGGATCGAGTCCCACATTGGGCTTCCTGCATGGAGCCTGCTTCTCCCTCTGCCTGTGTCTCTGTTTCTCTCTCTCTCTCTCTCTCTCTCTCTCTCTCTCTCTGTCTTTCATGAATAAATAAATAAAATCTTAAAAAAAAAAAAAGAAATATAGAAATACTAGAAAAAACTGAATTGTGGCCCTGGGACTCAATCTCTAACAGTCCATTTGAGGGATAGTTTTCACGGTTATGATCTTTGATGGGGCCCCCATTAACACCTTATACTACTGTACTACTTTCATTGTTTGGCCCATGCATCTTCAGACTCCCAGGAAACCTGTCACAAATTCAGCTTCAGCTTGCTCTGCTGAAGGGACACCTGGAGGAGAAGGAAACTTGTCTAGCTTCAGTGAGAGTCTCACTCTTCTAGTGGGGGAGACAGCATGCGCATTCTCAGCAGGAAGTGACTATAGAAAAATGGACTTCAGGATCCCTGGGTGGCGCAGCGGTTTGGTGCCTGCCCTTGGCCCAGGGCGCGATCCTGGAGACTCGGGATCGAATCCCACGTCGGGCTCCCGGTGCATGGAGCCTGCTTCTCCCTCTGCCTGTGTCTCTGCGCCTCTCTCTCTCTCACTGTGTGCCTATCATAAATAAATAAAATAAAATAAAATAAAATAAAATAAAATAAAATAAAGAAAAATGGACTTCAGCCCTATGCCCCTCAAGAATGAGGAGTGATAGATCTCCAGGAGGGATTTTCTAGGCAGATAGGGTTAGGAAAAAGAAAGATGAGACATCACAGGAGAAGTCATTTTAGGTCTACAGCCATTTTGTGATCTATGCCTGGCCAGCACTAATGGCCCAAGCACATTTCCTGCAGAACTTCTTGGATGTGTAGAAATGGCAAAAGAACTAGACCTCAGTAGTTAAGGGCTTTAAGGGAACCAAAGAACATAAGAACAAACAGCCACTACAAGGCCAGGAAGTAGTCTAGCCATATTAGAGACAAGAAGTCAGGGGTAAAACTCCCAGTGCTGTTTCAAAAGTAAAGATTGACCTGAAGCATTCTAGAGTTGAAGTCCTTCAAAAAGGATTTGAATCCCTTTGAGCACTCAGATACTGGACATTGTGGAGCCTGAGAACCAATGATGTTGACTCCTGCTGGTCCTCATGACTTTAATCAATTGAAACTTGTCAATCTAGGATGACTTTTACCCCAATTCAATACTGAATTCCCCTTTGTGCAAGCCCCTTCATGAATACGCATGTACCCTTAGCTTAAAATTTCCCAAATGTTGTGTTATATGCAAGTGATGAATCACTAAACTCTACCTCTGAAACTAATAACACGCTGTATGTTCATTAATTGAATTTAAATTAAAAAATAAATTTAAATTTAAAAAAAGAGTCCCCATTGTCATTGTTTGAAGAGACACTGCTTTGGGAAAGATCCTCAATGTTCTCCTGACTTGTTGCAAGTAAAACCCTTCCTTTTCCTGCTCTTCGGCTTGGTTGTCTTTGGGCTTGACACCCATCAAGAAGCAAACCCAGTGTCAGGTAACGTCTTTAGGAGTATGGGTGCCAGCTTGGTTTTGGAACTGAGGTTGGGGAGACTGGTGGGAAGGGGCATGTGGTCAGAGTGGTGGGGGCCACAGCTGAGCAAGAGAGAGGGACACCCATGAGGTGTCTGGGACCAGTAGGAGGTCAGCCTGTGCAGGTGTTTGGCTTGACCCCATCATAGCTGGTGGGATGCTAGGTAACCACAGCCACAAGCACCAGAGGAGACTATCTATGAGGATGCAGGACCCTGGTCATCACGAGGGAACAAACAGCACACGTGGGATGGTGTGGATACAGAATGAGTAAGGACAGATGTCCCCACAGCCCGCCCCTTTGCTTGGACTCCCAGGCAAGAAATCCAGGCTACTGCAGTCTCTGTTTGTCCTAAGCTCAGTCTCCATCCCTGGTGCACCAATGTCCAGCCCTGCTTCTTTAGAAATGTTTTACTGTGGGGGGGGGGGGGGGGGCTGGTGACTCGGTTGGTTGAGTGTCGACTCGGTTTCAGCTCAGGTCCTGATCTCTGAATTGTGAAATTGAGCCCCATTCAGGCTCTGAACTCACTGGGGGAGTCTGCTTGAGATTCTCTCCCTCTACCCCTCCTCACTGCACTCTCTCTCAAATAAATAAATAAATCTTTTAAAAAAATGTTTTACTATGAAGTGGTTGTAATGAAAGCATAAAAGTATAGATAATAAAAAAGCATAGATAAAGGTATAGGTGTAAAAGTATAAAGTATAAATAATAAAAAGGCATAGGGCAGCCTGGGTGGCTCAGAGGTTTAGCGCCACCTTCGGCCCAGGTCGTGATCCTGGAGACCCGGGATCAAGTCCCATGTCAGGCTCCCTGCATGGAGCCTGCTTCTCCCTCTGCCTGTGTCTCTGCCTCTCTCTCTCTCTCTCTCTCTGTGTGTGTGTGTGTGTGTGTCTCTCATGAATGAATAAATAAAATCTTTAAAAAAATAAAAAATAAAATAAAAAATAAAAAGGCATAAATGAAATAAATAGGACCATAGATAATAATAATCTGCCTTCAGAGATAAAACATGGAAGCCCCCAGCATCTCTTCTCTGGGTGGAGTACTCTCACCTTTCCAGCTGTAATTTTGGTCTGAGTGTGTTGTTCGACATTCACATGATTTCCATTGTACTTTTACTAAACACTATCCACACACAACATGTAATACTATTTTGTAGACTTTAAAACATTAGCACTGAGATGCCTGGGTGGCTCAGTGGTTGAGCATCTGCCTTTGGCTCAGGGCCTGATCCTGGGGTCCTGGGATCAAGTGCCGCATGAGGCTCCCCGCAGGGAAGCCTGCTTCTCCCTCTGCCTATGTCTCTGCCTCTCTCTGTCTCTCATGAATAAATTAAAAATCTTTAAAATAATAATAAACTAAAATAAAACATTAGCACTGTCTGAAGGAACTCTATGGACATGTTCTTTGTCTGCGCTGTCCAAAATGATGGCCACTAACAGCATGTGGTTATCAAGCACTTGAAATGTGAGTAGTGTGATTAAAGAACCGCATGCTTTATTTTAATTCATTGAAGTTTAAATAGCCAAATGTGGGTAGTGGCTACTGTGTTGAGTAGCATGTGTCAGATCCTGCTAAAACTTGTTTTTCTCTTTGTTTTTGTTTTTTTTTTAATGCAGGGCTCAATCCCAGGACCCCAGGATCATGATCTGAGTCGAAGGCAGACGCTTAACCAACTGAGCCACCCAGGCACCCTTTCTCTCTCTCCTTCCGTTCTTCCTCCTTCCCTCCCTTCTGGCTGCCTGCCCCTCCTCGATTCCCCCTCCACACACCCATCATTCTCCTGCCATCCATCAGCCCAGCCAGTCAGACTGATGATTCTCAAGCATCCCTCTCACATGTGTCTTTCTCTCTCAGGAACTCATTGGCTACAACTGCCTACTACCTCTGTGCCTTCATTTTCCTTGTCAGGCACCCATCTCCTCACACTGGAATATCTATCTTCCTGATCCTCCTTCACATATGTAAGTCCATTAATATCTATGAGAGTCTTTCTCAGGCCTCATCTTCTCTGGGAGAGTGTTTCACTGCAGCATTCATTCCAGAAATGTTCATGAAGAGCCCTGCCCTCATGGAGTTCACAGTCTGTTTTTTTTTTTTTTTAATTTTTATTTATTTATGATAGTCACACACACACAGAGAGAGAGAGAGAGAGAGAGGCAGAGACACAGGCAGAGGGAGAAGCAGGCTCCATGCCCGACGGGGAGCCCGACGTGGGATTCGATCCCGGGTCTCCAGGATCGCGCCCTGGGCCAAAGGCAGGCGCCAAACCGCTGTGCCACCCAGGGATCCCCACAGTCTGGTTTTTTTGGGACCTCAGTCCACTCGTTTCCCAGTTCCCAGCAGTCTACACTCTCCTTGCAGCTTGGCGTGGATGCAGTGGTGAGATGGAGCCCCGGGTGGGTGAGGCCTGCATTGTCCAGGGGTGAGGATCAGGCGTGGCTGGCTTCCTGGAAGTCTGCAAAGGAAACTAGAGGTGGCAGGAACCAACCACAGCACAGGCTTGGCCCTCCACTCACAGCGTCCTGCCCCAGAGGCTCCGACATGACCATGCTTCTCTTGGGTGCTGCCAAGACACTGACGCATATGAACAGGAATGCTTGTTTACAGGCTCACACTTCTCTTCTGGAGACACATCACATGGGAATCCAAGTCGTAGAAGGTTGCTTGGTGAGTAAGAAGGCAGAGAAAGGGAATGCTTGCTAGGATCTGAGGCTCACTGATGAGAATCAGGCCTTTACAGCTTGCAGTACTGCCAATACAACAGGAGCAGGCCTGGCAGCAGGCAGGACACTTACACCAGCACCTGAGGGGCACAGTCTCCCTGCCCAGAGAGGCACTGCCAGCCTCTGCCTCTAGAGCTCTCCTTTTTTGGGCTTCCACTGGTGGCCACTCTCCCCCTTCTGATGGACATAATCTTTACACTAATGTTTTTCTGTGTCTATTTTGAGATAAGTCAAGCCTGGGAGCCATTTTTTCAGGTGATTATACATACCTGTTCTGATTAATTCCCTATTGATTTAGAGTCTAATTCTCAGAGAATGTCTAATGAAGGAAAACATTAGATGCTGGGAGTCAGCAAAGGGGATGAGGTTTGGCCTGGGAGATGGTATCCTTTAGGTGAATTTTAGGGGGCTCAGGAAGACAGTGGGCTGGGTGGGGTGGGCAAGGTGGACTATGGAGGGGGCCAGGGAACAGAAATAGACATTGTTTCTGTAAACTTAAGAAGAATGGTGGTCAAAAAAAAAAAAAAAAAAAGAATGGTGGTCAAGAGCACTGGGTGGGTTCTTCTGTTCCTGCTACAGCTGTGGGTCTCAACTTCCTCACCTATTCGTAAAAAAGAAAGGGTGTGGTCAAAGAATCTTTTGGGTTTGGTCTAGCTCTGCCCTTGGTGACTTTGAAAATGGCTCTTGGGGATCCCAGGGTGGCGCAGCGGTTTGGCGCCTGCCTGGAGAACCGGGATCGAATCCCACATCGGGCTCCCGGTGCATGGAGCCTGCTTCTCCCTCTGCCTGTGTCTCTGCCTCTCTCTCTCTCACTGTGTGCCTATCATAAATAAAAAAAAAAAAAAAAAAAAAATGGCTCTTGAGACGAGCAGGCCTCTCCACAGTGGAGGGGAACATGCATGATACACCTGCTTTGTGCAGGGACAGAGCTGGGCATTTCACACATAAGGCCTCCAGTATCCTTAAACTGACCCCCTGAAGACAAGAGTAGCCACACTGACTGATGAGGGAATCAAAACTAGGGAGGTTAAGGGAACTCCTGTCTCACTGCTCTAGCAAGCCAAAACTAGGAATCCTACCAAGGCCTCTGGCTCCTGAGTTCACTTCAGGGGAAAGCTTCCTGAGCAGTAAGGGAGCCCAGGATATATGTCTGGGTGGTTGGGAAGGAAGGGCTATGAATCTATTGGTTTCTCAATTGATGCTATATTTTCTTGTATTTACTTGATTTTTGTTAACTTAATTTTCAGTACTTTCTCTTGGGGGGGGGGGGTTGTGGAAAATAAGATTTCTCTCTCTCTTTTTTTTAACCAGAGAAAATGGAATATGGTAGGTAGTTAAGAAAATAGGAGTTCCTGATTGGGACGGGGTGAAGAAGACTTGAGATCAGGAAGAGAAGGAGAGAGTCTCACTCTACTTGGTCAGAGAATCCTCAGTTATGAAAAAGCAAAAATGGGGCTTTTGTAGCAAGTACCAAATGGATTGTGTAAATCAATACTTTGTTAATATGATAAAATGTTAACATTTGTTAAATTTTAGTGGCGGGCAGAGATGGTGTTGGAATTGGGAATATATCCAGATGGTCTAAATAAAAGACCTGGCCAGAGCTGCCACATTTAAGCACAAGACATTGAAAAATATGGTATGGTAGCTATGCAAATATATGGGGAAAATGTGAAAGAGAGGAACATGCATATATAACCGATGAAAACCAAGTCTAGGAGAAAATGTCATCTAACGAACATAAAAAAAAAAATCTCTATAGCATGCTGAGCCATAGAAAAATTACATAACAACATGATTTCAAGAAAGTAAGCAAAGACGAAATGACAGAATGAGATAAAAGAACAAACTGAGTGCAATTTCATAAAACTAGTGCATCAGAAATAACAAGAAAGTGGATATGACTGAAAAAATAAGCTAATCTAGAAGGAAGTCTTAAGAGAATTATAGGAAACGAGAAAAAAAAAGGTAAGTATTAAACTGAACACAATGCTTGCAAAAGCTCAGGACCAAAACACATGTTACAGAGTATGAAACAGAAAATCCCACAAATGGAAAAGAAAAAGTATCCATAAAGAACACATGCAAGTTATGAAGAGACTAGACCTGAAGAGTTCTCATCACATTTTTTCATGATTTTTATTGTTTTCTTGTATCTACACGACATGACAGATGTGAACTAAACTCACTGTAGTAATCATTTCACAATATCTATAAATCAAACCATCATGTGGGACGGCTTAAATTTATACAGTGACATAGGTCAACTATTTCTCAATAAAACTAGAAGAAAAAAAAACTGAAAGAAAATATAAGGCATCTTCCCCCAAAAGAAGAATGGAAATGCAGCTCGAAAGAGCACAATTTAGGGCAGCCTAGGTGGCTCAGGGGTTTAGCACCGCCTTCAGCCTACCGCGTGATCCTGGAGACCTGGGATAGAGTCTCATGTCAGGTTCCCCGCATGGAGCCTGCTTCTCCCTCTGCCTGTGTCTCTGCCTCTCTCTGTCTCTCTCTGTGTCTCTCATGAATAAATAAAAGCTTTTAAAAAAGCACAATTTGTTCTAGGAAAACCTGATAAAGAATAAGAAAAATAGAATTCTTCAGGCAGACAGATTTTTAGAAGGAAGAAGAAAATCACCTTCATTTTAAGGGGGATTCCTTCCTGTCTTTACCAACAGTCAATGCTGCCA
The DNA here is from genome assembly GCF_018345385.1 of Vulpes lagopus. Classification (NCBI taxonomy): domain Eukaryota; kingdom Metazoa; phylum Chordata; class Mammalia; order Carnivora; family Canidae; genus Vulpes; species Vulpes lagopus. The sequence continues at coordinate 67,179,337 of NC_054824.1, forward strand.
CACAATAATGGTGAGATGTCCCCAAAGTTCCAAGCAAAAGGAAGTGTGATGCAAGAATGTTTTACTCAGCCAAGTTGCATTTAAGTATAAAAACCACAGAAACATTCTCAAACAGAAAATGCTGCATTCATGAGCCATTCTTGAGGAGCTTTATGATGAAATTCAACCAACTGAGAGTTTGAAAACAATTCAAAAGTGACATTAAAAGTGCTGGTAGTGAGTCACAAATTAGCTTAAATATAAGGGCTAAATAACTTTGAGAATTACAGTTTCAGAGCAGAAGGCAATGCATAGATTTTGAGAATATTGATACAGGTACAGGTTAATGCAAACTGAGAAGCAGAAGAAGAGATAAGGTGAGAGTGATTTGCTCATGTTCAGATCCTTGAACCATGCCATTGAAAAAGAAAACCTTATTTTTTAAAAAATATTTTATTTATTTTTAGAGAGCGAGCAAGCATGCATGTGTGCAGGGGGAGGGACAAGGAGAAGGAGAGAGAAAATCATCAAGCAGATTCCCCACTGAGCACCTGACATTAGAAAACCTTATTAAGACTCATTCAAGTTTCTTGATGTTTCTCATAATCTTAACCTCAGAGAGATCTTTTAAGAACTAGCTATTTTTTGTAGGGAAGAAATGTCTACTTCGGTTTCTTTTTCTTCTGTTAGATTCACATAAAGTTGCTTTCTTTTATTCTTTAAATAGCATGACTAGTTCCATTTTAATAAAAGCATTTCTATCTCGCCTAGCTATAAGTATCCTAGGGATGCCCCAAATACTGTTCATCTAATGTTATTATCTCTGGGTGGAGATTTTCATAAAATCACACGAACCATCTTCAATTCTTTTAAGAAGAATGTATCATTTTGACAAAAATATAAAGTCATTATTCTGGAAAAAATAAGATTGGTGAAATGTGTCTTCAACATCGTGTCTGGAAGCTTGTCAGTTGGACTTCTTAAGAAAGCCTAAAGGACATGTGTCATGTTAGAGGAATGTGCACTAATAAGCCGAATTCAAACTGAGCAAAAGAAAGGACATATCAAAATTCACAAATATTATCATGGGATAGGAATTATAACTTCGAATTAACAGCAACCTGGATGCAACTTGATCTAGAGATTCCACACAAACTCAACCACAATTTTAGCAAGTTATTTTGTGAATATTGGCAAATTGATTCTAAAGTTTTGGTTTTTAAAATTTATTTAGTTTTTTAAGATTTTATTTATTTAAGAGAGAGCATAGAGTAAGAAAGAGCACAAATGAGGGGGAGAGAGACAGAGAGAGAGGGAGAAGCAGGCTCCTTACTTTAGCAGGAAGCCTGACCTAGGGCTTGATCCCAGGACCCTGGGACCATGACCTAAGCCAAAGGCAGATGCCCAACTGACTGAGCCACCCAGGTACCCATAAAGTTTTATTTTTTAGAGATTTTTTTAAAGTAATCTCTACACCCAATATTGGGCTCAAACCCACAACCCCAAATTGCATGCTCTACTGGCAGAGTCAGCCAAATGCCCGATTCTAAAGTTTATATGGAGAGGCAAAGGACCCAGAATCATCAACACAGTATTGAAGAAGAACAGGGCAGCCCGGGTGGCTCAGCAGTTTAGTGCCTCCTTCAGCCCAGGGCCTGATCCTGGAGACCCAGGATCAAGTCCCACCTTCGGGCTCCCTGCATGGAGCCTGCTTCTCCCTCTGCCTGTGTCTCTGCCTCTCTCTCTCTCTCTGTATGTCTCTCATGAATAAATAAAATCTTAAAAAAAAAAAAAAAAGAACAAAGTCAGAAAACTGACACCACCTGACTTTAAGACTCACTATAAAGCTGCAGTGATCAAAACATTGTGGTATTGGCAAAAGAATAAAACAAATGGCCAACAGAATCAAGAGAGGCCAGAAATAGATCCATATTAATACAGGCAGCCGATCTTTGACAAAGGAGCAAAGACAATACAATGTAGTGAGGATAATTTTCTCAACAAATGGTGTTGAAAGAACCAGACATCCACATGCAAAAAAATAAAATAAAATAAAAAAAGGTCTGAATCTAGACACAGACCTTACGGCCTTCATAAAGATCCTAGACCTAAATGTAAAACACAAAACTACACAATTCCTAAAAGATAACATATGAGAAAATCTAAATGACCTATGGTACAGTGAGGATTCTTTGTGTACAGAGCCAAAGGCATGATCCATGAAAGACACAATGAGACGCTGGACTTTATTAAAATGTAAAACTTCTGTAGTACCGAAAGACAGTGTCAAGAGAATGCAAAGACAAAACACTGAGTGGAAGAAAATGTTTCTAAAAGATATAGCTGCAGGCGCCTGGATGGCTCAGTCGGTTAAATATCCGATTCTTGATCTCATCTCAGGTCATGATCTCAGGGTTGTGGGTTCAAGCCCTGTGGGCTCCACACTGGGCATGGGGCCTACATGGAAGGAAAGGAGGGAGGGAGGGAGGGAAAGAAGGAAGGGAGGAAGGAAGATCTGATAAAGGACTGTTATCCAAAGTATACAGAGATCTGGGATCCCTGAGTGGCGCAGCGGTTTGGCGCCTGCCTTTAGCCCAGGGCGCGATCCTGGAGACCCAGGATCGAATCCCACATCGGGTTCCCGGTGCATGGAGCCTGCTTCTCCCTCTGCCTGTGTCTCTGCCTCTCTCTCTCTCTGTGACTATCATAAATAAATAAAAATTAAAAAAAAAATTCAAAGTATACAGAGATCTCTTAAAATTCAACAAGAAAACGAACAACATGATTACAAAATGGGCCAAAGACCTGAACAGGTATTTCAGGGAAGAAGTTACACAGATGGCAAGAGAGCAAATGAAAAGATGTTCAGCATCACACGTCACAGAAATGCAAATTAAGACAATGAGATTTCACTATTCAACTATTAGAATGGCCCAAATCTGGAACACTGACACCAATGGCTGGTGAGGGTGTGGTGTAACAGGAATTCTCATTCATTACTGGTGGTAATGCAAAATGGTACAGCCATTTTGGAAAAGTTTGGCAGTTTCTTATAAAACTAAACATTACTCTTACCATATGATCCATCAATCATGCTTCTTTGGGTATTTATCCAACAGCACTGAAAACTGTGCCCATGTGAAAAGACACACACAGATGTTTACAACAGTTTTATTTATAATTGCCAAATCTTGGAAGCAACCAAGGTATTCTTCAGAAGGTGAATGGATAAATAAACTGTGGTATATTCAGACAATGGATAATCATTCAGCACTATAAAGAAGTGAGCTATTGCACCATGAAAAAACACGGAGAAACCTTAAATGCATATTACTAAGTGAAATAAGCCAATTTGAAAAGGCTAACATACTATATGAATCCAACTATCTGACATCCTGGAAAAAACTATGGAGACAGCAAAAAGATCAGTGATTGCCAGGGGTTAGTGGGGAGGGCAAAGCACAGGGGGTCTTTAGAACAGTGAAACTATTCTGTATGATACTACAGTGGTGGATACATGTCATTATACATTTGTCCAAATCCATAAAATGTACACCAAGAGAACCCTAATGTAAACTATGGACTTTGGGTGATAATGACATGCTGATGTAGGTTCATTGATTCTAACAAATGTACCACTCTTTGACCAGTAGTGGGGAGACTGTGTTGGTGGGGTAAGGGTGAGGGGACAGAGGGTATATAGGAACTCTTTCTGCTTTCTGCTCAATTTTGCTACGAATGTAAAAGTGCCCTAAAAAAAGTTTTTGTAATAAAGAAAGAAAGAAAGAAGAAAAGAAAGAAGAAAGAAGAAAGAAAGAAAGAAAAAGAAAGAAAGAAAGAAAGAAAGAAAGAAAGAAAGAAAAGAAAGGAAGAAAGAAAGGAAAGAAAGAAAGACCAGCCTAGATGTTTCCAGGAATTAGAGATGGTTCAGAAGAGGTAAGGCACAGTAAATGAGTGGAATGAGGCTGAAGCGGATGGCCAGGACTTCTCCTGTGGGTAACAGAGAGTCACTGAGGAGTGCTGAGCAGGAAGGAGGCATGTGCTTTAGCAAGGGCACTGTTGGCCACTCTGTGGATGGTGAATGGAGAGGGTAGAGTGTGTGAGAAACAGGCAACTACCGGCAGGGTCTAGGTAGGAGTGGAACAGCAAGGTTCTAGGGGCGCCTTGGTGGCTCAGTGATTTGCCCTCAGCTCAGGTCACAATCCCAGGGTTCTGGGATTAAGCCCCACATCAGGTTCCCTACTCACTGGGGAGCCTGCCTCTCTCTCCCTCTGCCTGCCACTCTCTCTGCTTGTGCTCTCTGTCAAATAGGTGAGTAAAATCTTAAAAAAAAAAAAGAACAAAATACTACAAAGCAGACAGAAGTGAAGTGAAAAAGAGAAGATTCAGGAAGGAAGTAGTGATTCTCACAGAAGCCAAAGGAGGGAGATGCTGGCCCCCTCCCCTCCCCACCCCAGTCGGTGTCAAGTGCTACAGAGAAAGAAGGGGATGGAAAACTGGTGACTTTGTCATCTTTTCACATGGAATCAAGCCCCTCCCCCCTTTTTTTTTCTTGTTGAAGTCCAGCTTTCAAACAGGTAAATGAATAGCACTGTGGAATGAGATGATTTCTAAATTTTTGAAGGATATATATTAGCTGGAACAAAAAAGGATGAATATATATTTTGTCAAACAAGTATTTTTAAAACTAACTCTGAACTTCTTGATTTATAATCCAAATAATAATTGAGCAGGATGTGACTTAGCTTCAGTCAGAGAACAGTGGAATAAATGATGGAATATCCACACCCTGGAGTATCAGTCATTAAAAAGAAAGGAGTAGAGCTATGTCAGTGGACTTGAAGAAAACTCTGGAAGGTACTGAGTAGACAAAGCAAAAAATTAGTGCCTCTGTTATGATTGCACTTCTGATAAAGCAATGACAAAAAACTTGATTTATGATCATGATTAGAGAGCACAGAAGAAACCTCAGAAAGATACACAGTGGGATCCCTGGGTGGCATAGCGGTTTGGCGCCTGCCTTTGGCCCAGGGCGCGGTCCTGGCAACCCGGGATCGAATCCCACGTCGGGCTCCCGGTGCATGGGGCCTGCTTCTCCCTCTGCCTGTGTCTCTGCCTCTCTCTCTCTGTGACTATCATAAATAAATAAAAAGATAAAATAAACAGAAAAAATAAATAAATAAACTTCTAACATTAAAAAAAAAAAAAAAGAAAGATACACAGGAAGGCAGCCAGGATTGTGGGGAAGACAGAGGTCTGCAAAAAGCAACGAAGGAAAGTAAGATAGGACATTAAGCAGTATGTTAGAAACAGGTTGTTGTTGTTGGTTTTTTTTTAAAGATTTATTTTAGAGAGAGAGAGAGTATGATCCAGAGGGAGGGAATCTCCAGCAGGCTCCACTCTGAGCACAGAGCCTGATGTGAGGCTCCACTCAGAGATCAAACCTGAGCTGAAACCAAGAGTTGGACACTCAACCGACTGAACCACCTAGGCACCCCAAAAACCACCCAGGCATCCCAAAGGGAAGAGGCTGAGTGTTAGTTCTCTTTATGCATTTATATAAAACTTGTGTGTAGATTAAAAAAAAAAAAAAAAAGAAATTACAAAAAAAAAATATGAACACACCAAAATGACTTAACTCAAACCTGTACTCAGCTAACTGAATGCCAAGAGTGGCCCTGATCAGTGGCAAGCTGGCTCCCATGGGCCAGCAAGGGACCTGGCTGTCCTACTCCAAGAACAGAGGACATCTAAAGGTCAGGTGACACCGTGATGGCATCTGGACCATGTGCAGCTACCTGGGGAGACAGAAAAAGGCACTGAGGGTCTCATTTAAATTCTGGGCAAAAGGCAGGGATGAGGGAAAAGAGGAGTCTGGGAGAGACTGGAAACTGGGAGAGAATGTTAGAGAGGACCAAGGCCAGCAGGGACAGGTGACCGGGAGGCTCCCAGAAGGCCCCTTGGGGCTGGCTCACGAGTAGGATGTGGCCAGAGATCTCCTGAGTTATGGAAGAAGAGAAATCAGGCAATTTAAAAATGACACGGAGTATAGGAAAGTTCTTATCAACCAACATACACTTTTAATTGCAAAAGTAAAAACTTTCATTACATAAAACTTTAATTTACATACATTCTTTACATGGTGAAAGTCTTTACGAGTCTGCAGTACATTAAGTTACCATCAACATTCTGCACCGAACACATAACAGTGCACGCCATTTGGTGCATGCGCAGTTGGGACAGGTATCGTCTCCCTCTGCCTACTGGGACCTTCCCTGGTTCCCTGAAGATGCACAGCAGCTGTTCTGGGTCCTGTCCCTGACGAAGGCAGGGAAGAGGCCGCGTGTTAGTTCCTAGCCTACTCTGCTCCTCCAGTCTTCTCTCCCCACAGGAGGGAAGGAGCCTACAGCCAGCAGGTTTCTGGCAAAGTCTGGAGGGAAGTGCCAATTGCAAGACTAGGGGTTCTTGGGAATACCATGTGTCTGTCTGATTCTGTCACCAATTCTTGTGGATAAGTAAGTCTGTTCCTCAAAGGGCCAAAAGTGCTCTGAGGGGTTGGGGCTTGGAGGTTGGGACACTGCTGATCTTTGAGTAGAGGTGGCTTCACAAGATGACTACTCCTACTCCCTACCCCACAGAGCTGTTGTGAGGAAAGGACATAAATGAGGCTTGGTACACAGCTGATGGCCTGACTCTCCAGTTTCTGTTTGAAACTCTAGACTTGTTTCCCTTCTCTGCTCAGGTGCCTGCAGCTGGGGCTCACTCTTGGATTTATGGCTGCCGAATGACAGACACACAAAGTGCAGGAGGAATGGTCTCTGGGTCGTCCCCAGCCCCGCCATGTCTGAACGGTTCTGGGCCTCCACGAGCAGTTACATAACATTTCTTCTCTCCACTATTCTGAAAAGCTCTGGGCATTTCCCAGTCTCCAGAGAGGAAAATGACAGATGTATTTAGCTCTAATGCTTAAATTATGCAGGGCAGGGAAACCAGACTCTAAGGGACCTGGACAACAGACAAGCTGGCTGGACGGTGTCTCGCCAAGGCCAGCATATAAAACCATACTGCGTCCAAGGGTGGGCCAACTTGGGTATGATGCACAGCAGCGACAGCACCTGTCCATCTTCTTGGAGATACATTTGTGGAAGAAGCCACTAGATATCAGGAGGCTGGGGGTGAGAAGGCCGGGAGATGTATGCTGTTGGCAATATTAGTGTACTCCCAGAGCCTCCCATTTCTCATGTGCTATAAGGCTATCTCTATAAGCACCAGCACCTTCCTAGCCTCCCTCCCCCAACAACCATTGGCACTGTGCACAACAGGTGCAGCTCCAAACAGAGAATCTCAATCTAAAATGCCATCTAAACCAATTTTGCACTGTATGTCAACTAAAATTTAAATTTTAAAAAAGGAAAAATGCCATTTAAAGCACATCTCACATGGCATTCCTTTGACCAATTTTAGTGGGTAGATGGGCCACCCTCAAAGTTAATGAGTGTGAACTTAAGAACTCAGGAGAGTTTCTCTTCCATCACTAGGGAGAGCTCAAAAGCCTAAAAGACCCCTATGATTAGTAACTGATTCTCAAAAGGTGGCCCGTATTGCCTCTCTCCATGCAACCAGCAGGCAGTTTTGGCTCTTCCCCCTACAATGTGGCCGCTTCCTGCAGGCAAGGATTAGGTGAGAAGTGAACATCTGCTTTGGGTTTTTGGATGTTCATTATGGAAGCCACTGGTTAAGGAGCAAATTCTCATCCCAGAGTGAGGATATTAAAATGAGTGAGGCTATCACCTGCAGCTAAAGACACTGAGAGTTTAAAGAAAACAAATTGCTCCTACACAGAGGTCTATACTGGATTTGGGAAAAAGGGACAAGAAGACAGAGAGCTGAAAAACAAGTGAGGTAAACTCTAAGGGGAGTCACGACTGCAACTGGGCAGAGTCCCTCTTCTGGTCACACATCTGGAAACATGTGTGATGGGAAAATGGCTGGGCACAGTCGTGTTCCAGCTACACTCACTCTTAAAGAGTTTTCAAATGGGGAGGGAAAAAAGTGAAAGGATTTTTATAAAAGTCATCTGGTTAGATTCTCTCCTCTTCCATCTCTGTCCAAAACAATCTTGAAAACAAACCCTGAAGAGTTCCTGGCTTGCTGACCCTCTTCCGAGGTCCTCCTGTCCTAGTGGGGGCACGCCCCAGGTAATGAAACCCACAGCCTCGTCCTTCCTGGGGCACCACGCTGTGCTGAAGCAGGGAAATGATATGCAGTAAAACCAACTACCTACTGACCAACAGTTAACTGCTCTAAGCCCGAGTTTCATGTAAAATGAGGATCTAACACCTACTTGACAGTACTGAGGAAAGATGAAAGGAGATTACGTCTTTCTCTCAGAAAATGAAGCCAATTCTGGCCATTTTGTTTTTCACCAAATAAGTAGGGTTTTTTTGTTTTGTTTTTTAAGATTTTAAGTAATCTCTTCACCCAACATGGGGCTCCATGCTCCATGCTCCACTGGCTGAGCCAGCCAGGCACCCCTAGATTCTGTTTTCATAAACCATATTATTTTACTCCCTCCCTTCCCTAAAAAAATTGAGTCAGGAGAGGATAAATTCTGCCTTTTTTTTTTTTTTTCTGCCTCTTTTTATAAGCCTGAACAGGTGTAATGTCTTGTCAATACTTGACCCCTGCACATGTCAGGACACCTGGACATAAATGCTTCGACTGGTGCCAAAGCAGCCTTTCTCCCCAGAGAGCTGATCAGGAGCTATAAGTCACTACCCTGGGCACCTACAAGAAAGTGGACCTAATCCATGTGTGGAGGTCACCACCATGTCACCTCTTAGTAAACACTCAACACATTTGTGAGCATTTTGTTCTTGTGTTGCAGCTTGGGAGTTGGTTAGGTAGTCCCACTATGCCCCCCCCCCCCTTCTTGATGACCCTCTTTTGCTGCCTGAGTCATGTGGAGGGACTTTTGCTGCTTCCACAGAGGAGCAGAGAGCTGGGTGAGCAGCACCCTCACACAAAGCCTCAGGCTGGCAATCGAGGTCATTCCTGAGGGAAGCCATTCCTATATTCTGCTTATCAGAATTGCCTTGAGAAGAAGGCAAATTACTTCTACATCTCCAGTAATTAAGAGTGGGAAACTCTCTTTGGAAAATTTCTTCCTTCACAGAAATCTACCCTCAATTCTGAATGGGACATATTTTAAGTTTAGAGTAGGAAATGCACATAAGTCTCGCCTCATCTGCTGCCACGCCATTTTCTGTTGAACTGTAGACAGCTCAGGGGCTTAGGGCACTTTCCAGGGGATGCCTCAGGATGGCAACACATGCGAGGGTTTCTTAGTTATCAAAGTTTTGAGCTGAAGTGGATATTTTATGAACGTTTAAGATGTGAAGGGCAGGAGTGAAATGGGGAAGTAATCCAGGGTAACTCAAAGACAAAACAGAAATCTCAATCACCCAGTTTTTCTTCTAAGAAACCCTCTCTTTTGTTAACTCAAAGGACCTAATTTAAGAAAACTCTAAAGAACTTGTTTACATATAATCCTTCTCCATGCGCAGCAGGGGTAAGGACACTGCAAAGGCTCTAAAAGCTTGCGCAAAGCTGGCCTCGAAATGATCCCTCTGATTTAGAACCTCTTAAATCATAACTGCTTAGCAGCGTGACTTTTATATGTACAAAAATTTTTGTTTTTCCTGTATTAACCCACACAAGGCACAGACTGGTTTAAGGAAAAATTCCCTCCGGTACCATTTATCCTAGTTTTATTCACGTCTGCAGAGGCTGAATATTTCCACCTTAAGTTCTGTAAACCATTCTTGTCCCGTACAAGTATACAAACAAGCCCTCCAGTGCCTTGATGATCCCCAGTGCTGCTTAGGAGATGTGCTAAGAGAGGGCCCAGGGATAAGGTACAAGGGTGCCTTCATGGATGAAAAGCACCCTGCAAGGACTCATAAGTCCCTCTCTCACCACTGTCCGCCTCTGGTCCATTAAATCTGCCATGGGTACCTGTACTCATCTGATTTCTGTAGTTCAGAACCAGGTGCAATGGTGGGTTGTCTTCAGCTTGGTGATGGCATGACTAAAGGCCAAGTATCTAGCAGCATCAATAAACGAATAAAGGAAAAAAAAAAGAGGAAGAAAAGTATGCCCTATTTATACCATTTGATTGATACATATTAAAAGCACTTGGGGAAAACAATAAGCATAGTGAATCAGTCACCCAACTGAAAGAACATAGCTTTATGTCATTACAAATAATAAAAATACCTCACCTTGTTTCCTGGTACAAAGAGAGAAATAATTTTAAGACAGAGGATCCCACAGTCGCAAATATGCTGGTTGGCAAATATGCTGGACCTGGAGCTCCTTCCCCAACCACATTACAACATCAGCCTGACACATCTGTAAAACATCTTCCCTGCTGAAAGTTGGACCTTAAAGATCAAACCCGGGGAGGCACACACTCCCCAGGCCAGCACTCTAACTCATCTCCTCTGAAGACACTTGGTAAAAGCAACCCAGTTGACAGAAGCAGTGCTGCCTCAGCAGTAAGGGCTCTGGACCAGCCAGGGAGGGGGTCCAACTTCTGAGAAACCAGCCAGAGTGGCAAGCGAGAAGGGAAGGGAGCTAAAGGTGGGGATCTGGTATGGTGCATAAGAACCTGATCAAATGGAAGAAAAAGTGCTACCCTAGGAATTCGCAGTTCAATTATAATCAGACTCCAATCTGGCATCACTGAGACTCCCAAGAGTCAGGGACACTGGGAAAGCAGTGCATTTCTTGAGTGCAATGAGATTATTTAATCTTGTTTCACTGCTTCTAGATTCCACTCTGCTTGGGAAACTGCAAAGACTTCTTTAATCAGCCATGGCTTTCCAAAGTACAGGATGGTGTGACAAGCAGGCCCACCTGCTCTGAAGGGATGGCTCTGAAGTTGGGACCTGCTGTCTGCCCTCTCTGTGGCTAGGGAGCCAGCAGAGGGGATCATGCCATGCAAGTGAGGGAAGGCACCAATCTCATTTCCTGCCTGAAGGGCAGCCTCAAGGCTGTGGCTCCAAAAGGTATAGAAGATAGAAGAGCCCAGTCTCTCATAGACAGGTACTGGCAAAGTCCTGGCCAGGCAGCTAGGCTGGAAGAGTCGGGAGGGCCAAGATCTGGCCAGTGCCTCCAGCATATAGCTGGCTCATTCACGCATGCATAGGGCAGGTAACTAAGTAACCTTGGCAAGTCGTTTCATCGTTTTTTGTTTTTATTTCTCCCCTTTCAATCTGGTCTTCAGCTCTCAAAGTTGTTCCTCTGTATAGTTCTTGTTTCCTATAGTTCTGAGAGGGTGGTTCCATCACAGATGACCAAAGGCTGGACCCCTCTGGCTATAACGTAGGCCTTCCTGGCACCGGCATAGCCTGGAAGGGAAATAGCAACAGGAAAGCAGGTGAATGTCAGGGATGGGGCACACCTGTGGGCACCAGCAAGGCAAGTCTGCCCAGCATAGCATTCCCAGTTATCAGTCCTCTCTGTAACCTGACATCCAACAGGAGCCACTGTGAACCAAAGTGCTTCATTCAGGAGGTTTACAAGGGCAGGATGCTCTAGATAAGGCTGGTGCCGGGCATCGATTCTCAGGCCCGTCTCATCTTTATCAGCAAGGAAGACAGGACGAATTCTGAAGGGGGAGCACAACACCCCCCTTCACCATCCAATTCTCCTGATGTAATCTGTAACACCATCTCATTATAGAACATCCAGATTAGCTCAAACCAGCATTTCCTAACTTGTGTTCTGCAAACAGCAGCATCCTGTAACATAGTCTAAGGAAAATGGGTTCCACTGTCAAGTAGGTTTAAGAAACATTAGGTTCCTCCAAGGCTTCTGGAGCCTTTTGTTTACTAATGTGCACTATGTATTGACAAGACAGACAAAACAAACAAACAAACAAACAAAACAAACAAGATAGATAGTTCCCAGAATCTACTGACTCAAGAGCCTTACTTGCCAAGGGCCTAAGGGGTTCCTGTTCCCAATCCCAGGGTCATCAGTGATCTGACGAACTGTTTAGGAAACACTGACCTATATTATGAGTGGTGTAAACTTAAAAGCTTTAAAAACTTGAACACTTAAAAAAAAAACTTGAATGCTTCAATAATCTCCCAATGGAAAATTTTCTAGAGTATGATGTACCTTACCTATCTTTAAACTGAGAGCACTGAATAGAACTTAAGCTCTATTTGGTGACTCAAGAAAGGTCACTATGAGCAGTGACTCGTCAATCATGGCACCAGAGTGGGCTTACCCCTACATCATTCTTGAAAATGCCTCTCATCACAGGTTTCCTGGTGATCAGTGTCCCTGTCCTCTTCCTTCAAAAAACAATGCTTACTTTGTCAAAAACCACAGCGTCCAGGACACCTGGGTGGTTCAGCAGTTGAGTGTCTGCCTTTGGCTCAGGGCATGATCCCAGAGTCCCCAGATCAAGTCCCATATCAGGCTTCCTGCATGGAGCCTGCTTCTCCCTCTGCCTGTGTCTCTGCCTCTCTGTGTGTCTCATGAATAGATACATAAAATCTTAAAACAAAAACAAAAAACAAACCACAGAGCCCGCTTGTCACAGTGCCATTCTTAAGGATCCCTGGAGTGCTAGAGCTGCCATCTGTCCTATAAACAGCATTGAATTACTCCCCTTCGCTGTCAGGGTCTGTTTTCCTGTCCTCGTCTCTTTTATGTATGTGTTTTTATTTTCAAAGGCTTTATTTTTATTTATTTATTTGAGAGAGAGTGTGTGTGTGTACACGTGCACAAGCAGTGGGAGGGGCAGACATAGCGGGAGAAGCAGACTCCCCAATTGCTGATCAAGGAGCCTGATGCAGGGCTCGATCCCAGGACCCTGAGATCATGACCTTACCTGAAGGCAGATGCTTAATCAACTGAGACCCCCAGGAGTCCCTCTTGTCCTTGTTTTTAACTGCGGCAGCCACAGCCATGGCTTCTATTACTGCCACCGCTTTAGAAGCCCACTATCTTCCCTATCACCCCCTACCCAGCTCTTCTCTCAGACCTGCTTTCTTCCTCCTGTTCTAGTCAGCCCCCATCCCTTCTCTATGTCCCTGGCCTGTGGCTGGCTATTCACGGACACTGCCGCCCACAGGGCTCCTCTCCTGGTCTGCAAACTGGCCAGTGACAGCACTATAGGCTATCATGCTCGGGATCTGAAGTTTTTCTGCACTCTTCCCACCAGACTTTGATGCTCAAAGCTTCTTTGATCACGGCCAGTCATCCATTTACTCCCCTTAATTCTATAATTGGCATTCTAGAGGTTTGTGGGATCCAGAAACCTAAAATTTGGATAACTGAGTTGTTTCTGTAGTTGTCTGAACTCTCAGACATTTGTAGAACATAAGACAGAAACTTTTTCAAGCATAACTACACATTCTCAACCCGAAATGCCACTCAACTTGTGTAATAGTCATGCCTCGTGGCAGTCACTTCACTACAGGAAAACAGCTTCAGAACAATTTCTACACAAAAATCCTCCTTTTTGCAGTAATTCCCAAGGGCCAGGCCAGCTGTGCTCCATTATCAGTTAATGCTTAATTTGTGCATTATTTTCATTTCTAAATTGAAATACATTATGTAACATGGATTAAAGCTAGTCACAGTCTGTAGTCTGTACCCTATTTCCAAATGAGGAAAAAGGTTTCCAGAGACTGGGGTCTTCTAAAAGGTAAAATTAAAAGAAATCAGTTGGGAAAACCAGCCTGGGGTCTATTGGGGGCATTAGGCTTCCCCTGGGCTTCTTAAGGAAAAAACACAGAGGTGACACTTGGTATTTGCTTCTGCCAAGAAAACTTTACTGTCAGACTGATTGCCATGGACAGCAGTTGATTCAAGTCTGTTTCTTTGGACTAGGTTGTTAGAATATAATGCACAGAACAGGCCACAGTTGGGAAATCACAGAGCCAAGGGTGAGTCATGACTGTGAGGCTGGGCCTTGGCTGTGAGACCCACACAGAAGGTATTATTTCCCCATGAGCTGTTGCCCTTGCATACTGCTTGCATTGTCTTATTAGCAAAATAGGCACAGAAAGGGTTTCCTGGAATCTAGAATTGTACCTCCCCTGGCCTGACTCTGTTGAAGGAGACACTTAAAGCTTTGCCTAGCTGATGGTGGGAACTTGAGATGGTCTGGGTCTCAATTTCCTCATCTGTAAAATAAAGGACTGCTATAAGTATTTTCCATAATGCCTTCTAACTTGAAATTTCTAAGATCGATGGACACATCATCCATTCTAAATGTATATACAAGGCATTTCTCTATGCTATGTTTCCTCCTTAGCATAAATATTGTTCTACTTAAGCATAAATATTAACTGTATCTGTAAAAGAATGCTAGTTTTGACTCTACTTAATTGAAACTTTGTGAAGACCACATTTAATTTTCACAATATTTTTTGAGTTAAAAACTACAAAGATCTTGTGACTGACCTTGCCCTCTGGGGGCCCCACCTACCAATATCCCCTGGCTCTAGTGGCATCGCCACAGACTGGCAATGTCTTCGGCACTGGACGGGAGGGATGAACTGCAACATGGCCTCACCGCTGCCAATGATAAACAGGTCATGCATCCTATGCATCTGGAGGAAAAAAAGGGAGAAGGAAAAGGAAACAAAATAAAACTCAGTGGCATGGGAGAGTAACATACAAAATTATATATATGTCTCTGACTTTTCTAGCAGCCTAAGCAAAAAGGAAAACGGAACCAATGCCTGAATGACAAAAACAAAGTTTCTCCTAAGCCTGGCATCTCCTAGTACTGAGACCAGGTTAAAATCCCTTCTGTGTGTTCTAAAGAGACACTGTGATTTAGTGGGAGACATCTTCAACACCAGCCCTAATACAGATCTAGCATGAGCTTCATAATTCATGGCTACTTCTAGCCACAGCTCCAAAGTAGGCCAAAGACAAATTATCTAGGTACAATTTAACAGAAGTCTAGGAGAGGCCAACACATAGTGGTCTAAGTACACAATCTTCTGAGGGTCTGGTTGGATTCAGACTTTTCAGAGTCTGCATATCTTTGGGAAATGTTCCATGGAATATTACTTCTTATTGCCAGGGTTTCGATGAAAATCGAACAGCAGGAAGTTCAGGTTCACACTTTCTGGCAAGACGTAGGTGAACAGAGATATCATACTGCTGATTAAAAACTAATGACGGTAAGACTGGGCTTAGATTTTGAGTATTAAGGAGGCAACCAGCCTGTGCACCTGCACAGGTTACCTACTGCACTTATGAGGGCAGACTACCACCACCTTTGGGCATTAAGTGCAACCTGCACTTAATGTGTGGCCAGTATGGCTGCGAACCCTGGTGCCAGTGGACAGGGAGCAGGAACAAAGGGTGAGGCTAAAAACAAACAAACAAACAAACAAACAAACAAAGGGAGAGGCTAGGCTGGTCTTGCTCAGGCATTTCTTCCTACCTAGATAGTGAGAGAAAACCTCTAGGGCTTCCCCTCCCTAGGCCCTCCAGGAAGAGCCTTTCTATGTCCATATAATGAAAGGGTCTGAAGTCTGACTCCCCAGGCCACGTCCTGGTTTAGTACTGAGGCCTTCCAGAGCCTTGTTTCTGGCCCCATCTTCTCCTGTCCCCAAACCCCATTTTTCTTGCTCCTGCAGGCCCTGGCCAGGACTCTGTTTCCATGGCAACACCAGAGCCATTCAACTGCCACTTGGTGACAGCAGGAGGACTAAGGCAGGCTAGTGGCTTGCAATTGATGGGCAGAGGCCCTGCAGTCTTAAGGAAATCCCAGGAGACCAAAACCAAATAAATGCAGTTCTTCATACAGGGCCGAGAGGGGGCAGGACCCTGTGCCTCTACACCCAGGATGGGAAGAACCAAATAACAGGATGGAGCAGGCCAACCCCAGGCAACACTGTGAACTGGGTGAAGTGGGCCTTGGAGCCCCTCACCTCTTATGATTGGATCCCCACTTCTTATCTTCTATCCCAAGGTTGCCTCTGGGATCTGAGGCCCACAGACATATGACTTTACCGGGGTCGAGAGCTCAGGGATATGGACAACAGGGTGGAGTAACAAGGCTGTAGAAAAAGGAGAGCCTGGGCCAAGGCAGGGAGCAGATGCTCTAAGAAACAAGACTCTCAGGATTTTTGCCTATTTGGACCACTCCCCTTCCGAAAACATGCTTGAGTACCACAAGATGACTCTGATAGGCGTCTGAGTAACTTAGTATTTACCCTTTTGGCTGAGATTCTTGGTGTCCCTATTAAGCAGACTGGTGAAATTAACTTCAGATTCAAGTGGGAAAATCAAGATAAAGATAAAAGCTCTCATACAGAATTATATCATAATTGTGAAGATGAAATCATACTAGGGCCCTGAGTTCTAGATGGGGACAGCAGAATAAACTCTAAAATCTGAGGCAAGAGCCCAACACCTCCACCCTACTGCTGGCAGACAGAAGTTCTTACTTCTAGACAAAATGATTGTTTTTATAGGCTTTGAAATTCCTTTAATACGATTCAGCAAGTTTGGAGCCAAAGAATAGTACTGGGAGGGTGAAAACACAACTCGGAGTTGGTAAGGGTCACAGTTTGGGAAATTTCATCCTTTTAATTCTTCCAAACCAACCTAAATTCAAAAACCTTCCTTGGGAATGAGATTTAACAAGAGAGCAATTCAGAGAAAAGTAAACAGACACAACACAGAACAGCTTTACCCAGTCCACCGGCCCCAGAGAGGTAAATTGGGCTCTGGGTACTTGGCCATGGACTTGAGTAAGAAGTGCTGCTACCCAAACTGGTTGGCCTGCCTTGGGCATATCCTGTCAACCCTTTTTATCCCCAAACCTCTCAAGCTTTTTGCTTTTCCCAGTTCTCCACTTGAGGTTTGTCATTTATTTCTGGGGAAAGTGAACCTGGGGATGGGGGCGGGGTAGAGCCTTCCTGTTAACTTGCTGTGTCCTTGGGCAAATCATTTACTTTCCCTGGGGCTCAGTGTCCTTATCCACAAAATGAGTAAGTTGGGCTACTCATTTCCAGCTTGCCTGCTTTCTCCTTTGACGTAGGGAACTCAGACTAGCTACAGCTTGGGTCCCTTCAAATTTCAGGATTTTACTTCCTAATGTAGAAAAGTAGCTTGATCTCAGGTGTCAAGGGCAGGAAACAGATTTGCAAGATAACCAGACTTTTGGTAAGCATGCCTTCATAAAAGGGTGGGCCACTGCAGGGGAGAGAACTTTAGATTATGTGGGTGTCCCTTTAATTCCCCCTCTGGGTTGACATGCAAGGAAGGGAGGGATTGTGACATCAGACCAGGTGCCAAAAGAGGAAAATTCTAGACCCAAGTCCTCTCAAAATGTCCTACCTTACTACCCACAATAGGTTCCGGTTGAAGAAGGAAGCACTTTTTTAAGGAGGCATCTTTTGGAAATGGCAGGTAGGTGAAAACAGGAAAAAGCTCGCGTAAAATGTGTGATCTGTTTAGAGGTCTTCTCCTGTAAAAGTTTGAAAGAGACAAAAGTAACTCAGCTGGGCGAGCCAGCCTCTATCTTCATGACTAACAGAGAGCTAAGCAAGGGTGGGAAAACTGTGGGTGGTAGGTAAACAGGGAAAAATATCAGGACAATATCTCAAGTATTAGGTTCGTGAAGAACAGTCATGCCAAATCAATTAATTGTGACACGCACACATACACACATAACTCCACAGCCCTAATTTGTACGTGTGGGTGGGGTGTTTATAAAATCCAGCTAAAACAACATATAGAGGAAGGAAAGAAATGGTCCATTCATTTCATCTTGGAAAAGAGACTGAAGTAAACTACAGTAGGCCAGGCGGGAGAACAGGAGGGGGGAGTAGAAGGAGGACAAAAATCATGAACTTTCTTCTAAGGTGGTATGGCATGCAGTGGGACGCCTGACTAGCTTAACTAGAGTATTCGATCATGCATATAAATGGCAAATTTTTAAAAAGACAAGCACTGAGAAATTAGCTAACAAGAAGTCAAAAAAATCCAATTTTAATTCTCTCTTGGAAAGGTTCTAGATGGAAACTGGCTTTCCTCTTTTTTCTAGAGAGCAACTTTCACCCTAAGAAATGGACTAGGTTTTATTTCTTTTTTTTAGATTTTTTTTTTTTTTTAGAGAGTGAGCACAAGCAGGGGGAGGGGCAGAGGGAGAGAAGTGGACTCTTCACTGAGCAGGGAGCCTGATGGGAGGCTCAGTCTCAAAACCCTGAGATCATGACCTGAGCTGAAATCAAGAGTCGGACGCTTAACTGAGTCACCCAGGTGCCCCAACCATGTCTTCTACTGGACACAGAAAGGAAGAAGGAGACAGACCTGGATTTTAATCCTGGCTGGGTAACCTTAAGCAAGGTACTTAACTGATCTGAAAAATCACAATGACAATTCCTACTTCCTGGAGCTATTATGAGCATTAGTGAGGAACAGACACTAACGAATAAGGCACACAGCCTGGCACAAACAAGTGCCAGGAAATGAAGTTTCCCTTCTATTATTCATGCTTTCTCATTAGCCCGCAACACTCAGGAGCATTCTGTACAAATGCTAAACGTACTCAGAAAAAAATTGTATTAGGCAAGCTCAATATTCACTCATGGTGACAGCCTTCTGGAGACACCTCTTTTGATTCATCCTCTTTATTCCTCATTGATGAGTTTCCAACAGTGAGCTCCTGAGTATCATTTGACTTGAAGAGTGTACTGGAGAGTGCTTACCTGGCACAAGGCATGGGAGCTCTCAGTGGTGGCTAGTACTGTTTTGATGTCTGGTCTGCCCCCTTTCTACCACATGTTGGCTAAGTGCCCTTTTCCACACTCACCATGGATAAGGAAATGGGAACCACCGTTCAGGAAAGCAGCGCCACCACTTGGTGAAAAACCCTTCAGTGAAGCCTTCTGTTACTTCAGGATACCAGCACAGAAAATGCTGAAGCTCCTCTGATAACAAGAGCTGTCCCGTCTTGGCAAGGCAGAAAACAAAAGCAAGAAAAAAAACAACACAGGATTACTTCTCAGCAATGTCAGAGCTTGATGCTTTCTAGCCATTTTAAACAGATAATCTTTTTTTAAGACTTTATTTATTCATGAGAGACACAGAGAGAGAGAGGCAGAGACACAGGGAGAGGGAGAAGCAGGCTCCCTGTTGGGAGCCCAATGAGCAACTCGATCCCAGGACCCAGGGATCACACCCTGAGCCGAAAGCAGATGCTCAATCACTGAACCACCCAGGTGCTCCATTAAACAGATATCTATCAGTGGTCAATCAGGCTTCTTGCTCACCTTGATCACCAGAGGATGGAATCTCTCAAATTTCTTCGGGGTATCTTCCAGGAGCATTACCTTGAGGGGTAATTTCTGGGCACAGCCAGTGCAGTTGGCAGGGATGGGGTTGGACTCATTCTGCTCACAGCTGTTTGTCCACCAAGGGTCAAAGTCTAAGAGGAAGGGATATGGAGAAGCCAGATACAGGAAGAACACAGCAGGTAAATCTTCAGCCTCAGCAATTTAAGTAAAAAAGGAAAGATGAAAATTTTTAAAAAATATTTTTAAATTTATTTTATTAATGACTCAGGGAGAGAGGCAGAGACACCGGCAGAGAGGGAGAAGCAGGCTCCATGCAGGGAGCCTGATGCGGGACTCGATCCTGGGTCTCCAGGATCACGCCCTGGGCCGAAGGCAGGCGCTAAACCGCTGAGCCACACAGGCACCCTGAATTTTTAAAAGCTAACAATGGGGATCCCTGGGTGGCGCAGCGGTTTGGTGCCTGCCTTTGGCCCAGGGCGTGATCCTGGAGACCCGGGATCGAATCCCACATCGGGCTCCCGGTGCATGGAGCCTGCTTCTCCCTCTGCCTATGTCTCTGCCTCTCTCTCTCTCTCTCTCTGTGACTATCATAAATAAATAAAAATTAAAAAAAAAAAAAAGAAAGAAAGCTAACAATGATGAGCACTGAATCACCTCTGAAAAGGTACATATGAAATAAGTAGCCTCAGGGCACCTGAATGGCTCTGTTGGTTGAGCGTATGCCTTTGGCTCAGGTAATGATCCCAGGGTCCTGGGATCGAGCCCCAACATCAGGCTCCCAGCTCTGCAGAGGGTCTGCTTCTCTCTCTCCATCTGCCTGCCACTACCTCTGCTTGTGCTCTCTCTCTCTCTCTCAAATAAATAAAATCTTTTTCTTTTTTTTAAAGTAGCCTCTGAAGAGGGAATAGAGGACATAAGGGATGGGAGTGGGTGGAAGAGGTATGTTCTTCTGTATATTCTACATTTTGTCAAAAATATTAATATGTACATGTATCTCTTAAGTCCAATCAACAATGTCAGCCAGTTGGAGAAGATACTCAGTGGCATGTGGCTGGAGATACAGCTCTCCCACTGTTTTCTTTTTTTTTTTTTTTTTTAAGATTTTATTTATTTATTCATAAACACACAGAGAGAGGCAGAAACACAGGCAGAGGGAGAGGGAGAAGCAGGCTCCATGCAGGGAGCCTGATGTGGGACTCGATCCCGGGTCTCCAGGATCATACCCCAGGCTGCAGAGGGTGCCAAACCGCTGCGCCACCGGAGCTGCCCATCTCCCACTGTTTTCTAACCAGTGACCCACATGTCTGAAAGTCTATAGCACATAAAGGCGGGGCAGGTAGAAAGGGTGGTCCCACCATCAGTGATGAGCCCCATTGCGTGTTTTCTTGAAGTAGAGGCCAGGATGACTCTGGGAAAGAATGAGAAAAGAAGGGCAGAGAGAAAGGATGGAGAGGAAACAGGACTTCTCACAGGCCCATCTCTGGTGTAAAGTGAATTGCATGTGCCCATTAAGACAGTGCTCCGTGGGGCACCTGGGTGGCTCAGTCGGTTAAGCATGTGACTCTTGGTTTCAGCTCAGGTCATGATCTCAGGGCCGTGGGATCGGGCCTGGATGGGCTCTGTGTTCAGTGGGGAGTCTGCTTGAGATTCTTTCTCTGCTCCTGCCCCCCCGCAAGCCGATTCTGCTCTCTCTCAAATAAATCTTAAAAAAAAAAAAAAAGGACAGTGCTCTGTCCCAGCTCAGGTGTGGGTAGGGCCTACTGACCATGGTGTCTACTCCCAAGGACTAAGGGTTGGTGAGCAAGGGAAGAACAGCTCATCAGTCCTTTATGTGAGTGCTAGTTGCCTCCGTCTTCGTTCTCTGGCTGGTCCTCTGCTGAAGGAAGGGTTGGCTCGTCTTCTCCAGACAGCCCTTCTCAGTTTCCCTGTGTTCCTTCCTTCTGACACTATTCGTTTCTAATGTTATTGCATTATTTCTTGTTTGCTTTCTGTTCCACTCTGGGTTTCATGTGTTCTCTGAGATATGTGCTTATGATAAACTCTAATTTGGATCCAAAATTTTCACAAATGTTTTCTGATTAAAGCCCAATGGAAATCAAGTCAGGAGAAGGCCTAGAATAAACGACACACAGACCACCAGATGTGGCTGAGATGAAGTCAATTCTCTGAACCAATAAACGCACTTGGAAACTGACTCTTAACCACAACACATTTGCTGTAGTTGACAGCAAGTGCTTTTTCCCTGTTTTCTTAAGGCAACAGTAGTGGGGTGGAGGAAATCCCCACCAGGGAAGGACTGCGTTTGTTCTCAGCTTGTCTCCTGAGCACACCCTCCAAACACCCTTCATCTTTTGCAGACAGAACCTGTGTTTCCTTGGGACAGCTGCCACCTCCCTTTCTCATGTGCCTCAGCTGTGGGCAGACTGCCACCCTTATCCTTCCAGGGGCCTCCTGGGACAGCCAGAAACCCTTCTGTGGCACCTGTTTCAGGTGGCACATCAAGGCTACAAAGTTATGCTTATTTTCTTCTTCCGGATTCTTTTTTTTTTTTTTTTTTTTTTTGAGAGAGAGAGATTGAAATGATGGGGCAGGAGCAGAGGGAGAGGGAGAGAAAGAACCTTAAGCAGGCTCTCTGCCCAGCACAGAACCTGACTCAGGCTCCATCTCAAAACCCTGAGATCATGACCTGAGCCAAAACTGAGAGTTGCATGCTTAACTGACTCAGCTACCCAGGTGTACCTCTTCTGGAATATTTTCAAATGTCCTTCATTAGAGATCAAATATGAAGATTTCTTGCCAAATATAAGCACTTTGGGTAATGGACATACAATGAGGCATAAATAATCCTAACAATGGGATCCCTGGGTGGCGCAGCGGTTTGGCGCCTGTCTTTGGCCCAGGGCGCGATCCTGGAGACCCGGGATCGAATCCCACATCGGGCTCCCGGTGCATGGAGCCTGCTTCTCCCTCTGCCTGTGTCTCTGCCTCTCTCTCTCTCTCTCTGTGACTATTATAAAAAAAAAAAAAAAAAAAAAAAAAAAAAAAAAAATCCTAACAATATGTTATAATTGTACAGCATTTCAGTTTCCAAAGTCCTTGTGAGGGAGTTCAGAGGAAGGAAGGGGAAAGGAAATAGATGTGCTAAGTGTCAGGCCCTGTGCTGGTCATGTTCGCATGCTCTATCATTTATTTTTTTACTGTATAACTATTGAGAAGGCATTGCTCTTCTCCCTTTACAGACGAGCAAGTGGAGACTGAGGGGCAATAGGAGTTACCAAGGGCACCAGAGTGTGCTGGGAAGACCACAGAAGGGGTGAGGGCGAAAATGAAAAGTAGCTGCCAAAGTAGCTGCTGAGGAAGGTTGGGAAGCCCCCTGCAGGGCATGAAGCAATTCTGACTCTGAGCAAAACAAGGAACCAGCAAAAGCCTTTGGGTAGGGGTTTCCAATGCTTTAGGAATGTTATTGTGGGCTGTGTATAAAGTGTTTGAGAAGAGAGAGGCTTGGAAGAGAAAGACCAGGTTGTACTTTGTTTTTGTCCTCTTGTTAGAGGGGCGGAAGTTATACTGTGATGAGAGGGGACATATAATGAGGTAAACTGAGGCAGCGACAGTACAATCTATAGATCTAAGCAGCGCTACAAGAATGCTTGTGTGCTGAGACTGCCCGAGCATACCTTGCCTAAGAGAGCCTGAATGCAGGACATGCTGGAGACCCACAGATTTATCAAGCCATGTTCCTGCAGGCATGTGTCCTATTCCAACTAAATCAGTTAATTGCAGCGATTTTTCCAGGAGATGAGTCAAGTGTCAGGAGAAATGGGTATGTTCTCTTGGTTCACACAAAGGTGCTTCAAGGGCTGGCAGCATGTGGTTCTAAACCTAAGAGCATGGAGAGATTATTTTAACTGTGACTTATTTATTTAATTTCAGTTTCATTCTGAGCTTTTTAGACACTTGGGATTTCTAGGTAGAAATGCCCTGAAAAGCAGGTGGAGGATGAAAACTCTGGAAAAGAAAGATCAGGAAAGAAAAAGAAAGACTAGAGTACTACAAAGATGACTCAATAAGGTGTCAGAATGTGAGATCTAGACACACAAACATCAATTACTTCTTTCTCTCCTCACCACAGTCATTTCAAAACTGAAAAGGAAAATGGCCTCATTCATAACTAGTAATCAGTTTCACAGGAAAGGTAAAACTATAGAATTTGACTGGAGGACATAAAATAAGACCTGAATAAATAAACATATCATACCATGATCCTGGGCAGGAAGACTAGGTATTATAGAGAGGCCAAGTTTCCCCAAAAATATATTTAGTAGAACTTGGATAGCCTCCCATCAGAGTTTCTTACTGGTCAAGGTTGGGTGGAGGGTTGGGGCTGTGATAATCTCATTCTGAAGTTCATCTAGAAAAGTAAATGTGTGAGAACAGCAATGCAACAATCCATCCCCTGCCCAAATTAACTCCAGAAATAATTTCAGAGCCAGAAGGCATCCTTGGTAATACAAATGACTTACAAAGTATGGTCCCTGCTTCAGAGCTATTGAGGACACCCCCCCTTGGGGACAGATACCATTAGAGAGTACAGTAAGAGCCCACGTATTAGACCCTGGGCAGATGGCAGACCTGAGGACCCTCACCCCTGATTACTCATAGGTCACTGGATGGCTCAAGCCTCTCTCCATGCTGGGCATGAAGAGGACAGGACAGGAGGGAAAGGGCATTATTTTGCTTTCTCTCTATAGGTAAAACATTTTAAAAAAACAGTTTTAGGGACGCCTGGGTGGCTCAGTGGTTGAGTGCCTGCCTTTGGTTCAGGGTGTGATCATGGAGTCCTGGGATCAGGTCCCGCATCAGGCTTCCTGTATGGAGCCTGCTTCTCCATGTGGTCTCTGCCTCTCTTTGTGTCTCTCACGAATAAATAAATAATTTAAAAAAAACAAACACAGTTTTAGGGGCAGCCTGGGGGCTCAGTGGTTTAGCGCCTGCCTTTGGCCCAGGGCGTGATCCTGGAGACCCAGGATCGAGTCCCATGTCGGGCTCCCCTCCCTGCATGGAGCCTGCTTCTCCCTCTGCCTGTGTCTCTGCCTCTCTCGTGAATAAATAAATAAAATCTTTGAAAAAACAAACAAAAAAAACCCCAGTTTTATTGAGATTTAATTCCCAGACCATAAAATTCATTCATTTAAAGTACACAATTCAGCGGCACCTGAGTGGCTCAGTCAGTTAAGAGGCCAACTCTTGGTTTTAGCTCAGGTCATGATCTCAGGGTCCTGAGATTGAGCCCCAGAGTTGTGCTCTGCACTCAGTGGGGGGTCTGCTTGAGATTCTCCCTCTGCCCCTCCCCCTGCTCACACTTTCAAATAAACAAATTTAAAAAAAAAAAACATAAACCATATAGGGGCGCCTCAGTTGGTTAAGCATCTGCCTTCAGCTAGGGTCCTGGGATGGAGTCCCGTGTCAGGCTCCCAGCTCAGTGGGGAGCCCGCTTCTCCCTCTCCCTCTGCCCTTCTCCCCTCCTCATGCTCTCTTTCTCTCAAATGAATAAAGTTAAAAAAAAAAAACTGTATAATTTAGTGGCTTTTAGTATATCCACGAACTGTAATAACTATCACTATTACATAATATTAAAACCATTACATAATATTAAAACATTTTCATCACCTTAAAAAGATATCCTAAACCAGGATGCCTGGGTGGCTCAGCAGTTGAGCGCCTGCCTTCAGCCCAGGGTGTGATCCTGAAGTCCCAGGATGGAGTCCCACATTGGGCTCCCTGCATGGAACCTGCTTCTCTCTCTGCCTATGTCTCTTCCTCTCTCCCTATGTCTCTCAAGAATAAAAAAAAAAAAAAAAAAAAAAAGATATCCTATACGTATTAAGACATTTTTCCCATTCTAACCCCTCTCCCGCCAGCCCTAAGCAACCATTAATCTTTTAGTCTCCAAGGATTTGCCTATTCTGGTATTTCAAATAAATGGAATCATGCAATATATGGTCATTTGTGTCTGGCTTCTTTCGTTCAGCCTGTTTCCAAGGTTCATCCATCCTACAGTGCATACTGGTTGCCCTTTTATTTCTATTGCCAAGTAATATTCCATTACATAGATAAACTACATTTTTACCCTGGGGCTACTATGGACAACATTCCTGTGAATATTTGCATGCAAGTTTTTGTGGACATGTGTTTTCAATTCTTCTGTGTACATACCTAGGAGTGGAATGACTAGGTCATTTGGTAACTCTGTTTAATTTTCTGAGGAACTGCCAAACTGTTTTCCAAAGCAGCTGTACTATTTTACATTCCCATTATCTGCATATCCTTTTTGGAGAAATGTCTATTCAAATCTTTTGCCCATTTTTAATTGGGTTATTTCTCTTTCTACTATTGAACTTTAAGAAAATAAATTCTTGGAAAAGAAAAAAATAACAAGGAATTTGCTCTTCTAGATGTAAAAACAGCATTCTATAAAGCCACTGTAATTAAAAGAGTGTAGGCAAACTTCATTATTTACAGATTTCGATCTGTGAATTTGTCTATTCCCTGAAATTTATTTGTAATCCCAATCAATTCTTGTGGTGCTTTTGCAGGCATCACCAGCCATGCAGGGCGGCAAATCTTAGCTGAGGTGGGTTAGCTGAAGTGGCTTTTCGTTGCAACTCTCAAACTGAAAACAAGTGTCCTTTTTGCTATGTGCTGCTACATTCTTTGCATTTTTATTATGATTTTGCTGTTTAGAATGGTTCCCAAGGAGGCTATCATTTGTGAGGATACTGGCATATGGGAACTCTCTGTACTTTCTGCTTAATTTTGCTGTGAACCCAAAACTGCTCAACAAGTAGTTTGTTAATTAAAAAAGGGCCTCTGAGCATAGTGCAAATGAAAGTACTCTCTAGCATTCCTAACTGTAAGCAAGCTATGTGATGTGCCTTACAGAGAAAATACACCTGTTAGATAAGCTTTTTTTAGGCATGAGTTATAGTGCTGTTGACCGTGAACTCTATGTTAATGAGTCAACAATCTACATTAAATAAAGTATCTTTAAACAAAAACATACATAAAACAAAAGTCAAGTATTCATCAATTGATGAAAATGTACCTAGACATTCTCAGGAACCTAACTCTGATTTCCCCTAAGGGCAATAAGTCAATATGCACTAATTCACTGTTTGCCAGGACTTTACAGAACATAACTACAGAAAATAACGAGAATCAACTGTATTATTTTATAAAGCAACAGACAAAAAGTTGGCAGAGACTTTATATAACATAACCATAGCAAATAATGAGAACTATGTTCTAATAAAGTAACAGACAAAAAGTTTAATAAAACCAAATGAAGATGGGATCTCTGGGTGGCTCAGCGGTTGAGTGCCTGCCTTCGGCCCAGGGCGTGATCCTGGAGACCTGGGATCGAGTCCCACATCGGGCTCCCTACATGGAGCCTGCTTCTCCCTCTGCCTGTGTCTCTGTGTCTCTGCCTCTCTCTCTCTCTCTCTCATGAATGAATAAACAAAATCTTAAAAAAAAAAAATGAAGAATGGAGTTAACAAATCCAGTATAGGGGTCCGTGGGTGGCTCAACGATTTAGCATCTGCCTTTGGCCCAGGGCATGATCCTGAGTCCCTGGATCAAGTCCCACATCCAGCTCCCTGCATGGAGCCTACTTCTCCCTTTGCCTGTGTCTCTGCCTCTCTCTCTGTCTCTCATGAATAAATAAAATCTTTAAAAACAAAACAAAACAAAACATATCCAGTACACACACACACACACACACACACAGAATATTTAATTTGTAATAAAGGTCAATTTTAATTCAGCAGAAAAAGAACAGATAAGTAAATGATGTTGGGACAAGTAGCCACCTATTTGGAAGAAAATAAAATTTGATCCTTTTCACTATACACTGAAATAAATTCTAGATAAAGATTTAAATGGATAAAACAAATTTTTAAAAATAGAGCAAAGTATGAGATGATTCTCATAATTTTGGGAGAAATAAAGGCTTCCTAAGCAAGACACTAACAAGATGCCATGAAGAAAAAATGGGCAGATTGAGCCAATATTTGCATATGAGGCAAAGAACATCTCTAATGTATAATGAACTATTTATTTAAAGATTTTATTTATTTATTTGAGAGACAATAAGAGAGCCAGAGCAGAGGAGGGAAGCAGAAGTAAAAAGAGACTCCCTGCTGAGCAGGGGGCCCAATGTAGGGCTCCATTACAGGACTCTTGGATCACGATCCATGCTGAAGGCTGACACTTAACTGACTGAGCCACTCAGGTGCCCCAGAGCTCCTATTTAATAAAAAATATTAAAAGGGCAAAGGATATAAATAAGTAATTCACAGAAAAACAAATATAAATGGCTTATAAAACACATGAAAAAGATACCCAACTCCAGAATAATCAAAGAAATGCAACTTAAAATATCATTCTTTAGTTTTCTAACTGGCAAAACAATGCCAATATCCAGTGCACATATGCCGTTAATGAAAGTACACATTAGTGTAAGTTTATGAAGACAATTTAGGGTAGTACTTATTAAAATCTAAAATGTGCAAAAAAATTAAATAAATAAATAAAATGTGCATGCCCTTTGGCCCAGCTGTTCTAAGAATTTCTTACAGAAATAATAGTACAAGTATATAAAAATTGTATATATGAATGTCCCAGGTGCATTTTTTTATAATAGAAAAAAAAGGACAAAAAAAAAACCTCTCTAGAAACTTAAATTATGAGATATTCACGAATAGAATATAAAATCCTGAAAAGTGTATATATTGCATTGAATAGATCTCCCAAAATTCAAGTCCTTCTGGAATGTCAGAATGTGACCACAATTGGAAATAGGATCTTTGCAGATGTAACTAATTAAGATGAAGTCATCCTGAAGTAAATCTAATTTAAATGGTATCCCTATAAAAAGATGAGAGGACACACAAAGACACTCAGAGGAAAAAAGGCTACATAAAGATGGACACAGAGATGGGGTTATGTTACCACAGCTAGGGAACACCACAGATCACTGGCAACCACCAATAGCTGGAAGAGGCAAAAAAGAATCCTCCCTAGAGGGAGTATAGCCTTACTAACATCTTGACTTTGGACTTCACGCTTAACAGAAGTGTGAGAGAAGAATTTCTGTTGTATTAAGCCATCCAACCTGTGGTACTCACTGGAAGTATGAACATAAGTGCTTTTCCTATGTTGCATGTACCAAAATATCTTACATTTATATATGTTAAGTATACTTATCTATATAGCCATGGAAAAATTCAGGAGTATGTATATCAAATTATTACCAGCAGTTAGCTACATAAAGGAATTAGAGGGATCAAGAGAAATTTCCTTATTAAAAGTATATTTTTAAAAATAAAAATCTTAGGGGTGCCTGGATGGCTCAGTGGTTTAAGCATCTGCCTTTAGCTCAGGTCATGATCCCAGTCCTGGGATCAAACCCTGCGTCAGGCTCTCTGCTCAGTGGGGAGTCTGCTGCTTCCCCTGTGATCTCTCACTCTTGCTCTCTCTCAAATAATAAAAAATCTTAAAAAAAAATAAATAAAAATCTTATACCTCTTCATTGTCTTTGTTTGTGTCCCATGTATTCCCCAAATAAAAATTTCTTTGAAGACCATGAAAACTTAAGCTGAGGATATCAACTACAAAATGTAGAGTTCAGTCATCTTAGAAGAAGGGAAGGCCTCTGAAGTGGTACCTGACGGAGCAGAGACACTGGCCAGGCTGGCAGCCAGCAAAGGAAGAGGGGAAGTGATGAGGAAAAAGGATCACTGGAAGGGGGTAGCTTATGCCATCCATCTGAATTAGGGGAGCCAAACTTCACGGGGAAGAGCTACTTTTGATCTCTCTACAGCCTTGAGATCACCAAGGTAGATAAAGAATGTGCTTGTATTTTTGTGGGAAGGGACTGGGGAATGGCCAGGTAGTAAATTGTCTGGGTATATGGGGGGGGTGTACGGTTGGGGCTCCTTTTCCTCTTTCCCGTAAAATCCCCAACAACAAAAGGAAAAGTACCCAGACTCCCAATCTGGCCTCCATCTATCTGAAAAGGCTTCATCTGATGCCTTCTCTATATATCTGGCTGGAACCATCACACTGCAAAGTGAGCAAAATCTCTACCTGGAAAATAGCCAACAGCATATAGCAGACCATCCCATGTCATTCCTGTACACAGGTCTTCTTCAGCCACCTTACATGCTGTATCTCACTTCTTTCTAGTCCTCTCTTTCTACCTATTCCCTCTTTGAATGGCACCAGACAGACAGGCTTGCAGAAGTTGGATGGTCATCACCCAACTTTCAATGTCTAAGGTTTCTTTATTTCAAATAACTTTAAACTAGCTGTTTTATATTTTAAAAAGGTGTGACAGAGAAGTGAAATCCCACATATTACACACACACAGGAATATTACTCAATCATAAAAAGGATGAGAACTTGCCATTTGTGACAACACAGATGAACCTAGAGAGTAAATTATGCTAAGTGAAGTAATAAGTCAGGCAAAGACAAATACTCTAAGATTTCACTTACATGTGGAATCTAAAAACAAAAAAACAAAAAAAGTAGCAACAGACCCATAAATACAGAGAATAAACTGATGGTTGCTAGAGGAAAAAGGAGTGAGGGGGGACAGGCAAAATGGGTGAAGGAGACTGGGAGACACAGACTTCCAGTTATGGAGTGAATAAGTCATGGGGATGAAAGGCACAGCTTAGGGAATCCAGTCAATGGTAATGTAACAGCACAGTATGGGGACAGATGGTAGCTACCCTTGTGGTGACCATAGCATAACATACAGACTTGTTCAGTCACTGTGTTGTACACCTGAAACTAACATAATTATCATGTGTCAACTATATTTCTGTTTTTAAAAAATGGTCTCTAATTGTGAGACTTTGGTCAATCCTCTGGCACATCAGTCTCTTCATCTTTGAAAAAATGGTTAACTACTCTGTGATTGTTGTGACAACTGAGAAAATACATGGCTGCTGATATACAGTAGGTGCTTGACACAGTTGCTATTATCCTCTCAAATTTTATTTGCAAAGGGATCCCTGGGTGGCGCAGCGGTTTAGCGCCTGCCTTTGGCCCAGGGCGTGATCCTGGAGACCCGGGATCGAATCCCACGTCGGGCTCCCGGTGCATGGAGCCTGCTTCTCCCTCTGCCTGTGTCTCTGCCTCTCTCTCTCTCTCTGTGACTATCAAAAATAAATAAAAATTAAAAAAAAAAAATTTTTATTTGCAAATAAACGAATAGGATATTCCCTGAGGTCTGACTTTTCATCTTCAGGCACTGGCCTAGACTCTGATTAGGTCCTTAGTTCTTTTTTTAAATTTTTTTTTTTTTAATTTTTTATTTATTTATGATAGTCACAGAGAGAGAGAGAGAGAGGCAGAGACACAGGCGGAGGGAGAAGCAGGCTCCATGCACCGGGAGCCTGATGTGGGATTCGATCCCGGGTCTCCAGGATCGCGCCCTGGGCCAAAGGCAGGCGCCAAACCGCTGCGCCACCCAGGGATCCCAGGTCCTTAGTTCTAAGTCCATGAATGATCTGCTATTCTCACAACTCCTTCATACTACAAGATCTACGTTCATGGATGCATGAAGTTCCAACGTAGTTCAGATACAGAGATACACTTTCTCACTGTATATGAGGTCTCCTCAGTATAAATGGGTGTCATAATTAAAAATTATAGATGCCTAGGGGTGCCTGGCTGGCCCAGTCGGCAGAGCATGTGACTCCTTATCTCAGAGTTACGGGTTTGAGCCCCATGTTAGATGTAGATATTACTTAAAAATAAAATCTTTTTCAAAAAAAATTACAGATGCCTGAAGTAAACAAAGTAATTTGGGCCTAACATGCAGGAGCCTGGCTTGGCTGAGGGTGAGACAGCAGGCAGTGTGGCATGATGGAAAGAATACTAGAGTTAAGAAACAAAGGTTCAAGTACCAGTTTGGTATTTTGAGTTGGGTAAGCAAGTTACCTCCCCTCTCCTGTCCTCCATTTGCTCTTTACAAAATGGGGTTATGCACTAGATCCATGCTAAAGTTCCTTTTTAGCTCAAGACTCAGCGATTCCATGGTAAGGTGAAAAATCAGGAGGATGGCTGGTAAGATCAAAGTGGATATAAAAATATGAGCCAGAGGGGGGTAAAACAAGAACTGAGAATTTGACTGAGAAGGGAAAACTATGAGTTAATAAGATAAAGGTTTCAAACAACAAGTCAAATATTACCCATAAAGGTGCAGACCGGGAAGATGAGCTGGGTTGAATGCCTAGGAAAAGACTAGATTGGGAAAATTCTAAAGAGCCAAGAGCTTAGCTTATCTTTGGATCTGTAGTATCAGCCACAAAACCTTGTTCCAGGCACTTGGGAGCTGAAAGAAAGCTTCTGGTGAGCTGAGACAGTGCTTGAACTCCCAAATCAACCTTTTTTCCCCCAAAATCAACCGTTCCACCCCCCGCCCCCAAATCAAACTTAAAGTTAGATTCTTCAGGTATACTATGTAGCTACACACTACCCCCAGCAG
Source organism: Vulpes lagopus (assembly GCF_018345385.1). NCBI lineage: Eukaryota > Metazoa > Chordata > Mammalia > Carnivora > Canidae > Vulpes > Vulpes lagopus. The sequence goes on from NC_054824.1 coordinate 67,211,227, forward strand.
AAGCTAAGAGCTCAGACTCTGAGGATAGGATGCCAAATCATGGTTTCACGACTTACTAGCCTTGGGACTTTGGGCAAGTGACCTAATGTCACTGTACTTCGGTGTCTCCATCCTTAAAACGGGCATAAAACCAGAACTTACTTCACAGGGATATTGTAAAGATTAAATGAGGCAATATATGGAAAACCCTTTGAACAAGGTCTGGCATCCGGTCAATACTAAGTAAGTGTCAGCTTATTTATTTTCTGCTACAGAGTGGGAGGATGACGTGAGTCACTACAGAGTCACTTCATTTTTCACATCAAGAGGATTCAGAAGCAGGGTTTCCTATCCAAGGCTGGAACCGAGAAAAAGAACCTTACTTCTGTTGCCTTTAGTTCCCCAGGTGGAGTCAAGAGGAAAAAGTACCAGAGGTCAGGAGGAAAGCCAGTACCATTGGTGGGGGTGCCTCGGGTACATCAGCACTGCATTGCCCTCCATCATTCTCAAAGGCCACTGCAAAAAGTGTCAGATGACGAGGGGGTGGGGGGGATGGACAGACGGACAGATGACAGGTTACACAGACAGGCCAGCCTGTAGGAAATAATATGCTTGGGGGCCTTCCTTCAGGGTGCTGGATCTGTCATGCCATTCTCTCTACATTTATTTCAAAGTTATCACTAAGCAATCTTGAATAAAAGGCAGTTTTTTGGTACCAAGACATTAGGAATAATAACTTTATTTTTTTCCTTTTCTAGCCCTCTTGCAGGCCCAGTTCCTATTTCTTGTACCTAATTCTCCCCAATATGTTTCTATTTACTCCTTATAATATTATGCATTCTTTAGTTTCCTTCCAAATGATATGCAAAATACTATTAGTTTTACGTGGCCACAGCTTCCCAGAATGATCACATGCAGGAAAATATGGTGCATTAATAACCACATTTACAAGTAAAAGCAGCACTTTTAATAGTCAACAACATTAGAGCTAAAACCACACCCTTCCAATGCTTTCTCTTTACAACTGAGCTTCAAGGAGTCATTTTATTTCCATCTGCAAGGCAAAATATTCATTTGGAGTAGACCCAACAGTTAGGCTTGCTGATGAGACGCTAAGGTTTCTTGAATTATTAGACTCTGATTTAGAGAATAAGGAATCATGGTCTAACAACTCTCACTTCTTAATTCAATAGCCTGTGGAAATTTCCCTTATAGGATGGGGAGAAAAGAAAGTAACTACCATCAGCTTGGTGCTAAACACTGCTGACTTCATCTCTGTGTGCCAAAGAGCAGAAGATACCTTGAGGGAGGCAGTGAGAGGAAGACTGGAAAGGAGGCTGATGCATGTGAGGAAGCACCATAGACTGGCCTGACAAGTTTCTCTGGATCTTTCCCTCACATGCTCTGAACCTTCCTGATAAGGGTGTTGGAAACATCTTTTTTTTTTTTTTTTAAAGCTTTGTTGATGCCTTTTTTTTTTTGGATGACATTTGAAAAACAACCCTAATTTATACCTGGAATTAAAAACTTTCTATATATGAGCTAATTAAGGAAAAAAAAAAAAAAAAACCTCATGAGGCTTTTTGTCTTATAATGTTCCTTCCCTCTGATTTTAGTATAATTTTGGATATCTTTCCATAATTTCCTCCCTCGAGTATACAAAAATAGCTTTCAAAGAAGACTCAATCCAAGTGATTTTTATGACTGACTAGATCTTGGCTTAAAGAGTGGCATTATAGGGGGATCCCTGGGTGGCTCAGCGGTTTGGCGCCTGCCTTCAGCCCAGGGTGTGATCCTGGAGTCCTGGGATCGAGTCCCACATCAGGCTCCCTGCGTGGAGCCTGCTTCTCCCTCCGCCTGTGTCTCTGCCTCTCTCTCTCTCTGTGTGTGTCTCTCATGAATAAATAAAATCTTTTAAAAAATAAATAAAATAAAGAGTGGTATTATAAAGCGTAACTTCCAATAGGAAATTTTGCTGGAAACAACACTGAAGAGGAAACATACTTCCTAAGCCTAAAGGTTTCAGAACACAGTTACACAAAAAGTTCTGAAATCCATCTGTGAAATTAATCTACATATTCCTTCATGTAGGCAATAAGATTAACACAAACAAAATAATAAAATCCCCCCTTCTTTCTCAAAAAGTAAATTTCAAGTCTTATATTATGCTATTCTCAAAAGGAAAGTCCTCAAATGGTGTGTCAGACTAGAAATTCCTGTGCTGCCACTGATGGCACCATTACTAAGTTTAAGTGCCTCTTAAGTCCAATTGATTGGCCAAAATGAACACTTCAGAGTATTAAATAAGCACACTGTGAAACAGAGAGAAAAGACTAAACTAAAAGACCATGACAAACTGGGACAAAAACCTAGTCCAACAGGCAAGGACTATTAGAGGACCTGGTTAAAAGTAAACTGGACTCAGATGCTTTCAGTAAATCAAGAGCTATTTATTAAAATGTCTATTACGGGGGATCCCTGGGTGGCGCAGCGGTTTGGCACCTGCCTTTGGCCCAGGGCACGATCCCGGAGACCCGGGATCGAATCCCACGTCGGGCTCCCGACGTGCATGGAGCCTGCTTCTCCCTCTGCCTCTCTCTCTCTCTCTGTGTGACTATCATAAATAAATATAAATTAAAAAAAAAAAGTCTATTACGGAGAGGGTACACAGGGGAGAAAAGGATGAATAAGACAGGTTCAGATCCTTCCAATAAACAAAAACACTCCTATCACATGTGCTTTGGAATCAGGGGGTTTGAATATGGCTCCCCCAGAAGTGTTTTTCTGGCAAGTTTCTTAATCTCTCTGAGCCTCAGTTTCTCAATCTACGAAACAGGGATAATAAAACCCATCCCACAGAGTTTTGGTGGGGACTGAATTAAATGAGACAAGATAGGGAAAGTGTCTTTCATTAGATGTCAATACATGATATTCCTTTCCCATTGTATACTGTCAAGAAAGCTGTATCTCATAAGTAGTAAAATGCAGCATTCTACCTGGAAAGAGTCTGTCTTCATCACCCCCATGCAGAGGAACTCCCTTATTTTCTGGCATATACTTCTTGGTAATGGGCAAGGACATCAGCCGGATGTGATGGATGAGTGAGCGCCAGGTGTGAGCTCCAGAAAGCACCGGTTCAGGTGGTAATGGGCTGAAAGGTTGAATCACAAAGTAGGCAGTGAGCAAGATTAATCCCAGGGTTACAAGGACCTATAAGGAAAGACAGGGAAAGGATTAATGATTGTCTCCAGAAACAAAATACTTTAATGCCAAGGAAAAAACCGACCTCTTCTATTATTTCCAATGTGCCTTAGGAACTAATCCATTTTCATAAACAAGCCATTTACATTCACTTCTGAAAACATTTAAAGTTTGAGAACTATGAGGATTGCAAGGCTCCCCAAGCTTCTATCATATGACCTGGGGCTATGTCCACCATTAAAAACTACGCACAAATACAGTCTAACTATACATAGCTTTCATCTAGGATATTTAACAAAATAGTCAAGTTTCCTAGAAACACATGGTAACAAAGGCCAATTTATTCCCAGAACAATGAAGGTTCGGTGGTGGAATAGCCAACAGCAGTTTTGGGAGAGAAAGTTGAAGAGTTTGTGCTCTGTAAGGTATCTCCACGTCAGAACACATTTTTACCTTATACATCGCTATCAGGAGAGGATACTGGGGCGGCCCCCTCTGAGGTTCATTCTTTTCCAGGAGCTGTCGGATAAATTTTTCAATTGCCTTCTCTGACATGCCACACTGATGGCCTGTTTGTCTCACCAGATCAACAGTCTCTGAAAGTTTGTCATAAATGCTGAGCTCATTGGCAGCAAGATCCATGTCTTCCAATACAAAATCCCTGAGAGAAAGAAAATAAAATGTAAAAAGGAGGATGGTTTATTTCAAGTACTTCCTCCTCAAAGCTCCTTCCTTTAGAAAGGTGCTCCCTGACTACCTATGGGGCAGGACCAGCTTTGTTTTTCCCAACCCACTGCAGGCCAATGCTGTTTTGCTTTTTTTTTTTTTTTTTTTAATATTTTATTTATTCATGAGAGACACAGAGAGAAAGAGAGGCAGAGACACAGGCAGAGGGAGAAGCAGGCTCCATGCAGGGAGCCCAACGTGGGACTAGATGCCTGGTCCCCAGGATCACGCCCCAGGGTGAAGGCAGCACTATACCTTTGAGCCACCCGGGCTGCCCCAGGCCAATCCTTTTGTAAAGCAAATCTGCGTCTAGACAATGTCAAGTTAAAGCTGCTGCACAGCTTTTAAGCATTCCTTAATTGTGAGCTAGTAACAGTTTTAAGGACCAGCACCAGTTGCCACACACTTTGAGGAGTACTAGTCTAGAGCACAATAAATCCCTAATAGCATTATGAAACATTAGTGCCGTCCAAAATGATTGCTGAAACCAATCACCAGAGGTCCGCTACTGGTAATTTACTTGAATAAAAAGAAATGAAATATGGAGTGTTGTTGATTTTATTTCTTGGGCATTTACATAAGATATGCCTTTTAGCAACATAGAGGGAGGAACTAATCACTGAAAGCCAGATTTACTGTGGGGAACATACTGATATGCTTTGTTACTGGCAGAGCAAGAATTCCAGGCAACACAAAAACCATGGCTCTGGGACTCTTCAGACCTTGCAGGTTGCAGTCCTCATGCTTTTCTGCAAATAGGATTTTAGACAATAAAGAGCCTTTTATTTGTATTTCTATATACTTAAAAGACCTAAGATCTTCATTTCAAAATTCAACTTGTTCTCATAGTTACTTCAGAGCAAAATTGTTTCACAGTGGCCATTGAGAATAAAAGGTAAAAATCAAAGTGGCAAAGTAGAATACTCACTTGTAACATCTGTAAAATGCAATTAAATAGTTCTTTTAAAAAAAGTGTTTCTTACAAAACAGTATTTTCCTTCATTTACAGAAGGAAAAATAGTACTTGGGATTTATGCTCTCTTCTATTGGTCTTTTTCTTTCTTAAATGTAAAGGTCCTTTTATCTCACATACTTCAATCCCAAAGTACTTCTAACCCCAAACAGCACTGACATGGTACAATTCTATTTTTTTAGTAAGGAGATGCTGCCCCCTGTAGAGCAGAGGACAACAGTCTTTGGAGCTCAGTGGAGAAAAGCAGGCCCGCAGTGCCACCAACCAGCAAGCCCTCAGCCTATCTCCCCCTCTGGCAGCACCTCCTGGACTGTTTGGTTCTCTTTAGGACTATTAACTCTTTAGTTCACTAGTTTTCATTAGAATCACCTGGAGAGTTTTTAATGAACGCTCATACCAGGGCCTCAACCCAAACCAATTAAATCAGAATCAGAATTCTAATGGTGAATTAACAGGCAGGGAATATCAACTTTGGGGAATTGGTTTGGGAGGGGAGAACACCCCACACCCAAAGAGGCTAAATCCCTTCTCCAAAGTCTTTGCTCTTGCTCAGAGTGTATGGTTTTTGTTTGTTTGTTTTTTAAGATTTCATTCATTGATTCATGAGACACACAGAGAGGCAGAGACACAGGCAGGGGGAGAAGCAGGCTCCATGCAGGGAGCCCGACGTGGGACTCGATCCCAGGTCTCCAGGATCACGCCCTGAGCGCTAAACCGCCAAGCCACCTGGGCTGCCCTGGTGTGTTTTTTATAGGCTTTCATTTCAAGATTCGGATAAAAGGATGGTATAAACTCTTTTTAAAAATGTGTATTTTCAACAAATGGTGCTGAGACAACTAGTTATCTACATGCAAAAGAATGTGAAGTAGGACCCTTTCTTCTACCATACACAAAAAGTAACTCAAAATGGATCAAAGACATAAACTTAACTGAAACTATAAACTCTTAGAAGAAAACATAAGGGAAAATCTTCATGACATTGGATTAGGCAATGGTTTCTTAGGGCACCAAAAGCATAAGCAGCAAAAGAAAAAAATTACATTAAATTTAATTACATTAAATTAAAATTTAACAATTTTTGTACTGCAAATGATACCATTTAGGAAAGTGAAATGACAACCCAAAGAATGGGAGAACATATTTGCAAACCATATATCTGATAAGAGACTGGTATTCAAAGTACAAAAAGAATTATTACAACTCAAAAATAGAAAGATGACCCAATTTTAAAATGGGCAAAGGATGTGAATAGACATTTCTCCAAAGAAGATACACAAATGGCCAATAAATTCATGAAATGATGTTCAACATCATTAGCCATCAGGGAAATACAAATCAAAACCACACAGACACCACTTCACAACCACTGGGATGGCTATAATCAAAAAGTCAGATAATAAGTTGGCAAAGATGTTGAGCACCCGGAACCCTTGTACGCTGCTGGTGGGAATATGATATGGTACAGCTACTTTGGAAAACAGTTTGACAGTTTCTCAAAAATTTAAACACAGAGTTATCATATGATCCAGTAATTCCACTTGTATGAACCCAAGAGAACTTAAAACATATTTCCACATAAAAACTTGTACAAGAATATCATATCCAAGCAGCATTATTCATAATAGCTCAAAAATAAAAGCAATCTAAGTATCCATGAACTACTAAATGGATGGATAAAATGTGGTATATCCATACAATGAAATACTATTGGACAATAAAAATGAATAAAGTATGGGGATCCCTGCGTGGCTCAGTGGTTTAGCGCCTGCCTTTGGCCCGGGGCGTGTTCCTGGGGTCCCGGGATCGAGTCCCACATCAGGCTCCCTGCGTGGAGCCTGCTTCTCCCTCCGCCTGTGTCTCTGCCTCTCTCTGTCTCTCACATGAATGAATAAATAAAATCTTTTTAAAAAAATGAATAAAGTATTGATATATGCTACAACATAGGTGAACCTTGAAAATACTATGCTAAGTGGAAGAAGACAGTCACAAAAGATCACATAATGCTACATCAATAAAATGCAAAAAAGTCAAGAACAGAGGCGATCTATAGAGACAGGAAGTAATAAGTGGTTATCCAGGGGAGAGACAGGAGAAGAATGGGGAGTGTTGGTAAATACAGGGTCTCTTTCTAGAGTGAGAAAAATGTTCTAAACTGAAATTGTGGTGATAGGGGCATCCCAGGTGGCTCAGCGGTTTAGCGCTGCCTTTAGCCCAGGGTGTGATCCTGGAGACCCGGAATCGAGTCCCACGTCGGGCTCCCTGCATGGAGCCTGCTTCTCCCTCTGCCTGTCTCTCTGTGTCTCTCATGAATGAATAAATAAAATCTTTAAATAAATAAATAAATAAATAATAAATAAATAAGTTGTGGTGGTAGTTGCACAACTTTGTGAGTATACTAAAAATATACTAAAAATGTACACTGAATTATACATTTCAAATGGGTGAATTTTATGGCATATAAAGCTCCATAAAGACATTTAAAAAATGTGTATTTCTAGAATTTGAACCTAAGCTTGTTGTGGTATTTATTACACCATACTGCTATGATCTAAGTCACTTGGTCTATATCCTCATCTAAAAAATAAAAGGACTAAACTAAGGTTTTCAAAGTCTCCTCTGGCTCTAAAATTTTAAGAGTAAATGAAGACTTCAGGAAGTAGAAAAAATTCAATTCATCAGAAACTAAAGACTAGTGCTGAACTGCATTCCTATGTTACCACTTCCTGTTATGCCATCCTATATACCAGGCACAGTGAAACATTATCTTAATAAATTATCACATCAATCCCAGAAGGTAGGTGTGATTTTTTTTAAGTTTTTAATTTTAATTCCAGTATAGTTAACATACAGTGTTCTATCAGTTTCAGGTGTACAATATGATTCAACAATTGTATACATTACCCAGTGCTCATCATAGTTAAGTGTACTTTTAATCTTCATCTTTTTACCCCACCCACCCCCACCAACCTCCCCTCTGGCATGCCTCAGTTTGTTCTCTATAGTTAAGAGTCTGATTTTTGTTTTGTCTCTTTCTTTGCTTTCTTTGTTTTGCCAAAAGGTAGGTGTGATTAATCCCATTTCACAGATATTGAAACTAAGACTCAGAAAGGTTCCATAACTTGCTGGGATGTGAAGTCAGGTGTGCCTGACTTCAGGGCTGATGCTTTTAATCTTTATGTATGCTGCCTCCCTTACCAAGTATTTTCCTATTCTGAGCTGGTAGTGCAGAAACCACACCATGTCACTCAATTATCAAAACTGAGTGGTTGAGAACTGGAAAAGTGACAACTACAATGATTCCTGGAAAAAGAATAAAGCAGCAACTTATTACAATATTTTCCATATCATGATTTTGTGACTAGTGATTCTAGAGACAGCATTTTTCTGTTGAAATTAACAAGGACGGGATCCCTGGGTGGTGCAGCGGTTTGGCGCCTGCCTTTGGCCCAGGGCGCGATCCTGGAGACCCAGGATCTAATCCCACATCGGGCTCCCGGTGCGTGCATGGAGCCTGCTTCTCCCTCTGCCTGTGTCTCTGCCTCTCTCTCTCTCTCTCTCTCTCTCTCTCTCTCTCTGTGACTATCATAAATAAAAATTAAAAAAAAAAAAAAGAAAGAAATTAACAAGGACATTCTAGGCAAGCAAGCAAAGATAATGTTCATTCAAACAAACTACAATTAACTACCCAACAATAGGGATCCCTGGGTGGCGCAGCGGTTTGGCGCCTTCCTTTGGCCCAGGGCGCGATCCTGGAGACCCAGGATCGAATCCCATGTCGGGCTCCCGGTGCATGGAGCCTGCTTCTCCTCCCTCTGCCTCTCTCTCTCTCTCTGTGACTATCATAAATAAAATAAAATCCTAAAAAAAAAAACAAAAAAACTACCCAACAATATCCAGTCAAAATCCATTAAAATTCAGTTAAAAAAAAAAACACAGAAAAGAGAGCAGTGAGAAATCTAGAAAAAATTTCAGTAAAAAATTTTAAAATGTTGGAAGGTGGAGCAAATGTAGGTATCCCTCAGGCAGAAAAAAACATCATATTAGTGTGCCTTTAGGAGAACCGTGAAGGGAACAAAAGTGTAAAAGAGGAAAGCCAACTACCATCTTTTCTGATGACTATTTCACAACTTTCATAAACCTCCGCCTAATTTTAATATACATAAACATCTCACTAGACTCCCAGTCTGTATTGCAAAAACAATGGGATTTTTTTTTTTTTTTGTAATTCAAGTATACAATGGCATTACGATACTGAATATATTTTTGCAAGCTGTACATCCTTCTTCCTTGACATTCTGACATATTTCCCAAGTTACTGGAAGGGGCATTACTAATAATTTCATAAAGTTTTTAAGAGCACATGGGGATCTTCATAAGAAACCCTTCTTTTGGCTTTGGTTAGACCAGTGGTCCTCAATGGAGGTGATTCTGGACAGACGACATTTGGAAAGTCTGGAGACATTTTTGATGTTCACATTTGAGGGGTACTGGCATCTAGTAGATATGATGTTAATTAAATACACACAAATAAGGTTTCTTTGGGTTGGAATTTCATACTAGCAAAGCAGCTCCTTTGCTGTAATCTGAAAGTCGGCCCTCAACACAATGATTTATATTAAAAAAAAAAAAAAAGTCAAGTGACTTTTTTTTTTTTTTTGTAATTCAAGTATACAATGGCATCACGATACTGAATATATTTTTGCAAGCTGTACATCCTTCTTCCTTGACATTCTGACATATTTCCCAAGTTACTGGAAGGGGCATTACTAATAATTTCATAAAGTTTTTAAGAGCACATGGGGATCTTCATAAGAAACCCTTCTTTTGGCTTTGGTTAGACCAGTGGTCCTCAATGGAGGTGATTCTGGACAGACGACATTTGGAAAGTCTGGAGACATTTTTGATGTTCACATTTGAGGGGTACTGGCATCTAGTAGATATGATGTTAATTAAATACACACAAATAAGGTTTCTTTGGGTTGGAATTTCATACTAGCAAAGCAGCTCCTTTGCTGTAATCTGAAAGTCGGCCCTCAACACAATGATTTATATTAAAAAAAAAAAAAAAGTCAAGTGACTTTTTTTTTTTTTTTGTAATTCAAGTATACAATGGCATCACGATACTGAATATATTTTTGCAAGCTGTACATCCTTCTTCCTTGACATTCTGACATATTTCCCAAGTTACTGGAAGGGGCATTACTAATAATTTCATAAAGTTTTTAAGAGCACATGGGGATCTTCATAAGAAACCCTTCTTTTGGCTTTGGTTAGACCAGTGGTCCTCAATGGAGGTGATTCTGGACAGACGACATTTGGAAAGTCTGGAGACATTTTTGATGTTCACATTTGAGGGGTACTGGCATCTAGTAGATATGATGTTAATTAAATACACACAAATAAGGTTTCTTTGGGTTGGAATTTCATACTAGCAAAGCAGCTCCTTTGCTGTAATCTGAAAGTCGGCCCTCAACACAATGATTTATATTAAAAAAAAAAAAAAAGTCAAGTGACTTTTTTTTTTTTTTTGTAATTCAAGTATACAATGGCATCACGATACTGAATATATTTTTGCAAGCTGTACATCCTTCTTCCTTGACATTCTGACATATTTCCCAAGTTACTGGAAGGGGCATTACTAATAATTTCATAAAGTTTTTAAGAGCACATGGGGATCTTCATAAGAAACCCTTCTTTTGGCTTTGGTTAGACCAGTGGTCCTCAATGGAGGTGATTCTGGACAGACGACATTTGGAAAGTCTGGAGACATTTTTGATGTTCACATTTGAGGGGTACTGGCATCTAGTAGATATGATGTTAATTAAATACACACAAATAAGGTTTCTTTGGGTTGGAATTTCATACTAGCAAAGCAGCTCCTTTGCTGTAATCTGAAAGTCGGCCCTCAACACAATGATTTATATTAAAAAAAAAAAAAAGTCAAGTGACTTTTTTTTTTTTTTTGTAATTCAAGTATACAATGGCATCACGATACTGAATATATTTTTGCAAGCTGTACATCCTTCTTCCTTGACATTCTGACATATTTCCCAAGTTACTGGAAGGGGCATTACTAATAATTTCATAAAGTTTTTAAGAGCACATGGGGATCTTCATAAGAAACCCTTCTTTTGGCTTTGGTTAGACCAGTGGTCCTCAATGGAGGTGATTCTGGACAGACGACATTTGGAAAGTCTGGAGACATTTTTGATGTTCACATTTGAGGGGTACTGGCATCTAGTAGATATGATGTTAATTAAATACACACAAATAAGGTTTCTTTGGGTTGGAATTTCATACTAGCAAAGCAGCTCCTTTGCTGTAATCTGAAAGTCGGCCCTCAACACAATGATTTATATTAAAAAAAAAAAAAAAGTCAAGTGACTTTTTTTTTTTTTTTGTAATTCAAGTATACAATGGCATCACGATACTGAATATATTTTTGCAAGCTGTACATCCTTCTTCCTTGACATTCTGACATATTTCCCAAGTTACTGGAAGGGGCATTACTAATAATTTCATAAAGTTTTTAAGAGCACATGGGGATCTTCATAAGAAACCCTTCTTTTGGCTTTGGTTGGTGGCGCAGCGGTTTGGGCCTGCCTTTGGCCCAGGCACGATCCTGGAGACCCAGGATCGAATCCCACATCGGGCTCCCCGGTGCATGGAGCCTGCTTCTCCCTCTGCCTGTGTCTCTGCCTCTCTCTCTCTCTGTGACTATCATAAATAAATAAAAATTTTAAAAAAAAAATAAGCATAATTATCATAGCTATTAAGACAACTCTCTAACATTACCTAATATCCACTCCACAAATTTCTGTTAAAAAAAAAAAAAGCCATATAGTTTTTTAGAAACCCAGGATCCAATCAACAGTCATCCAATCACAACTAGCTATCATGTCTCTATGGTCTATTTAAATCTAAAACAGATCCTGGGTTTGTTTGTTGTTTTGCCCTTTATGATATGAACATATTTGAAGCAGTAACCCCCACATTTTAAAACTTATTTCTACCTGGTCCTATCCACACCTTTTCCAGTTTCTACCATTAAAACAACAACGACGACGACAACCCCTTCCTTCAGAGCCAACCTCCTTTACAAAAAAATTTAAAAAGACATAACTTCACCTTCTTCTTTCTCGGGTCTCCATTTGTTTATTAACCTCTTGAAATCATATTTTCGCCCCCCTCACACCACTGATACTGCTCTCACTCAGGTCACCAGTGGTTCTCTACATGCCAAGTCCAAAGGATGTTTTCTCAACTATCACCTTACCTGACCTCTCTGCAGAAGCTGCTATTGCTATCTATGCTCTCCCTCAAGTGCTCTCAAACTCTGGCATAATTCTTTCTCTTTTCTGAAAGACTATACCCCAGAATGCTGGTATTCATCACAATTGTCCTTGATCCTTTCATGTCCTCCATAACTTTTTTTTTTTAAGATTTTATTTATTTATTCATGAGAGACACAGAAAGAGAGGCAGAGCCATAGGCAGAGGGAGAGACTGGCTCCCCACAAAGAGCCCAACACAGGACTCAATCCCAGGACCCTGGGATCATGACCTGAACCAAAGGGAGATGCTCAAATACTGAGACACCCAGGTTTCCCATCATTCCCTCCATGGCTTTAACCACCACCTATTAGTGATTCCCAAATCTCTTCTCCAGTCTTAAACTCTCCAGAACTCCAGACCCATCCATCTATCTACCAGACACACTGGCTGAAATTTCCTGCTGTACCCCTCTATGTAATGTGTCCATAACTGACTTCTTATTGTCCCCCTGTAACTCATTTCTCCTACTATATTGTTTTGGAATTTATATCTGTTTTGGAACAGAAATACTAGTTCTCCAAATTTAAAACCCTCTTCCTTCTTCCTCACCACCAATGAACTGACCACTAAATCCTCAATTCCACCTCCTGTATGGTTCCCACATTCATCATCTCCTCTTTAGTCCTACATTAATGGCAGTGAAGGCCCTCAACATTCTCTCCATGGACCATCACAAAGATATACTTAATCTCTATACTATCCTCTTCTCCAATCCATCCTCTATTCTCCACAAATTGCTTTTCTGAAACACAAACTGGTTCATGTTACTTGTCTGTTTAAAGCAACTTCCCTGAGGGCGCCTGTGTGGCAAAGCTGGTTAAGCATCTGACTTTTGATTTTGGCTTAGGTCAAGACCTCAGGTTTGTGAGATCAAGATCCAGATCAAGACCCAGAATAGAGTCTGTTTAAATTCTCTCCAGGGACGCCTGAGCCTGAGTAGCTCAAGGGTTGAGCCTCTGTCTGCATTGGGGGGGGGGGGGGGGGGGGGGGCATGATAGGTGATGGGATCCCAGGTCCAGGAATCAAGTCCCCATCTGACTCCCTGCAAGGGGCCTGCTTCTCCCTCTATGTCTCTGTGTCTCTCATGAATAAATTAACGAAATCTTTAAAAAAAAAAAAAAAATCCTCTCTAAAAAATAAATAAAGCAACTTCCTTGAATCCCCATGCCCTGCTGCGGAACAATTTAGCACCATGGGTTAAGCAAGCAATGGATTTGGGGAAAGCTGGATAATTCCTTGATCTTCCATCTACTCTGTAGCCATGAGACACTACTTAATCTAACCTCAGAGTTTTCATTATTTTATGAAACGAGGATAACTCTGTTTCCAACACTGTCATTAATGGATTACAAGATGATAAATGTAAAACATTTGTCCCGATACCCAAATTTAATATTTAATAATATAAGATGAAGTCCAAATTACTTAGCATGGCCCTTTCCAACCTGGTCACTGATTACCTACCTGTTCAGTCTCATTTCCCATTCCTTCCACACACATTTCACTGCCATATCATTACAGATTTTTTTGCCTTTGCACAAATAATTTACTCTGCCTAAAAAGTCTAGCTCCTGTGCTTTCCCAATGAATGAACTCCTTATTTCAGCCGCGATGTTTGTCCTTGGAACCTTAAACACAACCCTTATCATTCCGTATTATACCTATTTCCATGTCTTCTCACACTGAATTGTTTCTTGTGTTAAAAAGAAAATCAAAGGCCCAAAATGGTGTCCCTTAGCTTCAGTCAGTTAACCAAGACTTACCACCTAACCTAACTGCACTTTCAAAATCCCCTAATAACCTAACTGCACTTTCAAAATCCCCTAAAACTTTAACCAATCAACATGGAATTTCTGGTCAGCTCTAGAGAATTTACTGATAGAACTCCTCCCATTCAGAGTGACTTTGCCTTTAAAAAAAAGGGGGGGGGGGTCTTTATTCTACACTCTTATTTTTTTAAAAGATTGTATTTGTTTTTAGAGAAAGTGAATGAGGGGAGGGGCAAAGGGAGAATCTCAAGTAGACTCCCTGCTGAGCACCTCCCACTCCCCACCCCCCCCAACTAGGGCTCCATCTCACAACCAAGATCATGATCTAAGCTGGAATCAAGAGTTGGATGCTTAACCAATTGAGGTACTCAGGCACCCCTCCACTTTTTTTTTTCTAAGATTTTATTTATTTGAAAAAGACAGAGAAAGATAGAGATAGCAAGAATAGGGGGGGAGAGGGAGAAGCAGGCTCCCCTGACATGAGGCTCGACCCCAGGACCCCAGGATCATAACTGTAGCTCAAGGCAGACACTTAACTGAGTTAAGCACCCAAACGCCCCCCACCAACCTTTTAAAGATTGTATTCTTTATTTGAGAGAGACAGAGATAGCGATGGAGACCCTCTCTACTTTTAAAAACCTTTCCTTTCCTGTAGCCCTAGGAGCTCCCCTCTACTTGCTAGATGGAATGCTGCCGGATTCATGAATTGAATAAAGCCAACTGAATCTTTAAAACTTACTCATCTGAATTTTTGTTATTTAACACATGAAAGCAAGAGATAAATGGAATACATAACGACAGAAAAAACTAAAAACAGACATGGAAATTCACCTCAGGGACAGGAAACCTAATCAATGTCTACTAAACAAATTCATAGGAAGGCTCCAAAGCGATCATTCATTCCCAAACTATTCATTTTACCTCTTATTGTTCTTATTCTTAAAAATACATAAGCCTAAGGAGGCTTTAAACGAAACCTAAATGGAAGGTTTAGGAACCTCCCATTTAGACAATCTCTACGCTGTTCTAGGGCAGCTGTAAGAGGAACAGGGATTCAAACCAGGTCTTGAAAACTGTTTGGGGGGATCCCTGGGTGGCTCAGTGGTTTGGCACCTGCCTTCAGCCAAGGGTGTGATCCTGCAGACCCGGGGTTGACTCCCACGTCAGGCTCCCTGCATGGAGCCTGTTTGTCCCTCTGCCTGTGTCTCTGCCCCTCTCTCTGTCTCTCATGAATAAATAAATAAAATCTTTAAAGAAAAAAAAAAAAAAAGAAAACTGTTTTGGTCAAAAGCAGAAAGGGCCTGACAGGACAACAAAGGTATGCAAGCTGGCCTATGTGAACTGCAGTCAAAACTTCGATGTAGAAAAATTGTATTTGGGTTGTTCTTTGCAGAGAAATTGTGATAAACTCAAACGCACAATTTTATTAAGGGACAAATGCTCATAGAGGATTCCACCAAGGGAACAACCAAATGAGCAACCTTATTAAAAAGTCGGAGTAAGGGATCCCTGGGTGGTGCAGCGGTTTAGCGCCTGCCTTTGGCCCAGGGCGTGATCCTGGAGACCCCGGATCGAATCCCACATCGGGCTCCCGGTGCATGGAGCCTGCTTCTCCCTCTGCCTATGTCTCTGCCTCTCTCTCTCTCTGTGTGTGTGACTATCATAAATAAGTAAAAATTAAAAAAAAAGACTTAAAAAAAAAAGGCGGAGTAATATGTATCTGGAAGTAGTTTCTATTACAAAGCGATGACTGACTAATGTACTCGCAAATACCAAAGCTATGCAGGCTCTTAAGCAGGAGGTGTGCCAGCAGGGTTAATGATCTTAAAACACTATGGAACACAAGACAGGCGATTTTTCTGTACTAAAAGGTGATAACGAACAGCTCAACCGGTCAAACCAACTTTCTGGAATTCTAGATGCTACGCTATTATGTACCAAGTCCACACTTAAAATTTTTCCTCAAAAAATAAAATAAAAAATAAATTTCCTCAATAGGAAAAGATATTTGGGGGGGCGGGGAATCTATTCTCAGTATACCAGAAAAATTAGAGATCCGTCAGCAAGGCAGGGACACCGAGACTTGGCTGGCGCCAGTCGTGTTTCGGACACTGCTGTGACCGGCCCCGCCGAGCCAAGGAAAGCAAAGTCGTCTTGGGGGAGCCGACCCTGGCGGGAGGGCTGGGGAGGAGTCGCCGGGGGGCCGTCAGTCTGCGAAACACCAGCGGCTCAGAAACGGGGCTTGCGCAGGGGCAAGCGGCTGCGCGAGGATGTCACAGACGGGCGCGGCGGTGAGGCTGTCACACGGCGGCCGCCCCCCTCCCGGCCTCGGGCCCCAGTCACTCACATGCGGGGCCCGCGCCCCCTCGGGCTCCTCCCGCCTCGGGGACTGCAGCCGCCGGGCGAGGAGGGTAAACCGACTTCCTGCTTCCGGGGGCGTAACCCGGAAGTAACTCGCGCCACAGCCGAAGCCGCGCGCCCTCGGGTAGGTCTTTCTTCGTGCCCCGCGCTGCCGTCAGCAGCAGAACCCGCGACAGCTGCCGGGCGAACTCCCGCGAGATCTGGAGGGCACGGGTTCTGGCTCCCCCTGGCGTCAGACTCTTCTGGTGGGGCGGGTCAGTCCCTGCCAGGCAGGGTCTGTCCTCTTCCGGTTGTGGGACAGGCGTCGCAGCCGCGCTGATGCGCTCAACAAGCTTGTGCTGAGCCCCGCACTACCTGCCCGGCCCGAGGTTAGGCATTAAGGGGTGGGCGTGGGAGGGACGGGTAATGGAGGGCAGGCCCTTAAAGCCTCTGCGCGCTCTTAGTCTAACGGCAAGCTTATAGCATGACTTCCAACTTTCCCGGGCTAGCGGACCAAGGGCAGCTGGTGCAAAGGAAAGTTCATTATAATTCATTTGCACTGTGGTTTCAGCCCCCCAAGGGGGGGGGGGGGAGTTTCTTGACAGTTTCTGCAGGAATCTTGTAGCGCAAAAGTTCTCCCTCCCCACCGGTAGGAGGAGTCTCGGCCTCCAGGGCTCAATACCACACTTAGAAGGAAAAAACTCCGTACAGCCTTGGAGTAGCGGTCAGTTCCCATCCCCTCCATCTTGACAGCGTACTGTCCTTTAATAAAATGCTTTCTGCTTGGTACACTCTTTCTGTCTGTATTCGAGCACGGATCCTCATATATATCTTTTGAGAGGAATCCAGGAAACCAAGACTTCCATTGATACAATGCAAGCTTCCACGGTGCCGTGACTCCGATCGCACAAGGTAAGACAGTCCTTCCCCGGCTGGGGCTAGAGGACCCTTGTCTGATTAACTATCTCGGATGTCAAATCTCACTCACTTTGCAATTTGGCTACTACTGTCTGCATTTCTTCCTTCCCTAAGTCTTTTCTGCTGTCATTCACAAAGTGTGTGCCCCTCAAAACCCGACAATGTGCTGTCGGATCTGCTGGTCCTGCCCATACTCATACTCATTCAACCTCCTGGATGATTCATCTGACCAGGAGTTAAACCTTTTCTGTTGTCTCATATCAGACCTCCTCACGTGTTCCCCCGCTCCCCATTCCTTTCTGGAAAGATGGTCTCAATCAGCCTCTGAAACTTAAATCCAAGGTGGGTGCATGATAATCATGGTCTTGTGTGGGAGCTTATTTCCAAGAGGGCAAGGGCAAATCTTTGTGCCTATTCCAACTCCTCTGGCTAACACTTCTAAGAGGAGCCTGGGATGAAATACGGAAATGGAACTATATAGATGTTGAGGGCTAGGGAATTACATCCAGCCACTCAGGGACTCATTAGGGACTACAAAATATACCAAGGCCTTCCCTTATTGGCACCTCAATCGTAAGGAGGCAAGTAAAGGAAAGATAGGCTGTTGTGATACTAATTAAAGTTGTGAGCCTCTCCTGGGAGACACTCTCAGGATTGTTCCTCAAAGCAGGGAGGAAGGCCATCTCCCTTCCAGATATACGACATTCCAACAAGGACACCCTTGGAATATTGTGTCTACTTTTCCTTCTCTGCTAACCTCTTACAGATGGGAAACAGAATGTCAGTTCCCCAGGATTCATCCCTGGGATGCATCCTCACTAACTGGAATGTTTGACCCCCAAACTTTAAAGAAGAAATGCCCTTGCATCAGGTTTCCTGCTTAGTGGGAAGCCTGCTTCTCCCTCTCCCTCTGCCTGCCACTCCCCCTGCTTGGACTCTTGTCAAATTAAAAAAAAAAAAAGAATCAGGGCACCTGGGTGGCTCAGTGTTTGAGGCCTGACCTGCCTTGGGCTCAGGTCGTGATCCTGGGGTCCTGGGATGGAATCCCACATCAGGCTCCATGCAGGGAGCCTGCATCTCCCTTTTCCTATGTCTCTGCCTCTCTCCCCTGTGTCTCCCAAGAATAAATAAATAAAATCTTTTTAAAAAAAATCTTTATAACACCATCTTATAGCTAGACCTCTTTTGTAGAGACCAGGAAAGAAGTCTCAGGCCCCTTAGGTCCAAGCCTTCATGTTCCTGAACAAACCGCAGGTTTTTAAAAACCTGCAAAATTAGCTGTCCACTTTAGCTCTCCTCACAGACCCAAGCCTGAAGTCCCCTCCCTCGCCACCAGAGGCTTCCCCAAGTCCCACTGCCCCACCAAACCCTACCATAGCCCAAAACAATGATCCAGTATCCCCACATCCGGGACCACCAATACCTGCAAGTCCTAACAAGACCCTTCTGAGGTTCTCTGTCCCACCCAGGAAATGGCTGGTCCAACTGGTACTACCATGCAGGTCCAAACTCCATTCTTTATGAGTGATCTCTACCAAGTCCAAAAGGGGTTGGGAGATTTTTTCGAGGACCCTGACTCATAGCAGTTAGTTTGGCACTAACTTTTTATTTGTCCTGAAGGACATAGTGGTCATTCTCAATCAGACTCCAAGGCAGACTGAGATAGAAAGGGGCAGCCCACTATCCAATATGGGGATAAACCTCATACATCCAGTGTGGTAGATAACATACATACAGATGGCAGATAACATGGCAGCCCCAATCACAGAGCCTCACTGCAACTAGGAGACTCCACACGAACAAAGGCCCTGAGACCATCTTATAATCTGTCCAGCAAATACAATGAAAAGATGCCAGTCAAAGCCAATTAATTACAACAAGCTGGCTCTCATAAGCCAGGGAAGGGAAGATAACCCTGCAATCCTTATGAAAAGACTGAGAAAGACTTTAACTAACATACCAACCTTGATCCCAGATCAGAGGCATGTCTTATAGTTCTTAATGGCGGACTTATCAGTCAGACCACCCCAGGTATTAGGAAACCAAAAGTTATCCCTAGGGCCAGACACTGCAAGCTCTGAACTCCTTAAGGTGGTCAATTTGGTGTCCTATGGCCAGGACCAGGAGGAGAAAAAAAAGGGAAAAAGGAAAAATATAGGGATCAGGGACAGGCTTGATTCCTGGTGGCCAGCCATCACCTCAAGGTTACCCATGCAAAAGGGAGACACCAAAAGGAGACTACTATTGAATAAAGGAGGGACACTGGAGAGATAAATGTCGTTAAGTCCTGTAATATAGTCTGTCTTCAATGTCCTCAAATGGGATGTTGGGGGAGAGACTGCCCCTCTAGTCAGAGGAAGAGGTTCAGAATCCCTTGTAGCTGTCACCACCTTGGTTTGAAGAGCCCTAGGGCACCAATAGGCTCCTCCAGTCACTGTTTCCATCATTCCAATAGGGTGCAGGGTGACCCTTAACATGGCAAGTAGGACAATTAATTTTCTTTTGGACACAGGAGCCACCTACTCTGTCTTATCCTCATTTACAGTTAAGCATTCCTTCAACTCCTGTCTTGTTATGGGAGTGAATGGCCTACTGGCCAAGCTAACATTCATCTGTTCTTGGAACAGGACTCTATTTAGTTAGTGCCTTTGAGAGGCTCTATGGGAAAAGCAGATCTACTAAAGCCCCACCACTCAAACCCAACCTCCCTAGTCCAAGCAGGAGATGAGGTCCTAATTAAAACCTGGAGAGATGAATCTCCTTGATTCCAACTAACTCTTTTATGGAAGGGACCCTATACTGTTTTATTTACCCCTACCCTACAGTCATCAATGTCCCAGAAATTGCCAGTTGGATCCATCTCTCCTGAGCCAAGCTTGCTATGACCTCTAACAAAGGAGACAACCCTGATACCTCTGAGTATGCTCTTCAAAAAGAGGCCATCTCAGACAAATTCTACAATCTTCTGTTATGTCCAATACTTCAGTGTGGTCAAAGTTCCTCCTGGGGGACTTCTAAGACTACACCCTTAAAGAATCCACAGGTACCTCTGACCACAACTCATTTCTTCTGCCTGATAATTCTCATGCTGTCCTGGACCACTCAAGAATGCAACTCTAATCCCCTAGGCCCCATCACTTACACTGCTCAACACTCTCTCAGCAATACCAATTATAATTCCTCTTGCTTGGTATGTGTGGGACCCAACTTAGCCATTGTTAACTCTTGTACCTGTTTCATTTTAGGCCGCCAACAACAGTCCCACTATTTTTACCTATACCTATCTTTGGACACCAACATGGATCCTGCAGCTCCCTGTCAGTGCAAGAAAGGTCATGGGTGGGATCCCTGGGTGGCTCAGCGGTTTAGCACCTGCCTTCTGCCCAGGGCGTGATCCTGGAGTCCCCGGATCGAGTCCCACATCGGGCTCCCTGCATGGAGCCTGCTTCTCCCTCTGCCTATGTCTCTGCCTCTCTGTCTCTCATGAATGAATGAATGAATGAATGAATGAATGAATGAATAAATAAATAAATAAATAAATAAATAAATAAATAAATAAGGGATCCCTGGGTGGCGCAGCGGTTTGGCGCCTGCCTTTGGCCCAGGGCGCGATCCTGGAGAGCCGGGATCGAATCCCACGTCAGGCTCCCGGTGCATGGAGCCTGCTTCTCCCTCTGCCTGTGTCTCTGCCTCTCTCTCTCACTGTGTTCCTATCATAAATAAATAAAAATTAAAAAAAAATAAATAAATAAATAAATAAATAAATAAATAAAAGAAAGGTCATGGAACACAGCACAATAACCCTAAATGCTCAGGGACTGTTATATACTTAACTTAACCTCTTTAATATGATCTTCCCAATCTGAGTTAGTGATAGCCCATCATTTGGGAGTCCAGTAGGTTCTATTCCCTTGTCTTAATGCCTTGATCGTTTCAACCTAACTTCAGCAGTGAGTCATTTTTTGGGGAAAGTTTTTTTTTTTTTAATTTTTTAAAAAAGATTTTATTTATTTACTCATGAGAGAGAGAGAGGTAGAGACACAGGCAGAGGGAGAAGCAGGCTCCATGTGGGAAGCCTGGACTCAGGACTTGATCCCGGGTCTCCAGGATCATGTCCTGGACAGAAGGGTGGCACCAAACCGCTGAGCCACCCGGGACTTCCCTGGGAAAGTGTTTCTGATCACTACTTTAACACTGTTAAATTACCTCACTCTTAACATTACCCCTAAAGTCACCATCAACCCCCCTGTTGGGTTTGGGTCCAACATGTCTCAATATTGTCAGGGTAAATCCATCAGCCCAAATAACCTCCTCCTTCTTTAACACATCTTACCAACAGCCCTATCTCCTGTTGGAAAAACTCCCAGAACCATTGTTCTGGGATCCTCATTGAAAAATCCCCTCTTATCTGAACAGCCCAACACAACTATACAACATCCAGTCATGGCCCTCCTTGCTTGCCTTCATATTGGCTTTAGTCCTGCTGCTGGCCCTGGGGGAATTCCCTCCAAGGAAGTCCCTTTATTTTCTATCCCCTCCCCCCTTTTAAAGATTTGTTTTTTTATTTGAGTGCAGGGAGGGGAGCAGAGGGAGAGAGAATCCCAAGAAGACTCAGCTGAGCATGGAGCCCAATGTAGGATGTCACGACCCTGAGATCATGGTCTAAGCCGAAACCAAGAGTCTGCTGCTCAACCAACTGCACCTCCCAGGCACCCTATTTTCTAACCTAACCAAGGCTCACCTGCATCCTCAGAAGGGACTCTGTTTGTGGAATTCATGCACACCTAGCCCTTCTAAATGGATGGAAGGGCACTTGTTCTTTGGCATGGTTAGCTCCAGATGTATCCCTCATAGGAGGTACTCAAAGAGTTTTCCACCATATGGTAACTGAAACATCCATAGCCAAGCAGGAGGTCCTTATACTCTCACTAGGGGCCCTCCTGGAAGCAGCCTCAGGATTGGCCATAGGCATCACTAGGACTGTACTTTCTCCCCAACTCTCTCAAGAATTAGGCAAATCCATTCAGGAAGCTATGCAAGAAAAAAAAAAAAAAAGGAAACTATGCAAGTCTTGGCAACCACAAACTCAACTCTCAGGGATAGTCTTCCAGAATCAAAGAGCATTAAATATCCTCACTTCTGCCCAAGGAGTACCTGTGCCATTAGTCTGAGAAGAATGTTTTTATGTCAATCAGTTAGGGTTTATTCAAGAAACATCAAAAGATTTCAAACCCAAGTCCATCATCTCCTATCAGACACATCCACCATCTCCTATCCTGGGGTCTTACGTCATGGATATTTCCCTTCATGGGACCTCTCTCTTTTTTTTTTTTTTTTTTTAAGATTTTATTTATTTATTCATGAGAAACAGATAGGCAGAGACGCAGAGACACAGGCAGAGGGTGGCGCTAAACCGCTGAGCTACCCAGGCTGCTCTCCTTTGCATGATCCTTCTTTTGTTTTTTGAATCATGTCTTTTTAACCATAAAACTAAGTTCATCTCCTCTTGTGTTAGGTCCAACTTCAGCTCTTATTGCAACGAGGATATTAGTCCCTTCAAGTGCACATCAAAACTACCATAGCCCCTGCACCAAAGAAGTCAAGTCTCCTGAGACCAGGGCACCAGCCCTACTCCGCCTTTAACCTCATACCACCTCCTGAGGTCCCAGACAGTAAAGATTGGGACTCTAACGAAAATACTTTCCCTGTTCAACAGGAACCATCTACAGAAGCTTGACTTTGGCACTTGACCTAAAAGATTTCCCAAGAGTCCCAAAAGTCCTTGAAGGGGGAATGATTAGAGTAGCTGTTACATTGAGAGACCTGAGGGCCAACATCCTGGTTTTGTGGTTCCCAACTTTCAGGGAGTAAGACCAAGAGTAGCAGGTGCAGAGCTTGTGCTCTCCTCTTTAACTTCTGCCCCAGAGCAACCCCAGACTTTTATTACATTTGCATTGAGGTTTGCTCCCGTAGTGGGGGAAGGCGACCATGACAATTCCGGCAGGAACCTTGTAGCGCAAAAGTTCTCCCTTCCCACCAGTAAGAGTCGTCCCCCAAACGATCGGAGGCAGAGTCCATTAAAGACCACCTTATCCAAGACTCCTGACTCCACTTACTTAAAAGGAAAAAACTCCGATAGCCTCGGGGTAGCCGCCGACCCCAGACCTGCCCACTCCATCTTGGGTTCCTTTAATAAACCGCCTTGTGCTTGCTACTTTCCTCCTCACTGTCTTTATTCCAGTGCAGATCCTCATATAAATATTTTATGGGGAATACAAGAACCGAGACTTCCATTCTACCGGGAAGCTTCCACCGGTAACAATTAGAAAAAGATGTTTGAAAGGGGGCGGGGAATCTATTCTCAGTATACCAGAAAAATTAGAGATCCGTCAGCAAGGCAGGGACACCGAGACTTGGCTGGCGCCAGTCGTGTTTCGGACACTGCTGTGACCGGCCCCGCCGAGCCAAGGAAAGCAAAGTCGTCTTGGGGGAGCCGACCCTGGCGGGAGGGCTGGGGAGGAGTCGCCGGGGGGCCGTCAGTCTGCGAAACACCAGCGGCTCAGAAACGGGGCTTGCGCAGGGGCAAGCGGCTGCGCGAGGATGTCACAGACGGGCGCGGCGGTGAGGCTGTCACACGGCGGCCGCCCCCCTCCCGGCCTCGGGCCCCAGTCACTCACATGCGGGGCCCGCGCCCCCTCGGGCTCCTCCCGCCTCGGGGACTGCAGCCGCCGGGCGAAGAGGGTAAACCGACTTCCTGCTTCCGGGGGCGTAACCCGGAAGTAACTCGCGCCACAGCCGAAGCCGCGCGCCCTCGGGTAGGTCTTTCTTCGTGCCCCGCGCTGCCGTCAGCAGCAGAACCCGCGACAGCTGCCGGGCGAACTCCCGCGAGATCTGGAGGGCACGGGTTCTGGCTCCCCCTGGCGTCAGACTCTTCTGGTGGGGCGGGTCAGTCCCTGCCAGGCAGGGTCTGTCCTCTTCCGGTTGTGGGACAGGCGTCGCAGCCGCGCTGATGCGCTCAACAAGCTTGTGCTGAGCCCCGCACTACCTGCCCGGCCCGAGGTTAGGCATTAAGGGGTGGGCGTGGGAGGGACGGGTAATGGAGGGCAGGCCCTTAAAGCCTCTGCGCGCTCTTAGTCTAACGGCAGCAAACTCAAAAGAACACCCCGCCTACTCGTATTTATTGAGGCTTACTCTGTGCCAGATATCACCAAGCCCTTCATATTCGTGAAACCAAGCCAACAACCTTATATAAATAGTCCCTGTAGGGCCAAGGGCAGACCACCCCAAGATGGGGCACTTTAGCATGGGGATTATTTTGAACTAAAAGCAATCAAAACCCAGCAGTTGTAGGAAAACCTCTGCCTCCCGTTCAACTGCCTGCCTGTACCAGCAAGAGAGCTATTAACACAGATTCCTTTTTACCTAAGAAATTTACAGGGCCACCTTTGTTTTCCAAACATCTCTCACCTTCTGCTAACAGAAGGGGGCCTTTCTCTTCTTTGTTTGCCCAGACCCTGCCCCTCTGCTAGCTCAGGTTGTCTCAGATAAGCCTCCTGTTGGCTGTCTTTGGAATTGTGAGTGTGTGTGTGTGTGTGTGTGTTCCCTGTATGTATGAACCTAAATTTGATTTTCTCCTTTTAATCTGTCGCAGGTCAATTTGATGCTTTGTCCAGCTGGAAGAATCTTGAAAGTGCAGAGGAAATTCTTCGTTCATACCCCACAACATGTATCTCATACCAGCCAAACTGAGGTTTATGGAAAGGTTAACTTGCTCAGGATTACACAAAGAGTGGTGGGGTCATGATTTGAACCCAGGCTCCTTATTTTGCCCTGTCTTTAGTGCCATGATCATAACTGCTTTTTACTAGAGATCAGCCATCAAAATGCTATGGGGTTTAGACCAACAAAGCTAATTACAAAGGCAGTGTGATACTGATGCAGGGATAAGCAAACTAATTAAGGAGAACAGAGAGACCAAAATGAGAACCACACATATATAGACACTTGCTTTATGACAAAGAGGTGCAACAGAGTGAGGAAAGGATAATACTTTCAATAAATAGTTCTGATAAATAAATAAAAGGTTTGGGGTCAGTTGTATATCCTTATAGGAAAAAATGAAACGACTCCAACTTCACACCATATACCAAAATAAATTCTATGTGCATTATAGCTCTACAAGAGAAAAATAAAGTAATACAACTTTAGAGCAGCTCTTGTCCAATGCCATTGCCATGCAAGTGATTACTAAATACCTAAATGTGGCTAGTCAGAATTGAGACATTCTGTAAAAGATAAGATTGATACAGTGAACCACATTAAAATTAGCTACCACCTCTGATCACTAAAAGACAATTAAGAGAACCAAGAAGACAACCTACAGAATGAGAGAAACCAACAAAGAGCTTGTGTCCAGGGCAGCGGTTCGGCGCCTGCCTTTGGCCCAGGGTGCGATCCTGGAGACCCGGGATCAAATCCCATGTCGGGCTCCCGGTGCATGGAGCCTGCTTCTCCCTCTGCCTATGTCTCTGCCTCTCTCTCTCTCTCTCTCTCTCTCTCTCTCTCTCTCTGTGTGTGTGTGTGTGTGTGTGTGTGTGACTATCATAAATAAATAAAAATTAAAAAAAAAAAACCTGAAAAATAATAAACCTAAAAAAAAGAACTCTACCAATAAGAAAAAGACGGACTAAACAGCCAAATAGAAGAATGGGCAGAGGATTTGAACACAAAGATAAAACCACAAAAGAGCATACCTAAATGGCAAACACATGTAAAAGAGTGTTCAACTTCACTAATGATTAGTTGTTTGGGAAAGGACTACTGAGATCTTATACAGGTTCCAAAATTGCTTCAATGGAAAAGACTAGTGACAGTAAGTGTGGATGAGGAAGTGGAGTAACAGCAACTCACACAGAGCTGGTAGGAAATGTAAACTGCTATAGCCATTTAGGGAAACAGTCTGGTTAACTACGAAATTATAATATACATATAACCTAATCTCATACCAGGCCCAGCAATTCTACTTCTACGAATATACTCCAAAAAATTCACATACAAGTGCACCAAGATACAAAATATTCATAACAGCACTATTTGTCATAGACACAATCTGGAAAAATTCCAAATGCCCATTAAGAATAGATTGTATAGGGGTGTCTGAGTGGCTCAGTCCATTGACTATCTAACTCTTGATCTTAGCCCAGGTGTTGATCTCAGGATCATGAATTCAGGCCCTGCATTGAGCTCCATGCTGGCATGGAGCCTCCTTTAAAAAGAAAAAAAAAAAGAAAGTCCTTGTAGTATATTCATGCAACAGAATACTACACGGCAAAAAAAAAAAAAGAATACTACACCGCCACTGAATACAATACCATGGATATACCTTACAAACATAATGTTAAGCAAAAGAAGCCAGACGCACAAAAAGTACTATATGATTTCATTTACATAAATTTCAAAAACAGAAGAACAATTAAGAAGTCATAAAGTGGTTACTTTTGTGGGGAAAAGGGTCTGATTGGTAGGGAGAACTTCTCTGGAGTTGGAAACATTCTTTTCTTGATTTAATGGTGGTTACACAGGTGGGTTTTTATTTTATAATAATTGAATTGTCATGGGATCTGTCCACCTTTCTGGATATATTCAAAATTTAAATTTTTACTTAAAAAAAAGGTACTAAAAAACAACAAAAAAGGTACTCTGGGGGTGCTTGGGTGGCTGAGTTCGTTAAGCATCTGCCTTTGGCTCAGGTCATGATCCCAGGGTCCTGGGATCAAGTCCCACATTGGGATCTCTACTTAGTAGGGAGTCTGCTTCTCCCTTTACCCCTCCCCGCTGCTTGTGATCTCTCTTGTGCTCTCTCTCTCTCTCTCTCTCAAATAAATAACATCTTTAAAAAATAAGACTTGGAAGAACACTTCTGAAAGAAATTGAGGAAGACACAGAGAGATGGAAAAATATTCCATGCTCATGGATTGGCAGAATTAATATTGTGAAAATGTCAATGTTACCCAGGGCGATTTACATGTTTAATGCAATCCCTATCAAAATACCACGGACTTTCTTCAGAGAGTTAGAACAAATTATTTTAAGATTTGTGTGGAATCAGAAAAGACCCCGAATAGCCAGGGGAATTTTAAAAAAGAAAACCATAGCTGGGGGCATCACAATGCCAGATTTCAGGTTGTACTACAAAGCTGTGGTCATCAAGACAGTGTGGTACTGGCACAAAAACAGACACATAGATCAATGGAACAGAATAGAGAACCCAGAAGTGGACCCTGAACTTTATGGTCAACTAATATTCGATAAAGGAGGAAAGACTATCCATTGGAAGAAAGTCTCTTCAATAAATGGTGCTGGGAAAATTGGACATCCACATGCAGAAGAATGAAACTGGACCACTCTCTTTCACCATACACAAAGATAAACTCAAAATGGATGAGAGATCTAAATGTGAGGCAAGAGTCCATCAAAATCCTAGAGGAGAACACAGGCAACACCCTTTTTGAACTCGGCCACAGTAATTTCTTGCAAGATACATCCACAAAGGCAAAAGAAACAAACGCAAAAATGAACTATTGGGACTTCATCAAGATAAGAAGCTTTTGCACAGCAAAGGATACAGTCAACAAAACTAAAAGACAACCTACAGAATGGGAGAAGATATTTGCAAATGACGTATCAGATAAAGGGCTAGTTTCCAAAATCTATAAAGAACTTATTACACTCAACACCAAAGAAACAAACAATCCAATCATGAAATGGGCAAAAGACATGAAGAGAAATCTCACAGAGGAAGACATGGACATGGCCAACATGCACATGAGAAAATGCTCTGCATCACTTGCCATCAGGGAAATACAAATCAAAACCACAATGAGATACCACCTCACACCAGTGAGAATGGGGAACATTAACAAGGCAGGAAACAACAAATGTTGGAGAGGATGCGGAGAAAAGGGAACCCTCTTACACTGTTGGTGGAAATGTGAACTGGTGCAGCCACTCTGGAAAACTGTGTGGAGGTTCCGCAAAGAGTTAAAAATAGACCTGCCCTACGACCCAGCAGTTGCACTGTTGGGGATTTACCCCAAAGACTCAGATGCAATGAAACGCCGGGACACCTGCACCCCGATGTTTCTAGCAGCAATGTCCACAATAGCCAAACTGTGGAAGGAGCCTCGGTGTCCATCGAAAGATGAATGGATAAAGAAGATGTGGTCTAGGTATACAATGGAATATTACTCAGCTATTAGAAACGACAAATACCCACCATTTGCTTCGACATGGATGGAACTGGAGGGTATTATGCTGAGTGAAGTAAGTCAATCGGAAAAGGACAAACAGTGTATGTTCTCATTCATTTGGGGAATATAAATAATAGTGAAAGGGAATATAAGGGAAGGGAGAAGAAATGTGTGGGAAATATCAGGAAGGGAGACAGAACATAAAGACTCCTAACTCTGGGAAACGAACTAGGGGTGGTGGAAGGGGAGGAGGGCGGGGGGTGGGGGGGAATGGGTGACGGGCACTGAGGGGGACACTTGACGGGATGAGCACTGGGTGTTTTTCTGTATGTTGGTAAATTGAACACCAATAATAATTAATTTATTAAAAAAAAAATAAGACTTGGATGAAATAGCAGGAAATCAGGCTCGAGAAGTCATTGAGCCAATGGTGAAGGGCCTTCAATCCCAAGCCAGGTGTCTGCGACTTTTTTTTTTTTTAAAGATTTTATTTATTTATTCATGAGAGACACACAGAGAGAGAGAGGGGCGGGGGAGTGGGGCAGAGACACAGGCAGAGGGAGAAGCAGGCTCCATGCAGGGAGCCCAATGGGGGACTCCATCCTGGGACTCCAGGGTCACGCCCTGGGCCAAAGGCAAGCTCTGCTAAGAGCTAACTGCTAAGCCACCCAGGGATCCCAGTCTGGGACTTTAATAGGCAAAAGGAAACCATTTAACATTTCTTGGCAAAGAAGTGACATACAACAAGCAACATACTATATCTCTTGAGGAAAGCTTTGGTTGCTATGTGTGCATAGGATGGATTAGTGGGGAAAAGCCAAAAGGCAGGGAACTCCACAAGAGAGCTTCTAAAATAATCCTGGTGTTAAAGGTCTGAAACAGCAGTGGAAATAGGAAGGAAAGGATACAATTTGGGTATCTTGGGGAAAAAAGAATTGACAGGTCTTGATGATGTATCACTTACAGGGAGCAGAGAGCAAGAGGATGATCTTCAGTCCTCTAGCCCCCAAAATAAGGTTATAATTATATTCAGAAGACACATTAAACTTAACAGAATAGATGAAGTAAATACAAACTACTCTGATTAATTTAATGTGGACTATTAGTTATAAGTTGGAAAAGAAATCTTTGTCAATTCCTCCCTGTAGTCACCCAATGTTCTCTCGGGGACAAAAGGCCAACAAACATCGAGTCTCTTGGGGAAGGACTTTGGGATGAGACAGCAAGACACTGACTTTTTCTTGTGTAAAATCCGAATGCATCCTCACTGCGCCCTAAGCCTCCCCAAATATATAGTAAGGAACTACATAAGGTCCAGAGAAAGGCAATTCAAATAACAAAGCACAGAATTGGGACAACTAGGTGGCTCAGTGGTTGAGCATCTGCCTTTGGCTCAGGTTGCGTCCTGGGATCTAGTCCTGCATCGGGCTCCCCTCAGGGAGCCTGCTTCTAACCTCTGCCTATGTCTCTGTGTCTCTCATGAATAAATAAAATCTTTAAAAAACAAAACAAATACAGAATGGACCAATGATGACCACTTTCCTGACCAGCTCAAGGGTCACAAAGAGGACATGAGCATGAGACTGCAAAAGGTGTAAAATGTATTACACCTTAACTTAGCACAGCACTCGTCAGTGTAAAATGTCACTTTCTGCCCATTTTTCATTCAACAAAACCTGAACACCCTGTTCTCAGTACTCTGAGAGAAGGGCACAGAGATGGAGGAGGAGGCCCAGCTTGCTCACTGTCTAATTTTATCTTCACAACATTGTATACCCTTATCCCTACCTTATAACTAAGGAATCTAGAATTAAGCCATGGTTAGGCACAGAGGCTCACAGCTGTGGTAAGTTACTTAATCTTTGGAAGGTTCAGTCTCCTTAAAGTAAAAAGAGAATACTAATATCTATGTCGTGGGGTTTTGAAGATGAAGCGTTGCCAAAGGTTCAGAAATAGCAGAAGCAAAACCGCTGCATCACCGACATAGCAATTAGTAAAAGTTCATGGGCAAAAAATAGTTTGCAAACTGGAAGCACTCCAACTGAACACGGAATGTTAAATTCAGAGGTATATTGTCACGAAGCAGTTCATATGGTGAGGAGGCAGTGGCTTTTTACTCTTCAAATCAGTTATGATGTTAGTTTTCCTAGTGATAGGGATGTGGTAAAAGTAGTTACTTCATATCCATCTTGAGAACACTTTTAAGTTTCATTTTTGGTTTTCAGAGGCATTAATAAGAAACGGCCCAAGTTAAGTTTTGCTTATTTTACAGAACAAGCTAAATTCAGATTTGCTGATAGGATTAAACTGGTTTGCCTGCTCAGGAAATTTCTTTTTTTTTTTTTTTAAAGATTCTATCTATCTATCTATCTATCTATCTATCTATCTATCTATGGGGGACAGAGAGAGGCAGAGACATAGGCAGAGGGAGAAGCCAACTCCCTGCGGGGAGCCTGATGCAGGGCTCCATCCCAGGACCCCAGGATCACCACCTGAGCCAAAGGCAGATGCTTAACCAAAGGCAGGTGCTCCCTGCTTAGGAAATTTTCAAGTCTGGTCTCCAACTGTGTTTGATTTTAACAATGTGAAAGTTATATAATAGTGCTTAGCTCCATGCCTGACATAAAGTAAGAATTCATTTAGCCATGCTTATGAATCAGTGTGCAAAGCATCTATAACATATGTTTACTTACCCCATTTCCTTCTCATCCTCCCTCCAAACCTTTCAGGGCCTCTACTTTGCTTCTCTTTCACCCTGAACAAACCCCTCCTGACAACCTTCTATCCCATCTATCCCAGCCAGTCACTCTGAGCCTTGCTTTAACCCTCATCTCTTTGTTCTTCATTCTCCTCTCTCTTTCCTTATTTTCTTCCTGGCCCTTCCCCTTCTTCTCTCTCCAGACTCTTCTCTCTTGGGAGTCTGGAGAATCGAGCTGGCTGTACTGCTTTGGACAAATGAACAAGTCACTTCACTGCTGGGTCTGTTTTCACAACTGAAAAATGGAAACAATAATACCTACTTCACAGGTATTGTGAAGTGGTATAAGAATAAAGCGTAGAGGGATGCCTGAGTGGCTCAGAGGTTGAGCATCTGCCTTTCGCTCAGGGCGTGATCCTGGGATCCAGGATTGAATCCCACATGGGTTCCCTGCATGGAGCCTGCTTCTCCTTCTGCCTATGTCTCTTCCTCTCTGTGTCTCTTGTGAATAAATAAATTCTTTTTTATTTATTTATTTATGATAGTCACACAGAGAGAGAGAGAGAGAGAGGCAGAGACACAGGCAGAGGGAGAAGCAGGCTCCATGCACCGGGAGCCCGACGTGGGATTCGATCCCGGGTCTCCAGGATCGCGCCCTGGGCCAAAGGCAGGCACCAAACCGCTGCGTCACCCAGGGATCCCTAAATAAAATCTTTAAAAAAAATTATAAGAATAAAGTGTTGAGCTACGTAAACGGTACAGAGCCTTACAAAGGTCAGGGACTGGCACTAACCACTTGCATTTCCTTTCAGGTCCTTGCCCTTTTGTGGGACTAAGAAATTCTTCTAATAGATAGTTAGGATGTTAACTCCAATCAGAGTGCAGCTTTGCTGGTTGTTCCCGCCTTCCACGCCTAAATGAGCCAATCAGAGCGTCCGGAGGGCGTCGCGGTCTCTCCCTGCCTGGGGACCCGGACAATGGAGCTTGCCCTTCTCTCCGCCCTTGCAGCTAGCTTGTTCTCGCCTCGCATCCCAGCTTCTCGGCGGTGGAAGGAGGGTCCTCCTCCTTCCTTGTCTCAGCCCGGCGGATCTTGGCATCGCGGAGGTTGAACGACGAAAGCCGGAAGTGTGCGCCGCGGCGGCGGGTCCCCACGAACTGACACCGGAAGTAGCCTTGCTGCGGGATTCCGCCTGCTGCGCTATGGCGGCGATCCCCCCAGACTCCTGGCAGCCGCCCAACGTGTACTTGGAGACCAGGTGAGAGGGCTCGGGCCTCTGGGGCTGGGCTGGCGGAGGCGACGCGGAGACCAAGCTGTGCCGCGGTTCTGGGCTTCCGGTGCGCTCCGCGCAGGGGCCGGCCTCCTGGGGGAGAAGCCCGCAGCGGCGGCAGGGGGGGCCGCCTGAGGGTTGAGAAGGGAGCGCCGCCGCCCGCGTCCGAGCCCCGCACCCGCTCGCCCCGAGGCCTCAGGTTCATGCCTCCGTTCCCTCAGCGAGCGTGTGTCGAGTCTACGAGCCGGCGGCGTCGGGCTGGAATCGGGCTGGAGGTGCAGAAGGCGCGCACCGCCTTGCACTTAGGACCTTGCAGTGTAGTGAGGAGGGCAGGTCTGTAATACGAACGTTGTAGGTAGTTGAGTTGCATAAAATAGGATTACTGGGAAGGCACGGAAGATGCACATTTTCCCCGCTATCAGAGAGTGGTATCCTTGAGCACCCACCAGCTAGTGCCGTGCCCCTGTCGTGTAGAGCATGTTTTTGAGTTTGATCCACTTAGCAACTCAAATCACATAGGTATTAATACACCTTCTCTCCAGTCTTAGCGGGGGAAATGGCAGCGTTTACAGATTAAATGATTTGACCAAACCCATCTATCTAGCATGTAGGGGATCCTCCTTTGGAGCCTGGGCGGCCTGCCTCACGTGTGCTCTGTCCTTTAGCCCCATTCATTCCATTGCCTCTTTGGAAAAAGTCCAGATGGTCTTTCCAAATAGGACAGTAACCGTTAGCGACTTCTTACTGCTACAACAGTATCAAATGAAAACGTCACAGTCTGACATTCAAGATGGTTTTTCTCATCTAGGCCTTCTGCCTAGCTAGCTCTCCGGCTGCATCTTTTGCCATTCCCACATCAGAAGCCAAGGTCCAGTCCATGGTTTTCTGTCTCCGCAAAGCTCTTGGCCATGTGTTTTTCCCCCAGAGCAGTTCTCAGACGCTGCTTTTGCTCTTTGGTCATCTTCTGTGTCTTATATTACAAAATTCTACTTCTTCAGGCCTCTGCTTGAAAGTAATTTCTGAATTCATCTGTTAACATTTTTTTTTAAGTTACAAAATAAAATGAAATCTAAATCTAAGCAGCATGGAAGTGTATAGACTCTTCCTATAAAAGTGTATAGACTCTTCCTATAAAAACAGTTAATAGTTTGTTGGATGACTTACATCCTTGTCTGTGAACAGATAAACAAGTGTTTTTCTCTTTTATGTTCTGTTTCTTAAAAACAGGATTGTATGATTATGCTGTATATGTTTTTTTCCCCCTGTAATTTGCTTTTCTTTCACTTAGTATTGTGAAAGTATAGTGGCTTCCCATAGTATTGATTTTTTTTTTTTGTATTTTAATCATTTCCTCTTTGAGGGGCACTTTTTTTTTTTTTTATATGAGGGGCACTTAAATTGCCTCTCGATTTTTGTTAGGATAAATACTGGAATAAATATCCTTGCACATACTGTATCCACATTTGTAAGTTTTGCTGTAGAATACTTTGAAGTTGAAATTGCTGTCAACAGATATGCAGATTTGAAAATTATATGGGTATTTCCTGAATGCCATTCCAAAAAGTTATTCCCTGTATTTAAAAAACATGCACCAAAATACAAGCTCCACGAGGGGGAAAAGCACCTAGAACCATGCCTTACACAGAGTAGATGTTAATCCCCATAGAATGTTAGTAGTACGAAGGATGATTTGCTGGTAGAAGGGCTTTTGGAAAGGTATGTTCTAGCACACACCATATATATATATATTTATAGAGTGCTTACACTGTGCTTGGCACTGGGTATCCAGGCTATACAGAGTTGCCTCATTTTTCACATTTTTGGAGCTTAAAATCTAGGTGAGTGATTGAATGTAGGGGAAGGCACCTGTCTAAGTCTTTTCCTTTTTCCTTTTCCTTAGCCATACTTCAGGGGAAGAAGTGTTCGTCCTGTTTGGTAGGTATAGACATTAGAAGTAGTTAGGTTTTTCACTTATCGCACCCCCTCCTAAATACACACAAACTGTACTTTTTTTCCCCATTAAAATGTTTATATTTCCATGGTTCAAAAATACAAAAGTTTAAAATAAGATTCTCATTGGGATGCCTGGGTGGCTCATCGGTTGAGCACCTGCCTTTGACATGGGGTGTGATCCCAGAGTCCCAGGATTGAGTCCCATGTCGGGCTCCCTGCATGGAGCTTGCTTCTCCCTCTGCCTGCGCCATTGCCTCTCTCTCTCTCTCTCTCTCTCTCTCTCTCTCTCTGTCTCATGAATCAATAAATAAAATCTTTAAAAGAAAAAATAAGATTCTCGTTGAAAGCCTTCTTGTTTCCCATTTACCCAGTTTCTACTCCCACACAGAAACTCATGCATGTATAAATAAGTACAAATTCCTTGATATGTTAATGTCCTCTTAAAAAAAATTAAGTGCAGTTTTTTTCCTAGTTTAAGGGCTGATTATATTGGTTTCCCATGATCGATTTTTAAAAAAAAAATATAAAGTTGGGCCGCCTGGATGGCCCAGCGGTTTAGCGCCACCTTCTGTCCAGAGTGTGATCCTGGAGACTCCGGATCCATTCCCACGTCCGGCTCCCTGCATGGAGCCTGCTTCTCCCTCTGCCTGTGTCTCTGCCCCCCACCCCTCTCTGTGTGTGTGTCTCTCATGAATAAGTAAAAAATAATAAATATTTTTAAAATAATAAATATAAAGTTCAGATTTTTAGTTGTCCAAAATTACCTTGTTTTTTTTTTTTTTTAAGATTTTATTTATTTATTCATGAGAGAGAGAGAGAGAGAGGCAGAGACACAGGCAGAGGGAGAAGCAGGCTCCATGCAGGGAGCCCGACGTGGGACTCGATCCCAGGTCTCCAGGATCACGCCCTGGGCGGAAGGCAGCGCTAAACCGCTGAGCCACCTGGGTTGCTCAATTACTTTGTTTAAAAGCAGTATTGGAAGCTCCTGTATGTTTTACTCAAAATATGTGTGTTTATGTTACTTACATTGTGAATGTGATGTTTTCCTTTGCCAAGCATGAAATCTGGTGTGTATTACAATTTCATGAACTATATAAGCTCGAAAATAAAGAGTCCCGGATGCGTCCCACATAATATTCTTTCCTGCTGTGACCTTAATCTTGACTGGAGGGATCCCTGGGTGGCGCAGCGGTTTGGCGCCTGCCTTTGGCCCAGGGCGCGATCCTGGAGACCCGGGATCGAATCCCACATCGGGCTCCCGGTGCATGGAGCCTGCTTCTCCCTCTGCCTGTGTCTCTGCCCCTCTCTCTCTCTCTCTCTCTCTCTCTGTGACTATCATAAATAAGTTAAAAAAAAAAAAAAATCTTGACTGGAGCTCTACTCTCCTCTCCCCATGCAGCATGGGGATCATTGTGCTGGAGTTATACTGGAAGCATGCTCCGAAGACCTGTAAGAATTTTGCTGAGTTGGCACGTCGAGGTTACTACAATGGCACCAAATTCCACAGGATCATCAAAGACTTCATGATCCAGGGAGGTGACCCAACAGGGACAGGTATAGTTAAGCCGACCTTAGCTGAATTCAGTAAAATAAGGCTGAGAGAGGAGCATGTGTGTGGGGGGGGGAGGGGGAATTTTTGTTGTTGGTTTTGGATATGTTGCATTTGAAATACTTGCCAGATCTTCAATTAGAGATGTTGAATAAGTAAAGGGATACTGAATGTGGAATTCATGGACAGACCTGGGATGGAAGTACAAATCTTGGAGTTACTATCATTTAGATGAAACGTATTAGTGAAATTGGTGGATGCCAGCATTAGTTTCAAGGCCCCTTTTAAGCCTGCGTTTTCTCCCTGCTGATTCCTGCTCCTGCTTTTTTGCCTTTAAATAAGTTTGATATTCTTTGTGGCAGTCTTTTCTTAGTCCTGTTCCTCTTTGTCATTCTCAGTTGTTCTCTGTTTATCCTTTATGACCAGAGGCATTCCTTTTTTTTTTTAATGTATAGGGACACATGTGAAAGTACAGTATGGGGGCACCTGGGTGGCTCAGTTGGTTGAGCGTCCGAGTCTTTGATTTCAGCTCAGGTCGTGATCTTGGCATCATGAGATTGAGCCCCGAGTTGGGCAATGGGCTCCACATGGAGTGTGCTTGAGGTTCTCTCTCTCCTTTTGTCCTTCCTCTTGCTCGTGAACACATTCTCTGCCCCCTTCTCTCAAGATAAATAAAAATCTTAAGAAAAAAATACGGTATATACAGGAAACTACAAAAAAAGAACACTCTTAAGTATGCTTCCTAAAGATTTCTAACCACTATTAGTTATTAATTATTCCCACAATATTCCCAGTTCTTAGAAATGATTGATGTTAACTGTTGGTGGCCATTATTCTAGACATTTTTTTTTTTTTAGATACCTAGTCAAAAGGATGGATGGATGGATGGATGGACGGATAACTAGCTAAATGGAAATAACAGTAAGAGAATAGGCTATGTCGTGCATGCTGTTGTTTTTAAAACCAAAAAAATATATTTAGTTTTTGTGTGCGTATATATATATATATATACACACACACACACACACACAAACACACACACTACAAATCTGTGACAGGTGGGTGTCTTACTATTTAACTCAGTCCAACATCATCTAAACAGATGTCATCAGACCCCACAAGTTAAGGCCCAGTCCCACAAGATTGCCCCCTCCCCCCCTCGCCCTACTTCATTTGCAAGCCTAGGTTATCAGATGTTCCAGTAACCCACTTGGGTTCAATTAATTTGCCAAAGCAGCTCACAGAACTCATGGAAGTACATTTACCAGTTTATTAAAGGATATGGTAGGGACGCCTGGGTGGCTCAGTGGTTGAGTGTCTGCCTTCGGCACAGGGCATGATCCCAGGGTCCTGGGATTGAATCCTGCATCAGATTCCCTGTGGGGAGCCTGCTTCTCTCTCTGCCTGTGTCTCTGCCTTTCTCTCTGTGTCTCTCATGAATAAATAAATAAAATATTTTAATCATGGCTTGGTCTTCTGGTGACAGTCCCCATCTAGGAGCCATCCAGGAACCCACCTACCTCTAGAACGAGATGCTCCTGGTGCTTTTATCATTTAAGAATTTAAAAGGGTTTTAGAAGCTCCTGTTTCAGGGACAGGTCAGAGACCAAAAATTAGAACAAGAGATGCTCCTAGTGTTGTTATCATCTAGGAAATTACAGGAGTCTTAGGAGCTCAGTGCCAGGAACTGGGGACAGATTATATGTAGATATATATAGTTATATCCTTATATCTTTTTTTTTTTTAATTTTTATTTATTTATGATAGTCACAGAGAGAGAGAGGCAGAGACACAGGCGGAAGAAGAAGCAGGCTTCATGCACCGGGAGCCCGATGTGGGATTCGATCCCGGGTCTCCAGGATCGCGCCGTGGGCCAAAGGCAGGAGCCAAACCGCTGTGCCACCCAGGGATCCCCCTTATATCTTCTATTACCTCACACCTATACCCCCCTTCATCTCGTGCTGCCCCCTGCCCCCCGCCCAACCTGGCTCTCAGTTTTTGTCATTAGTTGTATTTTTCCTCGTCAGAGCACATTTTCCACACCGTGCTTGATTCCCTCAGCTACAGTATGGGTTCTGCATTTCAGAGGGTTTGGTGCGCACCACTAGACTTTTCTGTTCACAAATGCTAGAAGGCAGAATTTCCTGCTGAGTGGTTTGTGCAAGGGCTGGAGGGTGTTATATTTTGTAGCTCAGTCATGTTTGAGAATTTGTAAAAGACCATGACTGGGTCTACTGTTCTTGGACCACACTCATTCCCTCAGATCTTTTTAGGCAGTTCGGCTCTGTTGCTTTCTGGTTTGAAGTGTGGCATTGGAGAACACTAAGGCCAGATTTACTCCTTCCTTCAGCTTAGGGAAAATGTGTTTGTTTGCTTTTTAAAGGTTTTATTTATTTATTCATGAGAGACACAGAAAGGCAGAGACACAGGCAAAGGAAGAAGCAAGCTCCTCACAGGGAGCCAGATGGGGACTCAATCCCCAGACCCGGGATCACGCCCTGAGCCAAAAACAGACACTCAACTGCTGAGCCACCTAGGCGTCCTGAAAATGTTTTGATTTGTATTTTTGAATATTTTCTCTGTTACTTGCTCTGATTTTATATTTCAGGAAGCCAGTTTTTCTTTGTTTCATGACCTCTGCCTTCCATATCTATTACATTTCTTTTAAGTGAGATGATGTTTTCCTATTTTTTTTCTTCGTCCACTGAGATAATGTCAGACCTTTACTCTGTGCCTTATTTAACTTTTAGTCATGTCTATTCTGTTCTTTACTGCTGTAATTGGTTTATTAGCTCTGTATTGGTGTTATCAGACTCAATCTGTTTCCTTAGCTCTTCAATCTTTTCACCTTATTCTGTTGATATATTATCCTGTTTTTGAGCTCTTGTTTTATTGGATTCTTATTTCTGTTGAAGCATCTATAGCTTAAGACAGCTGCGGATAAGCCCTTCTTGGACTGGCTTGTTTTCTCCCAGACTGAGTTCCTGAGGTGTGTTTTTTTTTTTCTTTCTTACACCCTTTCTTTTCTTTTTCTCCATTTGTTGTAATATGTCTGCATAGTTTCTGTGCCACTTCTTTTCATCTTTTCCATACTTGATGTCGGTACTGATGCTGTCTGTACCTTTTATTTGCTCAGATACAGTATAAGTGGATTCTCTTTGTCATTATTCCCACCTTTGTGGGACCAGTTATCTTCATTCCAGATGCTAGATTTCTTTGTTTCCATCTTATTCTAGCCCAAAGAGGTGGGGTAGGAGAGCTAATCCTGAGTGCACCTTATGGGAGGGCTCAGCTCTGTTCTGTTTTCCAGCCTCCATTAAAGTCGTGTCCGTGGGTCACCTGCACCAATCAGTGATATCCATCTCCCCCACTCCAGGCTCTGGGTTGGCTCCTGAGAATAGCTGTACTGGAGGAGAAAGATCCTCCTACCCTTTGTCATTCATAGCTGGGTCTCTATAACAAGACAGATTAATGAGGGAAAAACATGCAAATATGTTTGCTGTAGGTGTGGATGACACCAGGCCTTGATAAAAGAAATGAAGATCCCGATTGCAGATTCCTCTTGGGGTCCTTCTGTCTTGGAGATGGGATATTCTTTTCCTCCTGGTATAGGGACAGCACCTCTCACATGAAGGTCTTAGGACCTACTTCAGGGGAAAGTCAGAATGTCATTCTTGTACCTGACGCTTCTCAGATTCCTTCAACTTGAAATGTTCAATGTATCAAAGTGCTACATTTTGGGGTAGCTTGTCCTGAAATCCATCAGGGCCCCGTGTTCCCCACAAGATGCCAGGTGCTGATGGGCACTGGCCACAGGCAGGTGGCCTGCTGCATTCCTCCTGAGTGCCTGTGATATGCACAGGCTTCTGCCTTTAGGGGCTTCTCTTTATCTTTTTCAGGACTGCTGGCCCATCCACCCACCTACCCTTCTATTGGCTTCTCGGAATTGGAGGGTATTTGTAAGAATCCTCTGGTTTATACTCTTTCTTTCCTGATTACTACTTATAGAGAGTACAGGCAGAGTCTAATCCTGCTTCACTCCACTTCTCTTTTTTTTTTAAATTTATTTATTTTAGGAGGGAGAGAGCATGCGCATGGAGGGGGGCAGAAGGAGAGGGAGAGAAGCAGACCCCATGCTGAGCACAGAGCCCACAGGGCTCAATCCCACCACCGTGGGATCATGACCTGAGCTGAAATCGAGGGTCAGACACTTAACTAGCTGAGCCACCCAGGCACCCCTTCACTCCACTTCTTTATCTGAAAGTGTCCTGTAAACACTTTGATGTACTTCTTTCCTGTCTTCTTCCTCTTTCTTATTATGAGATAAAATTTTAATTATAACACCAGTGAGCTGAGAGAGTCCATGATGAGTGTACAAGAATTGGGAGTGACTCCAATGTGAATTGCTTATGTCGGAGCTTCCCTATATTTCTATAATTGGTTTGCAGTCCTTCATAATGTCACATTTCCATGATGCAGTTTTAATGAGACTGAATCACTCAAAAAGGATTTTCAAGTAAATTGCACCCAGCCTCAAGTATAATGGATGATTAAGCTAGCAGGTCTGTGGTAGAAGGCAAACAAGAGTTAGACCCTCCTGGGTCACTAATGTGAACTGCTAGCTGATTAGTAACGTGTTTTTTTTTTTTTGCTAAATATCTCAGATGAGCAGCATGAGGCATCCTGGGCTCATCAGCAAGCCAGTGTACTATTTCTGTCCCCGACTGGCCCTCAGTCTGGCTACTGTGCAACCATTCTTTCCATGGTTTTTCTTAGACACCTTTGCCAGGTGTTTTTTCGATTTGAATTCCTTTGACTTCCTGCTGGATTTTAAACTATCTTTCCTCATTTAAATTTCTCTTCTTTTAATGACTGTATGCTGGCTTTTTCTTTAGCTGTCTAAATATCTTTTTATCTTTTTCTACTAACTTCTTCCCTTTCTCCTTCCTATAAGACATGACATCCTGTGAAGCCCTTCCTTTTGCTCTTCATGCTCTGCACTTAGCCTCTCAGTGCTCACCAGCTGGTGTGATTGTAGTGATTAATTGCATGCTGATTATGCTGTGCATCACCCTCCCTCTGACTTCGTGTCTCCTCTTGGTAGCCCCAGGAACACCTGAAATTTAACGTGTTGAACAGCAAGCTCATCGTTAATTTTATTCATTTGATGAATATTTGGCAAGAGTCTGCTGGGTATCCTGTGCTATTCTAAGTCTTAGGTGGAGAGACTTAGGTGTTAGAAGCCAAGGCATTTTCTTTTCCTTGCAGTGTTCCTTCTCTGTCAGGAAGACAAGATAGTTCTTTTAAGAAACAACTAGAGAGTAATGATGACATAATGTGCACATTTACAGTGGTACGCTTTGGATCACATATAAGAGAGATTGGAAGAATTCATAATATGACAGTGAAGTGGGATTAGCATGGGATGGAGGCATATTTTGAGTGGGCCTTGAGGGAAAGATAGAATTTTAACTCTTGAGGGAACAGAGAAGGGCATTATAGATTTAGGAAGAAGAAAGAGTACAGAGCAGAGGCACAAATGACAGAGACACGTCAAGTGTGAAGGAGAGCCCAGCACCCCACATGTCGTGTCTCAGGTGCCTGACCGGCTCTGTGACATAATCTAGCTACCTCTTCGTGTCCAGGACAAATGTGTATGATGTGATCCCTGAACTGCATAGTTAGGGGACAGTTAAGGAGCAACTGGGGACAGAGTGCACAGAGTTGATAGAGATAGCATGATGTGTAAGATCAGACCAGTTTATGGAGGCTCCCAGACAGGAATTCAGGTTTGATCTAACCTCTTCTGGAACCAGTCTGGGCTCCAGAGTTTCTTGAGTCTGGGATAAGAAAAATATGTGAGGAAGTTTAATTCAGTGGTAGTATATGGCAAGGTCATGTAGCATGGGGTGAGCAGCCTGGGTTGTAGAGCCTGGTGGGATTGGGGTTGAACCTTAGCTTCACATGAACACTTACTAAATGTAGGCAAGTTCTGTAAGCTCCCTGAGCCTTCTTACCTATAAATGCACAGTATGGTTTGGTTGTATGCACCTCATGGAGTTGTGAGCAGTAAATGAACTGATGTTTGTAAAATGGTGACTACAGGCTTGACACAAAATAGCATTTAAAAATGTCATTTATTATTTATTTTGGTGGTTAACTTATTTAACAAATGTCTTTTGGACTCCTGCTACATTCCAGGCTTTGTTCTAAGAGCTAGTACGTGATATACAATGAGGCCATAGCAAATGATATGGAAAAAATACCCTATAAGCCAAAATGTTCA
The DNA here is from genome assembly GCF_018345385.1 of Vulpes lagopus. Classification (NCBI taxonomy): domain Eukaryota; kingdom Metazoa; phylum Chordata; class Mammalia; order Carnivora; family Canidae; genus Vulpes; species Vulpes lagopus. Next base: position 67,253,470 of record NC_054824.1, read on the forward strand.
ACCTTGGCACTATTGACATTTGGGGCTGGATAATTCTTTGTTGTAGACGGCTAGCTAGCTGGACATTGTAGGATGTATAGCTGTTTCCCTGACCTTGCTGTGCTGGATGCCAGTAGAACTCCTCAATGTTATAACTACCAATGTCTCCACACATTGCCCAATGATCCTAAGGGGCAAAATCACCCCCAGTTGAGAACCACTGGGATGGATAGAGAGTGAGGGAGGTGCTATTTTGGATTGTGTGATTAGGGAAGACCTCTCTGATAAGGTGGCATTTGAGCAGACCTCTAAATAAAGTAAAGTAGTGAGCCTTAGAGTGTCCGAGGCAAGGACATTCCAGAGGGAAAGCAATCACAGGCCTTAGACCAGAGTGTGCTTGGCAAGAAATAGCACAGACTAGTGTGCCTGGAGCAGGTGAGTGAGGAGAAAAGGTGCATGAGGGCAAAAGTGTTAGGAGATAACTTTGGGGGGTAGCAGAGCACCAGGTCATGGAGTCTCATAAGTTATGATGAAGACTTTGGATTTTTGTCCTAAGCATGATAAAATACCACTGGAGGATTTTGAGCAGAGGACTGCCATGATGCTTTTTTTAAAAGGATCCTCTTGGCTTCCATGTGGAAAAATCAGCTGGTGTGGAAAGGAGGAGACAAGGCTGGAAACAAGGAGACCAGTTGGAAGCTTGCACGGTTGTCAGAGCCAGAGCTGTTTGTATTTGGATTAGGGTGATATTGGTTCTGTTGGTTCTGGTCCTCTGGGAAACAGGTGGCAAGACAGAGTTAGACATTTAGGAGATTGATTGGAGTAACACCTGTGAAAGTTAAAGGGGCAAGGAAGCAAGATTTGGAAGGGGAGGTCTTTAGACATCAGTGTAGGTCTAACCTGTGAAAAGGAGAGGGGGCAGAGAAGAAGGAGCCAATAGAGAAAAGGAGGAGCCACCAGTAAGGTGGGATTTCAAGAGGGGTGACATCAGCTGTCAGATGCTGCTCCCGGAGCAGGCAATGCTAGGCCCAAGGATTGACCATTGGATTTAATGATGTGTGGTCACTGATAACTTTGACAAGAGCCAGGTCATTGGAGTGATGAGGGCAAAAATCTAAATGGAGAGTGAACGTTCAGAGGCAGGAGAGGAAGCCAAGATATGAAGTGTTGACAGCATTTTTGAGGAGTTTTTCTGTGAGGGGATGCAGAAACGTAGGGGGATACTTGCAGATAGAGTTTTTGGTTTATTTTTTAAGACTGGAAATTTTTATTTTATTTTTATTTTTATTATTTTTTTTAGGATTCCACCCATTTATTCATGAGAGACAGAGAGAAGCAGAAACATAGGCAGAGGGAGAAGCAGGCTTCCCGTGGGGAACCTGATATGGGACTCTATCCCAGGATCCCAGGATCGTGACCTGAGCCAAAGGCAGATGCTCAATCACTAAGACACCCAGGTCCCCCAAGACAGGAAATATTAATACCATTTTTTTTTATGCAGATAGGAATGATCCACTAGAAAGAAAAACTGATACGGACAGGGAGGAATTGCAGTTGCAAAGTTCCTTAAAGGTGAATGGGATTAGATATGTGGTAGTGGGAAGGTCATATGAACAGTGTATTAATACAATGTATTAATAAGGGAAGAAGGAAGGTAAACAGGTGGATATGTAGAAAGGGAAGTGGATTTGGTGGTGAGAGCATGTGGAAGTTCTCTATGAAATTTTGTCAGTGAAATAAGCCAAAGTTAACACAGAGTGATGAGCAGAGTATGCAGTGGTGCAGATTTGCCAAGAGAAGAATTGCAGTAAACCCAAGCAGGCTGGCCCCCAGGCTGAACTATTAATCTCTACCTACACTTTCCTCTCTACAAACACCCAGGTTATCTCAGTGCATGGAAACGGGTAGTGTAAACCATGAAGCAAACACAGTATTATCAATGATGATGAGCTCCCTTTAACTATCTCATGACAAGCCTGTGAGATAGAAGTACTACTACTGCTATTCCTCTTTTCCAGACAAGGAAATTGAGGGGCTTAGAGAGGACAAGTACTTTGCTTAAGGCTACATTGCTGGTAAGTGATGGAGTTGGAACAAAAACCCAGATCTCTCTGCCCCAGAGGCTGGTCAGGAAGAGAACACACCTAAGAACTGCAAAGCTGAGTTCTCAGAGAAAGGTAGCATACTTTCCCACCTTAGGTCTGGTATCTGGCCTTTGCCCTGGTAAGCGGTCCAGCAGCAGCTTCACTGACTCTGTTACTAACAAGCAATTGTATCAATTTGGGATGTTTTTTTGCTACAAGTAACAAAATTCAAGATCAGGGGCTTAAAGGAAGAGAGCTTTTGTTTTTCTCACTTAACAGAGTGTCTGAAGGTGTTCAGCTGCCCAGCAGAGCAGTCAGGGACAGGGCTCACTATGTCTTTCCATTCCATTGTCAGTGTGTTGGCTTTTTTTTTTTTTTTTTTTTTTTAAGATTTTATTTATTTATTCATGAGAGACTCAGAGAGAAAGGCAGAGGAAGAAGCAGGCTCCATGTAGGGAGCCCGATGTGGGACTCAATCCCGGGTCCCCAGGATCAGGCCCTGGGTTGAAGGTGGCACTAAACCGCTGAGCCACCAGGGCTGCCCAGTGTGTTGGCTTTTGATCTCAAACTTGCCTTATGCTTGCAAGATGGCTGCTGCTGCTCCTGACATCACCTCTGCTTGCAAAGAAGGAAGACAGAAAAAGGAGCTATGGTGAAAGACAAAAGGAGTATATTTATGCCTTTTTATCAGGAAAGCTATAGCTTTCCCAGAAACTGCCCCCCCCCCCCCCAACTGGGCTCTGTTTATATTAGGAAGTCAGAACTGGATCAACTGACCACCCCTGGCTGCAAAAGGAACTGGTTGGTACCTGTCTTTCTTGTCTCTGAAGTTGATGCAGGCCATGAAGAAGGGGTTAGAAATGCTGGGAGGATAGCTATCCTGCAGTTAGATGCTCTCTTGCCAGAAGAAAGGTTTCAGTTGGTGAGTGGCCTTGTGGTATCTGGTGCCCCCAGGCAGAGCTTTCACTTAGGCCTGCTAATGGGTCACTGGCCCACCTGTGGCTGTTTGGGGGCTGGATATGAATGGCATGGGAGCAGTGGGGATCAGTAGCACCAAGTATGGCCATCTTTGTGTGAGAGCATGCTACATGTCTGAGTTGCCACTCCAGTTCATTGTGAGAGGTTTCCACATTGTAAACAGGAAGAAGGGACACCAGAGGAGTCCTGGGGATAGGAAAAGATCTTAAAGCAGAAGCACCAATCATAAAAAATATTAAGGAATTTCAACTGTAAAACATTCTGTGCATCAGAAGACCCCATTAAATAATAGACTGAAAAAAAAGGGGGCACTTGATGTAATGAGCACTGGGTGTTATTTTCAACAGATGAATCATTAAACTCTACCTCTGAAACTAATAATACATTATTTGTTAATTAATTGAATTTAAACAAAGAGTGAAGAAAAGTCCACTGAGAAAAAGTATTCGCAAAAAGCATTTACTGACCAAGGATTAGTATCCAGAATACTAATCCTAATAATACGCCAAGTATGTATTTATGTATGTAAAAAAAAGTAAATGTCAAACCACTCAGTAGATAAGTGGCTGTTCCCAGAAGAGGAAAGCTAAATAGCCAGTAAACATGAAATTCTGCACACATCTTCAAGGAAATGCAGGTTAAAACACAAGAGATCTGACACCTCTCAGGCCGACGAATGTTAGAAAGTCTGGCTAAAGGACCTAGAGCAGTAAGAGTGAGCACTGTGGATGAGGGTGCACATTGGGGCCACTTCTGGCAAGATAAGTTGAGGACATCTAGTAATGAGGAAATACTCAAACCATAGCCCTGCCCATCCCCCATAATGTGTAGCCCCTGAGTGGTCCTGCACTTATGTCTCGGAGACTGTACGAGAATGGTTATTATTTGCATGGTTTATAACAGCAAAAACATAGAATGGATGCTAAATATCCATCAGCTTGAGAAAAGAGAAGATTGGTGTTATAATCCGTAGTGGAATGAATAGCATAGAAAGCTGCATGGAACCAGATGATAAAGATCACTTATAGTGGTGAACACAGAAAAGCTAATTGCCGAAGAATGCAGAGTATTCTTTCTTTCTTTTTTTAAAAAATATTTTATTTATTTATTCATGGGAGACACACACACACAGGTAGAGAGAGAGGCAGAGACACAGGCAGAGGGAGAAGCAGGCTCCATGCAGGAGCCCGACGTGGGACTCGATCTGGGACTCCAGGATCATGCCCTGGGCCAAAGGCAAACACTCAACCACTGAGCCACCCAGGCGGCCAGCAGCCATACATGTTTTTTAAGGGATGCATACATAGGTGTAGAAAGGAAATAATGCATGGAAGTGTCAAACTAAGTGACAGACTTCTGGTCAGCATGGTGGTTCCCCAAAGGCAAACTGTGATTCTTTGTTGCATTGTTAGCTAGGGGTAGGGGGGCAGGGAGAGCAGGGAGTGCATACATGGGGGTCTCAGGCTGGATATGCTGCACTGTTTCCTGAGTTGAAGGTGCAATTCGTCATATTCTTTCTCTTTTATATGTCTGAAATATTAAGTACATTGAATAAACATTGAAAACAAAGGATGGAAGAGTAAAGAACTTTCAGGGTGCAGAGTTTAGAAAGCAGATCAGTGCCTATTGCCATTGTATGTACCCTGGACCCGGCATTCTGCAAAGTTCTGAGTGCAAAGCTTCCAAATTGTCAGCTTTGTAAGTGATCCTTGACATCTGTGTAGCCTGCTCTGTACCAGAAAACTCTTTGCTCACTTTGTCCCCCTCCCATCTCTCCCCTCTTCCACATGCCCAAAGGAATGTTTTGATTGGAATTATTTTTGTCTTTTCTGGCATTTTGTTGCAAACCCTACTGGGTTGAATTAGGTTATGAAACCATAACATATTATGTATAAATGGTGCTGTAGAGACCCAGAACTAGTTGTGGCTGGTCAAACTCTGCCTAGTAAGTACAGAGGAGCCCTCCATGCTCTTCCCTCTCATCTCCTGATGACTTAAAACCCCTAGCTTCATCTATGACTCTTGACTGGCCCATGCTTTAACCCACTTGTTTGCAGTGCCATTTACGTGATGGCTTTCAGTTTCTTTCTTTTTTTCAGTATTTTATTTCTTTCAGAGAGAGTGTGAACTGCGGGGAGGGACAGAGAGAGAGGGAGGAACAGACTCCACACTGAGCAGGAAACCAGTGCAGGCCAATCCCAGGACCCTGGGATCATGACCTGAGCTGAAGGCAGATGCCTAACTGAGCCACTCATGTGTCCCAGCTTTCCATTTCTAGAGGGCAGGGGCCCTGAGGTTTCATCCTGGCAACCCCAAATTTGCAGGGATCACACTTTCAAGGCTCAGCCCACAATGGACAGCCCACTACTGAACTTCATCCTCCACTTGCTCACTCAGTCCCTTAGGATTGACCACAGTTTCCCCCCATGGCCTTCTCTTTTATTCAGCCCTAGCACTCCCACTTACCACCCCATCAGCCCCTAGCCTCAGGTGGGAACCTTGACTTGCTGGTCAGAGAAAATATATTGGTTTTATAATTGCTGTTTAGAAGTATATTGGCAGGCTGGAATTTGGGAAATGAATTTTTACAAAATTTGGTAGTTGAGTACTTTTCCAGAAGCATACGTAGCCTGGGTCAGACGGGAGACTTCCGTTAGTCAGTTAGGATTCACCCCCATTCCTTTTTGCATGAGAAGTGTTTTCTTCTAACTGAAACAGCCAGGCTCCCCTTAGAAGTGTTTTCTTACAGGGGCACCTGGGTGTCTCTGTCGGTTAAGCATCTGCCTTCTGTTCAGGTCATGATCTCAGGGTCCTGAGATTCAGCCCTGTGTGGGGCTCCCTGCTCAGCCGGGAGGCTGCTTCTCCCTCTCCATCTGCCCCTCTCCCCTGCTCATGCTTTCTCTCACATGCACGTTCTCTCTCAAATAAATAAAATCTTAAAAAAGAAGTGTTTCTTTTTTAGAGCCAGGGGCTCTGACAGGCTCTCTGTGGTGGAACATCCTAAAAGGTAATGCAAGGGATTTCACTGTGGGAACACTTCAGCTGGCCCCAGGGGTCTGGGGAAGGTCTAGCGGGAAGGAGGATGTGGTGCTTTAATTTAACACCCTACTTTCATAGCAGGCTGGAGAAGGTGAGCTAGTCTGGGCTAATTTCTGGCTGCCAGGCAAATAGTAGGGTGTTAAACACAACATTCACTTGGTTCCAGGCTATTTTGACTTAGCTGGCCAACTTGAAGAAACCAAAGTAGTTCAACAAGTCCTATTTATTTTAGTAAATAATTGATCAGGAGAGTTGCCTCCTATTAGGACTTTTTTTTTTCCATTGGGAAAACCATATTTATTACATCACTTTCCTCTAAGAACAGAAACCTGGGTTAACAGCACCATACTCTTGTGGACATAATATAAATAGCACGTGGTGGTTATGGTGCTGGCAAATCATTCCTAATCCCATGTTTCTTCACAGTATCCTTGTGATAGACTACCTCTCCTCTCAGTGGACTCTGCCTGCTGTACCTCTCCTCTCAGTGGACTCTGCCTGCTGTACCTCTCCTCTCAGTGGACTCTGCCTGCTGTACCTCTCCTCTCAGTGGACTCTGCCTGCTGTAATACTCCTTTCTGCCACATTGCCACTTTCCACTGTCTCTCTTCTCCTTAAGCTGGATATCTTTGACCGAAATAAATGCTATTTTTCTTCATTGAGATCAAGGACGGCAAATAGGTTTTAATTCTTGTGCCAAATCTGATTCATTAAAAATGGCTGTCTAGAGTTCTAAGTTGGTAGGATGTAGATCAAAACTCAGCTGGGAGGAATGCTGATTGACTAGCAATGTCTGTGATGGACACAGGGTTAAGGCTTGGGGGCACTCCTGTCTAAAATACTCCTTTAAAAAGTTAAAAATTTAGAAATTTCTATATCTCAAATTATAGATGGTAGTTATCTGTAGATGGTTAGATTCTAGGGGACTTTAATTTTTTTTTTTTTTTTTTTTTTTTTTTTTTTATGATAGTCACAGAAAGAGAGAGAGAGGCAGAGACACAGGCGGAGGGAGAAGCAGGCTCCATGCACCGGGAGCCTGATATGGGATTCGATCCCGGGTCTCCAGGATCGCGCCCTGGGCCAAAGGCAGGCGCCAAACCGCTGCGCCACCCAGGGATCCCAGATTCTAGGGGACTTTAATGTTCTTTTGATAATGTTCTATGCCTTCTGCATATTATTTGACAGCGAATGTGTATTACTTTAATACCCAAGACAAAAACACTCTTAGTGTCATTTTGAAAAGAAACATCTTACCTGAATGAAACCAGTGGTTTGAATGTGCTGTGTCAGTGCTTGGTTCTACTGCTGGACTATGGAGTTGGAATATGTTTAGCAGGGGCTAGGCATACTTGCTGCTTTTTCCTTTCCCGTACTCTGAGAGATCTTTTGACCCTAAGCCATAATCCTTGCTGTGAGGTAGAGCAGGGGACTGACCGACTCGTTTCTTGTCTTCTAATCTGGCAGGTCGAGGTGGTGCATCTATCTATGGTAAGCAGTTCGAAGATGAACTTCATCCAGACTTGAAATTCACGGGTAAGTATATGATTTGGCTGCACTAGGTGGGAAGGGGGAGTGGATTTTAAAAGCTCACTCTTGGCTGGGATTCAGGGTGTGTGTCTGACACCATGGTGTGGTGCCACGTAACTGCCCAGCTGTGGCGCCACAGAGAGCCCTGGTGGATTAGAGAAAGTGACGCCTCTCTCTCCTGAGTAATTCAGACAGCTGATCTGAGTGTTCTAGACTCTAATTGTTGAATGTTGATGTTATAAACTATAGGAAAGCAAAAGCTTCCTCAAAGAAGCCAGATACCTTGCTGGGATTTTGAGGGGCATAAGGAACATGGTCCAGCAGTTAGTGGGGATTATCATGGTTAGAGAAGCTGGGGAGTAGGTGAAGACAAGGAAGGTGCAGTTGTTGGGGTAGGGCAGTGATGGTCTTTGTGTAAAAGCAGAGAGCCTGCCCTCAAGGGAAGAGTGTTCAGGTCACATCATTGATGACAGAGTCCAGAATAAAGTCTAGGATAGTGTAATGTGTGCCAGGCTGGAGCAACGGGAGTTATTCATACTCCTTTCTTTTTCCCACCAGGAGCTGGAATCCTCGCCATGGCCAATGCAGGGCCAGACACCAACGGCAGCCAGTTTTTTGTGACCCTAGCCCCCACCCAGTGGCTTGACGGCAAGCACACCATTTTCGGCCGCGTGTGCCAGGGTATAGGAATGGTGAATCGAGTAGGAATGGTGGAAACCAACTCTCAGGACCGCCCTGTGGACGATGTGAAGATCATTAAGGCATACCCTTCTGGGTAGGCTTGCTGCTGTCTTGGGCACACCCAGATCTTCTGAGATGGCCCCAGTGAACTAGCTTCCAGATGACCTAGAAAGACACGTACTTAAACTTCATTTTGGCATTGCAAATCACAGAGCTAAAGAGACCTGGGGTCTTAGGTGAGTTAGAGATGGAAGTATATTTTAGGAGGATGCTTCTTTTCTCTTCCCGTGATGCCTAGGTTGACAGAGCATTTGCAGACATGCTCATAAATGATCATTCACAGGGAACCTCTCATTGCAAATGAGCATACTGCTCCTCCTTGCGTGTGTCTGTTCTAATACACTTGGAACAAAATGAAGCCGACTCTGTCATTTCATAGTGCCTAACCAAACTTCTTTTCTGCAGAGATTTATATTCTACACTGCAGTCTTCAGTGGCTGACGGCCACAGAATTCAAAACCAAGTAGTGTCTATCAGCCTTCTTAACTCTCTGCACACCCTATTTCAGTCTCCTATATTTGTTCTTCCAAGGAACGTATCCATCTCTATATATATTTTCCCTCTCAAAACCAGAACATCAACACTGCTGTTTCTGACACTTAGACATCCCACGCAAAGCCACATTGAATTTTTGCCAAATGAAAAATGCATCCAACAATCAAGTTTCTAAGAAGGTGTCAAGTGGGGAATGATAATGTGTAATAATCGAGAAAGGAATTTATTAAAAGGAAGAAGAAGCATTGACCATTTTTTCTCCAGAAAGGAGTAGAAATCTGTAGTGAGCATAAGGACAGACTATGAACTCTCCTTAAAAAGCAGTATTGTCATAAAGGAGAGGCACCACTTAAGTTTTTTTAACCTAAGACTAGAGAAACTAGATGAGAGATTTTATATGTTAAGTTTTTTAAGTCTTTCTGATCTTTTTTTTAGGGGGGGGTGAACAGTAAGAGAAAGGAAGTTAACACAACACCTATGTAATACATAGAAACTTCCAAATAAAATGCCACTGATGGTTGAAATTGCTGCTGTGGTCTGATTTATAAATAGAGTTGTTATTGTTGTTCTTTAAAGATGTTATTTTTTTGAGAGAAAGAACACAAGTTAGGGGCAAAGAGAGAGGCAGAAGCAGTCTCCCCACTGAGCAGGGAGCCCAATGTGGGGCTTGATCCCAGGACCCTAGAATTAGGACCTGAGCCAAAGGCAGACGCTTAACCAACTGAGCCACCCAGGCACCCCTACTGTGTGAAGTTTTAATAGCCATTTTAACCTATAAACCATCTCAAGTTGTGTTGCAGGGCTCAGCCTCAAGATTTTACATTTTAGGTTTGTCCATCTCCAGTGGACTTCTACTCAAGGACAAGTCTAACTTTAAAAAAAGTAAGTACCAGGGGTGCCTGGGTGGCACAGTCGGGTGAGCATCTGCTTTTGGTTCATGTCATGATCTCAGGGTCCTGGGATCGAGCCCCATGTTGAGCTCCTCCTCATCCAGCGGGAAGTCTTCTCCCTCTGCCCCCCCCCCCCCCCCCCGCTCGTGCTCTCTCCCTCTCAAATAAATAAAATCTTTATAAAAATTAAGAAAAAAATAAAAAGGCAGTACCAAAGAGCTTAAGTGATATCAATTGGCATTTCTGAATGAGGGGGAATCATCTATACATTAGCCAGGTTGATGTGCTGAGAGACCTAAAGCATCTCTTGAATATGTGGGAAATCTACATTTTTGTTGTTAGGGACCCAGAGGCAGTGCGTACTGTGCCTTCCTTAAATTGATAGCTCCTCAGGATCCCTGGGTGGCTCAGCAGTTGAGCATCTGCCTTTGGCTCGGGGCGTGATCCTGGAGTCCTGGGATCGAGTCCCACATCGGGCTCCTGTGGGGATCCTGCATCTCCCTCTGCCTATGTCTCTGCCTCTCCCTCTGTCTCTCATGAATAAATAAATAAAATCTTAAAAAAAAAAATTTTGATAGCTCCTTGGTTGAAGAAGGGATTATAGCTTTAATGTTCTGTATCAGTCTAAAATTTTGGAAACGATGATTTGCTTTATGGAATGGCCAAAAAGTTTTATTCCCCAAGCTTGCCCCATGTTCAGCCTCTTTCTCCATCCTTCTCTTCCTTTTCTCTCAACAACAAAAAAGCAAAATCCAACAACAAACTATGTAAATGACTTTGTAACTTTTCAGAGGTAGTGTTGGGCAAAGTACTGTTCTAGACTCTGGGGGAAATAGAAACTTCTTCTGGCCTGAACTGGGCAGACATAATTGGATCCAACTCTAGGAGCAAAGAATAAGATGCCCATCCACTTTCTTCCCAGAGTTAAAGTCCTGAAAATGCCCAATTTCACCCAGGTCATGGAAGGGGTGGAAACGTGCCATCACTATTTTGAGAAGGACAGAAGGACCTGAATCCAGTACTCTTGACCACACACAAGAATCACTGGGAGAGCCTGCTGGAAAACAAATCAGGATTTGGCATCTGGCTAGAGATTCTGCATCTCTGTCCAGCTCCTAGGAAATGGTAACTTCTGATCCAGACACCACACTTTAGTGAGATCCCAGAGGTCATGTTTGTTCAATATGACTTTGGAGGTGGGGGTAGGGGAGATTTTCCTCAGAGCATGGGGCAGTGAGCACCATAACTTGATCTGCCTTCCCGAGCAGTGGTGGTCTTGGAAGGATGAAGAAGGATGAATGAAGATTCAAAGTGCAGGGTGAGCTTCAACATTTTCTGGCTTTGGCTGCTGAGATTAAGCTTTTAGAAACAGTGTCCTAATGGCCCCCCCCTTTTTAAAGATTTTATTTATTTATTTATTTGAGAGAGAGTAAAAGCTTAAGCAGGGGTGTGGGTGGAGAGAGGAGTCATAGGGTGAGGGAGAAGCAGGTTCCCCGCTGAGCAGGGAGCCTGATGCGGGACTAGATCCTGGATCCAGGGATCACAACCTGAGCCAAAGGCAGATGCTTGGGACGCCTGGGTGGCTCAGCGGTTGGGCGCCTGCCTTTGGCTCGGGTCGTGATCCCTGGATCCGGGATCGAGTCCTGCTTCGGGCTCCCTGCAAGGAGCCTGCTTCTCCCTCTGCCTATGTCTCTGCCTCTCCTCTCAATCTGTGTCTCTCATGAATAAATAAATAAATCTTTAAAAAAAAAAAAAAGGCAGACGCTTAACCGACTGAGCCGTCCAGGCACCCCTGCCCTAATGCCTTTTATTCCCATATTAGTATACTGTGGACATCAGACTGTAGTGTGTGGTACTGAGATCCCTGTGTGGGCACCAGGGTGGGTACGATGGTGTCAGTCACAGACATCCCAGATATTGCAGGGGAGAGGTCAGCAATTATGGCTTTGAAGGAAAAGGGATCTGGAACCAGACGGGTTCAGGTCCCAGCTTCACCACTTGTCACAGTGTGAAGGACAAATTTCCTAAGTTCTCTGCACCTTAATTTCCTCGGCCATCAAATGAAGATAATGGTCCTGGCCTCATAGGGTTATTGTGAATATTCAAATGAGCTAGAAAAGGTATCTAGAACAAGCATCCATAGTTAGACAACTGCTCTTGTCACTTCCAGTGGCACTTGAAGCCGCCACACACCTCTCCTGCCTCTTCATCCCAGCGTCATCAGCACCCTGGCCTTATACAACTTTTGCCTCGCGCTGGGCTAGCCCCTAAGAGCAAAGACCTTGTCTTATCCCCAACAGGTGCCCCCTTGGCACCTCGTGCAGTTCTTTGAAGTTACTGCTGAATGAATCAAATTTAAAACTGTTCTCTGTCAGAAGATTAAGATCCATTTGCTGAAATAGCTTTACCCCATCTCCAGACCCAGGCTTTAGCTGGTGTGGCAGCAAAGCCTTTCCAACTAAGCCCTCTGGAAGTCCTCAGCTTGATTTATTTTTGGATTGTGTCTCCAGAATACGTCAAAATAGCTTTCCCCGCGGAAGGGAAATGATTCCTATTCCTACCTACAGATCCTCGAGCCAATCTGAGCCATCACTGTGGCCCCTTCTGGCACCACATTCTTGCAGCTTGTGGAGGAGGAAACATTGAGAAGCACATTTGTTCGAGTGGCGGAGTTTACTGCCCACAAAGAGCTTCGTGGCCTCGGAGCCTTGTTGCCTACAGAGTAGGTTACTACTCCAGGTAAATGCCAAGATAGGGATTTTCCAGCAACATTCTTTTACAGATAAGAGAGAAGCAAAGTGCAGGAGAAGAAAACATGTTAGGGTCTCACTCTAAGGTTGGCTTGGTCTCATTTTAGAAATTGGATCCCCCCTTGTTCTTCCAAGTGGGTAAAATTCACAATTCCTTAACTGCAACTGAAACCAGAGATGGCCAGTTTGGGGCAAAGTTTGCGGACAGACAGATGCGAGGCTTTTGTGTGAACTCTGGCAAAGCTTTCCCTCTGGAACTCATTCGTCAAGCGAAGATTAGCACAAGGCTTCTGTTAGCCCTAAATTTCTGAATCTAGGTCATTCTGAGAAGATTCCTTCAGTCGCCAAGTTTCCACGGAGTATTTGCTGTTCTGGAAGTGTGCCACTAGAGGCCGCTGTAAATAGGGTTTAGCCCTGCAGCCGCTGTGGAAGGCCAGGCCTGCCTTCATTGCCATTCGTGATGTTGCTAAGCCAGGCGGGCCACCCCTTAGATGAAAAACCAGAACCTGTCCAGACTGCAAGGAGCTAGAATTGAGATGGCAGCCTCGCAGTAGGTGCGTCTGTTGGTACATGCCGACCACCTCTGTTTCCTGTCTAGATGGAGGAGAAAGCCCTCTGTGCGTGGCATGACAGGCAGAGGCCTTGGGACCGCAGGGCCTGGCTCTGTAGCATGCCCCGTTATCCAGGGCCAGTTCCCATTTAGCGGCTTAATATTCTGACTCACAGCTGAACTCACTCATTCAACAAGTAATCTTGGAGGCCCTATTTCACGCCCAGTAATAGCAAATATTTTTATAGAATCAGAAAGGCAACAGGAGGAAGCTTGAAAGGAAAAGTCGTGGCCTTTGTTCCATGCTCCATGGAAGCTTCTTATCTGTATTTTTCTCTTAATCCCCCAACTCAGTCTCTGAGGTGGGCATTTGTATGCTCATTTGCAGAGAAGCAAACTGGAAATCAAAGGTAAGGAGCATCAAACCTTGTACAGAGTGAATGAATGAATGAATAGAATATCCGCTCCAGGGTTGTGTGGCTAGGACTTGACCTTGGGAACTTCTGATCCCAATTTCAGACCTTTTATCTCCACTTCTGGCATATGGGGGAGGAAGAGGACATAGAGAAAAAGAGAATGATCTGGTGGCAGGCAGGGCTGAGAATCTGAGTCTCTTGCCTTGCAGGCTGGCCTGTCCAACCTGACTGTTGCATCCTGGAGTGCCCCCTGGCGGAGTTGGCTGGGGAGGCTCCAGACCTGGCTGTCTCTAAGCTCCTTCCCACCAGCCTGAACCAGGCCTGTGGAGGCACAGCAGGAGGGAAAGGGGGGAGGGAGCCCAAATGACCCTAATCAGTGTGTTTATTGGATCATAACTGTATTAGCCTCACAACTCAGTGAATCGCACAGAAATCACTTTCCTCTCCTTGAGGATCTTGCCGCAGCTCCATTAAAAGCTGCTGGCCCACGTGTACCTGTGAGGAAGCTCTGGTATAGCAGAAGCCGTGGGGGAGGAGGGAGAAGCAATATTTCTCCTTCCTCATTACACTGACAGGGAAAACGGCCATTTCACATTCACTGTATAAGAAAAGCCCCCAAAGGAAAGGGAATCCAAGGTTCACAATTGTCTTTTTGGCAACATTCAGCTCAGAGAAAATTCTCTTTGTGCCTCCCTTTTTGACAGTGTTTGTGATGCTGTTTAAGATAAAACAAGAGTTGGGAAGGAACTTGCATTTGGGGAACATACCAGGTGCCAGATGCCTTGCACATATTATTCCACTGACTCTCTGAAGGCCCGCAAACAAGGCATTATGACATCTCATTCATAGATGCATCCACATGGGTGAAGATTCCACCCAGTTGGCAGGGCTAAGCTGGGGGATCTACTCTTTTCCCTCCACCATACTCTAAACTCCCATGGGTTTGGTTTCTCCCTTTGCTCTCTTCTAACACTCAAAAAAAAAAAAAACAAAAAACCAGAAACTAGTATTCAAACCAGGTCACTGTGTGACTATGGCGGCTTCCGTCCCCAAGCCTCCATCTGTAGCCTGAGGACTAACCCCTCTCTGGTCTAAACTTCAGTGATTTTTCTTCCCTGGTAGCTCCCAGCACATCCTCAGCTAATTAGAATCTCATACCAACTCGGAGGGGAGGGCAGTATGGGTATTATTCCCATTTTTTAAGCTAGGGGAACTTGAGAAAGCAGAAATGCAATGAGGTGTTCAAGGTCACAGCATGAATGCAGAAGCAGGCATTCTGCCTCCAGCCCCCAAGCTTGCAGGCAGGCTGCCTCTGAGGCTGTCAGCAGCAGCTCTGGGAGCCTGACACCTGAGCCTCACCCTGGCTCCTGATAGAATTATCAGAGAACCAGGGAACACATACTTCCCGTAATCAGGGCAACTTTTCTTAGCCAGGGGTGGAGGAGGCAAGATGTGAAGTGTGTCTGATGAGCTCCTCTCCCAGTGCAGGGCCCCGAGTTAATAAAACCCAGGGAAATCATGGCAGACAGCTGGAGATGCAAGCAGGCGAGCTCCAGGGGCAGGGCCACTGGGACTTCAGCTTCTGCACAAAGCCAATCTCATGGCATTTTGTGCACGTTTAAGTTTTCTCCAGCAGCCAGGCAAGCAAACACCAGGCAGCTTGGCATGAAAATTAATTTCAACCTTAAAAAAAAGTGTTTCATCCTCAGTGGCTCTTCAGGCCACCCCAGTACAGGTACAGCCAGAGGAAGTACTAAGGAGCGATGGTGATAGAATCTGAGGGCTTCTGTGAAATGGTAGCCCTGCACCCATCAGCCTGAGGTAGGGAGGGGCAGAGAGTCCTGTGGCCAGGACACTCATGGCCGCTGGGGCAGGGGAGAACTGAGAGGGGTTTCTGCAAATAGAATCAATCGAGGCCACCTGGGTACAAATAGAGCTGTTCTGTCCCTCACCTGGGCCTGCACATGCCACTCAGGAACGTGACAAGTGTGTCGGTGGAAGGCTGAGACTTCAGAGAGGGACACAATTTGTTTTGGAGCTTGTGAAGAAATGTGAGGACTCACTCTTCATTTCCCAAGATGCTCAAACAAGAGGAAATGGGCTTCCATCAAGTGGAGAAAGAGTTCAGGAGGCCCAGGAGCAGACTGGCTGACTGGCAGTAATGTATTCAAATGCAATTAAGTCCAGTGAAAAGAAAGGGAGGCTGAGGCCCTGGGGGAAAGGCCAGGCTGTTGAGGACCGAGGTCCAAGGCCTGCAGGGCACACCCCCTGCTAGTGGAAAGAGGAGGGAAAAAAATTACCTAAGAAAAGAATTGTGGAGGAGAAAGGTTAGGAAAATCCATTCTAACTTCTTGGAAATGGTAGTACTTGAAATATGGTGAGGATTTGGGCCTGGCAGAGAGGAAATGGCAGGAGGAAAGGCCAGTGGCACCCAGGTGCAGCTGACTCTGGTTGGGTGCAAAAGCCCAATGTGGGTGGTGGGGAGGTGGACAATCACCCTGGCTTTTCTTGTGGAAGGCTCAGAGACGGCAGAGACGGCATATTTGTGTTTATCGATCAACAGAAAGTCAAGGAGGCCCATCTCTTCTTGAAGAAGCCAAGGTGAGAGAAGATTCCCAAGACTGATTCTTTTTTTTTTTTTTTTAAAGATTTTATTTGTTTATTCATGAGAGACACACAGGGAGAGAAGCAGAGACACAGGCAGAGGGAGAAGCAGGCTCCATGCAGGGAACCCGATGCGGGACTCGATCCCAGGCCTCCAGGATCAGGCCCTGGGCTGAAGGCGGCACTAAACCACTGAGCCACCCAGGCTGCCCGAGACTGATTCTAATCAGAGCTCCCATTCATTTTTATTTCTAGTTACTGCCTCTCAACAGAACAACCTTGGGCATATTTCTTCTCCTCCCTAGGACTCACTTTCCAGGTCTGTAAAGTCTAGGCAAGTTGAATTATCTTTAAAGTCGGCAGTGCTGAGCTCTCTAAGATGGTAACTAACAATACTGAGCTGAATACTGGGTTACCTATTTGAGGGAAGGTGATGGACTGTGAGGTCTACGCTGGACAAAGTGAGAAGTGGAAGGGTCATGGCCCAGAGCACAGATCAGATGGTACAGACCAGTGAGGGGCCAGGAGCTAGAGACTCCTGGTCAGGCGCTGAAGGAGGACGGGAAAGAGGCCTGATGGTGCTGGGCAAAGACAGGGCCTTTGGACCCACACAGTCCTGGGTCTGCATCCTGTCATTGCTTACCTGTGTGTGCTTGGGCAGGTTAAGGTACTGAACAACTTTGGACCTCAGTTTCTTTATCTGTAAAATGGAGCAGATAGTGCCCATTATTCTACAGATTTCTAGAACAGTAATTCAAAGTAGGTGCTTTAACTCCACTGGACAGCTTCTGAGGAGACTGGGTCTCCCTCATTTCTACATCCCTGGTGATGAACTAGCACAGCTAGTTTGTACAGCTGGTTTGGCACAGGGGAGTATTTGCCAAATGGGACAGTAAGTAGCATCATGGGGTTAACGTGAGGATTAAATATGTGACATGTTAAATTCTCCCTGCTATGCCTAGTATATGGCAGGTTCTTGGTAAAAAAGAGATACATAAAAATCCCTCCTCTTCTCTGTGGTCCTGGCCTAGGGGCCCAGAGATTCGCCATCTGACAGTTGTCAAACTGTTCAACAACTGAATTCATTATAGATGTTCACTAAATGTTTGCTGGACAGAAGGCTAGATGAGGTGTGGTGGGGAAGACAGGCTCTGTTTGGGACCAGTAGGAGGAGGCCGAAGGTCCTCCTGAATGAGTTGATGTTTCAGAGGGAAAGGGTGGACTTTTATTTAGTCTTTAAAAAAAAAAAAAGGTTTTATTCATTTATTTGAGAGAGTGAATGAGAGAGAGCACAAACTGGGGAGAGAGGCAGAGAGAGAGAGAGAGGAGACTCCCCACTGAGCAGGGAGCCTGAGGTGGGCCTCGATCTCAGGACCTTGGGATCATGACCTGAGCCAAAGGCAGATGCTTAATTGACTGAGCCACTGAGGTGCTCCTCATTTAGTCTTTTGACAAGCTGAGCACTCACAATGTACCGTGCATTGTCTCAGGGACGGGAATGCACCACTGAACAAGACCAAGTCCTTGCCTGTATAAAACTTAAATCCTAGTGAGAAACTGACAAGATTAATGCTATAAGGGAAAATAAGGCCAGGGGATGAGAGTAATGAGGCACTGTGTTAGCTAGGATGGCCTCTTCCATGCAGAGGGGGCATCTGGACAGAGACCTGAGGGACTGGGCTGAGGGAACAGCAGGACACAAAGGTCCTGAGAAAGGAGTTACATGGCCAACAAGGAGGTCAGTGTGGCTGGCACACAGTCAGTGAGGTGAAGAGAAAGATGAGATGATGTCAGAGAAGTCACAGGGAAGGGAGGGGACAGAGCCCATAGCCCAGTAAGTCCTCTTACCACAGAGTAAAATGGGAGCCAGGGGAGGATCTCCAGCAGAGGAACATCACAACCTCACTTTGGTCTCACAGTCTAGACTTTGGTCTAAACTTTAGATGACTTTGGTCCATCTAAAGTGGATCCCATGCTGCTGTGAAGATTCCAGTAGCTAGACTGTACTGGGTGGGAGGTGCCCTTCACTTGGAAAAGCATGAGTGGGTGGAGGGAAGAAGAGAGCAAGAGACATGAGAGAGCAAGCTAGTGCCCACTGGGCTGCCATAGATGCCAGGGCAGAGTGGGTGGTGGAAGGGGTGGATCCTAAGGCAAGAAGGCTGCTGGGCTGGCAGAGAAGGGCCCTGGGGCTTCTCTTTGCCCCAATGAATCATGGACCCAGTTAGCTGGCGCTATGATCTGGGGAGAAGTAGGAGGGAGGGCTAGTTGCAGTTCAGGTTGGGATGGTAGTGCATCTGGCTGGAAGACCGTTGCCACCCTCTGGGAAGAATGGGTACTGGAGGTGTGGCGAGCTCTGTGGCTGGCTTTTGCTTCTTTTACCCTGACAGAACATGGCTTCTCTCCACACCTCAGGCGGGTCCTCACTGTTCTTGGGTCCCTGACCTTGCTGCCATTGGTGGCATTTCTTATTGGGAGGAAAGAGTTCAGGTGAACTTGAGTGCAATCATTCTCCCCCTCTAAGCTTCTTAGTAAATGAAGGGGTTTAGCTAGATGGTCTCCAAGCCCCTTCTAGCATTTCTATTAATGGATGGAATCAGACACTACATCTTTCCCACCTCTGTACTGCCGTGGAGGTTTCAGGTTTCTGTTGTGCCCTCTATTTTTCCTTTTGTCTTCAGGGCTGCCATGCATGGAGGTGGAGGGTATTCACTGCACAAGGACACCCAACCAAGGGAGTAAGTGGAGGCTCAAAGCCAGCCCACACTCTGCTCAACAAGCCATGTGCCCTGTCTGGCTCAGAGTTTCATGTCCCTAGAGTAAAGAACACATTTTTCTAGTTTATTCTAAGGTGTGGTATGGGCAGCCCCCACTGCCCTGTCGCATGCATAGTCCTTCTGCTCTTCTGTGTCCCTTTTCTCCTACCATCACAAGTCTGAAACAGGGCAGATCTGAGGGCAGCATTTACACGAAGTGTCTTGAGAGGGTGGGCAGCAGCTGTCTTCGCTGTGAAGATCTCTGCCTCACATACCCCGCGGTGCTTTTCTTCTCCTTCTTATCAATGCTGCAAGTTGCCTCTCGAAATTGCTCTGCCATCATTAACACCGCAGATTAGGTCAGATGAGAGCGTGTTTGCAGTCTTGGATGGCAAAGGCAAAGCGCTGATGCTGATTATTCCAGATCTTCTGGGCATGGCCCATTCCGTGCTCACAGTTCCTAATCAGAGGGATGAGTACTGGTTACGTGGCCGGGCGGGCCAGGGCCACAGTTGGTTCTGATCTGGCCACCAGGCCCAGACAACACATCTGCAGCACCTGCTGGCCTATCGGCTGGCTTGCCTCAACATCGCAGGGGACCTCAGTAACTTGGCACTAGCATAGCCCTCAAAGGAGAAATGACCCATCACATGGCACATCTGCTGGCTACTTTTGAACCACTGGCACTTCATTTAAGCAAGGACTGTGAGCATTTTGCCCTGGGCCTGATCAGCAAGCTTTGGATTCTGGGGCTCACTCTGTTGACCATGTAGCCGAGGAGTGTCTTGCAATCCTTCAGCGTTCCCTTCTGAAAAGCTCATGTGCCTGGAAGAGGCCAAGACCTGTGGCCTGGCGCCATGGCCCCTCCCCTCCTGGCTTCCCACTCTTACTGCTGCCACCTTTACCCGGCGGCCCAGCCACACCAAGCTCCCCAAACATGGCTCTCTGGCCCTTGGTCGTGCTGGCTGTCTGCCAGGAGCACCTGCTTAGCTTTGTGCTTCGGGCAGAGGTTTGTCATCTGTGGCGGCAGCTCTTCTGGCAAAGCCCCCATCTTTACCACTTCAGTGCGCTCCAGCCCCGTAACCTGCTGGCAGCACTTGCATTCCTTTGCCCAAAGCTTTCTTGGCCTCTTGAACCTGCATTCGCCACTCTATGCTGGCTAGGCCAGAGTGCCCGGGAGTTCCCGCTTGCCCCCACAAAACAGTGACCCTCAGCCCCTGAGCCAACCACCAACAAACGCTGGTGTATACACACCCTGCTCTCTCGCCCTTCTAGGGGGCTAAGTTTGAGGCGTGTTCTACATAATTTGCCCGAGCTCCTCTGTGGGAATGAGCCCTAGCTGCCCAGGGATAACTGGCCTGATAACCACCACCACCACCCCCCCCCCCCCCCCCGTAGGGCCTACTTACCTGTCTTACCCCCATCCTCCCCACGTAGTGTTTCTTTAACTCCCAAATAAACTACTCACATTCAATTAGCAATAATCGCTCCTCCGATAAACCTCATTGGCTATGACACTGCCACTGTGCAAAGCTAACTATTCACATTCAAACCTTTCTCTCAGGGTCTGCTTCTGGGGGGACCAAACAGACATCATTTCCAATGTCCTTTTCAAGAACACCTTTTTTTTTTTTTTTCATAGAAAGAGCACACACGTACATGATCATAGAAGGAGGGAGGCAGAAGGAGAGGGAAAGAATGTTAAGTAGGCTTCACGCCCAGCACAAGGTCTGACGCAGGGCTCAATCTCATGCCCCGGAGATCGTGACTTGAGCTGAAATCAAGAGTTGGACGCTTAACCAACTGAACCACCTAGGCACCCCCAGATCCTCTTTTTGCAGTTTCCCCTGATCCTCCCTTCTTTCCACTCCTAAGGCAAAACTGTTGGCCACTCTATTCTGTTCCCAGGGACTTTATACCTACCTCCAAGGCACTCTTCCTGCTGCATTGTGGCTTATCTATCTGCATGTCCTGGGGCCCCTACTAGCCTGAGGACCCCTTGGGGACAACATGTTATTTGTCTCTTTATTCTCGGAGCCTAGGATAGCCTGTGGCACAGAATAGGTACCCAAAACAATTTTTTTTTGTCAAAGACCCAGCAGTGGAAATGCAATGACTGAGAGGGAATGGAGAGAAATAGACAAATAGAGAATCCTTCTAGAAAGGCCTGGGGGCTGCTAGCCCAGATGCTGTCACATTTTTTTTTAATTTTTTTTTTAATTTATGATAGTCACAGAGAGAGAGAGAGAGAGAGAGAGAGAGAGGCAGAGACACAGGCAGAGGGAGAAGCAGGCTCCATGCACCGGGAGCCCGACGTGGGATTCGATCCCAGGTCTCCAGAATCGCGCCCTGGGCCAAAGGCAGGCGCTAAACTGCTGCGCCACCCAGGGATCCCCAGATGCTGTCACATAACAAAGTAACGGGGTAGAGTTTCAGTCTCACTATGCACCCGCTGAGCAACCTGCAATAGCTCCCTATGGTTGCCCTCCCCAACATGGCCTGATTTCATATATGGTTTTAAAGACCATCATCTGTCCCCATCCCAAGAGGCAGTCAAACTTGGGTCCCAAAGACTGGGGTTCAAATTCTTCTGTCAGTTCCCACCTGGCTGTTCAGGGACAAGTTCCTTAGCCTCTCTTGCCACTAGCTTCCTTATTTATTAAATGTGGATAGTAATGTCTCACACTTATATTTTGAGAATTTAAAATCATACACGGCCCTTATGAGAGATTCTAAAACCACTGCGTTGTATACTTTAAATGGTGAATTTTATGCTATGGGAATAATATTTTTTTTTAAGATTTTATTTATTTATTCACAGAGACAGAGAGAGACAGGCAGAGGCACAGGCAGAGGGAGAAGCAGGCATCATACAGAGAGCCTGACGTGGGACTCAATCCAGGGTCTCCAGGATTACGCCCTGGAACCTGCACCACCAGGGCTGCCCCGGGAATAATATTTTTTAAAAAAGAATTAAGCATGGTTTCTAGCCTGCGGTAGGCTCTCTGAAAATAGAATGGTTGATTATCAAGAAGTTTCCCAAGTGGGATCCCTGGGTGGCGCAGCGGTTTGGCGCCTGCCTTTGGCCCAGGGCGCGATCCTGGAGACCCGGGATCGAATCCCACATCAGGCTTCCGGTGCATGGGGCCTGCTTCTCTCTCTGCCTCTCTCTCTCTCTCTCTCTCTCTCTCTCTCTGTGACTATCATAAAAAAAAAAAAAAAAAAAAAGAAGTTTCCCAAGTGGCCCTAGCAGTGGGCCAGACACACAGTAGGTACTCAGTAAATACCAGTGGAATGAATGGATAACATATTCCACAAGTATGTTTGGAACATTGTCAAGGACAGGTATGTGGGAGGTGGGAGGTGGGAGGGAGAGGAGGGCATAGAAATTCTGAGCCCAGTATTGGTTCCCTCAGGAAAGCTGGCCTGAATTATTCTCTTGGGAGATGGGGCCACGTATCCAAACGGAGGTGGGCCTTCAGACCCAGGCGTGCCCCACTGCCACGGGAATCCCAGCCGCCCCTGCCCCTTTGGTGTGGGTCTCAGGTAGCAGAAGGAGTCCACCCTGAACCCGAGTAAATGGAAAACACTTAACCTAGGTCAAGGAATGTGTTCTTATATTCATCTTTGACTCTGGCTGTTTCTAATGTTCTGGGAATTGACTTCAAACAATCTCAACACGCCAGTTACCCAGCGCCTGAGGCAGGGCCCAGAGGGCGTGGCTTTCCCCGGGTCCAGCCTCAGGCTCTAGGCCTCCCCGCCACCCCCCTCCCCGTCCCTTCCCGCCCCCGGCGTCGGGCGGTGGGCGCGGAAAACCCGGCTCCAGCTCAGTACAACTTGCACGGAGGCTGAGGAGGGGCTGCGGGGGATTTTCCGGAGCCGAGTCTATGCATGCAGCCCCTGGGAGACGCCACAGCATGGCGACCCGAGCCTGGAGGGGCCGGGATGAGGCAGGGTGGGCCGGTCCGGCCCTGAGGCCACGAAGGGCTTGGTTCTGGAGGGGGGCCCCATCTGAGGGGTGCCTCAACTGTCCCCTCGGTCCCAGGACAGGGACCAGAACCCGGCACACAGCAGCCTTCCACGCGGTGCTGTTGGATGGGAGCCCGGGGGCTCCAGCCACCCTCTCAGTCTGGTGGAGGAAGCTTCTAGACCCCAGGGGCTGGCTCAGCCACTAGTCACGACGGGCCGGAGATGGGGAGGGAGCTGGCGGGTGGCTTAGGTGGTTGGCGCCAGGCCCGGAGGGAGCCCGAGGTGGATTGGGGGCGCCCATGCACAGACCTGCCTAGGCCTAACGGCCCTGCCTGGGAAACCGAGGAGGCCCCTCTGGGCCCTGGGGTGGCCCCCACACACCTGCCCAAGAGATGCGATTCTGTGTATAGACGCGCCCCGCCCCCCCCCCCCGCTCCGTGGGGCGCACCCGCAGCAAAGAGCCCCTCGAGCCTCGGGCGGGGGGCGGGGATGGCTCCTTTGCGCACGTCGCTGCCACCCAGCCCCGCGCAGGCTCCTCCAACACACGCCCCGCGGTGCACGAACCCCTCTCCCTCTTCCAGTAGGAAACCCCTGAGGGGGTTGGCGGGGGGCGCAGAGGGAGACGCGCGCGCCCGGGACCATCTCCGGCTCCCCCCGCCCCCGCTTCCAGCATCTGGAGCCGCGGCCCCACGCCCGCCACGCGCGCACACACGCGCACACACAGACTCACGCTCGCACCGACACCCTCACACCCGTGCGCAGACCCCGCCCGCGGCCCCGCCCCGGCCCCTGCGGGCGCCCCCTCCGGCGCTCGCCGACCCCGCACGCAGCCCGCCCCGGCTGGCGGGAGGCGGCGGCTTCGGGCACATTTGATTTTCCCGCAGCCCGGGCGCCCGGGAGCCCGCGCCCGAGCCGGGGAGGTGGCGCCCGCCGCCGGCTCCCCAGCCCCGCTGCCGCCCGCGCGCAGACCCAGCGAGAGGAGGCGCAGCCCCGGCGTCCCCGCTCCGCGCCGCCGGCGCCCGGCCACCCCCGCGCCCCCTCCCGCGCCCGCTCCGGCCCCCACGCCCCCTCCCGCGCCCGCACCCCTCCGGCCCCCCAAGCTGCACGCCCCTCTCCGCGACGCCGCGCGTCCCTCCCGTGACCTCTCCCCGCGCCCCTCCGCCTCCCTCCGCGGCGCCCCCTCTGCGGGCCCCCGGCCTCCGCGCCGCGGCCCCCGCTCCCCTCCCCTCTCCGCGGCCCCCGCTCCCTCCGCCCCCCTTCCCTCTCTCACTTCCCACGCCCCCTCTTCGCGCTCCTCTCTCCTCCCTTTGCCGCCCAGCGCCGGCTCCGGAGTTGGGGGAGCGCCCAGGGTTTCAGTCGCTTTGGAGGAGGCGTGAATCGCGCAGGGATTGACTAATTGGGGGTGGGGGGCGCGGTGGGCGATGGAGCAGCCCGAGGACATGGCGTCGCTGAGCGAGTTCGATTCCTTGGCGGGCAGCATCCCGGCCACCAAGGTGGAGATCACCGTGTCCTGCAGGTGAGCGCCCGCCGGCCGGGTCCCCCCGCCCCGCCCCGCCCCGCGCCGCGCCGCGCCTGGCCCTGGAGCGCCGCGGCCCCCGCCGCCCGGACCTCTCCCGTCGCGCGCCCCTCCAGCTTCCAGGACCACCGCTGCCCAGCCTGCGGCCGAGCCCTGCCCAGCCACGGGGGGTGGCGGCGGAGTGGGAGGCCAGGCGTGGGGTCGCATCGCGGAAAGTTTGCACTCCAGGCTGTTGCCGGGAGGAGAAAGGCAGACCCGGGAGGAGGAGAGGGAGGTTGTGAAAGGCCATCCCAGGGTCTCAGCACAGGCGATTTCCGATCTACTCCTCCCCAAATGGAGAAGTGAGTGATCTGCCCCATCCTTCCCAGGCATACCCAGCCTCTGCCTTCCATGCCCTTCTCTCCTGCCGTCTCCCTGCTGCTTTGCCCCAACACCCTCCTCTCCTCTGCCCCCACCCACTGTCCCAGACCCCAGGATTTACAGCTTTTCTTCACCTCCAACAGCAAAACTGACTCGTGGAAAAGGATCAGATTGACTCATTCATACTGAGCTGTGGATAACTGATAACAACTTCTTCAAGTGGCGCCATTAAAAACAAAACAAAAACAAAAAAACCAATAACTTAGGTACAAAAATCTTAAGCCAAAGGACTAGAACACTGAGCATGGAATTTTAGAGTCCAGCAGGGGAGGGGAGGTGTGTTTTGTGGCCTACCACCCCCAAATCCTCAGTCATGTCACACGGAGTCTGGGGATAACTTCTCCATCTAAGAGCCAGGTCTCCCCCTGTTTCTCCTATCTGGGGAGAAGGCTGCCCCAAGCAGTAAGGGGGCGCTAGTGGAGGAGGAGGATTTTTCTCTAGTGCAGTGGTGGCTTAGGGCTGGCCTGGGGCCCCTGTGGGGCTGAGGCTGTGAGGGGTGCTATGGGCCAGGCAGAGACCACCTTTGACATTCCCCCAGAGATGCCATTCCTCCTGCCCCAATGACCAACAGCATTTCCAGAGTCCTGGCTGTGCCCTTGTAACAAATCACCCACCCCATTTTTATCCAGGTCCCTCTCTGGTCAGAGCCTTCACTCGCCCTCATGGCCTCCCAACCTTCTTTTCCAAAGTTGTGGCACTGATGTTGGTGTGTGTGTGTGTGTGTGTGTGTGTGTGTGTGTGTGTAGACAGAGCCTGAGGAGCGACTGGGGATTTGAGGGTGAGTGGGAGCGAGGGCTGGTGTGGTGGAACACAGCCCCCTTCCCCATGCCAGACCCTTCCTGGGTCTCCTGTGGTAGCTTCCACATGTCTCCGCCATGGTCCCACACATCACTATCAGAATTATCTCCTGACACCATTTGCATCTTGCCATTGCTCTGCTGGGAGATTCCTGATGGCCCATTAGCTCCCGTCTCACCTCCTCAGCCATCAACAGTTGCCACAGCCTGCCTTCCCTCCCCTGTGGAGCACACATCCCTGCGCCTGATGCTCCCTCCCAGCTTGTCAGGCTTGTGTCAGAGCTGTCTCCAGATCCTTGTCACCGCTGAGCTCCGAGCAGCCAACTCCCCATCCTGATTTCACCCCTCCTTCGTCTCTGCTGGCTCATGTCCCCCCATCCTGAAAAGTCCAGCCTCATGCCCCCCCCCACCTCCAGCTGTCCTTCTCACCCATGAGACACCCAGCCAGCATCACACAGGCTTCTGTGTCCTCTGGGTCCTGAGTACTCAGCCAGGGCCAGGGGTTCACTCACACACTGAGCACTCAATCTCTGAAGACACCTCAGGTACGGAGACTTCATCCCTCTTCCCCCAAAGCAACCGTAGAAGCAGTGGAGGACAGGGATCCCCACCCTGGCTCTGACCCGTGACCCCTCTACTGCAGTGGAGTTGGGGGAGGCAGAGGGCATGTGGCCATGTGGCTTTGGAGTCCAACACCTTGAAATGGATTTTGCTCCACCCTTTGAGGCAAACTTTTAGCCTCCATTGCCCCTGTTTGTCAAATGCACACGATGAACCTGTATTTGAGAAATCTTTGCTGAGGTAGCTTACATGCTTCAAAAAGTGGTTGGCATGAAGTGGGATATTCAACAAATATTGTTGGAAGAACTAACTTAAGGAGCAGAGGATCATGAAGCCCCCAGCACACTACTTTGCACTTGCTGGGCATGTAACAGATGCTCCTTAAGTAGCCATGATGATTACCGTAAGGCAGTAGTATTTGGCCCCTCCTGTTTGCTCTCTGAAAGTGGAGGTGTCCAAAGGACTCAAATCTTTTGCTTAAGAAGTACCTTGGGGTGCACCCGAGTTCCTGAGGAATGTAGTTTGGGATCAACCCTCCCAAAGGGTTGGTATCTCTTCCCTCTCAAAGGACATGATCCATCAGACTGAGGAAGGCCTGACTCAGGCCCTGCTCCTGGTTTCCTGAAAGCTAGAGTGTTGAAAGTGGAAGGGTTTTGGTAGGAAGAATGAGGGGGCAGGAGGCCCCTGGAACAGAGGAGGCCAGAAAACAGTCCAGGTGGGCTTGAAATTGTAAATCCATCTCTTTGCCTCAGCCAGGTCCAACTGTCTAGGTTCTACAAGAGACAGAATGAGAGAGAAAGAGAGAGAGAGAGAAGGCAAAGGGGGAGGGGGTTAAGAAGAAGCTTAGGGAGGAGGAAGAGCTGCACAGATTGGCTTTCTCCAGCGTATCCTACATTCCGTGGTCGTAAGTCTTCCTCCACTATATCCCATGGTCAGCACTGACTGGGTTCCAGGAGAAGAGGCCTAGGGATGCCCTGCTCTGAGTCTCCAAGTGACCCCTTCTGGTAGGCATGGAGCAGTAAGCAGGCAGAGGGGTTGGCGGGGGGGGGGGGGGGGGGGGGGGGTTGAGAACTCCAGTGGGCTTTAGAATAGGCAGCTGGAGTTGAGGAGGCCATATTTCAGGGAACTGGAAACTAGCATTTCTCCGTGCCAGTTACCTTCCCTCTCTGTTCTGCTCCTCAGAAAGATCCCTGCTACCCCCTGCAGCCCCAGGAGCTCTCTGCAGTTGCCTAGGAGAAGACCCAGCCCCCTGCCATGCCTATCCTAGGAAACTCCTAGTTGAGAAAAGCTGCCTGGTAGAGGTGCATGTCTGAGCCCCAGCACAGAACCACCTGGAGGCCTAGCCACACCTCCCCTAAAGCCACCTGACAGTGTGGGATGGACATATTTGGGTCCCTGCTTTGGGTAGAGTTGCTTTTGGGCTAATCTAAAATCCACCCCCAAACAATTGTTTTTGCCAACTTTGGTAAATTCAAGGTTGAATATTGTAAAGCTTCTGGTTGTTTGGCTCAGTGGTTAGGAACATGAGCTGTGGGGTATATCTACCTGGGTTCAAATCCCAGCCCCTGTCCTCATGATACTGCATAAATTACTTAATCTGTGCCTCAGTTTCCTTACCTGTAAGAGATGTGTAGTAATTCTTATCACAGCTCTGAGGATAAAGTAGATTAATCCATGAGTAGTAATTTATTTGCCTTTATTTGATACCTGGGAGTAAATAAAAATCTTTCTAGTTGGGTCCCAGGGTTTGTGTGGGTCCTGGAGATCTGAACCATCTAGAGATTCTTCTTCACTTCTCTTCCTCCCAGCTTTATTGAGATATATTTGACGTATACATTTAAAGATTCTGAGGGGTTGTTTTGGGGGTGAGTAGGGTAGATGGGTTCGTGGAACCAGATACCAGCAGACATTGTAGAAAATGTGAGCCACAAGCTTCTCTTTCCTCTGATGGTCTTGTTCGACCTTTCCTAACTATTAGCCTCCCTGCAGACCAGGTCAAAACTCAGCTATCCAGTGTTCCATTCCCCAAAGTCCTCACTATTTTTCAGGTCTCTCCATGCAGGGATCCAGATTGGCAGCGTGTTGCTTAGAAAGAGTGATTTGCATTTTTTATGTAACAGGAAACCTTTGCACTTCCAGAGGATCTGCTGGAAGAAGGGATGCACGGTTTCACATGGTGGGGCTCCTGAGACCCATCTGGAAGACGAGGAGGGGAGAGTCCAGAGGCAGGGAGTTTCTTGGCCGTGCTGGAATCTCTCAAGCAGCTGCCCTGTCCTTGCCAGTGGGCGGGCGGGGCTGGTAGGCAGCTGTTGCCTCTGCCCCCAAGATATTTTCTGCTTGTCTGTTCAGGTTGGCAGTTTGCTGCCCTGGGGCCTGAGAGGCAGCCTAGCTCAGGAGCTGTGCCCTGGGCCTCTCAGGAGTGTGAATGGGCTCTGAATGCTTTCTTCTGACAGGCACGGGGAGGGCAGCTTTGGGGAAGGAGGAGCCTGGAGAGAGTGTGGCAGCTGTCAAAGCCAGAGCTAGGAGAAAGAGGTCCATCCAGCCACCAGAATACTCCAGGGCACTTGTTAGTGGAGCCAGGGGAATGAGAACAGTGAGATTTACTGAGTGCTCACTACATGCTGGGTGCTTTACATCTGTATGAGGCTCCACCATGTGCAGTTGCCTATATTCAATGGTTTTTGACCTACTGGAGTAGCAATTTGATTCAAATTGAGATTATGGATTATGATGTTCATTTTCAATTGCCTAGTAACAAATTGCCCCAAAGCTAGCGGCTTAAAACAACAGCGGTTTCTCATCTTACAGTTTCTGTAGGTCAGAAGCATGGGCACAGCATATCTGGCGTCTCTGCTCACGTCTCCCCAGGCTGACATCAAGGCGTCTGCAGGGGTTCTGATCCTCATCTGAGGCTCCTGGCCCAGGCCACGCCCATTTAGATGGTTGGGAGGATTTGATTCCTCGCAGCAGCGATGAGATTGAAGTCCTATTTTCCTGCTGGCTGTTGGATTGGGATGGTTCCCAGCTCCTAGAGGCCGCCCTCAAGGCCTAGCCATGTGGGCCTCCCACAGCATGGCAGCTTCCTCCTTCCCAGTCTGCCATGACGGAGTGCTATATAAGTAACAGTAATCACAGGAGTGAGTATCCATCACATTCCTAGGTCCCACCCACACTTAAGGGGAGGGGATTATGCAGGCTTGTACACGGGGATGAGGGGGGTTAGGACTCTTGGAGACCATCTTAGATTGCTGCCTTCCACAGTGACTGTATCTTTTTAACCTTTCAATAGTCCTCTAAAGTAGGGAGTAGTATTTTCCCTTTTTGATTAGGAAACCAGAGCTCAGAGAGGTTAAGGGACCTGCCCGAGGTTACAGTTAGCACATTTTGGAGAAGGGGCTCCAAATCCAGTTTCCTCAGACTTCAAAGCCTTGAGGCCTTCTTGAGGTTGGGGGTTGAGTTCTCCATGAGGGTCATGGTAGGGGCCTGGGTACCAGTGATAGTAGATGGTACCAAGGAGCTGCTGTGCTCTCTCTAGGGATGGGAGAGGCCTTCCTTATTCAGAGATGCCTCTGGCTCTGGGAAGCAAACCCAGAACTGGAGAAATCTCTAGGAAGCAGAGGCCAGAGAGTCAAGGGATGGCAGCCAGCTTTCCATGGTATCCAGATCCCATGGTAGTAGCTTACCATCCCTCCTCTCTCAGCTCACAGTTCTCCCTGCTTCAACCCAAGGGCATTGCTGGAGATGCCCTACCACTTGGAGGAGAAAGTAGGAAGGAGGTAAGAGGAATAAGGTTGGAAAGCTTGGGGGCACTGAGTATCAGGTTCAGCTAGAAATGCTTTGTCTATGGATAACAGAAAATCTGTTAATGGCTCAAACACAAAATATATTTATTTTTCTCAGATCACAGTGAGTCTGGAGGTAGGTTATCCCAGTGTGGGTTTATCAGCTCACTTTGCTATCGAAGACCCAGCAATCTTTCTCCTCTTCCATCACCCAAATGGTGGGCCTCATTGTTGCAAAATGGCAGCCTCTGTTCCAGGCATCACAACCACATCCAAAGATAGGAAGCAAGGCATAGGGCCAAAGGCTTCTCTTTGACAAGTTCTTTTTATCTGAAAAGCGCAGTCCCTCCCAAAACCTCTCACCAGACTTCCCCTTCTATTTTAATGGGTAAAGCCAGGTCTCATGTCCACCCCTAGACTAACATGTTAATTAGCATGGGCTGCGGTAACCAAATACCATAGACTGGGTGGCTTAAACAATAGAAATTTATTTTCTACTGTTCTGGAGGATGGGAGTCTGAGATCAAGGGGTGAGCATAGTTGGGCTTTAGGGAGGACCCTCTTCCTGGCTTCAGATAGCCACCTTCTCACTGTGTTCTCATATGACAGAGAAAGAGAGATCAAGCTCTCTGGGGTCTTATACAGGCACTAATCTCATCATGGGCCTCACCCTCATGACCTCAGATAACCCTAATTGCCTTCCAAAGGCCCTGTCTCCAAATACTGTCACATTGGGATTAGTGTTTCTTTCAATATATAAATTTTAGGAGGTACACAATTCAGTTAATAGCAACAAGGGACAGGAAAGTGCCTTCTAAGACTTTGGATGTTTCCATCAGATACCTGAACCAATGTGGGTTCTGTTAGGAAGAGAGTGAGGAATGCTTGCTAGGTGGACAGCCATGGACTCTGCCACACGAGGCTTTCCAAGTGATCCATAGCAACCCAAGCTCCCTGGGGGTGCCAGGGGCCTAGAGTTTGGCATCTCTGAGGACTAGCTCCTCAGATTTTCCTGCAGTCAGTAGACAGCCTGTGTTAGGTGACTGGGGACTGATTTTCCAAGCACGGCTTGGCCAGATCCCTGACTACCTCTCTTCTTGTTTTCTGCACAAGGAAAAAAACCCAAAACAGTATGATAAATTGACAAACATTCCTGACAAAACACAAGGTAAGGTGCCTCTGTCCTCTCCTATCACCTGCCTCCGATGGGCTAGGGTAGTGCCTGAAGGTCGCTATGGGAGAGCTGTATGCCTTTAGACCTTGAAGAATCCTCGGCAGGACACTGAAAGTCAAGGTGATTCCTGGCTTACCCTCTCCAAAATCTTGGCCAGGTTGTTCAAGTTCTCCGTCAAGTTTCTCAGTCTCTCCATCTGTAAAATAGGGGGAAATATTGGTCCTGTCTACATTCTATAAGGTTGCTATGAAGACAAAAGAGGTTGTATTTTATGAAGTTCTATGTAAACTGGAATGTGCTAAATAAAATTAATGGTGCTAATAGGCACCAGTAACTGATCACTACTGATACATTCATTCCTTCGATAATTGATACTGATCCTCATTTGCTATTGAATCTTTACAGTTTGAAGTGCTGAGGATACAGTGGTGAACAAGAATGACTGTCCCATAGAACTCACGATGGTGTGTGTGTAGGGGGGCGATATAACAAATGTGTTCATTTTTTTTATTAAGCCAATAATGTCTGTTAAGATAGGTGCTCTGCAGGTAAGTTTGGTGTTGTAGGGGACACTTTATTTTTTAAGATTTTATTTATTTATTCATGAGAGAGAGAGAGGCAGAGATACAGGCAGAGGGAGAAGCAGGCTCCCTGCGGGGGCCTGATGCAGGACTAGATCCCAGGACCCCAGGATCATGACCTGAGCCAAAGGCAGACGTTCAACCACTGAGCCATCCAGGTGCCCTGGTTGGGGGCACTTTAGACAGGATAAGCAGGTGACTTTGAGGTGAGATCCAAAGGATGAGAAAGCCAGCTGGGGGAGGATCTGGGGAAGGTAATTCAGTTAGGGAGAACAGGGAGTGTAAAGGCCCTGTGGCAGGAAAGACTTAGGTATGCTTGCAAAACTGCAGGGAGGCTGGTGTGGCTGGAGCAGTGTGAGGTAGAGAGTGAAGGGGGAATGAGGTTCGAGAGGAGATGTGGGACGTGGGGGTGGAGGGAGTGTGCGAGTCATGGCCTTGTGACCCACGCTAACGAGTTTGGTACTCTAACAGCATTTGGAAGTTTAAGGTTGTTAAACAGGAATAATATGATCTGATGCATTTTTTTTCCTTTTAAAGGTTTATTTATTTATTTTAGAAAGAGAGAGTGGTGAGGAGGGGCAGAGGGAGAGGGAGAGAGAGAGTCCCAAGCAGACTCCATGCTGAGCACAGAGCCAACATGGAGCTCGATCCCAGGACCCCGAGATCATGACCTGAGCTGAAACCAAGAGTTGGATGCCTAACCGACTGTACTACCCAGGTGCCCTGATCTGATTTGTTTTCTAAAAAAAACTTTGGTTACTGTGAAGAGAAGGGGCTGAGGCAGAGTGGGGTAGCACAGGGGAGGTGGGGTAGGACGGGGAGAAGCAGGAGTTGAAGTACGTTGCCAGGCAGGAGGCTAGTGCAGCACCCAGGGGAGACAGTGGTGACAGTGGTGTGGGGAAGAGCAGACAGATTTGGAATGTGTTTTTGAAGGAGAAGCCTTTATGACTTGATGAATAGGACGAGAGGGGGCATAAAGGAGAAAGTAATCGAACAAGCTTCCTGCATTTCTATTTTTAAGCTATCGGTTTCGTGATGGCAGAGGGCAGGAACATGACTCCATAAGACAGATGAAGAAACTGAGGTTAAGTAGCTTGTCCAGGGTCACAGCATTACCCAGTGGCCATGTGGGGATCCCAGTGTGGATGCACATGAGGCCAGAGCTCTTGCTGTCTTCCTTCGGCCATGTAGCATGGGAGAGATAATTATTCCAATAAATAATAATAATAATAATAATAATAATAATAATAATAATACAAAAAAGCCTCAGGAAGGAGAGCTCTTTAAGTCATGTGCAAATTGCTTTTTAGACCTTGATGAGGTGGCTTGGCAGGGAGACAATGCTTCCGGGTGAGGATCAGGATCTGAAAGGGGAGATGGGTGAGTGCCAGGGGCTGGGTGCCAATGTCCCTTTCCTCCTCAGCTCCTTCCTCTTCCTTTCGAGGATTTCTTCTGTAAGGATTGCTTCTGCGTGTTTGGGCAGAGAGCGGGGCAGAAGGAGACGGACAGGCCCCCCAGTTCTTCTCTTCAGCCCTGATGAGGCCAGGGGCAGGAGAGGGGAGAGTGAGAATGGGAGGAGGCACTGCTGGCCAGGATGGGGTTTGGGGAGACCTTGGGTCTGGAAATGCAGACACTCTCCATGGGCACCTCTAGATGGGTTTGGGCTTCAGAGGTCAAACTTGGTGTGTTCCCTGGGAATTTGGGTGACATGGGGCGCACCTTTCAGCCCCAGCTCCCTGGCCTCTAGAATGAGGGATGTCTGCCTCCTGGCATTGATACATAGGGTGGTGGGGTGTCAGATTAACTACCCAACAAAGGACGTGGTGCAGACTGTATCTGTGATTAACTTCCCCTCTCTGCCTGCCTGGGGTGTTGGCCAGATGAGCTTGGATTGCTCCATGGAAAAAGGAGGTGTTATTGGCAGGCTCTCTGGGTCCGGGGATCTCTGTGGGCTTGCTCGAAATTCCTGTTTCTGCCCGATGGTGGCTCACCTGTCCCCAGTCTGCTCTCTTTAAGGAAGGCTGGACAGCCATGGTGGCCAGTGGTGGGTATGCAGCTGCTTAAGGTCCTGCTCCAGCCCATTTAGGGGGCAGGGAGGGGAGAACATGGGGCATCCCTAGAGACCCTACTTCATTCTCTACAGGCCATCAGTGAGCGCTGGATTGCAGCTTACTACATGCTCGACACTTTTCTGTTTTGCCCCTGTGAGCTCTATCAATTCTCAGAAAACCCCTAGGAGAGAGGGATTTTATTATCCCCACTTTACAGATGGAGATACTGAGGCACAGAGAGGTTAAGTGAGGTCATTCACCTGGGCAAGAGCAGAGCTGACTTTTTGACTGAGCGGTGACTCTCCAAATCTGCATTCAGTGCCCCCCACCTTTTGCCAGATGTTGAAGGGATGCTTAGGGAGGGTTGTTGGGAAAAAGATGAACCATCTTTCCTTAACTTTTTAACCTCACAAACCTCTTTGGGAATCTGATGACCAGCTCTCCAAAAACAATGCATCTGTATGTACCCATATGCCACATTTTGCTTACAGTTCCAGGGAGCCCGTGGGGGGACCCCTGACCCGGGGAAAGCTGAGGGTGAGTGCTCTGAATGTGTTTCCTCCTATGCTGAGCTGGAGTCATTGCTCAGAGCTGCTGTGCAGCATTTATGGACTTTGCTTCGAGACAACCAGGGATGTGTGATGGTCAGTTTATTCAGCAGCTCAGCTCAAGAGTGAGCATATCTTGGCCTCAGACTGGGGCTCCCTGAGGGCAGGGCTGTGTCTCCCCCTCAGACTGCTGCTCCCTGAGGACAGGGCCATATCTCCTCCTCTCTCTGACTAGAGAGTCCCAGCCTCTACTTCCCACTCATTTAAGCCTCCCAGATGGGAGAGTGAGACCCTCAGGCTCCCTCCTTTAGCACCAGCAAAGAGGTCTTATTGTAACCTTTCCAGTGCTTTCTTCCTTTGTTGGGGGCCTGGGGACTTCTGACCTCACCAGCCAGTACATGGTCATTTTCTTGCTGCCACTGAATTGAAAATGATTCCTTGGGGGAAAGCAGGATGGAAGGGAGCCCTGGGCTCTGTTACTGGGCCTTGGTTTAAGGAACAAAAGAAGCCAAGCTCCAGGCTGCTGAGCGGACAGCTGAAGGGTTTTATGTTCTTTTGGGGAAAAAATACATTTGCCTGTTGGAAAAAAATTTCTCTTTGTGAGCTCTCCAAAGACAGAAAGTGGAGAAAAAGCACTTACGGTCTGGTGTGTCAGTGCCCTCGTGGTTGGGGCCCTGCTTTGGGGCAGAAGACCTGGTTTCCCCCCTCAGCTTCTGGCTGACTGTGTGCCTGTGGGCAAGTCACTCACTGTCTGTCACCCCGGGGAGTCCTCAGTGCTTTGGGGTGAGGGTCACAGAGGAGCTTTCAAGTGCTGTGTGGGGGTACCTTGTTGCAGTGGGGAAAGCTGAGGCCCCAGTGTCCTAACACAGAGTATTAGGACCACAGCCATCAGAAACATGATGACGGTGTGGGTGTGGGTGTGTGTAGGTGGGTGTGTATGGTGGGGAAGTTAATTGAAAGATGACTTCAAGGGCCTCATCCAGACCTGCAAAACTGGGCTCTGGGCAGGGGGCCCAGGAATCTGCCTTTTTACAAGGTGGACA
Source organism: Vulpes lagopus (assembly GCF_018345385.1). Taxonomy (NCBI): domain Eukaryota; kingdom Metazoa; phylum Chordata; class Mammalia; order Carnivora; family Canidae; genus Vulpes; species Vulpes lagopus. Next base: position 67,288,718 of record NC_054824.1, read on the forward strand.
CGGGCAAGTTCCAGGAAGTGAGAGGCCCATTGCTCCTGGCGGTGAAGCCATCATCTCAAGGCTATGAGAGTAGGCTCAGTGGGTCCTGAGGCTTCTGTTTGGGGTGAGACACATAGAGGGCCAAGTGTGGATGGAGTAAGGGACCAGAGAGGGTATAGGGTGCAGGGACTTAGGCAAAGGGGCAGAAGGGCCTCAGAGCTGAGTTGGGGGAAGAACAGGGGGCCAAGGAGGAGCCTGAGGCTGGGGTGAGCAGAGCACACTCACAGTGGGGTGCTGGGAGTGTATGTGTTGGAGGTGGACTCGGACAGGCGAAGGTGGAGGTAGCTTGTGTTGCCCATCCTGTGTGTCCTTTTTCACCCAGTAGACCTGAGCACCCACCAGGAAAGTGACTGCTCTGCTCAGCAGCGGGCCAATGATGACTAACCCTCTGACCAGCCTCACTATGACCTAAAGCTCCAGAGCGGTTCCGATGGAGGATATGTGTTAGCCCTACTTTCCATATGGGGAAACTGAGGCTTAAGGAAGACAAATAATTTGTCGAGCTGGGATGTGAACCCATGGACTTAGCCCTGAGACTATACAGCTAAGGGAAAGTATAGGAGCCGGCCCTGAACATGACCAGATACCATGCAGGCAGAGAGACAAGAACCTCACTCAGCCATGTGGCCATTCGTTTTGGTCTTCCTTCATCTGTCTGATGTGCCAGCCCCCTGCTCTGAGTCAGGTGCTGGGCTGGCCTGCTGCAGAGGTGGGGTCCCTAGCATAGAGGGGCACACAGCTGGTGAGAGATAGATGCGCCCCTCCTTTTGCAGCCCAGGGTGTTCTGAGTGTGGACCTGGGGTCCTACAAGTAAGAGTTGCACACTGTAGACCAAAGGAGCTCAGGGGAGGGGGAGAAGAAATGGGTTGTTGATCAGGGCCCATTAGGGATGCAGAATCCAAGAGGATAGATAGGAATGTGTCTGGAAGGGTCACAAGGACAATCTCAGCAGGGCAGAGGGAAGCCCCAGGACTCAGAGTCCAGAGGTCACTCCAGAGTCCAGGGAGCTGCTGAAGCTAGATGGCTGGTTCTACTTCCTGGTGCAGGGTTGTGTCTCTGCCCCAGGGAGGGTGGTGGAGCCAGGACAATCTGCTTCTCCTTGCCTGCTTCTCTTTGAAAACAAGACCCACCCCATCTCTCCCTCTGTCTCTCCTGTTTCTCCTCTCTCTCTCTCTCTCTCACACACACACACACACACACATTGAAATCCAGGGTCTCACTAGCCTAGACATGATGAAACCTGAATTCTAGAACCCAGACCTTGGAGAAGTCAGATGCCCTCTCTCTGAGTCGCATCTTCCTGATTTATAAAAGAATTGGAAAACGTGACCTCTGAGGTCCCTTCCAGCTTGAATGTTCTAAGGTTTTGTGCAATTACAGAATTTCATTATAGAATTCAAAGATAAACCCCAGCACTCTCTTTAATAAAGTCTTGTCCTTGGGGCCCCCTCCCCACTTCTTTATTACTTCCAGCAGCTCACTGTGCCTCAGGTTCCACCATCACAGTCTCATCTTGGTATGAAGGCATTTTGTCCTTTATTGAAATTAAGATAGACACCTCTGCCTCCAAACCTAGGATGCCGCAGGATGAGGTGGCCAACCCAGGTATCAGTCAGCCCACTTTGGGGTGGGTGAGCATATATAAAAGTGGTATCTTACCTGTCTCCTCCCTGGGGGTTCCTGCCCCCTTCAGAGCCACCTTGCATGTCATTTCATCTGTTGCTCACTGCAGTGGGCTGGGAGGTTTATCAGATGGTCTCCAAAGTGACAGCTTGCCTGGAGCAGGTCTGGTGCAGGAGTGTGGAGACCAGCAGGGTGTGGATCTTGGGGCCATGGAGGACTAACTGGGGTGGCTGCCTTCTGGGAAGAGGGCCCTGAGTGAAGAGAGTGGAACAGAGGGTGGGGACCTGGGGATCCCCTTCTTGGAGACATCTCTGGGAATCTTGGGGACCAGAGCTGGGGTGACTCGTGAACACAATCTGGCACCTCCCCAGCAGCAGGGGATGCCACGTGCCGGCACCCCCACCAGGTTGCTATGGATCTGACTGTCTGTCTCAGCTGGACTTTCGCCCCCTCCTCAGGATGGTGAGCACTGACTGTAGGGTCAAATTGCCCCTACAGGCTGCACTCCTTATGGCTTTGGTGGCAGTGATCCAGGATAAGGCCTCCTTATAGGTCTTCCTGGCTTTACCACTGCTTGTTCCGTGCCACTCCCTGAGCTTCAGTCTGCCCCCTCCTCTGGGAGAAGATGGAACAGATGATCCAGAGGGTTCCATCCAACTCTGACAGCTGGAGTTGGCGGTCAGGAAGCCACACAGATGAGTGTGGATCACCTCTCTGTTCTGAGGAAGGGGCTCTTGTGGAGTGGAGGGAAGTGGGAGGAGGGGGAAGACCCCTGGGGACATCTGGAAGGGTGGTGGGACAAGGCTGAGATGGCTGGCAAGGGCAGAGCTTCCTTTAGGGCAATGTAGGAAGGAGCCAGTAGCTCACACAGCTGGGAGGGCTCACAGGAAGTCCTTCAGGGCTGGGGTGTGTGTGGGCCTTGCACGAGTCAACAAGGGTCTTTGATGAGCAGGTCTCTCACTGGGCCTCTGGGTCTCAGTCCTTCTAGAAGACTGCCTGGGAGCTGCCAGGGTTGGGGTTGGGAAAAGGGTTGAAGAACTGGATATTTATCCCCCAAATCCTGCTCATCATTGGTTGAAGGCTGCCCTGAGGAGCATAAACATCCTGGTATTTGCAGCTGGCTTGCCAGAGAAAGCCCCCTGGAGAGAAGCAGGCACCGGAGGAAACCCTGGCTGCAAAAGGGAACTAGAAGGGCTGACAAGAGAGGGTAGGGCATCAACAATCTTCAGGGCTGGCTCTGCTGTCTCCATTGTACAGATAAAGAAACAGAGGCTCGAAGTTGTGTCATTTTCCAGCCAGAAACTGAGTTTCCAGTGGCTGTGTTGCTTCGTGACAGCAGCAGGTCACGTGGAACGGTGGACACCAGAGGCACAGGCCCTCCCCTTGTCTGATCCCTCTATGCCCCCCTTCCACATCTGTAAGATGGGGTGATGCCTGCCCAGTACTGACCTTGCGGGGCAGGGTGAGAATTGGGAGTTAATATTCGTAGAACACTTAGCTCAGTGCCTGACCCGTCCGTGGGGTTCAAGAGTGAATGGAAGCGGGGAGGTGTGGCTTGCCCCCGGTTCTAGACCTCTCCATCCTCAGACGTGTCCATTATCCTGCTACAGTGCCTTCCAGTCTGATGATCAGGGTCACGTGTTAGCTTCTGGCCTTGACCACAGAAGGACCCTGTTCAAATGAGTCTGCATCCTGTGGGAGGTGTCACTGGTTAATCTCTCAGCATAGGTGAGCTGATCCAATAAACTGGCTATGACTTAGTTTCTCACTCAGAGAATGGGACCCTAGATGGCTGAGTTTTGTTTGCTTGATTTTACTTTATTATTATTGTTATTTTTTTTCTTGAGAGGTAGAGATGTGATAAGAGGAGAATTTCTAGAACAGGCTAAGCCATTGGGCCGATGGAGATTTGACTCAAGAGTGAGCTCCTAAAAAAAAAAAAAAAAAAAAAAAGAGTGAGCTCCTTCGGGCTGCTGGGTACCCAGGGCATGTTTGGCACTGGTAGGGATGGGAGGTGGGTAGTCACACTCCTCAGGAAGCGGAGCCCAGGGGCCTCCAGGGCCCTCCCTGGGCTGGCTTTAATGAGCATTTAATAGATGTCTCCCCCAGGAGCCTCCTCTTCATGTTTTGCCTGCGGCCAGGCCTGAGGCAGTCTCCGGGTCTCACCTCAGGCCTGACTCCCTTGAGACCATCCTCTCCTCTGGCTGTGCTGACTCTTCCTCTCTCCCCCTTTCAGGAACCTTTTGGACAAAGACATGTTTTCCAAGTCCGATCCACGTAAGTCCTGCTCTGACACTAATAAGAACAACAGCAATGACGTTATGACCCACTGCAGTGACACACTTGAGCCCTTCCTGAGCGCCAACTATGTGCCAGGCCCCGTTCCGGGTGCATTCAGGCTGTGACTGTTTTACTGATACTGTCTGGAGAAGGAGGGCTGGCGTGTCTGACCCTCCCCAGCCCCCAGGAACTGTGAAGGACTCAACCCAACCAAGGGGGTTGGCAGGGTCAGGGTGTCTGGGGCCGGAAGTTCCCAATCCCAGGGAAACCAGTTCAGAGCCAGCCCCAACTGGCTGTGGTCCTGGGGGCATGAGCACTGATTTTCAAGTCCAGGGATCTAGCCCTAAGCAATGCCATTCAACTCTATCACCTTAGGCAGGTCATTGGCCTCTTGACCTCAGTTGGCTTATCAGTGGAGTGCGACTGATGCTAATAATAGGCCTCATGAGACTGCCTTGGGCTCTAAAAGGATGACTGAATCAGGTGTCAGATGCTCTCTCCTGCCACATCTCTGCAACTCAGTGCTCCACATGCCCTCTATCATGTTCTGGCCTAGATGCGAACAGCCCCTGACCCCCTCCACAAGGAGCCTCTCCCAGACATGCTTATGTTCTAGGCCCCCTTCTCCAAGCAGACCCTGCTCACTCCAGACCCAGCAGTGCTACCAGGCCAAAGTCTCCTGAGGGGCCTCCCCATCCAGAACCCTCCCCATCTGGGGCCCTCACTTTCTTCTTGGCCTGGGTCTTAACTCTATCTTTCTCTTCTCTCCACAGTATGTGTCATGTATACTCAAGGGATGGAGAACAAGCAGTGGCGGGAGGTAGGTGGCCCCTCCCCCCCTGAAATATCATCGGCCCCTCACTATCTGTCTCTTTGTCTAACTCTGGAGATATCCCACCTGATATGTTTTGAAGTGCAGCATCTAAGCCCCTGGGGAGGATAATAAGGAGTTTTGTCCCTGTTGTCGGAGGAAGAACCATAGTGAAGAAGAAAGTTCCTGCCCTCTAGAAGGCAGTCGGAGGGAGAGATATGCCCTGGCCTCAGGGAGCCCCAGTCTGAGGGGAGACACAGCCCTGCCCTCAGGGAGCCCCAGTCTGAGGGGAGACACAGCCCTGCCCTCAGGGAGCCCCAGTCTGAGAGGAGACACAACCCCGGCCTCAGGGATCCCCAGTCTGCTCCTCAGGGAGCAGGAGACAAAGGGAGCCTGGACCCAACAAAAGGGATCTCCTTGTCTGGTGGCCTAAGACATGGGTATAGCAGCTAGCGCCATGTCTCCTCTAGAGCAGCCTTCCCTTGTTTCTGACCAACCTGAGCAGTCAGCTAGGTGATTCCCTCACCAGGAAACCTTCAGTGACTCCTCTCTGCTTTGGATCAAGTCCCAACTCTTTAGTCTGGCTTCCTAGCTCTGCCAAGAGCCTGGGGAGTTCCCCCCGCCCCCTCCCCATGACACGACAAGAATGAGAAAGCTTCGGTAACTCAGACTTTATTAACAAACCTCCTCTTCCTTGTTGGCAGATTGGTCTGAGCATCACCTGCCCTGCTCTCCACCTCTTGTCCCTAGATGTGGCAGGAGGAAGTGGCTGAAGGGGGTGAATTTTATCCATAAAATGTGTGGGAAATATTTCCATAGGGGCTGGGCTAAAGTTTACTTTTTCGCTCTCTCCAAGACTCTAAGCCAATTAAAGTGGGAATCAGATTGCTGGGGAAATATTTAGCCTACTTAAGTGAACTAATTACTTTTGAGGCCTTTTGGCCAAGCTTCATAGACAGCACCAATGTGCTAATGTTGTGGTGATTCATTCAGGCAAGTTCTGGAAGGGCCTCTTCAGAAGACACTGCTGCTCTCGCCATGAATGACCTTCAGTAATTGAGATTTGTCTCCATTTGGGTCAGGGGCCCACTTGCCACGTGGCATCATTACCACCCGCGCCCTCAGGGTGGAGCAAGCAAAAGGTGGGAGGAGTTGGTGTCAGTTACACTTGTGCTTCACTGCTGGCTCCAGCCCTTCTGGAGGTGGGATCTGGAGCAAGTTCCTTACCCTCTCTGTGCCTCAGTTTCTGCATATGTAATATGAGGCTAAGACCTCCCTGGAAGGCCCGTGGTGAAGGGAAAACAAGTGATGAGTGTAAGGTTGCTGGTGTGTAGTCATTGCTCGGTAAATACCATTGCATAGCATCATTTAGAATGTTCAGAGCCTCCCGGTCACTCCCCCATCGGTCAATATTGGCAAGAATAAACATTGTGGTATCCCTTGCAACATCCCAGGTGCAGTGGGGAAAGAGGGAGACAGCCAAAAGAACAGTTTCACCAAAAGCTTGAGCTGGATTGGAGTTTGCCGCCTGGAAGGGGAGATTCACATGTGTGAATAATCCTAACAGGAAACGGGGAGCAGAAGAGTATCAGTGAGAATAAAATGGGAATTCAGAGGAGAGAAAGTTCCGGCCAGCATGCCACGTTTAGCCAAAGCCCTTTGATAGCTCATTGGACTTTTAAAAATCAAACATGACGAGACACAAGGCAGCTGGCTACGGGGTGCATGAAGTGGAGCCGTGGAGAATGTGGGTCACAAGGAACTGCAGGGATCGTTGGGCCCCACCTCCCATTCTATAGAGAGAGGCCAGAACAGGGCTCAGGTGGTGGAAGCAGGGCCCTAGACCCCCGTGCAGTGAGGGCATCCAGTTGGAGGAGCTGGGTCTCAGTGAAGCTGGGGGCCATGGCACAAGGGCCCAGCCACACAGGTGGCGACAGAAGCGAAGGCATGGGGGAGGCCAAAATGAGCAGGTCAGTCCAGGTCCGGGGTAGCTGGGCGAAGTTATAATAATAAAGGGCTATTTATAAAGGAGTGCTCGGGGTTTAGATAAACCAGTGAGGGGTATGAATCACCTGGCTGGCAGGAGTAGGAAGTCATTACTACTCCAGGCCTGAGGAGGCCAGGGAGGCAGGAGGTTCCCAGAACCCCAGCAGGACTTCCCAAGAGGAGCAGGGGCCCCAGGCGATGTCACTCTCTTTCCACCCTCTACTCTCCTGTCGGTGGCCCCCCCTGGCGTAACCCCACTGGAAGCCCTGGGGTGGAGGACTGTTGATGCAGTCTACATGGGGTTGCCTCCCCTGCACTGGGCAGGGTGGACTGGGGAATGGATCCAGAGGGGCAAAGGGAGACAGTCCAGGGTGGACAGTAGGCGATGAGCGAGGCAGGGCAAAATACAGCAAGAGGCCACTAAGGGAGCTCATGGCTGAGGACGGCTGGGGTCGTGTCCCTAGAGATCGAAGAGCCTGCCCCGTGGATAGTCAACACCACATGCAGCTTTCAGGGGTGACGGTGGTAGAGCTCAGCCGCATGGGTACCCCTAGGACACAGGCTTCGAGCTGTTTCTGGAGACGGGAAGACACCTTCCCTATTCCTTTGAGGCCTTATTTTTTTGCCTGATTTCTCTATGACCCACAGAGGACATTTAAAGAAAAATCCAGATCTGCCTCTGGAACTGCCTCTGGGATGGAAGAAGGCTTTTGCTCGTAAATAGGAATCAGTTCCCACCTGTTAGTTCATTGCCAAACATCTGTTAGCAGAACCTTGGCCGGGAGGGGATCATCCTGTTACTAGGAGGCGTGAAGTGCAGGCACAGCAGTTTCTCCAGGCAAGGGCCAGGTCCCGGGTTTGCACAAGGCTGTGGAGGGACGAGAACTGTTCTCTCAGCCCCTGGCTGCCGGGTTTCAGCTGATTTTAACTGTTTGGGTCATTTTAAATGCCTTCTGAGAAAGCTCTGTCTTCCAGCACCTAAATCTGTCAATGCATTTTATGAAAATTGACTCAAGATGTAATTTTAGCCTAGCAAATTGAGCACTATTTGTATCAAGGGTTGCCTGCCTTTCGGCATGTCCCAGGGAAGGCAGGATGGCCCGGTAGGCAGGGTCCCAGAAATATTCTCACCAGGAGCACCTCTCCATTCCCCGTTTGCAAAGTGTGTGGGCGGGTAATCCCTGTTCCTTGCTTGCCAGGCAGATGTCCTGGCCCAGGGCCCCTTGGAAAGGAGGAGATGGGTGTTACGGAATTGTAGGGCGTCCGAGTGCTGGACCCACACCTCCTGCAGGGCATTGGCTCCCGCGACCACACCCACACAGCCCTGCCAGGGTGCTATTTTTGAGCAGCCTCAGTTCCTAGAACATTTAACACCAGCTGGGAATGCCAGTTCATCTCTAAATGTCAACAAGAACGTGTGGATACCTACTGTGTGCCAGGGTCCTCCCGCAAAAGGGGACCAGACACTGTTTACAACCAGAGGAACTCCCTCTGGCCTCAAGAAGGTAGCGATAATGACAACAGCAGTAAGAATGCTAAAAGCAGGGGTGTCTGGCTTCGGCTCAGATCATGATCACAGGGTCCTGGGATGGAGGCCCTGGTCAAACCCTTGTTTGTTGGCCCTTCCTCAGCAGGAAGTCTGCTTCTTCCTCTCCTTCTGTCCCCTCATCCCCCATGTTCTCTCTATCAAATAAATAAATAAATAAAATCTTAAAAATTAAAAAGGAACGCTAATAGCTGACACTTATGTAACAGTGACATGCCGAGCACGGTTCTAAGTATTTACATGTAGTAACTAATTTAATCCTCACAACCACTCCATGCAGAAGATATTATTATTATTATTGGCCCCGTTTCACAGAGGAGGAAATCGAAGTACAGAGAAGTCAAATGTGAAAGCCACATCTGGAACATGATGTCATAAGAACTATGATAGTTATGTATAAAGGGCAAAATTCCACTCATCCCAAATTCGACCCTCCTTAGACACACAGGGCAAGTTGATTTTCTCTTCCAAATACTCTTTTCCTCAATATCTGAGGACAGCTCACATTCCTGTTATTCCACTTTGGGGCAGGTTTTTTGTTTTTTTTTTTAGGATTTTATTTATTTGACAGAGAGCCAGTGGGTGAGAGAGAGCATGAGCAGGGAGTGGGGGCAGAGGGAGAAGGAGAAATAGGTTCCCTCCTGAGCAGGGAACCTGACACCAGGCTCCACCCCAGGACCCTGGGATCAGGACCTGAACCGACTGAGCCACCCAGGTGCCCCCACTTTTGGGCAGATTGAGAGCATGACCATTTCTATCAGTGCTTCCTCTATATCACGGTCTCTTGTCCCTTTACCAATCCGGTCACTTCCCACTGGAACACAAGTCCACACAGAAGTGTTCGCCCCCCCAGAGTGAGTGTCCTGCACTGCCCACTTATTTGTCTAGTCCCGAGCACCATAGGTTGGCCCCCTCTGCACAGGGGCTTGAACCAGACGATCCTGTTCCTGCCTCCAGTCTCTGATTCTGTGTGTTTCTGAGGGTCGTATTATCGGTTGTACTCTCTAGTATTCCCCTGGCCTTCCTGGCAGGCGTCTCTGACTTATTTCATCTTGAATGTGGGGCTTCTGGGTCTTTCTCGCACGAACTGCTATCCAAAGAGGATTCCCGCAGCTCAGACTTTGCGACTGAATTTTTGGCCTTCAGTGGGAGATTTTACATTTATCTTTGTTATTTAGTAGATTTGTCATTTGGTAGATTGAGCCTGTTTGGCCGTGAAGATCATGTTGAATTATGATCGTGCATTTGGCATCTGAGTTCTGCCTCCTGGTCCTGCGTTAGCAACAGTCACTGTCTACAAGAATGATAAGGGGTTTGGAGCGCCTTGGGTGGCTCAGTAGGTTAAGCATCTGCCTTCCAGGCAGGTCATGGTCCCAGGGTCCTGGGATTGAGGCCCGAATCTGGCTCCCTGCTCAGTGGGGAGCCTGCTTCTCCCTCTCCCTAATGCTACTCCCCCTGCTTGTGCTCTCTTTCTCTCTGCCAAATAAATAAATAAAATCTTTTTTTAAAAAAAAAGATAGGTTGAACAGGATGGAGTGTTATGGTCCCGCACTGGAGATCTTTTCCCAGGTTGACCTAATTTCTCTAGTTGGTCTTTGAGGTATGCCATTCAGCCACCAAGGAGCTACATAATCTGGTTATAATCCATCCCATGTTTCTTGAACTGTTCTCCAAGCGCTTCATGAACAACCATCCTTTGCCTTGTCACATGAAGCCCTGAACTTGACATCTAGCCCTGCATTCCCGACCAGCTCTGAGATTTACTGACAATGGGACGTGGGCAAAGTCTTCTCTGAGTCTTAGTTTACTCATCAATAAAATGGAGCTAGGAGTCCTTCTTAGGAGGACCAGCTAAGATAACACTGGTGGAAATGCCTGGAAATACCACTGCGATGTGCTCTTGCCCAGCTTGAGTACCCGGGTGCTCTGTCACAGTGGGAGCAGCCATACTTGGACCAAACCAAACCTGAGTTCCGTTCTCTGCTTGGGACTCCAGGGTCCAATTGGCTCTAAGGAATGAGGGCTTCCAGGAGAAAGGCTTAAAGGGAAACATCTCAGCCTTGTGTGGAAGGGTCCTTCATCAGGAGGGGCTCTTCCAGGAAAGTACTGGACCCAGAGGTGCATTTATCATCATGCTGTTCCCAAACAGCATTGCAGTGTAGCACACTGGCACAGCGTGGGACCCCTACTCCCTGCCCCTCTGGTGACTCTGTTCTACCCTGCTGTTTGTCCTGGGGTATCTCCTCAGCCTGCCCCCAAAACCCTGCTTCTCTGAGTGGTGGCCTATCTGGCTCCTGCCCCCTTCCAAGCCCTGATCATCCTCCTTGGCTCTGACCTTAAAGTTCACCCCCATGCCCACCCCCAGCAGCCAGTGTTTTTTTTTCTTCCCTTTAGCTCCTCCTGACCAGAAGAGGGCCTTTTCCTGGTTCCAGTGGCTCTCAAAATCACACCTCAGGAATTCACCTGTTTCCTGAGCCTCTGAGAGAAACCATCAACTTCTTAGACTGGTCTTCGAGCCTCTCCCACTTGGACTGCCCTAAAATTGGCTCTGAGAGAGGAACTAGCCCTGAGTGAACCCCTGCAGGTGCTCTGGGGCTCATCCGTAATGTTGTAGCCACCTGTGAGGAGAGATGAAGTGGTTTGTCCAAGGCCTTTGTCCTTTAGTTGACAAAGGCCTTTGTCCTTTAGTTGTCCTTTAGTTGTCCTTTAGTTGATGTCCTTTAGATTGGCATTCAAATCTGTTAGGAAGCCACCTAACCCTGGATGGCTGTCCAGAGCTGTCAGGCCTTTGGGGCAGATGCCAGCAGCCTCCTACAGAAGTGGGTGTGGGCACAGCTCTGCTTCCACTGAACCTCGACACCAGAGCCTATGTGACCAGGAATGCAGGACTTGGGCCAATTTCTGCCACACGCATCAGCACGCTAAGCTGAACCATATGGATTTGCAGGTTGCAAATTTGAAAAAAAGTAGCCATTTCACATAGTCTAATGGTTAGGTTAGACTCTAATCTCATATTAGCAGTTGTCCCTAGTTACCTGCTTGTCCTTACCAGTTCAGTGAGGTCCCAGGGTCTTGCCTAAAGCTCCCTGGAAGTAGGCCGCAACAGATGATGTTCCAGCACACATGAGAATAGCGCAGCCTCCACTGGCAGGAGAGCCCAGGGGTATCAGAAACCCAGGCCCCCTCCCAAGGCATGAGGTCTCTGCAGGTTCTTACTCCCTGCTTGAGCAAGTGCTTGAACGCTTGTGTGGCCCTGCCAGCCATACACGTGTCTCTCCACACCTTCCTGTTGGCTGTGAAAATCATTGCCAACCTCCCTCTGTTAAAAGGGTTCTCCAGTGCCTGCAAGATAATGTATTTGAGGTAGCATCTCCTAGTTAGGGTTTTTCAAATGTAACATCCACCCCTAGGGTGGATGAAACTTACTTATAAAACAATTTTAAAGATTTTATTTATTTATATTATTTATATTTATATTTTTACTTATTTATTTGACAGAGAGAGAAAGAGTGCAAGCAAGAGAGCACAAGCAGGGGGCATGGCGGGCAAAGGGAGAGGGAGAAGCAGGCTCCCCCACTGAGGAGAGAGCCTGACACAGGGCTCAATCCCAGGGCCCTGGGATCAGGACCTGAGCCAGAGGCAGATGCTTAACCAACTGAGTCACCCAGGAGCCAGTGGATCATTATTATTGTTAAACCTCGAAGCAGGAGACAAGCCTCTCTAGGAGATAGACACCAAGGCAAGCATGGGGTTGGCTTTTTAGACTGCTTTTTGCAGAGAAGAGTCCACCTCTTCAAGGAAAGGTCTCACTTGAGTCTCAGGGCCCGTGGACAGCCTCTGGTGGCCTTTGCTCTTGTCATGCAGCCGAATTTTCAGGGCCCTCACTTGCCATCAGCAGGAGCAGGCAGTCTGGGACGGAGGCCTGCCTTTGGGGATCAGGTAGGTCATGGGCGCCTGCTCACAGTCTTAGGGTTAGGGCTCTATCTTTTTTTTAATATTTTGTTTATTTATCCATGAGAGACACACACAGAGAGAGAGAGAGAGAGAGAGAGAGAGAGAGAGGCAGAGACACAGGCAGAAGGAGAAGCAGGCTCCATGCAGAAAGCCCGATGTGGGACTCAATCCCAGGTCTCCAGGATCAGGCGGCCCTGAGCTGAAGGCAGACGCTCAACCACTGAGCCACCCAGGTGTCCCTGAACCTGCTTTGGCACAGTGAGGTACTGTCAGAGTGTCCCCTGAAATTCTGACTGTCCCTTCCCTTCAACTCTCTGAGCTTTAGTTTTTTCCCTCAGTGTATGGGATCCTGATGTCTGCTCACTGGGCTGTGGTGGGGACTCTATGACAGAGTTGCTCAGCACAATGCCTGGCTGTGCTCAACACTTGTCGATATTATTATGCAGTCGTGTCAGATGAAGCTGTGAAGAGGCTCTGTCTCCTGCCCCACTGCTCCCTCAGGAGGAGGCTGCATGGCATTCCTGTTGCAGGTGTGGCTCCTCCTGAGGTTAGCCGCACCTCATGACCCCCGTTGGCCCTCAGCACACCCCAGATGAGGAAGCAGAGGCACAGAGAGGTCCCTGCTTCCCCCATCACCTCAGCTAGAGAGTGTGGAGCTGGGGCATGATATGGTCTCCTGAGTCCTCCCATCTGGCCAGGCTGCTAGCTCCAGGGTTTGATGTGGTGTCAAGGGCCAACTGTGAACTTGTGTGTGGCTTCTGCCTCCTCTTCCCCCACTCAGCGAGAGACGTTTGGTTAGTCCTGTGTCATACATTCGGCAGGAGCCTGAGATATCTCTGAAGAGAGGAGTTTGCTTTTCTGCGAAAAGCCAAGGTTCTGGTCTAGGTCGTTTGGCGGCTCATATGTACATCTCTTTAACTCTTCAGTGTTAGAGTCCGGGTACACTTCACGGTTGTGACTGAGCTGTGGAAAGCATGGGCTCCAGAGTCAGGGTGACTGGGTCCTAACCTGGGCCACCACCTTCCCAGCTGGAGCTCTTGGGCAAGCGCCGTGGCTCACAGGCCTGCTGCGAGGGGTGAAGGCGCTAATTCAGGGAAAGCGCCTGGCAAGAGAAAATAAACTGCTCAACAGTGACTCCTTGGAAGAAGCCCCAAAGTGAGAAACCAGAGCTTCACCTGGAGGAAACCACCGTGGGTGGTGTCACTTCAGACACCCTGATGCCACTTGGCAGGAGCTATGGGCATTTTGGGGTGCTCTGGAGAACAGGTGCCTGTAGGGCAGGACTTGCTCAGGGCCCTCCCCGCGCAGGCTGCGCCAGACCTAAGGCTCAGTCTCCTGGCAAGATCAGGGCATGTCTGGTGCAGAGTGTTTGGCCAGGGACTTGGCGGCGAGGCTTATTGGTAAAACGGCCATTCCCCCAGGAGCTGGGACTTTTTAACAGATTATCTGGAACAATGGCTAATTGGGAACCAAGCCTTTTGTCAGGAAGTCTTTCATTATAAGCTTGGCCCTTGCTGCTGCTGTCTGGGGCCAGGGAGGGAAAATTCTCCATCCAGGCCTGAGCAGGAGGGAAGGCCTTCGGAGCTTCCAGTCTCCTCACTCACCTTTGCCCTTCCTCACCTAGAGGCCTTAACACAACAGGAAATGGTCTGGAAGGTACCAGGCCACAGAAGTCATGGTTCACCCTGCTGGGCTTAGCCCCTTCCTCTCTCTGGGCCTGGCTTTCCTCACTCTCTGAGGAGGAGTGGGTGGCAGCAGAATCCTGGACCCCTCCAGTGAGGGAAGCGCAGAAAACTTCCCAGACCAAGACAGTGTGGCTCTGGTACGGAACCAGGTCCTCTGTGCTCCCCCTCAAAACCTAGGCCCTGGTGCCCAGACCTCGGGCCATTCTCCAGCCTCGAGCACCTGCTGGGCCCCTGTTCCCAGCACCAAGCACACCGCCTTTTCCAATTTCTATTTGAGTCAGATAGCTTTCTGGCCTCCTCTAATTTTAATCCCGGTGAACATGATTCATGAGGGGCCAGGGCTGGGCTCTGCAGCAGGGCTTTTAGAATCACCAATTAAGGAGCCTTCAATTATATATGAAAATTATAGGGGAGCTTGGGCTGGGGAAGGGGGGCAGCTTCGACGTAGAGAGCAGTCTGTCAGCTCCGGCCTCCTTCTGTCCCAGGCAGCACAGCCACTGGGGGTTTGCAGCTGGAGGGAGGTCTCTGGAGCTTCATCCAGCTGTAATTTGTAAAAAGGCCAGAGCTACTTAAATCTGGGGCCGTGAACATTGTTCAGGCTTGCAGAGCCACCCACTCATTATTGAGGCAGGGGACTGTGGTGAACACCATTGGACGCGGTGGCTCCGTCACTCCTGGAGCCCTGGTCCTCCCTCCCCACTGCTGGGTGCCTCCGGGAGGTCCTTCTGGCCTCCTGAAGCTCCATTCTCTCATCCCATAAAATGGGAGAACAATAATAACGTCTCCAGGGGTCATTGAGGGCATTAAATAAGATCATGGATGTCGAAGTGTTTTGAAGATGGGAGTCACTATACTAAGCAGAAGGAGAAAGAGAATTTGATGGAAGGAAGACCTGAGAGAAACCTGACAGAGGGGGTGACAGACTTTTAGGAGAACAAGGGTGCTGCTCAGGGCTAGGGCTGACCTGGCCTGGGTTCCCATCACAGCCCTTTTCCTAATGAGCTGTGTGACCGGTGTCACAGCATGAACCCTTCTTCTCTGACTCTCTTTTCTCATTGGTTGAGAGGATTTTGTTCCTCCCAGCTCCAGAATATTTAGGTTCTAGGTCAAGTTGTTAATCAACAAATGTTTATGGAAATCACAGGAGGGTATGCGTGCGTGTGTGTGTGTGTGTGTGTGTGTGTGTGTGTTGGGGGGGGTCTGTAGGGATTGGAAGTGTTGATGGGGGGCACCTGGGTGGCTCAGTGGTTGAGTGTCTGCTTTGGCTCAGGTCATGATCCCAGGGTCTCAGGATCGAGTCCCATGTCAGGCTCCCTGCATGGGGCTTGCTTCTACCTCTGCCTGTGTCTCTGCCTCTTTCCCTCTCTCTCTCTCTCTCTCTGTCTCTCATGAATAAATAAATAAAATGTTTAAAAATAAAAATGAAATGTTGGTGGGGGGTGAGCAGAGGAATAGGTCAGGCTCACTCTTCTGTGCCATGTGACCTGGGGCTACCCCGACCCTCAGGAAGAGCCAGCAAGTTGGAAGAGGGAGCAAGCATTGAAGAAGTTCAGAGGCTCAGCTGTAGGTAGGAAAACAGGAATAAGGACTGGATAGGATATAGTCCAAGCTTCACTCACAATATTAATCTCTTATTAGCTAGTGACTACATCAACCCTTACTGATTTGGAACTAGGCCAGATAGCCTGGGTTCGAATCCTGTTTCTCCCCCCACCCCCACCCCGCACAGCTGTATGACCTCAGGCAAGTCACTGCCTCTCTCCGAGCCTTATCCTAGTTAATTTATCTGTAAAATGGGGGTAACCGTAGTGCTTCATAAAGTTGTTATGAAGATTAAATGAGACAAAATGTGCCCCTTTAGGGCTATGTGAGGGTTATTCTCGGCTCTGCAGCAAACATTCCAGGTCACACTTCATGCACATTCCCTTCTGTCCTTCCCCTGGAGAAACAATGATTTGCTTTGTCTTAGCAGTGGGGAAATGCATCCCTGAGGGGCTAATCTAGGTGGCCTCCACTAAATAAATAATAGCAACAGAACTCTGGCTGGTAGGGGTCCTAGCTACCCCTCTCTACACCACCCTGGCTCTGGGCCCCAGTACCCTCCAGCCATGGACATTTGCGGGGAGTTGCAGATGGGTTGTGAGGAAGGAGAGAACCAGACTTTAGAAATCTAGAAGCAACAGAGAAAGCCTCTTTCCAGGCTGCCCTGCTTTGCACCTTCTCATGAGTAATCTGTGTGTCTGAGCCGGGGTTGAGAGGGTCCTCCTCTCCCCACCCTCACTAAGCAGCCTTCTTGCCCAAAGGGTCCTTCTGCTTTACCTCTCCTGTTAGTGGCAGGAGATTGAATTTTCTTCTCCAGGTCTGGGTCTCTAAGCAAACTTTAACATTCTACTGCCTTTTTAAATGTTTATTTTTAAAATATTTTATTTATTTATTCATGAGAGAGAGAGAGGCAGAGACACAGGCAGAGGGAGAAGCAGGCTCCCTCCATGGAGCCCAATGTGCGACCCCCCCCAGGACCCTGGGATCACATCCTGAGCCAAAGGCAGATGCTCAACCACTGACCCACCCAGGTGTCCCAAGCTTTTTTTCTCTCTCTAACAAAGGCCTTAGGCATTATTGGACCCAATTTTGTGGAATGCCCACCAGGAGTGCAGAGCCTAGATCTTAAAGGAGTAGCTGCTTGTGTAAGAGCAAAGGGACAGTCCTGCATTTCCCCTTCCGTCTTGCCTGTATGTGGATGTCTGGAGAGAAGCCACTTGGAGCTGGGGCCTCTTGGGCATGGAAGGTGAGCAGGAAGTGTTAGCAGTTATAGGCTGGGAGCATCTTAGACATAAGGCTGAGGTCAGAGACCTAGGAGAGCCACACTTCCTGGACGGACTGGGCCAGGGTTCAGGATTTGGGAAGGACCAGAGTGTAGAATCACTAACTTACAGAGCTTTTTTTTTTATGTCCCAGGCTGCCTTCTAAGCACATTCCATAAATCAAATCATATAAGCCTCCCATAACCCGACAAAGTGTGTATAGATAAATTGGCGATCCTATTTTACAGAAGAGCAAAACGAAACATGGGGTGGGAGGGGCAGTAAAAGGGATTTCTCCTAGGTCATACAGCCAATGGAGTAGCGAAGCTAGATTTGAACCCAGGAAGCCTGACCCCAGACTCTGTTCTATTCACTTCACTATTCACTGCTTCTCTGTACTTCTTTATGTGGAAAACCATAAAAATCTGTCTTCAAAGGTAGAATCGGTGGTTCTTTAATTTTTTGGAAGGCATGTTTCCCTTTGAGAAACTGACAAAAACCATACCTCCTCCACCCAGAAAATGCAGACATGTACAGACAGACATTTGCATTCGATTTCAGGGTGCCACACACCCACTTAGAGCTGATTGAAAGCCTCGGACTCTGACTCTAATCTGGTAGGTGTTCTCCACTAACTGGGCCTCATGCTGGCAGCTCTTTGGATGGGGCTGGGATGGCCGCTCTCTACAAAGTGGAGGAGGCTGGGGTGGGACCCCTGGTCCCTGGGAGTTCCCACAGGGCCCTTAGGTGGGACATCTGTGCTGAGACCCCGCATCCTAGAAGGCAGTCACAGGACATTGCGTATCTTGGCTGCATGAGCAGGGGTCACTGGTGTTAGGAACGTGACACGGTGTTCCAGCGGAAGGAGTGGGGTGGGGACTGTTCTTGGTTTTATGTTCACTTGAGTTGGCAACTGTATGTATATGAACATGTTTGCAAGAGAAAAAATAGATCAGTCATGGCCCCAGCAGGAGAGAGAGTTTACTTGGTTTAACTGAAGAGTTTCAAGGGAGTTCTTTCAAAAGTGTGGGTGAGGTTGAGGAAATCCACAGGCAAAAGTGGAGCACCAGGGCCCAGCAACAGCAGGGAGCTGCTCTCATGGGTGGTGGGAGGTGACAGTGCTACCGTCTGTGAGTGAGAGCCAGAGCATGGTCCTGGGAAAGGCAGCCCCTGCCTGAGCCATGGTGCCAAGGCTGGGCCAGCATGGGAAGAAATACCCCAACCTCTCTCTCCACCCATCTTCCATCTGCTCGTGCCTCCCATTGGCCAACCCAGCTGGAGGCCACAGGGAAGGGAACCAGGGTGATGGTGTTCAAAGGGAGAACGGGTCCCCCGGAGTGTACAGCAGCACAGAGAAGGAGCTGGGTGGGATGGGGGCAGCAGCAGGAGACTCTCTGGCACAGAGAATTAGCCTCCGAATGGGTACAGGCCTAATTGCCAGCCCGTTACCCCGCTGCAGGTCAGAAGGCCCATGTCTTGGCAGAGGACGCCCCTCCTCTCCGGGCCTCACAGCTGGATGTAGAATGGGAAGACCTTACCTGCCTAACCTGGGTTCTCAATCCCAGCCCAGCAACGGCCCTTGTCTCAGGGCAGTTTGGCAGGACATTGCCCAACCGCTCCCATAAATCTCAACATTCTATGTGTAGCAGAGCCCCTGGGAGCCATTTAATTTTGTCCTCAAAGAAGTTTCAAGTCTGCTTTCCCTTTGAGGGTCTCACTGGAACTGATGATATGTAATTAATGCCGCTTAATTGATATTCTTGGGGCTTAGTCATGGAGGTTTTAGGAACCCTCAGGAGCATCTTTTGTGGCATGTCAGGAGCTTTTCCCACTGGTTTTTGTTGCCAGGGACGAGACGTGAGCTTTTGAGAGGGTGAATACCCTAATTTCCAGGCTCATTTGTACTTTTTCTCTCTCTCTCCCCTACTGAGAAGCTGTGCCAGGCCTTGAGGTCAGGGAGGTCCCCCTCACCTTTCTGAGTACTCAGCCCCTTCCCCAATTTCACATCATGCCCTAGCTAGTCTATGCTGGCCCCTCTAAGCACCAGTCCCCTAAGGCTGTCTGTATCAGGATTGCTTGGTAAAACAAAGATTTCGGGGTTTCTCTTCACCTTTGGTAATCAGAGAATTCCTGTGCCCACTGGTGTTGGGTGGCCTGTAGCCCCAGACCGTGAGCAACGTGAGGCACCCCCTGCCATGCTCAGAGCCTGGAGTGTGGACAGAGGGGTTCAGAATGGACCGGAGGGAGGGACAGGCACTTTTGGGGAGCTGGAAGAGGGTTCGGGGTTGGTTCAGCTCCGATTATGGGTGGCAAAGGGTTAACCCACTCTCCCCTGCTTCCCTCCAAGCAGGATTTACCATACAGCATTCAGGCTATATGCTTTCCTGCACTTCCCACTGCTCCGCACTAATACCTCATCTGTCCAAGTCCCTTCAGGCTTGGAAACTGTAATTCTATGTGGAACGAAATGCAGCCAAATTGATTTTTTTTTTTTTTTAAACATCAGTAAGGTTGTTTCCTGTGGTCATTAATAGGAGTATAAATTGGGCCTGACAAAGACCTGGTGGCTTCTTGAATTTTCAAAATCCAAGATTTTTTTTTTCGCCTTTGTTATCAGCCCAAGTAATGAAGGCTAGAAAACATCTGTAGTAAGTCCCTCGGTTGTAGATTTCACAGTTGCTCGTGACAGGCATGTGTTAATTACCCCTGCGTGCTGGAAATTCATCACTGCCCACCCTGGCACGCTTGCCCCCTTTGCTCGCTAGGAGATCTTGGGGGCCCGTGGAGTCCCTCTCCAAGTCCTGTTTCCAGGGGAACTCCATTTTCTCCTCTGGCAGAGATCAATCCCTAGGGAATTCCCTCGATTGAAGCTTCAAGTGCCATTTTAAAAGCAGCGCTGTCATCTTCCCTAATGGGTGTTTTCCTTAAAGTCTGTGCCGAGAGAAGAGTCAGAGGAGAGACGGATGAGGAGGGAGGTGGCACAAATGCTGTTCTCCTTCTGGACTGGCGTCTATCTAAAATTCAGCCAGAGGGGTTTTTTTCAACCAGTTTTGGGGGAGCAGTACATTGAAGAGGAGATAGAGCCCTTTCCGAAAGGAGGACTCTCTCACAGGTACCTGGGTGTTTACCCAGAATAATTCTGCAA
Organism: Vulpes lagopus; assembly: GCF_018345385.1. NCBI lineage: Eukaryota > Metazoa > Chordata > Mammalia > Carnivora > Canidae > Vulpes > Vulpes lagopus. The sequence goes on from NC_054824.1 coordinate 67,308,591, forward strand.
GAAAGCCATTAGGAGAAATTTTCCTTTTGTCTGAAGACTAGAGGTGTTAAGAATTAGAAAGAGCAGGGCGAGCCCGGGTGGCTCAGCTGTTTAGCGCCACCTTCACCTGGGGGCGTGATCCTGGGGCTCCGGGATCGAGACCCGAGTAGGGCTCCCTTCATGGAGCCTGCTTCTCCCTCTGCCTGTGTCTCTGCCTCTCTCTGCGACATTCAGGAATAAATAAATAAAATCTTAAAAAAAAGAATTAGAGCAGAAGAGGAAAATGCAGGAATTCTCCTGGAACAAGGATAGATTATACATTGTAAGACTGTTATTGGATTTAGGGGATGTGATAGGAACCCAGTCTTGTTTAACTCAATGTATTCCACTATTGCCTTGTACACAGTAAGGCTTTTATAAATACTTGTGAAATAAATGTCGTCTTTGTTTCATTTTCATAGTACTTGATGAAGTGAGATGAAGTAAAAGTATAATGGGCTTTGGATTACACCTACCTGCATATAGGTCCCAACTCGGCCTACCTGTGTGACCTTGGGCAAGTTACTTAACCTTTCTGATTCTCAGTGTCCTCACTTGGAAAATAGGTAGTGACTCACAGGGGTTTTTTGAGAATCGAATGAGATAATGAGCTGATCTAGTGAGCATTCAGCGGGGCTCAGTTAATGTTAGTTTTCTTTCTTCCTCTGTCAGCAGTTCTCAACTCCAACTGCATGTTAGGATCACTTAGGAAACCGAGAAAACAATTTTTCAGGCCCCACCCATTGAGATGGGGTTTCATTGGTCTGTGATGGGGCTTTGAGCATGGGTATTTTTAAAAAGCTCCTGTTAAAGGATACATTTTTTTAAGGTAAAATCATGATTCCCATGCAAATATAAAATGAACGCATGGTAAAGATTTATTTAACTTGTTTATTAAATGAGGGAACCAGTAAGATGTTACAGTTGGTTCAGATGACTCAACACATACTGTTGACCCTTGAGCAACACAGGTTTGAACTGTGCAGGTCCACTTATATGCAGATTTTTTCAATAAATACAGTGCAATACTGCAAATGTATTTTCTTTATGACTTTCTCAATAACATTTTCTTTTTCCTAGCTTACTTTATTGTAAGAATACAGTATGTAATACATATACCATACAAAATCTTTGTTGACTTTTTGTTACTGGTAGGGCTTCTGGTCAACAGTAGGCTTATTAGTTAAGTTTTGGGGGAGTCAAAAGTTATACGTGGATTTTGGACTGTGTGTAGAGGTCAGCCCCCCCAACCCCGGCATTGTTCACCAAGGGTCAGCTGTATACAGGCAATCAGGAATGCTGAAATTAATTTATAAATAGATGCAAAATTGGTCAGTATCGACAGGGATAATAATCAAATAATTGCACAGTGTTGAACAAAATGTATTTACATTTCTACAGTTAAGAATCATTTGCATTACTCTGTGCTTCCTGAAATTCACAAAGTTGTAAAGTAGCTCAACAATAATGAAAGATGCAGATCAGAGCAGCCCAGGTGGCCCAGTGGTTTAGCGCTGCCTTCAGCTCAGGGCGTTATCCTGGAGACCTAAGAGGGATCAGGATCTAGTCCCATGTTGGGCTCCCCGCATGGAGCCTGCTTTTCCCTCTGCCTGTGCCTCTGCCTCTCTCTGTGTGTCTCTCATGAATAAATAAATAAAATCTTAAAAAAAAAAAAAAAGAAAGAAAAGTGCACATCTCTAAGCGGTCAGATACCTGGACCAGTACCTGAAACAGGACACCCAGTAATCTGCTTTTGTGTTGATCTCAGTATCTTTCACACTTCCCAGTGCTTCTGGCATGCAGCCAGGGGAGACCTTGCTGTGGAGGTTTGTCTATAGCTCTGTTAGTCCTGTTGTCACACTGTATGGTAGTTATTGTTTATGAATTGTCCCACCAATGACAGAGAAGTCCTTAGGTAAAGGATTCATGTTTGTTTTGTTTTTTTTTTATATAAAGATTTTATTTATTTATTCAGGAAAGACACACAGAGAGGCAGAGACACAGGCAGAGGGAGAAGCAGGCTTCCTGTGGGGAGCCCGATGTGGGACTTGATCCCAGGACTCCGGGATCACGCCCTGAGCCAAGGCAGACTACCATACAGTGTGACAACAGGACTAACAGAGACATAGGCTGAGGGAGAAGCAGGTTCCTTTGAGGAGCCTGATGTGGGACTCGATCCCAGGACCCTGGGATCATGCCCTGAACAAAAGGCAGACACTCAACCACTGAGCCACCCAGGCATCCCAAGAAGGTGCCAAATCTAGTGCTCTTAGATGACCTTACACTGGCTTGGGTGGGAGGTTCTCTCTGCAGCTTTCTTTCTTTTTTTTTTTTTTTTTAATTTTTATTTATTTATGATAGTCACAGAGAGAGAGAGAGAGAGGCAGAGACACAGGCAGAGGGAGAAGCAGGCTCCATGCACCGGGAGCCTGACGTGGGATTCGATCCCGGGTCTCCAGGATCGCGCCCTGGGCCAAAGGCAGGCGCCAAACCGCTGCGCCACCCAGGGATCCCTCTCTGCAGCTTTCTAACTTAATTCAGGGTACCAGTGAGTGCTGAGCTAAGTCCCAGATAACTGGGCCTTGCTCACCACACAGGAGAGGGGCCTGTGTACTGGCATTTTTCTGGGCTGCAGAGCCCCATTAAGGAAGACTAGTACTCAGGATCAATTTTTTATTTTGGCAATTACTGCCCAAGTTGAAAAAAGGTGTTTATGTATTCAGAAATATTCAGTTTGTTTAAAATATTTATCATTCACCTGTCTATCTTGCTCACTTTGTAGAGTATCATGCCTTCTCTTCATGGAGCATACAAGTGCAGTGCTTTTACACTTTATCTTTTAATAAAAGTCTCTTGTCCTTTCTTTGAAATAAAATCTCACCAAAAATGTCCAGTGTGTTGAATAGATATAAGAAAAATAAACCAGATAAGAGAGAGCTGTTTTAATGGAACTGATGGCCAGGAACCATGTCCCACTGCCCTCCTCCACAGCGTGGGGAGATCCCGAGGAGCTCAGAGCCATGTGTACTACAATCGAGCACCTTGGTTTGAGGGAGGTCCCTACACCAGTAGCACATTTTGAGAGATGCAGATTCTCAGACTTCACCCTAAATCAGAACAATTGGGAGTGAGGCCTATTATCTGTCATTTTTGTTTTAATTTTATTTATTTATTCATGAGAGGCACACAGAGAGAGGCAGAGACATAGCAGAGGGAGAAACAGGCTCCCTGTGGGGAGCCTGATGTGGGACTTGATCCCAGGACCCTGGGATCATGACCTGAACCGAAGGCAGATGCTCAACCACTGAGCCACTCAGACGCCTCACACAATCTATCTTTTAACAAACCCTCCAAGTGATCCTGATGCCCACACATAGGAGTGACTTGCCTTAAGTCATTTGGGGAGTTTAATGGGACTCAACTATCGAGTGCCTAACGTTTGTAAAATTCTAGAGGATATGCTGCAGGGGATACCAAGAGAGTTAAGTCAATGTATTAGCTATCTGTTGCTGTGTAACAAATTAGCCCAGAGCTGAGCAACTTAAATAACAGGGTCATGAATCTGAGTGCAGCTTTGTGGGGTCCTCTACCTCAGGGTCTCCCAGCCTGTAGTCAAAGTGCTGGCCAGGGCCTCAGTCATCTCATCTCAAGCTTCTGCTGTGGCCGGGCCCCTTCTGATTTCACTCAGTAGTTGTTGATAAGATTCAGATTCTTATAGGCCAGTTGCCTGACAGCTTGCTTCCTCACTGGCCGTTGGCCCAAGGCTGCCCTCAGTCCCTAGTCACACAGTCCTCTCCAAAGGGCAGCTGGCTTCCTCGAAGTGAGCAAGCAAAAGAGAGTGAGAAAGGGTCCCCACGACCGAAGTCATAGTAGTTTATAACATAATTCGAGGAGTAGCTTGTGCTCTGTTCTATTCATTAGTAGTGAGCCATGAAGTCTAGCCCGCCTTCAAGAGGAAGGGATTGCATAAGGGCAGGAAGTGGACCTATTAAAAGATCCCAGAATCCCTTCTTCTGCCCTTTCATTTACAATTGTGACATCAGATAAGTACATGCCTAACTGTGGAATTGGTCAGAGAAGGACAGCGGTCAACCACCATAAGTTCAGTGGTGGTTCAGAGAGGGGAAGAATCAGGAAGGCTTCTTGGAGGAGGCAGCATTAACAAAGGATTTTGAAGAAATGGAGGACATGCCACTGGGAGAAAAGGGAAGGCCAAGTGGAGGACAGAGCATAGGCAAAGGTAGCTGAGATGGGAAAGTGAAGGTCCTGCTCAGGTATCCAGGTATCAAAGCCTTCCGACCTGGGGGTGTCTGGGTAGCTCAGTGGGTTCAGTGTCTGCCTTCAGCTCAGGTCATGATCCTGGGATCCTGGGATCGAGCCCTGCATCCTCAGATTCCCTGCTCAGTGGGGAGCCTGCTTCTCCCTCTCTCTCTCTGTCCCTCCCCCTGCTTGTGCTCTTTCTCTCTCTCTCTCAAATAAAAAAGTAAAATATTTAAAAACAAATAAGTACAACCTTATGACTTGGTTGGAGCCTAGACAGATGTAGGGAGAATAAAGCTGATGCCCGAGTTTTGGAGCCACAGCGTGGATGGTTTCCATTATTAGATGGAGGAGGGACCAGAAGGCACACTAGTTACCAGGGCCAAGACAGAGGGGCTCCAAGCTCTGTGCTCTTCCCTCGCCCCACCAGCCTGGCCCTGAGGTCCACACCCCATTTTCTCTTGTAGTTCGGACGCACTGAAGTCATCGACAACACACTCAATCCTGACTTTGTGCGCAAGTTCATCGTGGATTACTTCTTTGAGGAGAAGCAGAACCTCCGTTTTGACCTGTAAGTGGAAGCTGGTGCTGAGGATGGGGCTGTAGGAGGATCCACCAATGGGAGGAGGACTGTAGGACCTGAGGGTGGTAGTAGTTCCTTTTACCAGGGAAGGAGGGGTGCATGTGACATGAGAGGGAGCTCAGGAGCTCAGGCCTGGGATAAAAATGAAAATTAGCTGAAGTCCAGGCCTACCCTCATCAGGAGTTGGAAAAGAGGTGGGGAGAGAGAACAGAGGCTCCCCACCATTTGTCTCAGTGAAGTGTGGGAGGGTGCTGAGCGGGCCTCCTGATTCAGGGGACTAGCTGAGGACTGATCTTGGGGGCAGCTCTAACTGTACCTCTGGGGAGCCTTTTTCTGCTCAGGTGACGGGGAGGTCCCCACTGACCTCTCCCTCTGTCCGAGCTTATTCTGGGAGAGGGTGCCCTCCAGTCTCCCTTCCTGCAGAGATAGCCTGACTGATGGGGCTCAGGGCATGTGCGTGTCTCACAAAGGTACAGCGTGCCCCTCTGTTCAGGTTAAAGATGATGATAGGATTTCAGTCTGGTGAGCAGGTGGGGGAGCATTGCTTTGTTGTTTTTCCAAGGAGTGGGGTAGTTAGAAGGGACCATATCCCAGAGAGTTGTGGACAGAGTGGGCCACACGGGGCTTTGCAGCTTGCAGGAGCAGAGGGAAAAATGCAGTGGAAGGAAATGACTGTGGAGGGACCGATGGTTGGAGGACTTGCAGCCCACCATAGAGAAGTTACCATTTGGGGACATTTTGGAGAGTGAAAGTGCTAGAGCAGGGGCCATGCAAGAATGCCTGCCCCTCAGCAGGACGCATCTGGGCCTGGGTGGCCAGTTGTGGGGGGCGGGGTGCTGCTGGAGAAAGGGCTGTAAGTGTGGCTCCAGGTGAGCAGCTCCCGGGTAAAGGGAGGTGCCCAGCTGCAGGTGGAAGAGGTGAAGGTGTGAATGCCTCCCTCGTTCTTGAGTGACGGGGCCCAAGGTCAGGCTGGGCAGGCCTGGGCCAGGTGAAACAATCTGGGAAGGTCAGAGGCAAGGTACTGAGCTCCAGGGGCACCTAGCCTTAGCTGGGCAGATAGGAGAACAGGTAGTGAAGGGCCAGGTGGCTCAGCCGCCTGAGAACCAGCCAGGGTTGCAGAGCAAGTTTATTTTTTGTCTTTGATGGGGTATAGCATATACATCATGAAGTATACACATCTTAAGAGTCCATCCTAAGATGCATTTTTGTATCTGTTTACACTCATGTAACCATTACCCAGATCAAGAGATAGAATATGTCCAGCTGCCTACAAGGTGCCCGCGTGTGCCTCCCATCCATCACTCCCAGAAATATCCACTGTGTCAGAACCTGTATTTTGGGGTGTAGGGGTCCTGATCCAGCTGTCTTTACCATCTCTGTGTATTCCATGCAGATACGACGTTGACTCGAAGAGCCCTGATTTATCCAAACACGTGAGTCCTGCCAGATTCTGCAGTGCTCTTCAGTGTCAGAGTCCGGCTCAGCACCGCGCTGTGACATGGACCGTGTGTCTGATGCTGCTTCTGGTTGTTTCGGAGCCCACTCACTTCTAGGCGTGGGGTGATGGGGAAGTGGAGTGGCTGTGAGCAGAGCAGGTGGTGACACTGGCTTTTTTCTGCAGGATTTCCTGGGCCAGGCCTTCTGCACCCTTGGAGAGATCGTGGGGTCCCCTGGGAGCCGCCTGGAGAAGCCCCTCACGTAAGTGTAGGGGGGAGTGGGGTCTGTCTGGGTCACTTCCGCAGGGATGGGCCAACCTCCTGCCCACCCTTAGCTCAGGGCAGGGCCACAGCCGCCAGCCAGTCATACAGGATGATCAGGAGTGAGGAGACCCCGGGCCTTTAACCCAGTTAACTTGGAAGGACCCAAGTTTAGTTATCTGAGCCCCATGTTCCTGGGATGCCCTGAGACACTATCCACGCATCTACTCTTGCCTCCCACCCTTGCCAATGTATAGGGGAAGAAATCGAAGCCCAGAGAGGAGAAAGTGACTTCCCAAGGCCACACAGCTAGGCAGTAGGAGTGCTGGGATTTGAATTTGGGGTTCTCCTCACACAGCATATGCCTCCAGTTGTTCGCCCCTTGTTGTAGGCCAGAAGTGGGTATGGTGAGGTCCTCCTCATCTCACCCTCAACTCCCACCCCCTCTGGACCCAACAGCCTGCATTATAGGGCTGCAAGTGCTTTTTGGGGAAAGCTATTACTCTGGGAAGGCTCTGGGATGAGGAATCCCCAGGGTTCTTATGGTGGAGCCTGCGGGCAGCTGCAGGGACTGGCCAGGGCTGGCTGGGTAGCAGGGATACCCTCTCTTGTCCCTCTTTCTCAGGAAGCCCTAGGGGCAGAACCCAGACAAGAGGAGCCTACGTACTGGGACAAGCATCCTGGCCACGTGGCAGGGTGGGCAGGAAGGGAGGGAATGTCAGGCTGGGCTGGGCATCAGCCCCCTGCTTGCTTCTGCCAAATTTGCGCTGGATGCTGCCCCCTCACTGTGATCAATAAGTGCAGAATGTGTTATTGTGGGGCAGGGGCATCTCTCTCCCAGGCCCTTGTCTCTGACCCCAACTAACTGTATGGCAACCCCAGAAAGGCCTCTCTGTCCCTAAAAAGATCTCCTCTGGCTTCACAGAGAATGATATTACTATCATTTATTCAGAATAAGAAACAGGGGCACCTGAGTGGCTCAGTGGTTGAGCTTCTGCCTTTGACTCAGGTCATGATCCTGGGGTCCTGGGATTGAATCCCACATCAGGCTCCTCAAAGGGAGCCTACTTCTCCCTCTGCCTATGTCTCTGCCTGACTCTGCATCTCTCATGAATAAATAAATAAACTATTTAAAAATAAATAAATAGGAAACAAACCCAGGTTTGGAAGCCTCTGAAGTTTGTTTTTTAGGGCTCTGAAGTTTATAATAATTTGGGGTCCCCAGAGTGAGTGTGTGTCTGTCCCTCTCAGCAACTATCTGCCTGGGTCAGAAGCCCAGTTGTCATTTGTGTCTGTTTCCTCCCTTCTGTCACCTGGCCCATCTTTGGTGGACAGGCATATGTTCTGGGGGAGATTGAGGAAGACCTCCACGGGAGGCAGCTGGGGAGGCGAACCTTGGGGGGCAAGCAGGATCTTGGAGATGATAGGCTGGTGAAGGAGGGGGACTTGTTTCCCCCACTGAAAATGTCATGTGTCTCAGTCTCGTGGTCTCCCTGGCTAGACCCTTGCACAACAGCACCCTCTTTCACTGGGCATCTGTTCTGGGCCAAACTGCCATAAGCTTCTCTGATCTCCTGTTATTCTCTCAGCATCCTCCCCATTTCATAGTCCAGCCAGTGAGGCTCTGTGAGGCTCCACAGAGCAGTGGTTCTCAAACTGTAGCAGCCTTCAGCATCATCTGGAGGGCTTGTTAAAACACAGATTGCTACCCCCACCCCATGTCTGATCCAGTAAGTCTGGGGTGGGGCCTGAGAATTTATGTTTCTAACACATTCCCAGAGGATGCCGACAGGTGCGGGTCCTGAGACCACACTTTGAGAACCCCTAAGGTACAGTCACCCAGCGGTTGACAACAAGGTTTGGGAGGAAGATCTCTCCTTCCTCTGGCCTGTGGCTTTTGGTCCTGGTTTGATGTTTGATCCAGAATAGATACCTGTCTCCAAGAATTCCGAGGCCAAGGACTGTGGCTTCTCGGGGTGGGGATGCTTAGCTCATGGCATGTTCTCTCTTCCTCTCTCTCTACAGGATAGGAGCATTCAGCCTGAACTCCAGGACAGGCAAGCCCATGCCAGCTGTGTCCAACGGGTAGGTCAGCAGACGTCTCTGGCTCTGGAGTCCTCAGACATCCAGCCAGCTCTGCAGAGGGGGCCTCAGAGTTCAGGCCTGCTCCCTGCTCCCACCCTGTGCGTTCAGCCCGGGTCATGGGGGGGCACAAGGGGCCACTCTGCAGCCGGCCCCTCCCCCACCGGCCCGAACTCCAGCATCCCCAGCCCCCGTGGCTCATGGGACTTTGGGGAACAGGGTGGGCATCTGCCTCCAGTGGTCAGCAGGGGCTGGACACTCCTTCCTCCCTCCCTGGCCTAGTTTCTTCTGCCTCCCACCTCTCACCTTCTCCCCTCCCCCCCATTCTGTTTATCTCCTTACCCTACTTCCCCTCCATTGCTTCCACGGCTGGATGTCAGCTTCCTCATGGAGGAGATTCTGCTAAATCCTCACTTTTTGTGTTTGCTCACCGGCTGTGGTGAGCCAGCCTCACTCCCCTGGCTTCCACCCTGACCATCTGCTTGTGGCTGGCCTCCAGCAACTCTGTGCCACAAAGATCTCCCTCCCTCCTCCCCTCCTCTGCTGGTTGGAGGGAGTGTCCTCCCCTGAGAGGGGTGTGGGGTGGGGCAGAATAGGTAATATCTGCCCTGGTGGGGGGTGGGGCAGCCCCAGGGGCCTCACATTAAGAAGCATTTTGGCTGAATAAGCAAAGCTCTTTTGGCCCTGCTGAGAACTTCTAGGAGCCCGGGTCCCAGCAGCTGGACTGGCCCCTAGGGCTCCTGAATATGGGAAAGGGGCCTCTGGGGACCCGGGGGGCTCACAGCCCAGGAAGGGTGTGGATGCTCATTTACTAGGGGAGTAAGGAAGCAGCAGTTGGAGAGGGAGCTGGAGTCCAGGAGAGAGGCAGAGAGGGAGGGCAGAAAGGTGGAGAGAGAAAAAGGAGGGCCAAGTGAGCAGGTGGGAGTGGGTTGGTCTGGAGGGGAAGGAAGGGAAGAGGGGCCCTAGGCAGACGGGGAACAGATGGAGAAATACTGGTGGAGGAGGCTGGTGTGAGGATTCTTCTCTCTGGTCAAACAAATCATATCTCTACGCCCAAGGAGAGCTGGACCAGGGCTGGGGCCCCTGTGCTCAGCTGCCATGGCTAGGGGGACAAGCCGCAGGCCCTGCCACCTGGCTGTGGCAGGGGAACCTCTAGGTGTGGCCCCCGCTCTACTCACCTGATCCGGAGACATCTGGGCTGGCTCAGCCTCTGGGGCCAGCTCCCCTGCCTCCTGTACTTGAGAGCCTCTCCCTCCAACAGCTGGCACTGGGGAGAGCTCCATCAGTGGTTCTCAAAGTGTGTTCTGCAAACAGCATGCTGGGAGCCTCAAGGCTGCCTGAGGTGTGGGGCTGGATTTTATCCACTTTGTGAACTCGTGAAGGAAAGGAGGCAGGGAGGAAACTATGCTCATTGGGGACCTTTTCTGTGCCTCGAACGTGTGTATGCACATCGGTAATAATGGAGCCTGTACACACACTCACTTTATGGGCAAGGAAGCTGGGGCTCAGAGAGATACAATCATGAGTCCAAAGTTATGCAGCTGCATAACTTTGTCATGTTGGGCAACATGACATTTCTTCTTCCCAGTGGCCCTGGCCGTGCTGGGACCCCCTGCCCCGAGTTCCTCCAAACACTGGAGCTGGGATGGGCTGGTCGGTGCCTGGGGGAGGGGTCCCTCCTGACCCAGGGAAGAGGTGGGACAGGTGCCCTTGGGAGGTTCCCCACCTTGAGAACTTGCCCCCCTGGAGAGGATTCTCTGCCTGGGCCGACTTCATATGCCCACCTCATGGAGGAGCTGCACGAATGGCCAAGATCTCTTCCCTGGAGAGATCCCAGCCAGGGAGTTCGAGGGGAGGCAGCCATGGGAAAGAGCCTGGACAAACTGCCACCAGGAGTTACCAGCCCTTCTGCCTAACTCCCTCCTTCTGTTTGCCCCCTCCTCCCCCGTGATAAATCAGAGTGACTCAGAGAACTCTGGGGGTCAGCTGGGTGCAGGGTGGGGTGGCTGGCCCACGAGGTCTTTTGCCCACAGAAGTGGTCTTTGGATGGAAAGTTTGAGAACCACTGGTCTGGAAGCCTCCGGGTGAGTCTGGATGCTTTTCCACTTCTAGGACTTTCATTGCAGACACTACCCTTCCTGGTGGGCTCTTGGGGAGCAGGGGGTGGGGCAGCTCCAGGCCTGGGGGGCCTGGCCCAGGAAGGAGTGCACTAGACCACACTGCCACAAGTATTTCAGGAGACTCTGTCTTCTCAGGGGCTCTGGGCAGATCTGCTGGATGGGGAGAGGGGAGGATGAGGAGGGCCGACTCAAGGAGAGCTCAGACTTTGTGTGTCTGTCTTTGTCTGGCTCTCCATTGTTTCATCTTCTCCTCTCCCAGTGGTGTCCCAGGGAAGAAATGTGGCACCATCATCCTGTCCGCTGAGGAGCTGAGCAACTGTAGGGTGAGTGGCAGAGGGACTCCAGGACAGGACCTGGTGGGGATGGGGGTGGAGCAGGGACAGAGGGCAGGCTGCTGTCCCTGTGACCCTACAGCCACGTGTGTGTCCTTGGAGGGAATCTGGGGAAGACGGGGCTCCCCAGTTTAACCTGGTTGTCCTAGAATTCTGTAACATCAGAGTTAGAACATGTCTTCTCCTTTTATAGCTGAGTGGACTGAGGTCCAGAAGGGATGGACACCCCACCCACCCACACACAATTAGTGGCAGGAGCAGGCTAGGCCCTGGTCCCCTGCTGTGCACACTAGGGCTCTCCATTCCCCATCATGGTCCCCCTTACATGTCTGTGAACTAAGACTGCTTTGGCTACATCACTGGCAGCAGAGGGGCTTTTTAGTCGTGAAGCCTGGGTGCTTGGCAGTTAGTTGTCATATGTCACTTTTAGCTCTGGAGTAGGGTGACACCCTGCATGGGATTGAGGGAGTGAGGGTGTGTGGTTGGGGTGTGCGTATTGCGAAGCCAGAGACTGCAATCCCACGCAGCCCTTGGTTTTGCTTCTTCTGTGGAGAAGCAGGAGATGGGGACAGCTGAGGGAGTAGCTGAGCAGATGGAGAAGGGGCTCAGGGGGCTTGAGGGCTAATAAAGAATAATGATGAAACATAGTAATGATGATAGTTATTATTTGTCAAGGGATGGGCATTTTATGTAACTTGTCACTACTCCCGACAACAATCCAAAGAGATAGATACTATTGTTTTTTTTGTTTGTTTGTTTAATTTTATTTATTTATGATAGGCACACAGTGAGAGAGAGAGAAGCAGAGACATAGACAGAGGGAGAAGCAGGCTCCATGCACCGGGAGCCCGACATGGGATTCGATCCCGGGTCTCCAGGATCCCGCCCCCGGCAAAGGCAGGCGCCAAACCGCTGAGCCACCCAGGGATCCCGATAGATACTATTGTTATTCTCATTTTATGAATAAGGAAATTGAGGCTCAGAGAAGCTAAAACATCTCTTCAAAGACAATAACTGGTAGAATCGTGGTTCTAATCCAGATCAAACCTATTCTAAAACCTCTAAAACTGGGGCTCATTCCGGGCCTTGCATACCTCTTAGGTTAATTAGGAGCCACAGGTGGGAGTGGGGTGGGTCCTGGGGAGAGAAGCAAGACGTAGCCACGGAGTGTGAACACAGGGCCAAGCCTAGGATGACCTGGGAACCCACACTCACGTGGGGCTCAGGTAAGAGAGCCTGGGAGGGAGGAGGGGAAACACGATTTTGTGACTTCCTGGGAAGTCAGTGCAACTATGGTATTTGTTAGCTATGAATATTTGCCATATTAGAAAATAAAATTAAGAAATTAAAAATATGTATACGAATTCATTTAAAAATGACAATGGTTTAACCCATTACAGGATAACATAAATGACGACTCTAGTGAAAAATAACTGTTTTCCAAAACAAAAGTCATTTATTGCAAAGAGTGGCCTTGTTTTGCATTTTTGTAAATCTCTTTAATGTCAGGCTGAACCGAGGAGTACTGGAGTCTCATATCTGCTTCTGCAGTCAATCTGTTGTGATAGCACTGTTGGGTAATGTCTAGAAAACTCCACGTCTTATTAACATTATTACGAAAATAGCTTTGGCCTCATGGGCCACCCCTTGAGGGTCCCTGGTCCATACTTGGAGAACTGCTGCTCTGGGGGTATAAATTGTTAGCCAAGATTAACTGAACAATTTTTTTTGGTAAGATTTTGTTTATTTATTCAAGAGAGGCAGAGACACAGGCAGAGGGAGAAGCAGGCTCCCTGCAAGGAGCCTGATGCAGGACTCGATCCTAGGACCTCAAGATCACCTAGGACCTCAAGATCACGACCTGAGCCAAAGGCAGACACTCAACTGCCGAGGCACCCAAGCGTCCCTTAACTGAACAATTTTGCTGAGCCGTACACTGCTAAGTAGTTTACACACATCAACTTTTTTATCTGTATTATTATATGATATAAGACTGTGGTAGTGTGAGGTATTATAATATCTGATATATTATGATTTTTATTTTACAGAGAGGTGGAATGACCTGCCCAAGGCCACATAGCCACTGGGTTGAAGAGATTTGAACCCAGGCAGTGTGGTTCTTGAGCCAGGGTCTTTAACCACCAGGTTGTGGGGTCCCAAATCCTGCTTTCAGGGGCTTCCAGTTGGAGAGTAAGCCACAGAGCTGACAGGACAGGGCAGTATGGCCATGACCACGTCAACTTAGGCACTCACAGAGGATCTCTCAGGAATCTGTGATTAACTGAATGAATAGGAAGCACAGATCAAATGTTTAGCCTCTCCTGCTGATGGAAACTCTTACAAGGGTGTATACGGACTATCCAGAAGTTACTGGGATTCAGACAAGGGAGAGAGAACCCAGTCAACTTTCCAGTAGAGCTATTTAAGCTCCCTGAGCCTCAGTTTCTCCACCTGTACGTTGGGGCTGATAGGGGTGCTATGAGGATTGGATAAGTTCATGGGGGCGGCTGGGCCTCACAGGTGCCTGGGGAAAGATGGAATCTGAATTCCTTGAAGCCTGACTTTGGTTTGCCCCCCCCAGCTTCTAGCTCAGCTGGTGATTTAGTTTATAATTAAATCAGGTAATAGAAGGGAAAGTGCTTTGGAAATGCTAAAGCTCTAGACAATGCCGGGACTGCCATAGATCTAGCTTTTCCACGATTGTCAAACAGTCTGCATTTAGTATTTATTGGGAGCCTCCCCTTTCCTCCTCCTTCCCCATCCCCCTCCCCTCCTTCATCCAGGATGGCAGCAGTTTCCTTGATCTAAGCTATTCCCAGGCAAGGAGGTGGGGGGTGGGCTCCCTTCCTTCCTCTTGAGATTGTCAGCTCCTTTTCTTTCCGGGCATCTTTGGCTGAGTCCTGTCTTTCCCTAGAATACTTGCAAGGAAAAGAGACTAATTCCCAGCATCTGGCTGAATGAAAATAATTACATCTGAACTGCTTTGCTTCTGTGTTCCAGCTCGGCATTCAGTGGGAGGATCAAAAGAAGAGAGTGGAGTCTGAGGGGTGGGTTTTTTTCCCCCCCCTCTTACCAGTGCAGGGCTTTCTGCTCAAGTGAATGCATTCTGCCTAAGTAGACAAACCCTTCCTCCATCCACAGGGATGGTGTGGGTGGTTGGGGACTCTCAAAGGACTGGAGTGGACTCCAGTGGGGGCACCGCACGCTTCGATAGGTTCTAGAAAAGCCTTGATCATCTAGAATTTAAATACCAAGAAAGTTGCAACAATCAGAATTTGATCCAAAATACTATTCAGTAATACTTGATGTTGACAATGATGAGCTCAAGCTCCTGAAGGGCCTCTGAGTCACCAAAGATTTAATTGCGCTCAGCAGGAAAACTGTCATTATTCCCTGTAATACTGACCAACATTGGCATAGTGTCCACACAGTTGACCAAGACCCTTGTTTTTGCAGTCTATTTGATCCTCACCACAGGGCTGGGAGGTGGGGAGGGGTGAAAGCCCCTGATCCACAGATGCAGAGAGGTTGCCAGCCTAAGATTGCTGAGCTATGAACTCCTTTTTTTTTTTTTTTTAAGATTTTATTTTTTACAGTGTCATGAGAGACACTGAGAGAGAGCCAGAGACACAGGTAGAGGGAGAAGCAGGCTCCCAGCGGGGAGCCAGATGTGGGACTTGATCCCAGGAATCTGGGATCACGACCTGAGCCAAAGGTAGATGCTCACTCACTGAGCCACGAAGTTGCCCCTGAGCTGTGGACTCCTAATCCTCAGGGAGAACTTCCTTTACCCACAGTGAAGCCATAAGCTTGACCATACATGGGATAGTGGTGGGCTTTGTGATCTTTGTGGGTTCAGGAGCCTTCAGCAGGTGTGGTGAGTGGCTGGGCTTCTAGAGAGAGGCAGGGGGTGTTGCAGATGCAGGGGTTGGGCAGCTCCTTGCCCTCCCCTTCCCCATCCCTTAGCTACCCTTAGGCCTCCCAGGTCCCCAGACCTGCCTTGCCAAGAGCCAGGAGTCCCTGGCCAGATAGCACATCTTCACTGCCTCCCAATCAGGTCCCTGTACACACTTCAAGAGTGCGGCTCAACTCTGACAAGCCAGGGGAGTCAAAGCTTCTTACCTGTAGCTGCCTCTGGGGGCCCCCACCCCTTAGATATAACCACCCTGCTCATATGTTCATTCAGAGCTTTTTTTTTGTTTGTTTTTTAAGGCAAATATGCCTTGGCTCAGTCCTTGCCCCCACCCTGCACCACAGTTTCTGATTTAGCATGAGACAGAAATGCCAACCAGCAATCATAGTATAACAGTGGTCCTTAACTTCATCAGACCTATTGCCTCTTTTTTTAATAGCAAGTATTTTATAGCAGTCATTACTGCTAGTCTTTACTATCCTGAAGGAAAAATCCATGGATGATACCATGTAATATGCTTAAAAACATACAGATGAAGGAATAAGCCCTTGCAGCTACCTGGAAGAAGATGGGTCCAGGCAAAGAGAACAGCTTGTGCAAAGGCCCTGGGGCAGGAAGATAGTAATGAATGATGCCAGAGAGGTGAGGGAGTCAATGGGAGTAGGAGCTAGATGGTGCAGGATCTTGTAGCGAGAATGCTTAGGAGTTTTGAATCTTGATAAAGTTAGAACTCTCACTGTTCTAAGGACAGACATCAGGGAGTGCCCAGTGTTTCCATGTGGGAGCCTAGGGAAGAGTCCTGGGAGAAGGGGAGAAAGATAAGAAGAAAGAGGTAAGGTGAAATAAGGGGAAGTGATGAAGCTTTTTTGAGACTCAGAAGTATGCAGGTTGATCTTTGGGAAAGATGTGTGCTGTGTCTAGCACAGACGTAAGTGTCCTGCATGATCTATGACCAGCAGTCACACACCACCCTTCTACAAGTTAGTTTGTAATTTTTTGCTCTTAAAAATCATCCCTCCAGTTAAAAAAAAAGGAAAGAAAACAAAACAGAACCATTTTTTCCTGATGCTAAAAAAATAACATGTTCATAGTGGATATGATACAAAATACAAAGAGATAAATCATTGTTGACATTTTGGTGCTTTTGGTGTATTTCGTCCTTCTAGGTGTACACATGTATAGTTTTTTTCTTCTGATTCGTAGAGTATGGTTTCCAGATTTATTTTCCCAGGTCATTAGATATTCTTTGAGAACATGTCTTTAGTAGCTATATATTATCTCTCTAATATGTGGATGGCCATAATTTATTAAATCTATTCTCTTCTAGGAAACAGTATAATACATACTGCTGTGAACGTCCTCCTAGCCGAATGGTTCAATTTTTCTTTTGAACTT
Source organism: Vulpes lagopus (assembly GCF_018345385.1). Taxonomy (NCBI): domain Eukaryota; kingdom Metazoa; phylum Chordata; class Mammalia; order Carnivora; family Canidae; genus Vulpes; species Vulpes lagopus. Next base: position 67,324,991 of record NC_054824.1, read on the forward strand.
TAGTTGATAGATTTTGGTTAGTATCCCAGACACATACATTCCACGAATGTGAGGGGAAAATGGTCAATCTGGGGTTTTCAGCATCTGAATGACCAAATCAACAGATGTACAGCTGATGAGATTGTTTGAGGAGTCAGTCATTAAGACGGCAGAAAAAACCCAGCTCCCACCCCCACGTGGTCATTACAGTCAATGTGGAGCCACATGCCCCATCTCCTAGACCAACTCCTCCGCCCACCATCTGTGTTCGAATCAACCCTGGCCTATGGGGTCTTCATGGACACCCCGAAATGTCTGCACCCCAGATTCCCTGCTTCTGCAGTCTTGCCGTGGCAAGCTGGGGCTCTAGGCCTTTCTGTGCCTGAGGAAGCCCTCCCTAAGGTCACAGTTCACAGAATCACTCTTGACTCTGTGCTGTGCTGCCTCCGGCTGGACTGCTGAATTTCAGAATTGTGGCTAATGATTCTTTTTCTTTTTAATCGATTTTTTTTTTCTGGACTAAAAAAGACCATGTACTAGTGCCAGGAAATTTGGAAAACCCAGCAAACTTTGAAGAGCAGACCATAGATGTCACCATGGTTACATCATCTATTTCAAAGTTCTTTTTAGGGCATAGGGTGGGAGCAGGAGGACAAAGCAGTTAAGAACTTGGGCCCTGGATCCAGACCAGATGCCACTGCTTGCTAGCTAGGTGACTCTGGCCAAGTTACTCGACTTTTCTGTGCCTCAGTTTCTTCATTTGTAAAATGGCTTTATTTAAATTGTCTATGTTTTGTTTGTCATGGATTTTTGCATTGATTTTGATTTTTCAAGGTGTTGTATTAAAATCTTGATTTTGATGACTGAGATTTTGAGCACCTTTAAAATTTTTGCACTTCCCTTACTCTTGTTCTGATCCTGGAGCATGCCAACAAGACCCAGCTTCCCTCTGCCCCTCCTGGGTGTTGCTACCCTCTCCTGGCCCTGGGCCTGAACTCTGACCTGCAGGGCCCTCTCTGGGTCAGGGAGGGCTAACATGCAAGCAGGCATAGGTCAGGCCACCCTGGAGTGAAAGTCTGTTTGCTGTAGTCTCCCCAGCAGCCTGATCAACAGTGGAAAGATGCAAATTGAGGCAATCCTGCTGTTTTGGAAGAACTTAATATGTTTTTTTAAAAAGATAGGGCGAAAAGGCAGAAATTGCAGGAAATTATATATTGCAGGAGTTGTTTATCTCTTCCACAGTTGATTCCAGAGATGCTTCTGGTTTGGGAACAGCATTTCATGTGCTCAGAGAGCCCCCGCCCTCCAGCTGAGCCTTCAGACAGCAGGACCTCTGACCTCAGCCAGAATTGGCTGCTTCCTTATTTCTGCTGGCCCAGTCCATCTATCGCCACTTCCCAGACTCTTCCTGGGGTTCATTCACTAACTTGCATTTAAGGGGAGTGGTCAAGGCCTTGTCCATGTAATATGACTATTCGCATAACTCAGAGCCACCTTCAAAAGCACAGTCCCCCAGAGGTGGGTGAGGCAACTGGGTGATTGGCATTAAGGAGGGCATGTGATGAGATGGATGCGCACTGGGTGTTAGTTACTATGCAACTGAACCACTGAACTCTACCTCTGAAACTAATACTACATTATATGTTAAGTAATTGAATTTAAATAAAATAAAATTTAAAAACACCACCATCCCAGACAGCTACAGTTCCTTGTCTCAAGGACACCCCCCCCCCGACCCCCACCCCCCTCCCCGCCATGGGATATGCATCCATGAGGGAAGAAGCGTGCCTTGGTCACAGCCTAGAAGTCTCACTGAAGGTCTGTTTTATCCTCATGGATTCGACAGTGGCACGATAGTACTGATTATCATAATGGGCTTTTGGTGAATGTTTCCGGGTCTAGATTGTGTTACGGAGGGCAGATCAGGTTAAGCGGCAAGATAAACTGCCAGCAACACCTCATATGTTTCCCATCACCAGGAATGAGGGGTGGCTCACTGGAGGATTTTTCCAGTTAGCTGAATTTCAGAGCCAGTCTTTTTTTTTTTTTTTTTCTTTAATTTTAACTAGTTTGCACGGAGGAGGCCTTTCTAAAATGGATTTCACACTTCTCTGACTTCTCAAACTGAGGCTACAGAACATAATTAAACTTATCTGGATGCTTTGGGGTCATCATTTGGAATCTCAGTTATTAAGCTCTAAAGCCAGACTGACTTGTTCCAAATCCCAGCTTCTCCTCCTAACAGCTGTGTGGTTTCAAGGGTGTTAACCTCTCTGGGCCTCACTTTCCCTATCCTTAAAATGGGAATAATAATAGTTCCTACCTCATGAGGTAGTTGAGGGGATTAAATGAATTAATAGCCATAACTATAGTGCTTGGCACAGATTGGGTAGATCCATGTTCCACTGCCATTTTCATAGGTAGACACCGGTTAAACTTTGGCAGTTCCATAGGGTTGAGTGCAGGAATAGATGGTGCTCCACAGTGATTGGCTTCCGTTCTTATAGATGCTCCACGCTCCATGCACTGTGGACTGGTGTTTAACATAGGTCCATTGCTTTACTCGTCCCAACAGGTCACCGGGGGTGGGTGGGGGGGCATTATTTCTCCATTTTTCCAGAGGCAAACACCGAGGCTTAGGTGAAGTTGCTTGCCACAGGCTGCTCTGCGGATAGCTGGCAGAGATGGGGTTCCAAACAGGTGGACTTGGCTCCTGTGTACTAACCTGTGTGTTAGGTGATATGCTGGGAAAGTGGCCCTCCCAGGGGAGCACTGAATGGTTCTGGAAGTGATGCTCTATTACGGTCTGCATTAATTTTTTCCTAATATTCCTCCTTCCCTTCCTGATCTTGTAGGGCCTTGAGGGCTTCTCCTAGGAAGCAAAAATAAGAGCTTTTGCCCCTGGATTTTGTGGCATCTGTCTGGGTTGTTTCAACATATGTATGTATTTTATAGTCAAACTGGTGCAGGTTGTCGCATGTGGCCTGCCTCTGTTCATTCAGGTGACCTCCAAATGTGTGTGGTCGCATCTTAAGTTATAGCCACGCTGTATCCTGAGGAAGCTGGAGGGGCTGTGCATTCCAGGACTGTCCTCGGAGTGCCAGCCTTCCCCTCTGCTGCCCTACCCTGGTATGCTCCCTGGGGCATCGGCACTGAAGCCTGAATTGCCCGGCCTTAAAGGACATGTCATCGTCCTGTCCAGCAGAGCACTTTACGGATAAGGAAACCAAGGCTGAGAGCCCAGAACTCTGGATGCCTTGCTGGGCTGTCCCCCCTGCTGTCCTCAGCAGAGTCTGATAGTTTTCTGGTGCCAAGGTCTGTTGCCCCCATGGGGAGGAGCAAGGGCCAGCTTTGTGGGCCTAAGAACTGTGCAGTCCTGCAGGGCTTATGCTCACGTTAATGCCCCGCTGTCACATTTCCCCTTTGCCCTGGGCCTCACCAGTTATAGAGCCAGCATTGGGAGGAGCTCACCTAGACCAAGGCCTCCTCTTTTTTTTCTAGGGCATGGGATAGAGCTCCCTAGGGAGGCATTTAAAATGCTCCCTCTGTCCAAAATGGAACTTTCTACTACAGAGATACAGTGACTAACAGGGAGCAAGTTTAGGAGGCTAGAGATCTTTCTGGGAGGCTGAGAGGGAAAGCTCTGCCTGGGTGAACTTCTATGTGACCTTGAGAATAGGACAGGATTTAAAAGCCTCAGTTTCCTTATATGTAAAATGCGGAGAGTAGCAGAGTTACTTCATGTGGTTGTTAGGAGGATTCAGTGAAATAATATATGTAAAGAGAAGGCCTAACACAGTGACTTGCATGTAGTAAGTGCTCAATGAATCAGCCCATCTTATTCCAGACCTGATGTCCTGGAGTTCTCTGGAGGTTCTAGGATTCCTGGTGTTCCCAGGCCTTGCAAGCCCCCAATCCAGCTCCTTCTTCTTCTCTGGTGGTCCATGAAGAGGGACGTGATGAAAGCTGTCATTACCTGGGCTCCTCTGTGTGTGTGGCTGTGCATCCACACTGCCCCTCCTTGGGGCCTCCCTTTAGTGGGTACTTCCTGCCCAGGTTAACCAGAGGCCAGCCCCTCCCTCCCTGCCCATACCCGCCTCAGAGTCCAGAGTTGGAAGGAACCAGGGAAGCAGGCCTCATGAACTGGAATGCACTCTCTCTCTCTCTCTCTCTCTGGGAGTGGAGTGGTGTTCCCGAAGAGACATGACTTTGAAATCAGTTCATACATGTTGAATTGCCACTCTACCAGTTACCAGCCAGTGATCTTGGGCAGGTCAGCTGCTTCCACCCCTAGATTTCTCATTTATAAAAAAGTGACAAAGGATTACTTTGAGGGCTAAAGGTGATAAGGAGCTCAGTGACTTGGCCATATATACTGTATCTAATACATGTTTGTTGAATGAATGAATGAATGAATGAATGAATGAATGAAGAGATGCTCTGTGTTTGCTATTGTCAGCTGTCCTTGAGGGAAGGCACCAAAGGGGGTAAGGGAGGAGAGGAGCAGGGACAGAGGCCACACACATTGTGTGTACAGGATGGGGCAAGTGTACCGTAATAGTTTGCACGTTCAAGGCACCTGGTATGCTCCATACACTGTTTTCAGCACTATGGTCATGTTAACTTATTTCAACCTCACAACAAGCCTATGACATAGGCTGTCACTATCCAATGTTACAGAAGGAGAAAACTGAGGCCAGAAGGTGAATAATTTGCTCTGGTCACATAGTTAGAAAGGGATGGAGCTGAAGCAGGCAGCCTGGCTCCAGAAACCATATTCTTGTTTGTTGTTGTATTTTAAGATTTTATTTACTTTTTTTTTAATTTTTATTTATTTATGATAGTCACAGAGAGAGAGAGAGAGAGGCAGAGACACAGGCAGAGGGAGGAGAAGCAGGCTCCATGCACCAGGAGCCCGACGTGGGATTCGATCCCGGGTCTCCAGGATCGCGCCCTGGGCCAAAGGCAGGCGCCAAACCGCTGCGCCACCCAGGGATCCCGATTTTATTTACTTTTTCATGAGACACACAGAAAGGCAGAGACGTAGGCAGAAGGAGAAGCAAGCTCCCTGTGGGAACCCGATGCTGGACTTGATCCCAAGGCCCTGGGATCACGACCTGAGCCAAAGGCAGATGCTCAACCATTGAGCCACCCAGGTGCCCTCCAGCAATCATATTCTTAACCATTATACCATACTCATCCCCAAACCTTTGATGATGTCCTTCAAACGTGTGGACGTGGTTGCCTTTTAATCTCTGCTACCATTTTGGTCCTCACTGGGCTGTAGGACACTGATCTCAAGAGACCTTTTCCCCAGCAAGAGGAAGGGGGCAGCGTGAGAGGTAGGTGACTTCCTGACAGGCCCTGGCCCTTAAGAGCAGGCCAGGCCCCAGGGACTATAAGACAAAGCTTTGAGCTCCAGCCACTTGGCAGCTGGTTTGTCAGGATGCAGATCTTTCAGGTTGAAGAGGCCACACAGGGATTGATGAAGAGAAGGACATGGGGCATTTCTGCCCAGTGCCCTGTCAGCCACAGCAAACCCAGGTGAGGGGTCCAGAGATCCTCACCAGGGCCTGGATACCTTCTTTGTGCTCTTGGACTGAGTGTGGCATCAGCAGAGGCCATGAATTGGTCAGGGCAGTCAGATATCCAGGGTTCTTCCTGTTGAACCTGGGGGAGTGGCTCCCTGCTTTAAGCCTTAGGCTTCTCAGAGAGTTGGGTGAGCCTCTCATGGGTTAGTGGGTATGAAAGTGACACCTCATCTTATTTTTTTTTAAAGATTTATGTATTTATTTTAGAGGGGAGGGGCAGAGGAAGAGAGCAAATCTCAAACTGACGACTCCCTGCTGAGCATGGAGCCCAACACAACAAGGGGCTCTATCCCAGGACCCTGAGATCATGACCCAAGCCAAAATCAAGAGTTGGGTGCTCACCCCACTGAGCCACCCTGGCACCCCAGCGATGGCTCATCTTGACTGTCCTTTAGGAGTCACACAGTGTGCGAAGGAATGAGGTGGTGTGGACAGAGCGAGGGCTTTGAGGTTGGCAGACCAAGCTCAGAGTAGCCTTGCATGAGTGTCTTCACCTCTCTGAGCCACTGGGTAAACAGTAACAGACTTGAGTACATCAACACTGACATGCCTACACTCTGCCTTTGGTCCTCGAAACAGCCTTGTGAGGTGTGTGCCCCATGTTACAGAGGGGAAACTGAAGCTCCAGGGAGTTGCCTCCATTGTCTGAGGTCACACAGCTAGAAAGTGGCAGAGTCAGAATTCAGACTGGAGCAGCCAGCTCCAGAATCCACCTGCTTCACCCCTGCCCCCTGCCCCCCAACGGCTCTATCAGACCTGCCCAGTGGGGTTGTTTGAGATGCAATGAAACCCTTCCCTCCACAGGTATCAGCCCAGAGCCTGGCCCTTGGTTGGTGTAGGGTGAACATAACATGCTGTCCTTTCTAACCAGCTTGGAATCCTCCTGTTTCTCGGGGCTGTGTTTCCACAGGTATTGGGGCACCCCCCTCCTTTTGCCTCACACCCCTGTTCTCCCTCCTTCCCACCAGGATGTAGCCACAATGCAGTTCTGTGCCAACAAGCTGGACAAGAAGGATTTCTTTGGGAAGTCCGACCCCTTCTTGGTATTCTACAGAAGCAATGAGGATGGAACGTAAGTTCTCTGATAACACGTCGTCACCCCTTTCTGGAATCGGGTGGAGGGGTGTGGTGACTTACCAGGCAGTGCTGCCTGGGATTCTTTCCTGCTCCAGGTAGAAGCCGGGGGCATCACGGTAATGCCTGACACGCGGTTGGGACCGCTGTGGGCTGGAGGGTGAGGTGGGTGGGACGGGTAGGGGCAGGTCCCAAGCCAGCAGTGCCATTCTGAGAGGCTCAGCAATGGTGGGTGCTACGAATGTTGGAGGTGAGGGGAGTGGCAAAAGCAGGGCTAGGGTGGGAACAAGGAGCTCCTCTGATAGCATCTTCCTCCTTCCACACAGATCAATGCATATCTCCAGCCCACCCCTCCTCCGCCTGCAGCCCTCTGAACATCCCACTACCATATGTGCCCCCCACCCAACTACCACACGCCCAGCCTGGCAAATCTGGACCCTTTACCCACCCAGCCCCACACCTTGCCACAGGCTTCATTCAAAACCGCACACGTCTTTAGAGCCCCATTTCCTCCTCTCCTCTCCCTAATCTAGAAGCCACCCACGGTATGACGGAAACACACACGACACGTCGGCAAATGTAGGTCAGCCATGCACACAGATGCACAGATTGTAGATTGAGGGTCTGGGGACCTTGGTCCACTCCACCGATTCGCCATGTGACCTGGGGCAAGCTATAATGCCCCCTCTCTGGGTCTATTTTCTCATCAGACCAATGAACAGGTTGGATTAGGCAGTCTCCACAGTCTCCTTAGGCAGCGCAGCTCTGGGAGGCTGTGGCCACTTACGGCTGGGATTCTGCAGAACCAGGAGGTGATGGGGCCAGGGAGGTTAATTAGAGAAACACTGCTGGAGCAGGGGAACTTGGAAGCAGGTTTGGAAGGAGAGGGAGAAAATGGGTCCATGGGGGAGGAGCAGAGAATAATAGGATAGAGAAAAGGCGAGTGCAAGGGAGGTGTGCCCTGAGCAGAGGCAGCCCAGAATGGGCTCCGCCAAGGTCCCCTGGATTCTAGAACTCTGGGTGTGTGTGCGGTGTGTGTGCGTGTGTGTGTGTGTGTGTGTGTGTGTGTGTGTTGGGGGGAAGGGCGGAGCAGGGAAGAGGTGTGTTTCAGTTCCAGGGAAAACTGATTTTAAAAACCTGAAAGAGCAAAACAAGGGAAATTAGGTACGATCATTTGCATAACAAAAGGAGTCTTTGTCTCACTAAAGGACTCCCAGCAGGATTTCTTTAAATAATTCTTGTTGACGTTGACTTGACGGAGGGAGGGAGGAAGAGGGGCCGAGGGACGCTGCAGGCGGACGCCCACGGAAACGTCCACAGCGGTCCCGTCCAGAGAGGCGACGCCTGGTTGGGCCAGGCTTGTCTCTGAGGTGAAGGCCGGCTGGCCAGCATAGAGGGATGCAGGTTTGGGAGCAGCAGAGGGGTGTGTTGCAAAGTGTGTGCCAGTGATTGTTCTAGCAGAGCCTGTGTAGGATGGGTGGGGAGGGGGCAGGGAAGAGGGAGAGACTCGTGACTGACACAGTGAACAGGTGGGAGGTGCTGAACGCAGGCGAGCCTCGCTGGGAAGATGCGGGGAGAACGTGGGAACGGGAGGGATGGGGGCAAAAGGACAGGGAGCAGAGCTCGCCAGGCTGGACTTGGGTGGCCACAGGAGTTGGAGCCCCCCTCCCTGTAATGGAGCTGTGGGAAACCCAGAGCATGAAAATGACAAAGAAGCCGGTCAGATGGGGGAGTCTCTTTGGGGGCGAGTTTCCCTTGAAGCATGGGCTGGATCTCTCTGGGAAGGGACACCAAGGAGGCTGGAGAACCCACCCAGAGGCCCCCAAGGGGGTGGGCCAGGCTGCAGGCACAGGTCAGAGGCTGAACTGGTGGAAGCAGGGTGGTTACCCAGGGTTTGAGGAGAGAAGAGTAGAAGGTTCGGGAGACACACTCCCAGTTAGGAAGAGGTCAGGAGGAAGGTTGGTGAGGGAACCCAGGGAGTGAAAGGTCCTGGAGGGAGCGGGAAGGAAGCCTGCACAGAGCACCCACAGTGCTGCTGGCACTGCACCTACCTTATTCAGTAGCAATCACTCCTCTGGGATTAATAACGTGATGGAGAGCAGGGCTCTGCAGGCTGCCGGGCCGTGCATACCTTCAGGCAAGTCTCTTAACCCAGTGGAACTTTCTGGGACTATGGAAATATTCTGTGTCTTGCCGCCCAGTACAGTCACCATTAGCTACATGTAGCTGTTGAGTGTGTGACACGGGGTTTGTGTGCCTGAGGAACTGAATTTTTAATTTAATTTAGATTGATTTAAAGAGAAATAGCCCCATGTGGCTGATGGCCACCATATTGGACTGGGCACCTATAACCTCCCCAACCTGAGTTTCTTGGTACGTGCATCTCCCTCACAGGGTTGCTGTGAGGACCAAAGGAGTTATTATGTGTCACGAGAACAGGGCCTGGTGGTGTTAGCTACTGTTGTGTTTCCCCATTTTACAGCAAAAAGGAAGCTCAGAGAGAGAAAGGCACATGGCCAGGGCTGCACAACTGGTAGGAGTGGCCCTGGGACCTGAGCCCTCCCTTTCCCACCCTGCTGGTGCCTGCTCTGTCCCACACCAGGCTCCGGAGCGGATGTCAGAGCCAGGAGATGTCTGCAGGGACCATTTCCATGCCAGGGCCAGGCCCCCACGGCAAGGACAGCAGGGAGTTGAGAGGTCTGTGGATTTGGTGATGAGGGGCTTGGGGAAGCAGTTTCAGAACAGAGGCTGAAAGCCGAAACAAGACCATAGCAGGGCTCAGGGAGAAGCACAGAGAGAGGAAATCAGGCTAAAAGCTCAGAAGAGGGAGGCCTGGGTGGCTCAGTGGTTGAGGTCTGCCTTCGGCCCAGGTCATGATCCCAGGGTCCTGGGATCGAGTTCTGCATCGGGCAGAGAGCAGAGAGCCTGCTTCTCCCTCTGCCTGTGTCCCTGCCTCTCTTGTGTGTCTCTCACGAATAAATCAATAAAATTTAAAAAGAAAAATAAATAAATAAAAGCTCAAAGACCCAGTCAAGAAAATTGGTTGGCAAGGAAGAAGAGACAGAAGTCAGAAGTCAGTGGGTCCCAAGAGATGGAGGGGCTGGGAGGGGCTGGGGCAGGTGGGCGTGACTGTTCCCGGTAGGGTAGGAGGTATCTGGAGCCCAGCTGGGGCCTCTGCACAGGCCATCATCCCTCCCTTGCTGCTGCTCCTGCTCCTGATTCTCCCTCCCGAACCCCCCTCCCCAACTGGGGCAGCCACGGGGCCCCTCCTGTCCCTGTCCCCACTCCTGTCCTCGTCACCAGCTCCGGGGTGTGTGGGGAGGTCTCCCACATGTATCTCCACACTCCAGTGGGCGGGCGAGAAGGAGCAGAGAAGAGAAATGCTGAGCCGCAGTGACAGGAATGACATTTTGACTTGAAAATTGCCAGAGAAGAAATGGCACAGGCTGTGTGGGCATGGGCGGGGCCCAGGCACTTTCCGGGGTGACCTTTCCAGGCTGGGAGGTGGCTGGGGCAGATGCTGGGACATCTCAGGGGGACAGCCTCTGCCCCCCAGCTCCGCTCTGGCTCCTGGCTTCCCCTCTGTGTGGCAGGGCAGGCCTCCAGGATGCGGCCGGCAGGCCTGGCATGGGGAGTGGGCAGGGACGCTGGATGGGAGCCCAGCGGGGAAAGCCAGCTCTACACTTCAAGTTTGCAGAGCAGGCTCAAGGATTCAGACTGGAAGAGCTGGAAGTGTCTTAGAGATTGTCGAATCCAGGGGCTCGATTTGCACTGCCTTTCATGCCAGTGAAAGCTGTGGAAACTCTCCTCTTGAGAAATACATCTATTCATTAGTTGGTTCCAAAAAAAATAGTGAACACTGAGTGCCAGGCACCGGTCCGGGCACTAGATACATTACCAGTGATCAAAGAAGACAAAACTCTTGTCTTTCCGGAGCTTACATTTTAGTGACAAGCCGTGAAATAAGTAAGGAGAAACACAGACTATGTCAAATGTCAAATGATAACAGGTAAAGAGAAGCATGAAGAGGACTAGGGGACGTCAGGGTCAGGGGACCAGGGGTTCTAAATTTTGTCTTGGAGCAGGTGCTTATATCAGAGGGGTGATACTTGAGTAAAGACCTGATGGAAGAGAGGAGTGAGTCATGACCATGGAAATTTGGGGAGATAGTGCTCTGGACAGGGGAACAGCAAGCATATGAAAATCACCGACCCAATTTCACCCTGATTTCAGGGGTTCACAAACCCCTAAATCATGCACAGATTCTTCCATGGATCTCAGATAAAGAATGACAGCAGCTAACTCCCTGAGGTTACAGGGGAGGGATTGGCTTGCTCAAGGTCACAGAGAGTGAGGGGGAGGGGGAGCAGAAGTCAGTATCTCCAGACACTCCCCACCTGCTGCAGGAATTGCCTCTCAAGCATCAGCAAGAAATGGCCATCTAGTTTCCAGCTGGATACTGCTAGTGCCATGCAGCTTATGACCTCAGGAAGCTCTGGCTTCCGCTATCGGGCAACTGCAGAGGTTAATCAGTTGGCCCTTCTGTTGACCTTGATTCTTCTGCCTCCCTTGGTTGGGGCCTGACACCTTCCCTCTCTTCTTCACCAGGTTCACCATCTGCCACAAGACCGAGGTCATGAAGAACACCCTAAACCCAGTCTGGCAAACCTTTTCCATTCCTGTGAGAGCGCTGTGCAATGGGGACTATGACCGGTGAGATGGGAACCTGTCCCTCCCAGATGGAGGGTGGAGGGTCAGGCTGTCCCAGGCTGGGCAGTATGTGCAGAGCCCCCTGGAGCTGTGCTGTTCCTGCCCTCACCTCTCTGGGCAGTGTCTGCCTTCACCTCCTCACAGACTTCCTTCCGCACTCTGCCCTGTGGCTGTCCCCCTGGTCTGGCAGCCCTCCACTGGTGGGGACCTCCCCAAGCTGGGGGGATGGGATCCAGGGAGCCCTGCTAGGTGTTGGGTGTCCTGGCCTGGAGCTATACAGCCTATCTCTTCACGATTTCCGGTGGAGGAGCAGGCGGGGACAGGATCGGGGGGCTCTAGATGCAGGGTGGGGGGGCCAACCCAACCCCAACTCCTAGCAGATGGACTCTGGGGAGTCAGGATCCCAAATGGGGGATGAAGGGTGGAGTACAGAGAACTTGTGAAACTTTTTTGATAGGATGCAGCCTACTCTGATTACATGTCCTCTCACACCATCATTGTTTGAGTGTAGGTTGTTGGGTGTAGATGCTGGAGACCTGGTTTCTAATCCTGACTTTGTGACTAAAAAGTACTGTCAACCTGGGCAAGCTTTGACCTGTCTGAGCCTCAGTTTCCTTATCTGTAAAATGGGTCTTAAACATCCACCTACCTGAAAGGGCTGCTTAGAAGCTCACATGACACAGCCTACACAGAAGGCTCTGGTGTGCATAAAATACCAAACCCTGCATTGTGTCCACAAACATTTATTGACTTCCTGCCATGTGCCTGGCACCGAGCGAGATGCTGGGAAATCAGCAGGGAGCAAAACACACAGTCTTCGCCCAACCTCCGGGAGTTTACATTCTCGTGGGGGAGCCAGACATTAATCCGATAATCACACAAAGAAATGTATAATTACAAGTTGTGCTAAGTGCTGGGGAGTGGAGGGCATGTGAGATGGGTGCTGCAAGGTGGTATTGGTCTGTGTGAAGTTTCGAGAACCCGGCCTGGCTTCCTGGTGATCACTGTTGCCGGTGGATGAGCTAGCAGAGGGTACACAGGCAGGGCCACCCAGGCTGCCTTGAGGAAGCTGGGCCTCTGTTGGCCACTCCAAAGGGAGCATTGGGGTATCACAACAACCCCTCAGGGCATCCTGGCTGATGGCATTGACAGGGGCTCCCTGGGACTGGGTATGTGTGGTGGGGGTGGAGTGGGAATGACAGTGCAGATGGCCTTCAGACACCCTCTGCCTCCCCCCCACCCCGGAAACCCTGAGGCTACCCTATTAGGCTATGGATCTAGGAGATGAGGTGGCTCCTTTTCCTGCCTCTTGGCTGGGATTGAGCAGCCAACATGTATTCCACAGGCGGTCACCGAGCACCTACTATGTGCGCCACACGACACCTGCAGCTGTGTGGCATTCAAGGGAATGTAGTGGAGTTTCCATCTCTAGGGAGCCTCTCATCTGACCCCAGGGAACTCAGATGTGCACACATCTGCATTTTAGATAGCTAAATAATTGTGCAAAATGAGACTGAAGACAAAAATAGGCATTCTGGCCAAATGAACCCTGGTCACATGTCTGGCCGGATCCTGGGGCTTCTGGGGTACTGCGGTGTGGGAGGACAGTCTGGTTGGAGCAGTAGGGTGTAAAGGAGGCTTGGGGAAGGCTGGAAGGTGCTGGGGGGTATTGGTTCTTGGAAGAATGAATTTGATAGGGAGAGATGACAGGAAGGGAGGAGAAATTCGAGGTTGGGGGATGGGAGAGCCTAGCAATTCACATCTCACTGGGTGGGAGGAAAGGGGATCTTTGGCCCCACTGCTTGGAGATTATTGGAGGTCTAGCTGGCCGCCACTTACACATGACCCTGCACCCCAGCCTTGTCAGGGACAGTGAGGAGGGCAGCCAGCCTCAAAGACCTGGGCTTACTGTTCAGGCACCAGAGGAGCTAAGGGTGCAGGTGTTGGGGAACACCTCCGTAGGCCCCCATTTCCCCCCTCTCAGGCTGAGAGCCCCAGACTGGTCGCCTTCCAGGATGTGCAGGCAGCTCAGGCCCTTCTCTACAGCTGGGAACAGATTGGCCGTGATGTGACTGACAGTGGTGTTAATGGAGGGGACCGGGCCCATTACGTGGGCCTGGTAAGCCAACAGGCCCGTCTGCCGCTGAGTACTACTGTGACCTCAGTACCCAGCAGCCCTTGGGAGGCACAAGTGTCCAGAGGCCCTCTCAGGGCGGGAGAGGGAGGGGTTTGTGCAGGAAAACGAAGCCACTTTTCTGCTCCCTCCGAGGTGCCTCTTGTTCACAAGAGCACATTCAGAATCCAGCAGCCATGTCTTCCAAGCCAGCCAGGCACCGGGTACCATGTTGGGTGCTATGGGCATAGTGAACCTCAGACCTAAGCCTCCCTGTTAGGGAGACAGGCAGGTCATAATATTAATAATTAGTAATAATAGTAAAGGCTCCTGTAGTACTCCTGTGGTAATTTATGTACATGCACTAAGTTAATTCTCCTAACCATGAGTGTTTCCCCTGAAAAAGGCACAAATACTACCCACATTTTACAGGTAAAGAAACTGAGTGCCAGTGAGGTTAAGTAGCTCACCTGGGATCTTACTGCCAGTCAGTGGCAGAACCAGGACTTGGAGTCAAGCAGCCTGGCTAGAGAATCTGTTCTTGACCCTCACGCTCTGTTGCCAAAGGGTTAAGACACGTGTGAGGGGGGTATGTCTGGAGGAGGTTTGCCCAGGGGCTTGGGGCAGGTCTGCTTTGAGCCTGGAGGTGAAGACTCAAAGGCCTTACCATCTGCCTAGATCTGGGGGTGAAAGGGATGTATAGGTCATTAGTGTTTGGAGCTGGGGTTGAGAGACAGAAATGGAAAGGTGACAGGGAGCCAGGGTGGGGGGCGGCTGTGGGACAGGCAGGCGGTGCTCTGCCAAGGGGAGAAGAGGACAGGATGCTGGCAGAGGTGAGGTGCCCAAGGCCCTGCACAGATCGGGAGCAGGAGAGAGTCTTGAGGGATGGTCAGGGAGCTAGGAGGGTACCTGGAGAGGGCGGTTGGGGGCAGGAGCCAAGGGGGAAGAATCCAAATAGAAGTATCAGCTCCCACCACCAAGAAGATGGCCGGGAGGGTGAGAACTAGGGCAATTTACTTGGAATGATGGCAGTGGAAACCAGTTACGATTACCAAGTCTTTTGGACATGGGCCAAATTGTGTTCTACTTGGTTTAAATAATGATCTCATTTTGTGAATTTAAATTCCACAGTAGCCCTAGCAGTTGGGTACTAGCGACATGCCCATTTTACAGAGAGTGAAACAGAGGCCTAGAGCTTATGTATCTTGGCAAAGTGAGGAGAAGGTACATTTTCCTTCTATGGAAGCTGCCTTCTCCAGAAACAAAGGTCCCCCTACCTCTGCTGTGTCTCCAGTCCAAACCCAAGCGAGCCAGCTGAGCAGAGCTGGAGTCAGAGCCAGTCCAGCCCTCCTCCATGGGGTGAAGTAGGTGATGACAAGAAATACTCCCCCTGCCTTTCCTGAAAGCCCCTCTACTCTCTCCTTGAACACTGACTGTGTAACTTGAGGATTTATCCCCCTTGAGCCCGATTCTCCTGGTTGGGCTGCTGCCACTCACTCGTACCTCACTGTTGAATGAGTGGATGTTAAGAGGGTAAGTTGTACTGGGTCCTTACCTGGTGAGGGGAGAGGATTCTCCAGGATGGGGGGTCTCCCATCACGGAAGCTTCACACCTCTGTGGGCCTGCTGGAGAAGCCTTCTTCTCCTTTGAACCCCCACCGCACACTGAGTATGTGGAGGCCCCAGCCAGTGTATCTGACCTGGATTCGGAGTGTTTTATCCTCGCCAGCTTACACATGCAGAAAAAGCTGAATGCAGGCAGAGGAGGCAAAGCCCCTTCGCTATGGCTGCGTGTGCACCGAGCCCCGCCATCCAGGGGGTGTCGTAGCATGCTGTAGTGAGCCCCGGCACCTCTCTTCTTCCCTGAAGCCTCTAGACTGTTGGGCTCAGTCCGTTTAGGGCTGAGCCCTGGGGACCTGTCAGCCCAGTACCTCTTCCTGCCCTGGCGAGGCTCATTAGGAGGCCGGCCTGCAGCTCTGCTCGGAGGAGTCTATACATAGAGCGGTTGGTGCCGAGAGGGAAGCCTGCGGTCTTTGCCAGTGTCCCTCAGCCCTGCTGGCCTGTCGACACTTACAGAGACCCAGCTTTGTCACTGCAGCCCCAGGCACCCAGAGACCCACAGGACCCTGGCTCCCAGCCCCAGGCCTGGCCTCACGGCTGAGCAGCTGTGTAATTTGGGGAAAGCCACGTACTCCGGGCTTCCCCATGTGATTTCATGGAAGGAGGGAATCATTACTGCACAGTAACTTCACGAAGTTGTGAGGTCTCAGTCAGGCAACAGATTTTTTTTAATTTAAGATTTTATTTATTTATTCAAAGAGACACAGGCAGACGGAGAAGCAGGCTCCCCGCAAGGAGCCTGATGCGGGAGTCGATCTCAGGACCCTGGGATCGCGACCTGAGCCAAAGGCAGATGCCCAACCGCTGAGCCACCCAAGTGTCCCAGGCAACAGATATTTAAATAATATTTATATTACCTACTACATGCTAGGCATGCTAGAATTGTCCCAGAGCCTGCAGCCTTCTCTGGCCACCTCCCCGCCTCCCAGATTAGGAGCTCTGTGTTGTTCTGAGCCTTTAATGCCAAAGATGTTCGTATTGTGGGCAGCAGAGGCCCATTTCCTTGTGCCACACCCAGCAGCCCCTCCTCTAGGGCCCTGCCCCAGAAGTCACAGTTGGTCTATTGTGAGCCTTCATTAGGCCTGGTTGTGCCTACAGCCCACAAGTGGCACATGGGGTGACCTGGGCACCCCAGCTGGGGCTGGAGAGTGACAGAGCTGCCTATAGAGGATTTGGAGCTGTGTTTGGCCTCTGCTGCTGCCTGGCCTTGTCTCTGGGCACTGTTTCTCTCACCTCTTGCCCTGGTGCTGGAGGCTGCAGCCTTGGAGCTAATCTGAGCCCCAAACTCTAGCCTTCCCTGGAGCCTCTACTGTGGCTGGGCTGAGTTGACACAGGAATCTCACACCCAGGGGGGTTTCAACCTCAGCTGCAAGTTAAAATTCCCCAATGAACTTTTAATAGTCCCCCCTGCCCCCAGCCCAGGCTGTACCCCTGACCAACTGATTTTGAACCTCTGGGGTAGGGCGCTGGCCTCAGAATTGCTAAATTGTGCCAGGGAATCCAGTGTGCAAACAGGGTGGAAAGCAGTGCTCTCCCCTAGAGAAGGTCAGTGGCTCTGGCCACGCATTCCAACCAGCCAGGGGACTTTCCAAAACTACCTGTGCCTGTTATCCCAACCAATTAAATCAAGCCCTCTGGCCCTGGGATTAAAAAAAAAAAAAAAATCTCTTCAGTGATTATTTTGGGTCTCCAAGGCTGTGGCTGTAACCAGGGTCCTCCTACAGCCTCTGAACACGTGGCTGTCACTGATCTAGTCACCTAAGGGCTGGTGTCCATGGTCTGAGAGGAAGCAATCCTTGCTGGGTCCTGGAAAGTCCCCCGCAGAGGGGCCTGGCTCTGGGAAGGACTGGGGGACCTTGGCATTGTGGGGCAGGGTCTCAGCCCCCACCCTCACCAGCTCTGTGACCCTGGGCATGTCACCGGCAGCCGTTCAGGCTCAGCTTCCCCATCTGAAAATGAGGGGGGCTGGAGGTTATCACTCCAGAACATGCACAGCAGAGCTGCTTGGGAACCCTTTATTATTTTTTTAAGATTTTATTTTTTATTCATGAGAGACACACAGAGAGAGGCAGAGACACAGGCAGAGGGAGAAGCAGGCTCCCTGCAGGGAGCCCGATGTGGGACTCGATCCCGGGTCTCCAGGATCACGCCCTGAGCTGAAGGTGGCCACTCAGGCTGAGCCCCCCCAGGCGCCCCTTGGGAAACCTTTAAACCAGATCCCGGGGCCCTGGCCAGAGCTGCCAAGTACAGGACTTGGAGCCCGTGTGTGTCTGAAAAGCTCCCCGTGATCTGCCAGGCAGCCAGGCTTGGATGCCACTGAGGTCACTTCCAGCCTTGTCATTCTAGGGAGTGAAGTTGCAGAGCCCAGGTACCCAGGCACTGGTGTCCCGGATTTAAGCAAATTTCCTCCGAAAAGCTCTCCAACTGTGGCCGAAGGGCAAAGTGGAGAGGAAGAGGCCTTTTTCCAGGGGCCCACCTGCGCGGCGGGTGCCCTGTTCTGCAAAGTCACCATCACCCCTCCTCCAGAAGGATGGTCTGCGCTCAGGGCGGCCGGTGGGCCTCCAGGGCGCGCAGGGCCCGCTCACCAGCAGACCAGGGGCCTTTGGGGCTTTCCACCCAGTTCACTTCAGAGAGACACAGTTTTTTGGGTTTCACTAGAATTCAGAGAATTCCTTTACATGACGGGCTGCCGTGCCTGCCCCATTTAACAGTACAGGTCACCGAAAGCCCCAGCTGGTGGTTGGTGCACGACCTACCACACGTCCCTTCTTTGGGAACAGTCGGCGCCCCGCGGCCGGCAGGCCGGTACCCCCGCCCTCCGGCCCCGGGGAGGCGCATCCGCGGGGTGGCAGCGCCTCCTGCTGGGCGCGGCGCAAGCTCGAGGCCCACGCCTCGCCGACCCCGGCAGTGGCCAGCGCCCCGGGCCGACGCCGGTCGGTCGCCGTGTGAGTGGAAGGCAGGCCCAGGCAGCGGCCTGCGGAGCCCCGCTTAGGACTGGGGGCTGGAGACCCCGGCTGCCCACGCTCCTGCCGGCTCCCCGGGACCCTGGCAGCTCCCCCTTCCCTGGGCATCCCTGGAGGACCACCGTCACCAAGGGTTAACCCGCAGCCCTCCACCTCCCTCCTCCCTCCCACCTCTGGTCTGCTAGCCTGTTGCCATGGAAACGAGCTAAAAATAAAATGGGCTCCCAAAGCCCAGCCCCATGCACAGGAGTCAAAACAAACTAATTAAAGCAGCCAGGCTAAAATGTGAAGATAATTACACCCTCACTCAGGAGCCAGTCGTGGCAATGGAAAAGCTCAGCAGGCTGTCCTTGGCGCAGGGGCCCTGAGCCCCTCCCTGCGGTGTGAGACTCAGCACTCAGACTCCCACCTGCACCAAGTCTTGTTACCCCTCCGGGGGAGACCCCCTCCTGCTTAGGCCTGAGATCCCAAGAGTGCCACACTCCCACTGTGATGCCCCCACCCTTGATAAAGTCACCATGTGGCCTCATCCTGGGACCTGTGCCCCATCTGGGGTGGCAAGGAGAAGGTGGGGTGAACTGAAGCTGGAGGCTGTTTTTCCACATCCTGCCTGAAACTTGGGGGGGCCTCTGTCCCAAGACCTTTGCCAAAAGGTCTCAAGATAGTTCCTTTGTCTCTTGGACTCCCGCGCCTCCACTGAGGGCCCTGGAGCCTGGTGGGTGTCCCTGTGTGCCCTTCTGGCCCAGGAGCACAGGAGGGGCCTTGTCTTCAGGCTACATCGGTCTGGGTCAAGCCTGTCCCACCACAGGCCCTTTGCCTTGCAGGACCATCAAGGTGGAAGTGTACGACTGGGATCGGGATGGCAGGTAAGCACGCAGAAGGACAAAACGTGAGCAGGAATGAGGACAGCCCCTTAGGGTGATTGGGCCCTGCCCTCACATGGGGAGAACTACTATGCCTGTGGTAGCTCTGGGGGCGCTGGGGCCTGGGTTCTCCGGTGGGAGGTCCGCTGCCCCTGCCGGGCTCTGCTGAGGCACCAGAGGATCTCTGTCCTGCATGACATGGTGCAAGGGGCCTAAGAGGTCTCTTTTCCTCAAATAGCTGCCTA
This sequence comes from Vulpes lagopus, assembly GCF_018345385.1. NCBI lineage: Eukaryota > Metazoa > Chordata > Mammalia > Carnivora > Canidae > Vulpes > Vulpes lagopus. The sequence continues at coordinate 67,344,149 of NC_054824.1, forward strand.
GCAGCCAGTCAGTGCCTAAAGCTCACCGCATTTGGGAGAATAAGGATTTTTCTGAAATGTGCCTATTCTAATGCACAGATACTAGCGATCCCCTGAGCATCCGTGTTCTCTGTGTGAGGCCAAGCATTGTGGGGTGACCAAGGTGCAGAAGACAAGCTCAGCCCTCAGAGACTCCTCTTTGTCTAGTGGAGGGCCCTTGGCATATTAAAGGAAGCGTTTGCAGGGAGCAGGCCCTGAGAGTGGGCTATGGGAAGGGTACACTTTGATGCACCCTAATGGTCTCTGGAGCCATGAGGCAGTTTCTGAGTAGGGCCAAGCCTGGCCAGGAGGAGGGCACTTCCCACCTGGGTTTTGGGAGGCCAGTACCCTCCCTGTGTGCGAATGTAAGTGCCCCCCAAGGAGCAGTGTCACTGGGAATTCATAGATGAGGACAAGAATGGGCCTCTCATGGCCCTAGTCCAGAAACCTCACTGGCTCCCACTTGCCTGTTGAACCAAACCTAATGTGTCATTCTGACTTCTGTGACTCCACTACTAGAGGTGTCGTAAGGGGGCTTTAAGCCCCATCATCTCCATCCGTACCTCTCCAGTCTGTGATGTGGATAGGGGGTCCTGTAAAGGGCTGTGCAGATATATAACTCTAAGTTAGGCCCTGGCCATTCCTGGTCGCTCACCTTCCTGTGAGTCATTCCGAGACAGGACTCCAGGGCCACAGCATCTCTGTTAACTTGCTTTGTTAACCACATAACAGGCAAGTCAGCTACATGTTTATCTTACCCTGGAGGTCCCCCATACTTCTTCTTCACCAGGGAAAACTGGGGACAGCCACCAGGTGTCATAGGGTCCTGCCATCAAGGAGCTCATAGTATGAGTGCCAAGAGCTATAAATGTGTAGTGAAAATACAGAGCGGGTACAAGGCAGGGCCAGGCCCCAGGGACTTCTCCCGGGCATCACTCTCTAGCACCTCTGGGGGGTACTCCAGGCTCCCCCTGTCAGGGCGGGGACAGTGAAAGACAGCCAGCCGCAGAGGAGACAGGAGTTGTCATGCACCTGCTTTTTGCTGCACTTAACACACACATACAACACACTTGTGGGGGCCAGAGTCCCAGAAGGCGTGGCCACTGCAGAAAACACCTCCAGCTGCCTCGATGGACATGACGCAAATTGTCTTTTCAAAAACTGTTATTGGAAAAATGGCAAATACACAGAAAAAGAGAAGACTTTAATGAATGCTTTTAAGCCTATCATCTGAATTTAACAAGTGTTACATGTTGCCACATTTCCTTTAGCTGTGTTTTGCTGATGTAGTTTAAATTACAGGCATCAAGGCATTTTTTACCTCTAAATATCTCATTGAGAATGTCTAAAAAATAAGGACATTTTCCTACAGAACCACGAATGCCATTATTACACCTGACACATTGAACAATAAATAATTCTCGAATACCACCTAATATTCATCTCATATTTAAATTTCTCCAGTTGTCCCCAGAATACCTTGCACAGCTGGCTTGTTCCAACAAGAATCCAAGTAGAAGTGGTCCCCTTCTCCAGAGCCCTGCTCTTGGCTAGGTGACCACTGGGTCTCCTGCTCCGTGGTGACACTGACTCTTGCCAGAGACCCAGGCTCTCTGCTGGCCTGCACCCCTGTAGCAGAGGTCCTGGGCAGGATGGGGAGCCAGAGGAAAGGATGTGAGAGGCAGGCAGTTGGCTAGAAGCAGTGTGCAGCCTGGGCCACGCCGTCTCACAGTAGCCTTCTCTTGCAGCCACGACTTCATTGGCGAGTTCACCACCAGCTACCGGGAGCTGGCCCGCGGGCAGAGCCAGTTCAACATCTATGAGGTGAGGTGGATACCCCAAGTCTGGGGTTTGCTCTCCTTATACGTACCTCCCAGCCATTGAGGACTGCAGTGTGCCATGAGCTGGGTGGGAGTTTTTGCATGTTCTCCTGTGAGGTGGGTGTTACTGTCCCAGTCTAGAGCTAAGAAGCCTGAGTCTCAGAGGAGTTCAGGAATTTGCCCAAAGACATGTGGTTCTGTAGGTTGCAGAATCAAGAGGCAAACAATGTTGAGTTATAGTGACCCCACAAGAAGCAGTTCTGACAGGATGGCGGAGGAGGGGTGCTGATGGGGCAGACTGTGGGGGACATTATCAGAAGGCTGCGAGGTCTGACACCCAAGGTCCTGAGTTCGAAATGGCCCTCTGCCTTCATTCAGAACCGTTTCAGGGCCTGCTGAGTATCTTACTGTTTCTGGAAGGAGAGTCAGAGGAACAGAGGTCAGGACAGCTCCATCTGGATGTGGAGAACCTGGACAGGGCCCCCAGTCCTTCTGGAGATAATAGTGTTTGCCCTCAAAGGACAGTTCCTGCTGCTGAGCCTTTGCTCATGTGTGCTCACCGTCCTGGGGTGCCCTCCCAGCTTGAGTCCCAGCTCCCCTATTGGCGTTCCCAACCACTCTGGCCTCGTGCTTTCTCCCCCACGTCAGCTTCATGGACAGCATGTCATGTTGGACCCACTGAAGTGCAGAAACTTCTAGCCCTAATAACCTCTTGGATTCATACTCTGACTCTAACCATGTCCCAGCCTTGTGACGTGGGCTAAGTCCCTGAACCATTCTGTGCCAGGCACGCTGAGCATTAAAGAAGTCACTAGAACAGTGCCTGGCCCCTTGTGAGTGTTCCATCAAGGCTGTCTTCTAGCGTCATCTGTTGCGCGCCTGTGTGCCAGGAGATTTAGATTTCACTGCAGCCCTGGAAATGGGCTCCCTCCCCACAGGAGCAGCCACTCAGCTAGTAACGTTGAAGAGCAGGCTTTGGCTCCCATCACCGAGTCTGAACCACTCCACACTTGCACTCCTTCACTCTGTGTCTCTGTTCTTTTTTTTTTTTAGATTTATTTATTTTTAATTTTTAAAGATTTTATTTATTCATGAGAGACACAGAGAGAGAGGCAGAGACACAGGCAGAGGGAGAAGCAGGCTCCATGCAGGGAGCCCAATGCGGGACTCGATCCCAGGACCTCGGGATCACGGCCTGAGCCGAAGGCAGACGGCCAACCACTGAGCCAGCCAGGCGTCTCTGTTCTGAGTGGGCACCTTTTGTGTTCCATTTAGACAGAAGCTCCGTAAGGGCAGGCTAGGCGACAGCCCTTCCCGTGGCCTCCCTTCACGTCGGCCTGCACAGCGCCAGGCACCCAGTAGGTGCTTGTGATCCGAGCACATACTGAATTCAGTTGAACGAGGCCATTGTGAAGATAGAACGTGGGTGAATTTCTTTGAAAGGGCTCTGATCCTTGCAGTTAATTACTTTGTTTTCTGCATCGGCAAAGGGGAGGGCTCTCTTTGTTCCCCCACCCAGGCAGAGAGAAGCAGGATCCATCCTTTTCTGGCTTCCTCTAAAGAGGTTTTTTAGAGCAGGGAATGGAAGGGATTATATCTCTCGGAGTTTAGCTTTTAAGTGTGCTTGACAGGCTCAGAAGAGGCCATGATCTCTCAAGCTAAAAGCAGAAAAGGTTGGATTGATTCGTTTTCTCCATTGGAAATATCATCAGTTAGAAAAGGAATTACACTCCGGCAGTCCCAGGGGAGCAGGCCTTGCACTGTGGGCCGTGTCCCCGGAAGGCCTCTCTAAAGGTCCAAACTGCCTGAGGAGAGAACAGGCTTCTGCAGGAAAGACTCTCATCGTGGGCGCTGGCCTCAGCCTGAGTGTCTGGCTCACATGTCCAGCTGTCTGGCGGCCACTCTTCAGACTCAGCCTTCCCCACCTGAAGGCACCGGCTGAAGCCTCTCATAGCTGTCCCCTCTCCCTGGCCAGCAGGCTCCATCTCCTGGTCTGTCACCATGGGGGCCATGGTGACGCCTCCTGCCCCTCACCCCACATCCACTCCACAACTGAATCCCACTCCTCCTATCACCTACAGATTCTGACCTTTGTTCCTTTTGCTCCCATCCACCCCCAATGCCATCATCTCCCCGGTGTGTGGGGCTTTGCAACAGCCCTCCTAACAGCCTTCCCACCTCCTTCCATCTGCCATTCTGTGATCCAAGGGCTCCTCCAAAATGATAATCTGATCACATGGCTGCCCTGCTTAACCTTTGGCCTTGCATCCCACCTACTGCCTAGCCAGGGTTCACACTGAGGGGTGGGTGGGGAGGAGATTCAGAATGACTCCCCTGCCACAGCTGAGATCCTACAGGGCCCTTTACCTACAAGGTAGAGTCCAAGCTCCTCCACATGGGCACCATGTCCCAGCAACCTAGAATCTGTGAGCAACCAGTAGGGGTTTCTTTTTTTCTTTTTCTTTTTTTTTTAATTTTTATTTATTTATGATAGTCACACAGAGAAAGAGAGAGGCAGAGACATAGGCAGAGGGAGAAGCAGACTCCATGCACCGGGAGCCCGATGTGGGATTCGATCCCGGGTCTCCAGGATCGCGCCCTGGGCCAAAGTCAGGCGCTAAACCGCTGCGCCACCCAGGGATCCCCAGTAGGGGTTTCTAAGTAGACTCACACCACCCACCCCTAGGAGGCCCCTGGGCTTTTGCCCTGGCCCCTCCCTTCTGCCCACTACCGGTGGTAGCCCCATTATGCTCTCTGAACCTCCCTGCTGGGTGGGCCTCTGGGCCTCACTCCATAGTGCTCCCCTGGGGCTCCCTTTGTTCTTCTTCACTTGGTTGGGCCTATGGATCCTTGGGGACTCCCTTTGGGTATATTCCTCCTCTAGGAATCTTCTCCACCTGCACACTCACTCCACCCCCAAAGTCTGAGGTAAATAAATACCTCTCCTCCATGCTCCCATGCCTCCCTCACTAACCCCCTTCCCAGGAGTGTTAAACTGTTTGCCATACTTCCCACCCCGTCAAAGACCATGGGGTCCTCAAGAGTGGGGTGGTGTCTCAGTCACTACTGTATTTATTCCCAAAACCAGCACAGCTCCTGGCCCCTGGGAGCCACCGGGTGGCTTGCTTGCTTGCCCAGGAGGGCAGAACCCAGACCTGCCCAGGGGTGTGAGCAGAGGGAGAGGACAAGGCTGAGAATTCCAGCCCGTGAGTTGGGAAGTTCCCAGCCTGGCCCTCAGGGGGCGACGGTGCCCCACACGGAGTTGAGGGCACCGCCCACGCGGGCTGGAGAGGCTGGTCCCTGGGGTGGAGGTGTGTGCTGGAGTGCATGAAACCTCAGAATAAACAGGGCGTTTCTTCAGTACCCACTTCACATGAGGATCTGAGAACAAAACATTGCTTTAATATTAAAACAGTTATAATTAGAGAGTGGAAATGTGGACTACAGGCTAATTTAAAGGTAACGTAGAAGACTTCAAAGAAATGTGCTTGTGGCCAGGTCTTTGGGTGACACCCAGACCCCCAGGAATCCATGTTTATTCTCCTCAGCTGGGAGGGCTACTTGGGAATAAAAGTTGGAGATGTGTTCGGTTCTCAAATTCCACACCCTCCTGGGACCAGATTGGGAAACTGAGGCACCACAGCACTGGAGCTTGCCTGGCGCATGGTGTTCCACAAATGTGTCTGTGAATGCCGTATCATCTGGATGGCCTCCGTGCTCATGGGGGCTCGGAAGTCGTTCTGGGCTTCTCTCCCCATGTTCACGGTTTCCACCTGTAGAGCTTGCCAGCTTTCCCACCTGGGCCCCAAATCCAGCTCTTCCTTCCTTCTGTGTCTTCCTGGTCACCCCTGCCCCTTCCTTCCGGCCCCCGCAGCCATGCCCTGGCCCCAAGGTCTGTGGTCACTTCTTGACAGTGGAGTTTTGTCATATCTAGGTACCTGTTCCAACAACCCCCAGGCCCTCATTACCTCTCACCTGGACTAGTGGGGGTGGTAGTTGTGGTAGTAATAAAAATTAATAGCAGCTAGCGCTTATATAGTATTTACTTCATTCCGGACCATGTCCTAAACACTTACCTTGTATTGACCTATTTCATCCCCATACCTTTCTATAAGGCAGGTACTTTTCACTCCTATTTTAGAGACGAGGAAACTGAGGCACAAGAAGGTCAGGTAACTTGCCTGCGGTCACACAGCCATTACGTGGCAAAACCGGGCAGGTTAACATGCCCCTGGTGTCTCTCCTTCTCCCCTCATACTCATTTCCACCAAGTCCTGGCATCCTAGAGTCTGCTGTGATCGTGCCCCTCTATCAGCTTAGAGGTCACCAGAGTTCCCTGCTGGCTGCTGGGTGATGTTCAGACATTTAACTTGGTGCTCTAGGCTCTCTTCCAGCTAGCCCAGTTTACTCTTCCACCCTGTGGTTCTGGAGTCCAGTTCTATGGCCCCTCCCCCAAACTATCTCCTCTGACTGGAAAGCCCTCCCTCCATCACCCCATGCCCAAACACTCCTGCCCTCAATACCTGCCTTCAACACTACCTGTTCCCGGCAAGCCTCACTGATGCTCAGCCTGGAATGGTCCTCCCTTCCTCCAACTCCTTTCACATTCCTGGCTTCCCTTTTTTGGTTCCTCTTGTCCTCTATCTCCTGAAGACAAATCTTTCCCCAACCCCATAAATATTTGCATTTGTATTTGTTATCAGGGTGACACCCAGGTGGGCAGCACTGTCTGCCTGCGAGCTGGGACCTGGTTTCTAATTTTGTCACCATGCAGAGCACTAGGCAACCTTGGGCAAATTGTTTCTGTCCCTGTGTCTTGTCTCCTGATCCTCAGAAATGGGTATCAGCACTCATTCAGGCAGAAGAGGCCTCTGCTAAAGACAAAGCCTGCCGCCTCTGCCTGCAGAAGAACAGGAGATGGGGGGAGGGCCAGTGAGTTCACCAGAAACCTGTGGAGGACAGAACTAGTGTGAAAATCAACCGCCTTGCCTCCTTTGATGGGAGATTAGGGAAAAGTGGGGCCTGAATCCCCCCCCCCCCCACAAGCAGAACGGCCAGTGGGGCTGAAGGCCAGTGTAGATGCAGCCCATGTGGAAGCCCCCTGGAGGCCTCACAGGGCAAGGTGCTCCCCTCACTGGGCCCCCAGCTTCTCAGCCTCCATGCTACTCAATGTTGGACTTGATGATTCTTGGGGCAGGGTGGGGGTGGGTGGCTGGGGCTGCCCTGTGCATGGCATGATGTTCAGCAGCGTCCCTGGCCTCTGTCTTCTCCCTGAGTTGTGACATCCAAAGTGTCTCCAAACATGGCCAAATATTGAGGGGGCGGGCAGTTGAGACCACTGAGTTAAGCCCACCAATAAGTGATTTTTTTTTTAGCATCTACTAAATATGTGCCTAGGCCTGTCCTATATTCTCTGATGACAGGTCTGGTTTGGGATGAAAGCTTTCACGAGAGGAACAGTTAAGAAAGTTCTCACTGTCCTGTAAGGCGGGTGGGGGTGGGGGTGGAGAGGGGAGTCTCAAAGGCCCTAGGGCTGGATCTCCAAGGAGGAACAGGGAGGGTGGGAATTGGTGGAGGGAGGAGGGAAAGGCATTTGGGGTGAGGGAAGCAGCCTGAGCCAACACACAGGAGCAGGCATAGAGGGCATCCTTTGGCCGCATTGGGTAGAGGCTGTGTTTGGGGGAGCAATGGGGAAAAAAGGTTAAATAAATATTATTCCTGGTGTGTTTGGTCGTGCAACACCGGGTCTAATCAGGAAGCCCGCTTGCGTAAATCTAAATACCAGTATCTCACAAAACCTTCCCAGGACCCTCCTCCCCTGGACCTCCTGTACCCCCCCTCCCCAGTCTTCACGCCCCACAGTCTGCTTGCTGGGGCTGAGGCCATACCTGAGGGTGGCTACAAGCTCTAGGAGCCTGGCCCTGACTGCTTGGAAACACTCCTTACCCGCCAACTGTTTTTTTTTTTTTTTATGCAGGTGGTAAACCCAAAAAAGAAAATGAAGAAAAAGAAATACGTGAATTCTGGCACAGTGAGTAGCCAACCCCCCAGCCCCACCCCACCCCCGCAGCCCGGTTCAGGCATCCTGAGGCCTGAGATATGTCTGGTGTCAGGACTCCTGCGTGTCCATGTGGGTTCCTGCAGAGTGTGGGAACCAGACCTGGAGAGTTGGGGGTGGGGAGGGGTGGGGCCGATGGAGCAACAGGTTGGGGGGTAGCCGGTGGATGGTAGACGGTGTGTAGATGGTGCAGGCCACACATAGGCACTGTGGTAAAGAATGAGAAATCCCAGAGAGAAACTCCCGTGGGGACTTCCTGCAGAAAGGGAGAGGAAAAGGAGTAGTGAGCATGGGGCCCTTAACTCTGGGAAATTCCCCATTGCGGTGCTTTCACAGGTTGTTTCCTTGAGAGGCAGACATCTTTTCATCATAAGAGAGGAAACCAAGGCTGCCAGCAGGGAAGTGACTCATCCAAGGTCACAGAGCTAGAGATGGCAGGCAGCACTACAGTTCAGTTGAGAGCGGGTAGCTGGCACTGCCCCTGTTTGTCATGACGATCCTAGGATTACACTAGTGTGTGGCTTCCAGAGGCCAGTCTCCAGAACATTCATGCATTTGTCCAAGAAAGATTTCCTGAGCGCTACCATGTTCTCAGCATGAAGGATACAGCTGGGAAGCAGACAGACCTAAATATCTGGTTCTTGGTACTTATATTTTAGTGAGGGAGGTAGAAGACATATATATGTATATACACACACACATACGTGTATTTGTCACATGGGTGTGAGTGCTGTGGAAAAAAAGCATAAGAAGGTAAAGGGTTAGGCAATGCCAGAGACAAAACTACTATTTTATATCAAGTAGTCAAGGAAAGATTTCCTCTAAGAAGGTGATGTTTGAGCAGAGATTTGAAGAAGGTGAGCAAACAAGTATTCAGGATATTGAGGAAAGGGAATAATAGCTGTAGGGATGAGCATGTGTAAAGGTCCTGAGGTACAGCCCACAGTGCATTTCTTGTACAAGCCAATGTCTTTGCCCTGCAAATATATTCAGAGCTGCTTCCTTCCTGCCCTCCCCACTGTAGAGGTCCATAGCCCCATCAGCTAATGTAGCCACATTTAGTCATTAGATTTAAGTAAACTGCAACTCCAGACCCAGAAGAGGTCCTCATTAGGGAGCTCTGAGGTTCCTCTGAGGACCCTTATTTTCTCCATTTGTAAAATGGGGCTAATAAATCATCCCTACCCTGCTTTTTGCACTGGGTGGCTCTGACAAAGAGCTGGAGACGAGAACTTGTAAACTGCAAAGTACTCTGCTCATTCAAAGGGGAATGATTCTGTTTCCCAGTCAGGCTTGGAGAAGCTGCAGTGTTTCTCAGTGGGAATGCTGTCAGCATGTTGGACAGGATCATTCTTCATTTCCCAGGACTTCCCTGTGCATTGTGGGGTGCTTAGCACTCCTGGCCTTGGCCCATGGCTAAGTGCCACAGTCACTGGGAGACCCCTGAAATTTTCCCACACATTCTCATGCCTCTAGGGGACGCAGCACCTTCCCCAGCTGAGAAATCTTGGATGTACAGCTAACACACATACACACACACACACATACACACACAAAGTTTGAAAACCACTGATCTTTCTTTTTTTTTTTAAAGATTTTTATTTATTTATTCATAGAGTCAGAGAGAGAGAGGCAGAGACACAGGCAGAGGGAGAAGCAGGCATCATACAGAGAGCCCGATGTGGGACTCGATCCAGGGTCTCCAGGATCACCCCCTGGGCTGCAGGCGGCACTAAACCGGTGCGCCACCAGGGCTGCCTGAAAACCACTGATCTTTAGTTTTCTTAGAGATAAGGAAACTGACACCCAGAGAGGGGACATTATTTTTCTTGGGTCAGTCTTCACCATAAAAATATCAATCAGGGCCCAGGATGCTTTTTTTTTTTTTTTAAGATTTATTTATTTATTTGAGAGAGAGAGAAAGAGACAGTACATATGATCTGGAGGGGCAGAGGGAGAGGGAGAGAGAATCTCCAGCAGACACCCTTCTAAGCCCAGAGCCCAACGCAGGGCTCGATCTCATGCCCCTGAGATCATGACCTGAGCTGAAATCGAGTCAGATGCTTAACCGACTGCACCACCCAGGCGTCCCAGTTCTGGATGCTTATTAAACGCACATGCCCAGGACACCTGGGTGGTGCAGTTCGTTAAACATCTGCTTTTGGCTCAGGTCATGATCCCAGGGTCCTGGGATCGAGTCCTGCATTGAGCTCTCCGCTCAGCAGGGAGTCTGCTTCTCCCTCTTCCCTCTCCCCTTCTTGCAATCTCTCTCTCTCTTTCAAATAAATCAATAAAATCTTTTTTAAAAAAGCAAATGCCTAGTCTATTCCCTGGGCTTCCATTTTAGGAGGCCTAGGCTGGGGCCTAGGAACCCATATTTACCGCTTCTCATACCTTACTTACTATGTGCAGAATCTTCTGGGGATCTTGGTAAAATGCCAAGAATCTGCCTGTCCACCTTTCTAATCAGCATCAGGGTGATAACTGCTGCTGCTGGTCCAGGGACCACACTTTGAGCAGCAAGGCCCTGGGTATCCATATGGTCAGGCAGGTTAGGGAACTACTTCATCCCAGGGCCTTTGGGGGATGGGAGTGGGGAGTGGGGTTCAACCCCCAGCTGCAGGGTAGACTCATGTGAGGAGCTAAGAAAAGATCCAGGGCCAGAGCCCTACTCCCTAAACTGATATAATTGGTTTGGGGTCCTCAGCCAGGCTGCAGGAGGTTTTAAAAGCTCCCCAGGGAGGCTGGTGGTCATCAGTCAGGGTGGAGGCCGCTGCCATAGTCCACTCCTATGGAAGGGAGGCTTTGTCCATCCAGGCGCCTAACACTGTAATCACAGCAGGTGGGGTCTCCAAGGCCCAGCGCAGCGCCCACACACCCTCCCCTTATTTGGGCTAATATCAAGCAGAGGCCCTCCCTGGCCTATCCAGAGAGTTGATAAAGATAGCAGAGTCTGCACCAGTAGAGGGTTCCCCAAATTCTAGGGTCAAGTTCTCTGACACAGGTAAAAGTTCCCCTGCTTCCAAATCTTGCCTCATTTAATTGATTTTGGCAGCCAGGCTTTCACTTACTTGTCTCCACGATCCTAAATCATTATCGTAATAAGCTGCCAGGTCTGCCTGTCTAGGCAAAGCCAATGCCAAAGCCGACAGGGGGCAGAGGTTGAACGGCAGGGTGTGCTCTGGAGAGGGAGCCCCAGGTCAGTTACCTCCCAAGAGAGAACAGGCTGCTTTATGAGGGTCTTGGGGCTGAGAAGGTAGAGATTTGAGATCGATCGTTAGCATGGCAAGGACCTTGTCAGCAGTGGCAGGTTGTTAGGCCTGTTTCAGAAAGACCCCCTGTCTTCTACACTCCACGCACGGACCCACTTAGGGGAAACTTGTGCTCTTGGCTTGAGCCCCGGTGCTCCAGTGTCAGAGACCGTGCCCTGCTGGGATGCAGCTGAGCATCATGGTCAAGGAGGCAGGCTCTGGAGTCAGACAGACCCGGGTTTGGGCTCACTCGACCAGGCTCCGGTGGTGTCCTTGGGCATGCTGCATTGCCTCTTTGAACCTGTTTCCTTGGCTATAAGATGAGATAATAGTTGTACTTTGTAGGGTCCTTGTGGGTACTGTATGTGACAGAGTCTGCAAACTTGGTGCATGCTCCATGCTCCTTCACTTTCCGCAAACCAGCCCTGAGCTCCCTGCTGACCAAACTGTTTTGTTTTCAAGGTCACGCTGCTTTCCTTTGCTGTGGAATCAGAGTGCACATTTCTTGACTACATCAAAGGAGGGTGAGAAGAGATCCAGCTCGGTTTCTTTGGCTTCAGGGAGTGGGAAGGGGCCCCACCCTGGCCCCTCCGAGGCCCTGGACATAGCCTATGAGCTGTGAGCAAACTCCCATCTCTGGCCTCAGACAACTTGCCCAGAGCCCCGCATGCCCCTGGATCCTGAGTGGCTGCAGAGGCTGCTCTTGAGCCACGGAGGCCAGCCTGGGACCTGTGGGGGTGGGACCCAGGCGTGGTAGGGACTCCCTGACAAAGAGAGCCAAGGGCTTAGGGAGGTGGAAAGAGCTCTGGACTAGGAATTAGGACGCCCAGGCTCTAGGCCCTGAGTCGCCATGAATTTGCTGGATTACTTTGGCCAGATCACTTTCCCTCCCTGAGTATTAGTTTCCACCTCTATAAACAGAGACTGGAGTTAAGTGAATTCTAATGGCCCTTCCTTCTCTGAGCTTCTGATGTCTGGTCTGTCGGGGGGTGGGAGGGCCATGATTAACCTGCCCAGTGTCATCAGGGACCTCTAAGGGGCAGGAGGCTCTGGGGGAGGGGGGGTGAGCCATCAGATGATCTCAAGGCCAACAGGTGGTCAAACACGAGTTTAAGGAGCAAAAAGAACCAGAGGGGTTGGCATCCAGGCCAAGGCAGGCAGGAAGGCCTGCAGGCTCCAGCCAACAGCTCATGGAAAGAGAGTATGCTCCCTGCCAGAACAGGTGCCAGGTTAGGGTGTGGGTAGCCGAGAGCCCACAGGTGCAGGCAGGTGAGTGACTACACCTGTCTGGAAAGACGAGAGGCAGGGCAGCTGCCAAAGGCTCATCCCAGCCAAGCGGGCACTTGGCTGCCGGGTTCTCTAGGGCAGAGGGAAAAGTCAGGCCCTGGGAAGCCACACTTACTCTCCCATGACACCACGCCCTGCTGCCTTGAAGCTGGTTTCAAGGTTGCAAGCTCTCCTTCTACCTACTGAGCACACGCCTCACTGTAGTCACCCAGAGGCCCCGGCTGCCCCTCCCTGTCCCTCCTCTGAACCCACTCCAGACCCTGCCCTTGGTCCCTTCCCCCATTGAAACTGCCCTGTTCCCTAGCCCATGGAGCAACCCGCACTTACATTCTATAGCACCTGCTCATTTTCAAAAAATCCACATCCTATTTATCCTCCTTTGCATAGTGCCCCTAATTTACAGAACACAGTGGGCAGGGGGAGGATGATTATCTGCATTTTATGTAACTTGCTGGTGGCCACATGCCCAGCCAGTGGCAGGGTTCCTTCTGTCCACACATGCTGCATTTCTTCCATAGTAATGAATAATCCCGGCCCTACCTGCCTCATAGCTACCAGGGGGGTGTGATGCAGGCAGAGACAGTAGAGTGAAAGGGCTGGGTGCGCTGTGATGTCTCATCGTGAAGGAGCCCTCAGAGGCCGGCCTTCTACGCAAAGCTGGCGCCGCCAGTACCCGGCAAGTTAGCATGCTGGCGCCAGCCCTCGCCCTCCCTCGCACCTCTTCGTCCTCTCCAGAGACCTGAGTGAGAGAGCTGGCTCCAGGGAGTGAGAGCCCAGCCTGCGTGTCCAGGCAGGCAGCTGATGGAGGCATTTGTCTCAGGATTTTCCCTTCCCCGGCCTCCCTCCCCTGCCCACCTGGCCCGAGAGAAAGGGAATAGCCACCTCAGCCCGTGTCAGAGATGGAGCTGGTTGCTCAGCAGCCTGCGTTCTGTCCTGCTCTGCCCTTAGGCAGGCGGGGCGAGCCTGCAGGGAGTAGCTATCCCACAAAAAAGTACCTGCTTTCCAGCCCCTTCCCTCCCTGAGTCATTTCAGAACCCAGAGCAGGGGAAGACCAATTAAGGAGTAAGGCTTGCCTCTTCCCTCACCCATATTTGGATGCGCCTGGCTGGAGGTGTCCTTCTGCTCTGGTCCCATAGTCCAGAACCACCCTCTGGATGGTGACCCTAGGAGTAGAGCTCTTTCCTTCCAAGTGTCTCCCTTCCTCTAACACAGACACACAATCTCTCTATTCCCCAGTGAGAACTGACAACAAACAGCAGATGAATAGGATAGGCCAACTGCTTTCACAAATAATCCTGTGACCTTAAGCCTTAATACAAACAAAGGCTTATTTTTCATTCACGGGGTGGCAGGGATGGGTGGGGAGATGCTCCACACACAGTCAGTTGGGGACCTAGGCTCTTGACATCTTGTGGTTCCGTGTCCCTCAGAGGTTGGAATCCTCTGGATGCTCTGTCCCCAGACAGTAGACAAAGGGAAAGAGCATGGACCATCTCTGGACCATCTCTGGCCAGCAGACCCTGCCTTGGGTCTCCTGCTAACCATGTCCTTCACCCTTGTTAGGGGACGATGGTTCCATGAGCATCAGCTCCTCTGTGGTCAGGTGGAGAGAGGGCTGTGGCTGATCTTATATCAGCCCACCTTGGAACCACCAGAACGGTGTCCCTAAAGGTGATCCCAGAACCCCCTTCTCAGGATCCATCCCTGGATGAGGTCAGGGAATGTCTGTTGAAGAAGTAGATTCTGGGACCCCCTCTCAGACTGACTGATGTGGCATCCTTGCAAGTGGGGCCCTGGGATCCTCCTTTCAAACAAGCTCCCTTGGTGACTCTGTGGTCACTGCAGAATAAAAACCACAAGACTAGACTTTATCAGGGACTCCTATCTTGTCGGGTTTGTTCTATCAGCATCTAGCACAGAACCTAGAACAACCAAACCCTCAGAAAGCTTCAACCCTGAATCTGCATCCTCAAAACCAAACTTTTAATTATGGAAAAATTCTAAAATACATGCAAAAGTAGAGAGAAGGTATAACAAACCCCAAGAATCTTTCACCCAGATTCACCAGTTACCAACTCCTGGCCAGTCGTGTTCCATGCATGCTCCCTTTCGTCCAGTTGTTTTGAATCAAATCACAGACATCATATTTTCTCCCCGCCCCCAATACTTCAGGATGTAGCTCTAAAATGTAAGGGCTTTCTCTTTGTAAAATAGAAACACAATGCCATAATTATACCTAAAAATCAAATAGTCCCTTAACACCAAATATCTAGTCAGTGTTCAAATTCTCCCAGTTGTCTTATAAAGTTGTTTAATTGGTTTATTTGAATCAGAAATCCAGGCAAGGCCACATATTGTGATTGGTTGATTCATTCCTTAATTCTCTTTTCATCTGTTGATTCCCCCAAGCACCTGAGGATTTGCCAAAACAGATTCCTGCTCCCCACCGAGGGATTCTGATTCACAAGGTCTTGGGGGGCCTGGACTTCTCACAGGGTTGCCCCAGACTGGCTTTAACTGGCTGCATCCCCCTGCTATCATTTATTGTTACATTTACAATTTTTTTTAGTATTTATTTGACAGAGAGATAGAGAGAGCCAGAGAGCGCAAGTAGGGGGAGCAGCAGAGGGAGAGGGAGAAGCAGGCTTCCCCCTGAGCAGGGAGCCCAAGTGGGGCTCCATCCCAGGACCTTGGGATTATGACCTGGGCTGAAGGCAGATGCTTACCTGACTGAGCCACCTAGGCACCCTCCACACCCTCCATCATTTAACATCATTTAACATGTTCTTCTGTCTTCTGTATTTCCTGTAAACTGGGAGATAGCTCTGGAAGCTCACTCAGGTTCAGTTTCAAGTTTTGGGCAAGACAGCATTATGGGTGGTGTCTTGTGCTTCCCTCAGAGATGCACAATATCTCTTTGGCTCTTTTTTGTCAAATAAGTGTTAACCCTGAATATGACTGTGAATTTGAGCCAGAAACAGTGAGACCCTACTTCACTGGACTCAGGTGGGCCTAGGGGCAGGGTTTGGGGAGGAAACAAGTAATCATCACCATGTGCCCACACAGAGCATAATCCCTTCAGAGAGCTTTCACACTGACTACTTCTTATGCTCACAACAATTCTGGGGGGCAGGGATGTGCGGTGTGTGGCTGGCATTTCCTATCCCCATTTTCCAGAACTAGAAGAAAATGAGTGACTTCACCAAGGCTACATATATGGCAAGCTGTGGGGCTGGGGTGGAAGCCAGATTTTTTCCTGTCCAGGTAACTCCTCTGCTTCTCTTCATCTTCCAGGACCCAGATCAACTTCACAGTGGCCATTGATTTCACAGCCTCCAATGGTGAGTGGGGAAATGGGCAGAGGAGCCAGAGGGAGACTGAGAACAAGAAAGGGGAGGACTTTTCAGAGCTGTGATAGTTGGCCCTCACAGGGAGCCTGCTCTCCCATATTCTCTGGCCTCACCAAGAAGGAGGTACTTAGGCCTGGAGAGCCAAAGGTATAACCAAGATGGCGGAAGTATCCCCAGCTTGGACTGTAGTCACTAACAAATCTGGGCTCTGGGTCCATGGGAGAGTGCTGGAGAAAAGGTGTTTCCTCACAGGATCAAATCTCACATCCTCTGCACAGCCCAACCCACAGGCTGGAGGGGAGCTCTGTGGTCCTCAGCGAGGGCAGGAACCCCAGTTCCCAGCCCCGGCTCCCTTCCCGCCTCTGACCTCCTCTAGGGTGGGGCCCTGAGTGAGTCACCAAGAGCAATCAGTGCCCAGCTTCACATGGTTAGAAACATCACAACTTTCCTTGGAGTCTGGACCCCTGTTAGCAGTGCCCAGTGCTCATTTCCATGCTTCTCAGAAGCAGCCCAGGTCTTTGATGGGCCCCAGCATCCGAGAGTGGCAGGATGTCTGAGCTGGGAGGAACTGTAATGCTAACAACTAGGGGAATTCTAAGAATCACACCTGCTCCATCCTTACAACAATCCCAGGAGGTGGGACTGTTATCCCCACGCTGTGCATGAGGAGGTGAGGCTGAGAGGTTAAGGAGCCATCGAACAGCCACAGCTGTAGCAGGATCTGTTCCTTGGCAGTCTGTGCCGCTGAACCCCTGATTCATAAGCAAAATATGGGCAGTTATTGGTGGTGATGAGGGCTATGGGAAAAACTGAAGCTGGCAAGAGGGATAGGGAGTGTTGGGTGGAGGCTGTAATTTTCAGGAGGCCACTGAGGGAAGACCACACCGTGAAGGGGGCACTTGCATAGAGGGAGTGAGCCATGTGTGCATCTGTGGAAAAGTGCCCCAAAGCAGAAGGACACGCTATGGCAGAGGCCCTGAGGTGGGGATGGCAGGGGGCCACACCTGAGTGAGTGAGGAGAGGGGATGGTGGGAGGCAAGGAGGGAGATAACTGGAGGCTGGACCCTGTGGGACCTGTGCACCGCCCCCCATAAGGATTGTAGGTCTCCTTCTGGGTGAAATGAGAGCCTTTGGAGCAGGAAAGAGGCATGGCCTAGCTGCCTGGGGTTTGACAGCTCCTCTGGCTGGACTGCAGGCATGAGGGTGGAAGCTGGGAATTGGTCTGGGCCTCTGGGTTCCTGCGGGCAAGGGGATGGGGGATCGCAGAGGGGGGAGAAGTAGGTGAAGTGCTGCATATATTTTGAAGGTTTAGCAACCAGGATTTACTGAAGCTTTGAAAATGTGGCAGGAGAAAAAGAAAGGGAGTCAAGGATAAAGAAAATTAGGGGTCCCATTGGACACCCCCTTGTGCATTCTGAGCCCACGGTGCGTGGAGTGTTGAGACTAGCATGTGTCCCCTGTGTCCCGTGTCCCAGGGAACCCATCGCAGTCCACGTCCCTGCACTACATGAGCCCCTACCAGCTGAACGCCTATGCGCTGGCGCTGACCGCCGTCGGGGAGATCATTCAACACTACGACAGTGACAAGATGTTCCCTGCACTTGGCTTCGGGGCCAAGCTGCCTCCTGACGGGAGGGTGTCCCACGAGTTCCCGCTGGTAGGAGGATCTGGGTGGACGAGCTGAGGGCTGACTAGGCTCGGGCATGGTGGCAAGCCTGGGCAGGGGGTATCTCCCATCCTCCCAGCCTAGACATATGGCCTGCTATCTGTAGGGGAGCTTGGAGCAGGGCCTCCAGAAGCCCACGGTGCACCTTGCTCACCAGCACCTCCCCTCCATGTCTGATGCCACCCACAGTGGGCTCTGGCCTCCTTTTCCTGACCAGACACAGGGGAGGTGCAGTGGAGACATGGTGCAGTTGGGACATGGGATGCCAAGGGGGCTCTCTCCCCTGCTCCCACCAGAGAAGAGGCTAGGATCGCAGACGGGCTGGCCTTCCCTACCCTGGCTGTACCCCCACCCCCCAGAGACCCCGGCTGCCCTCCCACTCCACCCTCCTTCCTGGGCTCAGCCTCCCTATCTCCGGTGCCCCCAGAATGGCAACCAGGAGAACCCCTCATGCTGCGGCATCGACGGCATCCTGGAGGCGTACCACCACAGCCTGCGCACGGTGCAGCTCTACGGCCCCACCAACTTCGCCCCCGTGGTCACCCATGTGGCCAGGTGAGTGGTGCGGCCACTGGACTCCCACCCCGGCGGCTCAGCCGTGAGGCTGTCCCTGCCTGTCCTCTCAGGAAGGTGGGAGGGGGTGGCTCTTCCACTGACTCGCCTTTCAGGGAGCCCTGACCCTAAAGAGACTCCCCTCCTGCCAAAGAGTTGCCCCCACCAAAGTGTCGTGGGGGCAGGGAGGGGCACAGAGCAGGCCAGACAGACTGCGGCCCCCGCCCCCCAGGACGGCGGCCGCGGTGCAAGACGGCTCCCAGTACTCGGTGCTGCTCATCATCACGGACGGGGTCATCTCCGACATGGCACAGACCAAGGAGGCTATCGTCAATGTGAGCTGGGGGCGGCGGGCCTTCCCACTTCTTTGGAGAAACCTTGGGACGAGGCTTCCTGGGCAGGGCAGTTTGAGGGGTGGCGGGGGTTCTGGCCTGTGAGGGGTCCCCCCACCCCGAGGAGCTCTGTACGCACCCCGGATGGTCCACTTCCTCCCTACGCCTCCGGCTCCCTCTTAACCCACCTCTAGCACCACTGCCCCAGACCCCAGCCCAGCCTGGCCAGTCCAAGTGGGAGCCTAGCAATGGGGGGGGGGGGGTAAGGAACATGGCTCCCCCTCCAGGGTGGTCTCCCTGTATGAGGGGCTCCGGCCCCAGCAGGCACAGCTCGATGCCCACATCAAACATGTCCACTTGATGGAGGCCCAGGGACAGAAGAAGAGTGGGGGGGGCGGTTCTCAGAGAAGCAGACCTGTGACCCCTATTCCCCTCTTGACCCTCCCTTCCTCTCTGAAACCGCCACCTTTTCCCCATGGTCTGTGTCCCTGCCCCTCGCGCCTTTCCGATCTTTCTCTGTATGTGTCTCTGTCCTTCTATCTCTCATTTCTTCTGTCCTTCTGTCTTCCGTTGCCCCACCCCTCTGGACCCTATTCGGATACCCCAGGCTGCCAAACTGCCCATGTCCATCATCATCATTGGCGTGGGCCAGGCGGAATTCGACGGTGAGTGCTCGTCCCCTAGATGCTTCCGGGCAGGCTCCAGGCCCTTGGGAACGACCTTCCCCCAGAGGGAGAGCTGCTGGCTGGGTGTGGCCATCTGGGTCTGGGTGTGTCTGTTTGCACAGGGAAGGGTGTGTCACGGTGTGCACCCACGCCCACGTCCCAGGGCTGTGGGGAGGAGGGCCGGTCACTCCTGCCTCCTCCAACCCCGGGAGCCCGGGAGGATGGTAAAGCTAGAGCGCTGGGCTGGAAGTCCCTTACCTGGGGGCTGCCCCCGTCTCCTGGCCTCAGCCTCCTCCTCTCCAACCCGGGAGTCTGGTCTGACAGCCTCTGTCCCAGATGGGCCCTGCAGAGCCCAGGTGCCCACCCTGGATTCACCCCACAGCCACTGCTTCTCCTCCCACAGCCATGGTGGAGCTGGATGGCGACGATGTGCGGATCTCCTCTCGGGGGAAGCTGGCTGAGCGGGACATCGTGCAGGTGAAGCCCAAAGCCTGCCTGCCCCGAGGAAGATGCCAGAACCCCTCTAGCCAGGCGGACCTCATATCCCATTTTATTTACTTTTATTTTTTATTTTATTTTATTTTAATTTTATTTTTAATTACTTTATTTGACAGGGAGGGAGAGAGCGCACAAGCAGGGGGAGTGACAGGGGGAGGGAGAAGCAGGCTCCCTCAATGTGGGACTTGAACCCAGGACCCTGAGATCATGACCTGAGCCAAAGGCAGACACTTAACTGACTGAGCCCTCCCCGCCACGTCCCCTGTATCCCCTTTTAGAGACTTCTCTGGAAAGGGCCCCTGGAGGGAGCCGCAGAGTAGCCTGGCCACCTTAGAAGGGAACAGGAAGCAGTCTTTGGGTCACCCCTCCTCCCCAGCTGGACCCTTTTCTACCACTCTGAGACACACCGCTAAGGTTGCTGCACTGACCACAATGCTCCGCCCAGGCCTCCCTGAGCCCCCAGGCCTCCCTAGTCCCTGCAGAGCACTGACACCTTCCTTGCACTTCCCAGTGTCTTCCGCGGGGCTGCCTTCCCAGTTAGAACGGCTCGAAGGTGGAGGGGTCTTTAGCGTTGCTCTAGCCCTCTCCAGGAGCGGGCATTGCTTGGCTAACTGGACCCGTGTCTTAACGTGTCGTGTGGGATGGCACACATAGCGGGCACACGCATCTTTGTCTCCAGGGTGTCCCTGCCCAGTCAAGCCTCAGAATGCACCTTAGCAAGCACTTCTGTTTGTGACTGTCCTGCAGTGTGTAGGAGATTGGGAATATAGAGGCTTCACCTTCTCCAGACGCCCTGGATTAAAAAAATGGGGGTGGGGAGGGGCATTCCAATGTTGGAGACCAGTTAGGAGGCTGGGCACCAGAGCAGGGGCAGTCTGAGAGGGGGGTCGCACGAATGGAAAGGCCCGGAGGCAGGAGTGAGCTGAGGCACTGGGGGGGGGGGGGGCACCTCCTGGGAGGAAGCCAGAGGGCGCTGACTTTAGGTGTGGGGCCCAGAGACCGAAGAGGAAGAGAGACAGAGAGGTTGGGGGAGATGGGGAGCCAGGGGGTTCATTTGCCATTTCCGGAGTGCTGGCTAAGTCCCTGTGCTGGGTGCCGAGGCTTCAAGGACGAAGGGCTCCTGTTCCGGGGTGTACCCTGGCCTGGGATAGGCGCTCAGGAGGCATCTGCTGGGCGAACAGAGACTAGCCCTTCAGAACTCGCCAGCAGGGCGAGGCGTTGAGAGGGGAGAGAAGAGGCTGGGGTGGAGTGGGGCGGGGTCCCAGGCCTGGAGACTGGGGGGCCCCCCCTCCTCGGCTCCCCCCGAGACCCTGCCTGACCCTGTCTTTCCTCTGGCCAGTTCGTGCCCTTCAGGGACTACGTGGACCGCACTGGCAACCACGTGCTGAGCATGGCACGCCTGGCCCGCGATGTGCTGGCCGAGATTCCTGACCAGCTGGTGTCCTACATGAAGTCACAGGGCATCCGCCCGCGTCCCCCGCCTGCGGCCCCAGAGCCCTCGCCCCCACAGTCCCCAGCCCACACGCCCCCGGCCTCCCCCCTGCACACACACATCTGAGCGCTCTTCCCAAGGCCCCCTGACCTGTGGCAGGCGCTGGGGCCTGGGGAGGCCAGTGGCAGTATAGGCGGGGCCCCCAGACCCCCCCACACTATGCCATGCCTCGCCTTTGTAACGTGTGTGCCTGGGAGGCCGGCGGGGGACGGGGCCTCTGAAGACTCCTCTCTGCTTTCCTGGCCTCATGGCCCGTACCCAGGGAATTGGAAGGTACAGGTGGTGGAGGTGAGGTTCCGGGCCCCTGCCTTTCTCGTTTCCCCTGGACACCTGGTTCTAGCCCAGCCAGGAAGGTGTTAACAGTCTGGAGGATTGGGGTCCTCCCCCCAGCCCAACTGGGCAATCTCATCTGTTCCTAGACAGCCCTGAAGCCTGAGGTGGGCCTCTCTCCTCCAGGGCTCTAGTCTCTCCCCTCCTCCTGTGGTGTCTACTCCTACACCTGGCCCCTGACTTCCCACCCCAGTATTTACCCTGTCCCTGTTTCCAGTGAACCCTGAGGGGCTGATGGGCTTGCAGGGACGCCTGAACATGTGACCCCTCCCAGGGATACTTGCATGCCATGGGAGCCCTGCAGACTTGTGAAGAGGAGGCTGTGATGGTAGGCCACAGGCCGCATGATGGGTGAGGAATGGAGGCTTTACGGGCACAGAGTCCTTTCTGGAATGACGCTGGTTTTAGATACATAGATCCACAAGCGTCTCCTGGGTGTGGGCCCACAGGCACCTCTATAGTTGACTCCTGGCTCCAGGGATCCCCTCCTCCTGCCATGGCTGCCCAGGGCCCTCCGAGCCCCGTCCTCTGCTGCCGCCCTGGATGCCTTGGAAGGAGCAGTCCAGCCCCAGCACTCACACACTGCCCTTATCTCCCACAGGGATCGGAGATAAGAGTCCTGGGTTCGAGCCCTGCATCTAGCCCCTGCCTGGGGGAGCCCAGGCAAGGCCCTTCTGCCTTCTGGGACTCAGAAGTAGGGCAAGAGGGTTGACCAGATAGTCCCAGATTTACCTTCCGCTCTGGTGTCCCTAGGGTCCATTCATGCCACGCCCAGCTTCTTGCATCCCACTCCCCAGCAGTGTGACCCCTCACCCCAGGCCGTCTTGGCCCTTAGGGTCACCCTGTTCCATCCTGTCACCTCAGATCCACCCTGGTCCTTCAGCCTTGGGCTCTGGTGTCTGAGCCAGAGCCCCTGCCCCTGCTGTGGGGAAGGTGAGAAGGGTGATGGCACCCCTGGGCCTGCAGAGTTGCCCAGCCCTTACCCCCACAGGGAGCAAGTCATGCATGCCAGCCCCTCCTGCAGCATGGGGCTCTTCAGCCCACTACACATCCCATGCCTGGGTGGAGACCAGGCCCCCGCCCTGTCTGCTGCCCTACACCGCTTCCCTTCCTGTCATGCATGATGGTGGTGTTTCTACACTGTCTGGTCCTGTACCCGTCTCTGAGACAGTCTCTGTGTGGAATTTGCCTTAAACTGAAGTAAATTTGGTTCTTTTAGTAAAGTTCCTTGTTTTCCTTTCTGCTGTGAAAAATCGAAATATATTGCTGTTTGACAGGGTCCAGTTCTCCTCTCTCTCTCTCTTCCTTTCCCATTGTTTTGTACAATAAGGATTTCGTGAGCAACTACAATGTGCCAGGATCTGTGCTGGGCACTCAGGATGCAGCAATGAACAAAACGCAGGCCTGTCTCCACATGAAGCTTACAACAAACACAAATAAGACAGGGAAACACCCAGTAAGCATATAAACAAATAGGTAGATAACCTAATTTCAGGCGGTGATAAGTTACAAAGACCAAAAAAAAAAAAAAAAAAAAAAAAGTTACAAAGACAACAAAGAATAAGGGACTGGAGATGGACAGGGTGATTTAAAAAAATTTTTTTAAACATTTATTTGACAGCATGCACAAGCAGGAGGAGGAGCAAAGGGAGAGGGAGAAGCAGGCTCTCCACTGAGCAGGGAGCCTTGTGCAGGGCTCAATCCCAGGACCCTGGGATCATGACCTGAGTTAAGGGCAGACACTTAACCAACTGAGCTCCACCAGGCACAAGATCAGGGAGGACCTCTCTGAGGAAGTGGAAGTTGATATGAGCTCTAAGGAAATGGCAGAAGGAGGCACACTGGTATCCAAGGCAGGAGGGCTCCAAGTAGAAGGGAAAGACAAGTGCAAAGACCCTGAGGTAGGAGCATACTTCGTGTAAAGGACAGTAGGGAGGCTTATGTGGTTGGAACTGTGTTAAGTGGGGGGATAGTTCAGGAGATGAGAGTAGGGGGACACCTGGGTGGCTCAGCGGTTTAGCACCTGCCTTCGGCCCAGGGCATGATCCTGGAGTCCCAGGATCGAGTCCCACATCGGGCTCCCTGCATGGAGCCTGCTTCTGCCTCTGCCTGTGTCTCTGCCTCTCCTCTCTCTCTGTGTGTGTCTCTCATGAATAAACAAATAAAATCGTTTAAAAAAAAAAAAAAAGGAGATGAGAGTAAGGAGGTGTGAAGAATCCAGAATGCATGGGGCCTTGTAGGCCATGGTAAGGGCTTCAGCATTACTCTGAGTGAAACAGAGCCAGCTGGAGATGAAAGAGGTGAGTAACATGATCAGATTACTCTCGAAAACAAGTGGGTCACTTTATTGCATTTGATCACTCATTGACTCATCCCTCAACAAGTATTTACTGAGCCAGGCCCTGCTCAGTTTGGAGACACTGATTCACGCACGGTTGCACCCTCAGAGGGTGACCCCTGCTCTGGAGCAGTGAGCAAGGAAATCTTTCAACCCTGGGCTACTGCTGCTAAGCCCATGGGAGGAGCCAGGGTCTCTGGGCACCAAAGGGGCGCTTCTGGCACAGCCTGGACGACTCACAGGCCATGTGCCCAGGGTAAATTACTGCTCCTGTGTGGGATGGAACCACTGCCCTTCCCTTGCAGGACTGTTGTGTGGACGAACCGTGGGACCTATAGATAAGCCCACACGAGTTATATGACATGTACAAGGTGCACTTGAGGAGCACGACAACACCTTGTTTCTCCTCCTTGTCCCTCTCCATATATAAATCCCTGTGGCCGGCAGAGCCCAGGATCACAGGGAAAGGGGACTTCTCCCTCTAGGCCACCTTACTGTCAGATTAGCCCTCCAGCCAGCCAGTCCCAATCTGCACATCACAAGAAATCTGAGACTAATTATGCCAAAGTTTGAGACTTATTTACTTCTTATTATTTTATAGTAAATTAGAGCTGATTCATGGCTGTCCCTATAATTAGATACCCCTCTGACTCGCATTCCGATACGCTTTGAGTGGGAACCGGGTGGGGTCATAGCTTGGGAAGAGGGAAATTCCCATAACCAGTGACCCATTTTGCCTCTCCCTGGGCGCCTTGGGGAATGTGTCGAGGGGAGATGCCCACCTGGCAGGGGAATCAAGTCTCCAGAGCTTCTGCCTCAGGGGGCTGGGTGCATCTTCACTGTGCTTAACACTATTTTCTCTCCTGGGTTATTTCTGAAGGTGTGTTCCACAGAACACTGGTTCTCTAGTGTGGATTTTGGGAAACTGCCTACTCCGAGCTCCTCTCAGAGAAATCCCAGTGGTCTTTGGTGTATTCAAGTCCTACAGCAGAGACCAATTTAATTTTGTTCAACACAGTGTTTCCAAAACTTTTTGACCATGGAGACTGTGTGTGTGTGTGTGTGTGTGTGTGTGTGTGTGTGTTTAGCTGTAACACTGTTACCAAGCAGAACAGGTTATCTTGGGACTTAAGACAATCTCCTGGGCTCCCCAGCTAATACAGAAGTCTGAGGCCTGCTCCCAGGAGGCCAGGGGGAGGGCTTGGAGTTTGGGAGCTTCTCAGAGAAGATGGAGTAGGAGAGGTGGAGACCTTCAGTTTCTCTGGAAAGAAGGAAGGGGCCCGCCACATTGAGAAGAGAAACCACAGAGAAAAAAGGAGGGCATTCAGAAAGTCACAGCTCCAAGGGTGGCTTTGTGTTCCCTTCTTGGGCAGAGAGGTGTGTGTGACTGAGCTAGGGGAGGGCAGGCAAAGAAGGGAGAGGTTCCTGAAAGACTCTCCTGGCCTCTGGGCCTCCACCCTGGCTGCAGTTGTCTCCTTCCCTCTACACCCCCCACTCACTCCCCAGGCCTTCAGGACTAAAGATCCCAGGCTGTCATTCTCCGGATTGTTCCTCTACCCACTTATCTGCCTTTGGAAGTCCCTTTACTGACCTCACGTCCACTCACCTGAAATGCCCCTGAATTAATAAAAATAAAACGATGATAATAGTAATAATAATGACCAACACTCATATGCACTTAGGAAGCACCAGGCATTCCTCTAAGCATGTTATATGTGTTACATGTGTTGAGTTTCTCTTTACAACAACTCCATGAACATGGTATAATCATTACCCATTTTCTAAATGAGAGAACAGAGTCAGAGAGAGGGTAAGAGACTTTTTTCAAGGCCATATAACAAGAAAATGGTAAAGCCTATAGTATCTGAGTCCCAAAGTGGAATGGGAACATCAACCTAGTGTCACCTTTGCTGGGCCACCTGCCTGCTCTGGATCTCAGTCTCCCCACTGGAGAAATGGAGGGGACATGCTCTAATGTCACTAAAGGGCTTCCCACTTCTCTTGACTCTCAGCCCTGTCTCCCATCAGCCTATCTTCTCAGACCCCAGCCAGACCCCATAGGCCTCCTGGGGCCCTGTCCCGGATGCTCTCCAGCCGCACACTGGCCCCGCCCACACGCCCTGGGTGCCTGGCTGCCCTTGGCCTGCGGAAGAGATCCCTGAGCCCCGCCTGGAAGGGGCGGGACAGGTAGAAGCAGAGCACAGGGCTGACGGCACAATTGGAGTAGGCCAGGATGGTGCAGAGGCTGGATGCCACGAAAGCCACTGGCGTGGCAGGCAGGCCACCCACAGCTGCCACATAGCCCAGCACGGAGCACGGCCCCCACATCAGCACGAAGACCACCAGCACCACAAGGATGAACCCTGTGTTCTCCTGGTGCTCCAGGATGCTCTCCCCAATGGGGCCACGAGGCTGTGTCCACAGGAGCCAGCCCACGTGGCTGAAAGAGCAGCCGAGCCCCAACATACAAGGCAGGAAGGCCAGGGCTCCCAGCAGGGTGAAGTAGCAGGAGGTCTGGGCCGGGCTCAGGAGCAAGAGGCAGGCCCGGGCCCCTGCGGCCCCCTCCTCCACAACCACCCTTTGGAACAGCCAGTTGGGCAATGACACAGTGAGGCCCAGGACCCACATGGCCCCACAGAGCAGCAGGCGGGCGCCCCGGCCAGAGGGGAGGGCCACATCAGGCCGGGCCACGGCCACATGGCGCAGCAAAGCCGTGGCCACCATGCTGTAGAAGGTACAGAACATGGTGGCATTGTTGGTGGCCTGGCTGGTGGTGCAGACGACAGGGCCCAGCCACCAGTCAGGCCGCAGGAAGCTCAGCAGCAGCACTGGCACCACGCAGGCCAGGAAGAGCAGGTCAGACAGCGTGATGTTCACCATGAGGCTGTTGGTCAGGACGAGGAGCGGCCGGGAGGCGCCCGGGCCCCGGCCCACCACCAGCAGCATGAGCCCGTTGGCCAGCAGCCCCACCAGCAGGACGAGGCCACAGGCCCCGGCGAGGACGAGTCGCAACAGTGGCTCAGGTGTGGCCGCGAGCCCCGCGGCGGACGTGGCATTGGGCTCCAGCCCGGGCTGCATCCTCCTGCCCCAGACACACAAGGACACGTGTCCAAACCAGCTTTCTTTTTCCCCGTAGAGCCCCCCACCTTTCTCAGCCCCCCGCATCCATTGGGTGCCCCTTGGTGGGCAGTAATCACTTGAGACCGCACAACAGCTTGGTGGGACAGGCCGGGTCAGCACCCCAGGTTCGAATCCTGACTCTGCTACTTTGTAGCTCCGTGACTTTGGGAAAGTTACCCAGGTTCCCTACCTCAGTTTCCTCAGCTTTGAAGAAGGAAGGAAATACAATAAAAATAGATGTCATCAGTAACTGCTACAAAAGGGTGAGGTTCAGGTCATTTTCATTTTCCTCTTTATAATTTCTTTATTTCTACGAATTTCTGCAGGGAGTGCTTGGGGGCGGTGTGTACACACCACATGCACTTTTTAGATTTTATTTATTTATTTGGAGGGTTGAGGGAGGGGCAGAAGGGGAGGGAGAGAAGCAGACTCCCTGCTGAGTGCAGAGCCCAATGCAGGCTTGATCTCATGGTCCCGAGATCAAGATCTGAGCCGAAATCCAGAGCTGGATGCTCAACTGACTGAGCTACCCAGGCACCTATATATATATATACATATTATATATATATATATTTATATTTTTATATTTTTATATTTTTTAACAAAACCTTGCCTGCCTATGAAACAGGCAGATATTAATTTGAGGTTCAAGTAAGGAAGTGGATATGCAGGGGCTCTGAGAAGGCATGAAGCCCCTGCCAGGGGTTCCCAAGTTTTTCTGCACAGTGGGATCACCTGGGGAGTTGCAAAAATACTAATCCATGGGTCCCATCCCAGGGACGGGATTTAGTTGGGCTGGGCTTTGGTGTTTTTTGAAAGATCCCAGAGGACTCTGCAGGGCACACCAGCTTGGGAATGACTGCCGTCTATGGCTGTGTGCTGGTTACCTGGCAGGGTCGGGGGCAGCACCATACCCCAGCTTCCTCCTCACCCCCACACCACCCTACATGCTGAAGACATGGGGAGTCCCCGATTGCTAGGAGTCAGGCTGGGAAATGGGGTCTAGACATCCTAGAGTTAGCTCAGGGGCCAGTGTCTCCACCTGCCACCCTACAGACCAGGCCAGCATCCCTAGCTTTCTTGGGGAGAGACTTGCCCATTAACTCAATAAATAAATATTTCCTGAGTATTTACCCTGAGCCAGCAGCAAACACAACAGCCTGTGGGGTCCTAATTCTAGTCATTCTCTCAGCATCTGTCTTTTTTTTCCCCTTCTACCTGGCCCAGGCCTGCCTGCAGATGACATGAGTGGAGGGGAGGGGAGGAAAAGAAAGGGTCCAGGGACCTGGGCCCTGTTCCATCTAAGCGTCCATACCCTCCTCTAACTACCATGATTTTGTGGTGAAGCTTGTGGCTGCCCGAGCCTGGGTTCAAAATTCCACTGCACCACTTGCTAGCTGTGTTGACTGTGGACCAGCTACTCTGTGCCTCATTTTCCTCATCTGTAAAGTGGGGATAATCACAAGCCCCATCTCACAGGGCAGATGTGGGGATTAAATGGGGCAGTACAAGTTAAGTGCTGGAATAGTGCCTGGCACGAAGTAGGTACTTTGTACACCATGGCTGTCTTGCTCCTGCCCACCCCCAGTTCTGAACAGCTCTCTTCCCGAACATCTCTGTCCAGGCTCCATTGTCTCCCCCTGCCCTCCCCTTCTCTCTCTGCATCCTGAGTCCTATCAGCCCAGTCCTGCCTCTTCTTAATCAGTCTCAAGCTAAGGTGTGACCAGAGCCCCCTTAGCAGACATGCCCTGAGAACTCACCACTTGCCTGCAAGTTCACTCTGAAATCTACCTTGAGTCCCTCCTGCTGCTCTCCACATGTGCCTTGTGCTGCTCTGAGGTTCCTGGGCTCTGCTTGCTGACTTGGAGCCCTCTGACACCAGGAAAGGCTCCTCCGCAGCTAGATCTTGCCAGAGAAAGCCAAGAGATAGTCCTGGGCAGGTGTGCGGTCCTTTCTAGCATCCCACCTCTAGGGACCCTGAGCTGGCCGCCTGCAGCTGGGGGAGAGCTGAGGTGGGAGAGTCAGGCCCCAAGGCCACTTCTATACCAGGTCCCCCAAAGGACAGGGCCTCTATCTGCTCTGCTGGCTCCCCCAGGAATCACACCCTGCTTACCTGCCTCATTAACTGGCTGGCCTACAGGACAGAGTTGTCCATGCCTGCTGGGTCCCCAGGTCCCAGAGAGAGCCATTAGCAACAGTAGGACCTGCCCCCCCACCCTCACCCATGGCCACCTCTCCTTGTCTGTCTTTCCTGGAACCTATTATAGCCTAATGACTGTTCAGAGCAGGAAGAGGCTTGTGAGTTGAGAAAGAGGATGGCAGCAGGGAGAAGACATTGGAGGTAAGAATCAGTGAGAACTGGCTGTATCACAAAATCATCCTGCATAATATCCAGAGGCTGGATGAGGTCCAGTAGGGCAGCTGAGGCAAACTTTGGTGGCTTCTGATGCCTGAATCTTTTCCACCTTGCCTCTTGTCAAGTGTTACCCGACATGCACTTATATGCCTCAAACGACAAATAGCTCACTGCTGCAGAGGCATCCCAGGCATCCCTTCTGGAATTGAGCAGAGGGACAGAGCCAAGATTGGAGACTGATTAAGCCTGTAGGAAGGCTCTGTCTTCTACCTCCCACCCTCTCTGGTTCACCAGTATTGAACGATTACAAAGTAATCATTACAAGCTCAGCGTCCCGCACACACTGGATTGCGGGATGTGGCGAGCATCATTGTGATGTACGATGACAAGGACAGCAGTTGCAGCAAACTGACATGACAGATTGTCCAACACTGAGGGGTCAACTCCCCAAGACTTTCCAAGCAGGCTCCTCAACGGCACTGAGGACCCTGGCCCGGCTTATAATCTGCAGCCATGCAGCCACTTTGGAACTTCAACAAAAGCTCCAAAGAGGAGCCTCTGAGTGATCTGAATCCAGCTTCTCCACTGCTCCCCAGACCCTGCCAGCCCCACCTCAGGGCAGAAGGCTGCACCAGGGGACGCTGTGGCATTGGAGCAAGGGGTGGGATCCCCGAATATGACCCCTGCAAGACAGGTCTTGGGGAAACGGAATGGGGTTGGGGCTCAGGGACACACGGGGAGTAGGGCCTGCCAGGGAGCATCAGAACATTGCTCTTCCCCGGGAATCGGATTCTGCTCGGAAGAAACTTGATGCTTGCACACAGATGGAGAGTGAGACAAGGTTCACCGGTTTTGGCAGGCATGCAACAGTGGGACTGCTTTAATAAAGAGTATTTTGTAATTAACAGGTTGTATCAATTAGTCATCAGCCCCCAAAGCAAGCTCCTCGGAAAGTTTCTTTCCCTCCTCTCCGCATTTATTTTTATTTTTGACTATATAAGGAATACCCAAGCTTTGCCAAAGATAGAGAAATACAAATACTTATAAAAAAGGAAATGACTCCCCCACATATTCACCCTATAATTTTACCACACAGAGATGTGTGGCCAATGATATGGTATGTTTTCCTTAATTCATTTTTCTAGACTTTTCCTTTCTTTAGAGGGTTTTCACCATGAACCACCAACCCCCACCCCCGTCAAATCCTTCTTCAGAGTGCAAGGGCAGCAGTGTCCATGCAGCCCCTGCCCTGGGATCCAAGTCTTAACCTGAGGGAGATCTTCCTGAACTTTCAAGCTGGCCATCTGTGTCACTGCTGCATCTGGGCAGGTGGAACAGGAACTGAGGGACAGGAAGCCCAAGGGGTGGCCATCCTACCCTGGCTGGGCCAGATGGTCAGAAGCAACAGCCAGCTCTCTTCTGTGACCTCTTAGGGGCCACCTCCACCAGCGAGTCCTTCAGGCAGGTCCTCCTGCATCTTGAGTGACCTGTATGACAACAGGAGACATCAACCCTCTGTCTCACCTTCGGAGGCAGCAGGGAGGGGCCTGTGGGTGCCTCTGTGGGGCTGGGGGATTGTGCCCCCCGAAGCTCCCTCTCTCCCATCTGCTCTGCCCTGCACTGCATTCCACGTGGCACCAGGAAAATGGGGCCACGGAGACTCTGGCTTTCTGTGGCCTTCCTAGATTTCTTTCCAGCCTACTGTGTGCCTCTCCACTGTGCAAGGGACACTGAACGAGACCACGAAGCCAGCACGTCCTCGCCTTGAGAAGTGAGGAGACGGACAGGAGAAGAGGCCGTCAGAACCAGGAATGGGGAAGGACATGGAGGGACCGCACGCCGGGTCCCCGAAGGGTTTAGGGAGGAAGGAGGCAGTGTCAGAGCTGAGGCTGAGCAGAGGACAAGGGACCCTAGCAGAAAAAGGGGGGTTTGTTTCTGGCTGAGGGCAAAGGCTCAGTGTCAAGAGAGAGCTTAGGGAAATCAAAGAAGTTCATTCATTCATTCATTCATTCACTCATGATATATTTACTGTGTGCAGACCACTGCGCTGAATGATGCGAAGCCCGAAGACCGAATTGGCCAGAAAGGAGCCTTAGAGGCAATAGGGGTTCAGAGCCCTGGGGGCCTGGAAGCCACATTCAGGAACTCGGGCTTTTGAAGGAGGGAAGCTGAGGGAAGCTGTTGAGCAGGTGTCTATCCCAGGGCATCACCTGATCCTCTGATCAGGTGAACAGTGTAGAGGACTCACCTGGGCTACTTTGTCAGATAAGGGGCTTCCAGATGATCAGGCCGGGGACCCCTTCCGCCTTACTCATTTCCTTCATTTTGGGGGCACCTAGTAGGTGCCAGGTCCTGGGTGTAGAGGGAGGGGGGCTGGACCCAACAGACATGGCCCCACCTTCCTGGAGCTACCGCCTAGGGCAGGAGGCTCACAGCAACCAGGGAACAGAGAAACAGACAAATGCCTGTGTCCTTACAATATGTCGAGAAGGGCTTTGAAGGACACAAATAGGGGACAGGGATCCAGAATAGTGGTGGGACAGAGAGTGGTCAGGGAGGGCCCCTCTGAGTGGCAGAGGCTAAGTGAGTAAATGTGCATGTGTGTGCTTGCACGTGTGCACACAGGGACGGGGGAGGCAGCCCCAGAGACGACAAAGGCCGTTTGGAGGCATTTGGATTTTATTCTAAATCTAGCGAAGTTGGAGCTCCTGGCTGGCTCAGTAGGAAGCACATGCAACTTGCGATCTCAGGGGTCATGAGTGTGAGCTTCACATTGGGTGTAGAGATTATTTAAGTAAACAAATAAAAATAAAAACTGTCAAAAATAAATAAGTCAATCTAGTGGAAGTTACTGGAAGGTTGAGAGCAGGAAGGTGACCCTCTCAGGCCCACTGCACTGGGTAAGCGAGAAAGCAAGCTAAAGCTCAGAAAGGGTGCAGGAGACTTTGAGAAGGTGAGCAGAGCAACGGAACTAGTAGAGCTGGACTCAGACTCTCCGCAGAGTGCTCTCCCCCCTTCCCCAGAGGGTGAGCTTTACAGTTTCATGATGCTTCCTCAGAGTGGGCCTTCCCTTCCCACAGGTGGGATCTGGAGGGGACTCAGGGGGTGAGCATCGGGGTGGCACTCACCGAGCCAGATTCACCACGGGCTCCAGGATGTTGTGACCTAGGGCAGCACTGCACTCTCCAAAGGAGACCCCCAGCTCCTGCAGACAGACAGGGGCATGAGGGCCCCGGGAGAGCCCACTGAGCATCCTGGCAGAAGTGCCCATGGCCTGGCCATCAAATAATCCCACCCAGGGTGTCCCTAGGCCACCCTCGATGGGGGAGGCAGCCTGGCCCCCGGCCCTCGGCCCCTTGCCCCCTGCATCTCCACCCTGGCTGGCCACCACGTCAAAGATGCCACCCCAGAGACATTCCACAGCCCACACCCTGAGTGACGGTGGAAAGCCTGTGTCCCAAATTGGAGAAATGTCCTTGGGGACATTTTAAACTATTAGTTATGTGGTTTTTTAAAAAAATATTTTATTTATTTATTCATGAGAGACACACAGAGAGAGAGGCAGACACACAGGCAGAGGGAGAAGCAGGCTCCCTGTAGGGAGCCCGATGTGGGACTCGATCCCAGGACCCCAGGATCACGGCCTGAGCCGAAGGCAGGTGCTCAACTGCTGAGTCCTCTAGTTATGTTTTTTGATTTCAAAAATATTCAGCTGAGGGCAGGGAACTATTGGAAAATACAGCCTTCAAAAAGTGCAAAAGCAAAATATAAACCGCTCGTGTTAGGTAGTGTTTGATATATATTTCTATTCCGTTTTATATGACCCCCCTGGGAGTGAGTGGGCTAAATGCCATCGTGCTGGTGGAGTCAATCCTATGAACCGGCTGCTCAGGCAGGACCCAGTCGAATGTCAGCAACCTCCCAGGGTTCAACTCAACCTAAGCTGGTACTTGCAGCTGCTCTTCTGACTTCACATTACATTGTAGGCACTTCCTCCACGCCCTCAAATATTTTTCTGGGACAGGATTCTTAATGGCAAATGGTGGCCTCTCACATGAACCTCCACAACTTAACCACCAACTGCTGCCAAATGTTTGTTCTTATAAATAATACTGTAAAGAACATCCTCATATAAACACGCTTGATTATACATTATATGTGGGTATCCATTATGCTATTCTCGTAGGGATTATTATTTCTGATTCTTTCCTTAGGATAAATTGCTAGAGGAGGAATTACTATGTCAAAGAGATGAGCCACTGCATTTAAGGGGGGCGATTCCTGCGCCAACCAGGAGCCATGGTGATGAGCTCATGATTCTGAGAAAGGAGGGGAGAAGGGGAAAGAAATACAATATGGAAATGCCAAGGGGGGTTGTGGTGGGGGGCGGGCAGGGGCTGGGAGCTTTTTCCCTTCTTTATTATTCTCTAGAGTTTCTGGAATGTGGTCAACTTCTGTTCATAAATAAGTAGTATCCACTGTCTGGTGGTGGGACTTTTGATGCAATCTTGCCAGGGAAGAATTGGAGTCTTAAGATAGAATAAATTAGAAGGAATGTTATGTTAATTAGAGACCAGAGGGAAAATTAAGATTTGATTGGGAATTTTAAGTGAAGCTCTTAAAACTTTTTTTTTTTTTTTTTTTTTTTTTTTTACTCTGAAGATATTTTTATATAGGTCAGAATGTTGTGTGGGGATCTGCTAAGTCCATCTGAGAGCCAAAGTCAGACCCGCTGTTACGGTTGCATGTTTCAGTCTAAGAACAGGGTGGGTGGGAGGCAGAGGAGACCAGGCTGCTGTCCACTCTGACCCGGCCTTGGGCAGGGCAGGGGTAGGGGCAGGGATGGACCCAGGGATGGGTCCTTCTCAGTGGCCCAGGCCAGGGTGACCTCTTCATGTCTCTCCAGGGAGGGTTCTGTCCAGGCCAGGCTGGGTGGGGGACTGATGGCCAGGTGCTCACCTGGGCCAGTTGCTGGCCGGCCTCTATGGGCACCTGCCGCTCCTCCTCACGGTCCGTCTTGTTTCCCAGAAGAAGGATGGCCACCCCGTTGGGCCCTGATTCCTGCACATAGAATACATTCCCTTAGCCACACATGTTGGGTTTCTGCTGTGGTGTGCCAGGCCCTGGGAGGATTTGGCCCTGCCCTCCAGGAAGCTGACAGTGTGCACACCCAACCCTGCCCCCGGCCCCTGCCCCGGCCTTTCCCTGTAACACTCACTCCACACCTTTCCCCCACCCACGACATCTTCCCTTCAGTCTAGAGTGAACATGCCCCTTCTTGCTGCCTGCAAACATTCACCCATTTCCCAAGGCCAGCCCCCAAGGTACCTCTCCCAGGAAGCCTTCCAGGATTGTTCCTGCCCACGACCCTCTCTTCTTGCCTGTGCCAAACAGCCCAGCACTTGATTACATGGGCTGGCTTGGCTCGCTTCCTGATTGTTTCATGAGTACTACTACCACTAGCTTCTGCTTCCTGAGCACTTAAAATATACCCGGTGTTGTTCTAACGGCAACTGTACCTATTAATCCTAACAACTGTATGAGAAAAGTGGGAAGATGGAAGTTCAGAGAAGCTATTTGTCCGAGATGATAGAGTCGGGGCAGGGTAGCTGGGATTCAAACCAAGGTCCTGTCAGACCCAGAGCCCGGCCACCTCCGTATAGTACCTTATCCTACTTCTTTTGCTGGACTAGACCTTATCCTACTTCTCTTCAGCTGGACTAGAAACTTCCAGAGAGAAGACACATGTCTTTCATCATACCCCTCTGCTGTGCTGGTACATACTGCAGAATTTCAGTATATATGGAACAATTAAGTACATGGGGGAGAGAACTAGACATGTGTGGACAGAGGAATTATCACCTAGAGTAGTACTAGCCTTGCATTATCCCCAGGTGTTAAGAAGACATTGCAGAGCTGCTATATATAGGAAAGGAATGTTCATGGGATAAAGGAAGTAGTTTGTTTTGGAGGCTGTACTACGTGGTTGTGGTTTCTTCATATGACTATGCTCCCAGCTCATCCAGCCCCATGTCCTCAGTGGGTCACATCACCCACATGTCCGTGGTATCATTCGTAATCCTGGGAGAAAAGAGGGCGTGGGCAGGGTACAAGTTCCCTCTTGACTCCCAAAGCTGGGCCAAGCCCAACAGCCATCTGCAGGTGGCTAAGATGGCTGCTTACCTGGAGACAGTTCAGCCAGTAGCGCACGTGGGCGAAGCTCTCCTGGGAGGTGATGTCGTACATGAGGACCACGCCGTCGGCCTTGCGGAGCAGCTGCCGAGTCATGCTGTGGTACCTGCCCAGACAGTCTGCATGAGGCCAGGCCTGGTGGGCCGCCCCCTCACCCTGGCCTCTCTGGGCCTTAGCTACTTCAGCTGCAAGGTGGGAGAATGAACCTTTCCTGCTCCTAACTGCTTCCCAAAGACAGTGCATACGTTTTCCTTCTTGCAGTGTAGTGATTGTTGAAAAGGTAGCAGTTCTCATGGTTCAAATTTCAAAAGGTACGGAAGGGTACCCAGGGAAAAGTCTGTCCCCACGTCCCCCGGCCCCCACTACTCAGTCTCCCTCCCCAGAGGCAGCCAGGGTTACCAGTTTCCAGAGGTATTTTATGAATATATACAAATATATGTATGCGTACATGCACGCCGTGTACATACGCACCTTCACATACGTACACCTCTCTTCCCTGTTAAACACAAATAGGGGGCAAAACACTCATCTGCTTTGCTTTTTCCAGTTAATATAACATCTTGCAGGTGTTTCCCCCCTGGCACACAGACAGAGTCCTCAGTCTTTTTTTTTTTTTTTTTTTTTGGTGGCTTCATAATATTCTATGGACTGTGTAGCCAGACCCTGACTTATTCTCTCGCCCACCAGTCCTCATGTTTAGGCTGTTCCTGGTGCTCCCAGCACAGATGATGTTGCGATGGACATGCTGGTATTACAGTCATGTGTGAGTTCACCAGCACAATGAATTTCTGGAAGCGGAACTGCTGGGTTAAGGGTGTGCCTTTTGCACGTTGATCACTCCTGCCTCACTGGAAAGTGGCAGGCCAGCATTTTCAGAAGGCCTGGAGATCGGCCAAGCTGTTCCCCGAGGGCCACGTCGGAATGGCCTTCACAGCTGTCCTGCGAGGCCAAGGGTGGGGGGGGCCTCTGGGTCTGCTGCCCCATCTGTGAGCCCACAGAAGCTTGACTCATCTCTGCTTCCCCAACCTCCTAAATGCTTAGGAGCTGGATGGCTTTTTTACACTTCATCACCTCTTGCCTGAGTTGGAGTTGTCAAGGTCAGGCTGTCCTCCACCCCTCTTCACCTTGGGCTCAGCACAGGGCCCCGACGCCACTAACGGAGACAGGGCCCCTTACCTCTCCTGACCAGCTGTGTCCCAAAGCTGCAGCACGAAGCACTTGTTGTCCACCAGCAGAGTTTTGACCCGAAAATCCACTCCTAGGACACACACAGGGGTTTTGGGCCTGCTGCCAAGTTACCATCCGGGGCTTCCAGCCCAAACCTACCCCAGGATATACCTGTCCCCAACACCAGCTCCTCTGGCTGCTGAGCTTCCCCTCAGCTCTCCAAATCCCATCCATACTCAAGAGCCTGAATCCTCCAAGAAGCCCTTCCTGACTGCCTCGCCCACTGCACTCCCACACCCGGATGGTCGGTGCCAATTTGAGGCACCTTGCATTGTCTTGGCTTCTATGAACATATCTGTCTTCCTAACCGTACAGCAACGTTTATTTTTCAGGTCCCTCAGGAAAATCAGTTTCACTGTTTTATTTTTATAATACTCTCTGTTTCATTCCTAAGTATAGCATGGATCTTCCCCCTATAACCACACAGTGGGGTAGAAACAGGCAGCCTCAGAGGGAAGAAGGAGCACTGGTTTCAGGGATGACCGATTGGGCTGTGAGCTGCCCATCCTCTGCTGCTCTATTGGCTGCGTGACTTCAGGTAAGTCACTTTACCTCTTTGAGCCTCCCTTCCCTCTTTGCCAGGTGACAATTAAAAAAGACCCACATTGGGGTACCTGGCTGGCTCAGTCAGTTGAGCATGTGACTCTTGACCTCAGAGCCATGAGTTCAAGTCCTACCTTGGGTGTAGAGCTTATTTTAAAATAAATAAAATAAATTTAAAAACTACCTGTAAAAAAGAAAATCACAATAATAAAGAAAATAAAAGCTCCACATTGCAGAATGATTGGGAGGATTGAGTGATCACGTTTGAGGTTTGGCCCAGGGGTGCTTGGGAGGTGATCATTTTCAGTCTTATTCTCATCTCCCTGAGCCACAGCCCTTCCAATTTCACAGCCCCACCCCTCACTGTGGTCATGCTTCTGGACCCTTCCTGTCTCTGCAAATATAAAGGGATTAGTGAAATCCCAGGAAGGTTTAGAAACTTTTGGGGTACACCTTCCTGCCGACCCCCAAGGAATTCAGGCAGAGCAGGGAGTGATGGAGAGGGACTTCTTTCCCATCCCCACTCCTTTTCCTAAGGGAGCCCTGAAGCTATGGAGCCCACTGCAGGCCCTGTGCCAGCTCTGGAAAGGGGTGCCTCCTCATACCAGCCCTGAGCTGGTGGAGACTTTTCTCAAAGTCTCTGCAGCTGTCCTTGGTGGGGGCTAAAACCTGTCCCGTCCGTCCCCCCCCCCCCCCCCCCCCCCCCCCCCCCCCCCCCCCCCCCCCCCCCCCCCCCCCCCCCCCGCCCATGCTCTCCGCAGGAAGTGGCAGCCTGGGGAACCTGACTCAGCAAAATGGCAAAGCAGAAGTCTGTAGCATCCGCTTCTCTTTACTGCTCTTTTACCTTAGGAATCCTTGTCCTAGGAAGCCCAGGGTCTGTAGGAACCTCTGAGATTATCTAACCCAACCCCTGGTGATGATATCCAGCCTGGCTTAAATGCCCACCATGTAATCTATGAACGTCTCTAACAAGTATTCCTTGCATCTCCTAACTCCACCATTACTCCCACCAACCTGCCCATCCCCTCCTCAATCCACCCATGTGGCTCCCATATGTCCCCAAAACGTGTTATAACTTAACCACATAAATCGCTAAGAATATAACAGTTATCTCCTTCCCAAGGAATCTGCTATTTTACATGAGCGGCCCCAGGGGCAGAGTCACGCTGAACCCAGAACACAGCAGAATTTCTAGGGTGGGGCATGTGCTCTGAAAGCAGGAGACCATGGGATGAACTTTGGGCCCCAGCGAGGGCAGGAAACGTGACCAGGTCTTCTCTGATCTGTTTCCCTCATCTGTAAAATGGGGATATGGAAAAGCCTGGCAAAAATGCACATTCAGATATAACTCGATTGGCTCTGGCTCTGGTGCTCCACCCAGCCATGTTCTCAAATGCCAGCAGGCTAGAGTTCTCATCTTCTGAGAGAAAGGGAGGAAACAGAGGAGGTGACGCTGGGTGTGGAAATGTTCATGACGGAGGAAGCCAGAATTGTCCCCATTGATGGTGAAGCCAGATGGATGACAGCCACCAG
This sequence comes from Vulpes lagopus, assembly GCF_018345385.1. Classification (NCBI taxonomy): domain Eukaryota; kingdom Metazoa; phylum Chordata; class Mammalia; order Carnivora; family Canidae; genus Vulpes; species Vulpes lagopus. The sequence goes on from NC_054824.1 coordinate 67,382,777, forward strand.
GAGGCACCAAACTGCAGCTGGCACTGGGACGGGCACAGGTCACTCCCCTGGATCTGGGGTACTCCCAGTCGGCTAGCAGTGCATGCAGGCTTGCCCTGTCTTTTTACAATTATGCAACCTGTGTTTTTCTTGATTGAATTTTGTGGAACCTTCTTATCACATAATAATGGGGGCAGATCAGTTATACAGGGAGGGCTTTTGTAAAGGAAGGAGGCACGGAAGATGCTTGGCGCATTGTAGGTGGTCAGTAACCAGGGCCTCAGATGATTCAGAACAGTGGGCTCGCAGACCCTGTGACCCTCCCCAACAGCAGGCCAGGCCTGCTGCAAGTTCTCTAGTCCCCAAGACACTGAATTTTTAACTGGTTCCCCCAGGTGAGGATTCTTAAAGAAAAATTTGAGAACCCATCTTGAAGCCTCTTTTGCATGAAGTCTGTCATCTACCCATTGGTCTGGCACTGGTCCCCAGGCAGCATGCACTTTGCCTGGCACAAACACATGGGTCCCCCCATCTCTGTGCCTAAGCGGGTGTCCTCTTCATTCTTGAGCTCGCATTTCCGTGGCTCTGTACAATGCCAAGCGATCTCAGATCCCAACATTTGTAGGTAGAGGAGTTTTTGTGTTTGGGGATATTTCATTTGCAGGGGCCACTGCATTAGACATGATCAAATATTTGCTTATGATAATAGTAATAAAAATAATATTGAGCACTTACCACATGCCAGATATTATTCTAAGACATGTACAAACTGAACTCATCCTTACACCTATTCTAGGGAGCCAGTACACTTGCCTGCATTATGCAGTCTGCATGATGCAGATGAGGGTTTGAGAGTTCAGAGGGGTTAAATAATTTCTCCCAGTCCTTACTGCTAGTGGGTGGCAGAGATGGGATTTGAACTCAGGTATCTGAGCTCCTAACTGACCATACTCTAGAAACACATTCTGTGTAAAGTACTCAACTTGCCCCGGGCAACTCTCTGCCAGAGCTTGGCCCACTGGCCTGGGGCTAATTGTGAGCAAAGGCAAGCGGCACCCACCCTGCAGTGGCCTGCCCCTAGGGCCACGTGGGTGGAGACTTGCTTGTTTTCACTGGCAACGAGCTCTGGCCCCTAAATTGCAGGGTGCTTTGTTGGTGCCGCACATTATAAGCTAATCAGATCAATGCAGCAAAGCAAATTACCTATAATTAGAGATAATTAGTAAAATAGTAAGATTGTGCCCATATAAAATAAAGTCTAATGCAGGGCCTGTGGCCAGGACAGAACCTGCAGCTTCCCAGGGAGATGGATCTGTCTGGCTTGCCTCCAGCTCATTGGCCCTGGGTCTCCCCCGTCATCCCCTCCCTGTGCAGGCTCCCTCCCCAGGTCAGCCCTTACCCACAGTAGCTGTCAGCCCGGTGGCAAAGGAATTCTGGTGCAGCAGGTGTAGGAAGGATGTTTTGCCCACGTTGGAGTCTCCCAGGAAGATGACATGGAAGAGGTAATCGGGGTCGGCTAGAGGCTCGCTGGCCGCGGGGGACTCCGAGGACCGGTTCAGCGCAGCCTCCCCGGGCTCACTTCCTGGGTCTTCTTCGGGCCTGTTCTCTGCCATTGGCTCCCTGGATCGAAGGGAGCCTTGTTCTTCTGTATGAGCAGTTGGAGGTGAGGGCATGGGCTGAGCTTCTAGCTCCACTGTGGGGGGGCTGCGCCGGTGCTCCTGGGGCTCTGCTCCATCCCCAGGCTGAGCCCCCTCCAGGGGAGACTCCAGGGGAGGTGACCCTGTTCTAGGACGGGGGGCTTCTGAATGCCCAGTTTTCAGGCCGTGAGCCCCAGCTGACTGCTCTGAACTGAGGTCTTGTCCTCCTCGGCCTACCTGGTTCCTTCCTTCCACCCTGGGCTCTTCCAGACGCTCAAGGGAGAGGCCAGACAGCCCATCTGGCCCAAACACCTGGCCCTGAGCTTCTGTTGGCTCCCCGGGCTGGCTTCCCTGCACACCAGGGCTGCACCAGGCCGGCTCCAGCCCCTCTGAGGCAGCCTGACCCACAGGCCCTGGATCCTGGGAGGGCCCAGCCAGCCCTGGTATAAGGACTTCAGCTCCCGGGGACCCCAGTCCTGGCTCAGAGCCAGGATCCTGCCGGTCCCAATGGAGGGCCTCTGTCTGCCTGGGTGGCTTGTCTGGGACAGGCCTGGGCCCCGGGCTCTTGTCACCTGGGTATGAGGCCTGCAGCTGTTCACTGGGCCCAGCTGGGGCCTGGGGAGGGGGAGAGGTCACCAGAGGAGTAGGTGCATCCTCCAAAGGAATGAGCACTTTGAGTGCAGCTGCTACCAGACTCCCTGACTCCCCAGTGGTGGCCCCTTGGAAACTCCGGAGGGAGAGGGCCTCAGGGCCAGACCCTGACTCCTCCTGAGGTTCCAGGCTGCGAGACTGGACAGGCTGCTCTGGACTGTCATCCTGCCCATCTGCGCCCACTCCTTTCACCTCCTTGGCTCCAGAGGGCGCCCCAGCGGGGCCTCTTGGAGCCCCTTCCAGATCTGAAGGTGGCTCCTGACCAAATGGCAAAGCACGTGGCTCTGAGATGGAGATCTGCCTGACAACTCGGGGTGTCTCGGGGCCCAAGGGGGTCCTCGGGGTGGGAGGTGGGCTCCAGGAGAGCTGCAGAGCTCTGCGCGAGGAGGTGTTGAAGCTGCTCAGGAGCTGGTCCCAGTCATCCTCCTCCCCAAACAGTCCGGGCAGGGGAGCCTCCTCAGAGGGGACTGCCTGGGCATCTGGAGCCTTCTCCTCACCTGCTCGGGGGACACTAGGAAGGGTTTAGGAAGCTAAGGTCAGGGGAATCTCTCCCCATCAGTAACACCTCACAGCTGACCCCAACCCCCAGTCTCTCCTCAGGTGGTCCTCAGCCTGCATGCGCCCCATGCCTCCCCCTTGTCCAATCCTGCCCATCTCTCAGGGCCTATATGAAGCCTCACCTTCTCTAGGAAGTCTTCCCTGACCATTCTGGCCCATCCCACTCCTCTGAGCTCTAACAGGTAGAGTGAGTGGCTTTCTGGGATCCATTACTATACTAGCAGTGTGTGTGTATATCCAAGTTGTGTGAACTTGGGCACATAACTTTCCCTTCTTGGTGCCTTAGTTTCCCTGTCTGAGAAATGGGCAGGAGAATGTTGGCCTTGCAGGATTGTCGTGAGGTTTAAGAAGGGAAACTCTGCATGTGTTCTGGGTGCTGAACCAGGGCTTCAGAGAACCCAGAGCTTCCCTCCCTACCTTTTGGAAGCCCTGGTACCCACCTTAGCCCAGGGATGGCAGCTACTTGCCTTGGTTCCTCCTCCATCTGCCAGGACACGCGGCCCCTGGTGGCGTTCAGATGCCCCCTGGTCACCTGCAGCTGCCCCTGCACCTCCTCCAGCCGCCCAGCCAGGTCATGCTCGGTCTCCCGCAGCTGCTGGTTCTCAGAGCTGGCCTCCTGGTGTGTGCTGCTGAGGCGGTGGAGCTGGGCCTCCAGCTGCGGGAGGTGGAGGGTAAGGAGGAGAGAAGCCCCGGGGCCCTCCAGGGCGACAAGCAGCCTCCCAAAGCCACTGTGGAGCACAGACTCCAGGCTCCTGGAGACCCAGCTTAAACAAAGGGTTGAGGGTTGGTGGGGGCGGGGCGTGGTTACCCCTTGTTGGCCTGATTAGCTCCGTGACCTCCCATCCAGGAGAGACACTTGAAATGCTGGACAGGGAGGACAGAGGGACTGTGTAAGAAACACAAACGGCCAGCACCACAAGGACGTAGATTGGATCACACTCTCTTCTGCTCAGAGCTCCGCAATGGTTGCTTGTCTCTGAACCCCAAGTGGTCCACAGGGAGCTCCTGAGCCACAGCAAGTCACATACTCAGAGATGGGGGGCTGCTTGAGCACTCAGAAGGGAAAGTGAAGCCTTCACAGTGGCATCCAGGGCCTGCACAGTCCCTCCTGCCCTGTGAGGTCTCTGCCCTCCTCTCCCACTCCTCTCCCCTCCCTCTGTCTGCTCCAGCACACGGGTCTCCTTGCTGCTTCCTGGATATTCATGGCACACACCTACCTCAGGGCCTTTGAACTCACTGTTTTCACCGTCCGGACTGCCCTTCCCCAGGTATCACACTGCTCATGCCTCATCTCCTTCAGGCCTTTACTCCAATGCCATCAACTCAGGGAGGCCTTCCTGGACCCTCCTGTCAAAACCCTTCTACTCTCCTTCCTTGCTTCCCTTCATTCTCCTTAGCATTTTCACTCTCTAGCCTCCAGGATGTTATAGATTTTATTTGCTTATTTTGCTTATCATCCATCTTCCTGACTAAGGCTATCACTCTGTGGGCAGGGGTTTGTGTCTATCATGTTCCTCAGGACCCTAGAGCAGTGCCAGGCACTAGTAGGCATGCTAGAATTGTCAGGTGAAGGAATGAATGACCTCAGAGGAAAGGCTTCACATCTACGGGGGACAGGACAAACTGGCCCCATTTTGGAAAGTCCAAACTCCTCCCTTGGCTGAAGGGGCCTGCCTCAATTTCTAAGGAGCAGCTGCTGCAGAGGCGTCTGGAAATCAGCCCATGTTAGGAAGGTGAGACCAGATGACAGAGCCAGGCGAGGCGACAGTGGAAAATGCTCTGGGAACCTCGCCCAGCGCTGAAGGAAAGGTGGTTGTCCTGGTTCCATCAGAAGGTGATTTTACTAAGGTCAGTGGTCTGGGAGTTGAGAAAGGAAGAGATGGTGGGGGGAGCAGGATCTCAGACCCAAACACCTAGCCACGATGCCAACTGGAAGTGACTATGGGCTACGAGATCTGGGGTGTCAGGGCAGCAGGGAGCTAGGTCAGATTCAGAGTCGGTAACAATTGTGATGTGAAAAGCACCTCCTGTGTGCCAGGAACCATGCTAGGCCCTCAAATATGGTATCTTTAGTCATCCCAGCAGCCCTCTAGGGCAAGAGTTCTGATCTCCATTTTTCTGATTTGGAAACCAAGGCTCAGAGAGGTTAAAACCTACCCCAGGTGACTCAGCTGTCAGCGGACATAAGAGTTGAATGCCACCCTATCACTCAGCCTCTCTAACACTGTGACCTCATGTTAGCCCAGTGCCTTTCTGTTTCAGAGTGCTTTCCTATTTATCACCTCATTTGACACAACTGGCCTAGGAGATGCAGTAGATGCGGTTAGTCCCATTTTACAGATGGAGAAACTCAGGCCAAAGTTATTGCCTCAGGGGATCGATCCCTGGGTGGCTCAGCGGTTTGGCACCTGCCTTCGGCCCAGGGTGTGGTCCTGGAGTCCTGGGATCGAGTCCCGCTTTGGGCTCCCTGCATGGAGCCTGCTTCTCCCTCTGCCTGTGTCTCTGCCTGCCCCCACCCCCTCACCCTGTGTCTCTCATGACTAAATAAATAAAATCTTAAAAAAAAAAAAAAGCAACAAAGTTATTGCCTCAGATTTGCCTGGCTTTAATGGGAACAGCAGGGATTTGAACCTGGACCTTCCCAGTGGCCCCTCTGCACTACCTGACCTCATCTCGGCAAAGGGAGCTACTCTCTCGGGAGCCTAGCCACCCCCATGAAGCCTGAGAAGCCGGGCGTCAGAATGTGTGACTCCTCAGAAACTGGGCTCCCGGGGAAGCGCTGGCACTCACCTCCCTCTGGCAGTCAGTGAGCCGTTGACATTCACGCTCCTTGGCCTCCAGGGCCTCCTGCATCTGGGAGCTGAAGGCCAGGCCACGGGAGTCGCTCTGTGGAGCAGACAGGTCTCAGCCCCGGCGGCCTGCTGACGCCCAGCCCTCCCCACACTCCACCCGCACCCAGGCCTGGGGTACGGGGTCTGGGAGGCCCGCAAGGACGCCTCTCACGACCACTTCTCTGGCAGCCAGGGGGTGAGAGGAGCTGCTCCCAGCAGCCTCCTGCCCCCCCTGCTCCCGCACTGGCCAGCATCAGCCTGGGAGGAGCCCAGGACGGGGTGAGGGGCGGGCTGCCAGGGGAGGTCACCTCAGCCTGCAGCTGCTGCTGCTCCCGGCGGATCTGCTGCTCCATCTCCTCATAGAGCTGCTGGACCTCCCGATGGTGGTCAGACTGCCGCCTGGAAGGGGTGCGAGGGGGGAGCCGGGCAGCCCGCGAGCACCCGGGGACCCTGCTGCAGGCAGCGCCGGTCTGGGCCTGGGTGTGGAGTCCATCTCGCTGCTCACCTAGCTCTGCCAGTGATCACTGACCCCTGTCACCCTGAGGACAGTCATCCTGACAATGGCCCCTGACCCGTACACCCTTGACATTGGTCACCTTGATCCCGACACGCCGACACCTGTAACCATTATCAAGATACTGGTTCCCCCGGCCCTGTCACATGGTCCCACTCGCCCCATCACTCTGCCCCACTTCCTGCTGTCACCATATCCCACCCTTAAGCCCAGAGCTGAGGGAATTCAATTCCCGTTCAGCTAAAATGTAAAGAGCACATACTCTGTGCCAGACACCAGGTGGGTGAGGCCCCCCCGAGCCCCACTCACTTCCTCAGCGTCAGCTCCAGGACCTCTTTGTCAGCCCGGGCCTCCTGCAGGCGGCTGGTCATCCTGGCCAGAAAGCCCTCCAGATTGCCTGCCAGCTGGGGCTCCTCCTGCCTCAGCTTCCCCCACAGCTCCCAGATCTCTGCCTGCCTGGGGAAGGGGGACAGCCAGAGAGGAGATATGAGGTGGGGCCAGTAAGCAGAGGGCCCATTTCTCCATTGTATTGTATTGTATTGTATTTTTTATTTTCACTTTTTAAAAGATTTTATTTATTTACTCATGAGAGACAGAGAAAGAGAGAGAGGCAGAGGGAGAAGCCGGCACCCCATGGAGCAGGGAGCCTAATGCGGGGCTTGATCTCAGGATTTTGGGACCATGACCCGAGCTGAAAGCAGGCGCTTAACCCACTGAGCCCCCCAGGCACCCCCCACTTCTCTATTTTGATGGCAACATTCGAAGAAACTTGGGCGCCTGGGCCACAAAAATCTGTTCATACCCTGCAAGGTACAATTCGAGTTACTACCTCCTCCAGGAACCCTTCCCAGATGTGCCCTCTCCTTCTTGAACCCCCACGGTACTTTGTGGCTTCATGATGTGGCAATGGGGCAGGGGAGGAACTGGGAGCCTGATGGCTCCAGGCTGCCATCTGCCTTCCCTCTTCTCTCACCCTGTAGCTGTGTGACCTTTGGCAACTCCCTTGCCCTCTCTGGGTTTATTTGTACAAAGGGGAGCCTGATACCTGCCCAGTAGGGTCACTGGAGAATGAGCTGTGCCCAGTGAAAGTGCCAGCTTGGGGCCGGGCACATGGCTGGCACTCAATTAATGCTGCTTTCCCAAGGATTTTTTTTTAATATTTTATTTATTTATTAATGAGAGACAGAGAGAGAGAGAGAGGCAGAGACACAGGCAGAGGGAGAAGCAGGCTCCATGCTGGGACAGGACTCGATCCTGGGACTCCAGGATCACGCCCTGGGCCAAAGGCAGGAGCTAAAACCGCTAAGCCACCCAGGGATCCTCGGGACCCTCTTTTCTAGTTAAGAAAGGCCCCCTCAGGGACATCTGGGTGGGTGGCTCAGTGGTTGAGCATCTGCCTTTGGCTCAGGCCGTGATCTTGGGGTCCTGGTATCAAGTCCCACAGCAGGCTCCCTGCTTCTCCCTCTGCCTATGTCTCCGCCTCTGTGTGTCACTTATGAATAAATAAATAAATAATCTTAAAAAAAAAAAAAGGCCCCCTCAGGTAGTCATGTTTTTAAGATTGTGACTACACCTGGGAGGTTGATACCCCAGGCCGCTAATCCTGGGGAGCAATCACATAGGGCAGGATGGAGAGGGAGCAGAGGAGGGGGCATGGGAGGGACTCCCCAAGAACAGACATTCTCCACGGGCGGGCTTCATTTCATCCCACAACTGTCCTTATACTCACACTGCAGCTGGAGAACAGATGTCAAAGGTTAGGCTACCGGCCCACGGTCACACAGCTAACCCAAGTGGCCAAATCCAGATTTGCACCCAGCTCTACTTGGTGGCCTCCCACCTGTGCCCAGGCCAGTCCTGCCCCGCACTGATGGGCAGTGCCTGCCCCTGCCTCCTACCCCCACCCCTCCACACTCAGTGCTGGCCTTACTCTGGGAGGACGTCACCTGCCCCCAGCTGCTGAATAAAGGCAAAGAACGCCTCCTTCTCCTCATGGTCAGCCTCCTCCAGTGCCAGGAAACTGGCAGCTGCAGGTTCTCTCTTGGAAGACAGTGGCCTCTTCCTGTGGAGCCTGTGGGTGCCCAGGCTGGAGCTGAAGGTGTTCTCTGTGGGACAGAGGGACAAAAGGCAGCAGAGTGGGGTTGGGTCCACTGATCTCCCATCTTGTCCTGCTCGAGCCCTTGGGGAAGTAATTCTGTCTGTGTGATCACATTTATACAGGGTTACGTTCATACATTCGCCCTGTCATCCGTGGGAATCTGTTCAAGGTAGACATTCTGACCATTTTATGACCTGTAAATGCAGATTCCTGGCCTTCTTCCTCCTTGTCCCCCAAACTTTCAGAGACTCATCAGACCTGAGAACTCTGAACGGCTTTGCAGGCATTTAAGCCTGAGCTGTGCTCTGCAGGGTCTCGGCAAGGACATTACACCTTCCATTGCCCTGGCGGGAAAGTTTACCCGCATCGAGATCAGTGGGAGTATTGTGCTCTGCTGACCTTGGCCTTTTTAGGTCCTTTTGGGCCTGTCCTGAGAAGCAGGCATTGGAGTAGCCCTGCCCAAAGGGGAACAAATGGTTGGGAAGCCCCCAACTGCTAAATATCACCCTCTGTTGCTCCCTGGGGCCTGGAATTCCCAAAGCCAGAATGTGACCTTCTTCAGGCAGAAACAAAGCCTGTGGTCTCAAGACTGGGGGTTGCTTAACCTCTTGCTCAAGGGAATCTTTTGCTGGGGAGAAGACAAGTGAGGCATCAGAAAGTAAGCAAGCCTGGAGGCCTCCCTGGAGGAGGAGGATGCTAAGAGGAGCACCTCCATCCCCAGCCAAAGAACTGCTCTTGCTGATAGGAAAGGAAGTGAGCAGGTCTCCTGGGCTAGAGCCTTAAGGCCTAGCCCTGTCTCAAACCAACTGCTTGCCCACACAGACTTAGTATCCTCATCTCCAGAGTAATTCATATCATCATCCATGCCATGAACTGCTCTCGGGGTGCTGTGGAGGTTCCCTGTTGCCTTTTATGTCAGCCTAGCCTCCCCATACTGGGCACACTGCATGGGATGCCTGGCTATGCAGCAAATCACTAGAGGTTCTCCCAGGACAGACATACTGAGCCCAGAGCTGAATTCTTCCAGAGAGAGGCGTCCCTTCTGCTCCACATCGACCCAGTCAAAGATCATCTCCAGCTCCTCTTCGCTGCCCACGAAGCTGAACTTGGCCACCTGCAAGGAAGAGGTAAGTTGGCGCTCGTCGCCCTGGGGAAGACTCTGGGCTATCCTCAAAAAAAGAGAAATGTTTGTCTTTAGCGACCCCCACTCCTTCCCTCCCCAACTTTGGAGTCCCAGATCCAAGCTGATCCAGGGCCTACCTTGGAGGCTCCAGGACCCCACTCAAGACGGCCCTCTCGGCAGAGCCTTCAACTCCCTACACATCTTTTCCCTTCCTCCATCTGACATCAATAAAAACTTACCCGTTCTGAGTCTCATCCCTAAGGACAGTAGCTAATCCTCCCCAGAACGTGTTTATCGAGATCCAAAAAAGTTATCTGGAATTTGAAAATAAGTCCCAAAGGTGGACAGCACACTCTTTCAGCATTCCACAGGGGCAGAGGCCACCCAAGCATCTTCTGGACTGTAAGAATGTACTTCATTTCATCCCCTGAGATAGACTGGAGATCTCAGATGACCTCAAAGATTTATGACCTGTTGTACATTAACCAGCTTTGAAAAATCTAACTCAGCAATCTCGTTCTAACACTTCTTTGTTATCCAGCTTTTTAAATGCTCTGTCAACTATTCATGGCATCTCTCATTAACTAATGAACTAAATAAAACCTTTAAGAGGGATTTATTTTCTTTTTGCCCAAGGGTCATGATTTTACCTTTTTGGAACTTGTACTGTAAGAGTTTTGGAGGTTCCATGGAGATGCCCCCGTAAACTCACTTGTCAAAACCAAGTAATGTGTGGTGCTGGAGACGTGCCCCTCATGGGCTTTGAGAAACTCAAACATTTCCTCCCTTGGCTCTTGGACAGAATCCCATGTGTGACAGAACTTTAGGTTTGCTGTTTCTCTTGCTATTGTGGTTTGTCTTTTTTTCTTGCTGATTCTGTGTTTTCATTTTTGGTGATAGCAATGATGGGGAATTCAGCTCTATGGACTGGCCATTGGCGATCCCTGTGGGATGCATGATAGAGACAGAGTATCTGTTGGTTGAGAGGCAACAGAAAATCTGATTTGCTGATCTTTGTTGTTGATGGTGGTTTTTCTACGTATGCTCCAAATTGGTGAAGCATTTTGTACCTTCTAGGAAGGAGACCAGCTCTTTGAGTTCTGGACTGTTTAGTTTTGTGTGTCTGTGTTTACTTTTGATCTGTGCCCTGGAGTTGTACGTATGAAGCCCCTGGGTCTCTGTATCTGGGTGTCTACATGGCTGTAATTCAGAAAGACCTTTAGCTCTTCTGTGAGTGTGAAATAGTTTTCTACATCTGGAGGGTATTAATGACTTAGAGTACTATGTGTCTTACAGGGTTTCTGTGTTGACTGGTTTGTAGAAACAAATAAGCACTAATATAAATCTAATGTTCTCCGAAATCATGAATAAAGAATTTCTAGTGCTTTAAATGTGCTAAACTTTATTTATTTATTTATTTAAAGATTCTGGGGATCCCTGGGTGGCCCAGGACATGATCCTGGAGTCCCGGGATCGAGTCCCACGTCAGGCTCCCGGCATGGAGCCTGGAGCCTGCTTCTCCCTCCTCCCGTGTCTCTGCCTCTCTCTCTCTCTCTCTCTCTCTCTCTCTCTGTCTATCATAAATAAATTAAATAAATAAATGTTTAAAAAAAGATTTTATTAACAGAGAGAGAGAGAGAGAGAGCACGAGCAGGGGAAGGGCAGAGGGAGAAGCAGACTCCTTGCTGAGTGCAGAGCCCAAGGGGCTCAATCCCAGAACCCTGAGATCATGACCTGGGCCAAAGGCAGACGCTTAACCGACTAAGCCACCCAGGAACCCCTAAATGTGCTGGACTTTAAAAAAAATCCCTCTTACAAGAAATTGCTAGCTCAGAAAGCTTTTAAGGAGCCAGGTTAACGTAATTAATGTAAATCTTTGGGTAAATTAGACTGGTTTAGTAATTTTGTTTATAAAATGCAAATAATGGCTATCAGTGTTTGCTTTAAATTAAGTATAATACAATTAAACATTCTACTTTTTATAAGATCTAGATTTGTTTTATGTGAAGAAACTAGTTAATCTTAATTTCTTATACTTCTGATTTTGTCTTACTGACCAAATAAGTCAACATTATCCTTACATAATGTTTAATTTTTTTTTATAATTTTTAAAAATTTATTTATTTATGATAGTCACACACAGAGAGAGAGAGAGAGGCAGAGACACAGGCAGAGGGAGAAGCAGGCTCCATGCACCGGGAGCCCGATGTGGGATTCGATCCCGGGTCTCCAGGATCACGCCCTGGGCCAAAGGCAGGCGCTAAACCGCTGTGCCACCCAGGGATCCCTTACATAATGTTTAAGATAAGAAAAATGTAAATTTGTGTTCAATTAAGTTGATTCATTACACAGTTCCAAGATCCTTAGGTAACTTCAAAAATGTGAATTAATAATAATTAATAAATAATTTTTGGCTACGGGGACAGTTTCTGAGAAAAACTGAAATATTGATTGCTAAGCATAATTTTAAGTTTATGTCCTTTTACTTTTTATTTTTACATGCAAGAGGGCAGCTATAACTTTGGGTTATGTTAATTAGTGAATTCATTTTTGCCACTTTACTTTTTTTAAAGATTTATTTCTTTATTTGAGAGAGAGAGAAAGAGCAGGTGGGGGTGGGGGCAGAGGCAGAGAAAGAATCCCAAGCAGACTCCTCACTGAACACAGAGCCTGACCTGGGGCTCAATTTCACAACCCTGAGATCATGACCAGAGTCCAATGCTTAACCTTCTGAGCCACCCAGGTGCCCCCATTCTTGCCACTTTAAATAGTTGTGCAAGGCCAAGCAGAAACTCAAGACTCAAGTAGATATTTTTACACCCAAGTTCATAGCAGTGCTATTCACAATAGCCACAGGATGGAAGCAACTCAAATATCCACTGAGGGATGAACAGAAAGACAAAATGTGGTCTATGCATACAGTGGAATATTGGTCAGCCTTAAAAGGGAAGGAAATTCTGACACCTGCTATGGCATGAATGAGCATTAGGGACATCATGCTGAGTGAAAGAGGTAGGTCACAAAAGACAAATACTATATTTTCTCGCTTATATGAGGGACCTAGAGTGGTCAAATTCATAGAAAGGAGAGTGGGGGATTCCAGGGGATGAAGAGAAAGGAGAATGGGAATGGGAACTCTGGGACACAGTTTCAGTTGGGGAAGGTCTGGAAATGGGTGGTGGTGATGGTTGCACCAATTGTGAAATGCACCCAATGCCACTGAACTCTAAACATAAAAATGCTTAAAGTAGCAGATTTCATGTTATGTATATTTTTTGACAATTTTCTGAAGATTTTTTATTTATTTACTTGAGAGAGAGAGAGAATAGGAACAGGGGGAGGGGCAGAGGGAGAAGGAGAAGCAGACTCCCTGCTGAGCAGGGATCACGATGCGATGCGGGGCTTGATCCTAGGACCCTGGGATCATGACCAGAGCTGAGGGCAGACGCTTAACCAACTGAGCCACCCAGGCCCCCCTTTCATGACAATTTTTTAAAAACTTGTGCAAGGGATATGTGTGACTGTAAAATGTTGTGTCGTGTCTGTTTGTGAACTTTGCTAAATCTACTAAAATGCTTAAATAACACAGATAGTGCTCCATTATTTGCATCCCAGCTCTTTCTGTGAAATAGAAGTTAGTTATTTTGGTTAAAAGTTATAATCACTACGGATATTTGAGCCTCTACTAGGACCAACGGTGGCAGAGATACAGCTGTGTCTGCAAGGAAAACAGGATACGTTTTGATTTTCTAAGGAATAAGGGAGTGGTTTTGTCTTAAGTGTCTGATTGTTTCAGAACATGAAAAGAGATGAAAATACAAACTTGAAGAATTTGCTGAAAGGGAATTTTAGTTGCCTTGATTTATAATATCTAAGTCTGAAAATAAACTATGAAATGTGTTTTTGCCAAGTGACAAATTTGTCTCTGTTTTGATGGGTTTAAAATAAATAATTTTTTAAAATTGTTATATGCTATATGCCACATGTTATATTAATGCAAAAACTAGAATTCAGTTCTATCTCCATTAAAATGATGAACTGGTTGTACAGCTCTTAGCAGGAGTTAAAAAGTAGCTACTATTTATCTTCTGTGTAAATTGTCAAGATAAATTATTCCATATGTCAACAGAATAAACTTCTCTGTTTCGGCTTGATCATATTTTCATTTATAAAACATCTAAGGCACCTCTTTTATGAAAGAGCTAAGTATCTTTGTAGTCATATTACCTTCTTCTATATTTATCTCAAAATATTTTATTTTATTGTCACTTTGATTAAATAGGTAACGAAGTACTATTTCTCAGGCTCCTATGATCCTATCTTAATCCAGTGGCCAAAATCTTCTCCGATAGTTCTTCTGACTTTGCCTTCCCAATATAAGATCCTAAATTTAGGGGAAAAAAATTTAGGATATCGTTCTCTGTCTTTATTAAATACTTCACCACTATCATAAGAGCAGGATAGGCAAGAAATAACAAGCGTTGGCAAGAATGTAGAGAAAAGGGAACACTCGTGCACTGTTGGTGAGAATGTAAATTGATGCAGTCCCTGTGGATAACAGTATGGTGGCTGCTAAAAAAATTCAAAATAAAACTATCCTAGGATCCAGCAATCCTACTTCTAGCTATTTACCTGAAGCTAACACAAAGCAGTAATATGAAAAGATGTCTGTACTCTCACATTCATTGTAGCGTTAGTTACAATAGCTAAGGCGTAGAAACAACCTAAATGCTCATGGATGGAAGAACAAATAAATACGTGGGATATATATACAATGGAACATTATTCAGCCATACAAAAGAATGAAATCTTGCAATTTGCAACAACAGGGATGGAACTTGAGGGGCACTATGCTAAATGAATTATGTCAGACAGAAAAAGATAAATACTGAATGAGTTCACTTATATGTGGAATCTAAAACCAACCAACCAACAGACCGAAAAACTGAGCTCATGAATACAGAGAACAGATTGGTGGTTGCCTGAGGCAGGGGTTGCAGGGGGAAGGGTCAAAGAAAGTACAACTTCCAGTTATAAAGTGAATAAATCATGGGGATATCATATTGTCACATCATGGTGACAATAGTTAATAATACTGAACTGCATCTTTGAAAGTAGCTAGGAGAGTAGATCTTGAAAGTTCTCATCACAAGAACAAAAATGTTGTAACTGTATGGTGATGGCTGTTAACTAGACTTATTGTGGTGATCATTTTGTAACATATACAGATATAAAATCATCACATTATATACCTGAAACTAATATAATGTCAGTTATGACTCAATTTAAAAATACCTGAAAAAATAATTTTCAAAAATCATAAGGAAATTCTTGCTTCAAATCCTTGATACTGAAATATTTCTAATGTCCTTTTGGACAATACGAATAACTTATGAAGTATTTTTAAAGTTCATTAAGGTGGGATTCCTGGGTGGCTCCGTGGTTTAGCGCCTGCCTTTGGCTGGGGCGTGATCCTGGAGTTCTGGGATCGAGTCCCGCGTGGGGCTCCCTGCATGGAGCCTGCTTCTCCCTCTGCCTGTGTTTCTGCGTTTCTCTCTCTCTCTCTCTCTCTCTCTCTGTGTGTCTATCATGAATAAGTAAATAAAATCTTAAAAAAAATAAAGTTCATTAAGGTTAATTAATACAAATAAAACAGTTATGTTTAACACTTGCTCCTAAAAGATAGTGAGCTGATTATATCAATAAAGAGAAATCTTACAATATCTGTTGCATGTAGATGAAAATAAAAACTAAGGGTTTAACCTGTAAAAAAAAAATCTGATATTACATATGGCTTGGGTTAGGAGGATGGAGGTTAAACTTTTGAAAAAGTATCCATGTGTAATATATATATATATATATATATATATATATATATATATATGAAAACAGAGCTTTTCCCCTAAGGTCAGGAACACAGCAGAAATGTCCACTTTCACCCCTGTTGTTCAACATAGTATTGGAAGTCCTAGCCTCAGCAATCAGACAACAAAAAGAAACAAAAGGCATCTGGATGGGTAAAGAAGAAGTCAAACTCTCATTCTGTGTAGATGACGTGATACTTTATATGGAATACCCAAAAGACTCCACCTCAAAATTTCTAGAACTCATACGGGAATTCAGCAAAGTGGCAGGATATAAAATTAATGTACAGAAATCAGTTGCATTCCTATACATTAACAATGAGACCAAAGAAAGAGAAATTAAGGAGTCGATTCCATTTATAATTGCACCCCAAACTATAAGATATCTAGGAATAAACTTCACCAAAGAGGTAAGCGATCTATACTCAGAAAACTAGAGAACACTCATGAAAGAAACTGAGGAAGACACAAAGAAAGGGAAAAATGTTCCATGCTTATAGATTGGAAAAATAAATATTGTTAAAATGTCTATGCTACCTAGAGCAATTTATACATTCAATGCAATCTCTATCAAAATACCATCAACTTGGGCAGCCCCGGTGGCGCAGCGGTTTAGCGCCGTCTGCAGCCCAGGGTAACCCCAGGATCAAGTCCCACGTCTGGCTCCCTGCATGGAGCCTGCTTCTCTCTCTGCCTGTGTTGTGTCTCTGCCTCTCTCTCCTCTCTGTGTATTCTCACGAATAAATAAATAAAATCTTAAAAAAAAATACCATCAACTTATTTCTTAGAGTTGGAACAAATAATCCTAAAACTTGAATGGAACCAGTAAAGACCCCGAATAGCCAAAGGAATGTTGAAAAAAAAAAAAAAAGGAATGTTGAAAAAGAAAACTCAAACTGGTGGCATCACAATTCCAGGCTTCAAGCTCTATACAAAGCTGTAATCATCAAGACAGCATGGTATTGGCACAAAACAGACACATAGATCAATGGAACAGAATAGAGAACCTAGAAATGGACCCTCAACTCTGTGGTCAACCAGTCTTCAACAAAGCAGGAAAGAATATCCAGTGGAAAAAAGACAGTCTTTCAACAAATGGTGTTGGGAAAATTGGACAACCACATGCAGAGAGTGAAACTGGACCACTTCCTTACATCAAACACAAAAATAGACTCAAAATGGATGAAAGACATTGATGTGAGACAAGAATCCATCAAAATCCTAGAGGACAACACAGGTAGCAACCTTTTGGGGCCTCGGCCACAGCAGCTTCTTACTAGACACATCTCCAAAGGCAAGGGAAACAAAGGCAAAAATGAACTACTGGGACTTCATCAAGATAAAAAGCTTTTGCACAACAAAGGAAAAAGTCGACAAAACCAAAAGACAACTGATAGAATGGGAGATGTTTGCAAAGGACATATCAGATAAAGGATAGTATCCAGAATCTATACAGAACTTATCAAAACTCAACACCCAAAGAACAAATAATCCAATCAAGAAATGAACAGAAGACATAAATAGATATTTCTCTAAAGAAGACGTACAAATAGCCAACAGACATGAGAAAATGCTCAATATCACTTGGCATCAGGGAAATACAAATCAAAACCACAGTGAGATTCCACCTCACACCAGGAACAATGGCTAAAATGAACAAGTCAGGAAATGACAGATGTTGTCAACGATGCAGAGAAAGGGGAGCCCTCTTACATTCCCTCCTTGGTGGGAACACAAGCTGGTGCAGCCTCTCTATGAGGTCCCCCACAAAGTTGAAAATAGAGCTACCCTACCACTCAGCAATTGCACTACTGGGTATTTACCCCAAAGATACAAATGTAGTGACCTGAAGGGGCACCTGCACCCCAATGTTTATAGCAGCAATGCCCACAATAGCCGAACTATGGAAAGAGCCCAGATATCCACTGACAGACAGATGAATGGATAAAGAAGATGTGGTCTATATATATGTATACAGTGGGATACTACTCAGCCATCAAAACACCCCAAATCTTGCCATTTGCAATGATACAGATGGAACCAGAGGATATTATGCTGAGCAAAATAAGTCAATCAGAGAAAGACAATTATCATATGATCTCACTCATATGTAGAATCAAAGAAACAAAACAGAGGATCATAAGGGAAGAGAGGAAAAAATAAAAGACAAAATCAGAGAGGGAGACAAACCGTAAGGGACTCTTATTGTTTTTTTGGTGGGGGACTCTTAATCATAGGAAACAAAATGAGGGTCTCTGGAGGGGAAGGGGGGGTGGTGGAATGGGGTAGCTGGGTGATGGGCATTAAGGAGGGCATGTGATGGGATGAGCACTGGGTATTATATGAGACTGATGAATCACTGATCTCTACCTCTGAAACCAATAATGCTTTATATGTTAATGAAATGAATTTAAATAAAATTTAAAAATAAAAAGTATATGTATATATATGGTTTGGGTTGAAAAAAAGAATATCATGGGAAGAACCATCAAATCAGAAGAGATGTTCAGGCTTTCCTAGGCTAAGTTTATGTAGGTAGAATGCAATTCATATAAAGACTTCAGAAATTGCATGCTTTATAGGAAGGCCCTGGAGATTTCTCAGTGCCTTTGCCGATCTTTGATAAGTGCTTATCTTCAGAGGACACACTTATCAAACCCTACAAAATAGTTACGTGCTGTATCCCAACAGAGAATTTTAGCATCTTCCACTCCGATATTAATAGTTACTGTAATAAGTAACCACAGCTTTTCAGTCTCATTACCAAAAATGTTTCTGTTTTCCTATCCTGGCCTGAAACCTCAGTTAATGAGCCACAAAGTACAGACCCGAAGCCTCGTGGAAAAGGATTGTACCAGGTTCTCTGAACTACTGATGCTTCACATGGATACAAAGATTCCGAGCTGACATTAGGGAGCCAAGCTGGCAGGCTGATAATTTCTAAGACTCTTGAGTCCAGAAGCAGCCGGTTCACTCAAGATCCAGCAGATCAGGAATTAATGATGTAGAACTGAATGAATGGTTCAAGAGAATGGAGGTGTGGTTATTTGTTGGGAATATAGTTGGTATTATTTTTTATTCTATCTTTCTGGATCTATGAGGAAGATTTTTGTCTTCTTGAGCCATGTCTAACTTTCAGTTTAGTAGATTGCAGCTTCTGTAAACTGAAATTAAACTTTCCTTTTTAAGATTTTATTTATTTATTCATGACAGACACAGAGAGAAAGGCAAAGACACAGGCAGAGGGAGAAGCAGGCTCCCTGAGGGGATCCTGGTGCGGGACTCGATCCCAGGACTCTGGGATCACGACCTGGGCCAAAGGCAGATGCTCAACCACAGAGCCACCCAGGTGCCCCCAAAATTAAACATTTTAAATATTATTTGAATCTCATTGACCCCCTCCTGATTCAGAAACTGATACTTTTACTGAACCTCCTTACTTTCCATGGCAATATAGTTATTTACATGGATTCAATAACAATTTGTCCTCCTTTTTTGCTGGGATGTAGTTGGATGAATCAATTGTGTAATGAGCGTGTCATGTTGGGGGCACATGGGTGACTTAGTCAGTTAAGCATCTGCCTTCGGCTCAGGTCAGGGTCCTGGGATTGAGCCCCACATTGGGCTCTCTGATCTGTGGGGAGTTTGCTTCTCCCTCTGCCTGCTATTACTCATGGTTGTGTTGTGTCTCTGTGTGTCTGTCAAATAAACAAATTAAATCTTTTTTTTTAAGAAATCTTTTTTTTTTTAAGATTTTATTTATTTACTCATGAGAGACGCAGAGAGAGAGAGAGAGAGGGGCAGAGACACAGGGAGAGGAAGAAACAGGCCCCACGCAGGGAGCCCGACAAGGGATTCAATCCGGGGTCTCCAGGATCATGCCCTGGGCTGAGGCGGCACTAAACTGCTGAGCCACCGGGGCTGCCCAACAAATTAAATCTTAAAAAAAAAAAAAAAGATTGTCATGTTGGAGACTAATTCTCAATCATACGTGACAAGTCTACTGTAAGGAACAGCCATGGAATCAATATTTGCAAAATCCTCCCAACAACCTGGCCTGGAACCAGTTGATAAGGAAAGCCACTTCTGGGCTGGAGAAGGACCTTAGAAAAATTGGGAATTTCAAGAAAGGAAACTCCTTGCACTTATAGGGGCTGCAGGTGACAGGTGAAAAAAGAGTCCTGGGTTTAGTTTCCTGGCCTGAGCATAGAAATTGGGTAGCCAGCTTGACCCAGGCTGCGTCAGACATTCCCAGTTTTGACACTGGAAGTTCCACATCCCAGGCATCCTTCCAGCCCCTGGCAAACTGGGACAGAGATTCACTCTAGGTAGAAGAGCAAATAACAGAGGTTTTAAATCTCAGATTCTGTGTGAAAACATCTGGACAGAAGCGAAAATGGCTTAATATTTTCAAAGTGTATATTTGCAGAGCAAACCCATGCCCATGTGTCATTCATACCCTGGCTGCATGGATGGGAATAGGTGGAAACCTAATGAGAGGCTTTTTTTTTTTTTAATTTTTATTTATTTATGATAGTCACACACACAGAGAGAGAGAGAGAGAGGCAGAGACACAGGCAGAGGGAGAAGCAGGCTCCATGCACCGGGAGCCCAACGTGGGATTCGACCCGGGTCTCCAGAATCGCGCCCTGGGCCAAAGGCAGGCGCCAAACCGCTGCGCCACCCAGGGATCCCGAGAGGCTTTTTTATATTGGGAATAGACTTGGGAGATTATTTATCATCACAGAAAATTATCTGAATAACTGGAAACTTGGAAACCAGGCCAAAAGGTAGAGAACACGTCCCTTCAAGCATTGTCTAGACTAGAGGAATGTACTCAGTCCATCTCATTGTTTATCTTTAATTAAAAAGTCCCAGACTTGCTGCAGTTACTTGTTAACTTGCAGATTTTTGCCCAGGAGAGATGAAAATAATTTTTGTCTTGTAGAACAACTAACCCCAAAGATTTACGGCCTGTTGGACATCAGCCATTTTAAAAATTGAACTCAGCAATCTTATCCTAACACTCTCCTGTCAAATTGCCTTTAAATACTGTATACTGGCTTCTCATGTGCTTTTGAGCCAATCATAACATCTTAGTGGTTCCTTCATTAATTAGTAATAATAATTAACTAGATAAGAACTTTGATGAGTGCTGTTTTTTATTTGCTTGATTTTTTTTAAGATTTTATTTACTTATTCATAACAGAGAGAGAGAGAGAGAGAGAGGCAGAGACACAGGCAGAGGGAGAAGCAGGCTCCACGCAAGGAGTCCGATGTGGGACTCGATCCTGGGTCTCCAGGATCACACCCCAGGCTGCAGGCGGCGCTAAACCACTGCGCCATCGGGGCTGCCCTTGCTTGATTTTTTAAAAAAGATTTTATTCATTTATTTGAGAGAGAGAGAGAGTAAGCACGAGTGGGGGAGGGGCAGAAGGAGAAGCTGACTCCCCACTAGGCAGAGAGCCAGACGTGAGACTCGATCCTGGAACTCTATGATCATGACCTGAGCTGAAGGCAGCCACTCAACCAACTGGGCCACCCAGGCACCTATTTACTTGATTTTTAATTTACTTTTTTATCCTTTTGAAAATTATCTATATCTATATCTATCTATATATATATATAGAGAGAGAGAGAGAGAGAAACTGACTTATTTGAGGGAGTTGGTAAAGGCTACCCTGAGAAAGTTTTTCTTTCTTTTTTTCTTTCTTTCTTTCTTTCTTTCTTTCTTTCTTTCTTTCTTTCTTTCTTTCTTTCTTTCTTTCTTTCTTTCTTTCTTTCTTCTTTCTCTCTTTCTTTCAGTAATCTCTATGCCCAACGTTGGACTTGAACTCATGACCCCTGAGATCAAGAGTCACATGCTCTACTGACTGAGCCAGTCAAGCGCCTGTGAAAATTCAATTTCAGTATCAGCTGTTTGCATGTACTTTGTTATGGCCCTGAGGATAGAACACAGGCAAAGTCAGTTTTGACAGGGGCAGGAAAAGGTCTGGAGCATGGAAAAGTATCCAGAGGAGACAGTAGGCCCAGTGAGATTCCAGCAACCCACATAGGCCGCTCTGCAGAGAATGAGGAAAACCCAAATATCAGTCAACATTGGTCTAGGCCAGAGCCTAAGACTCCTTCCTGGGTGGGACACACAACTATGGCCAATCTCATGTGTCACTGACGTTTATAGTCATTGACATGGTTTGTAGGACTCTGCTCCCCAGGATAAACTTCTCTGCTCAATGGGCCTAAAATTATGTCACTTGCAAGTTCCTTCTTTGGTGTGAGGTCCTTTCCTTTGTTAAGTGCAAATATTTCTGAAAGATGGGAATGCGTAATGCCTGATCATCCATTTACATATTAATATAAACAAATTACTCACCTTTTCTGAGCACAAATTTTATCATATTTATTTATTTGCTTCAGAAAATACATGTGCTTGTCAACTAGCACAGAGAACATTTCTTTGCATACAAACTATGCTTTTTGCCCGCTGATCTTTGTATTTTGTTTAACTAATTAATTAATTAATTGGAGTTTTTAGGGAGGGGAAGAGAGTGAGGGAGCAGAGAGAGAGAGGGAGAGAGAGTCTTATGCAGGCTGCATGGTCAGCACAGAGCCTGACATGGAACTCGATCTCATAACCAAGAGATCATGACCTGAGCTGAAACCAAGAGTTGGAGGCTTAACCAACTGAGCCACCCAGGCACCCCTAATTAATTAATTTTTAATTGAAGTATAGTTGGCACATAATGTTACATTAGTTCCAGATGTACAACATAGTGATTGGACAAAGCTATATATTACGCTGTGTCCGGCACAAGTGTAGCCACCACCATACAGCACTATTACAATACCCTTGACTATATTCGTCATGCTGTACCTTTCATCCCCATGACTCATTCATTCCATAGCCAGAAGCCTGTATCCCCCTCTTCCCTTCACCCATTTCACCTGTCCTTCCACTTGCCTCCCCTCTGGCAACCACCAGTTTGTTCTCTGTATTTATGGGTCTGTTTCTGCTTTTTGTTTGTTCATTTGTTTTGTTTTTTGATTCTCCATCTAAGTGAAATCATAGAGTATTGTCTTTCTCTGTCTGACTTATTTCGTGTAGCATGATACCCACTAGGTCCATCCATGTTGTTACAAATAAGAAGATCTCATTCTTTTTGTGGCTGAGTAATATTCCAGTGGTGTGTGTGTGTGTGTGTGTGTGTGTGTGTGTGTGACACTTCTTCCTTATTCATTCATTTATCAAGGGACACTAGGCTGCTTCCATATCTTGGCTACTATAAGTAACGAACATAGGGATGCAGATATCTTTTTGAATTAGTATTTTGTTTTCTTTGGGTAAATACCCAATAGAGGAATTATTGGATTGTATGCTATTTCTATTTCAAAATTTTTGAGAAACTTCTATACCATCTGCCACTGTGGCTGCACCAATTCACATTCCCACCAACAGTGCATGAGAGTTCCTCTTTGAGAGCAAATTTTAGATGAGAGAAAGGGGAAAAAGCAGGACTGCCCTGCTTTCCTGGGATAGGAAGTCTCAGGAGGCTACAGAAAAGGGATTCAGAGGGTGAGCTAGGGATGTGGACTCACCGCCAGGTCCTCGCGGGTGACAAAGCCCCTCTCCTTGGCACCACAGTCCTGGAAGAAACGCTGCAGCTCCACGGCCACCTCTGAGGACAAGGGCTCTGGCTCTGAAGCCACGGGAGCATCCTGGCCATCAGCTGGTTCTCGTATCTGCCGCCTGCGGCTGGAGCCCAGCTTGCGGCCTTTTCGGGGCACTCTCTGTCCACTCTCCATGCTGCTTTGGCCTGGGGACCAAAGAATGGAGAGGTGGCACCAGGCTGCTGAGCACAGTCACTGTGCTGAAAACCCTCCCACGGCTCTTGGAGAAAACACACCACGGCTGATGAAGCTAACTGGACCCCAGCTGGCCTCTCCAACCTCGGGACTCTCCCCCACCTCCTGGCTTCCAGCATGAGGCCTTTGCCCTTTCTGTTCCTTCTGCTTGGAATGCTTTTCCCCCAAGGTATCCATGTGTCCTCATCTCTGTTAGATCTTTCCTCATCACCAGTCCTCTCTGGCCATTATAGAAAAGAGCCCCATGCAGGATAGGTTCTGTTTTGAGTCGAGGGTGCGGACACACGGTTGTCCAGGATCTCGCTGTCTCATCTGTCTCTCCTGCTAGTTCTCCAGCTCATTTCCTCATATCTCACCTTGGAGGTTGCTTCCTCCCTCTATCTCACCTGACCTCCAATCTTTTTTTTTTTTTTTTTTAATTTCTAAACACCATTTCCCTGCTCCTTGGACACATGCACCAGGGAATCAGTAGCTCTTACAGACTTGCACCCTCTTCATCCCACTCTCTCCCACACCCTCATGGTCTGTCAAGTCTGCTGAACCACCTCCATTCCTAGAATATCAGATTCTCTCCCATTTTGCTCCCTTTGCCCAGCTTCCCCAACTCTCTTATCCTGCACCTAATGATGCCTCTTCCTCCCTCACCTTAGAGACTGCCTCCTCCGAGAAGCCTTCCCTGCAGCCGTCTCCACACTTCAAGCAGTGTTCAATGCCCCCTGGGCTGTGGCCCCGTGATGCTCTGGGCTCCCCCTATGGATGTCACTGTGCACTTTGGTCCACATTGCTCCCAGCTCCTTAGCACACAGTAGGTGCTCATGTACGGGTTGTCCAATTCATTAATTGGAGTCTTCCCAACTATCACTGAAAGTATTGGGTCAGTCAATTGATTAGGATTTTGATGGATGAAGATTTGTCTAGGCAAGACCCCAAGGAGTCTGGAAGATATCCAGTCTGGGCCTGCCCTGGGGGAATAAGCAAGGGGTACATAAAATTCCATTGGGTGCGAAGGCCTTGCTGGGCACACGGGCAGGCAGCTTCCTGCAGGGCATGGGACTGGAGCCAAGCTCTAGAGAAGGCAGGTGGGATTTAGAAGCAGCGAACGGCACGCACAAAGAAACATGAGCAGTGTGAGCCAGCAGGAACAAGAAGATTCTTCTGGGCTTTCTCTGCTATGGTGGAAGGTCACAGACAGGCTGAACGGAGGGACGGTGGGTTCCTTCTAGGGTCCTGGCACCACTGGTCTAGCCTCCCTTCAAGCAAGTTCTCTGACACAGGCTGCATAGGACTTGAATAAGGCCATTCCTCAGCCTGCAGAGTTCCCCAGACTTTAAAGAGAAGTCAAGTGTCTCCTCTCTGTCTCTCCGCCAGCCTTTCTCTCTCTTTCTTCCTGTGTGGTTTATCTCTGCATTTGTTTCTCTCTGTCTTGCTGTCCCCATGGCTCTCTCTCGGGCCTGTCAAGTCTGTTTCAGATGCAGTTTAAAGCTCATAGGTGAAAACTGCAAAGCTGGGTCTGAGGGGCTTGCAGAAGCCAATTGTGCACATTTCTTCCAGTGGCATGGGATCAGCCAGCCACCAGGGGAGTATTTACACACGTGAACCAGCAAAGGCTACAAATGGGGGTGGGGGGGATTCCATTTGAGCCTCATAAAAGCCGAGTACTGTACAGATACAATTTATTCCTACTTGACCTGTGAGCAGGCCAAGAAAGGCTCTGAGATGCAGAGGCCTGCCCAAGCCATGATGCTTAGTAGAATAGGATCCCCCCAGGATCCCCCCAGACCACTTCCTGGAGAGGTACCTCCTTGGTGGCCGAAGGCCCCTGTATGGACCACAGATGCCACCATCTCTGTGTGGACCTGACAGAGAGTGTGTGGGACAAGGGCTTCGGGAGCAGGGAGAGTGGGCCGGCTTTGCCTGTAGGTGTAACACTTGGAAACTCAAGGTGCACATGTACTTCCGTTGGAGACAACATACAGGAGGCAGCAAGATAAGATTCTCAGGGCAGAAGCTTCCAGAACTGAAACACTAAGCGAAGAGTTTACAGTGATATGGGTGCCACATCACTGAGTCTGCTGGACTCCCACAAGTAAAAGAAACTAGAATCCTAAAATAAATTCTGGGGGCGCCTGACTGGCTAAGTCGGTTAAGCATCTGCCTCCAGCTTGGGTCATGATCCCAGGGTTCTAGGATCGAGCCCCACATCAGGCTCCCTGCTCAGTGGGGAGCCTGCTTCTTTCTCTCCCTCTGGCCCTCCCCTCCCCCTCATGGCCTTACAGCACACCCTAAAAACAGTCTGCACCCCTTTCATGGCCAAGCATGACCACCCAAAGATAGTAGGGGACATTCTCTGTCACTCCTTACCTGTGCATACATGGGTGCTCACACACACACACACACACACACACACACACACTCCCTCCTCAGCCAGCTCCCACCACTGACCACTCCCTCACGGGTCTGATAGGACATTCTTCACAGGTTGTTGGCATGTACGAGGGTCCCTGCCCATTCGGAGTCACTCAGAACAACACCCCTCACAGTCAGCCTGCAAGGGCACTCCTCCATCCTCTGCTACATTCCCCTCTCTGGATCATCCCTACTTCATACCCTAAAACCGTTAGAAGCCCCTGGTGACCAGGAACACACATTGGCACCCTCAGCACTCCCCTCTCTCCCCCACATTCCTCACCTGAGAAACCAGACAAAGTTGGAAGCCAAAGTTGAGAACAAATGGATCTTGCTCCATTGGGTTAGGGGAACAGACACTATAGGCTTTGGGTCAGGGAGTGAAGAGCCTTATAAGAAAAACAGGGTAGGGAACGGCTACCCTAGGGCTTCCCCCAATTCCTTCATTCTTTCACCAAACGGGCAAAGAACTGGGTCTTCTCCTCACTCCATTCACGTCATTCAATAACTACCAGTAATAGTGATGGTCACAGAACCCAAATTGTAAGTTGGTGGGTCTGAGAGACTACCTAGTGCCTTGCTCTAGTCTACTTACTTCTCTCTTCTTCTCACAGACTCGAAGAGAGAAACCAGGCACCTGAGAAAACAGGTGACTTGCCCAAAATCACACGGCCACTTGTGGTAGGCAATCTATCCCAGCCCCCTGCCCCAGCACCCTCACTGGACCATGCAGAGAGCTCCAAATTCTTGAGAAAAAAGGGCTCAGATCTTTGCGTCCTTGGAGCCAAATGGGGACCACTGCTCCTTCTCCCAACCCCAGCCCCTCCAAAGATAAAGAGCATTGTGACTCCAGGGGGCTCCCACCTCTCAAAGGCTCCCAGTCGTGCACACAGTCCTGGCCTCCTGGACCTGACGCTGAGGCAACCGCTGCCCCCAGGAGCCCACGAGTTCTGGCACTGTTAACAGTCTTGTCTCTTGCTTAATCGTTCTTTCCGTTCCCCAGCGAGCCAATCTCCTGTGTTATCTATGGGACTTCCTGTAGAAGCAAGCACTGGTTGTCCTTTCATAATCTTGCCTGGTCCTCCTCAGGTCTCTCACCCTAAAATCGTAGAATTAGAGAGTGCTGGGAATGAGAGGGAGGTCCTTCTAAGCAGAAGCTCTGAAGGGGAGGACCGGTTGCTCAAGGTCACCCAGCTCTCAGTGGCAAGGCCAGAACCTGGAACTGAGTCTCCGGTTGCCAGCATGTTGCTATGCCTTGTCCCAACCAGAGTGTTGATGGGCACAGTTGTGGCTAAAGCTGGGTGTATGAACCATCCTGGAGTAACTGCACACCGTGCCTTCCCTCAGGTTCTCACCCTCAGGTGGTAAGGAATATCAGGGGAGGCCTTCATCCAAATTTTCTTTTAGATAAATAGTCTAACTTAATACCAAAATATACTGTAGGGCTACAACCAAAAAGAGTGTGATACCAGTGCATGAATATACAGGGATGAATTAATGGAACAGAATTGACAGGAACAGACTCAAGTACATATGGGAATTTAATGTATATTAAAAGTGGCATTTTACAGGGCAGTCCGGGTGGCTCAGCGGTTTAGCACTACTTTGGCTGGGGCATGATCCTGGAGACCTGGGATCGAGTCCCATGTCGGGCTCTCTGCATGGAGCCTGCTTCTCCCTCTCCCTGTGTCTCTGCCTCTCTCTCTCTCTCTCTCTCTCTGTGTCTCTCATGAATAAATAAATAAAATATTTTTTAAAAAAATAAATAAACAAAAGTGGCATTTTAAATCAGTGGATAAAAGATGGCTTATTCAATAAACAGTTTGAAAAATGAGCTAGCTATCTGCAAAAGTGAAACTGGAGCTCTACCTCTAAAATAATTCCAGATGAGGGCGCTTCACTGGCTCAGTCAGAAGAGAATGCAACTCTTGATCTTGGGGTTGTGATTTCGAGTCCCACATTGGGTGTAGAGATTGCTTAAAAATAAATAAAATCCCGGGTGCCTGGGTGGCTCAGTCAGTTTAGTGTACAGCTCTTGATTTTGGCTCAGGTCATGATCTCAGGGGTTGTGAGATCCAGCCTCTTATCGGGCTCTGTGCTGAGCATGGAACCTGCTTGAGATTCTTTCTCTCCCTCTCCCTCTGCACTCCCCACTCATGTGCATGCTCTCTCTCTAAAATAAATAAATAAATAAATAAATAAATAAATAAATAAATAAGATTTTTAGGAAATGTATTTTTAAATTAAATAAATGAAGTCTTTTTTAAAATAATAAAATAAGGGGCGGGACGCGGCGGCGGCGGCGGCGGCGGGGCGTGGGCGTGCGCTCCGAGCCGGGCAGGGGCGACCCGGAGGGCCCCGGCCCCGGCCGCGGCCGCCCAGCCCCAGCCCCAGCCCCCGGCGCCGGGGGGCGCGCGGCCCCGCGGGGAGCCAGCCGGGCGCGGCGGCCAGACCTTCCCGGCTCCCGGGGCGAATCCGCCTCTCGGCTTTCAAAGATGGCATTTCCTGGGCCTGGCACGAACTCCAGCGCCGGTCTTTTTCTTCTGCATCAAGCGGCTCTTTATTGTATGGAGACTTGCAAATAGATGACTTTCCTGGCGATTAAATCAACATGTAAAGGAGACTGGAAGCTGGAAACCTTCCTGAGATTGACTAGTTGAAAATTAACAACGGTTATTCAGCGATAGTTATGACCTCCCGGTTACGTGCGTTGGGTGGAAGAATTAATAGTATACGCACCTCAGAACTACCCAAAGAGAAAACTCGGTCCGAAGTCGTCTGCAGCATCCGCTTCCTAGATGGCTTGGTACAGACCTTCAAAGCTAATAAACAAGACACCGGTCAAGTTCTTCTGGATATGGCATACAACCACTTGGGTGTGACTGAAAAGGAGTATTTTGGTTTGCAGCATGGCGATGACTCAGTCGACTCTCTGAGATGGCTGGAATCAAGCAAACCCATCAGGAAGCAGTTAAAAGGAGGTTTCCCCTGTACTCTGCATTTTCGAGTAAGATTTTTTATACCTGATCCCAACACACTGCAGCAAGAACAAACCAGGCATTTGTATTTCTTACAACTGAAGATGGATATTTGTGAAGGAAGGTTAACCTGCCCCCTTAACTCGGCAGTGGTTCTAGCATCCTATGCAGTACAATGTAAGTCACCCAGGGAGCATTTCCGAGATGGACAGACTGTTCTGACCGATGTATTAAAAAAGTCCCTGGCCTTTCCAAAAAAAAAAAAATAAATAAAAATAAAATAAAATAAAATAAAATAATAAAATAAAATAATTCCAGATGGATCAGAAGTTTCAACATTAAAAGATCATAAAGTTATAAGTTTAGGATTTGTTTCACAATAATGGAAGGGTGGGGGAACAGGTGGAGCACGTGAAATAAAGTCCTGGTCCTGTTCTGCTTACTGTTGAAGTTAGTGAAGTTACTGTCCGCTCATTCTAGTCTCTCTACACTCTTGTGTATGTTAGAACAAATGCTGTAAGAAATCATGGGATAGGGTGCCTGGGTGGCTCAGCAGGATACTTGGGATTCTTGATTTCTGCTCATTCAACTAAGCCCTGCATCCCGGCTCCTCGCTCTGCAGAGAATCTGCTTTTCTCCTCCTCCTCCCTCTCTTCTCCTCCTCCCCTGCTTATGTGCATGCTCTCTCTCTCTCTCTCTCTAAAAAACCAACCAACCAATCAATTAATCTTAACAAAAGAAAATGAAAGGCAGAAAGAAATCATGGGATAAGAGTACCTGGGTGGCTCAAGTCAGCTCAATATCTGACTCATAGTTTTGGGGCAGATCACTATCTCAGGGTGGTGAGATCAAGTCCTGAATCCTGCTCCACATTCAGTGGGGAGTCTGCTGGAGATCTCTCTTTCTCCATCTGGTCCTTCCTCTCTCTTCTCTCTCTCCAAGTAAGTAAATAAATCTTTTTTTTTTTTTTTAAAGAAATCATGGGATAGTTTTTTATTTTAATTAAAAACATTTTTTTAAGATTTTATTTATGGGACACCTGAGTGGCTCAGCAGTTGAGTGTTTGTCTGCCTTTGGCTCAAGGCATCCAAGGCATGATCCTTGGATGCGGAATCGAGTCCAACATCGGGCTCCCTGCAGGGAGCCTGCTTCTCCTTCTGCCTGTGCCACTGTCTCTCTCTGCGTGTCTCTCATGAATAAATCAATAAAATCTTTTTGATTTATTCGTGAGAGACACGCAGAGAGAGAGAGAGGCAGAAGCAGGCTCCATGCAGGGAGCCTGACATGGGACTCGATCCTGGGTCTCCAGGATCATGCCCCAGCCAAAGTAGTGCTGAGCCACGCAGGCTTCCCAAATAAAATCTCTTAAAAAAAGATTTTATTTATTTATTTGACAGAGAGAGAGCACAAGTAAACGGACAGGCAGGCAGAAGCAGGCTCTTTCTTCTCTGTTAATCAGAATGCACAATGCCGGGCTCGATCCCAAGACCCTGGGGTCATGACCTGAGCCGAAGGCAGCCGCTTAACCAACTGAGCCACCCAAGTGCCCCAGGACAGTTTTTAAAATAATCTTGGAGCAAGTAAGCCATTTCAGTCTTATTACAAATCATTAGAAGCCATAAAAGAAAAAATTGACACATTCAACTATATAGAAGTTTCCAAATAAAAAAATAAATGACTGAAGATCCTCCCAGGTGGCACAGTCGGTTAAGCATCAACTCTTGGTTTCAGGGCAGCCCTGGTGGATCAGTGGTTTGGCACCGCCTTCAGCCCAGGGCGTGATCCTGGAGACCCAGGATCGAGTCCCACATCAGGCTCCCTGCATGGAGCCTGCATGGAGCCTGCTTCTCGCTCTGCCTGTGTCTATGCCTCTCTCTCTCTCTGTGTGTGTGTGTCTCTCATGAATAAATAAATAAAATCTTTTAAAAAAAATCTTGGTTTTAACTCAGGTCATGATCTCATGGTCGTGGAATCAAGCCTCACGTCTGACTCAGTGCTCAGTGTAGAATCTGCTTGAGAGTCTCTCCTTCTGTTATGCCCCTCCCACTCATGCTCTCTCTCTCAAATAAATCTTTAAAAATAAATAAAAAATAAACAACTGAGTGACAAAAAAAAAGGTCACCAGTGACAAGCCAAAAGGCAAACAAACGGTGAAAAATATTCTCATATCACAGAAAACAAGTTCATTTCCTCCATAGATCATGAGTTCCTCATAGATCAATGAAAAAGCAACAATGCATTAGAAAAATTGGCACTATATAAATAGGTGGCTCGTGGGGAAAAAGTATCAATGGTTTTTCAACATGTGAAAAAGTTTTATCCTCATTTATAATAATAAAAGCAATAAAAAAACTACAATGTGATATTTTTAAGTTTTCCAACTGTTAGAACAAAAAATTATTGATGGTGTGGTGTGTTGTAAAGGATGTAGGAAAACATTTTCACATGTTGTGAGTAAGAACATGAATTGGTACAGTTTTCCTGAAAAGCAAGGTGGTGATATCATCAACATTAAAAAGGAAAGAGCTTTTTACTCAGCAATTTCACTGCTAGTCATTTGTCCTGTAGGTGATGCCCCAAATGATGATACGACAGGATTTCATTACAGCATTGTCGATAGCAGCAAAAGACTGGAAATAATTGAAATTTCCATCAATGGGGACCTGGTTAAAGAAGCTCAAATATGCCCATATAGGACCCACCCTGTGGTTGTGAAGAAAATGAGGAGAAAGATACAGGTGGACAGGTGTGAAGAGCTTCAAAATATATTGTTGAATTTAAAAAGCAAGGTTCAGGGGCGCCTGGCTGGCTTGCTCAGTCAAGCATCAGGCTCTTGGTTTCAGTTTAGGTCATGATCTCATGGGCCACAGAATAGGGTACAACGGGTCTGCGCTTGGTGGGGAATCTGCTTGAGATTCTTTCCCTCTGCCTCTCCTCCCACTCATTCTCTCTCTTAAACAAATAAATAAAATCTTAAAAAAAAAAAAAAAAAAAAGCTAGGTACAAAACAGTGAGTCCAGTATGTTGTGCATGAAGAAAAAAGTGTGTGGATAAAATTTATGCTCTATAAATACATGTGCTTTCATATATGGCTGTAAATGCACCAAATATTTCTGACAGGACATATGGGAAACTGGTAGCAGTTGGCTGGAGAGAAGGAGGGAAATTTATATTCCACTGCTTTTTTTGTACCTTTTTTATACATTATCTGCTCAAAAATAAATTTATTATTCAGAGAGAGAGAATGATATGGGAAATGTGCTAAAATGGTCACATACAGAGACTATTGGTGAAGGGTATATGGGAATTACCTTACTATTTTTGCAACTTTTCTGTGTGTCTGAAACTATTTCAAAACCAAAAGTTTTGAAATTTGGGACGCCTGGGTGGCTCAGTGGTTGAGCATCTGCCTTTGGCTCAGGTCATGGTCCCGGGGCCCTGAGATCAAGTCCTACATTGGGCTCTCTGTGGGGGGCCTGCTTCTCCCTGCTTCTGCCTATGTCTCTGCCTCTTTCTCTGTGTCTCTCATGAATAAAAAAATAAAATCTTTGAAAAAAAGTTTTGAGGGCAGCCCGGGTGGCTCAGAGGTTTAGTGCTGCCTTTGGCCCAGGGTGCAATCCTGGAGTCCCGGGATCGAGTCCTGCATCGGGCTCCCTGCATGAAGCCTGCTTCTCCCTCTGCCTGTGTCTCTGCCTCTGTCTGTGTGTGTCTCTCATGAATAAATAAATAAATAAAATATTTTAAAAAATAAATAAAGTTTTGAAATTGAATAATTTAATTTCTAAATAAACATATATTCTCCCAACAAGCCATCCCTTTTTACCCCATTTTCACAACCGAGGAAATTGATACTCAAGAGTTTCTATAGCTTTATTGAACTAAATAAGGCATTCGTTGTTTTTATTCCAAAATATTTTTTGAGCACCTAATATGCACCAAACACTGTGCTAGGCACTAAGAATACAAAACTAAGGGATCCCTGGGTGGCGCAGTGGTTTGGCGCCTGCCTTTGGCCCAGGGTGCGATCCTGGAGACCCGGGATCGAATCCCACGTCGGGCTCCCGGTGCATGGAGCCTGCTTCTCCCTCTGCCTGTGTCTCTGCCTCTCTCTCTCTCTCTCTGTGTCTATCATAAATAAATAAAAATTTAAAAAAAAGAATACAAAACTAAGAGAAAAAAACATATGCCATATAATGTTTGGTAACAATAAGTGCTATGAAGAAAAGTAAAGCGGAGCGAATGGATAAAATGGTGAGAAGCATACTTTATATGAGGTGTCTGGGGGAGGCCTGTCTGAGGTGGTATTGGAAGAGACCTTATGAGGAAGATTTAGAAGAAGAATGTGAAGAGGGGGAACAGTGAATGCAAAGGCCCTGAGGTAGGAACACGCTTTGTGTACACAAGGAACAGTGAGGAAACCTGTGTGGCTAGACCTGTGTGGAGGGAAGAGTAGAGAAGATAAGGTCGGGAATAACAGAAAGGAGAACTTATAGGCCATGTAAGGATCTGGGTTCTTAGTGTAAGTGAAGTGGAAGCCATTTGGAGGGTGACATGATCCTTCATTGTGGATAACAGACTGTACAAGGCAAACACAGAAACAAGGAGACCAGGAAGGGGGCTGTTAGGATAATTCAGACAAGAAGAGATAGTTTGGACCAGGAAAACAGTGGTGGAGGTGATGGTGAGAGAACTCTGGATATATATTGTTGGAGGGGAGGGGGGTTAGATTTTTTTTTTTTTTAATTTGAGAGAGAGACCAGAGAGAGGAAGAGAGAGAACATGAGCTGGGAAGAGGGGCAGAGGGAGAGGAAGAAGCAGACACCCACCACCACCACCACCACCACCAATGAGGAAGGGGCCAGACTTGGGGCTTGATCACAGAACCCTGGGATCATGACCTGAGCCAAAGGCAGTTGGTTAACCGACTGAGCCACCCAGGTGCCCCCCATTTTTTCTTTTTAAGCAGGTGCCACACCCAGCATGCACCCAGCAGGTCCAACACAGGACTTGAACTTACAACCCTGAAATCAAGACCTGAGCTGAGATCAAGAGTCAGACTCTTAACCAACTTAACCAACTGAGCCACCCAGACACCCCTGAATATATTTTGAAATCAGGGTCAACCGAATTCGCTGCTGGATGGGGCAACTGCCACAAATCCAAGGCCTTTTTCTCTGCAGTGAGGTACTCTCTCCATTTCCCTGGGAAGCAGAGTGAGGTTGGAACTTTAAGACCCAGCCCCCAGGATCTTAAAGCATCCTCAGTCCATTTGCCCCACATCCCCATGACCCACCTCCCAATCATGGAGATAAAAGGGGCACGGAGAAGGCCGGGCTGGTCCCAGGACTCCCTGCCAGAGCCCAAGTGGTCAGAGCCCAGCCTGTTAGACCTGGCCGCCCTGTGCAGCAGCCCCAGGAGGGAACCTGCCTGCAAGCCAGCTGGCCAGAGGCTGGAGCCAAGTGCTGAGGAAAAAGTTAGAGCCAGGCCTTTTTGGAAACAGCAGAGCTTATTTTAAAATACGGCGTCACTGGACTTAAAAACACTGAGCTCAGAAACTACATTTTCCAAAAACTGAGTGGATGAATGGAGATCCAAGATGGTGAGACTGTTTTATGAATGGGAAAGTTTCACATTCACTGTTTTTCAATCCCCCAAAGATGCTTGAATTCAGTTCAAGGTTTAGTAAACCCTGAAGCAAAATACTCTCCGTCCTGAGGTGCAGTGTCGAGAGCTGGGCTCCCAGCCTCCAGCTGTTGCCTCCCAACTATCTCTGGAAGGAACATGTAGGCAGCCGGCAATTCCATGCAGGGAACCCCGGCCAGGGAGCTTGGTGCAAATTCGCATTTATACAGCACACTTTACATATGATTGAGAAAACCCAAAAATTACTTCAGAGACAGAGGAGGGGCACAGGGGAGACTGCTGGCAGGCCTCCCCAGAATTGGCACGATGGTAGAGGCCCCGGGTTCAAGGAGCAGGCCACATGACCTGCGGTATCCGCGTGAATATCCTGGCTCCCCACCTGAGTGCTCTCAGGCGAGTGACTGAGGGCTTATTGCCTCAGTTTATCTCCTGTAAAACACAGGCAAAGGCAATGCCCACCTCCTAGGTCTGTTATCAGGATTAAATGCTATAAACCCGCATAAAGCATTTGGAACTGGGTTAGGCTGATGATCATCAGTGTTAGCTGTTGTTATTTTTGTGGCTGTTAAAAGAAGGGGACTGAGAGAGTCTCCAACTTATCCATCCTGCCAATTCGCAGATAGCCCTGTTCACATGCCAAACTGATTGTCAAGCCATGAGGGGGCAGCAACCAGGGACTGGAAGCAGGGATGGGGTGGGGTGGGGTTTGAAAGATGAATACTGAGGTCAGGAAGGAAATACAAGCCATAGGGAATAATTCATTCATTCAACAAATATTATTGACCACCTACCAGGTGTTGGGTACTTTTTTTTTTTAAGATTTTATTTATTCATGAGAGACACACAGAGAGAGAGGCAGAGACTCAGGCAGAGGGAGAAGCAGGCTCCACTCAGGGAACCTGACGTGGGACTCGATCCTGGGTCTCCAGGATCACGCCTTGGGCTGAAGGCGGTGCTAAACCCTTAGCCACCTGGGCTGCCCTGTTTTGGGTACTTTTTTAGGTACTGAGACACAGCCGCAAACAAAACAGGCAAAGACTTCCCCTCATGGAGCTCACATTTCTGTGGGCTGGTGGGAGAGGGTAAAGCCACAGTGATTTTTTTTTTTTAAGATTTAATTTATTTATTCCTGAGAGATACAGAGAGAGACAGAGACACAGGCAGAGGGAGAAGGAGACTCCCTGCGGAGAGCCCGATGTGGGACTCAATCCCAGGACCCCAGGATCATGCCCTGAGCCAAAGGCAGACGCTCAACCATTGAGCCACCCATGCATCCCAGAATACAAAATATTTTTAAAGTGTATTGGTTGATCTAGAGATAGCTCTTTCCCAAATATTTACCACATTGGTAAAATAGTAAAAATAAGTAAAATAAATTTTTCAAGTGAAAAAAGAGTTCAATTCTTTCCTTTTAGTTGCCAATATTTTTTAAAAGATTTTATTTATTTATTCAGGAGAAACAGAGACACAGGCAGAGGAAGAAGCTGGCTCCTCGCAGGGAGCCTGATACGGGACTTGATTCCTAGACCTGGTACCAAAAATGACAGAAAACAGTATGGGCTTCTGAAAATGGATCCCTTGCCAATGTGATGACAAGGGGGACCGGACTGCTGGCAATGAACAAGGTATTGACAACCCGTGACAGGCTGTGACTACACAAGGACTGACACTCACCTGTGCGAGATGGATTGGGGTGAGGAACAGGTGGGATTCCAGGGCAACACTGACTTATACCGTAGATCTAATGCTGGAAAGACGGGGGTGGGGGGGGTGGTGAGGAGTGTGACCTTGGCTGGCTTTGGTTAACTGCCCTAGAGGTCTTGAAGAAAATGAATGACAGGCTTGACTTAGAGCATGTTGTGGGAGACAGGAGAACCCCATAAGAGCATTCTAAATGGCCCTCATCTGGGTTGATAATCAGCCCCAGGATTTCATCATAAAGGTGGTGGTGCTACGGGGGGGCTCAGTGCATGGCCCCAGCCAGCAGGAGAAGTTGGGAGAGGGGTGCTGAGATATGTGGATGGATGCCCTCAGGAACCTGTACCCCATGTCCCCTAAGCTCCCCAGGCCTGCAGAAGCACCCTCCCCCTTGCTAGAGGAGGTTTTCTATCACTACCTGAAGCCCACACGAAGGATTCACCTGAGGTGAATGTTTACCTTCCCCAAGATCCATTCCACCTCCCCTCATGGCTTCTAGACCAGAGGCAGCAAACATCTTCTTCAAGGACATGAGAGTAAATAGTTTAGGTCTGTGGGCCACATGGTCTGTGTCACAACTACTCAATTCGGACTTTGCACTCCTTAATATAATAGAGCAAAACCAGCCATAGACAATAGGTAAACAAATGGGCATGTCTGCTTTCCCATAAAACTTTATACAAAACAGGTAGCTAGGCCACAGAGTTTTGGTTTGCTGGCCCCTGCTCTAGATGAATCATTGGGGTCAAGTCTCAACATTGCCCAACCAGGAAAGTACAGGTTACCAAAAAAGCTACAGTCTGGCTAATAAGTATGAGTATGACTAGGGAAACACCCATGGGAGATCTCAAGGACCAGTGCTGGGAGAGATGAGGAATACAGGCTGGATAAAGAGAGTTTGTATGGAAGTCTCTCTCTTAACTCAGGACTGAACATCCTAGTGAGGCCCCCCACCCTGGACCTGTCATCCCCAGGAGGGCCCAGAAGGCCCTCCCTTCTCAAAGCAATAAAGGATGTACCAGTGAGAGGAGCTCAGAGCTGGCTGGGAGATACTATCATGAAATGACATGGCCACTGTCAACGCAAGGGACACACTATGGTCCAAGAGGAGCAGAGGCCTCAGACAGCCACTTAATCATCAGAGGCAAGGTAGACACAAGGCCTGACCGGGTCAGCAGAGCCCTTTGACAGTGGCATTTCTAAAGCTAAGAGAGAGGAGCATTGAATAAGACATGGCTTGACTGAACCACTGCCGGTCAAGGGGGGTGAGCAAAAGCTGATGCCAGCTGCCACGATAGAAAAATCATAATTTCTCACCCAGCTGCCAAGTTTGAGCCAGTTCTCAGACTCAGACTCACTGATTGAAGAAAAAAACCCATAATGTCACTGTAAGTATACTAAATAAATACTTCCTAAACTCTTCCCTTCAAAGTGCCCTCTGGCTATTTAGCAGAAGAGCTGTGCAGTGTGGAACAGATCTGTTGAGGTCTATTTGTTGAGCACAGAGTCTGAGCTTACCCCAGTACCAGCCGACCCAAAATACCATTATAGCCTCCTTTTAGAGAAGGAGGACATGCAAGGCTGGGTGATAATGGAGTCCTGGCCAGGTTCATCTCAGAGTCCAGTGGGCCTATGGACCTACTCTGTGGTTATTTCCCAGCCCCTGAGTGCAAATTGGGGTGGATATACTTAGCTGTTGCCAGAACCCTCACTGATCGGTTTCCTTATCTGTGGAATAAGAGCCATTATGGAAAGAAGGATGAAGTGGAAGTCTCTGCTATCATCCTACTAGTCAAGACAGTAAATCAGAAGCACTACCACAAGCCAGGTGGATATGCAGACATTAGTGTTACACTCAAGACCTAGAGTATGCAAAGTAGTCCCCATCAGATCCCCATTCGATCCACCTCAAATGAAACATGGCAATTGATGGCTATCTACACAGTAGCCCTAATTGCAGCCATTACATCAGATACGGTGCCTTTGCTAGAATAGTCTATGTGGGTTCTGACTGTAAGACACTAATAATATGGCCAGTGCATTCTTCCCAATTCATTTCAGGAAAGGGGATTTAAAAAAAAAAAAGGGTCATGTTCACATTCCTTACAAAAATTCAGAGACCTGTCATGTTACAGTTTAAGTGGTCAAATGAACAGGGACATGCTGGGCCATTCCCTCTAGAAGAAAAGACAAGTCATTGTAATGTGGACATGCTCCCCCTATAGAGAGGCACAGGATGGGTGAGCTTATTTGGACTTTGGAGGCCTATATTAACTCCCCAGCAAATTTACTAGATGACGTGGGGAGCTGCCATGTTTGAGTGGAGTCTAGGACAAAAGACAAATCTGTGACAGGTCCATGCTATAGAACAAGCACTCAGGACATATGAGTCAGTGTATCCCATGGTACTAGAAATATCCATAGGATATTACTCACATATTATATGTGAAGTCTCTGAAAAGCCCCAGTGCGGGCTGAGCTCCAACTGGGAGCCCTGGGGTTCTAGAGCAAAGCCATGCCCCTGTACAGCAGACAATTATCCAACATTTGAAAAGTAGTTCTTGGTCAAACTGCAGAGTCAGAAGCAAATAAATGATTATTGTTTTAAGCCACTAAAGTCTTGGAGTGGTTAATTATAAACAGATAATCAGAACATACATGTAAAGTACTTTGTTCTTTTATTTTTTCAAATTTTTATTTAAATTCTAATTAGTTAACATATAGTGTAAAATTGGCTTCAGGAGTAGAATTTAGTGATTCATCACTTAACATATAACACCCAGTGCTGGGACGCCTGGGTGTCTCAGCTGTTGAACGTCTGCCTTCGGCTCAGGGCATGATCTCGGGGTTCCAGGATTGAGTCCCACATCGGGCTCCCCCACAAGGAGCCTGCTTCTCCCTCTGCCTATGTCTCTGCCTCTCTCTCTCTGTGTCTCATGAATAAATGAATAAAATCTTAAAAAACAAAACAAAACACAACTCCCAGGGCTCATCATGACAAATGCCTTCTTTAATACCCATCATCCAATTTACCCATCTCCCTACCCTCCTCACTCCAGCAACCCAAAGTTTATTCTCTCTCTTTTTTAAGACCTATTTATTTATTAGAGAGAGAGAGAAAGCATGCACTAGCACCCATGACTGAGGGGAGGGGTGGGGGAGAGGGAGAGATTCTCCAGCAGACTCCTGAGTGCAGAGCGATGCTGGGCTTGGTCTCACAACTCTGAGATCATGACCTGAGCCAAAATCAAGACACTTATCCTAAGACGGACCCACCCAGGTGCTCCTCAGTTTGTTCTCTTAATTATAGAGTCTTTTATAGTTTGCCTGCCTCTCTGTTTTTATCTTATTTTATTTTTCCTTCCTTTCCCCATGTTCATTTTTATTTCTTAAATTCCATATATGAGTGAAATCATATGGTATTTGTCCTTCTCTGACTTATTTTGCTTAGCATAATACCCTCTAGTTCTATTCACATTGTTGCAAATGGCAAGATTTCATTCTTTTTCATTAGCTGAGTAATATTCCATTACATATATATATGTACATAACATATATATATGTACATAAACATATATACACCACATATTCTTTATCCATTCATCTGTTGATGGACATTTGGGCTCTCTCCATAGTTTGGCTATTGTTGATAATGCTACTATAAACATTGGATTGTATGTATCCCTTCAAATCTGTATTTTTGTATCCTTTGGATAAATACTTAGTAGTGCAACTGCTGGATCATAGGGTAGCTCTATTTTTAACTTTTAAGGAGCCTCCACACTTTTCCACAGTAGCTGTACCAGTTTACATTCCCACCAACAGTGTAGGAGGGTCCCCCTTTCTCCACATCACCAACAGCCTGATGTTTCTTGTGTTGTTAATTTTAGCCATTCTGACAGGTGTGAGGTGACATCTCATCATGGTTTAAATTCGTATTTCCCTGATGATGAGTGGTGTTGAGCATCTTTTTTTGTGTGTCTGTTGGCCATCTGGATGTCTTCTTTGAAAAAAATGTCTGTTCATGTCTTCTGCCTTTCTTAACTGGATTATCTGGTTTTGGGGAGTTGAGTTTGATAAGTTCCTTATGGGTTTTGGATACTAATCCTTTGTCAGATATGTCATTTGCAAATATCTTCTCCCATCCCATAGGCTGCCTTTTGGTTTTGATTGTTTCCTTCACTCTGCAGAAGCTTTTTATCTTAATAAAGTCCCAATAGTTCATTTTTGCTTTTGTTTCTCTTGCCTCTGGAGATATGTCTAGCAAGAAGTTGCCATGGTCAAGGTCAGAAGTTGCTGCCTGTGTTCTCCTCTAGGATTTTGATGGTTTCCTATCTCACATTTAGGTCTTTCATTCATTTTGGGTTTATTTTTCTATTGGTGTAAGAAAATGGCCCTGTTTCATTCTTCTGCATATGGTTGTCCAGTTTTCCTAACACCATTTGTTGAAGAAACGGTCTCTTCTTTTTTCCGTTGGATGTGCTTTCCTGCTTTGTCGCAGATGAGTTGGCCATAGAGCTGTGGGTCACTTTGTTCTACAGTACTCTACTATAGAAAGCTACAATTTACATATATATCCTTGTTATGGGCTTTTGGGTTGTTTCCAGTTTGGGTCTGTCAAGACTGCTATGAACATGGTTTCTGGTGGAAATATGTACTGATTTCTCTTGAGAACAAACTTAGGAATGGAATTCCTGTGTCACGGGGTAGGCATGAGGAGAGCCATCTTTGGAAGGTATCGTCAAACAGTTTTCTAAAGTAGTTGAGATATTTTATACTTCTGCCTGCAAGGTGTAAGAGTTCCGGTTGTTCCCTATGCTTGCCCACACTTGGCAATGTCAGCTTTTTTCCTTATAGTCACTCTATAAGGCTGCAGTTTATCTTATTGTGGTTTTAACGTGCATTTCCCCAATGAGTAATGATTTGCATGTCCCTGGTGACTAACAACATATTCTTTACTAAAAAAGGCCACACAATGAACCAAAATATTGATCCTGGTGGGCAATCTTTGCAGAGGTGTGATGTTTATTGTTTTGGGTTTTGTCGTCTTTTGCCTCATTGTCTTTGTTAAGCTCTCGGCATTTTTTAACTTTAAATGCCTAATTGTTAAAATTGTAAAAACGACCCACATAATCTTCCACCTACTTGTGCTTACAAATGGTGAGGCATATTGATCACAATACAAGTTACTAAGAAATATTTATTGAGCACCTGCTGTGTACCCAGCACTGTGGGAGGGGCTGTGAGAGACCCAGGGCAGTATAGGACTTGTTCTTGCCCTTCAGAGGCTTACAGTCCAGGTGGAAACAGGAGAACCAGGACACATGAGGAGCCAGGAGAAAACAGTACAGGCCAGGATGTTACAGGAGCTTAGGGTGTTTGGGGTCAGACCCACTAAGTGCTTCAGTACCTCTGGGGGCTCAATGTTCAGGGCCAGAAGAAACAATAACTCACAACTAGCCCATGTAGCATGCCCTATCCACAGCGTCTACCTCTGCTATCTTAAAACATCTGACTCCTTGTTCAGCTGCTTTTCAAAGTGCAATGAAATGGGGGAAGGGTGGGGCAGTGGGGAAAGTCCTTGGATGAGTTCCAGGGGCTGGTGTTGCCCTCTCTCTCCTAGAAAAATCTGCTCCCCCCCAATACACCCCTGACAGATTCCCCACTCAAGTAGGCCTGTCTCACCCTCCCAGGACCTCTGCCCCAGGAGGTGAGAGGAGGAGGTGGTCGCTGCTTGAGCTGCCTGAGGTAGAACTGGGGACCCCCACTTCTAGTATACCCCTAGGAAGCCCTCCCAGTCCACTAAGCTGGGGGAACAGGCATCCCAGAGCTGCCACCCAGGACTGAGAGGGTCCTAGTGGGAAAGAGAATGGGGGAGGGGCGGGGGACAGAGAGAGACTTGAAAGCCCAGCTGGAAAACAGGGGGCATCCAGAGCTCCTAGAAGACCTCATGGGAGGCCAAACATGGAGACTGTCTCCCTTGTGGTGGCAGAGGGGGTGACGGGAGGTGGGGTGGTTTGCTACGGGACCCTACCTTCCCCCATGCCTTCACAGGACAGAGTGTTCCAGGCTGTGCCCACTTTAGGGTCACCCTGCTCAACCTTAGAGAAGGTGAGAGGACCCCAAAGTTTTGATGCTGCCCCCACCCTGCTGGGCCCCCCTTCAAAGTGCTGTTTACTTCTCAAATGATAAAGAATCCAGGTTTGGGAAGGCAGGAAGGGGGCAAAATTTCAGAAAACCTACCAGGCGGTGAGCAGAGGGAGCCAGGCTCCTCCAGAGAACACCACCCAGCAGGTGAGGGTCATGCCAGCCCCACCTTACCTCTGGGAGAGCGGAAATGAGGAGCACAGGGGGAAGATGTATTTAAATAACAGTTTGCATAATAAAAATACCTAGTGCTCTAATAAGCCTATCATTCTGCTATCTAATGGTTTTTTAAATAATCCTAAATGCCAAAGGCTGGGGAGGGGTGGGGGAGGAGGGTGGTGGCAAGCAGGGTATGTACATGAGGAGAAGTTTAAATTAAAACACAAATAATAATTAAGACGCACAAACTGAAGGAGTAAAGGCAAAAGGTGTAGAAAGGGCCTGGGATGTGGGGGGCTCTCATTTCTAGGAGCTTGAGGCTTCCGGTGAGCAGATTAGGGCTTCCTCTTGGAGAAGATCAGCCGGCGTTTGGAGTGATAGAAATCTGGGAAGAAAAAACAGAAGTCAGCTGACCAGGAGGAAGAGGGCCCAGCAGAGCTATATCCGTCTAGAGCACACGCAGAGGGGGCAGGGATGTCTCCTAGGGCCGAAGGGACACATTGCCAAGTCCGGGGGTGGGGGTGGGGGGCAACTTCCACTCTGCCTCCCAGGGGAGCATTACAGAGAGCATCCCACCACGCTTCACAGCCGTGACCAACAATAACCAGACCTACATCCGTGGGCCGGCTCCAAGCCAAGCTGCCCACTACAGTAGCCAGCTATGTCGTTAAATGAAGTAGAATCAAATAAAATGAAAAATTCAGTTTCTCAGTCACACCAGCCACACGTCAGATGCTCAATGGCTATTTGGAGCTAGCGGCACTGGACATCTGCATCACTGCAGAATTCCATTGAACAGCACTGCTC
This sequence comes from Vulpes lagopus, assembly GCF_018345385.1. Lineage (NCBI taxonomy): Eukaryota > Metazoa > Chordata > Mammalia > Carnivora > Canidae > Vulpes > Vulpes lagopus. Next base: position 67,425,733 of record NC_054824.1, read on the forward strand.
CAAGAATGCCACTAGATAATCTGCGAGAAGTGTTCCGTACAATGACTGGGCCAGGGATCCCTGGGTGGCGCAGCGGTTTGGTGCCTGCCTTTGGCCCAGGGCCGGATCCTGGAGACCCGGGATCGAGTCCCACGTCAGGGCTCCCGGTGCGTGGAGCCTGCTTCTCCCTCTGCCTGTGTCTCTGCCTCTCTCTCTCTCTGTGACTATCATAAGTAAATTAAAAGAAAAAAAGAAAAAAGAAAAAAAAAAAAAAACAATGACTGGGCCATATAAATAGGAGCTATTATTATCCGTATTGTTAGTTCTGACTCAGCTGCAAATTTGCCATGGGATTCTTTTTTTTTTTTTTTTTTTTAATTTTTATTTATTTATGATAGTCACAGAGAGAGAGAGAGAGGCAGAGACACAGGCAGAGGGAGAAGCAGGCTCCATGCACCGGGAGCCCGACGTGGGATTCGATCCCGGGTCTCCAGGATCGCGCCCTGGGCCAAAGGCAGGCGCCAAACCGCTGCACCACCCAGGGATCCCTTTTTTTTTTTTTTTAAGGTGGGCTCCAAACCCAGCAGGGAACCCAACACAGGGCTTGAACTCACAGCCCTGAGATCAAGACCTGAGCTGAGACCAATAGTCAGACACTCAACTGACTGAGCCACCCAGGTGCCCCTCCCATGGGATTCAGGACTGCACCTCTCTAAGCCTGTTTCCTCATGTATAAAATGAAGCTGCCACTGGTACAATGCTCCAAGAATTGGATGAAATGTCCTCTCTAAAGGCTTTGATCTGGAGCCAGGCACAGTATGTGCTTGAAGGTCAGCCTTGCTCATTGATTTTTTTTTTTTTTTTTTATCAAGCACCTACTATATGCCAGACACTGTCCTAGGTGCTGGGGATTCAGCAATGAACAAGAAAGATGCAGATCCCTTTCTCGTGGAGATAATCACTTCATGAGGGACATAATCTTAAGATAAGGAAGTAGCTGTTGATAGTAAAATCAAGCAAGCAAACAAACCAGATGCCAAAGAAAAAAATAAGGAAGATGGATGGGAGTCTGCTTCTCCCTCTCCCTCTGCCACTCCACCCCTCAACCCCCCACCCACCCCCGTTCACATTCTTTGACTCTCTCAAATAAATAAATCTTTAAAAAAAAAAAAAAAAAAAGGAAGGAAGCAAAAAGAAACCATCTTAGAAATTCACCTTAGCAAGGGGCTTGGCATATAATAAATGTTCCCAATAAATGTTAGCTAGCTGGTCTTGGCTGTAGACCTGCCGAGTGACTTCCTCTCTCTGGCCTGTTTCCCTCTGGGCCTGATGAGCCAGCTGAACCCGACAGGCCAGCCCCTGCACCACGGATTCTGAGAGTCCCCTGCAGTGTCCTTCCCCGCACCCATCCTCACCTGTCATGCTGGTCTGCCGCCGTTTTCGGCCCTGAGAGGTGCCAGGCACACCCGGGGATGCCTCAGGCCGCTCAGGGGAGTGAGGCAGGAGGGTGCAGGTCAGCGACAGGTCCAGGTGGTCCTCCTGAGCTGTCCCCTGCAGCAGGGCAGGCGAGGTGCCGGGCCGCTTGCCCCCTCCCAGGTCATCCCGGCCCCCCCGCGGCCCCGCAGGCAGGGAGACCTTGGACAGGCCCAGGCCCCGCACACGCTCCCAGGCAAAGTCGCCTTCCAGCGGCGTCTCGGTGACGAAGTCAAAGTTCCATCGCTCCCGGGCCTCCTGCACACAGCTGGCCATCAGCGCGTCACAGTCTCGGCGCAGCTGCTCGCTGTCCACGGGGCCGAAGAGGCGGCGGCAAGCCTTGCTGCCATGAGGGATGGGCAGGGCGTCCCTGGACGGCTCCGACATGGCACCTGCAGCTGAGACACAAGGCCCCCGGTCACTTGGGGAATGGCACCCTACCCAGGCAGGCCGGGTAAGCTCAGAGGGGAGCCTCCTACTAGAACACGAGGTCTCTCTGAGTCCTTCCAGCTGATTCTCCACCATCTCCTCCCCACAGGCCACTCCCAGCCCCCAGTCCACAGCCCCCGGGTGGGGCCAGAACTCAGCCATCCTGGCACCCCAAGGTCACTGGGGGAGTGGGCAGCTGAAGGACAGGTTCTGTCAACAAAGACAAGTTTATTGCATTAGCAGGATCGGAGTCCTGTTTACCACCAGTATTATCAACTAAAATCAATGAGTTTCCCCCTCGAGGTGTCCCTCATGGGTGTGAATTACCAGAGTCCAGTAGTTTCCCAACCCCAGCCCGGACCAAAAGGTCAGGTCCCAAATGAAAGGGCAGGCTGACAGCTCCTCTGGCCTCCTGAATCCCTCTACCAAGATACCCATGTGGGATAATTCTGTTCTGAAATTCAAAAGTACCCCTGGGGGTTTTGGGATAAAAACAACAACAACAACAACAAAAAAAAAAAAAAAAACACCTAGGATCTATTCCTAGCTCTGCTGCGTATTACATAAACTTTAAAGTCACTTAAAGGGGTGCCTGGGTGGCTCAGTTGTTTAAGTGTCTGACTTTGGCTCAGGTCATGATCCTGAGGGATGGAGCCCTGCATTGGGCTCCCTCCTCCACAGGGAGTCTGCTTCTCCCCCTCTCTCTGCCTCTTCCTCGGCTTGTGCACAACTCTCTCTCTCTCTAATAAATAAATAAAATCTGTTAAAAATAAGTCACTTAAAAATGTTAAAGATTAAAAAAATAAAGTCACTTAATGTCTCTGGGCCTCAATTTTCTCATCTATAAAAAAATGGGGCTGTGCAAGCATGCTCAAGCAATTGGTCAGGGAGTCCCCTCTAGCAAGGCAATAGAACAGAGGTGGAGGCTCTATCCTGTGGTTAAGAGTGAGGGCTCTGGAGCAGGACTGCCTAGGTTGGAATCCAGGCTCCGCTGGGTGACCCTGCACAAATAGCTTAACTTCTCTCAACTCTATTTGCCTCATCTGTAATATGGAGACAGTAATAGTGAATGTCTCAGAGGACAGATGTGAGGATTAACTGAGTTAACGTAGGTAACAGGCAGAGAAGCAGCTGGTATATAGAAGCTGGTATATAGAAGTGTTATTATTTCTCTGTGTTCAGTTCTGGCTGAGCCTTCCCCCCCTTCCCCCACCACCACCTCCTTCAGACAGCAGCTGACAGGTGCTGTGTGCTGGGGGCCTTTCCCAAGGATGTCATCAGGCGGGAGGCCTGGAGGTGAGGAGGGGCTGGGCAGGGCAGGCCAGGGTGATGATTTCTCCCAGGCTGAGCCACATCCTGTCAGGCACATCAGGTGATCTGAAGTCTAGACAGCCTGGAAGCCTCTGCCTGTGTTAGCTGCATCTGAGGAACCCGTTTTGCGGGCAAAGAAAATTAGAGTTGACCGGTCTACCTGGTTCCTCTCCTTTCACTTCAGAAGAGGGAAAACCGAGGGTGAGTTTGCTCATGACGAAGTGCTGGCACCTACCTGCCCTGCTCTGGCCTGACTCCAGGGCTGAGCGGCTGTGCAACCTTGGCAGGGACTGGCTTTTCCCCGAGGACAAGTCCTGCTTTGCAGGCTCTGAGGGTGAAAGCTCTGCTGAGTGACCTCCTGGGGCAGAAGCCCTGGACCCTTGCCACAGCTCCCCCTCCCCACCCCACCTCCCACAGCTTATAGGAGAGAGGACACATTAGGTGACCTCAGACCAAGTTTAAAGGGCAAGCGTTTAGAGAGATACGAGGCTTGCCCCCAAATCAGAAAACTAAAAAGGCCAAGGGCCACTGCCCCATAGGGGTTACACAGCGCAGTGGGCGGAGCCCTCAAATAACCTTCACCCACTCTCTTTAGGGCAAGCATCAGGATTTATTTATATATTTTTATGTGCCAGGGGCTGTTCTAAGTTTATAAATATTAATTTTCCTAAAGAGTGGGTATATTTGCGCTTTTTTTTTTTTTTTAACAGAAGAAGTAACTAAGACCTCAGAGAAGTAAAGTAACTTGCCCGAGGTCACATGGCTCACAAGTGGCACAGCCAGGATTTGAACCCAGGCCTGTTTATCCTGGGTTCCGTGCTCTGGTGTTCATCCTTACTCCCTCTCTAGTTTTGTGTTCCTAACCAGAGGCCCAGCAGAATCACGTAGGGAGCTTTTTAAAAAATACAGGTTGATAGGTCCCTCTCTTCCCAGAATAACTCAAACTAAAGGGGATTTAAGCCCCTGGGTGGCTCAGCAGCTGAGCATCTGCCTTCGGTGCAGGGCCTGATGCCGGAGTTCAAGGGTAGAGTCCCACAGCCGGTTTCCCGCAGGGAGCCTGCTTCTCCCTCTGCCTGTGTCTCTGCCTCCTCTGTGTGTCTCTCATGAATAAATAAATAAATAATCTTAAAAAAATAATAAAATAAAGGGGATTTAAGCAGGTGTTTGGCAGTTCCCCATATGGGCACTCTTGGGGTGCCTTTCAAGACAGGATACACAGGATGGCCTCACTGGCACAAGGAGGAGGCACAAATCTGCCTTGGATTTTCACCAGGAGGCTGAGTATTCCCAGGCTTCTAGGCGCTCAAGATGGGACCAGAATCCAGGCAAAGATCCTCTCTCCTACCACCCTATGGCCCTCATAGGCTCCTCATCAAAATCTGATCTCATTCCCATTATCGTAACTCCCAGTTCAGAGAAAAGTCAAATATAAACCCTTATTTCACAAACAACCGAGAATAGCATCCTTTGTTGGCCTCCGTGTCTTAGACTTCAGCCAGTTTTAATTCCGAAGTAAACAGTAAGCACTCAGCACCCCGCGATGAGCCAACGGGGCATTCTCTTTCAGGGGCGAGCCGGGGCGCAGCGAGGCGGGAAGGGAAGGCGGGCGAAGCCGCGTTCCGCGGGAAGGCGCGTTTGCTATTCGCGTCGGGGCCGGACGGGGGCGCCGGTCTCCAGGAAATCGCGCGCAGGGTCGGCGTGTGGGCAGAGCCCGAGCAGCCGCTGCGAGGAGCGATGAGTCAGTTTCCTGCAAAGTGCTCCCCGCCCGCCAAAACTTTGCTTGCGCTCGGGCTGCAGCGTCACCCTCGGGCGGGGAGGGGGAGGGGGAGGGGGAGGCGGGGGGGCGGACCGGGGGCGGACCGGGGGCCGCAAACACGTCACGCTGAGCCAGCCAGGCTGCCGAAAGCCCCGCCACTGTTGGGAAAACGCGCGCGCCTCCGTGACACACACACACACACACACACACACACACACACACACTCCGCACGCAGAGGCGCGCAGAGGTTTGGTCCCTCCACCTTATCTCCACGCCCAAAGCACGGGATGAGTCAGATCCCTGGAAAATAAAAATAGACGAAAGCAAGGAAAACAGAACCGCTCGACAGTCCTCGAACCGCGACGTGGAGGCAGGGAAGGCGGGGGAGGGAGGGAGGGAGCCGCCCGGGCACCCTAAAGCGCCAAACCCAATTCCAAGACTCTTTTCCGCGAGAGGGGGGCGCCCGTGTCCCCCAGGGCCCCCGACAGGGGGTGTTGCACGGTGGCCCGCGCGGGGCGGCGGCGCCCAAAGGACGGCTCGTCCTCTCGCTGCGCGCTGAGCAGTCGCCCTCGGACAGGGCAGTTTGGCGAGGGGCGCCGGGAGCCCCCGGATGTGGCCGTCAGGGTCCCTGAGCCCCCCGCAGTCCCAGCCGCCAGAAGGGCCCTCTCCGGGTCCTCGCCCCGGGCGTGGGCTGCACGCCCCGCCGCCTCGCGGCCCCGCCGCGCAGGTCTCCCCTCCCGCCGCGGAGTGCGGCGCCCCGACCCGCGGGGCAGGCGGGGCGCGGAGGGAGCCAGGTGCGTCCGACCCCTGCTCTTCTCCAGCTGGCCGGCTGCAGCGAGCCCGGCCCGCGCAGGCCACCGCTCCGGGTCCCCGAGGGCGCGCTGCGAGGCGGGGGCCGGGCGCCCAGTCCTGGACCTCCCGATGTCCCGGCTTCGCGGAGGGCGCTTTGTGCCAGCCCAACAGTCGCTGCGCTGACCGGGGGCACAGACACCCGGGGCGGAGAGGAAGCCGACTTCTGGGGCGCCACTGTCCCCCAGCCCGGGCGGGGCTCTGACCGCACCCGTCCCATTTCCCGGGGTCTCCCTGTCACCGTGAGTCACCTCCTCGACTGCCCTGAAAGGATGTGTCCCAACACGTTCCCAAGGACCGGGGGGGGGGGGACGCAGCCCGCGCTGACCTCAGCGCCCAGCCGGTGGCGGACGCGGAGGCGTCGGGGACCCCGACCGCAGGGTCCGGACGAGCCCGCACGGACTGGATCGGAGCGCCGCGGGGCGCCGAGGGGGCGAACCTGCCGGGCTCCGCGTTCCCCGCCCCTCCGCGAGCCGCCGGGCCCGGGGCGCGCGAGTCCACGCCTCCCCTGGCTTCGGGGGATCCCCGCTCTGCTGCGCTCGCTCCTCCGCCCGGGCTTCCGACACAGCCGACCTCCGGCACTAGCGCACCTTGCAGAGACGCCCGTGGGGGCCGAGCCCAGCCCGCGCCGACCCACGCACGCCATTCACCTGTGAAGGCGGCTCGCGCACGCACACGCTCACCCGCTGGGACACCAACACACGCGAGGCGGACACCTCGGCTGGGCCCCCCTCGCCGGCCACAGCGCCCTCACCTCCTCCGGGGGTGTCCGGCTCCGCGAATCCGCGCCCGCCTCCGCTCTCCAAGCCACCGTCTGCGGCAGCAGCTCGCGAGCTGGCACCGCCCGGTGCCGCCTTATGTAGGGACCGGCCGCCCCGCCCCCAGGCCTGGCACCGCCCCTTCTGCCGCCGTTCGCCGCCGCAGCCTGCAACTCGCCGGCGGCTGGGAGACCTCCGAAGTCAGACGCCTGCACCGCGGGCTGCGGGGGGCGCTTCCCTCCGCGCCCCGCGCCTGGGTCCCTGTGCTTGACATGTTTCCCCACTAACTGAGCCACAGATCGGGGTTGTTTTCGCTGGGCTGGGAGTTGGCACTCCCCACGAAGGGATGGCATTCTTAGGATGAGCCCTTCTCTGGCCCCGAGAGGATCACGAGGGGTGACATTCATAGATAGCACTCCATAAATAAAAGCATAAAGGATGTGCCTCGCTCGGCAATTTCCAGAAAAGCCCACTATACCGCCAGTCTTCCCACAGACCCCTCACTAGACCGCCTCTTCCCAAGCACCCAGACACGCCAACAAAGCATCTTGGAGACCAGAACCGGATTCAATCCCCCTTATTTCACAGATGAAGAAATTAAGGACCTCAGGACTAAACGGATGCAAAGTTGTTGCTCACCCAATGCCCCCAGGGAAGGAGGGAATGGGGAATACTCAGAAAAGGTCAACCAGGTCTCCAGGGGAAAGCAGGAAATGGGGGAAATTGGACATTGAACCAACCTCCCTACCCCTCCTCCTCATGCCCACATCCACCTCCTTCTCACCTCAACAATAGAGATCTCTATGATTGCAACAGATTTTTTTTATTTATTTATTTTTATTTATTTATGATAGTCACACACACACAGAGAGAGAGAGAGAGAGAGAGAGAGGCAGAGACACAGGCAGAGGGAGAAGCAGGCTCCATGCACCGGGAGCCCGACGTGGGATTTGATCCGGGGTCTCCAGGATCGCGCCCTGGGCCAAAGGCAGGGACCAAACCGCTGCGCCACCCAGGGATCCCGCAACAGATTTTTTTTTAAAAGATTTTTATTTATTTATTTATTTATTTATTTATTTATTTATTTATTTACGAGACAGAGAGAGAGAGAGCAGGAGCAGAGGAAGGGGGAGAGGTAGGGAGAGAGGTAGAAGCAGACTACCTGCTGAGCAAAGAGCCCAACTCCAGGCTGGATACCAAGACCCCAAAATCATGAAGCAAAGACAGATGCTAAACCAACTGAACTACCCAGGCACCTCTGATTGCAACAGATTTGATAGCTAGGAAGGGGGAAGGACTTGGTTAGCAAATTATCTCCTGGATATTCCCCCACACAATCCGCTTACACTGCTGGGAACACTGAGACTCAGAGAAGTTCAGTGACCTGACTCAGGTCACACAGCAAATAAACAGCTATAATTTGAGCATAGGCCCAGTGCCTCTCAGAGCTCTCTGCTCATTGCCCTCTCTATTTAAGTGGCTCTAGAAAGAGGGAAACCCCCAGCACTCCTCATTTTCAGGCAGTGTACTGAGGTGGCATTGATGAAAGACAATTCTGGAAATGTCCACTGGTGCTTGCGGCTGGTACAAAAGCAAGTGAGGTGCCCATTTCCTCCCACCCACTTGCCACCACTAGCCCCTCTTGTACTTCTTTTTTGCCTCCTTCTTTCACTTAATATAGTTGTAGTTTTGCTTTTAAAAAATTGTGGGGAACAGAGGAGGGTGCCTGGCTGGCTCAGTCAGGAGAGAATGTGACTCTTGATTTCGGGGTCTGACTTCAAGCCCCTTGTTGGGCATAGAGCTTACTTTCAAAAAAATAAAAGAAATATGGGGAGCCTCGGTGGCTCAGTGGCTGCGCATCTGTTTTGGCTTGGGTCGTTCTCTGCCACCTCTCTGTGTCTCTCATGAATAAATACATTTAAAAATGTTAAAAAAATAAAAATAAAAGAAATAGAATAAAATAAATTTTTAAACCTTTAAAAATACATTTCAGGGATCCCTGGGTGGCGCAGCGGTTTGGCGCCTGCCTTTGGCCCAGGGCGCGATCCTGGAGACCCGGGATCGAATCCCACATCAGGCTCCCGGTGCATGGAGCCTGCTTCTCCCTCTGCCCGTGTCTCTGCCTCTCTCTCTCTCTCTCTCTCTCTCTCTGTGACTATCATAAATAAAAAAAATTTAAAAAAATACATTTCAGAGAACAGAATGTTACTTTGAACAGAAATCCCACTAAGAAATAGATCCCAGGCTTGGAGCAGCTACAATTACTGACATCTAGGACTGTTCAGTGTCTGGAAATCTCTGCCCAGACATGCCCCGTTTTCTTCCTCTAACACAGCTGACCTCAGGGAGGACAGGTCTTCTCCTCTACTGCTGGCATAGGAGCCCAGGTAGGGGTGCAAGGGCACAGCACCAGACTCCCTTGCCTGCCTGATGGTGGATTCAAGCCAGGACTGCAGCTGGATCTCAGGGGGGCCACACAAAGGCCAAGACCCCAGGACCAATCCCCTCCTCCCTAGCTCCTTTCTTCATACCGCACCTCCCTCCATCCCCAACATATACATACCCAAAGGCTGCGCTGTCAAATGTTCAGCAGAGGACAGGCATATCCTCCTACTGCCTTGAATCCCCTTGTCTTTCAAGCATCTCAGATAGACTTGACATTGTCTGTCTGTTTACTTTGGGAAAAAAAGATTTTTTTAAGGAGGCTTGTATTGAATTATTTAAAATTTTGTGGTACTGAACTTCCCAATGAAATAATTCTTTTTTGTTGTTGTTGGGAAGTGAGTTTTGTGGGGGTTTTTTTAAATTTTGTTTTTATTTTTTGGGTTTTTTTTTTTAATGAAACTTTTAGCTCACCACCACCACCACAACAACAACAGAATTCAACAAATATTTATTAGGCACAGTACTAAGTGTCTAATACTGTTCAGTACTTAAAAAAAAAAATTTCCAACCATACACTTGAGTGTGTACCCAGGCATGCCCTTAACAAGGGACTTCTGCTATGAAGGGGGCAAAAGAACAGATTGTTAGAAGTCACACAGGAGGGCTGATGCAAAAAAAGTGTGCAAAAAACACACACACAGACACACACCCTGGATCCCAGGCCAATCCCAAGGGATCTGCAGCAAACCACATATTTCTGTTCAGAGAAATTCAAACCAAGTCTCCTTGGGGTCTTTGGGGGGTCTCCTGTGTCCTGCCATCCCCCTCTTTACCCCAAAGCAGGCAGCCCGAAGGACAAAACAGCCACCAGCCCCTTCTACCCCAGTGCTCAACATGTTCGGACTTGTTCCTGAGGTCTGAAGGACTAGTCGGGGCTACAGTCTGCTGCCCGGGCATGCTCCCTGGGAAGGAGGTGGCTCCGGGATGGAGGGAGGCTCTGTCTGGGGACAAGAGGTTTCAGGTCAGCCCCCACCAGGAGGGAGGTGATGACAGAAAGGAAAGCTGGGAAGCTCAAGTCTGAAGGAGGATGTAAGGGTGGCTACTGGAGCTGCCCAGGAAGGGAGAGGAAGTAGTAGGAACAAGGTCGCCATTTCTCAGAAAATGTTTGGGGAGTCCCAAACCGGGGTACTCGGCTTACAGAGGAATTTACCTCCACACAGGCTCCCAAGAAGGGAGACCCCAGAAAAAAGACAGAACAGAAATATTTATTGCACTACTGAGCAGAAGTCCTGCTTCTTCTTCTTCTTCTTCTTCTTCTTTTTTTTTTTTTTAAGAATGAGTTTGAGAGCCCAACTCTGACTTGCTGGAGGCTTGGCCCAGCCAGTCAGCCAGTACAAAAGATCAGGACTACTGAACAGCGAGAAAGAGAAATCTGTGGCTGAATATGTGTCACACAAACACTTCCAGTCTCCCTAAGCTGATAATTTCACCTTCCCTAAGTCTGAAATTCTACCATTAGAAATTCATTCCTTTGGCAGGAGTTCCTTCTGTTCGTTTTTAAATAAGCTCACATAAGCAGAGTGCTTAGTATAGTGCCTAGCACATGGAAATCACTCTGTGAACATTAGTTATTATTGTTATACACACACCCCAGGAAAGGCATCCCTTGAAATTGAGTAATCATTTACACCTTAGTGAGTATCTTAGGCAGGTTTCCTAGAAAACACTCTGAAGTGGAGATACTCTTGAAGGAGGTTTCTTGGGGAGTGCATCCCCACTCAATCCCTGTGGGAGTATAAAAGAAACAGGATCCGACAGAGAGATGAGTTGGGCTATGATGGAGACTGGAGGCTCTAGAGAGGCCCCAGCTAATCCCACACGAGCTCTGGAGCTGGGATGTCCCACAGAGTTCCCTGAATTAAAGCAAGGGGCCTGGGCCTGTATATTCATCCTTTGACCAGTCATTTGGATATGGCTGCCCTTGGAATAGAGGTGTGTACACAGCCTTGGCCAAGAGAATTCCCTTATCTGAGGCTGATTCCTGAAGAAGGACTTAGTTGTAAGCATCAGCAACCAATGCTCCAAACAGCCAGTAGGGAGAATGAGTGCCTGGCTGGTCCTGCAGAAGGTTCTAGGTGGCATAGCACATGGTGAATGACTTGATCAGATCATTTAGGGAGATGCGTGAACACAGGCCACCTAAGGAATGAAGTTCTCACTGTGCCTTGCACATAGCATTCCCGTTTCTAGAATGAGTCTTCCTGACCAACCTACCCCACCTCTACTCCTTTCTCTACCTGTTGAACTCCTACTCATCCTGCATTACCCAACCTACATGACCCCTTTGGAGGGAGACCTTCTCAGGGCTCCCTCTGGCTCCCAGAGCTCCTGGTGAGTAATCCATTCCACTGTGCCTTGCTGGCTTGCCTGGTTTGTGTACCTACTGCATTCCCTGAGCTGAGAACCTGAAGGGGTTGAGCCCATATTTTATTCATCTTTGTACTTTTGAGGCCTAGCAGCCTCAGCCAGAGCTCATTGAATATTTATGAAAGAGCCATTTTTGGCCTGCAACCTGAGATTAGGCTTAAGTGTCACTGCTTCTGAGTCCTTTCTTTTATTTATTTATTCATCTATTCACTTATTCATTCATTTATATATGTATATAATCATATATGCGTGTGTATATACATATAATTAACACACACACAATTAACACTCATTGCTCAACCCCAGAGCTAGAACATTACAAATCACTGACACCTTCCTGTGAGTTGCCCCACACCCCACATCCTGTGCTAAACACTATCTTGAGTTTTATGTTGAACTTTCCTTTGTTTTCAATAGTTTTAGCACCTGTGGCCAAGAGAGTAATGCTGGGCCACCGCTCTATGTGCTCTCAGCCCCTCCTTGCACTTTAGGCAGGGTCTTGTGACTAGGTCTGGCCAATGAAAATGTGCGTATTCATGACATTGGTCTCTTTAGGGCTGAGGCCAAGTGAAACTCTCCAGGCTCTCTGCCCTCCCTGGCTGGGGCGAAAGTGAGGTTTCATGTTCCCAGATGATGCTACCTCAACATGGTGGAGGCTCCCCCAGCCTGGGCTCCTGACTTGGAGTTGGAGGCTTTAATTGACAAAGCCATCCAAGCACCCCTGTTATGGCTATTCTTTCTTTCTTTTAAGATTTTATTTATCTGAGAGAGAGAGAGAATGAGCAGTGGAGAGGCTCAGAGGGAGAGAGATAGAGATAGACTCTGCGCTGAGCAGAAAGCCCGAGGCCAGGCTCCATCCCAGGACCCGGAGATCATGACCTGAGCCAAAGGCAGACACTTAACCCACTGAGCCACCCAGTGGCATAGCTACCTGCTATGACTATTCTTAACCATTTCTCTGAGGTACGTGTGCAAGAGTTTCTATTGGATGTACACCTAGGAGTAGAATTGCTCACCATCATCCTGTCAGGAGAAGTGATTGAGAAACACTGCACCCAGCGTTGGGGCCTGTCTGTCTTTTCGGGATTATTGGAATAAGTCCAAAACACTGAACAAATGTTAGGGATTATCATTGCTTGCGTTTTTGTGGAGGAACAAATGGATATGCAAAGTAATGAAGCACTAATGCTAGAATTTCAGATGCTAGACGCCTGAGAGTACACATTTGATGGCAAAGGGAATTGAGCTCAGTCCTCTGAGCTGGCCTTCAAAGCCCCAAGACACTCATCTCCCAGGCCCTTTAGCTTAGAATAGCTTTCTGGATGATCCCCCCAAAGAGAAGGAATTATGTGATCTTTCATTGTTTTCTTCCCTAACAAATTATCTTTAAGCGCCTCCCAAGGAAGGTGCATAGTTTATCCCCTGCATAAACTAAAGTTCTAGGAGTCTTGGGTTTGGATCTTTTGATTGCACAGCAGTGTGGAGTCTTAAAAGTGATTTTAGGATTTCAGATTTATTACCTGACTCCTTACCATCCCCACTTCACTCTCACTCCACATCCATGACTAGAAAGATATATCTTTCCCATACTACAGATGGGAAAAATGGAGGTGCCAGGAGGTACTGGCTTCTAGTGAGGTGACACAGGCAGAGAATCAGGGCAGACCCAAGGCTCTGGCTGTGGCCTCACCCTCCCATCAGCTGTTTGTCCTTTTTTTGCTTCCCTAGGAGGCCTCAGAGTGTCACACATGGTCCTAACCCCGCCAGAGCCATTGCAGAATGCCAACAGCTGCAACCCCCAAGCCCTGAATGCTGGTGGCCCCAATCTCAGACCTAAGGAGGAGACAAAATCTCCGTTCCCCACATTCAGTCACTTCAAACAACCCGGCATTTGCTGTGAGAAATAATTGTCCATGTCCCCTTCTGGGAACAGGTAAGCAGCTCAGGCCTAGACTCAGGAAGGAAAGTAGGGGTGTGTATTAGGATGACACTAGCCATTATAACAAATCAACTCTCAAATTGATTTTCGAGACACCCAAAGATGTTTATTTCTCACACACACATGAGCACAACTAAGGTGTTCTGGTTGGCAAGTAGTCAATGTCCGTGTGGTGATTCAGGGATTCAGGCTTTTGACTGGCTCCACCATTCCCTGGAACAACAGGATCTCTGCTTCCAGCTGGAGGAAGGAGAAAAACCAAGAAGAAGGCATGTGCATTTCTTCACATCTGGCTGAGAAGTGACATGCATCAGGGCCGCCTGGGTGGCTCAGTCAGTTAAGTGCCTGCCTTTGGCTCAGATCATGATCTTGGGGTCCTGGGATCGAGCCCCGAATCCGGCTTCTTGCTCAGTGGAGAACCTGCTTCTCCCTCTCCTTCTTCTGCTCCCCCTGTTTGTGCTTGTGCTCTCTCTCTCTCTCTCTCTCTCTCTGGCAAATAAATAAATAAAATCTTAAAAAAAAAAAAAAAGAAGTAACATGCACCATTTCCCACCCACATTTTATTGGTGAGAACCTGTCATGTGTCCCCACCTAGATGCAAGGGTCAATGCTGTCCCTAGATAGCACAGATTTGTGATGACCTGCTAGCCATCTCTGTCACAGCAGGGGACACAGGCATATCAGAGCCCCTCACTCTGCCCCCCATCTTCCCACAAGAGGGTCTTTTCCAGGACACCCAGGTAGCTCAGTGGTTGGGCGCCTGCCTTCAGCCCAGGGCGTGATCCTGGAGTGCCAAGATCGAGTCCCACGTCGGGCTCCCTGCATGGAGCCCGCTTCTCCCTATGCCTGTGTCTCTGCCTCCCTCTCTTTGTCTCTCATGAATAAATAAATTAAATCTTAAAAAAAAAAAAAAAAAGAGGGTCTTTTCCTGCCAAGTTTCTGGACCTTACAAGAAGAACAGTGACACCTCTGCGCTGCACGAACTTGGACCTCAGTATCTTCATCTATAAAATGGGTGTTTTCCTATATGTAACCTTACAGTCTCCCTGAGATTATTGAAAAACATGAGGCAGGCCTGATGTTTTAGTAGATGTATCTACTATCTAGATGTATCTTAGTTCCCAAAGGAAGAAACCGGGACACAAAGAGACAGTGTGACTTGTCTTAAAACCACACAGCAGGACCCAGTTTCCCCTCTCTGGTACACAGGTTTGTTTTGTTTTGTTTTGTTTTCACTAGCCAACATCAAAGTCTGTGAGAACATTGAAATGCAGGAAAACCCCTTACTCAGCAAATCCATCTGAAAAAGGCCCACTGGCCTAGGAGGATTACTAAGAAAAGGTCTTTTAGGGACGCCTGGGTGGCTAAGAGGTTGAGCGCCTGCCTCATGCCCAGGGTGTCATCCTGGAAACCCAGGATCGAGTCCCACTTCAGGCTCCCTGCATGGAGCCTGCTTCTCCCTCTGCCTGGGTCTCTGCCTCTCTCTGTGTGTCTCTCATGAATAAATGAATAAAATCTTGTAAAAAAAGGAAGGAAGGAAGGAAGGAAGGAAGGAAGGAAGGAAGGAAGGAAGAAAAGGCCTTTTATTGCCTGAAATAGAGGTACAGAGACACTGAAAGGTTCTTGATGGGGTTTGTGGGACCCGGCTTGGGCCTGACCTGGTGGGGCATTGGGGGGATGCCGTGGTAGGGGGGCTTTCTGGGGGGACCCAATCCTCCTTTATCACCGAGTAGAGGTACAGAGACACTAAAAGGTTCTTGATGGGGTTTGTGGGACCCAGCTTGGACCTGACCTGGTGGGGCACTGGGGGGATGCCATGGTGGGGGGGCTTTCTGGGGGGACCCAATCCTCTTTCACGGAGTAGATACCTGATCCCACTCCCCCCCATTAGCCTTGGCTTCCTCCAGCTCAACCAGCTCCTCCTACTCAACCTATAGAGTGGGAGGAAAGGGAACTCTCTTTTGAAGAATATTCAGGGCACCTGGGTGGCTCAGTGGTGACTGAGCCTCTGCCTTTGGCTCAGGATGTGATCCTGGGGTCCTGGGATTGAGCCCGCAGGGAGCCTGCTTCTCCCTCTGCCTATGTTTTTCTACCTCTCTCTCTCTATGTCTCTCATGAATAAATAAAAATCTTTAAAAAAAAAAAAAAAGAAAAGAAAAATGTTCAGATCCCACAAGCACATGGGTTTTCCCTGGCTGTGTCACTGCATCCAGGGGCTGGAGCTGCGGTGTGTACCGCCTGCTTGCCGCCACCCGCCCACCCCACGTGTGTGTGCAAGGTAGGCTTAATCCTCGTGATATATCTTTGTAAGGGTTAATATCATGTTAAATAGTAACCAATACAACGAAAACCATATTCCAATTTCTGGCCCTATCTGAACCTACTGAATTAGAATTTGGGCGGCGGGCAGCCAGGCACACAGGTTCCCAGGGATTCTGCAAAATCTCCCCCGCTGACTGAACCATTCCCATCCTCCACCCTCACAGCTTTGGGAACCCGGATGTAGTCTAGCCCTGCTCAGGAACCCCTTCCTCAGCTCCAGAAGCTCTCAGCAGAAGGAGGGGTGGGGGGCAGGAGGGGTGCTCAAGCCTGGGTGAACAGAAGGCCGCCTTTTCCTCCGGGGCAGTCAGCCTCCCCAAGCCCACCCCACCCCACCCCACCCCCACACACACCTTGCAGCCCTGACCCTCCCCCCCCATCGTTCCTTCCTCCCTCCCCTCCCCCTACCATTCTCTCCCCCCACCATTCTCTCCCGCCTCCTGCTCCCCTCTCCATCCCCCATTCTCTCTCCCCTCCCCCCCCCCCCCCCCCGCCCTTCTCCATCCCCTTTCTCTTTCCCCCTCCCCCTCCCCCATTCTTCCCCCTCCCCTCCCCCTCCCCACTCCAACCCCCCATTCTCTCTCCCCTCCCCCTCCCCACTCCAACCCCCCATTCTCTCTCCCCTCCCCCTCCCCACTCCAACCCCCATTCTCTCTCCCCTCCCCCTCCCTTCTCCACCCCCTTTCTCTTTCCCCCTCCCCCTCCAACCCCTCATTCTCTCCCCCTCCCCTCCCCCTCCCCTCTCCAACCCCCCATTCTCCCCCCCTCCCCTCCCCCTCCCCTCCCCATCCCTGTCCCGCCGCACAGCGTCGCGTCAGCACCTCCGGAGGCCCGCTCAGGCTCGGCCTTGCCCGGGCTAGCCCTCGGTTACATCATCCCCCGGCCTTGCCGGTGCTCGGGAGCGAGCCGCCCACTCACCGCTGGATACAACCGGCTAATTATATCAACCAGAGACCCAGGGCGGGAGCGTGTGGGCACTTTTCAGCTGACCCAGCCTGTTTCTACTTGCTTTGCATGATTGTTCTTGATTTTTCAAAATAATAATAACAACTACTAACCAGGAAAAAAAAAATCGCCCGGGGGCCGTGGAGCAGGCTCCCGGTGCCAGAGCCCTGGGCCACCTGCTGCTCCCCGAGATACCTACTCAGCATTCTTAGTTTACAAAACCCAGAGCAAGTCTCTCGACTCCCCAAATCGGGGCTCCGGAGCCCAAGCGGCTCTGAGGACAGAATATGCTGGAATCAGCAGAATCAGAAAGACAAATATTGTCTTGACGGCATCCATAACCGTAGCACAGTGATTTCAGTTTTTTGAAATCTTTAAAATTCTATTTGTAGTTTACTCAGAAGTGCAGTTTCGCCTTTCCATAATTTCCTGTATTTATTTTTTTTAGGAGACAATGCATTCACATGGTTCATAGTCAAAAGTTGCAAAATAATATGCAGGGAAAATGTTCCATCCTATCTCTGCCTCGCAGTCACCCATTTCCTTCCCAGGCGCTGCAGCTGGGAGCTGTGTCTCTTGCCAGAGTTAGACCATGAACATTTAGGTCCAACAGCCCTTCATCCAAAATCCTTAGGGACAGATTGGTTTCAGAATCCAGAACTTTTCAGGTGTCAGACAGGTACTGAGGTGCATATACATGTATTTAGTAACACCTCCTCCCCCGACCCCCTGTAGGTTCTGTATAGGATGACTCATCGTGGCATCTGAGCCCTGGAAGTTCCATCCAGACTCAAGGAATCCTGTCAATCCCAGGCAGACAGGCTGCAGGTCACCGTAGGTCAGTATAAAGTATTCACACTAATAAGGATAAGTACCAACTGCAAGAGTCTTCACACCTTTTTATCTCTTGTTTTGCTACCACATAAGTTTGCCACAAACCAAAAGAAAGATTGGTTTTCACATGTTTTTTTGAATTTGGGGATTATGGACAAGGGACTGGAGACCTGTAAGCAAATGTGCATATATTCCTATCACCCGCCCAAATGGAAGCACAGTGTGGGGCACCTTGCTTTTTTACCACTCAGCTTATCTTAGTTCAGTACAGGGAAGGACTCCAATTCCCTTGACCACTACATGGTACTCCATCATATGGATGAACATTTTGGCTGTCTCTAGTCTTTTGTTATTACAAGTGCATGTAGTTTTGTTTATTTTTATTTTTTTAAAGATTTGAGAGAAAGAACACAGAGGGAAAGAAGAGGCAGTCTCCCCGCTGAGCAGGGAGCCCTATGCGGGGCTCAATCCCAGGACCCTGGGATCATGACCTGAGCCAAAGTCAGGCGCTTAACCTACTGAGCCACCCAGGCACCCTACAAATGCACATAATTTTAGATGTAGCTAACATGGTAGATAGCAGAGGAAGAATTGATCTTCACTTCTTTTTTTTTTTTATTAAAGATTTTTATTTATTTATTTGAGAGAGAAAGAGAGAACAGCGGGGGGGGGGGTGGCAGAGGGAGAGAGAGAATCCCAAGCAGACCCCTTGCTGAGCAGGAAGCCTGATGATTCAGGGCTCAATCCCAGGACCTGGAGATCATGACCTGAGCAGAAGGCAGACACTTAACAAACTGAGCCACCCAGTTGCCCCTTGGTTTTCATTTCGAATGATTCTTTGTGACCAAAAGTTTAAGTACAAGTCTGCTCAAGAATGAGGTGAGAGACCAGACCTGCTGAGATCTCTCAGACCTCCTGCACCTGTCCAACCACTTAATGTCATGAAAAGGCATTAAGAATGATTTTGTTCCAAGCAAGGAAAGAAAATACATTACTACTGTACTAGGGCTCTCTGAGAAACAGAACCAAATTTCATATACATATATATTATATATGTATATGAAATTTGTCTATATGTATATACATATTTGTATATTTGTATATATATATATATATATATATATATATATATATATATATATATACAGGTATCCCTTGCTTTTCAAAAGCTTGTGCTACCACGCTTTGTTTTTATGAAACAACATTCATACCTGATTTTGCTAACTAAAGGAAATCTGAAGAGGACTGTCACTTTTACAGAAAAGAGGCTAAAAGTGAAAATAGCCTTCTGGTGTTTGATCTGCAACCAGCTGTTACAGAGGTGGCCAAACGGAGCAGTGAGAGTGGCGCCACCAAGCTCCTTCTCTGGGAACTACACTCAGCATCTCAGCATCAAGCCGCCATAGCTTTGAACCGTGAACATCCATGCTTTGTCTCGGTTTATTTGGTGCATCCATTAGCAAGATGTGTCCTAACATATCTGAAAAGCCTAAGAGAGGTTTATTTGGGGCCTGGGAACACTAAAAAACATTTCCATATAAGTTAATGGCAAGTGCTTCTTCACTTTACACCATTTCAACTTTTAAGTTTTCATAGGAACACTCTACTTTCTGTGTATATATGTACAGACACAGGCAGACAGAGATAGAGAGGTTTATTGTAAGGTATTGGGGTTTTGTGCTTTTAGAGGGGGTGGGGCTGACAAGTCCATAATGTAGGGCAGGCTGGCAATTTCAGCAAGAGTTGTAGTCTTGAGTTGGAAGGTCCTCCAGAGGCCGAATTCCTTTCTTTCTTGGAGTGGGGGTGGGAGCCTCAATCTTTTCTCTTAAGCCTTCAGCTGACTGGATGAGGCCCAACAACATTAAGGCAGGTAATCATTTTTACTCAAAGTCTCTTGATTTATATGTTAATCACATCTGAAGATTTTATTTGTTTGTGAGAGAGAGAGAGACACAGAGAGAGAGACTAAGCAGGGGGAGGGGCACAGGCAGAGGGAAAGAGACTCAAGCAGAGTCCCCACCAAGCCCAGAGCCATGGGGCTCCATCTCACAGCCCTGAGATCATGACCTGAGCTGAAGTCAAGAGTCAGACGCTTTACCCACTGAGCCCCCAGGTGCCCCAGATGTTAATCACATCTAAAAGATACCTACTTAGCAACTCTAGACTGATGTTTGACCAAACTACATATTGAGTTGAAAAAAAATTAAATATCATACCCAATACCCCAACTCTTTAGCTTTGAGTGTCTGTCAGGGATGGGATGTGAAACTCCCCAGAGTTAATAGTCCCAAAGAAGACAAAACTGGGGAACATGAAACAATCACAAAGAGTATGAAGCATCTAGCGTGGGATAAATTGCAAGGTTCTGAGCACAGCCTGATAAAGTACCCTCAAAAACAGTTGAGAAAGCCAGAGATACACTGGAAGGTCATGCCTAACTCTGAAACAAGCAAGCTTGCTCTCCTGTTAATTTTGCTCATTTTTAAATAAGAACATAAATCTTTAATAAAGTGGACCAGTAGAGCAGCATTAATAAAGCCTACATATAAGGAGAACACAGCTCTCAATAAAGAACACAGGTATGATAGGAATCCTCTCTCCCTGATCTGTGACTATTCATCAGTTTCAGCTTCTGGAAGTCTCCAGACTTAACACATTTTCCCAACTAGTCCTATAGTCAAGTTCCTAAGCTGCCAACCACTCTGGGATTTCAGAGGCTTGTTGTTCCACATAGATTCAAAAGGCCTTCCAGCTTCTGCCTGCCAAGGGCTTTGCTCCAAGAACTAAGCCATTTTTCTGCTGGTTTACCTTGAGAACAAAGCGGATCCAGAATGTAGTCATTCACTCATTCATTGATTCATTCATTGATTCATTCATTCATGACATTACCACAGGTAGAGGCTTTGGCTGCAAGAAGAGATAAGCACTATGCACAGGAACAAAGGAAAACAGGTTCACATGGTCAAAAATCCCACCTGGATAGATTTCAGTAACCAGACTGAGTTAGAGAAAGGGGCTAGATTTTATCAGAAGTCTCAATTTGGAGCCCGCCTTCCTAAAATTAAGGGAGGACCCAGGTGGGGCTGAAATTTATGGAATGATAGAAAGAAAAGAACACACAATTATAAAGATAATATGGCCAGGCACTTCCCATGCAAATAAGTCCTGGAAGGCTCCTTCCATTAGCTTCAGAAATCTACAGTGTTTATAGCTAAATAAAGATCAAGGAAGTAGTGGTATAGGTGCAAGGACTGAAACCTCGGGAGCTATAGTTTTAAAATTTAAACAACCAAGGTGGGCTGCCACTTGGGCTCAGTGGTTGGGTTGAGCGTCTGCCTTTCTGCCTGCAGCTCAGGGTGTGATCTCAGAGTTTCAAGATCAAGTCCCACATCGGGCTCCTGTGTGGGAGCCTGCTTCTCCCTCTGCCTAAGTCTCTGCCTCTTTCTCTGTGTCTCTCATGAATAAATAAATACATAAATCATAAATAAATAAATAAATAAATAAATAAATAAATAAATAAATAAATAACCAAGGTGCCTGGGTGGCTTAGTCAGTTAAGCATCTGCCTTTGGCTCAGGTCATGATCCCAGAGTCCTGGGATCAAGTCCTGGATCGGACTCCCTGCTCAGCAAGGACTCTGCTTCTCCCTCTGCCCCTCCGCCTGCTCAGACTGGAGCATCTGCCCTTCCCCCAGCCCCTCCTCACAAAAATAAATAAATAATATCTTTAAAAAATAAGAAATAAAACTTAAAGGACCAGAAGAATGTGGGCTAGAGGAGAATGCAAGAGAAGCCAGACAGAGTGCGTGGGGGCCATCCTGCAGTGCTCAGCTCAGCCCATCTCACGTATTCTGGACCCCCCAGTGGGCTCTACCTGGGGCGCTCTGGTGGGTGGTGCCCCAATCCCTGCCTCACCCAGTGGTAATAAGAATACCAACAACAACAACAATTAGTACTCTAACAGCTGACACTGGGCACTTTCTATATGCCCGGCACTATTTTAAGTACTTTATCCATAGCTACTCTAATTTTCCTAACAACTCTATGAAGCACCATTAGTTTCATCCCCACTTTCAAGATTAGAAAACTGAAGTAGAAACAGATGAAATCATCTGCCCAAGGCAAACAGAGAGAGAACAAGGATCTGAACCCAGACAGGCTGGCCCCAGAGGCAAAGCTCTTACCCACTAATAGCAGTAAAGCCAACAGTTACATGGTGATGACTTCTAAGTGTTCAGATGTATCAGCTCAACTAATTCTTACAGGTATTATTATTACTCCATTTTATAGATAAGGCAACCAATGCACAGAAAGGTCAAGGCACTCACCCAGGTTACACAGCTAGGAAGCTGCAAAAGAGGAATTTGAACCCAGGTGTTTCAATTCCAGAGCCACATTGTTGTGCACAGAGCAGAACCCCTGTGGTATGACTGGATTTAAGGGTAATCTTAGAGCAGCAGTTATGGCTTACATTTCTCTGCATTATGTGTAGTGCCAACACTGTAGAATTTGATAGGCACTCTGGAAGTGTTCAATGAGTCTTTATCTAAAATAACTCTTTCTGATAGGTATGACAATCATGCTCCAAGTTCATTATAGAAAATCTGGAAAATACAGAAAGGCTCCAAGAGGAAATGCAAAGTCATCCTCCCTACAGCAAGGATAACCACGGCTAACATTTTGTTATCTTTCCAGCCAGCATTACAAAATAGGGATCCCATTCTATGTTCTGTTTTGAAACCTTTTTTCCCACTTATCAATACATCACTAACACTTTCCCACGACCTTATATTTTCTTCGGCAACTTCCAGAGATAAATAATCTGTGATTGCTTAAGTGTCCTGATCGGGATGCTGCCAGCAAGGAGCCAGAATGTCCCCCACAAACAGCTTTCTCCCACCAACCCCCACCACCACCACCACCACCACATAAGCCCACCATAGACATTTGATCCTCTGTACCTCCCTGCCTCTCTGGAAAGTTCATGGCATTCTCTCTGTCTTACTCTTGGACTCAGGGTCTCCTCCACCTCTACCCAGGGTGTATCCCTATCCTTCTCAATCCTGTCCTCATGCCTCTATGATCCTGCTTTCCCCTCTCCAGGTCACTCTACACCTTTTTCATATCTTCCCTCAGCCACAATCAAACTTCCCCATCCTGTGCCCCATTCCCACAGAACTTGCTATAAACAATCCAACTCCACCAGCAAGCTGGCATTAGGCAATGTCTGTTGCAATGCACAGAGTGACAGGAAAGACAACAGCTGGAAGCTGCAGCGTGGGAGTCTGTCTCAGGGACACAGGTGCATTTTGAGCAGAGGCCTTCCAAGCCCAATGCCTTTACCTAAAAGAGATCTCTGGTGGTGTGATTTCAAGCTACCAGACAGGGCCTGTGAGAGCTCTTTTGGTGCAGGGAGTTCTTTTGATGTATTTTAAACTCCAACAGGGAACAGGGAGGCGGAGGCCTAATCCACCCTAAGGGTGGGGCGGCCTGGGCGCCTTGCCCCATTAGGACGGAATGAAAGGCTTTTGAAGGTGGTGGCTCAAGACAGGTGGCTTCTTGATTGTAGCCACAGTGTCTCAGCCAGGATGGGGGAAGAAGGGGGGCTGTGCAGACAGCTGGCAGGAGGGGGAAGCCTGGGTGGGGTGATCCAGGAGATGGGACTGCTTCCAGACCTGCTTGGCCTGACCTATGCTCTGTGACTTCAGGCAGGTGCCTGTGCTTCTCCAGCAATGATTCTAGTGTCATAATAGTACGTACGCTACCTACCTCACAGGTTTTGTGAGATGAGATAACTCCAGTAAAAGTGTTTTGCCAAGGGTGAAACCCCAAAGTCAGGTGTAGTTAGGCTTCTCTCTTTTTCTTCAAGGCGCAGACAGCAACTTCATTTTTTAAAAAGATTTTATTTATTTATTCATGAGAGACACACAGAGAGAGGCAGAGACATAGGCAGAGAGAGAAGCAGGCTCCGGATGCAGGACTCAATGCCAGGACCCCCGGATCACCACCTGAGCCGAAGGCAGACGCTCAACCACTGAGCCACCCAGGTGTCCCAGCAACTTCATTTTTTAGGCATTTTCTCCCTAGCTGCATTTCCTCCTACAGACAAGTCAGAGGATAGAACTTAGTGCTCAGAAAGCCACACCCGAGTCCCCTTAGCTCTGGGTTTCTGCAGCCCCCTATCTCCCTGCCCCCAGAGAGTGTGTGTGATTATTCATGTTTGTGCAGTGGGTGTTCGTGGGGGACTCACTGGTACATCTGGGTGTTGGTGTGGGCTCATGTTGCTGAGCGTGTGAAGATGTGCTATGGCTATGTGTAGGGCTTGCATAATGTGTTGTATTTAGTGTGGTGTGGGTAATGCATGCGTGTCGTTTGTGTGCAATGTGGCTTTTTCTTTTTCGTCAGAGGCTTAGGCGTACGTTGTGGGTCTGGTGCAGCGT
This sequence comes from Vulpes lagopus, assembly GCF_018345385.1. Lineage (NCBI taxonomy): Eukaryota > Metazoa > Chordata > Mammalia > Carnivora > Canidae > Vulpes > Vulpes lagopus. Next base: position 67,449,576 of record NC_054824.1, read on the forward strand.
GGAAGGTACGCGTGTCACCTGTGTGAGGAGCGACTGTGCGTTGTGGATGTGAGTGATCGGAGTAATCTCTACAAAACACACGGGGTTTGCAGCGGCGGCTGTGCAGGCGGCGCACCAGTGCGTGTGCTGCACGTGCCGCGTCGGGGGCCTGGGTCCTCGGCGAGCGGGGCGCGCGCGGCGAGCGCCGGGCCAAGCAGACGCCCGCAGCTGCGGTCTGCGCATGCCCCGAGGGCCGCGAGCTGCGGACTTGGCTCGGCGTGGGGGAGGTGCGTCCTTTGCGGGGTCGCGCGCGGAGGGGTGGGCCGGCGCTGTCTGTGCCGGGAGTGCGCGCAGCTCGGGTGCGGTGCGTGGTAGGAAACGGGGACCTCGGCGGAGGGGCCGGGGGCGGGGCCGGGCTCCCACGGCCGGGACGCTCCGGGCCGACTTCACGCCGCCGCGGCCGCGCTCCCGGGAGGCCCGCAGGGGATTCTGGGAGGCGGGGCCGCGCCCGCCGCAGGGGCCGCCGGGAAGCGGCGGGGGCGGGGGCGCTGCGAGTGCGCGCGGCTGGGCGCTCGTCTCGGCACCTGCCGGGCACGGGCGCGGGCGCGGGTGCAGCCCCGGGTGTTTAACATCCCCCCGCGCGTGCACCCTTGCTGACGGCTGGCGGTCGGGCGCGGTGCCCCCTGCTTGCGTGTCCCGGGTTAGTTCTCAGGCCCCCTACCGAGGGGAGCAGCCCCACCGCACAGGTGAATGACCTGAAGCTCCGAGAGGGGAGACCCTGGCGCACTCGAGTCCCTCCCGCCCCAGCTCGCTGCGAGTGATCTTAAAGCGAGAAGAACGCCATAGGGAAGTGGGACTCTGGACAGCGAGCGTGACCCTGAGTGTCTCCAAAAACCTGTCGCGAGGTGCTTGCCAAAACCTCTCCTAAGACCTTCCAGAATTTCTAGTCCAGGATGGAAAGGGAGTCTGGGTTTAGGCCCATCAAGCAAAGCAGGAAGCACGAAGATGTTGGATAAGCTCGTAGGGTAAAATATGATACTTCCCAGAGTGGATGTAGTCCAGGAATAAGGAAGCTGATTGTCCAGAATTAGGTTTGCAACCCATTGTGGAGTGAAGAATCAACATCTCTTCTTAAACTCCGCATGGTCAGGGCGCTGGGTGGCTCAGCGGCTGAGCCTCTGCCTTCCGCTCAGGGCGTGATCCTGGGGTCCCGGGATCGAGTCCCACATCGGGCTCCCCGCAGGGAGCCTGCTTCTCCCTCTGCCAGTGTCTCATGAATAAATAATTAAATAACAAAAAAATCTTAAACTCCACATGGTTATAGCTCACATCTGCTTCTGGTGGACCTACTTCCTCCTCCACCTTCTCCTCCCCCCCCCCCCCCACATCGTTCCTCATTCCTTGCTCTTCTTCCATAGTATCCTGTGTATTTAGTCTATTAAGTTGAATCATATGAAATTGCCCTTATGGAGATCAAAACTTGCAATTTTGTGTGTTCGACCTAATAATATATTTTGGAAAGTTCTTTTCTATTTTACAACATGCGGGGAATTGTTCGCATTTGATTAGAGTTGCAGGAATCCTGAGATTCTCACAGATTGCAGCAGCTTGAATTTAGGTATTAGGACTAGAAACGTGGCCTCTAATGGACTGGAGCCAGCTGGTACTGGCTCCTCAGGTGATTGTTAAATATTCAGGAATTCTGCAAGCCAATTGTTAAACCATTGGTAGCTTGAAATTGGTCGTGTAGAGAGTGTGTACACCATGGAAATTGCCTTCCCTCCCCATCCTTCTGGGATCCAGTTTACCAACACACTATTGGCTGTCTGGCTTATCTTGGGCCAAGTGAAGTCACAGTGAAATCCACTTCCCCAGGACCAGATAGATCCTCCAATTGAAATCAAGACTGTGGGAAGAGTGGAATGGATGCTGGGGAAACAGCCAATAAACTCAGTGGTTGTGGAAGAAAACAGAAAACTTGAGGATGAGCTGTCACAGTTCCTAATTATAGTTCACTTTAGTTAATATTTATCAAGCATTTATCATGTGCCAAGCACTGTTTGACACACTTTATTTGTGTTAACTCATTTGATCCCCACAATGACTTTATGAAGTGGATATCATTAATATCTCTATTTTACAAACTGAGGTTCACAGAGGCTAAGCAACTTGGCCAAGGTTATATACATAGCAGTAGAGCTTGGCTTTGACCCTAGGCTGTTTAGGACATATCCTCTGTGTTATATCTGCTAAATTATGCTGCAGTAAGACTTCCCAAATCTCATTGTCTTCCAATAATAAAGGTTTATTCTTGCTCATGTTCCATGTTGGCTGTGTGTCAGCTCTGGTTCTAGGACCCAGGCTGAAGGAGCAGCCCTATTCTGGCCCTTCCCCAGAGAAAAGAACAATTCTAGTAAGTGATGATTCTTAAGGTTCAAATAACATGTAGCATACATTACTTCTTGTCACATTCCATTGGTCAGGACACATCATATGGCCAAGCCTGGCTCAATGGGGAAAGAAAAATAGATTTCCCTCCCTCTCACGCATTGCAAGTCACATGGCAGCATTCTCAGCAGTGAATAATTGGGAGCTATTTAAGGTTAGGTTCCCCAGAAGTAGACTCTGAGTCAAGGGTTTGTGGATAAGTGATTTACTAAGGAAGTGTTCCTGGGAGAATCCAGAAAAGGAGTAGGTGAACAGAACAGGGAATGAGACAAAGCTAAGTAAGGGTATAATATCAAGCAAAGTCCTGGGCTGAGCCTCACCCTGTAGGGGATTCTGGAGTGTTAATTATACCTCAGAGTCTACCCAGCTCAAGGCAAGGGAGCTAGGCTTTCTTATTTCCACAGCTGTCAGTCATTGGCTAAGGGCTGCTCCAGGAGAGCATAAGCAGTGGAACAGCTTTGGCTTTCCGAACCTGGGTGAAGCAACTCCAGTAGCCCTGGAGCAGTCCTTAAAAAGAAGCATACATGGGTGGATCTTAGAAACAAGATCACACAGAAATTAGGAGGAAGACCAGAACCCGAAAAGAGATCTGAGAAGATCTGGGCAGAGCACCAGTAATGTCTGCTAAAGAAACATTAATGCCAAAATATAAAATAAATAAATAAAATAAATAAATAAAAAGAAACATTAATGCTACCTGCCACACTGCCTCTACTTTACACTGTTTTATTTTTACATCAAAGGCACGACATTGTTTCTCCTATGTTTAGTGGCATGCCTTTGACGCCAGGCAGAGAGGGTCCACAGTTTGCTTTGATTGGAACAATAGGCAATGGATAGTCATTACTGATTTTTCATAAGCCACAGGTTTCTAACACTGAAATCTTTCTAGAGTGAAGAAAAATGTGTGCAGTACTGCAAAGCTATTCTGGTAGTAATCACTCAGAGTTAGCACAACCATAGGTTAAGAGCTTAGTGTCCAAATAAGATTGCCCTACTCAGACCCCAGCTGCCCTTTCAAAGGGTCCCCAGGCCATCCTCACTTCTGACCAGTTGGCTACAAAATCAGAGGTTCCCATGACCTTCCCTCAGGTTCCATAATTTGCTGTAATGATTTATAGAACTCAAAAAAGGGCTATACTTAATAACAGTTTTTTTTTTTATAAAGTATGCAAATCAGAACTAGCCAAATAGACACATAGTTGAGGTCTGGGAGGGTCCCAAAACATAGACTATCCATGCCCCATCCCTGTAGAATCAAGATGTGCCACTTTCCCAGCACATTGATGCATTTACCAGCTAGGTGGCTCACCCAAGTTTAGGGTGTCCACAGTTTTTGTTGGGATTTCATTATATGCACATCACTGATTGAACTGAGTCTGCAGTCCCCTCCCCCCTGAGAGGGAGTTGGGCTGATACCATGTGGCTCAAATACCCAACCCTCTAATCACATGGTTAGTCTTTCTGGTGTGACCAGCCCCCATCCTGAGTCACTCATTAACATAAACTCAGATGTGGTCTAAGGACCCCACCATGATTAGCAAAGATGCTCTGCTAGGAAAATTAGGAAGTGTTTAGAAGCTCCCTTCCAGGAACCTAGGACAAAGACAATTTTTTTTTAATTATGTAACATGTGTCATCAGTTTAAAGATTCCTATTAAACCCCAAACAGGGCAGCCTGGGTGGCTCAACGGTTTAGCGCCACCTTCAGCCCAGGGCATGATCCTGGAGACCCAGGATCGAGTCCTGCATCGGGCTCCCAGCATGGAGCCTGCTTCTCTCTCTGCTCCCTCCCTCTCTCTCATTAATAAATAAATAAAATCTTTTAAAACAAAATAAATAAACTCCAAACAGAATTTTTTTACACTTATTTTTTAGTAATCTCTACAGACAAGGTGGTGCTTGAACTCACGACTCCAAGATCAAGAGTTGCATGCTCTTCCAGTTGAGCCAGCCAGGTGTCCCAAGTAGATTTTTTTTTTAATTCCACAGGTAGGCATAGATGTAAGAGCAAATGCAGTACACCAAAGACAAAGAAAAAATCTTAAGTGCAGCCGGGGAGATAAGACAGATAACTTACAAAGGTACTAAAATAGATTGTCAGCAGACTTATCTTCAGCAGCAATGGAGGCTGGAAGATAATGGAATGATATCTCCAAGAGAATTTTTTTTTTAAGATTTTTATTTATTCATGAGAGACACACACACACAGAGAGGTAGAGACACAGGCATAGGGAGAAGCAGGCTCCCTTTAGGGAGCCCAATGTGGGACTCGATCCCAGGACCCCAGGGATCATGCTCTGAGCCAAAGACTGATGCCCAACCACTGAGCCACCCAGACGTCCCTGCAAGGGAATTCTAAGGCAGGTTGCTCCTAAAATAATTACAGGATACTATAGTAATACGTATGTCATCATGAGGGAAAGTTAATGTGTTATTGAATGTTATCATCCATTTAAAAACCAAAACGTCGGGATCCCTGGGTGGCGCAGCGGTTTGGCGCCTGCCTTTGGCCCAGGGCGCGATCCTGGAGACCCGGGATCGAATCCCACATCGGGCTCCCGGTGCATGGAGCCTGCTTCTCCCTCTGCCTGTGTCTCTGCCTCTCTCTCTCTCTCTGTGACTATCATAAAAAAAAAAAAACAAAACAAAACGTCACCTGGGTGGCTCAGTCAGTTGAACATCTGACTCTTGGTTTCGGCTCAAGTCATGACCTCATGGGTTGTGAGATCATGCCCCATTGGGGGGGGGGGGTCCATGCTCAGCAGGGAGTCTGCTTAAAGATTCTGTCCCTCTGCCTCTCCCCAACCATCGCACATGAGCTGCCTTTCTCTCTTTCTAAAATAAATAAATCTTAAAAAATATATAACTAAAACCGAAACAGAGGCACCTGGCTGGCTCAGTTCATGGAGGATGTGACTCTTGATCTCGGGGTTGTGAGCTCAAGCTCCACATTGGGTATAGAGATTACTTAAAAATAAAATCTTTAAAAAATTTTAAAAATAAAACCCAAAACATTATTTTAATAATTTCAGACAGAACTCATTCCAAAGTATATCACCCCATCCTTCACTTCTTAACAGAAGGTTCAGATTCAACATTAGTGTGCTCTTAGACTCCTAGGAGTTACTGAGGTCTGCTAGTTTGCGCCTGCACTAAATGGCCCTACACAGCTGTGCTTTATACTTCTCTACGCTTTTTATAAGTCTGTGTCACTACAACGGTTTTGTTGAGCCTTTTAGTTGCTGCACTGAAAATGCATTTGTTTGAATACGGGTCAGGGGCTTTCTCTATCTTCTTAATGTCTATAGCTCACTCTATGGCACTGTGTGACAAAGCATTCCAAAAATGGGCACCACAACATAGCACATGTGACATGTTCTCCTTAAAGCGTAATGTTGTCATCCCACCCATTGTGTATGCTCTCTCCCCTTGAATCTGAGTGCGTCTATGATGCAGGGTGACTTACAAGGTCGTAAAAGATGATACCGCTGCCACTCAGTTGTCTAAGAGTGCTGGTCCTTGTACCCTAACCACCATGCCGCAAGGAAGGGGCAAACACACAGGGCGCCACGTATGGGTGTGTGGCAGGCAGCTGAGCCCCATTCAACAGCCAGCACCAATCTCCACCTGAATGAGCGAGTGAGCCCTCAGGTGATCCCAGTCCCAGCTGATGCCAAGGGGAGTGGAAACAAGTCGTCCCTGCCGAACCCAGGCCCAATTATGGATTCACGAGCAAGATAAATAATGGTTGTTTTAAGCCTCTCAGTTTGGACTGGTGGTCACAGCGATAGATAACTGTGATTACTTTTTATTCACTGCTTAAGAGCTGCTCCAAGCGTTGGTTGGAGCTCTCTGGGAGCCTTACCCCAAAGGCGTCCTTTGCCGATTGTCAGGAAGTTCAGACGTTAGAAGTTATTTCCTCCTGCTCTAGACAAAGCTTCTTTGGTTTCAAGAAAGAAGGAACCCATTCAGTTTACCTCAGGAAAAGGGGGTTTTAATGAAAGGATACAGCAGGCTCATGGGAATCCAAGAACAGGAACTGCACAGCTCGGCCTTGTGGAAACTGCGACTGCCATATATAGGTATCTGTGGTTTCTCCACCACCCTGCACACAAACTCTACTCTTTTCTCATTCCGTAGGCTTGGTTTATTTACTCATCAGTTCAGAAATGTTTCATCACCTCTTCCCACTTCCTAGCCCCTATCTACACCACAAGCTTTGTAATTCAGGTGCTGTGACTGATTCAGCGGCCATTCTTGGAATTCTCAGTTCCCAGTTCTTGAAAAGGCGTCTGATTGAAGTAGCTCCCTTTACTCAGCAAGGTCCCACAAAGTATAAGCAGCTGGGCTCATCGCGGCTGAGCTGACCTTGGTCGGGTGTGTGTCTTGAAGCAATCAGCTGAGATCCTGGAGGGCAGGTTTTCAGGGAAGTCCCACCCTCCCAGGGCTGTGGGTGGGGCATGCGGTGCATGACTCTCTAGAACACCTCCTCAATAAGGCTGTTCACTCATCCCGGCCAGAAGATGAAGGCTGAGACTGGGCACAAGCATAAGCTCCAGACGAGAGCAGCACATAATCAGGAGCTGCCCGCCCAGACGTCCCCCCGTTGACAGAGCTCTCCTGCTCCGATGATTACCTTGGAGTAATGGGGTGGTGGCCTTCGTGTCACTGATCGCATCTCCTCGTTTCAATTCCACTGACCTCTCCAGCGTCACCTCCACCTGCCTGCCCTGCCTTTCTCTTATGTCATTTCTTCTCAACACAGGCATTTTTGAGTTTCTGTTTTATTTTATTTTATTTATTTATTCATGAGAGACACACACACACAGAGAGGCAGAGACACAGGCAGAGGGAGAAGCAGGCTCCATGCAGGGAGCCCGAAGTGGGTCTCGATCCCGGATCTCCAGGATCACGCCCTGGGCTGAAGGCAGGTGCTAAACCGCTGAGCCACCCAGGGATCCCCATTTTTTAGTTTCTAAAGCCAACTTTTGCCCTTGTGATATCTATCTTTTACACAGTGAGGCCCCCAACACTCCACCCTGTTATCTGCAGCCTGCGGAATGAGGCCAAGAGGGGAGCTTTAGGAACATTTCCATTGGGTGGAGGGTCCACCAGGAAAAGAATACTTTTGTCCTGTTGTTGATAGCTGTCCAGTGCTACACTCAGGAGCTTTAATGATGAGAATTCCTACAATATTTAACATTGAGGAAAAGCAGTAACAGGATTTTTTCCTGTAGATAAACAGTGTGATATAACCGTTGGCATATAGGAACGCTTCATGAGATTTCTTCACCTATTTGTCATTTATTTATTCTTCAAATAAAGAAAAAAAAAAAACAATTATAACTGTTGACCAAAAAAAAAAGGAACCGCCAGCCCAGGGGAGGATCAGGAACGAGGGAAGGAGGAAGAGGAACTGTGTCTGGGAGCAGATGATGGGAGCTGCCAGCGTTGGTAGTCTGCAAGTGGCATTTCCCCCCTTGAAGGCTCTGTGGCCTCCTATATACAGAGTCTCTGGAGTCGAGCAGACTTCGTTCAAATCCCACGTCAGCTCATTTAAAACCTGTCAGACTTCAGGCAAATTACCCTTATCCTCTCTAAGCCTTGATTTCTTCATCTGTAAAATGGGGATAATCGTACCAGCCTTGCAGGGCAAGGGTGGGGATTAAATTACATCTGTTAAGTATTTAACACAGGGTCTGGCTTATCACAGCTGCTCACTAAACGTGTTCTTCCTTTCTTCCTCCCTGTTGGAGTTGGAGTTCCCCTTCCAGTTTGTGAAATGTGCTGGGACAAAGATCCTGTGACTGGCGTCAAAAGGCTTCTCACCTCCATTACTCACCTCCCTCAAAGGAGTTCCCTGCCTCAGGGCTTAACACCTTGCAAAGGTGAAACAGGCCTGCATGGGTCTGGAGATGCCCCCCACCCCCTATCGGGCTACCAGCCTCACTGTTTTTTTGATGCCTAAAAGTCTGCAGAACAATTAGGCTGCAAATGGTTTGGAGTCATAACCAAAAACCATGCAGGGTAGAAATCAATGAATAGAAATTTATGATGCACAACACTGAAGCAGGGCTTTTGGGTGAGCCCCTCTCATTTTCAGCACTCAGTGAAATTATGAAACCATGGGGCAGATCTCTGTCCCCTGAAGCCCCGTGGTCCTCAGGAAGTGCAGCAGCATCTCTATACAGCAGCTGAATGTCAAACATCGCACATCAAATGCTGGCGCTGAGTGGTGGAGAGCAGCCCCGGATTGGGAGTCCCATGCCTGGGGTCCATTCCCAGCCCCGCTGATCAGCTGTGTGACCTTAGACAAGCCATTCACTCTCCAAGCCTCCGTCTCCACACCTACCAGATAGAACATTGGACTAGGTGATTTCCAAGAAGCCTCAAACTCAAGGAGGGAAGGGGTATCTTAGCCATTAAAAAAAACCCTTACAGGGGCACTTGGGTGGCTCAGTGGTGGAGCATCTGCCTTTGGCTCAGGGCGTGATCCCAGGGTCCTGGGATCGAGTCCTACATCAGGTTCCCCACAGGGAGCCTGCCTCTCCTCTGCCTATGTCTCTGTCTCTCTCTGTGTGTCTCATGAATAAATAAATAAAATCTTTAAAAATAAAAAATAAGGGACGACTGGGTGGCTCCGCAGTTGCGTGTCTGCCTTGGGCTCAGGGTGTGATCCCCGGGTCCTGGGATCGAGCCCCACACCAGGCTCCCTGCTCAGCAGGGAGTCTGCTTCTCCTTCTCCCTCTTCCCCTCCTCCCTGCTTGTGTTCTCTCTCTCTTTCTCTCTCTCCCTCAAATAAATAAAATATTAAAAAAAGAAGAAGCACAGCTCCATTAATCATGTTGACCTCTGGGGTTCTCCAGGTCAGAATCCACGGATTTCTGGACTGGCAAAAGAGGAGCAGATACCAGTTTGTATGACAAAGGCACATTTGCTTTCCTTCAACTAACAAGTTCCCTTTATCAATGGATTTGGAAAGGGCAAGGGGGCTCCTTGCAAGACAATAATCTTGAAAGCCAGGCTTGGGAGACTTTTTTCCTAAAGATTTTATTTATTCATGAGAGACACCCAGAGAGAGGCAGAGGCACAGGCAGAGGGAGAAACAGGCTCCATGCAGGGAGCCCCATGCAGGACTGGATCCACAGACCTCCGGATCACACACCAGGCCGAAGGCAGGCACCCAACGGCTGAGCCACCCAGGGGTCCCCAGAATGGGCATTTTAAACCAGTACCCAAGTACTGGTTCTTGTCAGAGAAACTCAGGAACCCCTGGCAGAGAGAGTGTGTCTGCCCCTGGAACTCCAGTGCATTGTGGGGGGAGGAGAAGCAAAGGGGCTGGAGAAGCAGTGGGTTTCCTGTGTGCCTGCTGACCCTTTCCCAAGGGGGCATGGGGCAGGGTGGGGGGGGGGGGGGGGAAAGGAGGGAAGAAGTGCCCCTGTTAATGAGGAGACTGAATATATATCTGTTAGGTGCTGTTTAAATGGAAACAGACCAAGGTGCCTAACTGGCAAGGTGTCCCCTCCCTTGCTGGCTGCCCCCCATTGCCTGAGGTGGGGCTCCTGAGGCCGATTAAATCAGTAACAACAAAAAAAGAAACACATCTGAGTGTTTGCACATCTGAGTGTCCCATCAGTGAATCCTTGTGCTTGTTAACAACACATCACATCGTCGAAGTGTCACATCGATGTCATCAAGAAGTCTTCTCCGGACAGTCTCTCAGGCTTTCAGCCTGCGGATCTGGGGTCCCTTGGGCACTAAGCCAGGTTTGGGCCCCTTTACCTCCGGGAAGCTGCCCTTGGTCCTCAGAGCAGGAACCAGAATGCACTCTTCCAGTCTGGCTGGGAAACAGTTTGGGGTGCAGGAGGCTGGGATAAATCTTTCCTCAGTGACAGCACAGCCACCAAATTAAAGGCTGAGCCCACGCAGATGGATTTTGAAATTCCCAGATCATTGTGCTCCTCTGGCCTTGGCATTCTGGGTTTCCCCGCTGGTCATACCACTCCTGGACTGAATGGTTCGTGTCCCTGAGGCTCTGCACAATGCGAAGGGGGTTTCCTTTTTTTCTTTTTGTTTTTTCTAGTCGCTTCTCACTCTACTCTGGTTCAGATGCAAAACTCTGAAATTCGGGACATCAAATCTGTTTGATTACTAATTATGAAAATAATAACTATGATAAATTCAAATTTGAATCGTTTATACCGCTTTTAAGGGTTTTATAAAGATATTTATTTATTTATTTATTTATTCATGAGAGAAACAGAGAGAGAGGCAGAGACATAGGCAGAAGGAGAAGCAGGCTCCTTGCAGGAGCCCAATGCAGGACTCGATCCCGAGACTCCAGGATCATGAAGGCAGGTGCTCAACCTCTAGCCACCCAGGTCCCCCCCCCCATTTTTAAGTTTTAAAAAACTGTGGTAAAATAAATGTAACATAAAATTTACTGTTTGAGGCACTTAAGTGTACGATTCAGTGACATTTAGTACATTCACGGTGTGCAACCATCACCTCTACCTAGTTCCAGAACATTTTCATCATTTCAGAAGGACACCCTGTACCCATTAAGTAGGCACTCTTGGGACACCTGAGTGGCTCAGTGATTGAGCGTCTGCCTTTGGCTCAGGGCGTGATCCTGGGGACCTGGGATCGAATCCCGCATCGGGTTCCCTGCATGGAGCCTGCTTCTCCCTCTGCCTGTGTCTCTGCCTCCCTCTGTGTCTCTCCTGAATAAATAAATAAAATCTTAAAAAAAAAAAAAAAAGCAGACACTCTACACTTCCCCCCCCCCCCCGCCCCAGCCACTGGCAACCATTAATCTTTCTTTCTCTGTGTATTTGCTTATTGTGGATATTTCACATAAGTGGAATTATATAATATGTGGCCTTTAGTGTCTGGCTTCTTTCACTGAGCATGATATGTGGGGTTTTTTTCCCCAGGATTTTTGCATTTATTTGAGAGAGAGAGAGATCAGGAGTGCACATGCTTGTGTGTCATGAGTGGGGGGTGAGGCAGAAGGAGAGAATCTTCAAGCAGACTCCCTGCTGAGCACATACCCTGAGATCATAAACTGAGCCAAACCAAGAGTCAGACACTCAACTGACTGAGCTACTCAGGTGCCTCAGAGCATAGTGTTTTTGAGGTTCATCCATGTCATGTATCAGTACTTTGGTAATTTTTAAGATTGAATAGTATTCTGTTGTATCGCTATTCCATATTTTGTGTATCCATTCATCAGTGGACATCCTTTATACTTTATTTCTTTTAAGGCTTTACCTATTTGAGAGGGACACAGAGAGAGAAAACACAGGCAGGGGGAGGGGCAGAGGAAGAGGAAGAAGCAGACTCCCCGCTGAGCAGGAAGCCTGACGTGGGGCTTGATCCCCAGACCCCAGGAACATGACCCAAGCTGAAGGCAGACACTCAACTAACTGAGCCACCCAGGCACTCCCAACCTTTATACTTTTAAAGTGCTTTTTAAAAAATATTTTATTTATTTATTCATGAGAGATACACAGAGATTGGCAGCCGGACGTGGGACTCAATCCCAGGACTCCAGGATCATGCCCTGGGCCGAAGGCAGCGCTAAACCACTGAGCCACCCGGGCTGCCCTTAAAGTGCTTTTATATACATTATGTCACTTGATCCTTACAAGAACTCTGGGAGGTAGTCAGGGCAGGTACTATTCATTATTATTATGATTCTCCCCATTTTGCAGATAAGGACGCTGAGGCTTATAAAGTGAAATTACCCACCCAAGATCCCATAGCTGGTTGTCAGCAGACCCAGAATCAGAATCCAGGTCTCTCCAGTTTGGATTACCACAATCTTTGCTGGGCAGTTTGCTTTATCATGTCTAGTAGATTATAAGATTCTGAGAAGACAAGTGTCTCACTGTGGCAAGGCAGTTTAGGACCAGTGAGGGTCCAACCCTTGATCAGGACTACTTGTAGGCCTAATTTTGTCCATTGTCCAAGTCTGATACCGCCTACAAGGTCTGATCTTACCAGGCCTCTGCTCAGAGGAGGTTCTTCTTGAGGACCCCTGTTCTATCTGCCTGAAACATCCTGGATGCCATAAAGAGCCTAGAGCCCAGGAAGGGCAAGGGACTGGGTGTTGGTACCCTATGCTCCCAGCACCAAGCCTAGCAGTCAGAGTTCCTTAAATGTTTGCCAACTAAGATATTTAAAGGACCCAAAGGTGCAAGGTGCTCTGATTCTCTCTCTCTCTCTCTTTCTTTCTCTCTCTCTTTCTTTCTCTCCCCACCCCCCCAACCTCCAGCAACATGTCCATGGTAGCAATCTCCCACCATCCAGAGCAAACCCTTGCTTTGTGACTTGGAGTGAATAGCAAGCAATTAGAAAACTCTAGCCCCTTAGCACAAGTCAGCAGGACCTTGGGGAGGAAAATCCCACTCTACAGCAATGAGGGTTCCGTTCCTGCTAAAATAACAACAAAACCACATAATGAAAAGTTTGGAAAACTGAACAAAACAACAAAAATGACTCATAATCTTACTACCCTAACACAACTGTTATTTTGAAGAACTCTCTTCCACTAGATACCCTTCCTCTCTCCCTCCCTCCCTTCCTCACTTCCTTCCTAAATTCCTTTCGTCATGAAAATAATAGAAAAATATTATCATGTTTAAAAATTACCTATTATATCATGACAACCACTGTGAACATTTTGCACATTTCCTTCCAGTTTATTTCAACCTTGTTTCCATAATTGAGATTATACAGAATTCACAATTCTCTTAGCAAATATGTATTTTCTTTTGTCACAGATTTTTCTTCTTTTTTTTTCAGTTTTTTTCTAATAATAAAACAAGATGTGTTTATTATAGAAATTTGTGAGGAAAATTACAAAAAAAAAAAAAAGGAAGGAAATAAAAATTACCCAGACTGTTTCTTCTATGGATGGAAAAATTTTTATTTTATTTTTTTTAAAGATTTTATTTATTTATTTATGATAGTCACACAGAGAGAGAGAGAGAGAGAGAGAGGCAGAGACACAGGCAGAGGGAGAGGCAGGCTCCATGCACCGGGAGCCCGACGTGGGATTCGATCCCGGGTCTCCAGGATCGCGCCCTGGGCCAAAGGCAGGCGCTAAACCGCTGCACCACCCAGGGATCCCTATGGATGGAAAAATTTTTTAAAGATTTTATTAATTTATTCACGAGAGATACACAGAGAGAGGCAGAGACACAGGCAGAGGGAGAAGGCTCCTTGCAAGGAGCCCGATGCAGGACTCTATCCCAGGACCGGGGATCACGCCCTGAAGCAAAGGCAGACGCTCAACCGCTGAGCCACCCAGGCATCCCTACAGATGGAAATTTTAACCTGCATTTATTTTACCACCCATTTATAACCCTACTGAAAATAATAACTTTGGGGGTTTTCTTTAGCTTTTTTCCCACCTATCCTACAAACTTTTTTTCCACGTTACCTTATAGTCTTTATAATGTATTTTAATTTTTAACAGGTCACATATTTAGATAGTACAATATTCAAAAGATTCAAAGGCAGGGGTGCCTGGTTGTCTCAGTGGGTTGAGTGTCCAGCTCTTGGTTTCAGCTCAGGTCATGACCTCAAGGTGATTAGATCAGGCCCTACTACAGGGGCTCAGCAGAGAGCCTATTTGAGATTCTCTCCTTCTTCCCTCTCTCCATCTGCCCCTCCTCCTCTGCCCCCTCCCCCCAGTAGTGCATGCATGCATGCTTTCTCTCAAATAAATTAATAAAATCTTTATAAAAAAAGATTTGAAGACTAATCAGTGGAAAGATCTCTTCCCATCTTGTTCCTCACTTGCCTATTTTCCCTGCCATGGTGCTCGCTGTTACCTGTTTCCTATGACTCCTGTCTGAGGACCCTTCTATGTATATTGAAAAAATATGTGTATATATATATATATATAAAAGATTTTATTTATTTAATCATGAGAGACACAGAGAGGCAGAGACATAGGCAGAGGGAGAAGCAGGCTCCCTGTGGGGAGCCCGATGTGGGACTCCAACCCAGGACCCCGGGATCACACCCTGAGCCGAAGGCAGACCCTCAACCACTGAGCCACCCAGGTGCCTCCCAAAATATGTATATTTAAATGCATTCCTTCCCCATCACTCCAGCTTTTACACTAAATAAACTACTAAACTCTTTCTCAGCTTCCTACACCTTTCTCAGGTCTTCCTATTTATATCCAGAGAAAGCTCTTCAGGGCACCTGGCTGGCTCAGTCAGTAGAGCATGCAACCCTTGATTTCAGGGCTGTGAATTCGAGACCCACTCTGGGTGTAGAGCTTACTTAAAAATTAAATAAGAAAATAGAGTCAGCCTCTTTATTCTTTTTTTTTTTTTTCTTTTTCCCACACTGCATAGGATTGTGCTACATATGGGCTTAACACAGTGTATCAAGTAGGTGATGAACATTTAAGTTGTGGCCAATCTGTTGCAAACAATACTTCAGGGGCAGACACTGTATCTGTATGATTTCTCATGTGTGAGCATCCATCTGTCCAGTAAGCTCGGAGCAGTGGAACTGCTGAGCCCAAAAGTAGATGCATTTTCTAGTTTTGATAGCTGTAGCCAAACTGCACCCTCTGGGCAGCAGGCAACATATGATTTAACCCAGTGTCTAGTCTTAATTACTTTCCCTATCCTCTGTTATCCCTAAATAACAGAGTCAGGACCAACTTCAGGGACAAACCAATCTCCCTTCAGGGTACTCAAATGTAATCTGCAATATACAGAAGGCCTGTTAGATGTTGGGCACTTGCTGGGTGCTGAGCTACAGAGATGTGTGAGACAGGGTGCTGTCCTGGGGAGCTGGGCTGGGGCTACAGGCAGGGCTGGGGCGGGGCAAGAGGAAGGAATATGTAAGAAGAGCCCTTGCCCATGCCCAGTGGCCCCTAAACCCCCACAGAGGGGGAGCTGGGTCTGGTTTTGCTCTCCTCATCCCCAGCACCCAGCAGAGCACCAGGGAGGTAGCTGGCACTCAATACACTTGAATGGGTAAATGATTAAGTAATTGAATGTCTGCTGTTGGAGGAAGTGGGGAGAGGCATGGGAACTGGGACAGTGGGCAGGACAGGTTTCACAGAGGAGGAAGAACATTTGAGGGCAACTCTTTTGAGAATTTTTTTTTTTAAGATTTTATTTATTTATTTATTTATTTATTTATTTATTTATTCACAAGGGACACAGAGAGAGAGGCAGAAACACAGGCAGAGGGAGAAGCAGGCTCCCTGCGGGGAGCCCAACGTGGGACTCTATCCCAGGACTCCAGGATCAGGCCCTGGGCCACCCCGGTGTCCTGCGGATTAATTTTACCAAGTGAAATTCCAAGCCACAGGGCCTGAATATCTGTTGGTCTCCTGACTCACAAAGGACAGCTGGCCAGATGGGTGACAGGCTGTGGGGGGTGGGGGGAGTGGGAGTGGCGGGTGAGAGCAACTTTCTGGGGACAGATCTGAGTGGGTAAAGGTTGGGGGTCCCTCCGATCAGCCCAGGACAGTGGACATCTCCAGCACAAGGCAGAGGGGTGTCTGCACGGAGGCGGAGGAGGAGAAAGGAGAATAGTGAGGGAGGACAGCCCGAGGCAGAAGTTCCCTCCTCTGGGCCCTGGCTTTGAGCACACCCTGTGCAGCCCAGAGCCCTCGCCCTGCTGGTGTGGGCCGCAGGAGGATGCCTGCCTCCTGTCCCACCGAAGATTCCCAGCCCCGGAAGCTGGTCTGACAGTTCAGAAGCTCCTGCTGTATCCCCAGGAACACAGGGGCTCATCTCTGTTTAGGGAGAAAACCAGCACGGTCTCCATTTCCTAGAATTTTAGACAGACAACAG
This sequence comes from Vulpes lagopus, assembly GCF_018345385.1. Taxonomy (NCBI): domain Eukaryota; kingdom Metazoa; phylum Chordata; class Mammalia; order Carnivora; family Canidae; genus Vulpes; species Vulpes lagopus. The sequence goes on from NC_054824.1 coordinate 67,465,844, forward strand.
GTGAAGGTCTGACTCTTCCAGAACAGTCAAGCAGTAACCCATCTCTGATCAGCCTGTCTGTTTTACAGATGAGAAAGCCGAGGTCTGGAGAGGGGAGGTGGACTGCCCACGGTCGCACAGAGAGTTTGAGGCAGAGCTGCGGAGGGAGGAACTGCATCCAGCACTGTCTGCTCTGAACCAGGGGATGCAGGCCAGGTGACCGACATGTGGCTCTGGGGCCAGAGAAGGGAGCCGGCTGCCAGAGCTGGAGGCAGGGTCAGAGCTGGGGAAGGGTTGGGGTCAACTACCCACACGTGTCCCAGTTGCTGGGCTATAAATCCTCCAGGAATTCCAGATATTCCACTCACGTCCAAGTTTTCTGCTTGGAAGTAGGTTTGCCAACATGGATTTCAGAAAGGTATTGGCCCAGAGAAGAGAGGTGTGCTGCAGAGAAGGGGCCTGGCTGAGGGAGGGGTTGCCCGCCCAGCGGGCTCCTGGGACTGCCTTGCGGGGAGGGGAGTTCTGTCCCAGCCCACGCTCCTGGGGGCCCAGGATGGCCTCTAGTAGTGACTCAGGACTTGCAGGCCATGTTCCCGGGAACCCAGCCAGAGTAGGGAGGGCCAGACCCCTCTGTCAGGCTACTCCTCCTGACCTCTGGGGACACTGACTCACCTTTGGAAACTCTTAAGAGTTTACCAGAATTTGGCTTTATCTGCATAAAATCCTGAAGAGAGGCTCTCCTTGGGATGTAGCTTCTGAAATGCCTTTCTGGATGCCCCCCACCCCCAGCTCCTGGCCCACCCCCAGCCAGGGATTCCCGTTGGCTGAGGGGCACCGGCATTCCTTTCTCCTGACATATAGCAGACAAAGAAACAATTTGCCTACAGCAGACAGACCCGAATGAAATGATAAAGTAACGAAACTGCCTCTTACCTCAGTGGGTGTGTACTTGCAGGTTCTTTGGTTCCCTGGTAATCTCCTCAGCACCTGTGAGTGAGTTTGGTTAGTTCGGGAAACAGAGGCCCAGCCAGTCATGTCACTTGTTCCAGGACGCAGACAGGAAAGAACCCAAGGGAGCCAAAGGCCATTGGCCTGGACAAAGTGACTCTGCTCACTCAGGTCCTCCCCTGAGGGCCCAGTCCCCCCCCCCCCCCACCCCTCTCTAAGTTGCCCCTGTCTTTTCTCTTTCTTTCTTTTCTTCTTTTTTTTTTTTTTTTAAGATTTTATTTATTCATGAGAGACAGAGAGAGAGAGAGAGAGAGAGAGGCAGAGACACCGGCAGAGGGAGAAGCAGGCTCCATGCAGGGAGCCAGCCCGACGTGGGACTCGATCCCGAGTCTCCAGGATCACGCCCTGGGCCAAAGGCAGGCGCTAAACCACTGAGCCACCCAGGCGCCCCTTGTACCGTGTTAAAAACAGGGAGCTGGTGTTGAGACAGGGGTCTGCCAGATGACAAGTAATGGCAGAGCATTGAGTTCCCAGGCCACCTTCTCATGTGTGGCCTTTCTTCCAAGAAGCAGATGGAGCCAGGCTGAGCATTCTAAGGCTGCCTGCATCAGAAGGGAGATGAAGGAGGCTGGAGGGTGACAAGAGGCAGTGCCTGGGCAGGAGGGACCTAGCAGCCTTGTCCAGAGGGAGGGAGAGGAGACGGCTTTCCAGGCTGAGGCGCTGAGCTGGAAGGCCCTCCTGAGAACTCAGGCTGTTCTCCTGTTTCATGGCGAGGGCACTCAGAGGGGACGGGAGTGAAGCTTGCACAGCATGCGTCTGTGTCTGAATGTCCTGTGTCCTCCCCATCCTCAGACCAGGCCTGCACTATGGCTTTCTCGGTGCTCCCCTTGGAGCCAAGATTCAGGTATTTACAGAACACTCTAGACTGGACATGGGGAGGAGACGGGACAGTGGCAGGGGTGGGGGGCTCAGGGTTATGCCCCTGATCTCTAACAGGGGGTCAAGGTGTGCACCACACCTGAGGTAGAAGCAAGCGATTGCTAATCACAAACACTCCTGGAGCTTGAGGGTGTGGATTACACACACATTTCCTCCCTTTTAGACTTTTCACCCAGAAATACCCTGCAGCCACTATTGGAGTTAGCATCAGAGGTTTGTTTCTGTCTTCGGGCTTCTCTCCCCCTTCTCCTGGCATCCACTAAATTCTCCAGGTCCTCCCATGATTCTTCAAGTGAGGTTTTTCTAGGTAAACTGATCTTTCTTAGACTAAAATCGATCACCTCTCTGGGGCACCTGGGTGGCTCAGTGACTGAGCGTCTGCCTTCAGCTCAGGTTGTGATCCCTGGGTCCTGGGATCAAGCCCCACATCAGGCTTCTTGAAGGGAGCCTGCTTCTCCCTCTGCCTATGTCTCTGTGTCTCTCATGAATAAATAAATATAATCTTAATTAAAATTGATCACCTCTCAAAGTGTTTGTTATTTTGCTAAAAGACCTGCCTGGTGGTGTGCTGGTAAATGTTGAGCAACCAGCTTTCCAGGGGAAAAAAAAAAAAAGATATATCAATAACTTTGAAAGAATCAAAAATTTAAAAATTATAGTAAAATAACTAGGAAGTAAAATAACTAGGAAGTTTTGAGTATATATTACTCAAAATTTATAGAAATATATATAACTATAATATAACTAGAAAATAACTAGGAAGTTTTGAGTATATATTACTTTTGTTTTTGTTTTTTAATTTTTTTTTTTTGTATTTATTTATGATAGAGAGAGATAGAGAGAGAGAGGCAGAGACACAGGCAGAGGGAGAAGCAGGCTCCATGCACCGGGAGCCCGACGTGGGATTCGATCCCGGGTCTCCAGGATCGCGCCCTGGGCCAAAGGCAGGCGCTAAACCGCTGCGCCACCCAGGGATCCCTTACTTTTGTTTTTAATATGAATTTTTTAGTTGTGAGTTTATATCCTGCATTCACAACAGGGTTGAAAATGGGTTCTTGGTGGAGGCCAGAAACAATCTTACTCTTTTTATGTATAAAGTATAGATAGGGGCACCTGGGTGGCTCAGTCGGGTGAGCGTCTGCCTTTGGCTCAGGTCATGATCCCAGGATCCTGGGGTCGAGGCTGTTTCTCCCTCTCCCCACTGCTCATGCTTTTTTTCACTATCTCTCTCTCAAATGAATAAATAAAAATCTTTTAAAATAAATAAATAAAATAAAAGTACAGTTATACATTCAGTGCATAAACAGCTTGTCTGTGACATTAAATTTTTATGGGTAGGGTGGTAGGAAATTAGGGGGGGAAATGCCTGGAAAGGCTGTTTAGTAGGCAATAATGAGCAAACGGTTGAGAAACACTGGTTTACATAATTTAATTTTCAGTAATGGCTCTGCTTAACAATCAGCTCACAGAATTCCTGAATATTTAACAACTGACTCTTGCTAGTTGGTGGGAGCAAAGTAGAGGAGGGAGAAAGAAGCCCCCTCTGCCACCCAAGCAATACATCAGGCTGGTAGGAAAGATGATGTCAGGTGTTCAGGGGACCCTCACAAATGAATGAGGGCTGCTCCTCTGTTAGCAAATGAGCCTCTGCCCAAGACCCTAGGCCCTGGCCCTTGTCATGCTGTCAGGTGGTTCCCCTGTCCTCCAGTAGCCTCAGGGCCTAGTCTGTAGGGCAGATGGGTGGTGCCATCCCGTAGGGCCCCCCAACCCAACAAGGCACAGCAGGGATTCCAGCATATGCCCTCACCCTTGCCCTGAAGGGAGGCTCAGAGAATTCAAATTGTCTTTGTTCAGGGCCTCTGGTCAGATGGTTCTGCTGAAAGACCTACCTCAGGCAGGCAAGGGGAGTCAGGAAGGGAGGGGCTTGCTTTCCTATTGGGAACCAGAGGAGCCCATTCAATGATGTGCCTTCCCATCAGATATTCCCAGAGATGAGGATGACACAGCCTTCAGTTAGTCTCGATTAGGTTGGGCCCATGGAAACTTGGACGGCTTTAGGCAACATTCAGTGCTGCCTGGGGTGGGGGTGGAGGGTTGTGGGGGCCCCAGGCCTGCAGATCCCAACAGATGCCAGCATGGGGCCCCCAGTTGGGCTGACAGCCGCTCCCTCAGATGGCACAGGAGGGGGAGGAGGACCAGGAACAGTGGTTGCTCTAATTGCTTCAGGGAAACCAGTCCAGAGTCAGCCAAAGGCACTTTGTTTTCTGTAAACAGGGCATAGAGGGCCCTGGGGACAGGAAGTGTGTCTCCCTCTGCTCTAGTCTGTCTGGCCCCCTTTCTGACCCATTAGGGAGCTAAAGTCTTGCCTGCTCATCCCAGAGCCTCTGGATCTCGCCCGAAACCTCTGCATGGCTTCTCAGAATCTCATTCTTAAAGGCCCAGCTGCCTCCCAAAAGGGTCAGGCTGAGAAGCAGCCCCAAGCTCAAGCTTTCCTTCCTCTCTAGCCTTGCCTTTTCTTACGCTGCCCTCTAAAATGGGCTTAATCATTGCCTCCCCACCTAGTCAAGGAGTAGGAGTTAAGTGGTATGAGCTGAGTGCTCCAAGACCTCCAGTGGAGACTCTGGTGACTTCCGGAGGGAGCCATCACCTTTCATTCGAGCCTCCAGCTGCCAGGCTTCTTTTTACAGAGGTCATTTATATGGATGGTGCCCCCATTCACTCACTCTTCAAAGACTCCCTGGGGATGTGCCCCCTCCCTATCCAACAGGACTGTCCCTGTTGGTTTCTTGACCAACTTCCAGCTTTGGTGCTTTTTCAGACCTCCCTCCAGAGGCCCCTGAGGCTAGCCTGTTACTTGAAGTGGACAGAGGCTGGTACCCACACAACTGGGCGATGGCCAGCCTTCAGCGTGTTGCAGGAAGGGTTGGCCATAGGACCCCAAACTGGAGTGGTGGGGGTCCCCGCAGGTGGGCTCCATGCCTGGGAGCGTTGGCCATGGTCAGCTGGTCAGAGTTCAAGGGCCTGACTTACAGTTCTCATTGTCTTTGTATTCCTCCCTGCCCCCATGTCTCAGAGGCTTTGCACATGCTGTTCCCTCTGCCTGGACCGCCCTTCTTTCTGTTCTTTATCTGATTAACTCCCACTCATCTTTTCTGCCCCAGCCCCATCATCACATTCTCCGGGAAGTGGTCCTCTCATTTTCACATTTGCAACAAATCTCTGATTACAGTTTTCATAGCAAAGGGAACCTGTGTTTGGGAGCTAACTTTTTGGGGTGTGAAAATCTGATTAACATCTGTGTGTTCACTAAAAGCTTCCCAACAGCAGGTAGAATGTTTTTGCTCATCATTACACCCCAGTCTACAGGTTTATTTGAATGAATGGATGAAATGAGTTCCCACCTCTGGGAGGCCCTCCATGTGGCATTCTGTACCTGTGCTGCAGTCAGCTGTTCACATGTCTAGCTCTCTAGGATTTGAGGTGATGAGGTGACTTGGTGAAGAATGCGGGTAGCGGAATCCCACTGACTGGATTCATATTCAGGCTCTGCCACTCACTAGCTAAATAATCACCTTAGGCAAGTTACCAAGTGGCTCTGTGCCTCAGTTTCCCCATCTGTAAGACAAGGGCACTAGAAATGAGTTACTGTATGGGAGGGAGATGCTTAGAGCAGGGCCAGGCAGGTAAGCACTCCGGTGAATGTGGGTGCTATTACTATTACTAAATATTGCTACATCTCAGGCATCCAGTCCGCAGATCCGGGGCCATAATAGCTGTTCAGTAAACGTTCATTGTTTGAACCAGCAACGTTTGGGATTGGTCCTGGAAAGAAGTAAACTAAGAGATGAGAGAGTGAGCCTGAGGTGAAGAGGGAGGGTCCACAGAGGTAGAGAGAAGTTAGGCAACCAGAAACCCAGCTGCCCCAACATCTGACCTGAGCAAGGCTTTTTCCACCTGATGACAGCAGTTCACTCCAAGAGGAGCGATGAGCACAATTCCAGCTTTGCTTTTTCTCTAACACTTGTGGAACCAGCCTCATGGTTTCCCAGCTTGCATCTCCTCCCCAGACATCTGACTTTCAGCTCTGGAAAAGGTCCTCCATGCTTCTAAAACTTGCAAACTTTTCTCTTTGTTCCTCAGGCCCCAAGGAAACCCTACTGCTTCTTGTGCTTGGGACCCTGGGACCCTCCAGCATTCTCTCTCTGTCTTTTCAATCCCTCAGAACCTAATTAATAATTTTTCATATTAGGTTCTCTCTGGGAAAAGCACTGGTGTGTTTTCTGTCTCCTGGATGGACCCTGACTGATAAGCTCTTGCATCCTTGAACCTGAGGCTCAGAGTCATATAGTTAGAAGCAGGAGACGACCGTTCCCCAGACGCCACTTTGCTTGGGCTCTAAGGGGAAACTGCCACTCTGACCCCTTTTCGGGAATCCTGTGGACCCCCAGAGTGGTTATACTGCTCACAGGGATATCTAATCAGCCCTGGAAAAACTGGGCCAACAGTTAAACCACACAAACAAAAGAGCTGCAGCTCCACACAGAACCGCCTGCTTGGGCAAAGGCCAAGACAAACAGTTGCGGCGCTCTGGGCCCCAGCAGGGCTGCAGGCTTCCTGGGCCTGCATGGAGTCATCAGAAGGAGGTGCTGAGCCCCCAAAGTCTCTCCTTCCTGGACTCCAAGTCTTCCTTCATTCCCTCCAGGATTTTCTGGAACAGGCTGCCCTGTTAACTCTACTCTAGAACCTTCTGGTAAAATGTGGAGCCTCCCAGGGCCCACCTACCCCAGCACATATCAAAGGATGAGGAGTGCACATGGGGAGCTTCTAATAATACTCATGCCGGAGCCCCACCCCAGAGATTCTGGTCTGGCACAGCATTGGTATTTATTAAAGTTCCCAAGTGATTCTACTGTGCAGTCAGGGTTGAAATGCACTGAGTTAAAAGAATGTATTAGGACGGCAATTCTCAAATATGAGAGTGCATCAGAATTACCTGGAGGGCATGTTAAACCCAAGCCTGCCAGGCTCTGGCCCAGGATTCAGAACATAGGTCTGGGATGGGGCCTGAGAATGCGCATGTCTTACAAGATCCTGGTCTGGAGACCACACTTCGAGAAGCCCTGGCTCTGGAGTAGGACATCGCAGGTTCAAATCCCAGCTCTGCCAGAGGCAGGTGACTATCCACCTGAGAGGGTTTTGTGAAGACCGGAAGACAACCTTCCTAAGACAAAGAGCCTCACACAGTACCTGCGTGTGATAATTTTGAATGGACATTGTCATCACTACTATTTTGTGACCATTAGTCGGTGAGGCGACAGAAATCTTGAGCGATAGCGTACTACTTTGAACCATCATTTTAATCGGAGCCTCAGCTTCCCCATCTGTAAAATGGGGATAATTTTAAGGTAGTGGAAGGATCAAAGGAGTTCCCTGATGTGAACGTGTTTGGGATACTATAAAGCCCAGTAGGAGAGTTTTATTGGAAAGAGGTCAGGCAGGCACAGCCCGAAACTAGAGCCAAGCAAGGACATCTGAACCGTGTTCACACGCTGGGGAGGGAGGGATTCCTGTGTCTCCCTCCAGCTGCCTGCATGCCTGCCTGCCACCCTCAGGCATTTGGCACGCCTAGGTTGGGGAGTGGCTGGTTGGCTCTTCAAACATCTAAGGGGATGAGATGGGGGCTGGGGTACTGCCACCCTCCGCTCACCAGTATTTCTGTTAAGAAAAGGAATGTTCTGGAGGAGTCCAAGGCTGTGCAATCAAAGACTCCCTCCCCAGGGGCCCTTCCCTCCTCGATCCTTCCCTCTTCTTCCTGTATGCCCACCCGCACACCTCCGCCCACCAGCTCCAGGGCGGGGAGATGGGCATAACCTGCCCTCCCAGGAAAGCTGAGGGGCAGGCAGGAAGCAACTCTTCTGCTCGGGTCAGGAACTTGGCTCCATCCCTTTTCAGTTCAACTCACAGACACATGCTGCCTGTCTGTTAGCATAAGGCTAACAGGCTTGTTAATTTTTTTTTTTTTTAAGATTTATTTATTTATTTGTTGTAGACATAGAGAGAGAGAGAGAGGTAGAGACACAGGAAGAGGGAGAAGCAGGCTCCATGCCAGGAGCCTGATGTGGGACTTGATCCCGGGACTCCAGGATTGCGCCCTGGGCCAAAGGCAGGCGCTAAACCGCTGAGCCACCCAGGGATCCCCAGGCTTGTTAATATTAATGCTTTCTAGGGGCACCTGGGTGGCTGAGTCAGTGAAGCCATAGACTCTTGATTTTGGCTCAGGTCATCGTCTTGGGATTGTGAGATCGAGCCCCACATGGGGCGCCCCAATGTACGTGGAACCTGCTTAAGAGTCTCTCTCCCTCTCCCTCCGCCCCTCCCCCTGCCTCTCTCTTTCTCTCCCACTCTTAAAAAACTTAATCCTTCTGAATTAAAAAAAAAATTCAAATGTGGGAGGAATGCCCTCACAGGGGCTGGGTTGGAAAGACTCGGGAGCCCTTGGCAGTGAGGACATGAGAAGTGAGGGATTCCCACACTGCTGGTTGAGAGGAGCACTTGGATTTGACTTTAGTCAGAGGCAGTTTGGCAAAACAGGTCAAAAGCCTGAAAATGTGCACTCTCTGACCCATGATTCTGGTTGAGGAACCCATCCCAAGGAAATAAGCACAAAATGATTGGCCTGGGGTGCCTGGGTGGCTCAGTCAGTTAAGCTCCAGCCTTCAGTTCAGGTCATGATCTCAGGGTCCTGGGATCGAGTCCACATTGGGCTCCTTACTCAGCAGGGAGTCTGCTTCTCCCTCTCCCTCTGCTCCTCCCCTGGTTCCTTCTGTCTCTCAAGTAAATAAATAAAATCCTAAAAAAAAAAAAAAAAAAAAGATCAGCCTGTTTTGAGTCTTGGCTCCAATGGTCAGTGACCCTGGGCAAGTTATGACTTCATCCCTAAAATCGGGCTTAACCATTGAATCCCATCACTTAGGGTTGAGGAGGAAATGAGAGAATGCCTCACATGCAGTAAGCACTCAAAAATTTAGTATTCTGGCTGGAGTCCCTGCAGATGCAGACCCCAAAACAAGGACTTGGAAGGGGAGCTCAGGAGACTTGTGGGACCATGGGGATGTGAGACAGGGAGGGAAGGAGCCCACATTGGGTGCATCAATCAAGCTCCAAGTGGAATGAGCTGCCTGCTTGGGAAAATGCCTAGAAGTAGAGTCAGGAAGATGATGGGCTCCTGGCTATCTATTCCTTTAGTCTTGCTTTTAAAATGCTCAGGATCGTCTGCCTCCACAGTTCCATTGCATGACAGGAAAAGAAAGCTTCTCTTATTTAAGCCACTTGGTTCAATCTTCTGTTACACGCAGCTGAGTTTCATCCTTATCTGAAGCGGGAGGCCTGTCCCATCAGGAAGTTGCCTGGTGGACCCATGGAGATCCAATGACACGGGCAGGTACTGCGATGTGCTGCGAACATCACACCAGGGAAATGAGCTCGCCAAGGGACCCTAGTCACCTGATCCCACCCTCTTGGAGTCTAATCGTGCAGTGGGGAAAAAAAAAAAGTCCTCCTAGGTAGGGGTACACCGCTATTGCCAGAATCCCTGGCTGCCTGGCACCTCCTTGCTGCTCAGAGGTGCCAAGGCACATCCCCAGGCACGTGCTCAAGTCCCCGGCCCTTCCTACCCTCTTCACAACCATGTGTCCTGCGCACCCCTCTCCTTGGATGCTCCTCCCCAGGCAGCAGCGAGCACATCTGACTGGCGGATTGGTGTCACTGGGTTAATGTGTCACTGTCCCAAAGGGCAGATGTGCATTTTCACTGGGGGCCAGAAGAAGACGAGGCCGTGTGCCCAGAGCCCAGTGACGTGCAGATCCCCAGGAAGACAGGAGGCCGCCCGGCTGCTGCTCTCACTTCCCCGTTTCCTTCTTCATCCCATCCCCTCCCTTGGCACAGCTGGCCCGGCCACAGCTCCGGCCTCCGCAGATGCCAGGTCCCCACCCTCCACCGCCATTTGGCCTGACCTGCCGTACTGAAAGCGAAAGGAGAGGTTGGAACAGAAAGGAAAATAATAAAACCACTGAAAGAGCAGAAACAGCTGGTAGGATATTGGAGAAATTCCCGGGCGGGAATCCCCAGCCCTCAAGGGCCCTGCCAGGCCCAGGGCGTTCTTAAAGGGCGATCCTAAGGTGCGTTCCTAACAAGGCTGCCAGGGCAGGGGAGACCTGAGGCCTGGCCCCTACCGCCCTCCAGGGCATGTGGGCCTTGTGGGCTTGGCTTTGAGGGTGTTGAGGGTGTGAGGAAAGTTAGGGAGGGAGAAGGTAGGGGCAAGAGGGACACTACCGTGAGAGGACAGGGACCCCGCTGTGCAGGTGGCCAGTGCCTGAGAGTCCAAGCCCCTCTGGGGTTTCAGGAGAAGGGCCTTTCCCTGGGGCTGAAGACAGCAAGGGGAAGGTTGGCGCCGCCCCCTGGCCAACAGGGCGCCCTGGCAGCTGTGGGCAGGGGCGCTGGCAGCCAGAAACTCAAGCTGGCTGCCTTCACTGAAGCCACAGTGGGATCTTGCCTAGGAAACATGGATGAAAACTCGAAGAGATTGGGGGTGGCTGGGGGGCTCAGCGGTGGAGGATAGGCCTTCGGCTCAGGGCATGATCCTGGGGTCCCGGGATCGAGTCCCACATCGGGCTCCCTGCGAGGAGCCTGCTTCTCCCTCTGCCTGTGTCTCTGCCTCTCTCTGTGTGTCTCTCATGAATAAATAAATAAAATCTAAAAACAACAACAACAACAACAACAACAACAAAAAACTGGAAGAGGTTGAAACAGGGAGCTGGCTTGTGCTTTCCGAGTCCGGAGTGGGCAGGGCAGTGGGCAGGAAGCAAGACAAGAGCAGGAGGGCACCCCCGACGGAAGCGGGGGTCCCAGCATGCACAGGACCAACAGGCTGCCCACCAGTATGGGGCTGGTGTTCGGACTTCTGATGAAGAAACTAGAGGGGTCCTGCAGGGCAGGGCTGGGAGGGCAGCACAGATGCGGGGAGTGGGAGCCGGTCCGCACCTCACCTGAACACTGAGCTTGGGGACTGGCTGATGGGAATTTGCTGGGAAGAAGTCTGGATGCTGCAAATCATCCAGTCTTCAGGCCCAGCCTGGGAGACCTTGGGAGCTCCTCCATGTGTGCTCAGGGCTCCACCCACCACAATGGACCTCTCCTCCCTCATGAACTGCAATTAATACTAATAAAAATAATCCACGGTAAACTGTCAATCAGTCCTGGGATGGGGAGGGATCTGCCAAGTTCATTAATTCCAGGCAAGGTGAGGCCTGAAGAATGTTCCAAGCCCTATCTGATTCCTCTCTTCACTCCTCCCCCACTCTTCAGTAAGGCCAGGAGGTTGTGCTGCTTTCTGAACCCCAGTTGACTCCACACACACCCCCAGATTAATCTTCTGAAAGCATTGGATCCCCACTCCCCTGCCTGGCCTTTGCCACCCTCCAGACCAGTCCACATTACTTGGCAACCTGACCTTTCACCCCTTCTTACTGAGACTACCAGAGTAGTGCTGTGTGACAGTCAGAGCCCCAGCTCTGGGTTTGAATTCCGCCCTTACAGCTTTGTGCCTAAGCTTCCTCATCCATGGACTAGAGACAAGACCCAGGCTTCCTTTATGTGGGTGTTTTGAGGATTAAATGAGTAAATAAGGCATGCTTCACTGGCTCAGTCAGTTTGAGAATCTGCCTTATGATCCTGGGGGTCTTGGGATCAAGCCCCATATGAGGCTCCTTGCTTAGTGGGGAACCTTCTTCTCCCCCTGCTCATGCTCTCTGTCTCTCTCTCAAATAAATAAAAATTTTAAAAATGAATAAATAAATATAAGGTACTCAAAACAGCACAGGGCAGGGCACGTGGGTGGCTCAGTGGTTGAGCATCTGCCTTTGGCTCAAGTCATGATCCCCGGATCCCGGGATCGAGTCCCACATTGGCTCCCCCCAGGGAGCCTGCTTCTCCCTCTGCCTATGTCTCTGCCTCTCTTTCTCTGTGTGTCTCTCATGAATAAATAAAATCTTTTAAAAAACAGAACAGTAAGGGCATGTAGTAAACTCTCAATAAATGTGAGCCATCATTATTTACATTGTTATTTATATTTATCTTTTGCATTTATTATTATAACAAATAATATTTATTATGTATATCTGTTATACTAGTCCACAGAGGAGGGACTTTTGTTCACCAACTTCATCCTGGTGATTTGAATAGTTGTGAGCACACTGAAGACACCCAGTTAATGTGTGTTGGGTTTATTTCTTGCTGGGGCGCCTGGGTGGCTCTGTCAGTTAAGCATCCAGCTCCTGGTTTAGGCTCAGGTCATGATCTCAGGGTCCTGGGATTGAGCCTCTACCTCCTTGCTCAGTAGGGAGTCTGCTTGAGGAGTCTCTTCTTTGTCCTCTGCCCCTCCCCCTTCTCTAAAATAAGTAAATAAATCTTTATTGTTGTAAACTTTGTTCCAGCAAACTCTTCATTACACATGTGTGTATATATATGTATGTATATATATATACACATTCCTATTTCCATGCCTTTGTTCATGCTGTTCCCACCTCTTGAAGGGCCTTACCCATCCAGTGTAATTCTTCCTACTACTTTGAATTTCCAGCTCCTGGTTCCTCTCCCCTCAGAGGCCCTCCCTGGGTTCAGAACCTGCACAAAATAAGCACTCACCAAAAGCTCCGTGGTTTGCGGTTGGGGGCTTTTTATGCTTTGGCTCCAAAACAAAGTTTCCTCACTGACTTGGCACTTAGCACTCACTGCCTCCTGGGGTGGCCCCTAGGAAGGGAAGCACCCAGCTGCTATACATGTCCTTTATCTTGTAGCTTTGACATTCAGAGAGGGCTTTCCGGGTGAAGCCACCTGAATAACTAGACATAACTAGACATGTGGTCTCCAAACCACAGTTTCTGGGCTTCCTAACTGGTGAGTTGAGAGACATGGCATCTGTTTGCCCAAGAAATATGAGCCAGGCAGCTCCACACCAACAGGCTGCTTTCCGCCCTGGATGGGGTAACAGCTGCTTCTAAGTTGGCTGTTTACGCACTAAAAAAAGAAATTCCATGGTGACCAGTTGACTCAAGCCAGTTTCCCAAAGTGAGGCGGTAGTTTCAAAGTAATCCCTGATGACACCAGATGCTCCCCACCCAGTCCTTAATAAAGAGGAGAGAAAACAAGGGCCAACTTGAACAAGACTAAGCGTGAGTCAGTACTCGAAGCTGCCTGGAGGGGGCAGTGTCAGCGCTGAAGTTTGATCTGGAAGGGGTTGGCCTAACAGTCGCCTCCAGGCAGGCTTGTCCCCTGAAAGCTCCCCTTCCCCAGAGACAGGCACTTGCAACCACTTTCTAACAAGGCCCATTCCACCATGAGAAAGGTCGTCTCTGGGGGGCTGGGATGGGCGGAGGACAGGGGCCCGACCTCCCGAGGGGCAGGAAGGGACCGGGCCCTACAAGGGCCTTCTTGACGAGCATGCTCAGGTGTTTCCTCCACAACCAAAGACACGCTCATCGCGTACGGGGGCCTTCTACGTGCATCACACCCACGGCTCGCTTAATCCTCACACCCGGCCAGGAAGGCAGGACAGACTGTCTCTGCCATTTTACAGGTAGAGAAACTGAGGTCCGAGATGTGCCTGCACCACTGGAAAAGAGCTGCCGCGGCTTAGCGCCGCCTTCCGCCCGGGGTGTGATCCCGCGGTCCTGGGATCGAGTCCTGCGTCGGGCTCCCTGCGCGGAGCCTGCTTCTCCCTCTGCCTGTGTCTCTGCCTCTCTCTGGGTCTCTCATGAATTAAAAAAAAAAAAAAAGAAAAGAAAAAAGAGAAAGCTGGGCTGGCTGGAACGTGATCCTGCTGGGCCCAGAGTCCCTCCATGGGTCCCTGGCCGCGGCAGCCGCCCGGCCCCGCTGGGGAGCCACCTCCCCCCCGCCCCCCAGCAACACCACTGTCCTGCTCCACGCCTTCCAGTTGCTACTATCTCTGTGAACTTTGCACTCTCCCCTTCTCGATCCAGGAGAAGGGCTCTCCGATAAGCAGGACATCGCCCAGGTTTTATGGCTTCCTCCCCGCCTGGCTGGCGACACCTGAGCTGCTGCTTCCCCCTTCCCGCACCTACGCTCACGTACACCAAGTCTCCCGTCACCCCCGCACGCACAACACACATCCGCATCCAGACCTTCACACATAGACACGCGCGCGCAGTCACCCCCCTCGGCGGTGGTTAGTGACTTACTTTCTAGAAAGTCAGTTCCTGTGTGACAATGAGCCACTCTTGAAGGACCTCGGTGGGCCCTCCTTGGGTCCGCGGGCAAACCCGGGCGTCCTCAGCGGGGAGTCGGGACCCCGCTTTCTTCCCCCATGCTGCCACCTGGCGGCCTGATCCCGGAACCGCAGGCTCCGCGCGGAGGCTGGGGTGGGGAGTGAGCACCCAGCTCCCCTATAGGTGCCCGCAGCCAGGTGGGCTCTATTTTTTTTCTTTTTTAAAGATTTTATTTATTTATTCATGAGAGACAGAGAGAAGCAGATACACGGGCAGAGGGAGAAGCAGGCCCTACGTAGGGAGCCCAATGTGGGACTCCATTCTGGGATCCCAGGATCACACCCTGAGCCATAGGCGTCCCTTTAAAAATTTATTTATTTATTTATTTATTTATTTATTTATTTATTTATTTATTTATTTATTTATTCATTCATTCATTCATTCATTCATTCATGAGAGACAGAGAGAGGCAGAGCCACAGGCAGAGGGAGCCAGGTGGGCTCTTAAGGGAGGTCTACATCCAACTGTCATGGGCAAGCTGAGCGGTGAAACCTGCCTCTTCCTTCGCCTGATCCTCACAGGCACACTCCGTTGGCACAGGAGACAGGTAGGTGTGTTGGCAGGACCCTATGGCAGCAGAGACTACAGTCGTCAGACAATCAGGGGATTGTTGGCTTAGATCCACGTCTTCCTGACATCCTCAGAACCGTCCTAACAGTGAATCCGGATCTGGCTAAACCTTGGTGAGGAAGGTGAGATGGCAGGTGACCATGTGACCTCTGACATTAACATGCTGCTCTTCACTCCTTCCGTGGGGTTGTGGACGCTCTGCCTCAGAGGTAGGTGTGACTGACTCTCCCTGTGACACTCTTCCAGTCCTCTGCCTGTGTGAGGCAGCCCAGGAGGTGTCCCCACCTTACTTCCTTAAGCCCAGAGCTGACATGTTTCGGGCAAAGTGATTTCATTAGGTTTCTTAGTTCTACTCAGTTTGATTTTTGGCCCTTTGGTGCAGTGGGATAAGTTAACTATTCCCTAGGCTATGGCACACAGTCAACATTGGTCCTGGCTAGTCCCCTGGTTTTATGTGTTCCCCTGTACCCAGTGGGTCCCTCCCAGTCCCCTGCCCCATAGGCAGTCATTCTAGTATCTTTCTAGGTGTATGTGTTCTAGAATGCAGGGTTCTGTAGCCATTACCACTGAGCACTGCATAGTGCCGTATTCTTTTATTACCATTTGAGACACGTGTTATTTCATGTGTCCTGGGACAGGGTTAATGGACACATGGTGTGGGAGGGTGGTGGTACCTTAAGAGTTCATTGAGACTCTGAATTAATGATAGTGGAAATGAATGCACTTTCTGAGTTGTGTTTCCTAAAACAGAACGTCAGGACTGTGAGCCATAGGCCCCCTGATTAGGCATGGCTGTCAGGAGGCCTGGGGCCTCACCTCGCCTCTGCCAGACTTACCAGAGTTTTGGCAGGTTTTTCACTCTCTGACCCCTGGGTTCCACATTGAATAAACAGGGTAACCTAGGGCTCTTCTAATGTTCCATCTACCTTAAATAGTCTTTGAAAGCTATTGTCCAGGGGTGCCTGGGTGGCTCAGTTGGTTAAACGTCTTTGGCTTAGATCATGATCTCAGGGTCCTGGGATCAAGCCCCTCATCGGGCTTCCTGCTCAGTGGGGAGTCTGCTTCTCCCTCTCCCTCTGCCCCTCCCCACCCAACTTGTGCTCACGCACTCCTCTCAAATAATTTTTAAAAAGAGGGAAAAAAAGCTGTTGTCCAGGATTCACCAGCCCTAGAATGTATTTATCAAAGATCCCTACTGAGGGGCAGCCCAGGTGGGTCAGAGGTTTAGTGCCCCCTTCAGCCCAGGGCCTGATCCTGGAGACTGGGGATCAAGTCCCACATCGGGCTCCCTGCACGGAGCCTGCTTCTCCCTCTGCCTGTGTTGCTGCCTCTCTCTGTCTCTGTGTCTCTTATGAATGAATAAAATCTTTAAAAAAAAAAAAAAAAAAAGATCCCTACTGAACACCTACACTTCTGCAGCCAGAGTATCTATGTTCCAATTCCAGCTTCCTTACTTGCTATGCAACATTGGGCAAATTACTTTTCGTTCCTAAACTGGAGGTAGTAATAGCATCTCCTCTTTGAGATTTGCTGTGAAGATTCAGTGAGTTTAATACAGGTGAACAGTGCCTGGCACCTACTAAGCGTTCAGCAAGATTATTGCTCTTTTTATTTAAACCCTATAATAACCCTATGAAGTGGTATAATTAGTTCCATTTTACAGATGACAAGACCAAGGTTCAAGGAGCAAAGTAATTTGCCCAGGCTTGCATAATAGTATTGCCAGGAGCCAAACTGAGATCTCCAGACTCTGAATGCTGTGCCCTTCCCACCACAGGCAGCCGCAGGACGTCAATCCCCAATGTGCAAACTGAGGGTGTTATGTAAAACTTTCTTGCTACTGACCTGAGTGATGTGAGGTGACCCAGGGGCCACTGTGGGGACAACTGCTGGCCCTGGTGGTCTTCGGCTTTCATCAGCATCCTTCTCCCACACCGTGACCCTCTCTGAGTAAGAACATGCTTCCCTCTGGGGTTTTCAGGGGCATTCACATTAACCAAGAGGCCTCTGAGCCCCCCTGAATCCCAATATCAAGCCTGCTTCCCCCGTTGGCTGAAATGTGCTGGAAGAGCACAGGTCTGAGGAGTCAGGCCCCGGGTTCTAGTTCTGGCTGTGCCATTTCCTCTAGGCTAAATTGTATCCCTTTTCTGAGCTTGCACTTCCATGGATCTGTACAATGGGTACAGCAACTCTTAACAAGATTGTATGAGGACTAAGTTTTAAGAGACTCTTCAATCTTGACCAAATACTAACAGTTGCTTTATCCTCATAGAACAAAATCCTTGTTATAGCCTGATGTGGCCCTGGTTGAATTGTCACCCACTATATGCATTTAACATTTTTCTTCCCCCTCCAGGAAGATGACTGCCTTGATCTGCCATCCTTACAAAGAAACCACCTTATTCTTTTTTTTTTGGAGTTGCCAGATCCTAGGATGTGAATGCTGGACAGGACCTTGGGGGCTGCCTCCTGGTCCTATTGTGGCAACCCATCAAGCACCACCTCTGCCTGAAGCAGTGGATGAGGCTGAGTCAGAGCTCAGATGAACAACAGTGTGGTCCTTCTGCTCCCAGGTAGGCATCAAGGGGGCGCAGGCCACCACGTGAGGTAAATGCTGCCTCTAGCCCAACTGCCCCCTCCTACAGATGGGCAAACCGAGTATATAAAGGGCTCTGGTCATCCTTCACCTGACCCTCAGGGCTCTTCAATCTGACTGCCATGTTGGCAAAGGAGACAGTTTTGTGTACCATTCGGATCAGCGTAGGGGCAGGGCCTATGGCACAGGTGATAACATAAAATCATCACGCAATTGGGGTTCATGGGGTGATGTCTTTTATCTTTTTTGCATTCTTGAGCATTATAATAGTAGGCTTCAGGAACCAATATGCCTGCATTCCACTTGACCTCCACCTCAATGCACAATTTTAACCATTGAAACAATGCATATTTGTTACCTCAGCCATTAAAACAGTGTCTGTTTCCCTTAGCAAACAATGGAAATATTTACTGGGAACCCCAAGACTGCCAACTAGAAAAGAAGGCCAGAAAAAAGCAAACAGAGTATAGAGCACCCTTTAAAGTGAGAGACAGGGGCACCTGGGTGGCTCAGTGGTTGAGCGTCTTTGGCTCAGGTCATGATCCCGAGGTCCTGGGATGGAGTCCGGCATCAGGCTCCCCCCAGCAAGCCTGCTTCTCCCTCTGCCTATGTCTCTGCTTCTCTGTGTCTCTCATGAATAAATAAAATCTTTTAAAAAAATAATAAAGTGAGGGAGCTCAGGACAGCACTTTTGTGCTAGCAGGCCTGAGGACAATGCAAAACGTGGGAAAGCAAAATGGAGGCCTAAAAACCCCACGTAATTGGGTTTTCACAACCCACCCATTCCTGGGACTCTAGGGGCCAAGAATCAGGAGTTTGTCTCCAGTGGGGAATGTTAAGTGCCTCAAGTGGTCCCAAGGGAAATGTGTTGTCAAGGACACAGCTCCCCTCACACATGAGAGTTCGGGCACAGGTATCTGAGAGCCACCTCCGAGGCCCCTCCTGGTCCAGACACACAAGTGCTGGGCTTGGACTCAGAAGCCCGTGGAGTTTCAAAAATCAGCTTAACCTTCCTGTATCTTCGTGACCTTGGGGAGAGCACTTCCTTTTTCTGGAATTCAGTTTCCTCATTTGCAAAGTGGGGCCATGATTATCACCTCTCTAAACACAAATGAAGAAACTTCCCACTCCAGGCGCACAAAATAAAGAAAAAAAAACCCAACTTATAAAAACCAGAAGCTTTTGGGTTCACTTTTTTTTGTTGTTTATATGTGTTCTCTAATTTTTCTACCATGGTCATGGGTTACCTTTGAATTAAATGTAATTAAAGAGGACAGAAGAGAGCCGATGTGAAGAAAAATGCTGAGTTTGGCAACTTTCGGAGCCTCTGCACCAGGCACACTTGTTGATGCTTACACGTGGTTACCTCAGCTTTGTCTCAACACGCCTGGAATGGAAGCCCTGTGGCTTCCCCTTCTCAGCTGCAAAGACTGGGTTCCCCACGCAGTCAAAGGTTTGGCCATCAAGAGGCCCTGGTGACGCGCCCCAGGAGTGGGTGTTCAAATGTGTGACAGTATTATCAAGGTCAGACCTCCAGCTCTGGGAAAAGCAGAACCTTCTCCCTCTCCTGCAACATGACCACAGAACCTGTGTGAAAAGCCCTCCCCATCAGAGCGACACTCTGGAAACCCACTTCTGGAGCCCTGCTCCCTGTTAAGACCAGATTAAGCAACAGCCTCATGCTCCACCAAAGGTTTCTGCGTGGGAATTTACCGCTAAAATACTTGCTTCTGCATAAAAACACTGCTTGCATATTGTATTCTCCTTCTCTTCAAGACTAACACTGCATTCTCCAAACAAAAATGTTAACTATACTGTGATAAGAAACATCTCCTAAGGGGCGCCTGGGTGGCTCAGGCAGTTTAGTGTCCAACTCTTGATTTCAGCATAAATCATCTCAGGGTCATGGGACCAAGCCCAGTGTCATGCTCCGTCTGCGCGGAGTGTGGAGCCTGCTGAAGATTCTCTCCCTCTGCCCCTCCCCTTCCTCTCTCCCTCTCTAAAAAAAATAAAAAGAAACCCTCTCCTAATAATCATTTAATATGCATGTTTTTCTGAAAAAAAAAAAAAAAAGAGCAAGTTAAATCTCTAAACGTCCAGCCATTTCTAAGCAGACTGCTTCTTTTAAAAGGCAAATACTGAGATCCCCGGTGGTTTGGCGGTTTAGCACCTGCCTTCAGCCCAGGGTGTGATGCTGGAGTCCTGGGATCGAGTCCCACGTCGGGCTCCCAGCATGGAGGCTGCTTCTCCCTCTGCCTGTGTCTTTGCCTCTGTGCCTCTCATAAATAAAATCTTAAAAATAAATAAAAGGCAAATACTGATAAATGGTGTTTTTGAAACCCCAGAAGGCTGCCCACTTGTTCCCCCCGAGCTTCCGAGCCACCACCTGTTGCCAGGGTGTCTGCACCCTGGTAACACAGTGCCCCACCCTTCACGCTGCCCCACCCTGATACTGAAACCAAGGCTGATGGGGCCGTGCTCTGAGCCACCCAGAGGAACAGAGCCAACAAGGCCTCCGTGGCCCGAAAAACCCTCCTTCAAAGAGCTGGCACCATTCTCACACAGGTGTCTGCCTGTTGCTCCAGACTTCCAATCTGGGGGTGTCTGGCTGGCCCAGTTAGAAGAATGGGTGCTCTTGATCTTGGAGTTGTGGGTTGGAACCCCATGTCGGGTTTAGAGTACTAAATATAAGCTTGGAAAAAAAGGAAAAAAAAAAAAAAAAAAGAGTTCCAATCTGGCCACAGCAAGGGAAGTGATACAAAAGAACAGAGGAGCAGGGGACAGCCGTGGGGCCGGCAGGGGCACAAACCACGGCTGAATCAGATCTGCAGGGACTCCTGGAGCCACATACTGTTTGCTCTCCGTCTGAGGCTTATCTGCCAGGGAGATGGGCGAGTGGCCAGGGCCCTCTTGGGGCAGGAGTTCAACAGCCAGGCTGCGGCACCCTGCCACACAAGACGTCATGACTGGTCACTCGGAGGAGCCCTGGGCCACGTGTCAGGAGGCTGAGTGCGGGAATTGGAGTGACCAGTGCTCCCCCAAACCTTCTCTTGGGGCTCTTCATCTGCAGAGTCAGGCTGTGGGTGCACAAGGAAGCCTCAGCTGTGCTGCAGGAGTTGCAGACGTGTGTTTAAAATATATACATGTTAAACAACTTGCTTTTTTAAACATAATAACCCATTCAATCATATGCGTATTAAATCTGGGTTCTTAGGTTATGTTAGTGTAGACCTTCCTATCCTGTCACTTCTGGAACTGCAACATGAGGCATTAAAGAATGTAACCATTTGCATTTACTTCTCTACAAAGAAAATAAGGGAAAAATTGGGTTGAAGGTCAATCTAAGGCTGCATTCATCAAACATTTTTCCTAACTTTATGAGCTATTATTATCTACTAGAAATTAGCTTTTTTTTATTCATGAGAGACACAGAGGCAGAAGCAGGTTCCCCACGCAGGGAGCCCGATGTGGGACTTGATCCCAGGACCCTGGGGACCAACCACTGAGCCACCCAGGCATCCCTAGAACTTACTTCTTATAGTAATGCCATTTAAATTGTTTTATGTATTTCCTCAGACCTCATCCCCAAAATAGGTTTGGCTAGTTTTCAACTTTGAAAATCACCATCCCTGATAACCTCTAAACTCTCCTCTAGCTGACTTTCCACTAACCTCCCATTTTATTTTTATTTATTTATTTTTTTCTAACCTCCCATTTTAAACCCTGAACTGATTCATAGGGTCTTAAACTTGTCAATCCACATACAACCTTGAAACTTCCTCCTTTTGCTTTTATGCATGAGGCTTTCTTTATAAGCCAGTTATATCCAATTCCCACTCTTCAGCACTCAGCTCAAGTACAAACAACCTCATCTACACATTTCACAGGGGTCTTGGACCTAAGCCGGTTTCATCTGCAAAATGAGACAGCAGCACCTCCCTCAAGTGAGGAGGTTTAAGGGAGCTGGTGGTAGGTCTATCTAAAAACACTTAGCAAAATGCTGACACACGAGTTCAAAGATGCTAACTATTCTATTATCTTTATTATGGTCAATATTGTTACAGTGGAAGGGACTTTGGAGTCCATGGAGACCTAATTTGTTTTTTAACAAAGATTTGATTTATTCATGAGAGACACAGAGACGCAGAGACATAGGCAGATGGGGAAGCAGGCTCCCTGTAGGGAGCCCGATGTGGGACTCGATCCTAGGGCCCGGGGATCACGACCTGAGCCAAAGGCAGATGCTCAACCACGGAGCCACCCAGATGTCCCAGTGGAGACCTAATTCTAAGCAGTAAATGTGTGACCTCAGGCAAAGAATTTGACCCAGTACTGCCTCCTAGTGGATTTGGGGGGAATTGATGCTTTTATGCCGGTCACACCAGCCATGGAACATAACCAGCTTTAGAGTATGGGGACAGGCATACTAGATGTCTGGCACACAAAGGATTGCCCAGGTCTGTGGGACTGAGCTAACTGCAGGTATGCAGTATTAAAAGTGCTCCCATAAGGCCCTTATAGAAAGAATGATTAAATAAAGACATTGTCTAGAAATAACTGAATGCCCTGTGCGTTCAAACTGCAATTTTTCCTAAGCCATTTATTCCTTCTATCAAAGGATATGTACTATTTAATAGTTATTTCAGTGCCAGGAACTGTTTAGAACACATTTCATGTATTAATTCACTTAAAACCTCATAACCCCATGTGTTAGACACTCATTTACTCCCCTCCTCCGGCTCCATGTCTTCTAATAGGGAAGTTATTTTTGACATCATTGTTCAGGCCCAGCGTATCTGTGAGAACACTGTACTTCCTCTTTCTCCAGTTCAGCAGCCTGTTGTCTTGGCACGTTTTTGCTACTTCAACTAAGGTGACTTCCCCCTCTCACCATATTCAAGTTAAGTCTGATCTATTATCACTTCCTGGCTCTAGTTTTTATCCTGGTATCTACATGTCCCTTCATTCTTAATTCCTGTAGGACAAGTATGAAATGGCTTCAAGCAGGTTCAAGCATCTGACTTCTTATGGCTTCTAACAGTCATACAGGACACTTTCATACAGAAATACATACTCTATAAAACTGCTTTGCTTTTATTTTTGAATTGGGGGGCACTCTTGCCTGCCTGGCACCAAAAGGAATCAATTTCACTTAAAAGCCATTCCTTGAGTATTTACTGCATCCAAGTGTGAGCCTACCACATTAACATTGCATTACTAGTCTCAAGGTATTAACAGGAAGTGTTTTCTATTGCTAGCCCTGTTTTACAGATGAGAAAATGAAACCTTAGGGATGATGTAGCTCATCTGAAATCACGAGCTAGAGGCAAGGAAGCCAGGATTAAGACCCTGGCTACTAGCTTCAAGAACCTTGAAGACCTTAACATCACACTGCTCCCTAAAACCAGCCAGCTGTTGCAGCAGTCCTCATATCCATACTGCCAAAAGGATCCTTGTGACCTCAGGCAAATCCACCTTCTCACTTCCACACAGGACCAGGACTAGGGATGCTAAGACCCCTTCCTGTGAACCAACACCTGGCCCTGCAACCTGAGTTACATCATTCTAGTTCAACTTGCCTAGCCTTCTCTGTACTTCGATTTCCCCCTCAATAAGCAAGATGATCACATTCCCCCTATAACTAACACTAATCATTTTCTTCCTGTCGACTGCTATCCAATCCAAAAAGTTGACCCTGGTTCAGGAACCAGTCTTGGATGACACATGTGAAGAGTACGTAAAAACCTTTCCTTTCATCCACCTACTGAGAATTCATCAAAATCATCTGAGGAAAGGAATGGAGCATTCTTCCAGGTCAACAGACTGCAGCTCCTGGGGGATGAACAGCTTTAATCAGCAAGTCCTGTCAAAACCTAAGTGATCACTCACATATACCTGCTTTGTTTCCGAAGCAACTAACAGGAGTTGCAGGATAGGCTCCTAACTTGAGCCACCTGGTCTTCAAACCAGAAAAGGTGCTCTCATGAGCTTACAACAGCCTTGTCTAGCCACAGAATTCTTCTACAGAACTCCCTGTAAGACCCCATAAAAAAAAAAAAAAAAAAAAAGAATTGTGCATTTTACTCTATTAACAACTCGCTAAAACTCCCACAAAGTTTACTGGTCCTTGGGGATCCCTGGGTGGTGCAGCGGTTTGGCGCCTGCCTTTGGCCCAGGGCGCTATCCTGGAGACCCGGGATCGAATCCCACATCGGGCTCCCGGTGCATGGAGCCTGCTTCTCTCTCTGCCTCTCTCTCTCTCTCTCTGTGACTATCATAAAAAAAAAAAAAAAAAAAAAAAAGTTTACTGGTCCTTGTCTAAAATGCCATACTCACCAATGTTGCTCACATTCCTGTGTTAAAATTAGTGATGTTAAGACCAGGAGACTGGAGTAGCCAAAGCATGTTCACAAGGTTAAAAATAAACACAGATACAGAATGTCAACCCATCCACAATAGCACAGCTTTGTCTTCTACTGACAACACTGGCCTTTGCCAAGAAATGTCTTACCTTACTGCTGGTGGTACCTGCCTAGATGACAGCATGTACTGTTTAGTATATAGACCTCCAGGTGTGGAAAAATGAAGAAACGGGACATGTGGTCACCATTTCTAGCAGTCAAATACTTGCTCATCACACATACCTAATTTTCTAGAAAAACACTTTAACAAATTCCTCTAAAAAGGCTGGAGATTCTAAGCTCAAGCCCCACATTGGGTAAAGAACCTACTTTTTTCTTTTTTTTAAAAGATTTTATTTATTCATGAGACACACAGAGAGGCAGACACACAGGCAAAGGGAGATACAGGCTCCCTCCACGGAGCCTGACATGGGACTCAATCCTGGGTCTCCAGATCACAGCACGGCTAACGGTGGCCCTAAACTGCCGAGCCACCCAGGGTTGCCCAGAACCTACTTTAGAAACGAAAATTAAAAATTCTTAACAAAAATTAAAAGGCCCCAAATCCTGATAATCATTTAATGACAATGAAATAGCATCTTGGATGGGGTTGAGAAAGCTGAAGCATAGTAAACAGAAAACAAGGCTTTTGGAGTCCAAGCTGGCCTGGGTTATGAATACACTACTTGTTTAGTAGGATGTGTCTGCCCTAACAGTGTTTATTCACCTCTCAAGTGGTTAAACATCACATAAGAAAAAAGGCCCTGCAATGTTTGGCAGAGTGTGCTCAAAGACAAAACTTCCTTTCCTAACCACTCCAACTGTCTTCACTGAAGCTTTCAGCACTCCAAAATGCAGCTTCTGTCAAAGCTTCAGTTCTAGCCTCCAATGATCAGCGTCCATCTACTTCTCACAAAAGAGCAGGCTTCTCCTCCTAAGCTCACTCCTGGGAGCCAGTTTCACATCAGATAGTTCTATACCACTGCCAACTCAAGTCCAAGCAAGACTGCCAGCCCAGCCAAATTTCTTGTCCCCTTCAAACACCTAGGAACCCAAGAGCTAGGTGTTAGTGCCATCTGGTACATCCATCTTCTGGGAGTCCTGCCAGGGCTAATGCCAGACAAGTTATCCCACACCTACTTATTTGGTGTACAACTGAAGTTAAAAAAAAAAAAAATCCCAACTGCAACCACTCCCAATTCTTAAGGAATCCTTCATAGCTTTACCTCCAAGCCCTTATAGTGTGGTGACACACTCAATTGCTCTCAACTTCTCTAATTACGGTACTTTGTAAAACAATTTTATGAAGGGCACTTGTGTGGCTCAGGGTTGAGTGACAGATTTCAGGTGGAGTCCACATCTTGGGGTCGGGCTCTGTGCTATGTGAAATCTGTGCTGTGTGAAATCAGATTCTCCCTCTGCCCCTATTAGCTTGGTCTAAACCATAAATAATTTGAGTGAGCACAGAGCTGGGGGGGGGGGGGTGCGGTGGGAGGCAGAGGGAGAAGCAGATCCCAGCTGAGCAGGGAGCCTGCGGTGGGGCTGGATCCCAGGACCTGGAGATAACTTGGCCAGAGGCAGGTCCAAGAATCTTTCTGATGGGATGTAAAGCCCTACATCTAACACCACTTAAATAACCCTAACCTAAAATGGATGGAACATGAAGAAAGTAGTGAGGTTTAGGTTTCAATGTCCTGAACTTCAACTCAAAATATTACATTTTCTAGATACCAAGCTGGTGATGTGCATCCCTGTACCTCATTCCACTAAGTCCGTGTGTCATGAACTACCCATGTGAGAAAGTGACAAATGACAGATTAACATTCCAATTTACTTAAATGCTTATTTGTAAAGCCCACTCAGTGAAACTTAATATGGTTTTTTACTTAAACTATAAAGAAATTCTGGTGGCAGAGAGCCAGCTGGAATAAGAGTTACCAGGTGCTTAAAAGAAATTAGAATTAGTTTTGAAAATTCTTTCAAGAACTTTTAAAAAACTGTTTTTAACTTAGTTTCTTATAGTAATCGTTTCCATTCCCTTTTTGAAATGATCGATACAAATAGTTAACACCCAAAAAAAGGGTAGCATTAAGCAACTTTCCCCTTTGGCTTTGCAGTTTTGGGGCAGGTTCAGTAAAAATCACCCCCTAAAGGACCCTAACTTGCCCCATATGAAATGTGAATTGAGATACATAACGTAAAAACAAAGGTGCCATTTCCAAGTGAATAGAACTTGTAAAGCAGGGAAAATCAGGTGCACCTGGCTGGCTCAGTGGGTAGAGCATGCCAGTGGACTCCAGGTTGAGAGGCCTCACGTTGGGTGTAGAGATTACTTAAAAAATAGAAAGCAGGGAATGTCACATACAGATTTTTCTGGAAAGCTCAAATTTTGCTCTGTAAATAGTTAAATATTCTCCATATCTGGCCCTTTCCAAATGACTAGGAAAGTAACAATGTTTCCAGAAAGTTTCACTTCAAGACTAAATACATACCTGTTAACTACTCAATGTTTAGTTTTTCTTCTATTTTCTGTGACCTACATAAAGTTCTAGTGCTACATACATGTATTTCATGTTATTCTGGGAAATGTTTTGGCTGTTGTCATGTGTTCTAAATAACCTGAAGGAAATAGAATACTAAATGAATCTTAATATTATCCTGATTTTCTGCAATCCCAATAAAGCAAAAAACGAAAATCAACCAGTTATATTAGGTTTATCAAAAGAAATTTTCAATTATCTCCTCAGAACCTCACAAGTGTGCTGCATAGCTGAATTCCTTTGAATTATTCCAAAGAATCTTTAGCATAAGATGAAGAACATTTGTGTGGGCATAGAAAACTGATTAACACTACCAGATTGATAGAAATATACTCCAACCCAGTTTTTCTTCAGCTACTTTAATTATAAAAATCTTCCACGTTCTCAAGAAAAAAACCCAGAAGGCAACAGTCTAGTACAAAAATACATAACTGGAAGACATTACCATCAACTAGATCTGACAACTAAATCATGTTCAAGACTGAAAATAAAAGCAAATTAAAACAAAGTACTAAACCAGTGGTCTTATTTAATCAGGGATGTTTATCACCTAGAACTCTTCCAAAGAACTTCAAAGAACAGTGCTTGATAACTTTTTTTTTTAAGGTACACAGGCCTGGAATCAGGCTGTGTATATTTTGAAAAACTTTTTGATCAATACCATTCCTGATCAAGAAAGCACTGTACTAATATGAACCATATTAACTCTATAATAAGGATTCAGGACTTCCCATCCAGATATGGCCTAGTCTAAAAGGGGAGATGCTATCTACTGAACTGTGAAAGTATATAAACAGTAGATAATTTTCCCTAATTTATCTTAACCTTTCTGCTTAAGACACGAAGGTCAGAAGTAACCCACAATGAAGTGAGAACCAGAGAATTACTCTGGAAAAGCACAGAAACTGTAATCCGGTTTTCTTAAAATTATCAGCCAGCATTAATAGTGACCTCTAGTGAACACCTGTAGTCACTACACTACAGGTTTTAGACTGACCTTTCAGTATTCTGCTCAACTCAGAGATCCAGGGACAGGTGGCTAATGAAACAAATTTAGAAACTGCAGTAGCCACAACTTTTAATAGCCACAAACTAAATGTGCAGTGCAAGATTTTAGTAGTTTCTAGCTTTCTTTTTTTTTTACAAGCCATAAAAATCTGCTAGGGCTTCTGGTTACTAAAGTGATTATAAATTTGGCATGTAATTCAGAATAACTCCCTGAGGTCAACTTTATCTTAAATACATAAAGCCACATTATACCCATAACCTACTAATCTTTTTACAGAAACCCTTTCAACTTAAAGACTCTGCAAGTTGTATACTGGCAGAAACACTCATATGAATGTCCATTTATAAGAACAGTAGGATTATGTATATAGCATATTACTCCGATGACCTCTTAGCCTTGTTCTGAACAAGAATAGTTTTAGGCTATGAGAGAACACCAAAAAGCAAAAAGGCCCAAAAAGCCAGAGCTCCCAGGACATCAACAGTCTTTAAATAAATTTGTCTTCTCGAAGGCTCACTCATATTGAACCTGATAATTCTACTTTGTGACACCAATGACTCTCCTTTGTTGGTATCTGCATGAAAGGTTAAGAAGGACCACTGGAAATAATTTCTTTAGGACCTACACCTTAGAAATCTTTATAGACTGAACTCAATGCAATGACTTATCTTTCATATTAAAGAAACAGTACAGCATAATCCAAAACTACCTTTAAGTAGCAACATTTAAGGAAACTAAGCCACAAGACTGTTGCATTATGATTTAATCTAATTGCACAAGAATTTGAAATTACAACTCCTCTGGATTTCTAAGAGGAAGGTTATGCATGCCTCCATGTTCAATTCTGCACTGTTACATTTGAACCATATAGTGAATTTTACATCATGATGGATCAATTTAGAATTCCCATGCAACACCTCAAATTATATAAAATGGAAGCAATTTTTAAAGCTTTGTGGAAAACTCTCATGCTAATGATAAAAGTTTTTAATGGGTCACTTTCAGTTATAATGTACCAGGGTTGCTCTACTTTAAAAATGTTGGTCACAGAGTATCATGGTCTTTGAACTGGCTCCTACTCCTAAAATATGGTTAAGTATGAATAGTCACTTAGGTGACAACCAAAAATTCCCTTCAGCCTCAATTGTGTTTCTTCTAAGATCTGTGTAACCAACTGATTTCCGTGGGACAAGAACTATGGTAATAGTGGGTTTGACTATTACACAATTATGCTAATATTTTATTAATTCAAAAGCACTTTACAAGAAAATATAAGTATGGCTTCCAATAGGAATGTTATACCTGGACTTGATACCAAGCTCACAGATTTTAGTTTTGCAAGGAAAAATAGGCTTTCAGGTTAAACAACAATTTGTAACCAAAACTTTAATCCCAAGGATTTTCACAAACATATTACAAATGACAGCATGAAAAAAATCTTGCACAGTAACTCAAAGTTCAGCTCTACAATGTACCCTTAAACTGGCAGGACACTGGTATCTTGAGTAGTTTCAAATCACCAAATAGAGAATGTTACAAAGAGCTGTGTGTTCACATACAGCAATCACATAAGAAACTTATGACCTAAAAAGCAAAGGTAAACTAACTTTCTTGAAACT
Source organism: Vulpes lagopus (assembly GCF_018345385.1). NCBI lineage: Eukaryota > Metazoa > Chordata > Mammalia > Carnivora > Canidae > Vulpes > Vulpes lagopus. The sequence goes on from NC_054824.1 coordinate 67,494,786, forward strand.
TCCAATTCTACACCAACTGGACGCCTGCCCAGTATGAAAACTAGTTTTTCTTTAAACCTCTAATCTAGCTTAACAGTGCAGCTTAAATTTTTAGCTGCTGGCTTGTGCTCATACCAGCTTTTAAAGACTGCTTCTTCCAACTCCAGCTGCAGAATATAGCCCAGCTATGTGAGAGACTCTTCTTTCAATTTCTGCCGGCTTTGTTTTCATAATATTAAATGTCAAGCTTTAGCTGGGCAGAGTTAGAGATTTATTATCAGTCAATGTAAGACTGAACTTCAAAACAAATTCAATTTTGCTTAAGGGAACATTGTAAAGTAACAATTCTTGGTATTACATGCCTCATATGATCCATTCAAATCATACAGAAATACATCTTTATGTGTCACTGTTCCAAGAGACAAACAAATGTGAACAGCTAAAACATCTTAAAAATGCACCAAGCTTATGAAGTCTCAAACAAAACTTGAATTTTCTGTACATACTCCTGTCAAATGAAGTTATTTCCTGTACACCACTCCTCTTGTAATCTGGTCTTCTACTTCCTTTCATTTGACCTAGATCGGCTAAAAAAAAAAAAAAAAAAAAGTTTCATACATAACTCAGTAATACAACTGTATCAGACTTTTATGTTTTTGAAAAATAATAAAAATAATCAAAATGGTTTAAGATAACCAATTCCTGTTTTTAACAGTTTATAAACAGTCTAAGTCACTCAAGGTCTTACCTACGAGACCTAGAGAAGGATCGGGACGGCTTGTGATTTCTCTCCCGGGACAGTGATCTCTCTCTCCTCCTATCTCTAGAAAGGGACCTAAAACCAGAAGAAAAATAGGACCCACTTAGAATTATACACAACAAACATCTCTAAAGAACTCTTCAAAAACTGAAAGTTGGCTCATTCCTACAACACTGGCTCACTCTGTAGACCACTTGATTCATTACTAAAGTTGAAGTTTTTTTTTTACCACTAACCACGCCATTTAGAAAACAGTTTAAGAACAGGAAATGCTGCCACTTCTGAGAACACGGCCAAAAAAAAAAAAAAAAAGGAGCTATTTACCTGCTCCGGCTGCGGGAGAAGCTTCTCCGTCTTGGAGATCTAAAAGCAGAAACAGGAAAATTAGGCTAATTGTCAATTAGTATTTATGGCGTGAGGCATTTCCCAACTTTTCAATCTCACTGTTGGGCCCAGTGAACGTGCCGAAGAACTGGCACCCATCGTCCAAAAAAAACAAAACAAAACAAAATTAAAAAAAAAAACAGGAAAAAAAACAGAAAAGAAAAAAGGCACAGAAGGATTAAGGAACCAAAAGCTCAAGTGAAAAGCAGGTATTCCAACCATGGACTCACTTTAACAAAGAATGCTTCACAGCAGATCTGTCCAATGCAAAACTTCATGTCAAACTAACTTCACTACCCAAACACCACACCAAAATATAGTCCCACAAGTAGTTCCAAAAACAGTACCATAAACCAGTATTTGGAACCCATGCAAACCTATAAGTCCATGACAAGACTTAGGTACCAGGTGGATAGTGTAATTTTGTGAAAACGCGCTAGGTGTAAATACTGATGCCATTAAGTGCTACATTAGAACTGCATTTGTGATCGTCACATTTAAGAGTGTGTTTAGGCTCATAAAAATTACCTTAGCTTGGCCCACTTTACCCCCAAAATTTAAATTTTGAAAACTGTTAGTAAAACCATTTAAAGGTGATAGGATTCAACAAATTTTTGCTAGAAAGGAAAGCTAAATCTGTTAGAGTTATTAAAATTTTTAGTTTGGCATCTCACACATGCAAATAAGTTTCACTTGAAGGTCTAGTTACATTATGAGTTCCCTATCACCCTTAAAAGTTTTATTCAAGCAATATATATGTACGTTACCATTCAATTATGCACAGCCAGCCTTTGATCCAGAAAAAAGAATTACTTTAAGCCGCTTACTCCTTATTTTAACCAGCAGTAAACTGTATAAGCAGGAAAAACTTACTAGTTTTGGGTTTCAACAAGCTAGAAATGGTGAGGTGAGGCTGCCGGACTGACGGCCAGGAAGAATTTGCTGAAAAGGTTTTGCCAGATGTTGCGTTGGATTTAGTTGGTTGGCGAAGGGGGTGTTGTGGATTTTTCCTGCTTTTTTGTTAGCCGAAGGCTGCTGCTGTAGTTGTTGTGAAGACATTTGGTAAATAAACAGCTGAGCTGATTGGCCAGGAATGTGTGGGCGGTCGAGGTGGCTGCTGCCGATTTGGTTAAGGTTGGAGAGAAGGCTGAGAGAAAACAGCATGCTCGGGAACCAAAGGGCGGTGCAACCTGACGACTGGCCATGCCTGGGTCATGTGAAACGACACCAGCCAAGCTGAATGGGGCGCGCTGGTCACATGACGCTGAAAGGGCTAGTTGACTGGCTAATGCAGACTCAGAGGGTGGTGAGAAGAGACATGATGGTGACTCTGTAACGGGGTTCATTTTTATTAATAGATGGACCAAAAAGCACAAAAAAAAAATGAAAAACAAGCCATCAGTACAACCATCTATTTAGCTAACAAATACTCTTTATTATGATGGGCAACAGTGTGTTGTTTTGTTTTTCAAAATAGCAAAAGGGGCAAGATTTTGAACTCCTATCTCCTAGAAGGACTTCACTCACCTGTAAGAGGTAAATTCAGTCCTTACAGAAACTATTTTGGAGGTTTGAGGAGATGTGGAGTTAGCATCCAGACAATACTGCCTGGTCCAAGAATGATGCCATTTTCAATTACAAAAAAACTGAAATCTCTCCTATTTGGGTTTGAAGAACAGATGACTGGGATTACTTCTGTAGCCCCCTTTATCGGTCAGTGACTTTAGTTTCAGAATGATTTCTACTTTACCAGTTGTAACATTACAACAGCTGCCTGCTTGATAAATACTACAATCGTGCTAATAGTAGAAAACACATTTTTGTGAAGAGCTAGTTGAATGTAATGTTTGTCATTATGGAGTCAAGAAATGGAAAAAGGCCTAATTGAAGTATAAGGGAAGACTTGGAAAGATGCAACTAGAAGATGAACTAGAAGATAGATCCAAGATAGAAGTTACTGACTACCAACATGAACAGTGACCTAAAGACAAAAGCCAACACTCAGCACAACTCACATACCCCAAACTACACCCAGCAAATGTTTCGTAAAAATCTCCAATCTTCAAAGTTTAAAACCCACCAACAAACTTTAAGAGAAATACCTGCTCCCATTAGCTACTCCATTACACCAATACCTCTAAGCACGCTCTCAAGTACCTGCGCCGAGGTGGAGGACTCCTTCTCCGATAATCATCTCGAGGGCGACGACCCCAAGAAGGAGGTGGGCCACGATTTCGACTTCTCTTTTCACCATTGGAGAGTTCCACTCTTACTCGGCAGCCACACAGTGTTCTAAGAATAAAAAAAAAAAAATATTAAACTTAAAAGAGCCAGACTAAGAAATGTGTATTAAAGCAAAAAGCGTTTCTACTTATAGCATCTTTGCAAAGTACACATCTGAATGTCTATAAAATCCTAACAGCAAAACAAGTATTCCTAATAAAGAAAAACTTCTTTACATTTTTTTTTTTTTACTTCTTTACATTTTAATGCTTTGTTAGTCTTTTTTAATTTTTATTTATGATAGTCACACACAGAGAGAGAGAGAGGGAGAGACATAGGCAGAGGGAGAAGCAAGCTCCATGCACCGGGAGCCCGACATGGGATTCGATCCCGGGTCTCCAGGATCGCGCCCTGGGCCAAGGGCCGGCGCCAAACCGCTGCGCCACCCAGGGATCCCGCTTTGTTAGTCTTAATCAGAATTCAGTGTTGTCAACATTTCAAGTGTGAAAACCCCTGGACTCCAAGAACTAGCTCATCTGTACATCCTGCTGGGACTTCGTGATCCCACCACTTTTTTATTGATCTTAAACTGTATTTGCTTGTCTTTCTCCTCTCGCCACAACCCCTCTCTCCAAGCAACAGCAGGGAACCAAAGCATTATGGCCATTTTACATCACCATCTCCTTTCAACGGCCACAATAATTGACAGGAAACTACAGCTGTGAATAGTTGGAAAAGTTCTCCCTCACCTCTTCATTGTTACACATCTGTTTAGATAAACCACTATTATTTGGACAGTGATTGGAAAAAGGTGGGAGTCCTGGAAAAATGGGTCTCTATGATCTGCCCTGCCTGGATAAATGACCTTTCATACAATTTTAAAGCCAATCCTAAACCCCTTAACTTTTTGGATCTTAAAGATTAAGATCCACCATATCCCTTGGTCTCATGAAATCCAATGTTTTTCAAAGACCAGGAAGAAGGGGGATAAGGGCAGCCACCTGATTCCCCTAAGAGCTACTCATCAGCCAGTAATAGGACACAAAATGAAATAGCTACATATTCCACACTTCCTAAGTATTTCAAACACATTTATTAAAGAAGTTATAATAAACCCCAATGTAACCATCCACCTACAACCGTCAGTTTGTGGCCATTTTAAAAAAGATTTTATTTATTCATTTATTTATTTATTTATTTATTCATGAGACACAGGCAGAGGGAGAAGCAGGCTCCCTGCAGGGAGCCTGATGTGGGACTTGATCCTGGGTCTCCATTATCAGGCCCTGGGCTGGAGGTGGCGCTAAACCGCTGAGCCACCCGGCTGCCAAGTTTGTGGTCATTATTATTTGAATATCTGATTTCCAATGGTTTCAGAGAAAATTCAAAAGGACACCATGTGGAAGGTATAGATTAAAATGCTTTAATCACATTTTGGATACAAAAACCCACCCACCAAAAATTGACCATTAAACCTCACTGGCAACCTGAATAAAACTTGTGCTTTTTCATTACAGCAAAGACTTATGTCTCTAACAACAAACTTCAGACAGGCAAGCACCCATCTAAAAGCCACAAATCCTAAGAACTTTATACATTAAAAACACAAGAACTTTATACATTAAAAACTTTATACAATTTATCAGTATAAACTAGTCATCAAATTACCTCCCATCTAGCTCTCGGACAGCATCCGCTGCATCTCGGGGATCTTCAAATTCAACAAAAGCAAAGCCGGGAGGGTTTCTAGCAACCCACACACTTCGGAGTGGTCCATAATAGCCAAAAGCTCGTTCCAATTCAGTCTTGTTACCATTGTTTCCAAGATTACCTACATAAACCTTGCAGTCCAATGGACAGGAATCACGATGCATTTCTGTAACATAAAAATAGCCCAAACATTAATCATTTATGCCAATAATCTACGCAGTGAAATACAGATCCTTAAGAAATAATGATGAAACAAGTACTACCCTCAAACCACCCATTTCTCTAATCTACACTGATATCCACAAATTACATCAAGGAAAAAAAAAATGCCTCCCTGAAAAGCTAAGGGAGGGGAGACACTCTGGGACCATTTACTATGATCTGGGCACTGAATTAGGGACTTTATCTAGTATTACAATTAATCTAAAAAAAAAATCACTTAGAAAAGTAGGGTAACTTGCTCAGAAGCAAATCCTGGAGACACAAGAAACAAAGGAGAATGCTCAAAACCAGAAAGTAGTTAAGGCAGAGCCGTTTGGGAAGTGGTACTAATAGGTCTCCATAAGCAAAAACTTAACTAGCTTTTTGCTCAAGCAGGCAAATATTAGGATTTTTTTTTTTTTAGAAAAATGTACCTCACCGCAGCACTATTCTCAGTAGCCAAATGAAAAACTGGACAAGCAAAATATACTACCCATAAATGGAATATTATTCAGAATAAAGTGCTGATAAATGCTTCAAACATGAGTACTGAAACATTCTAGATTAGCACTCATATCAATAATCTACCTATATGAAATATCCGACAGGTAAACCCAAAGACAGAGTATTGGTTCCCAGGGTCCCAGGGTCCCAGGGGAGAGCAGGGGAAATGGGGAACAGCCGCCTACGGAATGTTTTGGAACTAGACAGGATGGTTACATAGCACTGGGAATGTACTAAATACCACGGAGTCGCACTCTTTACTAAAGGAAACTCCTGTTCATTTCACCGGGGATGGGAGTGGGGTTCTTAGTGCACGTATTTACTGCACTTCGGGGGCTTAATTCGATAATCTTAAAAAAGTCGGATGATCTAATCAACCTGTAGACCAATTTCAATCCCAAAGAACAGCCAATCCAGTAACTCGGCTGAAGGGCTCCTCATAAACAGCACGTTCTTCTCACTCAGGGCTTACTCAACTAAAATAATCTAGTCTCGACACATCCTATCGGTATGACCCCACCCTGTACTCAGAAGTTCTGAGGCCAAATCATCGCGGGAGATAGGTTTTTTAAAAACTTAGCCGTAAGCAGTTTCAGAGTTAACTACCAACGGGAAGCTGCTACAAGAACAATGCTACTCAAGGAAGATCCTTCGGTTAAAAAAAAAAAATCGATGCGTAAAAAATTAAAATCAGATTAAAATACAGACGACTACAAAAACCACGTAATATGAATCGAAAGGTCCGATCTCGATCAATGACTGGAAAAATAATTTCTGAAGCTTTCAAAGAAACCGTGGGAGGGGTGGGGGGAGGGCGGTAAAAAGGCGCCATAAATTGAAAGGCCGCGGCCCGGAGTTCAATTCGGCAAGAGGCTTCCCCCCCTCAATTTTCGGGTAATCCCACTTCTCAATTCACCCCCCGACCCGGAAAAATTATTAACACCTCCACTTCGAGGCCGAGATACGTTCTCTCATGGGCCAAGGGCCCCCGCCACCGCCCCATGCTGAACGTCACAAAATGGCGGCGGCGTCTCTTTGTCTCAATCTGGCGCCGCCATTGGGCCCGGTGCCACCGCGCGACTCTGAAATGCCATTTCCCCCTACACTCCTTCAGTCGCCAGTCGCTTACCGAGATCTTGGGTTAGAAAGCGGACGCTCAAATCCACAAACTCTCGGATGGGGCTTCCCGCTTCCCGCTCCCCTCCCGCCCGGCTCCCGCAGATGCTCTCGCTGACCTGGCGTCCACGAAATGGCGGACCACCGCCTTCTCCTCGCCTGTATTTATACGCTACGCCGAAGTCACATGATTGAATGGGCTCGTCCAATGAGAAGCGGAGGAGGTCGTGACGTTGCGGCTACAAACGCAACGAGAATCGCGGTCGCTGGGAGCGCGCTCAGGTGGTGCAGCTCGCGCGGCGGCGACGCACGTCGTGGCGCTCCGGCCTCCCCGGCCCGCGGCCCGGGTCTTCCTCGGGTGTCCGTTCACGCGGGGCTGACTTCCGAGTTACCCTCAGTCGCCTCTCCCTCGTCTCTTTCATATTACACTGTCGTCCCTCCCAAACACGATACGGCCCTTTTGCTCCAAATGAGGTTTAGATAGTAGCTGAATTCATTAATTACTTCATCCCGGAAAACGGTTAGACTGGAGCTAAGACCCTCGCGCTTAGGGACGTGCCCAGAGCGTCTCCCAAGGTCACCGAGCGGCGTGTGACCAGGCTGCCACCACTGCTCGTCCACGTCCCGTACTGTGGAAAAGCCCAATCCTGTGAGCTCGGCCTACCCGGCTGCTTTCCCGGCTGCTTTCCCGCCTCTCGCCCAAGCCTCGGGATGTGGCCCAGAAGGGCGGCGTCCTTAGCTCGGACTCAACATGTCGAATAGAAACTCAAAGGTGAATGAGACTGGTCAAGCTATCTGGACGCTCACCTTTATTTGTTTACTTTTTAAAGATTTTATTTATTCATGAGAGGCGCGCGCGCGCACACACACACACACACACACACACACACACAGGCAGAGACACAGGCAGAGGGGGAAGCAGGCTCCATGCAGGGAGCCGGATGTGGGACTCCATCCCGGGACCTCGGGGTCACGCCCTGAGCTGAAGGCAGAGGCTCAACCGCTGAGCCACCCAGGTGCCCCCTGCACACCCACCTTTAGCAAATAACAGTAAAAGGAACTTCCTGAAGAATTAGTTTAAATCCTGGGCCCCCCCAAACAAAATGCCTGGAAGCGCACCTCCAGCCTTTCTCATCCACCCGGCTGCTGCGGTTGGTGCCTTGAGGAGTGGGGGGAGCTCGGGTCCTTAGACCACTCACCCCTTCCTTTGTTTTGCACTTCCCCCTGGGAACAAGGATAATTAACTACCGGGAGGGAAATCGCTCAGCCGGGCTCGGGGTAAACGGTGAAGATCTCCCTCTCGGCAACACAGTTAAGCTGGGAAGTTTTGTGTCCTGAAACCTACTCCCCCATCCTCTTTCAGTGCTGTCTGACGTATTGCTAAAATCTTCGCCTCTCAACAAAAATTAAAATAATAATAATACCTTGTATTTTCAGTCACAAGGTGAAAGATATGCCATTGATTTACGTAATGCTCCCAGATATTTTCTTTTGAAACCTTATCTCCTAGTGTGGCTCTAAAAGATTTATCTGTGTGTGTGAGGGGGGGTGGTGAATAAAAAGGTGTAATCGCTCTGAGCGTCAGTTTTCTCACTGGAAAATAGGAATTTCATAAGACTGGGAAAAAGGGGGACGCCTGGGTGGCTCAGCCGTTGGGCACCTGCCTTCGGCCCAGGGCGCAACCCTGGAGTCCTGAGTCGAGTCTGGATCGAGTCCCGGATCGAGGGCCACGTCGGGCTCCCTCCATGAAGTCCGCTTCTCCCTCTGCCTGTGTCTCTGCCTCTCTCTCTGTCTCTCATGAATAAATAAATAAGATCTAAAAAAAAAAAAAAAAAGACAAAGAAAGAGAGGGAATGGGAACTATAGTTCTTGAGCCAAGATCTGTGCTGGCTTTACCTGGGTTTTTTTCCCAGGTGAGGGGGGATTTTAGCAAACGCTTTCTCAAGTTTTTTTTTTTTTTTTCTTCTGTAAATGTGTTTCTCTTCTGGCTCATGTATATTGCCTTGTTTTGATCCCCTCCTCTGTGTAAGCTTTTCTCTTCTTTTAAATTTTATTTTCTGGGGCTCTGGGTGCCTCAGTTGGTTAAGTGTCTGCCTTAGGCTGGGTCATGATCCCAGGGTCCAGGGATTTAAAGATTTTATTTATTTATTATTTATTCATGAGAGAGAGGCAGAGACATAGGCAGAAGGAGAAGCAGGGTGGAGCTCCTCACAGGGAGCTGGATGCAGGACTTGATGCAGGACTTGATGTGGGACTTGATCCAGGTCCCCAGGATCAGGCCCTGAGCCCAAGGCAGCCGCTCAACAACCGATCCTGGGGGCATCTCGCCAGTCTGGCTTCCTGCTCTGGGAGAGCCGCCTTCTCTCTCTCCTTGTGCTGCTCGCCCTGCTTGTGCTGTCAATTAAGTAAATAATTTTTTTTAAATAATAAAAATAAATAAGTTTTATCTTCTTCTGTCAAAGCAGAGGCTTTGAAGTCAGACGATCCTGGATTTGGACTACCACAGACCCTCTACTTAATACTAAAGTGTCTTGGGATCCCTGGGTGGCGCAGCGGTTTGGCGCCTGCCTTTGGCCCAGGGCGCGATCCTGGAGACCCGGGATTGAATCCCACGTCGGGCTCCCGGTGCATGGAGCCTGCTTCTCCCTCTGCCTGTGTCTCTGCCTCTCTCTCTATCTCTCTGTGACTATCATAAATAAATAAATTAAAAAAAAAAATTAAATACTAAAGTGTCTTGAGAAAAATTTCTTAAACTGTCTCAGAATTATTTTCTTCTGTAAAATGGGATAATAATACTAGCCTTGCAGGGTCATTATGTGTTGTCTCCTCCCACAGGAACTTCAGCTTTTCTCTATGGTGGTCACTCCTGCCTCCTTGGGGCCTAGAAACAAATCTGGCATACAGCACGGAAACATATTTGTTTAATTATTTAATGACTTAAAAAAAAAGTATGTATGTAAATCACCTCACAATCTCTATTCAAAAAATGCTGCTTTCAAAGAGTATCCTATTCTTCCCCACCATTTTTCCTGTTTTTTAGTTTGTATGTATAACGTTAATTCATAGCATGCCTCTTTCAATGGGGCACTCTTAATCCCTTCAAGTATATTCCAGAATACATTTTGAACCTCCTATGGCCATCCACACATACTTTCCATCTTCTGGTAATAGCATGCAAAATGAATTATCCATTTAAATTATGGATTATTTTAATGTTGCTTTAAATTTATTCAACCACCAACCACTCTTGTCTAGACCCTAGAATGACGGGAAGCTTCAAAAGACCATATCAGTATTTCTTGGTAGAGACAGGGAATGGGGAATCCTGTGTTGTAGTAAACATCTCTTGATTTCCTTTGAAGAACTACCTTTCTCATAGTAGACCATGGTATTGATTCAGGTGTGGCTGATTTAATTAAATCATTCCAATTCTTAGCACCCCCTGCACCCCAATTAGTTCAGGAACGGATGAACAATCCAATCAGACCAGACAGCTGCTAATGATAACCCTGCTACTAGGTCAACCAGAGGTGTGCTCCTTTCCTCTGACTGGTGGGTTTGTGAGCCAGGACAACCAACCTGTTTCCAGGACGGAAGACGCAGCCTTCAGTGGATCCAATTTAAAGGAAGGGAGAGAACTGAAAGGGAATAAAGAGCCCTGGAACTCTTATTTAAGAAGCCCTGAACCCAGTTCCACTTCTGGAATTCCCTAACATACATTCCCTAATGCTTCACCCAATTTGCCTAAGCCACTGGAGTTTTGTTTTGTTTTGTTTTTTCTTGTCACTTGCAAACAGAAAGATTCCAAATACGGAAATGACTAACAGACTTCTCAGTATCTCAAGTTGAGAATCAAGGCACTGAGTTTTCTTCTGATTCTGAAATTCACTCCTTACTAATTCATTACTTTTTTTTTTTTTTTAGGAAAAAAATTACTGATGGCCAGGCATTAATATCTGAGTTTTTGTTTTGTTTTGTTTTGGGTTTTTGTGTGTGTGTGTGTGTGTGTGCAGGCATTAATATCTATGTATAAGAATGGATACTTTTTAAAAATATTTTTTAAGATTTTATTTATTTATTCATGAGACACACACACACACACACACACACACACACACACAGAGGCAGAGACACAGACAGAAGGAGAAGCAGGCCCCATGCAGGGAGCCTGATGTGGGACTGGATCCTGGGTCTCCAGGATCACACCCTGGGCCAAAGCTGGCACTAAACCACTGAGCCACCAGAGCTGCCCTAAGAATGGATACTTTAGGGACACCTGGTAGCTCAGTGGTTGAGCATCTGCCTTTGGCTCAGGTAGTGATCCTGGGGTCCTAGGATCAAGTTCTGGATCAGGCTCCCCACAGGGAGCCTATGTCTCTGCCTCTCTCTGTGTCTCTCATGAACAAATAAATAAAATCTTAAAAAAAATGTATACTTTAAATATTATGATTGACTTCCAGTATAAAGGAAAATCATCAGAGCATGGGACATAACAATAGTTCATTAGCTACTTGGTTCAGTGACTGTCCTGGCAGGACTAGCAGATGGCACAGTCAACAAAGAGTTAACTGAAGAGATAATTATTTACAGGGCTAAGGAAACCCACTTGGGAAGAGGTTACTCCCAGTGGCAGCTCTTAGATCCAACGAAGCAAGGAAGGGAGCAGAATTACAAGAAGCAGCCAGATGTTATGGCTGTGAATAGAGGCCACTATGGCCTTAGGTAGAGGAAGTGTAGCAGCCCAATTTGTGGGGGAGCTGGGAGGAGAGGACAGATGGTTAGAAGTGGAGTAACTGAACTAGTCTCTTCCCATAGATTGGTCTTTTAACAGTGACTTCTATTGCCCAAAAGCCATCAGGAAACCTAAGGGCAAGAAATGCAAGCTTAGAGGTCAAAATCAGCCTCATGGGGACAGAGCAGATCAGAGAAAAACCAGAAAACTGATTCAGGACCGTGTTGTCCAATTCAGCAGCCACTGGACACACATAGCTATTTGAGTTCCAATTAACACATGCTGTTATTGTAAAATACATGCTAGATTCCAGACAGTATATTAAAAAACAAAAAATATCTCACTTTTATATTGATGATATGTGGAAATGATAATTTTTTCATGTATTAAAAACACGTTATTTTAAACACGTTTTAACACGTTAGGTTAAAAACACGATATTATTGGGGATCCCTGGGTGGCTCAGCAGTTTGGCACCTGCCTTTGGCCCAGGGATCCTGGAGTCCCAGGATCGAGTCCTGTGTCAGGCTCCCGGCATGGAGCCTGCTTCTCCCTCTGCCTCTCTCTCTCTCTCTTCTCCCTCTGCCTCTCTCTCTCTCTCTCTCTCTGTCTATCATAAATAAATCTTAAAAAAAAAAAAAAACCCAGGATATTATTAAAATTAATTTCATCTCTTTATACTTTTTAACTGGGCCTACCAGCACATTTAAAATTACATTTTTAGGAGTGCCTGGATGGCTCAGAAGGTTAAGTGTCTGCCTTTGCCTCGGATCATGATCCCAGAGTCCTGGGATCAAGCCCTGCATCCAGCTCCCTGCTCAGCAGGGAGTCTGCTTCTCCCTCTGCCTATGTCTCTGCGTGTGTCTCTCATGAATAAATAAATAAAATCTTAAAAAAATTAAAGTAGTGTTTCTGGGAATTATGTCATTTTAAGCTTATTTTTTTAAAAAATATATTATTTATTTGAGAAGAGAGCGAACCTGTGAGCATAGTGGCAGAGGGAGAGGAAGAAGCAGACTCCCTGCTGAACAGGGAGCTCAATGCAGAAATTGATCACAGGACCCCGAAATCATGACCTGAGCCAAAGGCTGACACTTAACTAAGTGGGCCACCCAGGAGCCCCTTAAGCTTCTTTTTTTTAACCTAATTGTTTTGATAGCTTGATAACTTTTCCATGCTTTTTTCTAATGTAATTCCCTGAAACAGTTTTTTTTTTTTGGATATTACATATCTAACAATCATTCATTCAAAAAGCATTTATTAGGGATGCCTGGGTGGCTCAACAGTTAAAAGTCTGGCTTCAGCTCAGCACATGATCCTGGAGTCCCCGGATCAAGTCCCACATCAGGCTCCCTGCATGGAGCCTGCTTCTCCCTCTGCCTGTGTCTCTGCCTCTCTCTGTGTGTGTCTCTTATGAATAAATAAATAAAATATTTTTAAAAGGCATTTATTAGGTAACTTCTATTTTCTAAACACTGAGATGGATTTAGATGAAAAAATAATAATTCCAAACAGAGCCTCAGACTGCTGCCATCATTGGGCTAAGTTCTAATATAGGGGGAATTACAGAAAGAATGACACAAGCAGTTTGTAAAATAATTTATGTCGAAAATGGTTTGGGGAAGGAAAAGATTCCTTAAGAATATATTATAAGATGGGCACCTGGGTGGCTGAATCCATTTAGTGCCTGATTCTTGATTTCAGTTCCAGTCATGATCCCAGGATTGTGAGATCAAGGACATGTTGGGTTCCATGCTCAGCGTGGAGTCTGTTTGAGATTCTCTCTCTCCCTCTTCTCCTTCCTCTGCTTGTTCTCTCTCTCTCCAGTAAATAAATACATAAAAATTTTTTAAGTTTTATTTTTTTCTAAGATTTTATTTAATTGAGAGAGAGAGAGAGACTGAGCATGAGCAGGCAGAGGGGCAGAGGAAGAAGTAGGCTCCCTGCTGAGCAGAGACCCCCCCCCACCCCGCCTCAGGGCTTGATCCCATCATGACCTGAGCTGAAGGCAGATGCTTAACCATCTGAGCCACCCAGGTGCCCTAAGTAAAATCTTAAAAAAAAAAAAAAAAAAAAAAGAGGAAGAAGAAGAACATATCATAGGAGAAAAAAAGAATATATCATAGGAGAGATTGGCCTGATTAAATAAACCAAAGATGGCTTCCCAAAGAAGTTATGATTGAGCAAAAGCAGGAAGGCACAATTTGTAAGAAGAATGAAAGAATGTTCCTGGAAGAGGGTACAGAATGTATAAAGTTCCTGTAGAAAGTTAAAGTTAAAAAGGTAAATCCAGTATGCTGCAGCACAAAGTGAGGAATATATTTGAAATCTTGTTAGTATATAAAATGTTCATTTTATACATGTATTTACTCATATATATACAAGTATTTACCAAGTGCCTATTAAGTGCTTTCAAAGAAGCAAGGTAAGGGCACCTGGGTGGCTCAGTCAGTTAAGCATCTCCCATCCACTCAGGTCATGATCCCAGACTCCTGGGATGGAGTCCTGCATCAGGCTCCATGCTCAGTGGGGAGTCTGCTTTTCCCTCTCCCACTACTCCTCTCCCTTGCTCATGTTCTTTTGCACACAGGCTCTCTCTCTCAAATAAATAAATAAATAATTTTTAAAAAAGGCAAAGTAAATCAGTCACAACTATTATGCAGCCATAGGAAAGGAGTTCATGCCATTTGTGACAACTTGATTGGACCTAGACAGTATTATGTATGTTAAGTGAAATAAGTCAGACTGAGAAAGTCAAATAGTACATGATCTCACTTATGTGTGGAATCTAAAACAAACAAACTTAAATGCATAAACAAACAAAAAGCAAAATCAGACCTGTAAAAAAAAAAAAATCAGACCTGTAAGTACAGAGGATGAACTGGTAGTTGCCAAAAGGGAAGGAGGTGAGGAAATGGGTGAAATAAATGGGTGAATGAGAGTTGGAGATACAGGTTTCCAGTTATGGAATGAATAAGTCATGGGAATAAAAAGCACAGCATAAGGAATATAGTCAATGATATTGTAATAGCATATGGTGGCAGATGGTAGCTACAATTGGGGGTGAACATAGCATAATGTGTAAGCTTGTGGAATCACTATAATGTATACCTGAAACTAATGTAATATTGTGTGTCAACTATACTCATAAAATTTTTTTTAGAAAGATCAGTTGCATTCATTCAGTCTATCAAATTAATTGAGTACTTGTGCTTCTCTCTGGTGGGCTAAGAGCTGCTATAATGCTATGTTAGAAGTATATGCACCAGAAATAAAAAAGAAGTATGTGTACCCTGGAGACTTTCCCTTCCTCTATATAGAAGATTCCAGATGACAACAGACTTTTTATTTTTGAAGAAGAGAGGGGCTCTTGTGCCTGGAAAAGAATAATGATCGATTCTGGTGTTTTGTTTAATATTAAATTATTAAGTTTCAAATTCATGAATCCAGTTTTTTAATATTGCTAAGCTAAAAACTCCCAATCATTGTTATTTTATTTTCTAAAAATCCAATGCTTCTTAATAAGATCAATAAAATCTTTAAAAAGAGAGAGAAGGTAATAAAATAATAAATTAATCAGAATTTCCCTAAGCAACCTTATTTACACACTTGACTGATTTAATTCCTTTAAATATATCCAGCAACATTTGTACATTTAATACGCTTAATTTTCTGAAACATTGCAAAGATCTATCACAGCAGACTGATAATTCTCACAAGCAAATCTCTGGTGTTCATGGATTGGAAAGCTTAATATAATTAAGATGGAAATATTACCCAAAGCAACCTATGGATGCAATGTAATCCCCATCAAAATTCCAAAGACCTTTTTCTGCAGAAATGAATAAGCCAATCCTCAAATTCATATGAATTTGTAAGAGGCCCAAATAAACAAAAATAATATTAAAACATAAGAACAAATTTGGAGGACTCATACTTCTTAATTCCAGAACTTACTACAAAGCTATAGTACTCAATAGATTGTAACATTAGACCAAAGATAGACCTATAGACCAATGGAATAGAGTTGAAAGTCTGGAAATAAACCCATACATTTACAAGCAACTGATTTTTCACAAGGGCCAAGAGTATTCAATGAAGAAAGAATAGTCTCCTTAACAAATCATGTTCTAACAACTGGATATGCACAAGTAAAAATAAATAAATAAATAATGAAGTTGAAATCCTTCCTCATACTATATAGAAAAGAATTAACTGCAAACGCATCAGTGACCTGAGTATTAGATTCCAAACCATAAAACTCTTATACAAAAACATGAGGGTAAATCTTTATGACCTAGGATTTGGCAATGGATTCCTAGATAAGACACCAAAAGGACTAGCAACAAAAGAAAAAACAGTTAAATTGAACTTCATCAAGATTAAAAATGTTTGTGCATTAAAGGACATTATTTAAAAAATGAAAAGGCAGCTGCTATGTAATAAAGAATTTATCTAGTCAGTGTCCCAGGTTCCTGACATTGAGCTTCTAAAACCCTTGGAATTTCCTGAGCAACCACATGATTAGAGAATTGGTACTTTGAGCCAACCCTACCCCTGGGAAGAGGGGAGTGTGGGTGGAGGCTGGCAGTGGAGCCAATCATGTAGCCAGTGGTTTAATGAATTAAACCCATATAATCAAACTTCCATTAAAAACTCTAGACTGGGATGCCTGGGTGGCTCAGCAGTTAGTGTCTGCCTTCGGTTCAGGGTGTGATCCTGGAATCCCAGGCTTGGGATCAAGTCCTACATGGGGCTTTCAACATGGAGCCTGCTTCTCCCTCTGCCTGTGCCTCTGCCCCCCTCTCTCTGTGTGTCTCCCATAAATAAGTAAATAAAATATTTAAAAACAAAACAAAACAAAACACCTCTAGACTGAAGCTTAATGGCGCTTCCTGGTTGGTAAATATATTTATGTGCTTGAAAAGTGATGCACTCTGACTATGAGGAGAGAGCACAGCTCTGTGTGCTCTTCCCCTTTATATCTCCCTATTTGGCTCTTACTGACCTACATCTTTTTATTTATTTATTGTTTTAAGGAATCTCTAGACCCAATGTGGGGCTTGAACTCAGGACCCTGAGATAAAGAGTAACATGTTTTATCGACTGAGCCAACTGGGCATCCCATTACCTATATTCTTTATAATAAAAATGGAACTGCAACTATAGTGGTTTCTTGAATTTTGTGTCATTCTTGTGAATTATCAAATGTAGGGATCATGGAAACCCCTACATTTGTAGCCACGTGTTCATGAGTGTAGGTGGCCTGGAGACCTCCAGATACTGAGGCTGGTGTCTGAAGTGGAAACAATATTGGTGGAAACCATGCCTTTAAACCTCTAGTTTCTGGGACACTAGGGTTGCTCAGTGGTTGAGCGTCTGGCTTTGGCTCAGGGCCTGATCCCAGAGTGCTGGGATTGAGTCCTGAATCGGGCTCTTGCATGAAGCCTGCTTCTCCCCCTGCCTATGTCTCTGCCTTTCTCTCTGGGTCTCTTATGAATAAATAAATAAAAATTTTAAAAATAAATAAACCTCTAGTTTCTGATGCTAACTCTGAGTGTTAAATATCAAACTGAATTGTAGTACACCAGTTAGTGTTGCAACAGTTGGAGTTGAAATGGAATAACACCATTGTACAATCCCATTGATATTGAAATATTCAGAATGAGTAAATTCAGACATAGAATGCAGATTGGGGATTGTCAGGGATGAGTGGGGAGCAGATTCTAATGGGTGCTGGTTTTCCTTTAGGGATGATGAAAACATTTTGGAACTAGGTAGAGGTGGTGGTTGTACAACCTGCAAATATACTGCTACTGAATTGTTCACTTTAACATGGTTAATTTTGTGTTATGTAAATTTCACATCAATTTCTTTAATTTTTTTTTATTCTTTAAGATTTTTATTTATATATTCATGAGAGACACAGAGAGAGAGTCAGACAGAGGCAAAGGGAGAAGCAGGCTCCCTGTGGGGAGCCCAATGCGGGACTTGATCCCAGGATCCTGGGATCACAACCTGAGCTGAAGGCAGACACTCAACCACTGAGCCACCCAGGCACCCCTTCCATTCAATTTTTAAAAAGACGAAAGAAGAAAATTGACAAACAAAAGTACTCTAAACCTCTAAACAAGTCTTTTTTTTTTTTTTAAATCTCTAAGTCTTATTTTTTTTTTTTTAATTTATTTATTTATGATAGTCACAGAGAGAGGGGCAGAGGCATAGGCAGAGGGAGAAGCAGGCTCCATGCACTGGGAGCCCGACGTGGGATTCGATTCCGGGTCTCCAGGATCGCGCCCTGGGCCAAAGGCAGGCGCCAAACCGCTGCGCCACCCAGGGATCCCAATCTCTAAGTCTTATACACCTAATATAATAGGCTGAATATTTGTGTTCCACCCCCACCAAATTCTTATATTGAAATGCTAATCCCAGTGCAATTGTATTTAGGAGGTAATTAGGTGATGAGGGTGGAGTCCTCAGGAATGGGATCAGTGTCCTTATAAGAAGAGACTAAAGGACCTATCTAGCCCTCTTTTTTTGTTGTTGTTTTAAATTTTTTTTATTTATTTATGATAGTCACATAGAGAGAGAGAGGCAGAGACACAGGCAGAGGGAGAAGCAGGCTCCATGCACCAGGAGCCTGACGTGGGATTCGATCCCGGGTCTCCAGGATCCCGCCCTGGGCCAAAGGCAGGGCCAAACCGCTGCGCCACCCAGGGATCCCTTTTGTTGTTGTTTTATTTGTTTTTATTGAAGTTCAATTTATCTAGAGTTCTTTTAGCCATGTGAAGACAAATGGAGAAGCAGGTGGGTTGTAACCCAAAGAGGACTCTCACCAGAACCTGACCATGCCGGCATCCTGATCCTGACTTCTAGCCTCTAGAACTGTGAGAAGTAAATTTATATTTTTATAAACCACCTAGTCTATGGTACTTTGTTAGCACAGCCCAAGCTAGGACATTTAATAAATTTAATAAATTAATAGATCAAATCTATAAAAAATAAAATATAAAAAATATATATTATAAATAAATAAATAAATAATAAGTCAAGTCTATAAATATGAAACATCAGGGTTTTTATTCTGGTCCAGATTGTGGGATCTGAATAAATATTTGATGACATTAAGGAATTACAATTAATCTTTATTTTTAAATTTAATTTTACCTTTACATATTTTACTTGTTTATTTGACAGAGAGAAAGAGAGAGAGCACAAGCAGGGGGAACCGGAGAGGGAGAAGCAGGCTCCTCACTGAGCAGGGAGCCCAATGTGGAGCTCCATCCCAGGACTCTGGGATTATGACCTGTGCCAAAGGCAGCTGCTTAACCCACTGAGCCACCCAGGCACCCTTCCAATTAATCTTTAAAGAATTATAACAATACTATGCTTATGATTTTTAAAATCCCTATCTTTTAAAGGTACATGCTGAGATACACATGAAATGATAAACGATGTTCTAGATTTGCTTCAAAATAATACAGGGATGGGGCAGCCCGAGTGGCTCAGTGGTTTAGCGCCACCTTTGGCCCAGGGTGTGATCTTGAAGACCTGGGATCGAGTCCCACGTCAGGCATCCTGCATGGAGCCTGCTTCTCCCTCTGCCTGTCTCTGCCTCTTTCTCTCTGTGTGTCTCTCATGAATAAATAAATAAAATAATAAAAAAATAATAATACAGGGATGGAGGTACATATAAAGCAAGCTGAGAATGGCTAGCTGAAGCTGGATAGTGGATACTGGGTTCAGTCTACTTTTGTTATGTTTGATATTTTCTATTATAAAGAAAAAAAAGGAGAGAAGTCATATGAGAAGAGTGGGAAGAAAAAGAAATAATTATCCTGCTGCTGATAGTGTAGCATTTTATAGATTATGGCATATTTATATGCAGTCATTCAGAAGAGACAGGTGAGCTCCCAACTTTTTCTTAAACCCTTTCCCTGCCAGCCACAAGAGCCCTGCCAGTCTCAAGACCAAGCCAGCCTGACACATTGAAGACAATAAATGTACATCAGAAATAAGTAAAAAAGCTCTCCTTCCCAGCACTGCCCACACTTACCCACAGGCTCTACAGTGATCAGCCCTCTCAAGCTTGGCCTTAAAGCAAAGACAGACTGTAAGGTAGGGACCCCTAACAATACCACCTCTTGGTCCTGTTCTCTTTCTGGCCTATCAAAACATGATTGCTTCCAACTGCTTGCCACATATTTTAGAATTTAAACTACATGTATATCTAGCTGAGGCTTTATTCTCTAGGCAAAGATCTGTAACTTCTTTTATGAGTTTTTTTTTTAAAGATTTTATTTATTTATTCATGACAGACAGAGAGAGAGAGAGAGAGAGAGAGAGAGAGAGGCAGAGACACAGGCAGAGAGAGAAGCAGGCCCCATGCAGGGAGCCTGACATGGGACTGGACCCCTGTCTCCAGGATCCCACCCTGGGCCAAAGGCGGCGCTAAACTGCTGAGCCACCAGGGCTGCCCTGTTTTTGTTTTAAAGTTTAAGGAACAGGGCCAGAAAATGAGGGCTGTTCATTCTAGGTTATAGTTGATAGTTCTATTCAAGTCATATTTCCTCTCATTCACCATTCTGTGTCTGGAGAAGGTTAAATCCTCTCAAAGTCTGTCACAGAATCAAAAAGTATGGGAAACACTGAGTTTCAGGCTTTCAGACTCCCATTTTAAGTTGGTTCATAGTTTCCAATAATCATCAGTTAAGGCTCCGATTTCTCCTGCTTTGTGGTGTCACATGACCATGGAAGTGTGGGAGTGAGCCAAGAGCTAATTTGAGTAATTCCACTTTCCTGACACTGCCTACCCACCACATACCTTTTTCTACACATAGCAACCCCTACCCCTAATCCAGCACATGCACTAATCTTTCACCTTGGTTTTCTCTGGAATTTATCTGGCTTATGAAATATAATTGTACACTTGAAACAAATGGATACAGAAGGGTTAAGTCACTTGCCTGAGGTCAAACCTCAGGTCAGGCTCTGGAGCCTGATGATTATCTGAGGAGTGCAAATTATGGCCATTTGGAAAGGCTGCCTTTGACATATCTGGGTGTGTGTGTTTGTTTTTTCAGCTCCAAGGAACAACATGTTACATGAACACATGTCCTTCGCTGCTGTGCCAGCCCCCTCTGACAGCTCAGTTCCTGAGCCTCCTTTCCTAATTTCAACTCCACCCTCTACCCTCCCTGGGTGGTGCCTGAACGTCAATGCCTGCCTCAGTATATTGCCTTATTTGGTTCTCAGACCCACAGAGAGGTCTGGAAAAGGATCCAGGCCTGAGTAAAAGGATTGCTTATGCAGCTAGGAGATGAGAAATCTATTTTACGGACCCTGCTTAGTGCTCAG
Organism: Vulpes lagopus; assembly: GCF_018345385.1. Taxonomy (NCBI): domain Eukaryota; kingdom Metazoa; phylum Chordata; class Mammalia; order Carnivora; family Canidae; genus Vulpes; species Vulpes lagopus. Next base: position 67,515,752 of record NC_054824.1, read on the forward strand.
GAAATCACAAATAATAGGGAAAGGAGTTTGCTCAAAAGCAACTACAAGGGCAGCCTGGGTGGCTCAGTGGTTTAGCGCCGCCTTCAGCCCAGGGCGGGATCCTGGAGATCCAGGATCGGGTCCCATGTCCGGCTCCCTGCATGGAGCCTGCTTCTCCCCCTGTCTGTGTCTCTGCATCTCTCTCTCTCTCTCATAAATAAATAAATAAAATCTTAAAAAAAAAAAAAAGCAACTACAAGAAAACAACTGAAGAGGGCCAGTAGAGGTTTTGAGATGTCACAATTTCTAATGTGTGCATAATTCTGTGTTTGGAGAGATTTTTCATGTTTTTCAGCTCCTCATGGCTGTCTTTTTCCCCTTCTTTTCTGAGTTTCTAGGGTCTACACACCAATCTCTAGTTTATAGCCAAGGAAATTCACAGGCTTAGAAAGTGCAAAAAATTTTAGGTAGCTGGTACCATAACTGTCGTCATAATTTAGCATATGCTTACGTGTAGCTCTTAAACAGCCTTTTTTTTTTTTTAATTTATGATAGTCATCAGAGAGAGAGAAAGAGGCAGAGACACAGGCAGAGGGAGAAGCAGGCTCCATGCACCGGGAGCCCAACGTGGGATTCGATCCCGGGTCTCCAGGATCGCGCCCTGGGCCAAAGGCAGGCGCTAAACCACTGCACCACCCAGGGATCCCTTAAACAGCCTTTTTAAAGTGGGTTTAGAGGGTCTCTCTCTCTCTCTCTCTCTCTCCCATTCTCATTATTTTGGGGGCACCTGGGTGACTCAGTAGGTTGGGCATTCAACTCTTGACTCTTGTTTTTTGCTTAGGTCATGATCTCGGGGTCTCGTGAGATCAAGCACCATGTTGGGCTGTGTGCTCAGTGGAGAGACTACTTGGGCTTCTCTCTCTCACTCTGCCGCTCCTCTGCCTCTTTCTCAAATAAATAAATCTTTTAATTTTTTTTTTCATTTTTAAGTAATCTCTATACCCAACTTGGGGCTCAAACTCACAACTCAGATCTAGAGTCACATAGCGTCACCCATTGAACCAACCAGGCGCCCCGCCCACTCATTTAATCCTTGAAATTCGCTGAGGTAGATGTTTTCATTATCTCCATTTTATGGATGAAAAGACTGAAACACAAAAAGTTAGATTGCTTACCCAAGGCAAGGCCCTAGAGCTCAGAATTGCCAGAGCCAGGTTTGACCTCTGAGTCAGGATACTAGCCACAGGCCCACCCTGCCTCTGACCCTCTGAGTATCCGGGAATCCTCATTCTATCTAATCCATCATAGATTGATTCCATTCCTCCTGCATCTCTGTCTTTTCTCTCTTAGTTTTATAAGTTTCCAACCATCTGGCTCCTCATTCTCAGTGCCCTTCAGAGTGCTTCTTCTACTGCCTGCTAAATCAGGGAGCCCTCATGGTTTCCTCTCAGTCTCTGTGGGGCACTCCAATCAGATGGGGGAACCACCAAATGTGGGGTGTGTGCGGTGAAGGAATTCACCCAAGGCAAGATAATCTTTTCTTTTTTTTAAGGATTTTATTTATTTATTCATGAAAGACACAGAGAAAGAAAGAGAGAAAGGCAGAGACATAGGCAGAGAGAGAAGCAGGTTCCATGCAGGGAGCCTGACGTGAGACTCAATCCCGGGACTCCAGGATCTCACCCTGGGCTGAAGGCAGATGCTCAACCACTGAGCCACCCAGGCATCCCTACCCAAGGCAAAATAAAAGAGAAATTTATTGACTACTCTGAAAGGGAGCAGCAGGCAGGACAGCAAAGGAGAGATTGCCTGCTCTGAGGCAGTGGTGGTGGGGCCACAGTTATAGGACAGAGTGAGGAAGTATGACAACAAATGGAATTTTCCCTTTTTTGGTAATCTTAGGAACTGTGCCTGGTTGTAATTAGTCAGTTAGGGCCTATGGGTGATTTGAGGTGGGTTACCTAATGGGCCTGTTTGCAGTCAGCCCAGTGGGCACAATGGGCCCTTTTACCTTGTTCAGATTTCCAGTGCTCAAATTTGTTGACCAAAAGTGGCCTTTATAATCTCTTCCTGGCTCTCTGTATGTCAAGCTCCAGGAGGGAGCTTGTCTAGTTTCAGGACCTAAGTTCTTTGCTTTATCATTGGTGGGGTACTTATTCCTTCATGCTTAAAACACATCAAGAGGAGATCCCTGGGTGGCTCGGCGGTTTGGCACCTGCCTTCAGCCAGGGTGTGATCCGGGAGTCCCTGGATTGATTTCTGCATCAGGCTCCCTGCATGGAGCCTGCTTCTGCCTCTGTTTGTGTCTCTGCCTCTCTCTTTCTCTCTCTTGGTGTCTCTCATAAATGAATAAATAAAATCTTAAAAAAAAAAAAAAAAGGAACACATCGAGAGATGCCTGGCTGGCTCAATCAGTGGAGCATGTGACTCTTGATCTCAGGATTTTGGGTTTGAGCCCCATGTTGGGCATAGAGTTTACTTAAAAATATAATAATAATAATAATAATAATAATAATTATTATTATTATTATTTTTAAAGACTTTACTTATTCATAGGGATGCAGAGAGAGAGAGGCAGAGACACAGGCAGAGGGAGAAGCAGGCTCCATGCAGGGAGCCCGATGTGGGACTCGATCCCGGTCTCCAGCATCACGCCCTGGGCCGAAGGTGGGCGCTGAGCCACCCATGAATCCCCCTGTCTATCCTTTAACTTTTGTGTTCCTTACTGACTCCACCATCTAAACTCATTTTCAGACTCCTGTCTTTTCTGTTTCTTGCTACATTCTGTTTCATCCTTGCTTGGAAAACAGCCCAGGAGGTCACCTCTAATTAATTCTAATTTCTGAAAGAAAAGCAGTCTGTTCAGACAGAAGTCAATGAAGGGGGTTTTAACGGCAAAGGAATGTATTCCAGGCCTATTGGGCCACGGTTTCAGGTTTTGTACCACACTAGCAGGTTCGGGGAAGGGCAGCACAGCAGCCTGTGAGACACTTGATAATGACCCTGCTGTAAATGAGGGAGTTCATATCAAGGAGATGAAATGTTTCTCAATAGACTCTGACCATGTTGCTAGGAAGCAGGCACCCAGTACTGGCATATTATGACAAATCTTCAAAGTACCTTAGCAACTGAGACCTTTAATTCTTTTTAAAAAAATATTTTATTTATTTATTCATGAAAGATGGGGAGAGAAAGAGAGAGAGAGAGAGAGAGAGAGAGAGGCAGAGGGAAAAGCAGGCTCCATGCAGGGAGCCCGATCTGGGACTCGATCCTGGGTCTCCAGGATCATGCCCTGGGCTGAAGGCAGGTGCTCAACTGCTGAGCCACCTAGGGGGGCCCCGAGGCTTTTAATTCTAAAGGCAAAGTCATATCAGGAATTCTTGATTGCTGGCTGAGATTCAGCAACTTTTTAGTCTCAAGTTCTTTTGAGTCTCACTGTCACATCTTTCATTTTATAAAATGGGAAAAGAATAAAAAGGTGACCTGAATAAAAAAGGTGTGTGAGAAGTAAAACAACTCTTTGTTTTAAAAATTGGCGACTAGGGACACCTGGGTGGCTCAGCGGTTGAACGTCTGCCTTTGGCTCAGGGCGGGATCCCAGATCTAGGGATTGAGTCCCGCATCAGGCTCCCAGCGAGGAGCCAGCTTCTTCCTCTGCCTAGGTTTCTACCTCTCTGTCTCTCATGAATCAATAAATAAAATATTTTTAAAAAATTGGCAACTAAAGGGAGAGAATTGAACTTTTTTTTTTCATTTGAAAAATTTATTTTACTTATTTTTACTATTTTACCAGTGTGGTGAATATTTGGGAAAGAGCTATCTTTAGATTAACCAATACACTTTAAAAAAATTTGTATTCTGGGATGCGTGGGTGGCTAAGCAGTTGGGCATCTGCCTTTGGTGCAGGGCATGATCCTGGAGTCCTGGGATCAAGTCCCACGTTGGGCTCCCTGGATTGAAACTGCTTCTCTCTCTGCCTATGTCTCTGCCTCGCTCTGTGTGTCTCTCATGAATGAATGAATCAATGAATAAATAAATAAATAATTTGTATTCTTTTTAAAAATTTTTATTTATATCCCATTAATTCACATATAATGTATTGTTGATTGCAGAGGTAGAAATCCGTGATTCATCAGTCTTATATAATACCCAGTGCTCACTTCATCACATGATCTCTGTAATGTTCATCACCCAGTTATCCCATTCCCGCCCCCTTCCCCTCCAGCGACCCTGTTTCCTATGATTAAGAGTCTTTTACGGTTTCTCTCCCTCTCTGATTTTGTCTTTTATTTTTTCCTCTCTTTCCCTAGGATCCTCTGTTTTGCTTCTTAAATTCCACATATAAGTGGGATCATATGATAATTGTCTTTCTCTGATTGACTTATTTCACTTAACATAATATCCTCTAGTTTCAACCACAACATTGCAAATGGCAAGATTTCATTTTTATGATCGCTGAGTAGTATTCCACTGTATATATATAGACTGCATCTTCTTTAACCATTCATCTGTCGATGGACATCTGGGCTCTTTCCATAGTTTGGCTATTGTGGGCATTGCTGCTATAAACATTGGGGTGCAGGTACCCCTTCAGATCACTACATTTGTATCTTTGGGGTAAATACCCAAGAAGTGCAATTGCTGAGTGGTAGGGTAGCTCTATTTTCAACTTTGTGAGCAACCTCCGTACTGTTTTCCAGAGAGGCTGCACCAGCTTGCATTCCCACCAAGGAGGGAATGTAAGAGGGCTCCCCTTTCTCAGCATTGTCAACAACATCTGTTGTTTCCTGACTTGTTCATTTAAGCCATTCTGACTGGTGTGAGGTGGTATCTCACTGCGGTTTTGATTTGTATTTCCCTGATGCCAAATGATATTGAGCATTTTTTTCATGTGTCTATTGGCCATTTATTTGTATCCCTTCTTTGGAGAAATGTCTATTTGTGTCTTCTGCTCATTTCTTGATTGAATTATTTATTCTTCAGGTGTTGAGTTTGATAAATTCTTTATAGATTTTAAGAATCAAACATTTAAGCTCCGTTCTAGTGGAAACTATATTTAGGATAACTACATAACCTTAGTTGATGAGAGAAAGCTCTATTTTATTACGAATACCAGCTAATCAATGTAGAAGTAATGTTAGAAATATAAAACCAGTGGTGCCTGGGTGTTTCAGTTGGTTATGTGTCTGCTTTTGGCTCAGGTCATGATATTAGGGTCTTGGGATTGAGTCCCACGTTGGGCTCCCTGGGCTCCCTGTTTTTCGGGGAGTCTGCTTCTCCCTCTGCATCTCTCCCTCCCACCTGACTCATTCTCTCTCTCTCCCAAATAAATAAAACCTTTAAAAAAATAAATATAAAATCAGCATTTTGCAAGTTCTAATAAAATCAATGTAAGCAAGGATTGTCAACTCGTATTAAAATTAAGAACCTGATCATATTAAATGTTAGTGAGGATATGGAAAAGTTGGGACTCTCATGCAGTGCTGGTGGGAATGTAAAATGTACAATCATTTTGAAAAACAATTTGGCAATTTTTAAAAAAGATTTTATTCATTTATTCATGAGAGACACACAGGAGTGCAATCCTGCTGAGACCTTGATGTAAACTGGATAAGGCCCATGTTGAACTTCTAACCTACAGTACTGTAAGATAATATATTTTGTATTGTTCTAACCTACTACATTTGTGATACTTTATCACAGCAGCAATTGAAAATCAATAGAGTACCCTATAAAAATGTGCCGTTTATTGCATGTCAATTATACCTAAATAAAGCTGTTAAAAATTTAATAGGTGAAGGGTGCCTGGGTGACTCCATTGTCTGCGAAGTGTCTGCCTTCTCCTCAGGTCCTGGGATCCATAGAGCCCCTCACTGGCAGGGAGCTTGCTTCTCCCTCTCTCTCTCTTTCACTCCCCCTGCTTGTGCTCCTTCCTGCTATCTCTGTCGAATAAATGAATACAATCTTAAAAAAAAAAAATGGTTGGGGGCGCCTGGGTGGCTCAGTCAGTTAAGCATCTGCCTTCGGCTCAGGTCATGATCTCAGAGTCCTAGGATGGAGTCCCAAGTGGGGCACCCTGCTCAGTAGGGAGTCTGCTTCTCCCTCTCCCTCTGCTCCTCTGCTTGTACTCTCTCTCTTTCTCTCTCTGTCAAAATCTAAAAAATAAAATAAATAAAAAAATAAATGATTGAACGAGAACTGGATGCACTAATAGCGTCAGTTAATACCATATTGGTTCATTTTTAGTCTCAGATTGGAGATGAAGTAGACGTAATCATATTGTGAGAGAATCAGACTGTCATTCCCCTGAGATTGGTGAATTTTAGCATCAGTTGTGGGTCTAGATATTAGGTGTCTTTTGATGATATAGTATGAATAGACAACACTACTTAAACTGTAGTCTAGCCAAATGTTTAAATTGAGTTTCTTCCACCTTTAGATACAACTTTTTTTTTTTTTTTTTAAGATTTTATTTATTCATTCACGAGAGACAGAGAGAAAGGCAGAGACACAGGCAGAGGGAGAAGCAGGCTCTGTGCAGGGAGCCTGACGTGGGATTTGATCCTAGGTCTCCAGGATCAGGCCCTGGGCTGAAGGTGGTGCTAAACCACTGAGCCACCTGTGCTGCCCTTTCTTCTTCTTCTTCTTCTTCTTCTTCTTCTTCTTCTTCTTCTTCTTTCTTCTTCTTCTTCTTCTTCTTCTTCTTCTTCTTCTTCTTCTTCTTCTTCTTCTTCTTCTTCTTTTTTTTTTTTAATAAGCTCTATGCCCAATGTGGGGCTTGAACTCAATGACTCTGAGTCAAGAGCTGGCTCTACCAGCTGAGCCAGCGTGGTGCCCCTAGATACAACTTTTAATTTACTGTAAACACAAGGTGCAAGATAAACACTGGCACAAGGAAGTAGACAGAGAAATCAGAAAGTAGAACATTCTGGAGGACACTGAGCCTGTTCTCTCTGAAAGTCAACTTCATGACAAACGGAGAAGAAGCCGTTAAGGGTTGTAACAGCCAGATCAATGAACAGTACTGCACCCATCCCAGTTTCTACAAATTTACTCTCTGAGAAGGACAATTTGGGGGAAATTTGAATTTAGTTTGGATATTAGATAAAATAAAAGTTTCAAGTGTGAAGAGGAAAAGATTGGTGACTGAAAAACAGTTGCAAAATAATATAAAGGAGATATATTTTTTAAAGATTTTATTTATTTATTTATGAGAGACAGAGAGAGAGGCAGAGGCAGAGGGAGAAGCAGGCTCCATACAGGACTCGATCCTGGGACTCCAGGATCACGCCCTGGGCTGAAGGCAGGCGCTCAACCGCTGAGCCACCCAGGCATCCCACTAACAATATCTTTAAAGGAATATTCAGATTATACGAGACAACAGGTAATACAGATAAAGCACTTGGACTATGTTAGGTACATCTATGGCTACTTCACCAGGTCTACCACTATGATCATAACTAACATTTATTAAGGGTCCACAAGGGTGCCCCCTCTACTTTTAATTGCTTTGTCTGTATTCATTCAGGGGTTTTCAAACCTTTTGGATGGTGACTCACAGTAACATTTTACAAAGCAATGCAGCACATTCATACGTATGTACTTTTAGGCCATATACAATGGAAACAAAAGCTCTCAGAAAACATAACCTTCCCCTACTATGTGTGATGCATTCTAAAATCATTTTTAAAAATGTATTCTGATTTTACTTCGTTAAAAAAATGCTGGTTAGGGACGCCTGGGCAGGGAGTCCTGGGATCAAGTCCCACATTGGGCTCCCTGCAAGGAACCTGCCTCTCCCTCTGTCTGTCTCTGCCTCTCTCTGTGTGTCTTTCATTAATAAATAAATAAATAAAATATTTTTTTAAAATGCTGGTTAACACATTAAATTCATTTCATGATCTACTAACGGGTCATGACCTACAGTTTGAAAAACCCTTTTAACTCATTTAATACACACAGACATACATAAATTCCTGTGTAGTAGGAACTGTTTTTATACCCGTTTTTCAGAAGAGGAAATTCTGGCACAGAGAGGTAAAATAACTTGCCTAAGCACACACGGCTAAGGATGAAGTGGGGGAACAAGAATTCTAATCCAGGGAGTCAGGCCCAAAGCCTGTCCTTTGAACCAATCTCTTACATTCCTCTCATCCCATCAGACACATGGTGAGAAACGAGTATCTGCTGTTACATGTCTCTGATTCTCCAAACAAGTGATTCACGTAATATTTGAACAGAGTGCTCTGTAAAGGGTATTGGTGTATTATTCACGGTTATACAGATTTAGGAAGCATATTTTCTGACTTTTGCATTTTGTGATGAATAAGAGTTCTGTATGAAGAGCATAGATTTCAAAGTTAGATAATTCTGGGTTCACACAGTGACTCCACAGCAGGGGCAGATTCAGATTTGGTGGGGACTAAAGTGTAAATGATATTGAAAGCTCCTTTTAAGGAGAAGAATAAAGCTTATGGATACAGAATTAGGTGCAGTGTCTGGAAGGAGCTCCATGTAAGAGAGGGTACCTTCAGTCTCCTTAGTTTCATTAGCTTCCTGTTTAATTTGCCTGTGTCTGCCCCTCATTGGCCCTATCTTTCTGACACTCAGTTTTTAGGTCTCTGAAATAGGGTTAACAATGCTTGTTTCTTATGGATGCCAGAAGATTCGCTGGAGGCCCTAACACAATGTTTATGAGTAGGTATGCAATAACTGATTATTAACAATAATATAATAATAATGATTTAAAAAATAGGGCAACCCTCTAGGGTTCCCTCCCTCTTTGGGAGCTTTGTACTCTGTCATTCAATAAACTTTACTATTGCTCAATAAACCTTGCTTTGCTGCTGACCAAAGGGGGGGGGGGGGAGAAAAGAAAAAAGAAAAAAAACTAGAATATTTCAACTAAAAGCCAGTTTCTAACCAGGGTTTTGAAATTAAAAACATGATGTGGAGAAAATTAGTTTGTCAGTTCATTTAAGCCTCAGCTCTGCAACTCGGCTCTCCCTGGAGTCCAATTATTCTGGTTTCTCTAAAGAGAAGTCTAAGTAAGAATAAGAAAACAGGGCGTCTAAAAACAAAGGCAGATAGAGTATCATGGGAGAAAGTCATCTGTAGGGGCCCCCAAAGGCCAGATTTCCACTGTGTGGATGTCAACAAGAAGAAAAGATATTTAACCATTTTAAGTCTTTCTCAATCAGCTGAAAAATGGTAGACTTCAAGGTATACTTTGCTATTGAGAGAGGAGGAAGCTGGATAGACCCCATCCTGGTCTGTATCAAGTTTTAGCCACTAGCAGACAGATACTTTGTGCTTGTTGTTCAGTTGTGTCCTGAAGGATTATCATAAACCAAGAGGCTTCTGGAGCTGGCTTCCTGCCCCCCTGGAGAACGAGCAGTATTTGAAGAAAAGCATGAGGTCACTTTGCCTTCAACTTGCATCTTCCCAGGGTTTGAGATTCTAAACAACAACAACAACAACAACAAAACTATGTTAATACAGAGTTACATGAAAATAAAATATAATGGGAGTCTTTCTCAACCATGCAGCTTCTCTTGGCTATCTGTGGGTTTTTTGTTTGGGGTGATCATGCTGTTTCATTTAGGTAATACACCATAAATGGGGATAGGTGGGAAGAGAAAGGTCAGAAGATGGTAGGAGGTAATTAGATTAATTAGATAATTAAGGGCAGATATGTGGGTGATGATTAACTTTCTTGCTAGCTACATTTAGGCACAAGTACATGTTTTATTTTCCTTAATGTTTACAAATGACTCATACTCTCTGTGATTCAACAATCACAAAATCTTCACATTTTCCTCCAAAAATTTCTCTGTGTAATGCCGGAGATCAAAGGGCCCTTCTTTTTCTACTCTCTGGCAAAATGATTTTTTTTCTCCTTCTGCCATATCTGTTTATTGCCTAAAGACATCAGGCAGTTCTGGATACATCGATTATCTCCAAACCTGTATTTCTCTAGATTCTCAATATCCACAGTACTGCATCAGGAGGCTCCTTTGGAATATCAACTCATGGCTTTTGTCCCCAGGATATTTTTTTCTGCATGGCCTTTTTGCCCATTTGGTGAACTAAATCTTTGTTGTCTCAATTCAGGGCAGGGTGGACCCAGCAGAAAGAGGAATCTCTTTCTGGGGCTTGGGAGCTAGGACCCTGTGGGAAACAAAAAAGACTCATGTGAAAAGACAACACTCAAGGTTTGGAAGAGTCTACTCAACCTCTAGGTGAGATCCTCTAGGTGAGATGGGTGACCTCAGTGGTGGTTGTTAGGCATAATTTCATACAAAGAGGCTGGGTGGCCACCCTCAGGCCACTCTCAGGGACTGCTGCTTTAATAATTTCCCGTGATCACTTTGGATAAAGCCTGGAAAAACAATTTAAATGTGTGAGGAGAATGAAGGAGAGTATTCAGATCCTTTTAATAAACTAGTATTCACGAGGACTGTAAACTCTTGGAACGTTTCGGCTGGAGAGCACAACAAGAAATGTGCAGGAGCAGAAAGCCACCCTCCCCTGTGTCTTGTCATCACAGCAGTCTCTGGATAGTAGATACAACTCAGGGGGAAGGCTGGGGTGTAGAATGACCCTAACATATCTAATTGCAATCTGTGATAATTGCTACTCAGGTGAAACACAGAAAACTGTGCACACAGGTCTGAGGGAAAAGGGAAGGTGCTTTTGCTGAGATCTGAAGGGTGAGTTAGAGATAACGAGGTGTTTGTGAAGGGAGAAAGCAAATATAATCTCTGGGCTGGCATTTACTTGGTGAGCCACCCATAACCATTTATGAAATGTTGTCATAAGGAAAAGAGCAACAAAACAAAGAGGAGGGAGTGGTTGGTAGTGGTGAACACTGCAGAGAGGTCAAGCAATGTGAAGACCACTGGATTTAAAGAATACAGAAGACATTGGTGTTGACTTTGACATCTCAGCAGATGGCAGGGGGAAAAACAAAATTGCAGGAGGCTGAGACATGTGTGGGAGATGTAGAACTAAGGATGGTAAACAGAGACAACTCTAATGAAATTTGGCTGTGAAAGGAATGGTAAAGGGCAGTAGGTGGGAGACAGATATGGGGTCAAAGGAAGGGGCTGTTAAGTTGGGGAGCCTTTGAACATGCATACACATTGCTAGGAAGCAGCAAGAAGAGCTGGTTAGGAGAGAGGGGATGGAGTTGGGGGCGGACACTTAGTAGCAAAGGATCCCTAAGGAACTAGAAGTGACATAAGCCAAAGCCCTGGAGGAAATTGCCTTAATTTAGAAGAGAAAAGGTTGAGGGCTTGGGTGTCTGTAGATTTGGTGGCAGAAGGTGAGGGAGCTGTCTAATGGTCCCTGAAAAGTGGGAAGTGATAGAATCTGCTAATTGGGATGGGTTGGTGGGTGGGAAGGTTAGCAAAATCAAAGAATTGAAGAAGGTAAAAAAGATTCAAAATAGCTAGTAGAGTGGGTACAAATTTCAGATGCACACAAACCCCCTTCTATTTCAGTACTTTTACTCCTATTTTGAGCTGTCATTCCTCTAGGTGGCAGATGCTTCATCTCAGTCAATTTAAGCAGGGCTGACAGGAGGTCGGTTTCAAGCTTAGAGAAGGGATATGGGCTGAAAACATCAATTTGGATTTCATCAGAACATGGTTTGCCCAGGAGTCATTGACATATTTCAGGGAGAGAAAAGAGGAGAAAGAGCCAGACTTGGAAAAACTCTAATATCTAAAGGCTGAGTAGAGGAAGAAGAATCAGCAGAGGAGATGGCAGAGGTAGGAAGCAAAGCAGAAGAACGTCATATCTCAGAGCTAAGGGAAGTGAATATTTTAAGTAAGTGAAATAAGAGGTCAACTAGGATTAGGATTATAAAATATCTGTGGGTGTCACGTCTTCTTTCTTTGAGATTGGGCACACACAAAAAAGTGATAAGATATATAGTAACCACAATGCCCACTCTTTATTGAGTCCCAGCCCCTGATTATATCATTCAACCAACCAATCAGTCATATTTACCAGAACACATCATATGCCAAACTGTGCTAAGGACGTGTTTCCTCTCATGCTCATCAAGGCTCCTCAACCATTCTTGTGGCCACACATTAAAAAAGCAATAATATTTGGGGCACCTGAGTGGCTCAGTCGGCTAAGAATCTGCTTTTGGCTTTGTCTTGGGCCCTGATCTTGGGGTCCTGGGACCATCCCCCCTCCCACAACTACATTAGGCTCTGTGCTCAGTTAGAAGTCTGCTTCTCCCTCTCCCTTTGCCCCTACTCCCCTCATGCTCTCTCCTTCTCTCTCTCTCAAATAAATAAATAAAAATCTTAAAAAGTAAAACAATAATATTTGCACATCTCTTGTGGTAAATGGATGATGAGGCTTCCAAGGCCGCCTGGGTCCCTTTGGCTACACTGAAGGCTGGGAAATGGGTATTGCCATCACCCCTTGCCTGCCTCTGATCAAGGTCTTTCTTTCTTTCTTTTTTAAAAGGTTTTATTTATTTATTTGAGAGAGCATGAGTCAGAGAGTGAGCACACCTGCACATGAGCAGGAAGAGGGGCAGAGGAGAAGCAGGCTCCCCACTGAGCCCCTGGCCCAATGCCTCCAGGGCTCCTTCCCCGAACTCTAGTATCAGGATCTGAGCTGAAGGCAGATGCTTAACCAACTAAGCGACCCAGGGTCCCCTGATCAAGGTTTTTCTTGTTCTTATAGTGAATATGATGGTAGAGAAGCTTTATTGTTGTGAGGGCAGAACTGGGAACCACCCGGAATAAAAGCTGCCAGTGGTCATTATGAGGATTAGTCAGAGCTTTGGAGAATGAGGGAGGTTTCAAAAGCTAGAGGTTTTAAAAAAAAAAAAGCTACATTGGATTGTTCAGCTTTCAGTAATGAGGAAGGGATGGAGAGAGAGAGAGAGTAGGGGAGAGAGAGGGAGAGGGAAATAAGCTTATTCCAAAAATTAGGAACATTAAGACTTGAGGGTCTTGAAGCAATCTGAGATTCAGCCTTAGCAGTTAGGAGGTGAACACACTTGTGAGTTTCTGTTTGGCACAGATAGTGCCAATAGTGAGCTCACTATTGAAAAGAACCCCCTGGGATCCCTGGGTGGCACAGCGGTTTAGCACCTGCCTTTGGCCCAGGGCGCGATCCTGGAGACCCGGGATTGAATCCCATGTCGGGCTCCCAGTGCGTGGAGCCTGCCTCTCTCTCTCTCTCTCTCTCTCTCTCTGTGACTATCATAAAAAAAAAAATAATAATGAAAAGAACCCCCTTTAGATGAATTCATTTTGGTATATTGGTCATTGGAACTTTATATAACCCTAAAAAAATGAGGCAGTTTTATTTGTCCTGATGTAAAATGATTTCCAAGATGTATTTTTCAGTGAAAAAGCATAAGGTGCAAACCAGTGTGTTTAGAATGTTATTTTCAAAAAAGGATATATATGAATGTGTTTGCATATGTAAAAACTATGGAAAGATACACAAGAAACGGACAACAAAGATGACCCATGGGGAGGGAGGAGAGCATGGTGACCAGAGATGAAGGTGGGGCATTTTCATTGTGTACTCTTTTGTATTTTGTACAAAGTATTATTTATTTAATAAATAAAATTTTATTTAATTTTAATTTATTTAATTTAATTTTATTTAATAAATAAAATATTAAATACATTAAGTAGATAAATACATTAAAAGATGCCTTTGGTGAGTCATTTTGCAAGGTTCATTTGTAATACAAACAGCCACTCCCTCATTTGCTTTGGAAATGTTGACATTTGTATTCTGGATTTTCTTAAAGCATGAAATACCAGAGTCTATAAACCACACCCTGAGTGTTCTAAATTTGAGGTCAACTGACAAAACTAGCCATGCAAGTGTGACTTTCCAAAAGACCAAACATTGCCAAGAGAGGCAGAATGAGTAGCAGGGGGCTTAATGTACGCCTGGCTTGTGAGAATGTCAGAGCGGCAGGCGAAGAGAGTTGGAACAATATCCTTTCTTTATAAATAGGGAAATTAAGGCTTGAACAGGAAGAGACTTGCCTGATGAAGAGATCATGCCATTCGTGTAAATAAGGGAAAGAAATGACTCTATATGCATATGTGAATAAAGAACTCTGGAAGGAGGGGCCCTGGCTAGCTCAGTCTAAAGATCATGTGACTCTTGATCTCAGGGTTGCCCTGTGTTGGGTGTAGAGATTATTAAAAATGAATGAATGAATGAATGAATGAGTAAATGAATTTAAAAAAAGAACACTTGGGGTACCTGGGTGGCTCAGTGGTTAAGCATCCAACTCTTGATTTCAGCTCAGGTCTTGATCTCAGGGTGGTGAGTTTGAGCTCCACGTTGGGCTCTGCACTGGTTGTAGAGCCTACTTAAAAAAAAAGAGAGAACTCTGGAAAAAAATACAAAACACTAATAACAATGGCTAACAATGTGGAAATGGAAAGTAAGGTGCATGGGAGACAGAGGTAGGAATGAGACTTTCACTTTGAAATGTGTATAATCTTTGATCTATTTTTTGAACAATACAACCCCATTTTATTTTATTTTTAAAGATTTTATTTATTTATTTATTCTACAAAGAGGAGAGGGCAGAGGGAGAAGAGATTAAGAATCCCAGGCAGACTCCATGAGACACAGAGCTCTATCTCACGACCCTGAGATCATGACCTGAGTGGAAACCAAGAGTCTGATACTCAACCAATTGAGCCACCCAGAAGCTCCCACCTTATTTTAAAACTTTATAAGGAGAGATGGGCCATGACATCTACATGACTTAAAATTCAGTTTTCAAGGTAGACGTCATGAAGCTATGGCCTCAGAGATAAATGAAGAATCTGGCGCTGAAACCATGGGTCAAATCCTGCTGCTTCAAATGCCAATGACTGTGATGGTCTGAATTATTTTATCATATTGCAGTTTCTTTGAGATTGTATGGGCCACTAGTTAGTTTAGATCTCATTTTTGATAATAGACATATTTGTCAGAATTGTGCAATGACAGCCCATTGAAAGTCTGTGGATTCAGTCATATGGAGAGAGGCACCAAAAAGCAGGAGAAAGATCAATGGACAGGAAGTCAGGAAACCTGGCTCTAACTGAACTTTGCAATTTAATGTACCCATGATTTTGGGCAACTTAATTCCTGTCCGTAGGCCCAATTCCATCTGTAAAATGGAAGGATTAGTTGAGGTGATCTCTAGGTTCCCTTTTAGCTTGGATGTTGGATTCTAAAACATTTGTTAGCAATTGAGAACCAAAGGGGAATTTATGAGATCATATTTCAAAGCCAGGAGGTGGTAACAGGCTGTTGGGTCTCCTTTTGCTCCTTTGGTCAGAAGCTACACAAGAACTAGCAGGTGATCCTGGCCCATCTCTCATATATCTCATATAACCCTCTCCCCCCCCACACATACCCTGGTGGTAACTATCTAGTTCTGTGTTCCTCAAAGCACTAGTTTAGGGAAATGTTAACTAGTGCTCCAAGAAGCATCTCAGATACATCTATGGATTCCTTTACAATAAACGTTCCTAATGGAAAGTCACAATGCTATTAAATGTCCTGAGAAGGCCTGCCGTAAAGAAACTCATATCATTATACTTAACCCAGTTTCAAACTTATGGATATAGAACATTTTAGTATGTTCTCTCTATTATGGAACAAATGGGCTTATCTATTTGGAACAAATGGGATTCACATGCCTCCACTTTTAGGGAATGTATGACATCAGCTATCAGTTGGCAGTTTGGACAGTTCTGGGCCCTTGGCAAATATGGAAAATTTAGTGCATTCCTAAGGGAGCCTGGGAATCTTAAGATTCTAGCAGCCCCCCACCCAACCAGTTAAAAGAAAACCTTTCAATAATGGGAGCCTCAGGAACTCCCTTGTTTCACAGGAAGTTTCCCATCTAAACACAATGAAGTCAGTGACATCCCTTTCACTTCTGGTTTTGATTTATTTTTGCTTTAGGGATTGCTTCTTGGCCTTTTGGCTAAGATCAAGTATATTTTTACTTTGGGTAACCTGTTTTATTTTATTTTCTTTTTTTTTAAGACTATTTATTCATGAGAGACACAGAGAGGCAGAGACAGAGACAGAGACAGAGGGAGAAGCAGGCTCCCTGCAGAGAGCCCGATGCGGGACTTGATCCCAGGACCCTGGGATCACATCCTGAGCCAAAGGCATATGCTCAACTGCTAAGCCACCCAGGCATCCCAAGGAACTCGTTTTCATTACTCTTTTTGTTCTGCAGAACAGAACTTTCCTTGCTCCATAAGGTCGTATAATTTCTTCCCTCCTAATATTTCATACCAAAGGTTAGGTGGGAAAAGTTTATGCATCATTTGGTTACTGAACCCGCCATGCTTCACATCCTTCATTTGTTTTTGAGATTTTTCACCCTCAGTCCCCCAAAAAACATAGATTCATTATCACACACACACACACACACACACACACACACACTTGGAAAAAAATGATTTAAAATCTGTATTTCTTAAGACTTCACAATTATTTTGGTCCCATCTTTAAGTAGTTTAGAGAAAATAAAAACCTCTAAGCAGGCAAAATCATATGATCAAAACTATTATTGTACTATGCGTTGGCATAGTTGTAAGTCTGCACCCAATAAACAATATGAAAAGCTAATGGTTGCCTTTATTTTTTAGATTTTATTTATTTATTCATTCATGAGAGACACAGGGACACAGGCAGAGGGAGAAGCAGGCTCCATGCAGGGAGCCCGACGTGGGACTTGATCCCCGGTCTTCAGGATCACACCCTGGGCCAAAGGGAGGCGCTAAACCGCAGAGCCATCCAGGCTGCCCTAATGGTTGCCTTTAGTGCTTTCTTTTTTTTTTTTTTTTTTCTTTCTTTTTTTTTTCTTTAGTGCTTTCTTTATTGAGATTTTCAGGTTTGTAGCCTAAGCATTGGGCTAAAAAGACCAGTAAGACAGCTGTGGCAGGCCCAGTCAATTATACTAATGCTTCTGAAGCAGCTGCAAATAAATTCTCCTCCTGGCCAGGCATGGTTATTGGCAGTTACCAGAGCATATATGCTGTGTGAGCTCTGCACTCTTCTGCTCTCCTAGGACTGTGGGAAAGAGATGGAGATGAGAAGGCAGCTGGATGGGGCTGGAGCAGGTGCCCACTGACTCTCCCAATATTTATCTATTTATTTATTTTTTAAGATTTTATTTATTTGTAAGAGAGAGCATGCATGCAAGCAAGGGGGATGGGTAGAGGGGGAGGGAAAAGCAGACTCCCCACTGAGCAGGAAACCCCATGCAGCAGGACTCGGGACCCTATCCCAGGACCCTGGGTTCATGACCCAAGCCAAAGGTAGATGCTTAACCGACTGAGTCACCCTGGCACCATGACCCTTTCAATATTTAAATATTATGGTTGATATTGAAAGGGGATGGCTATGAAATTGAGTGGGAGGGGAACACTAATGAGAAAATAAAACCATAGTGGGAGAGACCACTTAGGAGGATGGTTAATTTCAGGGTTAACTTGGCTAGGCTATGGGGTTCAATTTGGCCACAAATACTAGTCTATATGTTGCTATGAATGTATATTTTAGATGTGATTAACACTTATAATCCTTTGACTTTAAATTAAGCAGATTACCTTCCATAAGGTAAGTGGGTCTCATCGAGTCAGTTGAAGGCCTTTCAAGCAAAGGCTGAGGTGTCCCAAGGAAGAAGGCTGAGGTGTCCCATCTTGATTCTGCCTCAAGATGACAACATAGGGGCAGCCCGGGTGGCTCAGCAGTTTAGCGCCTGCCTTCAGCCCAGGGCGTGATCCTGGAGACCCGGGATCAAGTTCTGCATCAGACTCCCTGCATGCAGCCTGCTTCTCCCTATGTGTCTCTGCCTCTCTTCTTTCTCTCTCTCTCTCTCTCTCTCTCTCTCTCTCTCTGTCTCTCATGAATAAATAAATAAAATCTTTAAAAAAAAAAAAGATGACAACATAGAAATCCTGCCTGAGTTTCCAGCCTACTGGCCTACCCTGTGGACTTCAGACTCAAGACTGAAGCATCAACTCTTGCCTGGGTTTCCTGCCTGCCAGCCTGCCCTACCAGTTTAGGACTTGCCAGCCCCCACAATCATATGAGCCAGTTCCTTAAAACAAATCTTTCTATCCTATTTCTCCGGTTACTCTGGAGAACTCTAATACAGAGAGCTCCACGAAGGATGACCCTAGAGAAAAAACTGGAGCTGATAGACTGAGTTTGACCATAATCTGAAAAAAGTTTTCCAGTTTTGACAAGAGAGATTGCAGACTAAATTAGTGATACATTTTTTTAATTTTTATTTTTTTTTGAGAGAGAATGAGTGCACAGGTGGTGGGTGGGAGGGAGATGTGAGGGCAGAGGAGAGCGAGAATCTTAAGTAGGCTCTATGCCCAGAATGAAGCCTGAGGTGGGACTTGATCTTAGAACCCTGAGAATCATGACCTGAGCCAAAATCAAGAGTTGGATGCCTAACTGGCTGAGCTACCCAGGTGGCCTGATGATAAATATTTTAAAACAAAACTGAGCAAAGGAAAAAAACTGAGGCAATTATTAATTTTAGGGAAAACAAAAAATGGCCCAAGAAGGCAAGTAACTATTCTGTCTTGTTTGGTTTAGTTGTAAACACTGAATATTGACTTAAGGAGAAAAGCAGTGGTGAAAGTCCTCACTTTCACTGTGAAAATTAAAAAATTTTAAAAAGACTGAAAATTTCAGAATCAGCAATGTTATTTAGAAGCAAGGAGGTAAAAAGCAGAAGAAGCAACTATGTGTTGAAAACAACTGCTTATTATTATTATTTTTAAAGATTTACTTATTTGAGAGAGAGTGAGTGAGAGTGTGTGTGCACAGGGGGAGGGGCAGAGGGAGAGGGAGAGAGAGGAAACTCAAGCAGAGTTTGAGTGCAGAGCCCAATGCAGGGCTCAATCCCAGGCCCCTGAGATCATGACCTGAGCCTAAACCAAGATTGGATGTTCAACTGACTGAACCATCCACGTGCCCAAAAGTAGCTGCCTCTGCTGAGTGAACCTGGTAGGAGTGGATGGGGCAAGGAATTGCTGTTAACATAAGTCTTGTAGATCATTTTTCCCCCCAGGTCTATATGTGTATTGCTTTGATAAAAATAAACTAAATTAAAAGTTATGTGGGTACAATGTGGAACATTTTGAAAGAGAAATGTATGAAGAAGAAAATAATAGTCATTCATAACTCTTTCACTCACAGAAAGCAACAATGTACATTTTACAGGAGTAGGATTATTGAATGAATCTGAGACTTGGGACACCTGGGTGGCTCAGTTGGTTAAGCATCTGCCTTTGATTCAGGTTCTGATCCCAGGGTCCTAGGATGGAGTCTGGCATTGTCCCCGCCCCCCTCAGTGGGGAGCCTGCTCCTCCCTGTCCCTCTGCCTGCTGCTCCCCTGCTTGTGCTCTCTCTCTGACAAATAAATATTTTTAAAATATGTAAATGAATTTGAGATTAAATCGTCAGAGCTTGCGGTTTACCAAATATCACAACTTAGATGTAAATGAATAAGAACAGTATAATACTGTGTGATATTGTAGGTATAATTACACACAGTATAATCATACACCATATAATCCCCATTTGTTGATATATGTATTAGAAAGTAGCCTGGAGGTGGGGTGCCTGGGTGGCCCAGTTGGTTAAGTGTCTGCCTTTGGCTTGGGTCATGATCCTGGGGTCCTAGGATTGAGTCTTGCTGAGCAGGGAGCCTGCTTCTCCCTTTCCCTCTGCCTGCCACTCCCCCCTGCTTGTGCTTTCTTTTGGCCAAATAAATAAAATCTTAAAAAAAAAAAAAAAGTAGTCTGGAGGGATAGTCACACCAAAATGTGACTTGGTAGTGAGTAGGGTGGGCAAACAAGGTGAATGCACAATATAAGGAGGCACTCACCTCATGGTCGTGTAAAGAAGTTGCTGAACTTGAGCCTAGGTGCCTCACTTGCCTCACTCGAGTCTGGCCATGGTCGGGACATAGGGCTGCTGGATCATGGGCACTTACTCCATATTTTTCACTTGGGTGTATGTTCAAGTTCCTTCCTACTCCAAATGTGGTACATGGACCTCCAGCATTAACATCATCTGGGAGCTTGTTTGAAATGCAGACTCTTAGCTCTGCCCAGACCTTCTAAATTAGAATCTGTATTTTAATCGAATCGTCGGGGATTTGTGTGCTTGTTAACATTGGAGCAACCCTGGGCTAGCAGGCACCAAGAACAGTTCCTGTCTTCTTACTAAAGGAGTATTCAGAGGCACATTGACAGGCAAGGTGAGACATACTGACAGGCGATAAGATGCCTATTCTTCAGAGGATTGTGGTCTTTGACTAGAGGATGAGCTTTAGCCAGTGAAGCAATTGCAGATCAACCTGATGGATGAGAAACAGGTGAATTGCTTGGGACAAAGAACAATTTGGGGCAACTTTTATTTTATTTTAATGACTTATTTATTAAATATTTTATTCATTTATTCATGAGAGACACACAGAGAGAGGCAAAGACATAGGCAGAGGGAGAAGCAGGCTCCAAGCCTGATGTGGGACTCGATCCCAGGACCCCAGGATCGGGACCTGAGCCAAAGGCGGATGCTCAACCACTGAGCTACCCAGGTGCCCTATTTATTTATTTTTTGAGAAAGGTGAGGGAGATGGGGCAGCCTGGGTGGCTCAGTGGTTTAGCACCGCCTTCAGCCCAGGAAGTGATCCTGGAGACCCGGGATCGAGTCCCACATCGGGCTCCCTGCATGGAGCCTGCTTCTCCCTCTGCCTGTATCTCTGCCGCACTCTCTCATTAATAAATAAATAAATAAAATCTTTTTTTTTTTTTTTTTAAAGTAAGGGACAGAGAGTTCACTTGCTCTCACTAGGGTTGGGGAGGGGCAAAGGGAGAGGGGGAGAGAATCTCAAGCAGACTCCCTGCTGTGAGCAGAGCCTGAGGCAGGGCTCATCTCCTTGACCCTGAGATCCTCACCTGAGCGGAAACCAAGAGTCTGATGCTCAATTGAGGGAGCAATCTGGCACCCCTGGGGCAACTTTTAAACAGAAGGAAAAGATTAGTCAGTCTGAAACTGGGGAAAAGAGCAAGACAAAAGTGTTAGTATTTGTAGCACCTGTAGCACCTGGCTGGCTTAGTTGGCAGAGCATGCTACTCTTGATCTTGGGGTTGTAAGTTTGAGCCCCTGCTTTGAGCATAGAGCTTACCTTAAAAAAAAGTGCTAATATTCTGACCAAGTAATTCAAATCCATGGGGATGAAGAATAACTTAGTATACTATAAGGTTGTTGGTTTTCCAACAGCTTTTAAAGATATCTGTTATAGAACCGAGAATCTTGCGGGGTGCCTGGTTGACTCAGTTGGTAGATCATGTGACTCGTGATCTGGAAGTTGTAAGTTCGAGCTCACTCCTTTGGGTGTAGCAATTACTTAAAAATAAAATCTTAAAAACAAAACCAAAACCAAAATGGAGGTCTCTTGCTGCAGCAACAGGAGTGGGTGCATCAGCCACAGGGCTCGAAGGGGAATTTCATGGATCGCTTTAAGAAAATGGCAGACAAGCCAGGCATGGGGGAAATTGCCCCCAAGCTGAAGATGGACCCAAGAGATGGTTGAGTGGAGAAGTGGAGTGAAATTTCCTAAGAACCTTTAGGATTCTCCACCCCCAGTCATCTTCAAGACACCTCAGTCCTGACGTGGAGGAAGAAGAATCACCTGCAAGATGGACGTAAGTGCATGGTGAACCCGGGCATTCTGTGCTGATCCCACTGGCCTGTGGGTCTCTCAGGGGACTCCCAATCAGACTGCTAAATTCTCCACCTTGCCCTGGGTTATTACAGGAAATTATTTGTATGGTGAATGAAAATAACATGTACTTTGTGGCAAAAAGATGTCAGAAAACCAAAACCAAAACCTAAAACAAAACCCCCCAAAATAAAACCCCAAACTGAGAATCTTGAATAGGTGGATTGTATTGTAGTTATAATTATATGAGGGCAGAGATAATACAGAATAGAAAATAAAAAAGGATGTTCCCATTAACCAGAAGTCAATTAATATGGGTCCTGTAGGGGCACCTGGATGGAACTCCTGGAGAAGCATGTGACTCTTGATCTTGGGGTCTTGAGTTCAAGCTCCATGTTCAGTGTAGGGCTTCCTAAAGAAAATAAATAAAATAAAAAAATAAAGCATCCTGCAATATGCCATTCTGCACTTAGATTAGGAAGTTAGATTAAGGGGCAACTGGGTAGCTCAGTGGTTGAGTGTCTGCCTTTGGCTCAGATCATGATCCTGGGGACCCGGGATTGAGTCCCGTATCGGGCTCCCTGCATGGAGCCTGCTTCTCCCTCTGCTTATGTCTCTGCCTCTTTCTCTGTGTCTCTCATGAATAAATAGATAAAATCTTTAAAAAAAAGAAATTAGATTAAAAGAGAACAGCAAAGTAATGTATACTCCATGGCAGTTATTATTGGCTGGATCACTCAACATCCATTTTCACTTCCTTTCTTTTCTGTCTGCCTCCATTACAGAATATAACAAAAGCTGAGTACTTGCTTTCCCAGAAAGGGAAAGCATGGCCATGTGACACATGACCATCCTGGTCTGAGATCTCTATGAAGGTCTCTAGAAACTGTATGTAGCAGCTACCACTCTGACCAGAATGGATTCAGAGTGATCGTTCCAGGGTCTGGAGTAGGGTGAGGTGAGCAAGACACTTCCCTTGGTACAAGATTTATGAGGGTAGCAAAAGAATCAGTAATCAAGATAACACTTTAATGCAACATTTAAAAAAATAAAAATTAATGCAAAAAATGCATGGTGAACAAAATAGCAGCATTTATTTTTTTTTTAAAAGACTTTATTTATTTATTCATGAGAGACACACACACCGAGAGAGGCAGAGACACAGGCAGAGGGAGAAGCAGGCTCCATGCAAGGAGCCCAATGTGGGACTCGATCCAGGGCCTCCAGGATCACACCCTGGGCTGCAGGCGGCGCTAAACCGTTGCACCACCGGGGCTGCCCAAATAGCAGCATTTAAAATAAAAGCAGGATCCAACAACACAGTATTATAGGGAGGCAAATAAGGCCCCGTCCTGTGGGTGTAAGGTTCAGCTCACACTTGCTTCTGCTTCCAACTCACAGTCTGGGGTGGGTATAAGTGACTGGTGGCACTTAGGTTTTGTTTCTACTTGCTGGAAGTAGAGAAGAGCAGCATATTCTGGTTGAGCAATTTTGAGTAAAATTTTAGTGTTTATTAGAGTTAAGGTATAGATAAATTAATATAGAACTATAGAGAATAGAGGATGGGATATGTATCCTCTGGTGAAATTGGGAAGGCTCCAAGGAAAAGATAAGGTTTCAGCTGGGGAAAGGGGAAAGCAGAAAGAACATTGGATTTGCAATCAGAGGATGGGGCTCCTCTTGCTTTACTAGCTGTGACAATTCAGGCAAGTTCCTTCACTTCTCTCAGTGCTAGTTACTTTATGTGTAAAGTTACTCATCCTACGTGACCTGCCAAAGACTTGTGAGGATGAACTGAGATCAGATGAACGAATGGGGTTTCTAAACTGGAAAGTGTGCTAAGCAAACATCTTGCACTGTTATTAAGTCATTAAGGACTGGTAGGACTTTGACAAAAGGCATTGGTGGAGAAGGGCTTTTGGACAGAGAGAATGAAGGATGAATTGTTTTTCGTTTGAGGCGACACAAAGGAAACAGTGCTTTGAAGTCTAGGAAGATAAAGCAGTCACGGAATGCCTGTTTTTTAAGACCATTAAGGAAACAAAGCCCAGGACCCCAAGCTTGAACGGCAAAACCAAGCTCTATAGTCTTAGAATAACCCAAGAATGAGGCACCAAGCTAGCACAAAATACCCTAATGAATGACTTACACATTTTGCTACCTACATGGTCTTTTTGAAGGCAAGCAGGCACCCTATCTTACTCATCTATTGTTTCCAGGAGCCTGACGCTTTCTAGTCAAGAGCACTGTGCTCCTTTCTCAAGAAAAGAATGAGCGTCCCGAAGCTTGGGGCTTCTTCACTCGGGGTTGCACAGACTAAGCGGTTGCGTCGCCTTGAAAAGCAGGTTCTTCTGTGCAGACTGGGATGCTCCCCCCCCCCCCGCCCCAGCCGCCCATAGCCTGATGTTACGAAAGCTCTCCAAATCCCAAGTAAGTCCTTAGTGTTAGTCCTTATTTTAAGGAAGAGTAAGATGGGGTCAAGGGTTCTAGCCGACTTATTGCTACGATGATCAAAAATCAGGGGAAGGCGGGGGATGACGACTACACAAGTAATACAATTTAATACAACTACAGATGAATGCGAGCACGCAGGCACACGCAGACACACAAACGAGTGCATGGCAAACTGGTAAAATCCGAGTAAGGTCTGCAATCTAGTCAATCGTATTGGTTTAGTTAGTTGTGTTGTGCCGATGTCAATTTCCTGGTTTTGATCATGTACTAGTTGTGTAAGATGGTGAGGGAACTGGGTGGGTGATGGGTACACGGGACTTCCTTGTATTAACCTTGCAGCCTTCTGCGAGCCTGTAATTATCTCCAAATAAAGCAAACAAAGACACCAGAAAACAAAGGGCACCTCCCCCGAGCCCGGCCTAGCCCACCCCGAAACCCCCACTGCACACCGCGCGCTGCCGCCCTCCGCACCGCCTCCCGCTCTCTCCGACTCTCCCAGGTGAGGCGGGGAGGATGGGTGCGGCGGGGCCGCGCACGCGCAGTCCCGAAGCCCCCCCGCCGCGTCGCGGGGCAGTCACGCCTGCGCAGTGCCGGCCCCCGGCCCCCGCGCCAGCCCCTCTCCGCGGCGGGGGACTGGGCTGCCTTGGCCCCTCCGCGCTGCCGTCTTTTCCGGCAGTTGGAGCGCTTCCTGTTGTCCTTACGCGCTCCCGCCCCCGGCCCCAGCCTCGGAGCCCCTTGCGCGTCCCCCGGTCTTGGCTGGTCGGCGCGGGGCTGCCGCTGGGGCTTCGCGTGTCTGCCGGTCGGAGAGGTCGCTGGCCGGGCGGCGTCCGCGGCCGTCCGCCGCCCCCAGCCCTTGTTTCCCGGGGCTCTGGTGAGTCTTCGGCCCACCCCAGGCTTCCCCCTCCTTTAGGGGTTCTCCCTTCCCCGCGGCGCCCTCCTGGCAGCCGTTGTGCGGGCCGGCCCTCGGCGGCTCTCCTCAGCCGCTGACACCCCCCTGCGCCCGGTTTCTCTCCTGTCGGTCCTCGCCACACTTCCCCAGTCTCAGGCTCCCCACCCCTTTCTTTCTTTCTTTCTTTCTTTCTTTCTTTTTGTGCAGTTGGGGCGGGGAGCCAGGCTCTCTTCTCTTTTTCCATGTTGCTAGCTTTGCTCGCTGCTGCAGCTCAGGTCTCCTCTGGGATCTCAGTCATTACCATTTTCCACCTCTTTTCTTTTTTCTTTTTTTCTGGGGTCTGAGAACCTAGGAGCTGTTGTGTGAGGCAGAGATGTGGAACGCCCACGCTGGGGTGTGGCTCCTTTGAGTGTGCCCCCTTCCCCATGGTTAGGCTTAGGGTACAGGGCTTCAGATCATCTTAAAATCACAGGAAAATTGAGTGACGGTTTTTTGTTGTTGTTTTTTAAAGAGATAATGGAAAAGGAGTGTGTGTATCACAGAGTGTGCAGAAACAGCTACTAGCTGATCTACTAAAGATCAGATCTCCCAGTTTGCACTTTGAATCGACTGAAAGACACAAAGAGAAACTTTTTTTTTTTTTTTTTAATGTGCAGAGGGAGGTTGATGTGAGGCACACCTGCTGCTTCCTCTCCCTTTCAGCTCACCTTGGCTCTGAATTAGAATTAGCCAGGCAGTAGATGTGGTTTCCCTACACAGACAACATCAGGGTAACAGGCTCCGCTGGTAAGAGGACCAGAACTTTATCCCCCAGCTTGGCGGAGAAAACCATTTCACCTCCCAATGCCGTCCCTGTCCTACATACATATTCTCAGCTCCCAGGAATGGTGAGGAAAGATGAGTGCTTTCTTGGTAAATCTTTTATAAGGTGCTTACTAAGTACATTGAGCATGAGATGGGAGAAGGATATTAAGCGTAGTGTAAGACAGATGCTTGCTTTCCCTTGGCTTACAGTTCAGGAGGAGAAATTCAGATACATGATTCTTAAGGAATAGTCTTAGCATCCGTGTTCATTTGCCCAAATGAAAGATACGGGATTGTCTGTTACAAAGAAGTAAAGAATTGGTGAGAGAAGGGGTCTTCATTAGAGATGACAGTGCCATTGTAGAGTCAGTCAACCAAGGATAATCATCTAGGTTGAATAAAACAATGGTATTCATTCAGTCTACTTTTATGCTTGCACTACCTACCCCTAACTTCTGAAGATCACATTCTTTTAAACTTTTAACACTTTTAAGGATTTTTTACCTACCTGTTCCCTAATCCTGCAGAGTTGGAGAATGAGACAAATAGGACAGGGGCCTCCGTTGGCTTGTAGGTCAGGGCATGAAGGCTTGAATGATCAAAAAGTGTGAGTGTGATCCCTGTCTTATAAAAAGTACTTGGTTGACCCAGTAAAGCTATAAATTGCTATAGGGCAATAGTAATTGTATCTTTTGATGAAAGGTTATTAGAAAAGGCTATTCCTTTTATGAGTAGAGGAAGGGGAGGAGTAGGAGGTTTTGAAGAAAGGTCAAAGGGAAGGGCAGTGCCACCTTTGCCATTACATTAGAGACTGTATCATTCTACTAGAAAATTTGTTGGTCTGTTATATGAGCATCTTTGAATACACTTATCTGTTGATCTTTTTAAAAGCTTAGAAAGCCATGCCAATGACTTAAATGAGTCAAAACTTTCTTCACCCCAGTATTTATATACAGATCAATGTAAATGTAATTTTGTTCTTTAGTTTTTTTGACAACCAAAAAATCATGAACTTGCTCAACTTATATTTATTAACAACATATTATATGAAAGGCATCGTTTGTCTTAGGTTTAAACACTCTAGTTGCATTTTTATGTTGAAATAATTTCAGTTGTTAGAATGTAACCACATATATGTGTTATATATATATATAAAAAGGTCTCTAGAAGTGTTCAGGCAAGGGAGGAGTACAAAGCACTCCCTTGCTTCAGACTTGTTTTTAAATTTGGTTTAAAATTTCTTCACCAGACTTAGAGTGCATGTGGTTTTCATTGTGGGTGGAGGGGGTACAGGCTGACAAATAAGGAACCACACCCAAGCTTCATAAACCAGAGGTTTTTAAAAAATTCTACTGTTATCCTAAAAATATTTGGGTTTGCTGTTGCTATTAGCAGAAACCGCCCCATAAAAAGTAACAGTAACGAATAACATTGTAAGGTAGAGCTGAGTTCACTTTCTTGAATTTGTGATTACTAATCATTTTGGCACATCATGAATAAAAATGTTTGAAGTAGAGTCTTGATCTTGAATCTCTTTGCTCTGAAAGGATTATTCTTTTACGTGACTTTTGCCTGAATATCTTTTATGTTAAGCCTTTTGTCTTAGTAATAATAAGTGCACACTCCTAAATAGCCTTATTCTAAGAAGCTGCTAAGTATTTTTTTTTTTTAAGATTTTATTTATTTATGAGAGACACAGAGAAAGAGAGAGGCAGAGACACAGGCAGAGAGAGAAGCAGGCTCCCTGCAGGGAACCCAATGTGGGACTCAATGTGGGGATCCCGCATCTCCAAGATCACGCCTGGGGCTGAAGGCGGCGCTAAACCGCTGAGCCACCCGGGCTGCCCGAAGCTGCTAAGTATTAAGGGAAGAACCTTAAGGAAACTTTCCATAAAGTGTACTTTTTTTTTTTTTTAATTAATTTTTATTGGTGTTCAATTTACCAACATACAGAAAAACACCCAGTGCTCATCCCGTCAAGTGTCCACCTCAGTGCCCGTCACCCATTCCCCTCCAACACCCGCCCTCCTCCCCTTCCACCACCCCTAGTTCGTTTCCCCGAGTTAGAAGTTAAAGTGTACTTTTTAAAAAAATTGTTATACTTCTCTCTCTTCTCTTCTCTTCTCTTCTCTTCTCTTCTTCTTCTCTTCTCTTCTCTTCTCTTCTCTTCTTTCCTTTTCTTTCTTTCTTTTCTTTTCTTCCAACTTTGTTTATTCATGAGAGAAAGGCAAAGAAGTAGGCAGAGGGAGATGCAGGCTCCCTGAGAAGAACCTGCTGCGGGACAAGTTCCCGGGACTCTGGGATCACGCCCTGAGCTAAAGCAGGCAGATGCTCAACCGCTGAGCCGCCTAGGCGTCCCAAATGTACTTTTGAAAATGGCCCTTGGTCGCTTCTGATTTTTACTCAGCTTCATATTGGGATGAAAGGACAAACTTAGAGGCAGGTCATATTGGAGGAAGGCATGATAAGGCTAAAATATCTAGCATTATTCTCAACCCTGGAGCAAGTCCAGAGTGGTGAATGGTTTGACCAACTGTGACAGTATGGGCTGGGGAAAATGAGATTTAAATTTAGGGAAAAAATGGGGGATCTCTGGGTGGCTCAGCGGTTTAGAGCCTGCCTTTGACCCAGAGCGTGACCCTGGAATCCTGGGATGAGTCCCACGTCGGGCTCCTCGCATGGAGCCTGCTTCTTCCTCTGCCTGTGTCTCTGCTTCTCTCTCTCTCTGTCTCTTGTGAATAAGTAAATAAAATCTTTAAAATAAATAAATTTAGGGAAAAATGTTCTGTAAGTTGTTTAAACCATGTTGGTATCAGTTTTCTCATATGTAAATTAAGAAGTTAGGGTTTCTTGTTTTTAATATATCTTCCATCGCTAAAATTATGATTCAGGTTTTTTCTTTGTAACATTGTTTTTATCATAGGTTTTAATTTAATTTATAAATCCAAATAGCATGCATTTATCAAATACTATAAGACATGTCAGAGTACATCTATACCTGCAGATAAGCATTTTATTTTATTTTTTCTTAAGATTTTTTTAAAAAAGATTTTATTTATTTATTCATGAGGAACAGGGAGAGAGACAGAGATACAGGCAGAGGGAGAATCAGACTCTATGCAGGGAGCCCGACGTGGGACTCTATCCTGGGTCTCCAGGATCACGCCCTGGGCTGAAGGTGGTGCTAAACCACTGAGCCACCCAGGCTGTCCTTTTTTTAAGATTTTATTTATTCATGAGAGACACAGAGAGAGGCAGAGACATAGGCAGAGGGAGAAGCAGGCTCCCTGTGAGGAATCCGATGTGGGACTCAATCTCAGGACCCTGGGATCATGACCTGGGTAGAAGGTAGATGCTCAACCACTGAGCCACCCAGGTGCCCCTGTAGATGAGCATTGGTTATAGATTTTTTTAACTGTAGAAAGTTTATAAATTTAAAAATTATTGAGGGATCCCTGGGTGGTGCAGCGGTTCGGCGCCTGCCTTTGGCCCAGGGCGCGATCCTGGAGACCCGGGATCGAATCCCACATCAGGCTCTCGGCGCATGGAGCCTGCTTCTCCCTCTGCCTCTCTCTGTGACTATCATAAATAAGTAATAATAAAAAAAATTTTTTTCAAAAATAAAAATAAAAATAAAAATTATTGATAATTTGGGGCACCTGGCTGGCTTAGTCAGTAGGGCATGCAACTCTTGATCTTGGGTTGTAAGTTTGAGCGCCACGTTGGGTGGAAAGATTACTTAAAAATAAAATCTTTAGGGACATCTGAGTGGCTCCAGCGGTTGAGTGTCTGCCTCTGACTCAGGTTGTAATCCCAGGATCTGGTATCGAGTCCCACTCGATAGACTCGAGTCTCCCTCTGCCTGTGTCTCTGCCTCTCTCTCTGTGTCTGTGTCTCTCATGAGTAAATAAATCTTTAAAAAAAAAAAAAGATTTTATTCACTTATTCATGAGAGAGAGAGAGAGAGAGAGAGAGGCACAGGCAGAAGCAGTCTCCATGCAGGGAGCCCGACGGGGGACTCAGTCCTGGGTCGCTAGGATCACACCTGGCTGAAGGCGGCGCTAAACCGCTGAGCCACCTAGCTGCCCTAGTTGGTGGGTTCTTTCTTTTTTTTTTTTTTTTTAAGATTTTATTTATTTATTCATGAGAGAGACACAAAGAGAAAGAGAGGCAGAGACACAGGCAGAGAGAGAAGCAGGCTCCCTGCAGGGAACCCAATGTGGGACTCAATGTGGGGATCCGCATCTCCAAGATCAAGCCTGGGGCTGAAGGCGGCGCTAAACCGCTGAGCCACCCGGGCTGCCCGAAGCTGCTAAGTATTAAGGGAAGAACCTTAAGGAAACTTTCCATAAAGTGTACTTTTTTTTTTTTTAATTAATTTTTATTGGTGTTCAATTTACCAACATACAGAAAAACACCCAGTGCTCATCCCGTCAAGTGTCCACCTCAGTGCCCGTCACCCATTCCCCTCCAACACCCGCCCTCCTCCCCTTCCACCACCCCTAGTTCGTTTCCCCGAGTTAGAAGTTAAAGTGTACTTTTTAAAAAAATTGTTATACTCCTCTCCTCTTCTCTTCTCTTTCTTTCTTTCTTTCTTTCTTTCTTTCTTTCTTTCTTTCTTTCTTTCTTTCTTTCTTTTCTTTCTTTCTCTTTTCTTCCAACTTTGTTTATTCATGAGAGAAAGGCAAAGAAGTAGGCAGAGGGAGATGCAGGCTCCCTGAGAAGAACCTGCTGCGGGACAAGTTCCCGGGACTCTGGGATCACGCCCTGAGCTAAAGCAGGCAGATGCTCAACCGCTGAGCCGCCTAGGCGTCCCAAATGTACTTTTGAAAATGGCCCTTGGTCGCTTCTGATTTTTACTCAGCTTCATATTGGGATGAAAGGACAAACTTAGAGGCAGGTCATATTGGAGGAAGGCATGATAAGGCTAAAATATCTAGCATTATTCTCAACCCTGGAGCAAGTCCAGAGTGGTGAATGGTTTGACCAACTGTGACAGTATGGGCTGGGGAAAATGAGATTTAAATTTAGGGAAAAAATGGGGGATCTCTGGGTGGCTCAGCGGTTTAGAGCCTGCCTTTGACCCAGGCGTGACCCTGGAATCCTGGGATGAGTCCCACGTCGGGCTCCTCGCATGGAGCCTGCTTCTTCCTCTGCCTGTGTCTCTGCTTCTCTCTCTCTCTGTCTCTTGTGAATAAGTAAATAAAATCTTTAAAATAAATAAATTTAGGGAAAAATGTTCTGTAAGTTGTTTAAACCATGTTAGTATCAGTTTTCTCATATGTAAATTAAGAAGTTAGGGTTTCTTGTTTTTAATATATCTTCCATCGCTAAAATTATGATTCAGGTTTTTTCTTTGTAACATTGTTTTTATCATAGGTTTTAATTTAATTTATAAATCCAAATAGCATGCATTTATCAAATACTATAAGACATGTCAGAGTACATCTATACCTGCAGATAAGCATTTTATTTTATTTTTTCTTAAGATTTTTTTAAAAAAGATTTTATTTATTTATTCATGAGGAACAGGGAGAGAGACAGAGATACAGGCAGAGGGAGAATCAGACTCTATGCAGGGAGCCCGACGTGGGACTCTATCCTGGGTCTCCAGGATCACGCCCTGGGCTGAAGGTGGTGCTAAACCACTGAGCCACCCAGGCTGTCCTTTTTTTAAGATTTTATTTATTCATGAGAGACACAGAGAGAGGCAGAGACATAGGCAGAGGGAGAAGCAGGCTCCCTGTGAGGAATCCGATGTGGGACTCAATCTCAGGACCCTGGGATCATGACCTGGGTAGAAGGTAGATGCTCAACCACTGAGCCACCCAGGTGCCCCTGTAGATGAGCATTGGTTATAGATTTTTTTAACTGTAGAAAGTTTATAAATTTAAAAATTATTGAGGGATCCCTGGGTGGTGCAGCGGTTCGGCGCCTGCCTTTGGCCCAGGGCGCGATCCTGGAGACCCGGGATCGAATCCCACATCAGGCTCTCGGCGCATGGAGCCTGCTTCTCCCTCTGCCTCTCTCTGTGACTATCATAAATAAGTAATAATAAAAAAAATTTTTTTCAAAAAAAAAATAAAAATAAAAATTATTGATAATTTGGGGCACCTGGCTGGCTTAGTCAGTAGGGCATGCAACTCTTGATCTTGGGTTGTAAGTTTGAGCGCCACGTTGGGTGGAAAGATTACTTAAAAATAAAATCTTTAGGGACATCTGAGTGGCTCCAGCGGTTGAGTGTCTGCCTCTGACTCAGGTTGTAATCCCAGGATCTGGTATCGAGTCCCACTCGATAGACTCGAGTCTCCCTCTGCCTGTGTCTCTGCCTCTCTCTCTGTGTCTGTGTCTCTCATGAGTAAATAAATCTTTAAAAAAAAAAAAAAGATTTTATTCACTTATTCATGAGAGAGAGAGAGAGAGAGAGAGAGAGAGAGAGGCACAGGCAGAAGCAGTCTCCATGCAGGGAGCCCGACGGGGGACTCAGTCCTGGGTCGCTAGGATCACACCTGGGCTGAAGGCGGCGCTAAACCGCTGAGCCACCTGGGCTGCCCTAGTTGGTGGGTTCTTTCTTTTTTTTTTTTTTAATTTTATTTATTCATGAGAGAGACACAAAGAGAAAGAGAGGCAGAGACACAGGCAGAGGGAGAAGCAGGCTCCATGCAGGGAGCCCGACGTGGGATTCGATCCCAGGTCTCCAGGATCGCGCCCTGGGCCAAAGGCAGGCGCTAAACCGCTGCGCCACCCAGGGATCCCCTAGTTGGTGGGTTCTAATCCAAAACTAATACCTCTTCTTTTTTTGTTTCTAGCAGCCATGGCAATGACAGGCTCAACACCTTGTTCCTCCATGAGTAATCACACAAAGGAAAGAGTGACCATGACCAAAGTGACACTGGAGAATTTTTATAGCAACCTTATCGCTCAACATGAAGAACGAGAAATGAGGTAAAGAACTGTGTTTGAGGAAATTGTGTCATGGTTTTGGCATTCATGTCTAGTATCATAAAACACATTCATAATATTGTTGAAAGGAGATAAGAATAGCAGCAGCCATGCAGTAGCTATCCCATTACAGTGGAGGGACAGGGTCATTGATTTCCAGAACCCTTGCTATTTAACCCATTCATTTTTACTACTAGTCATAGCACAGGGACACCTGGCTGACTCAGTTGGTAGAGCATGTGACTCTTGATCTTGGGGTTGTGAGCTTGAGCTCACATTGGGTGCAGAGATTACTTAAACTCTTAGGAAAAAGAATGCAGAATTCCATAGTATAAAAATATTAATTGGGTCAAATCCTTGGATTTATTGTTAAAACAGTATGATGTAACGGAAAGAGCAGCCCGTACGGAATCAGAGCTGCATTTAGAGTCATGCTTTTACCATTTATTAGCTGTCTGAGTCTGGAATAAGTTTCTTAGTCTTTTTGTGTATCAGTTCCCTATCTGGAAAGTGGAGATAATACTTGCTTTGCAGGATTGCTATGGGGATTATCTATAACATATGTCAGTAACCACCATAGTGCTTCTCACGTAGTAATCACTTAATCACTTGGCACCTGTTGTTATGATCTGGTGTACAGTATTCATGTGGTAACTTGTAATTAAAATTTTATTCCCAGCATTTTATTATGAAAATATTTAAAAGTGAAGAAAAGTTGAAGGAATAATATACTGAATACCCTTATATACATCAAGATTCTACGTTTATCATTCATTTTATTACATATTCATCTATCCATCCCTTTATTCATTCATTAAACCATCTTGATTTTTTGCTATACTTGAAATTATGTTGGAGATGTCAGTATGTTTTACTTCTGAATATGATGTCAGCTTGTATAACAAGTTCAATATTTATATATACGTATATATTTAAGAGAGTGTAAATTTTGCATACAATGAAATGCACAGTCTTCTAGGTATGTTTTTTTCTGTCTTTTTAAGTAATCTGTATACCCACGTTGGGATTCCAACCAAAATGCACAATCTAAGGGTACCATTCAACGAGTTTTGACAAATGGAAATACCTATAGAACTTAGTCCTATCAAGACAGAATGGTACCATCGTCCCGGAAAGTTCTTTTATTCTTGGAGATCTTCCTTCAACCCCAGGCAACCACTGTTGTAATTTTGTTTCTATATTAGATTACTCTTGCTGTTTCCATGCAAATGGAGCATGTAAATGGATTCATATAGTAAGCACTCGTTTGAGTAAGGCATCTTTCACTCATCCTAATGTTTTCAAGGTTCATCCATGTTGCTCTTGTATCAGTAGTTTGTTCCTTTGTATTGGCTGAGTACCATTCTGTTTTCTTACTATACCTCTGTTTTTACATTCTTCTGTTAATAAACATCTGGGCTTTTCTCAGTTTTTGGCTGTTTTTTTTTTTTTTTTTTTTTTAAGATTTATTTATTTGTGATAGACACACACACACAGAGAGAGAGAGGCAGAGACACAGGCAGAGGGAGAAGCAGGCTCCATGCCGGGAGCCCGATGCAGGACTCAATCCCAGAACTCCAGGATCGTGCCCTGGGTCAAAGGCAGGCGCCAAACTGCTGAGCCACCCAGGGATCCCCAGTTTTTGGCTGTTTTGAATAAGTTTCTACTGACATTTGTGTACAGATCTTTTTGTGAACATGTGTTTTCAATTCTTGGGTAAATATTTCAGAGTGGAATTGCTGGATCATAAATATACATAAGTATATATTTAGTTTTATGAAAAACTGCTAGATTTTTTTCTAAAATATTACCAACAATGTGTGAGAGTTCCAGTTGCTTTACATTTTTGCTAACAAAATGTCTGTCAGCCTTTTTTTCCTCTTAAGATTTTATTCATTTATTTATTTGAGAGAGAGTGTGTATGTGCACACACTCCTGAGAGCTGGGGAGAGAAGCAAAGGGAAAGGGAGTGGGAGGGGAAAGAATCTCCAGCAGATCCCTTGCTGAGCTCACAGCCCAATGCAGTGCTTGATCTCATGACCCTGAGATCATGACCTGAGCAAAATCAAGAGAGGCCTAACTGACTGTGCCACCCAGGTGCCCCTCCTGTTTCTTTTCTTTTTTTTAAGACTTATTTGAGAGAGAGGGAGAGAGAGAACGAGTAGGGAGAGGGGCAGAGGGAGAAACAGACTCACTGCAGAGCAGAGAGCCCAATGTGGGACTTGATCCCAGCACCCCGGGATTATGACCTTAGCCGAAGGCAGATGCTTAACCGACTGAGCCACCCAGGTTCCCTCCTGTTTGTTGTCTTTAGATGAGCAGAAGTTTTAAATTTTGATGAATTCTAAGTTGACATTTTTTTCTTTTATAGTTCTTGCATTCTGTGAAACCTAAGAAACCTCTAAGAAACCTTTGCTGCCCCCCAAGTCATAAAGATATTCTGTATCTTCTTTGGAAACTTTTATTTTTTAATTTTATTTTATTTTTAAAGATTTTATTTATTTATTCATGAGAGACACACAGAGAGAGGCAGAGACACAGGCAGAGGGAGAAGCAGGCTCCATGCAGGGAGCCTGACGCGGGACTCGATCCCTGGTCTCCAGGATCACATCCTGGGCTGAAGGCGGCGCTAAACCACTGAACCACCAGGGCTGCCCTTTGGAAACTTTTATAATTTAGTTTTTACATTTAGTTCTATGATCCATCTTGAGTTAATAAGTGTATGAGATGAGAACACTAGATCTAGATGACTCTTGATCAAGAGTCACGTGCTCTACCAACTGAACCAGAAATTGAACCCTAATATGGTTTTCTGTTGTCTTTCATTGATCATTTGTCCTTCTGCCGGTATCATACTGACTTGGTTACTGTAGCATTGTGGTAAGTTTTGAAGTCATGTAGTGTAAATCTTCAACTACATTGTTTTGTTTTCTTTTCCCCCTAAGATTGTTTTGGATATTTTAGGTTCTTTGCATTTTCATATAATTTTATTTTATTGTATTGTATTTTAAGGTTTTATTTATTTATTAATGAGAGACACAGAGACATAGGCAGAGGGAGTTAGGAACAGCCTCCCTGCAGGAGCCCAGTGCGGGACTTGATCCCAAAACTCCGGGATCACGTCCTGAGCTGAAGGCAAACTTTCAACCACTGAGCCACCCAGCCGTTCCTCACATACATTTTAGAATCAGCTTGTCAATTTCTAGAGAAAAGCTTGATGGAATTATAATTATAATTGTATTGAGTCTGTAGATTAGTTTGGGGGAGAATTAATATCAGTATTGAATCTTCTGATGCATAAACATGGTGTATCTCTCTATTCTCTTAGGTCTTTAATTTTTCTCAGCAGTGTTTTGTAGTGTTTACTGTGGGGATCTTACATGTTATTTTGTTCATCTGTTACTAGTATTTTGGAGGTTTTTTTGATGCTGTTAATTGGTTGTTTAAAAAATTTTTTCCAATTATTTGCTGCTAGCATATAGAAATATAATTGAATTTTGTATATTGACTTTATATCCTGCAACTTGCTAATTTACTTATTCTACTAGCTTTTTTGTAGATTCCTTAGGATTTTCTGTGTAAACAATCAGGTCATATTCATTTTTCTTAAAGATTTAATTTATTTATTAGAGATGGGACAGTAGTGGGAGGGAGGGGTAGAGGGAGAGGAAGAAGCAGACTCCCCACAGAGCAGGGAGTCCAATGTGGGAGCTTGATCCCAGGACCCTGAGATCATGATCTGAGCGAAAGGTAGACACTTAACTGGTTGACTGAGCCATCCAGGAGCCCCTGGTTTTGCTTTTCTTAAAGACCAAATTAATTAAAAGATCGTAAGAAGGGAATGTTAAACATTTAAGAGGATTAGAATGTTTTTGGTAATTTTAGTTATCAAATCATTATTTTTCATTAAAAAAAAGTAGTAAATATGTTGAAGGTGTCAGATATCCTTGCTAATCTTTTTCATTTAGTGCCCCTTTTTTTGGTGCCCCCTTTTTGGGAAATGAGTTGATACTTTGTTGTGGGTTTGTTATACCAATTGATAAGACTATTTAGGTTTTATTGCTAGAAATTTTAAAAATTAAAAAAGGAAAACAGCGATTGGCAGGAGTTACTACCACATTTAGAACTACATTTAGAACTGTCAGATGGAAAAAAAAAAAAGAACTGTAAGATGGGGGGTGCACCTGGATGGCTCAGTGGTTCAGCATTTGCCTTTGGCTCAGATCGTGAATCCTGGGTCCTGGGATCGAGTCAGGGAGCCTGCTTCTTCCTCTGCCTGTGTCTCTGCCTCTCTGTCTCTCATGAATAAATGAATAAAATCTTAAAAAAAAAAAAAAAAAGACTGTCAGATGGGGAACTGAGTTTCTCAGTCAGTTGTGTCTGACTTCTGATTTCAACTCAGGTCTTGATCCCAAGGTTGTGAGTTCAAGCCTCAGACTGGACTCCATGCTGGGTGTGGAGCCTACTTGGAAACAACAACAACAAAAACCCTATCAGAAATGGATTTTCAGGCTTTTTGATGTTATGGGTGGAAATGTCATAAAACCTTGAGAAATAAGCAGAGTTTAAGTGATATGAGACACTCATTGACAAAGAAACTTCTATTTATGTATTTGTTTATTTATTTATTTATATATTTTTTGAAATTTTTATTTATTTATGATAGTCACAGAGAGAGAGAGAGAGGCAGAGACATAGGCAGAGGGAGAAGCAGGCTCCATGCCCCGGGAGCCCGACGTGGGATTCGATCCTGGGTCTCCAGGATCGCATCCTGGGCCAAATGCAGGTGCTAAACTGCTGCGCCACCCAGGGATCCCTTATTTATTTATTTATTTATTTATTTATTTATTTATTTATTTATTCATTCATTCATTCATTCATTCATTCATTCATTCATGATAGACATAGAGAGAGAGGCAGAGACACAGAGCGAGGAGGAGGGAGAAGCAGGCTCCATGCCGGGAGCCCGACGTGGGACTCGATCCCGGGACTCCAGGATCGCGCCCTGGGCCAAAGGCAGGCGCTAAACCGCTGAGCCACCCAGGGATCCCAAATTTTTTTAAAGAAACTTTTATTATGAGTATATCACTAATATGTGATGATGAGTGGTTTGAAATAAGTATTGCTAGTAAATTTTGAGATCAGATTGTAACAAATTTTCATTTTGTTCCTCCCTTGGATGCCTTTAAAATCTCTAGTATTTCTGCCACATACATGCACTTTTACATTGTTCCATGTGTAGTAGAGCAGTAGGTTATATTTGAAACAAAGTACCTAACGGCAGGGGAGATGAAACCAAAACCTAGAGGTAGAAGAAAGAATAAAAATCATTTAGGATTGGTTTTCTGTATAAAAATAAAATGTGAGAATATTGGCTGGGATTGTAAACATTACAGCAAGTTCTACTGATGGATTTAAAAACAATTAAACCCCCTGAGTCTTGTGTCTGTTTGATGGTCTCCTGTTAATGCTACTGGTAGGCTATAAGCTGAATCCCCTCAAGAATGCAAGTTTATCTTCTTTATATATATGTGTGTGTGTGTGTGTGTGTGTATATATATATATATATATGTATGTATATAATTTGTATACATACTATTTTTTTTTGTATACATACTATTTTAATCTTTGTTTTGCCTCTGATGGTAAGGTTATCTAAGAATAGCAGTTCTCCTTCTATTCTCTCTCATGTGACCCTAGGTACCCAGTATATATTGATAATTGCCTAGTTTTTCATATAAAAAATATGATTATAGCAGCCTGAAATCAAAACTGAGGAAGCTGGCATTTTTTCTTATTAAATATTCTGTGTTGTTTCTGTTCTTCATAAATACTGTTTTGGTGGATTAATTAAGGCCACAGAAAACCCAATTTAATAGGAAGTAATGGTATGCTTCCCTCACCTTCCGCCCCTAAATCAAATAAGAACTTTTCTATAT
Organism: Vulpes lagopus; assembly: GCF_018345385.1. Lineage (NCBI taxonomy): Eukaryota > Metazoa > Chordata > Mammalia > Carnivora > Canidae > Vulpes > Vulpes lagopus. The sequence goes on from NC_054824.1 coordinate 67,554,534, forward strand.
TTTACCCTTTGAGAACCAGCACTGTCTGCTACTCCTTTTAGATATTCATTCTTACCCAGGTTTTCCTGTGTATTTGGTCTGATCTGATACGGAGTTGCAATATGTGATTATTATTAGTGAGCAACTGTCAGTTTTTTGGGGGTTTTTGGTTTTTTTAAGATTTTGTTTATTTATTTGAGAGGGAAGGAGCAGGGGGAAAGGCAGAGGGAGAGGGAGAAGCAGACTTCCTGCTGAGCAGGGAGCCTGAAGTGGGCCTCCATCCCAGGACTCTGGGATCATGACCTGAGCTGAAGGTGGACACTTAATAGACTGAGCCACCTAGGTGCCTACAAGTGTCAGTTTTATTTAAGTCTAGGGATGAGTAAGTCTTGACCTTTGAATGTTGTTCACTGATTAGATGTATCAGTCAAACCAAAGTAATTTGTTGAATTGTATGTATGTATGTATTTATTTATTTATTTTGAGCACACACCAGGGAGGGGCAGAGAAAGAGGGATAGCAGACTCAGTGCTGAGCATGGAGCTGACCTGGGGCTCGATCTCAGGGCCTTGAGGTCATGGCCTGAGCCAAAACCAAGAGTCATACACTTAACCTACTGTACCACCCCGGCACCCCAATTTGTTGAGATTTTTAAAAAATCTGTGTAATATTTATTTTTAGGTATTTCTTGAGAATATTTTCAATTTTAATCATAGAAATAACAACTAGTGCTTATTTCTATACTATTTTTACTGGATTTTCAAATGTCTCATCAACAGAAATTAGAAATATTGTCTGGTCAACTCTCATAGAATGGACTAGCCCTTTTCTCCTATCCCTGGAACCTCTGAATCAAGATGTGCTGTGAGGTGAACTGAAATTACTCTTAGCAGAGGGAGCTAATTACACATAGTCATGAATGTGTCTGCACATCATTACATACTCTGATATTCTTTTTCTTTTTTTTTTTTTTTTAAATTTAATTTTTATTTATTTATTTATTTATGATAGTCACACAGAGAGAGAGAGAGGCAGAGACACAGGGCAGAGGGAGAAGCAGGCTCCATGCACTGGGAGCCTGACGTGGGTGGGACTCGATCCCGGGTCTCCAGGATCGCGCCCTGAGCCAAAGGCAGGCGCCAAACCGCTGCGCCACCCAGGGATCCCTCTGATATTCTTTTTCTTACCATTTGGAAACATAAATTTTATAAAGTTGGTGTGTACAAAGCACTATTAGTGGAAAAGAAGGATTCAGATATGGGCCATCCCTTCAAAAGAACTTACTGTCTCATGAGAGGTGGGCTCACATGCAAGTAAATGGAGTTCATGGAAAGCCATGATGGAGTTAGGTTGAGTGTGGCCTGTAAGTGTGAAAGCGGCCAATCTCTTTCCCGGGGCTCTGCTCTGGAACATTGGAGTTGAGTGCAAGAGTGACTTCACCAAAGCTTGGAGTGTTAGCTAAACTGGCTCTTCAATCAGAGACATACCAGTGGAGGGGCCTGCTTTTCTTTTTTGTTATGAACACTTTTAAAGACACACATAGAAAGATTAATACAATGAACCCCTGTATATTCAGCCCTCAGATTCAGTAATTATCAAGATTTTGCTAAATTTGTTTCATCTGTTCCATTTTATTTTTTCTTGCTGTGTGTTTTATTTATTTATTTTATTATTTTTAATTTTATTATTTTTATTTTATTTTTATTTATTTTTTTTTAATTTTTTATTTATGATAGTCACAGAGAGAGAGAGAGAGAGAGGCAGAGACACAGAGGGAGAAGCAGGCTCCATGCTCCGGGAGCCTGACGTGGGATTCGATCCCGGGTCTCCAGGATCGCGCCCTGGGCCAAAGGCAGGCGCCAAACCGCTGTGCCACCCAGGGATCCCTTGCTGTGTGTTTTAAAGCAAATTTCAAACATTTATGATTTCTTTTTTAAAAATTATTTATCTATCTATCTATTCATTTATTTATTTATGAGGGACACAGAGAGAGAGAGAGAGAGAGAGAGAGGGAGAGAGGGAGGGGCAGAGATACAGGCAGAGGAAGAAGCAGGCTCCACGCAGGGAGCCCGACGCTGGACTCGATCCCAGTCTCCAGGATCACACCCCAGGCCAAAGGCAGCGCCAAACTGCTGAGCCACCGGGGCTGCCCAGGCATTTATGATTTCAATCCTATGTATTTCAGTGTACATCTCTAAAAATAGGCCATTTACTTGTGTCATTGTAATGCCACCATGAATCTAACAAAGTTAACAGTAATTTCTTCATGTCATCTCATAGAGGATGTCACTAGTAAGCCTCATTTTAGGTTATGCTTGCCATTTTGGGGTTCTTTAAGGACTTCATTGGCTTGGGCCCAATAAATTATTACCATGGAGAATTCTGCATGATAGGCTTTTTCTGGATACTTTTTCTAATGAAAGAATCTGATTGTGTTCAAGGAGTTGATTCTAATAACTTTACCCTCAGGTAGGTATTCTACAGAAACCCATTTAATTACTCTTGCAAGTATACTCAAGCTACGGAAAACTTCTTAGTTTGAATTAAGATTTAAATATAGTCAGAAGCAACTGTCTCTGGGTCATACTTTGTATGATAGCATATTGGTCTTCCCACTCTGGTATGGTCATTCAAAAAAAAATATAGTCAGAAAGTATGATGGTGTTTGATATTCAAGGCACAAAAAGAGCTGACCATGGTGGAGTTATAGTTCTTGCCATGATGTTTTCTTTCTTTCTTTCTTTCTTTCTTTCTTTCTTTCTTTCTTTCTTTCTTTCTTCCTTCCTTCCTTTCCTTCTTTCTTTCTTTCTTTCTTTCTTTCTTTCTTTCTTTCTTTCTTTCTTTCTTTCTTTCTTTCTTTCCTTCCTTCCTTCCTTCCTTCCTTTCATTTGACAGAGCATAAGCAGAGGGAGTGACAGAGAGAGAGGGAGAAGGAGGCTCCTTACTGGGCAGGGAGCTCGATGCAGGGCTCAATCTCAGGACTCTGGGATCATGACCTGAGCCGAAGGCAGACACTTAACTGACTGAGCCTCCCAGGTGCCCCTCTTTGATTATTTTTACTTCAACTAATTAACTTATACTCCTGAAAGTACCAGCAGTATAGCCTTATCCTTTTAACACACATGCAAACAAAGATGTGTATCATAAAATACTGTGGGAACTCAGAGAAGTGAAGTAGGCAGACTGGGAACCATGTAGGGTTTTTTTGTTTTTTTGTTTTTTAAAGATTTTATTTATTTATTCATGAGAGACACAGAGAGAGACAGAGAAAGAGACAGAGACATAGGCAGAGGGAGAAGCAGGCTCCATGCAGGAAGCCTGATGTGGGACTTGATCCCAGGACTCTGGGATCATGCCCTGAGCCAAAAGTAGATGCTCAACTGCTGAGCTACTCAAGTATCTCCATGTGGGTGCTTTTTAAAAAAGATTTTTCATCAGGGTTAGAGTAGATCTTTTCACTTCCTGAGAGCTTGGACACAGATTGTTATATGTCAGCTGATCCTGTGGATTTTTTAAAAAATATTTTATTTATTTATTCATGAGAGAGACAGAGACATAGGCAGAGGGAGAAGCAGGCTCCAAGCAGGGAGCCCAATGTGGGACTCGATCCCGGGACTCCAGGATCACGCCCTGGGCAGAAGGCAGGTGTTAAATTGCTGAGCCACCCAGGGATCCCCATGATCCTGTGGATTTGTTTTTTTTTTTTTTTTTTTTTAATTTTTTATTATTTTTTTATTTATTTATGATAGTCACAGAGAGAGAGAGAGAGAGAGAGAGAGAGAGGCAGAGACACAGGCAGAGGGAGAAGCAGGCTCCATACACCGGGAGCCCGACGTGGGATTCGATCCCGGGTCTCCAGGATCACGCCCTGGGCCAAAGGCAGGCGCCAAACTGCTGCGCCACCCAGGGATCCCAATCCTGTGGATTTGTAATATGATTTCTAACACAATACAAATTTTAATTACTATTATTGCAATAATTATTTATTGACCAAAATTAATCCCATTACCTTCCCATGGTCCTTTCTCTGTGTTTCCTGTCTTGGTTGGTGGCATCATTATCCCCGCCCCCCCATGAGTCTAAGATTTTTCCTTTGACTCCTACTACCAGTTGGTCATCTTTGTAGTAACCCCCTTTACTTCATTCTGGGTTTCCAGCTCTTGGTCCAGATCTTGACTCTGAAGAATCATTAGGAGAGCTTTCAATTTGCCTTAGTCTTTGTTTGTTGCTTTCCCAGCCAATCCATCAGCTCCTTACTGCTGGCTGTCATTTTAAAACAGAAATCTCATCACATCACTCCTTTACACACCAACCCCTGGCTCGGTCTGTAGCTCTTAGTTGTCTACAGACCGAGCCAGCCCTCTTAGTGTGACATTTGAAGTGCTGTGTGCCTCTGCCACATTAGACTACATGCTGTTGCTTCATGTATTTCCTACTTTCTTTTTTTTTTTTTTTAAGATTTATTTATGTATTTGAGAGAGTGACAATGTGCATGCCCACAGATTGCGGAGAGGGAGAGGGAGAGCAAGTCTTAAGCAGACTCTGTGCCTAGCTGGAGCCTGACTCGGCCTGATCCAATGACCTTGAGGTCACGACCCCAGCTGAAAACCAAGAGTCGGGCGCTCAACTGGCTGCGGCAACCCAGCACCCTATATTCCCTACTTACATTCTTCCCTGCTCTGTCCACATTGCCTGTTATCTGGAATGCTGATAAGGGATAGAGATCCCAGCCAATGTGCTTTCGTTTATTATGCTAAATAAATACAGGTGGAATCAGTTATAAGGAAGTTTTTCTTGTGTCTTTGAGTTTTATCAAGTCAGTATGAGACTATAGATAAAAAATATTCATGGATGGGGATTCCTGGGTGGCTCAGCAGTTTAGCACCTGCCTTTGGCCCAGGGCGTGATCCTGGAGACCTGGGATTGAGTCCCATGCTGGGCTCCCTGCATGGAGCCTGCTTCTCCCTCTGCTTGTGTCTCTGCCTCCCTCTCTCTCTCTCTCTCTCTCTGTCTCTCATGAATAAATAAATAAAATCTTTAAAAAAAACTATTCGTGGGGCAGCCCCTGTGGCTCAGCGGTTTAGCACCTGTCTTCCTTCATTTATTTGTTTGACAGAGCCTGCAGCCCAGGGCGTGATCCTGGAGACCCTGGATCGAGTCCCGCTTCGGGCTCCCTGCATGGAGCCTGCTTCTCCCTCTGCCTGTGTCTCTGCCTCTCATTCTCTCTCTGTTTCTATGAATAAATAAATAAAATCTTAAAAAAAAATATTCGTGATGCAGTTTTTAAAGTTTAATACTCTAGGGATTTAGAGCCTTACATTTTAACAGTGGTGCCAGTTGCCTGTTTTGATCATTCCCGAATCTCCCCCCGCCCTTGAATCTCTAAATTCTGCCTTTACTATTGTTTATCACTCTTTGCTTGTGTATGGGGGGGGCGGGGAGGAAGATGTAAAAATAAAGGAAGTAGATTTTAGTCAGGGACAGAGAGACATCCTGATAGAAGAGGTTATCAAACACCAGCTGTTTGTGGTTTGCTAAGGAGGAAATACTTTTAAAAAAGAGAGAGAACTTTTCATTTTGAAATAGGATTCTTTGTTGCATTAATGTCTTATATAGTCTTTTTCAAAATGTAGAACAAAGGGTGGGGATCTTTTTAGTTGTCTAAGTAACTATAATTTTTTTTTTTTAAAGATTGATTTATTTTTGAGAGAGAGGGTGTGTATGCATGAGTAGAGAGGGCAGGGGGGAGTTGGGGGTGGTGGGGGAAGAGGGGCGGGGGAGAGGGAGAATCTTTATAAACAGATTCCTTGCTGAGGGTGGAGCCTGATGTGGGGCTCTGTCTCACAACTCTGAGATCATGACCTGAGCTGAAACCAAGAGTTGGTAACCCAACAGACTTCACCACCCAGGCAGCCCTGTAATTGTTTTAATGAGGCATTTTGAGATTTACCTGTTTATATCATTTTAAAGATACTATGTTTATATAGACTTTTCAGAAAAGTATTCAGTTGTTATTTCAAATATCTTTATTTATTTTTAGACAAAAGAAGTTAGAAAAAGTGATGGAAGAAGAAGGCCTAAAAGATGAAGAGGTAATTCATATTGGTAAATTTTTCCTTGAACCCAGCATGGCAGATCTTGCCCAGCAAGTTGTTAGCCTTGGTGCATAGGGAAAGGGTCTTGGCTTAGTAACAGAGGAACTTATGAGAGCTGGTGTACTTCTGGATTTAGGTATTTATGCAAAGGGAGAAATTAATTACTAAGTACCAGGGAGAAGAATATTTATCTAGGCACAATTATAGTAAATTAACTAGATTTAGAATTCTAGGAAAGAGATGAGATCACATTAAAATTTAAAAAAACAAATTATAACATATTTACAGAAATCATGGGAAAGTCTTTAAGAAGTGGTGCCAATTTCTGAAATCATTATCAAGGCAAAATATCAAATCAGCTCTTCCCCCAATGCCTACAGATGCGGTAGGAAAAAAATACAGTTAAGAAACTATGCAAAGAACTGAAATGAGAGTGGAAATGCTTTCAAAAATAGGAATGAATCATAGAATCCAGGAAAACCCAAAAAACCCCAACAAACCCAGAAGGAAATTTAAAAAGCTCATACCCTTTTATTTTATATGCAGAAATTAAAGGAAAACATTGATTGTTTATTCTTCCTTCATTAGAAAAGTTCAAATAGTTGATTGCCAAAGTTGGTAGAGTCCTCAGAGGAGGCAGGCACCCATCTGTTCTCTATGGTTTGGTTATTGTGTCCAAATGCTGGGGAGGGGAGATTTGACCTCTTAAGGGTTCTTCTGTGAGGCTTTCACGTGTGAGAAGGTTGTGCTTAGTCTGTGTGGCCCTGCTTTCCAATCACAAATAAGACTGTTAAGGAGTTGCAGTGTTTCAGTTCCTCCCCTTCCCACCTCTCTTTCCCTTTATTTAAACATTAGAAGCGACTGAGGAGATCTGCGCATGCTCGGAAGGAAACAGAGTTTCTTCGTTTGAAGAGAACAAGACTTGGATTGGAAGATTTTGAGTCCTTAAAAGTGATAGGCAGAGGAGCATTTGGTGAGGTAAAAAAACCACAGCTACTTATCAGATATAAAAACACCACAGAACTTTGAAGCTGCTGACATACTCATGATTGTTAATAGAACTGAAATATGGGGTAGATAGGTCAGGCATGCCAGCCCCACATTGTAACTGCTCTGTCTGTCCTTTCTTTCTTTCCCCCTCCCCTGTCCCAGATCTCTGATTATTCTTCTGTTTTGCCAGAGATGATGATGTTCTAAGTATTGATCTAGAGGGAGAGTTGAAAGGTAGAAGGAAATCAATATTTATTATTTACTGAGTGCTTCTCTCCTACAAGAACTCATTTTATGGATTATGAAATTAAGACTCAGGGGGGATATATAATGTTCTGTTGTCACATGGCCATTGAGCAGCAGCCCCAGAAGTTGGGCCCAGGAATTCCTGAATTTTTTCTTAAAGTTTTTTTTTTTTTTTTTTTTTTTAAGATTTTATTTATTTATTCATGTGAGACACACAGAGAGAGAGGCAGAGACACAGGCAGAGGCTCCCCACGGGGAGCCCGATATGGGACTTGATTCCAGGACCCTGGGATCACAGCCTGAGCCAGAGGCAGATACTCAACCACTGAGCCACTCAGGCATCCCTTTCTTAAAGTTTTTAATCACCCAGTGCTCATGATGACAAAGTGCTCTCCTTCATCCCCATCACCTATTTCACCCATCCTCCTGCTCACCCCCCCCATGGTAACCATCAGTTTATTCTCTATAGTTGAGAGTCTGTTTCTTGGTTTGTCTTTCTCTTTTTCCTCCTTGACCCATTTGTTTTGTATCTTAAAGGAGTTCCTGATCTTACATAAGCTCTTGCTTTTCCTAGCATCACACTGCCTCTCTAAGAGCAAACTAATAGCATATCTGTACCCTTCATTTCTTCCCCCAGATTGCTATTGCTCTGAAAATAGTTCCAGGAGACAGAATTTATAGAAATAGGTTATGCAGATAGTGGTAGAGAGCTGAAAGCATCTGCAGCTTTGTCCTACCTGGTCTCGTAGATGCATCCTGCTAGGTCATAAGGGCAGTCTGGTGGGGAGGGTTTGAATGAGCCCATGTGAGGTCATCATCGTTAATGGTAAACACCCAAAGTGGACTACTTACTGATGCAATAGTTTCATTAACTTTGTATAAAAGGAGTAGCATATTATTAAAAACCCATACCTAGGGGGAAATGTGAGTACCTACTGAGAAGCACAAGTCAAAAAATTAAATTGATCCCTCAGTGTTCAGAATCCCTGTTGGCTCCTGGGAAGAGGGAAAGGTACAGTATTCCCTCTGAAAGGACTGCTTAGTGAGGAAGGGACCTCAGACTCAGGAAAAACAGGAAGAAAGGTACAGGGAGAAGAAAGCATACATATCTTATGGGGGTAGGGGGAGGATGTGTGGGGACTTGCCAAGAGATTTATCTTTGGGTTGATAGACCATTAGTTTTCTTTTCATCATAAAATTATCTGTTCTTTCTAAAAACATTGGAAGATAAAGAGAAAGGAAAACTGCATAAAACTCCATTTCCCTAATTATACCTTTTAGGTTTTTTCCTTCTTGACGTTTTTCCTACCCATAAGCTTTTGCTGTTGTTTTAAACATTGTTGTAATCGATTCCTTAGGTTTTCTGAGCTGACTGGATGGATATGTGGCATGGGTATAATGAATCCTTAAATTTGAAAGTGAGGGTTTTAAATTAGGTGGATTTATTCAACGAAGGAGTGAAACCTGTTCAGATGTGGAGATGTTTGAGAATGTTTTCAGGGCTGACTTCATGATATATAATAAATATATCCATTCTGGAACATTAAAAAAGCGCTTTTTTTCTGCTTTGTTATTGCTGGTTGCTTGTATTAATAGTGTAATACTTTTTTGGTTTAAATTATTTCTTAAAACACATGAAAGCATTAGCATGGCATTGTGAACTTTTGACTTGACATTTCTTTTATAACTTTTAGGTGCGGCTTGTTCAGAAGAAAGATACAGGGCATGTGTATGCAATGAAAATACTCCGTAAAGCAGATATGCTTGAAAAAGAGCAGGTAAACCACAATTGTAGGAGTGATTTTAGTCAGCTGATAAATTTTGTGTCATGTAAAACTGTTCTTTTTGTTTATTTGAAATGTATTTTATTACAGTTTTCTTTAGCACTGATTCATGTATGAATGTACATATAATTACTTTTCTTTCCCCAACGAAGAAGCAGTTACATATATTGTAAAAGTACAACTAATACCTTATGTTGTATGGTCTTTTAAACGTTGAAAATCTATTAGAAGCATCTGCTGTTCGTGTCTCCCATTTGATCACAAGCTGTGGTTGTCATGAGGAGCCTGTTTTTGAGGTCACCCTTGCTGTGGTACCGTGTTCCTACTGAATGCTGAGAGAAATTGTATATATATATACCTTGGAACTGAGACTTCGGAATTAGCAATCTAAAACGTGTCTTAATACGCTTCATTCTGTACACTCGAACCAAAGTTGGGTCTTCTGACCCGCTCATTATTACCCAAGAGAGGAGACCAGTCTTCATTCTGAGTGAATTTGAAAAAACCTAATGCAAACGGCAGAGCAGTGCAAATTCTCCTTTAAGGAGTAAGAACGCTTTCTAAAACCTAAACCTACTTTGCATATAGTTTTAAAAGATGCAGAAATACTTTATGCAAAATAAAATGTTAAATATTGGACAGTATGTTAAAAACAAAAATGCAGCCTTTCTGTAAATCTAATATCATTCAGCAGTTTGCTTAAGAATAGATTGTAGTGGGTGATGCCTGCATAGGTCCTGTAAAGGATCAGATGCCCTAGGAGAGAACAGAGAGACTGTGGCAAGGAGAGCTCTGGGTATAGAGTGTAAGAGCAGGGATGGAGACCAGCCCCACACCCAATCCCTTTCTGCCTCATGAAAGGAGGCATAATCACTAAGGCTTCTCTGCCCTTCTTTTAAGTGCCAGTCACCATTTGGAGTTTTTATTTTCTCTTTAATTTTCATGTATTATCCATATGCTTAGACTCATGGGAATTTTTTTTTTTTTTTTTTTACACGTTTGATTTTTTTTTTTTTTAAATTTATTTATTTATTTATGATAGTCACAGAGAGAGAGAGAGGCAGAGACACAGGCAGAGGGAGAAGCAGGCTCCATGCACCGGGAGCCCGACGTGGGATTCGATCCCGGGTCTCCAGGATTGCGCCCTGGGCCAAAGGCAGGCGCCAAACCGCTGCGCCACCCAGGGATCCCTCATGGGAATTTTGGCTGAGAGTATCAAATACTCTGGCAGTGAACCTTCAGACACCATAGCTTATGCTAATACCAACCTCATTCAGAATGCTCAAGAGCCCTGTTTGTGTATTATCTAAAAATTAGTGTGCACTATGGGTGTAGGCACTGAAAGAGTTTCAGGCTTGGAAAGGGAAAAGTACAACTGTATGGATTAGTCACTATACTTTGTATTTCACAAGTAAGGTTTATTTTTACAAGACCTATTTCCTGTAGTTTTAACCAACGCTCGAAATGTTTCTTTATCAAAGAGTGTTCAGAATCAAATTGTAAAAAGAAGTGTCCATCATGACTTTCACTTATTGATCCTTCATAGTTCGTGCCAGTTGCCCAGAATAGTCACAGATTATGATCCAAACATATGGTGTAAAATATTTTTTCAAGTTGTACTTTCTTCAAAAATCATTTTTGAAAGTTTTCCTACATGAGAGTAGAGGGACTTTGTGAAAATTAGGGTTTTTATTTTATTTTTTATTTATTTTTTATTTTTTAAAGATTTTATTTATTTATTCATAGAGATGCAGAGAGAGAGAGAGAGGCAGAGACACAGGCAGAGGGAGAAGCAGGCTCCATGCAGAGACCCTGACGTGGGACTCGATCCAAGGTCTCCAGGATCACGCCCTGGGCTGTAGGCGGCACTAAACCGCTGCACCACCAGGGCTGCCCAAAATTAGGGTTTTTAAACAGTACATTAACTGAATTGTTAGCTCACCTTGCTGCTGGACTCTGCTCCCTGGGTTGAATCTCAGTGTGGTCTAGTTAAAGTTTCTGGCTGTAGACATGGCCTGGATCAGCCATCTTGAAGAAGCATAGTTTGTGCTAGGGTGTGAGGGGAGGTAGACCAGCCAGTGCAAATCCATTACTTTTGGGTAGGGCTGACAAAATTTAGATTCAGAGCCTAACTTTTTGTTAGGTAGAGTACATTATCCATAGGAAAAGTTTTTTGTTTGCTTTTACTAAACTGAATAGGAATTAAAGCTACTCGCTGAGAGTTCAGGTTGTTATTCTCATCCTTAGGATAGAAATTTTGCTATCTGGAAAATTTTAAAGGATAAGAGACCAGCACTTAGTTTTTTCGTGTGTCTCTTACATTGCAAAAGGAAAACCTCCAGTTGTGATGCCAGTATAGTATTAGGATGGGACAAAAGATAGACTTATCTCTGCTCTTTTCTTTTCATGTTTAGGATAGCAACTAGCATGTAACTGTCCACTCCATTAAATATTTATGGAACAAGGAAAAGGAACCTCTGATGTGAATTGCACCTCTGGTTCTTCCCTCCCTGATCCTATATTTACCTGACTCCACTACTATCTGGATCTTGAGGTTCCTAGCTGCTGTTTCAGCCCCAGGAAAGAAGGGCAAGATGTGCACAGGTTGCCTATAGCTTTCCCCTTGACAAACAGTGAATGTTGCACTCACTTCCACGGTGAGTGATGAGTGGGAGTGGTTATGCCTTGCTTTTTCTTTGACTCCCTACACCAAGTAGAAGCTCTTCTCTGGAGCCAGGAGAGCAGAGGCAGGTGGAGGTTGACTTGAGCAGTCTTCACATCTGCTAATGCCAGGGGGCAGATCCCCATCTGCAGTTGAGCAAGTGACATTTGTGTTTTCCACAAGCTTTGCTTCTGTAGGAAAGCCGAGGAAAAGCATCTGCTCCTACGCAGCTTCTTTGTGATTTCCTAGCACTGTTCCTTACCACCCTTCTTCCATTTCCTCACCCTTGTACCCTAGAGATCTACAAAAGGAAAGTTTTCTGCCACCTTGAAGCTATTTAAAAAGTTCCCAAACAATTTTAGTAGAGCCTTGAAACCAAAATCTGTAAACTCAAGTACTCTGAGGCCCACGGGAAGAATGGGGCAGGTTCCATGTAAGATGGGAGAGAGGAGTGAGAGCTGTGTCTTACTGGAAGAGCAAGTGCCTGGCTTTGCTAAAGACATTCCAATAAAACAAGCATATAGAACACTGTATCAAACAAAACAACAGCCATGGGCTGAGTTTGCCACAGAAGTGCCAGTTTGTGAGCTATGGTACATCTTCACCTCCTAACATGGAGTAGAACTCAAGCCCTTCAACATATGTTAAGAATAAAATTTCTACTCAAGAATTGGACTGGGTCTTAATAAACATAGATCTGATTGAACTCAGTTTTACATTTTGTGACACATAAGAGGAGAGAGAGGGAGTGGGATTTGATAACACACAACAGTGTTTTGATTACTATTACATATTTAAAGTAGATAAGGTAAATTTGATAATGAAACATTATTTTAATGAAGTAATTCTGCTGGTTCTCCCAAACCTTTGGTGACTTGGTCTCTTTAGCTAGGTAAGTTTAGTAAGAGCAGAAAACTGGCAATAGAAATTTGAATCAGTAACTTTTCTTAGGTATTCTTATATTACAATTCAGTAAGAACTGAGCAGTTAACTCTGTGAACAGCAGTGAACTGAATGCTGTGGAATAGTATTCTAGAATTGTCAACTAGGGCATTGTCATTGCTGATGTCATCGCAGACCCGAGCCAGGACTTACTTATTTAGAGAGTCTCATCTCGGGGCCTTATTTTTGTCATAAAAGATTATTGGAACAAAAAGCTGTGCAAAGAATGGTAGTTTTAATTAATCAGAGGTTCAATTTATAGCACTGTGAAAGTTGCCGTTTGCATTATAGCCATTCATTGTGTTATTTTTTTAAGCCTTTCATCACTCAGGTGTTCATGACTGAATACCTTCAAGTCAAATGTTGTCTGTTTTGAGTTCATACGTTTGCCTGAGCAGAAATTAGTTCTTTTGCATCATCACAATTTAATACTCAAACAGTATTTAAATTGTTTAAACAAATATACAGTCGAATAAAGCAGAGCAAGGCTTGTCATTAATCAAATGCGTATACCTCCAGGTTGGCCACATTCGTGCGGAGCGTGACATTCTAGTGGAGGCAGACAGTTTGTGGGTTGTGAAAATGTTCTATAGTTTTCAGGATAAGCTAAACCTCTACCTAATCATGGAGTTCCTGCCTGGAGGTAATTACTTGACGATGAAAGGTCATTTTTCCTTTTTGTTCTGTGGTTTCTCTCTCACGTCAATTAACCCTCCTTTCTACTTTTAATCGTGCTCACAAAGTTGCTTTCTATATCTTTTTTAGGTCTGTAAAGGAGGTCAGTAACCTGTCTTGTGCTGGGGTGCCTTTCTACAATTCTTAGTGCCATAAAAGTAACCTCATTCATTCTCATGATTTCAGATGGACATTTCTTTCTTTTCTTTTTCTTTTTCAATATAGGAATACAATAGGGACTCTGCTTGCTCTCCTGTCAATGGGAATCATGTATAATCAGTACCCAAGTGACCAAATTGAAGCTATTACTTTTTTTGCTTCAGCTTTTTTGTTCTTTTTCTGTAACTTCTATTAATGAATGAATCTCTCATTACATTATATTAGTAGTCAGAATCAATTTCTCATATTTGAGATTTCAAGTTTTATATAACCCAGCATGTGTATCTCCTAAGACTGCTCCAAAGTAAACCCATAACAGAACATACCATCTGTTCTGGGGAAGACAGTCTGTTTGCCAGTGAGCTGATGAGCTGTGAGCAAACTCTGGTGGCCAAAAAAGAAAACTTTTTTTTCTCTTTGGTTCTATAGCAAAGCAAAATGCAACTGTAGTATAATATTTTGATCCTGTGAGAACCTTTAATTAGATCTAGGGTCATCAATTTTTAATGAACAATTAAAGAAAGGAGTCTATGTAGTAGAATGAGGAAAAACTTTTGAACATTTAGAAGCCAGTTCTTAAATAGGAATAAAACCCAGCTCAGCCACCAGCCCCTTGACACATGTCTCCTCAAGCCTTTAAGTACACCATCTTCCATAGCTTCTCATGTCTCCTGGACCCTGCCCTTTGCACTTGGTGAAGCTGGCCTGCAGAGCCATAGACCATCTGACTTGAGCTCTCTGATCATCTGGGCAAACTTGCACAGGTGAGGCCATTGGCTATTCTCCTGGGCCACAGCACTAAGGTCACATAGCTACCCTAAAGCTAGCCTGAGTGCACCATGTCTCTGGTGTGCCTCCAGATTGAATAGGTAGCTGCCAGGAGTGATTAGGGAATCCTGGCTTTCAAGTCTTGGGTCAAAAAAGAGAGCATTTTAATAAGTGGTTTAATTTTTTGCCTGAGCATAAAATATCCACTCTTCCAAGAACACATGAAATTCCCCCAAAGTTATAAATGAAATTCACAAAGTGGCATGATGCTGTATTAAAATCAGAGGTTTCTTTCTCTTTTCCTTTTTTCTGACCATAAATGGCTTTATGTGGAATCTAAACTGAATCTTTCCTGTTTCTCTTAGCTTTAAACTACTTATACATATTTTTTCTTTGCTTTGCTTTTTGTCTAACCATTGAGTTAGGATCAGAATTTTTTTTTTCCATTTTATGTTGCTGATATTAAGCAGAGATAATTAAATTTTGACTTTGCAGAAAACTAGGGAGTTTACCTTTTATCTGATAGAATACTGATACTGTGTCATAAAAGTTGCATAAAGCCTATCGGTGTATATTTAACTACCTATAATAAAACTCTGGAGAAGAAACTCCACTGATCTCAGGAGGTGTTCACTTTGCACTTTGGGGAGGCAGCCATTACATAGCTCAGTACATAGCATTTTCAGTTCCTTTTTACCTTTTGTTGACTTAAACTCTGCTACCTAAATCACACCTTTTTATGTTCAAGTGTTTTGTGAGTAGAGACTGGAGACCTTATTTTCAGCTTTCTCATATATTTAGTTTTTGTTTGGCATTTCGACCTCTCTCTATAATAGTGGCAGTACTGCCTGTGTGGAAATGCCATTTGGTTCTAGGTTATAGAGAAGTTGGCAGGCAAAATGAAAAGTGAAGTAATTTTTTCCCACTCCAAAAATTTACTGTAAGCAAATTGTGTGTGAGCGTGTGTGTGTGTGTGTGTGTGTGTGTGTGTGTGTGTGAGAGAGAGAGAGAGAGAGCGCGAGAGAGAAAGGGATTTCCTTTTTCTCTCTAAATTACAATGTAAATCAGTGCTCAGTGGTCAGCATCAGGTTAGGTTAAAAACATTTTTCTCTCCGTGGCTGTGAATTTTACTTTTAAGTCTAAGTCTTAGAGACTGTTTACCATTTCCACCCATATTGGCAGTGTGGGGTCAGTTTCTGGAACACAAAAGAGGCTTGTTTATTACTGCCTTATGTAGGCTGATAGGGAAGACCAATCTGGAAACTGGCGCTTACTTATGTATTGTGTGTGTGTGTGTGTGTGTATGTGTGTGTGTGTGTGTGTGTGTGTGTGTGTGTGTGGTGTCTTATATCTTCTTGTTTGCAGGGGACATGATGACCCTATTAATGAAAAAAGATACCCTGACAGAAGAGGAGACTCAATTTTATATAGCAGAAACAGTATTAGCCATAGACTCCATTCACCAACTTGGATTCATCCACAGAGACATCAAGCCAGACAACCTTCTCCTGGACAGCAAGGTACTGTGGTAGGGGAGAAGCATGCCTGGGGAGAAGCATGCCTGATGTGTGTTTCCTCATCTGAGGAGTCTCTGCTTTCACAACTGTACCATTTATAATCACAGTAAGGAAGCTGGGCACTGCCTTTTGGGGTGGGGGTGGGTGGGCAGTAAGCTTGCTGTTACTTCCTTTCTCTGAAATGCATATGATTCTATAATTTGATTGAATATTCTTTTTAAAAGTAAAGGACATTTTCAAAAATGATTAAGAGGAAAATTGACTTAGAAGCTTATTTTATGATAAAGCCAAAGATAGTCATCTTTTCCTAGCATATAATTAACTATTCAAATGCATCACCTATTGGGAACCCCTCTGTTGGCAAACCTTATTAGTTGATGAACCAGCTAAGAACCAGGAAGTAAGACAAACAAAAACAACAAAGTCTCTCCCAAAGTTCAGGTTCCAGATCTTTTGTCCTCTGTGTAAAGAAGAGTCCTGCTCAACCTCTGTACTGCTGTGTTTGTAATTTTCTTCAGACATGCAAATGAGTTCAGTCGCTTGGTTCTTAAACTCATAGCAAATGAGAAGAGAATCGCTGTGCTGCTAGATTGCTGGCTGCTCCTTGGCACGTCTCCCCACTGTCCAGAACTCATGTATTTATAAAGTGGATATATTGTTCCAGAGAAGCTCCAAAATCTTTTCCAGCTGTAAAATTTTAGGATGTTTTGTTCTATTACACAGTTGTCTGGACTGAACTTTTAAGTAGAACAGTGAATGTGATTCTTATATTTTTCTTTTTTGCCATTTTTTAAAAGTTTTATTTATTTAAGTAATCTCTACACCCAGTATGGGGCTTGAACTCATGACTCCAAGATCAAGAGTCACATGCTCCACTGACTCAGCCAGCCAGGTGCCCCTCTTCCTGTCTTTTGATAATTTTCTTGGGATCTTTGAAAAACTTGAACTTTTGGTATACTTTCTTTAAAAAACTTTTATCTTAAAAAAAAAAAAAAACTTTTATCTTTCTATTTCAAAATGGCAGGAGATTTACCAAATAATTTCTTCTGGTTAGTAGCTTTTTTCCTTCTCATAAGAATATATACATAGTAGAAAATTTGGACAGTACCAAGAGTTATAAAGAAGAAAAATACCTATAATCTGATCATTCAAAGATAATTACTGTTTTGGTAAAATAGCCTCAGTATCTTTTCTGTCTGTGTCTATAATTTATATACAGTTAATATCCTAAAAGTACTTTAAAAATATTAATGTATATAAATTATTCTTTAAGATTTTATTGATTTATTTGAGAGAGAGAGTATGAGCAGGGAAAGGGGCAGAGGGAGAAGCAGGCTCCTCATTGATCAGAGAGCCTGATGAGGGGCTGAATCCCAGTACCCTAGGACCCTGGGATCATGACTGGAGCTGAAGGTGGATGCTTAACTGACAGCCACCCAGGCACCCCTCAAATTTTTCTTCTATGTCATTATGTTCAGATATATTTTTAATAGAGTATTGGCCCTACTTTCTGTGGTTGGATTCAGATGCCCTGGTCCTGTATCCAAATGAATTAGTGCAGGCTTAGTTGAACCCTGTAGTCTGTGTTGAGGTCCAGCAAGCATATTGAAGGGCAAGACATTGGGGCTTCAATATAACTGAGGAGTGAGGAACCCTTGTAGGTGCACATTTGCTCTCTACAAGATGCTAGCCCAAACTTGTAGAAAAATGTTCTCACGAACAAGCTCATTTAGGTGTTCAGCCATACAGATTCTAGAAGTGAAACTGGATGTTTTGAGTTCCTGCTGCATACTTAAAAAAGCTACAAAATTCCCTGAAATTAGGCTTGATTAGCATCTGCTCCAGTACTGTTTTTTTCCATTCCTGTCTTAGAGGTATCTAGGTAAAATGTAGTTTTGAGAACTATAAATTAAACTCTGGCCCTTGACTTGTACAACATATTATTTGCAGATCTCAAACAAGTGGTACCAAGTTAGCAAGCTCAAGGCTGTCTTCGTTTGGCAGTTTACGTTATTGTGCATGCATACACATGTATGCAACACACACAAGGCCAAACCTAAGGGGATTTCTTCAAAATAAAACTTGACCCACCTGGCAGGGTTTCTGTAGCCTCCTTGTATCCTGAGAAGTTTGTATGTTAAAGTATGTCTGAAGGAAGGTGGTGGAAAGACCACAGATGTTGAAATCACTGGGGCTTAACCCTTGCCGTGCCACTTCTAATTGTACGACCTTGAGCAGTGTGTAGATCCCAGCACATCAGGATTCCCTCCCGTAATTTTGGCTTTATTTCCTTACCTACTTGAAATTTCACTACTGCAAGGACACCTACCTCTTTCTCAGGACTGGTTATGTGCACTAGGTAAGGAGCTTTATGTGCATTAATTCTCATCATTCCTACCAGGAAGATACCATTATTTCCATTTTCCAGATGAGATCAGGGGGTTTCGAGAGGGTAGGTAATCCTGGTCTGGGGAGAAGGAACATGGATTGATTTCTGGCTTTGGTTCTCCCATTTCATCAGTAAGCCATTTAACAAGTCTGAGTCAGTGAAGTGCGGCTTAAGAGTTATAAATGAGATGATACATTTAAAGCATGAGGCCTGGCTCAGAGGAGGTGTGAGTGTTCCTTGAAGAGAATGATAAATCATAAGTGTCTACTTATGATTAAAATATAGTATAGCAACATTTGTCAGGAACTATGTAATAACATTCATTCTCTGTCTTTGGAATAATTTATCCCTTGGACTGTAGCCTAATGAAACAATTCAAGAGTAAAAGTTACATGAACAAAGACTTGTTCATTTATTCATTATTATTATTTTTTTAAATAATTTTTTAAATTTATTTATGATAGTCACAGAGAGAGAGAGAGAGAGGCAGAGACACAGGCAGAGGGAGAAACAGGCTCCATGCCCTGGGAGCCCGACGTGGGATTCGATCCCGGGTCTCCAGGATCGCGCCCTGGGCCAAAGGCAGGCGCCAAACCGCTGCGCCACCCAGGGATCCCCATGTATTCATTATTTAACAATCATTTGTTGAAACCATCCTCTGTACCTCTATCACAGCGGTGCTTATAATCTACATCACATGAGAGTGAGAATTAGAAACAGATATTTTGAAGAGCCAGAAAATATAACGTCTGTTCCACATCTGAGAATGTTCATCTTCCATTACCTTATTTCTTCCCCACAGGGCCATGTGAAGCTTTCTGACTTCGGCCTTTGCACAGGACTGAAGAAAGCACATAGGACAGAATTTTATAGGAATCTGAACCACAGCCTCCCCAGTGATTTCAGTAAGTGTCAGTAGTGGTGTTAGCCTTTGTATCCCTTCCCTGGGCCTAGAAGAGCTGTTCCCCAGATAACCAAAGTATGCAGGACAGATTAGGAGATTCTCACAACCTGAGTCTAGAGAATGAAAGTATCTTCCCAGGTGTGCCTGTGGTTTTTATTGTATAGAGAGGCAAGATGAGTGCTGCCGGATATATTAAGGCGGATGTTGGAAAGAGCCTTCTTTGGACCTCTACTGAGAAGTGGGGGATGTATCTGGGTCAGGCAAGCAGTAGAGGAAAAAGTCCTGGGACCAGCTCTGGATGAGATTTATCCTAGGTGCTTCTTTCTGTCATGGCAGAAAGAAATTGATCTTTGTAAGTGTTATTTTCACTCCAGCACCGTTAAACTATTAAAACTAGGCAGTACAATTACAGTTCATCCTGGAGAAGGTTATGCCAAAAATGTATTCTAAATTCAGAAGTCTTTGAATACATGCTAATTATTACTCTTGGAAACTTGGTGGTAATTTTGAGAAATTATGAGTATCTTAGGTCTACTTTGGGACCTTCGCTTCTGATGAAACTGTATTCCCTGTAATTCTGATGAAGGCCTGTATCCTCTATGGCCGCATGACCCATGTGACTGTGTGATTCTTCGAGCTAATGCTTCAGTGACTTTGATTTGGGTTTATAGACTTGCTGGGAGGTGTGTTAGATCTAGAGTTACTGATGTACAAGCTGGAAAAGCAAGACCGAAGTCTCATGTGGCTTGAATCAGAGCCTGAAAAAATATTAAACATACCTGTCTGAACTTTGACTAGAACTTGTTCTCTCTACTTTTAGCTTTCCAGAACATGAATTCCAAAAGGAAAGCAGAAACCTGGAAAAGAAATAGACGTCAGCTAGTAAGTAATATCTGTGGCTTCCTAAATTGCTGCAAACTGAGTATGAGTAAATTTTAAAAAGAGGCACAGAAATTTGCATCCAATAAGTGTTGACAGCATATCTATTCCTTGCTTTTAAGATTACCTTGACAGAACACTATCGTGTTGCCAGTGGCACCAAAGGTAGTATTTTGATGAAGGGAAGATAATTTTAGGTTGTTTTGGTTGTGACATTTTTAGTGGGGGACCTCATCCTGACCTTTTACAAGACAACCCCATTCCTTCCTATTCAATCTGTTCTCTTTTTTTATGGTGTTGTAAAGGGGTTATTTTTGAATTGGAGGTCTCTCAAAATGAAAGTAAGTTACAGATACCTACCCAGAGCTTTAAGGCCGCGGTTCTCAGACTTTTAAAATTTTGATTCACTTAGGCAAGTGAAGACTATTCAGTTCACCTGCCCCACCCTTTCCTACTTTGTGGTAGAAAAGAGAACTTAGTAATAAAAATTGGAGAGAAATTTAAAGAAAGTGCTTATAACTTACTATATAAATAAATATATACACAAAATTATGGGCTACAAGCTTAAAAATAAGTAACATTATTGCATTTACCTTGATGATATGTTGGAAGTGATTTTAAATATACAAAGTCACCAGTGAAATATTGCTGTCTAGGCAAACTTTTATTCTCATTCATTGGTTTATATCTGAAGTATAATCTTGTGTTCAAATGTCTAGTTATTGACCAGAGATAATAGAAGTGTGTATCACCACATACTTAGACTTTGCTAGAAGCCCATAGCGAATGGAATAAATGATCGTAAAGCTAAACTAACAGTTGATCATAGAAAGCAAAAATAGCAGCTGTGGAAAATGATGACTAACTTGGAATGATGGTCATGCACGTGTATCCTCTAGAAATGGTGGCACTTCTGCTTGTTGGTTGGTGTATACAGTAGTAACTTGGCGGGTTTGCCAAATACTTATTTGGGTCAGCCTTCTTAGTAAAATACTGAATTAGAGTTCTCTGTAGTATTTAGTAAGTCACTGGTAAGTAGTTGTCCGTCCTAGTGAAAATGGATGCCTGTAGGGTTGTTTGAAGAAAGCATCAAAAGAAAGGCTTGCATTTTTTGAGGCCCATTGGTGGGCCACATCAGTCACATCATGATCTCCTTTCCTTAGGAACTCTGATGCTCTTTAAGTGTCTGAATCTTGTATGTGGTTGAAAAACTGTTTACATAGCTTGTGGAGGGTTAGGAAATGTCAGGAACAAATTTGGTCAGATGCTTCTATTATGTCTCTCCATAGAGTAGTAGATCTTAACCTTGGCTGCACATCAGAATCACCTGGGGGACTTTAGAACCTATTGATGGCTGGGTCCTACTCCCAGAGATAGATTGAGTTGTATTGGGGTATATAATCTGGGTATCTGGTTTTTTGAGAGGACTCTTGGTGATTTTACTGTGCAGTGAAGGTTGAGATCCTCCACTGAAGAGACTGTTTCTCAATAGCTTCTGCATTATTGGGAAACTGATATTTACCTGTGTTTTGGAAACTAATGAAAGGTAAAAAAATCTTCTGATTTTTAAATTAAAAAAAAAAAGATTTTATTTATTCATTCATGAGAGACACAGAGAGAGAGAGAGGCAGAGACACAGGCAGAAGGAGAAGCAGGCCCCATGCAGGGAGCCCGACGTGGGACTCGAGCCCGGGTCTCCAGGATCACACCCTGGGCCAAAGGCGGCGCTAAACTTTACGCTGAGCCACCCGGGCTGCCCCTACACTTTTTTAAAAGTAAGCCAAGAGTTAACCTTTGGCTACAGTGCTAATATATTTACTTTTGTTTTTTAAAGTGATTTCTATGCCCAGTATGGGGCTCAAACTCACAGCCCCAAGATTAAGAGTTGCATGCTCTACCGACTGAGCCAGTCATTTCTGGTTTTGTAATAGAAATTTCTTTAACAAAAAAAAAAGAATTTTTTTAAACAAATAAGATATACTTAATATTCAGTTTTGGTGGAATAAATCTAGTTTCTAAGTGGAAGGGTTTCTGTAGTTTCTTAACCTTTATAATTAGAATGAAAATACTTCTCAGGGAGACCACAGTCCATGTATCAGACTTTAAAGCTTTAAAAACAACAAGTGGCATTTATATTAGTTAATACATGTATTTAAAAGAAAACAGTATACAATTCTATCTGGAACAAATGAATTCCTACTTTATAGTATACATAACAATAAGTTGTAGATGGAAAATAAAACTTTAAAATTTTAGAGGAAAGTATAGGGTGGTATGCTCATGATCTTGGAGTAAGGAAGGATTTTAAAAAATCCTTTAATTTTAAAGGAAAATTTAACTTCTTGTTAAGATACAAGAAGTACGGATCATAAAGGAAAACTTGATTTTACTTTAAAGACAGAACCCTTCAGTATATTGAAAGACATAAACAAATGAAAAAATAAGCCACATGGTCCCACTATTTTGGGATTATGTTACAATTCACATGCATACCCTGCAACCCAGGGAGTCTACCAGTATTCATATGGTCTGGAGAAATTTGCACTTGTGAAGCAGGAGCCATATATAAGAATGTTTATTGCATTTTTTAATAGCAAGAAACTGGAAATAACCCCGTGTCAGAACCCCATTGACAGGAAAGTGGTTACATTTTGGGATAGAATATTTTACAGCAGTGAAAATGAATGAATTATAGCTACATGTGACATCATGGATCAATTTTAGGAGCAAAACATGGAGAAGAAAAATCAAACAGCAGAAGACTGATGTAGTGTGATACCATTTTTACAAAGCCCCAGAATAAAACCAAGATCTCATTTAGAGGCAGATGTGGGGCAAAATTAAATTTCTTTTTAAAAGCAGAGGAATGATAACAAAATTGAACCATAGGGGTTAGGAGAGGTAAGAGGACGGAAGGGACAGGAGTACATGTTTAGTTCTAATGACATTGGTAATAATTCACTTCTTCAGTTGAACTCGTGGTTATTCATTTTTATTGTGCTTCATAATTTGATAATTACACACTTTTTGGTATGTAACAAATATTACATCACTTAAAGGTCATAATAAAAATGATAATCCTCACACTGGGATAAGTTATTTCCAATATGTAAAACTATAAAGAATTAATGTCCTGGATTCATAGAGAATTCCTACGAACCAATTAAAAAAAAAAAAAAGATAATGCAACTGAAAAACGAGTGGGCAAAGGATCTAAATGGGAATTCAGAGAAAAAAAGACCTGAATGGCTTATTAGTAAATGAATATATACTCAACCTTACTAGAAATAAAGGAAATACAAATTAAAACATCCCATTTCATATTCATCAGATTGGCAAAAATTTAAAAGAGTCTGTCAGAGCCAAGTGTTGGTGAGATCTGGAACATCAGGAACTCCTCCCCCCTGGGGGTGTTGCAATAGGTAATAACCACTTTGGAGGACAGTTGGAAGATGTCTAGTTAAATTAGAAGATGTTTGTAATGCAAGACCCAGTGATACTCCTCCTTTAGAGAAATTCTTGCTCTAGTGCCCAGGAGGTGTCACAGGAATGTTTATTCGGGTGTTGTCATAGTGAAAAACATTGGAAGCAACAGAAGAATGGATAAAAAAAACCACTGTGACATTTGTATAACAGAATACATTTGCAGTAGTGAAATGGGTGAATCAGAGCTACATGAATAAATCTTAAAATCATAATGTTAAGTTAAAACAAATTGTAGCGTTGTAGACTAATGAAGTGCCAAAGGAAACCCTTTATTAAAAGTTGAAATATTCAGGAGATAATATTATATTATTTATGCAAATATGCATATAAGCATGGCACAGCAACTTCAGAGTGGTTTTGACTTCAGTAGGGGAGGAGGGAAGGGCTATCTGGTTTTAATCGTTTCTATAGTTTTATGTCTTTTAAAAAAACAATTGATCTGAGACAAATATGGCAGATTATTAACTTCTCTTTAATATGGGCAGTAGGTGTTGTGTGTTGTGTTGTCTGTTGTTTTTTTCTGTATCTTTGCAGTATTCCATAATATTTTCAAAAGACAACACATGTTATTTTCTATCTTAGAAGTTCTGTAATGTCAAAAGCACTTAGATTAGAGCCTTCTATGTGGTAAATCCTCAAATGCTGAGCACACTGGAAGGCTTTGAGTGCACATCCCCCTAGTATCATAGTCCTCATTATGAGAGTAGATTACTTGAGTTTAGAAAATATTCCCGTAAGAACTATTTACATAAATGAATATGTTTGGTAAATGGACATAAATCTCTAATCTGTAGGATACGACTACCTTGTAATAATAAAGCTTCCCTTTATTTAGGTTTTATCAAATTAAGGAATATTTAGGGTAGAAAGAGGGATGATTTAGACAAGGTATTTCATTTTCAAACTGGCCTCTGCCACTTAACTAGTTCTCAGCCTATGAACAAAGCTGTTTTGGGCATCAGATTTTTTTTTTTTTATCTGCTAATAAAGTCCTTTGCTGACTTGTGCCAGGACTACATAGGCTCAGAAGCATGTAAGAAATATGGAGCCTCGCACTCACTGGGTGCTCAGTCAGTCACAGTGCTGGTTGTTGAGATGGGTACCTTTGTCCTGATTGACCATGGGCTTTGGGTGTATTTAGGAAGGGTCTCTTGCCTTGCTGACAAAGCTTTATTGTTCATTTTGCAAGTGCTCTGGCAAATCAGAATTGCCATTGGGCTACTGGGGCCATCCATTCTGCTTGGTTAGTTTGTGGGTCCCCGTAGGTGGTGCTTGAAACTTTCTGTCTCTAGAACAGAACTCTGAGCACCGTGCTGGCTGTGGCCCCCCCTCCCTGATGTATGGTACATGTTTCAGGCCTTCTCCACAGTAGGCACTCCTGACTACATTGCTCCTGAGGTGTTCATGCAGACCGGGTACAACAAGCTCTGTGATTGGTGGTCGCTTGGGGTGATCATGTATGAGATGCTCATCGGTAAGTTGCATGCTTTCAGAGGACATTTTGGTGCAACCAGAAGAGAGTCCCGTATTGATAATAGATGATTTCAGTTGAGGGTGGTCTAAGCACTTTTCTCCTCGTGTCTTTCAGTGTGAATTTTCCTAAGCAGAAAGCTCTTGGCCATCAAAGAGCCAACTATGTTCTCTGGCCTCCTGCATCCTGTGGTTGCTTTGCTGATCATTTATCCTGTTCTTCCCCTATTTCATCCTCTCCTTCTAGCAGCTCTTTCAGTCACTTAAATATTCATTATATGCAGAGAGCTTTAATTGGGCATTGCCTCACATACTCTTCACTTCTTTGCTGTCCCCTTCCTCTCTCTAAGCCTTCAAAGCATGGACCCCTCTGATCTCTCTCCCTCTCCCTCTAATTTGGATAATGTGTCTGTGTATTTAGAGGACACTCCAGGGGTGGGTGGCCATATTCCCGAGAGCACTAGGAGAGTAAATATGTCCATGGCAGTACCGAGTGCATGAGTCTCTGGATGACTAGAATGGTTTCTGGCTGTGTTGTCTTCTGGAACATCGGGTGGATGCCTGTGGAAGCGCATGAGATCTGTGTGGAGGGCGTGTGGAGTAATGTGGTATGAGAGTACTTATCCCCTTATCTGTAGTTCTCAAAAAGAGGCATGGTAGTCACCTTTAAAACCTAGGCTTTTTTCTTATTCAGCTTGTTTGGCACTTTACTCATATAGGGATACTCCTGGAACAGAGCCATTTTTCAATGATGTTGTTTCATCTTTTCATT
The DNA here is from genome assembly GCF_018345385.1 of Vulpes lagopus. NCBI lineage: Eukaryota > Metazoa > Chordata > Mammalia > Carnivora > Canidae > Vulpes > Vulpes lagopus. The sequence goes on from NC_054824.1 coordinate 67,580,251, forward strand.
TCTTCTTTGGGCGTGGTGATTTCCACCCATGCAACGCTATGTATGTCCTCCTTTCTTTTCCCGGCTTCAGCTGTTAGCTGCTTCTCTTGTGGTACCAGAAGCACAAATTCACTTTGGGCTTAGAAGTTTGGGGGGAAATAAAAAATCAGTTTAGATGTTTTCTGGAATGAGTGGAAGTCCTGTGCATGTCATGGAGGGTTAAAGATAAAATCATATTAAGGAGAGTACTCTCAGATTCAAAGTTCTGGGGAGTAAAAGCTCCGAAGTGCCTCTCTTATTACAGGGTATCCACCTTTCTGTTCTGAGACCCCCCAAGAGACCTATAAGAAGGTGATGAACTGGAAAGAAACTCTGACTTTTCCTCCAGAAGTTCCTATCTCTGAGAAAGCCAAGGACCTTATTTTGAGGTATTAGAGAACATCTCCCCCGCCTTTCACCCAGGTTTTTTGACATGCCAAAATTCATTTTTTTTTTTAACTTAAATTATTACCTGGATCTGCCCCCTGCTGTCTCCCATTCCTCTGTTTAGGAAAGAGGGGGGGATGTTATTCCATATCTTCTTCTAAAGAGACTACTTGAGGTTTGCTGAAAGGCCTCTGTCTTTTCCAGATTCTGCTCTGAGTGGGAACATAGAATTGGAGCCCCTGGAGTTGAGGAAATCAAAAGTAATTCTTTTTTTGAAGGCGTTGACTGGGAACATATCAGGTATATCCACATAAAGGCTTTCAGGATTATTTCCGAAAGGGTGTAATTTGCTTACCACTAATATAGAGGCCCCAGTATTTGGCAAGCCAGGTAAGGGAAGAGGGCTTCGGAGACAGTGAGCGTCCTTTCTTGATTTTCATTCTTGGCGGGGCTCAGGAGTCAGGGCTTGCTGTCGGCCATGTGCCCGGGGACATGGGGAAGCCAGCAGTTATTTCCAAAGTGAAGGGACATTTGAGTTCCGTGGTGAAGACAGCACTTTAAGCGTGTTGCCCTTGCTCTTACCTAGAACACACCAACCTCTGTAGCGTCGGCCACCGGAGCCGGGGTAGGAAGGAAGGACCTGGCCCCGGTGTGGGCTGCGGGGTGTGGCCAGCGCGCCGCCTCTTGCCCCCGGCCCAGCGCTGCTTCCTCGGCATTCGGCGGTTCCCAAACAAGGTGGGGACGTTGTCCTCTCCTCATAATTGTGTTCTGTTTTGCACTCTCATAAGTTTTACCTTTACCTCCTTTTTGCCACATTTTTAGCCCTCTCCTTGTTAACACCTGTGGTGGAAGGTGAGAGCCCCGCGCGAGAGGGCGCCTGGAGGTTTAGTTCCCCTTTTAACAACTGGGCAGGCCACAAGGGCAGTGCGTTAACCTCGGATTTGACTTTCTCCTCATGGGTTTTGTCTTTCTTCCCAGCTCTGGATAATTGTTAGTTATATTCTCTCATTTGGATGTGGCCAAGTGGCATGGTTGCTTGGTGTCAGAAGCTCTTCAGAGAAAGGAAATGCTGCCTGCCAGTGGGGTGGTCTTCCCGTGTCAGGCCAGGGTTCTTTTTGGAGAAAAAATTAGCTGTGAGCCATGTGAGTACTAACTATAGTAATTGTTGGCATGTCTGTTCTTGGCAGAGAGAGACCTGCTGCAATATCTATTGAAATCAAAAGCATTGATGATACCTCAAACTTCGATGAATTTCCAGAATCTGATATTCTTAAGCCAACAGGTAACATCGCCAACACTGCCTCCTGCTGCATTATAGGCCCATTACTTCCTGCCAGTTTAAGGGTTGTATTCACAGGTCAGCTAGAGGAACTTTAGTTCTTTGGGTTCTTTGTAAGTATTTTTCTAGTGCTAACGCTGGGTAGCAGTGACACCTTGTTGAATGGAGAATGAATACAAACTCCCATGGTCTCTTTCCTTATTTATTAATTTATTTTTTTAAGATCTTTAAAATTGATTTTAGAGAGTGAGCATGAGTGGGGGGAGGGGCAGGGGGAGAAGGAGAGAGAGGATCTCTAGCAGACTCTCCATTGGCTCTCGTGACCCTGAGATCATCACCTGAGCCAAAATCAAGAGCCCGGCGCTTAACCAACTGAGCCACCCGAATGCCCCACGGACTCCCAGTGTTTACCTGCTAAATGGAGTGGGTAAATCACAAAGGTTTGTTCTTTTGTTTTATTTATTAAAGGTTAGGTAACCTGAAATGACAGAAATGGGAAAATGGAACTTTTAAAATATTTGTGACAAATGGGAGATTCAAAGACCATAGACACGCAAATGTAGAAAATTTGCAGGGTGAAAAGCAGTTTTTCCCAAATACAAACTGTGCTATCTTCTTCAGAATGTCCTGTCCTCAGTACTGAGCAGTCCATCGGGGTAAGGCAGTGAATCAACTCTCACATCTATTTCTTTCCCAGTAGCTACAAGTAATCACCCTGAGACTGACTACAAGAACAAAGACTGGGTCTTCATCAATTACACATACAAGCGCTTTGAGGGCCTGACGGCTCGGGGGGCAATACCTTCCTACATGAAAGCAGCTAAATAGCGTCCTCGAAATAGAATCCTAAATGGAGCAGAGCTCTTTGTACAGTGTTACGGTTTTCCTCTTACACATTCTTTGAAAAGAGTTTCCAAGAAGTTTATGGAACCCGCCAGTATGTCATGGTAAACTCTCCTGAAATGTGACAGTAAGTGGATTCGCTTCCATAAAGCATTGGAAACCTGCAGAACAAAGACAACCATTTCTACTACGTCGGCCATAAACATCTGTACCACTTCTTCAGAAGCCTCATGAGCCAATTTGATAGAGTTCTTAAAAAACTCGTTTTCCTAAGTTCATCAGAATGAAGGAGAAAAAAAAAACAGCCATCATCAAACATTATTAAGATTGTAACATACACTTAACTGAGTATCAGCCAATTTCTGTGACAGACCTGCTTTCTGCCAATCCCACCAAGTATTTCTTTTTCCTTTACAGCTAAAAGTTCCATAGTACTAAGGAAATAAAGCAATAATGAAAGCCTCAGCAGCCAGCGTTCTGGCTGAAGGAAATGATCCACCATCCTCTGAGCAGGTGGTGAGGGTAGTGTCTCCCATACCTCGGCCTCTGGTGAGTGGCTCCTCACAGCCTCCATTCATGGTGCACTTTATTTATGGTACTAGGATAAAGACCCTGAGTCCACTGATTTATCTCCTGCCCATCTAAAACACTCATGCTGCTTTTCTGAGTGTTGGTGGGGGATCCTAGCGTGATCCATCGTCGCTCTCAGAAGACCCAGAAGCTACTGGGCTTTGCCAAGAAGTCCCAGATCATGTGGAAAACCCTTACTGTCCCTTCATGGCTGGATCAAAAAATCCTTAAGATGGATGTTGTCGCGGACCAGCAGTAGCCACAAGTGCTGTCAGCAGGAACTCGGTTTGTTCCTGGGAACACAGCAGGGAGAGTCCAGGCAGAGGCAGGAGGCCTGGAACCCTCTTGGCCAAGGTGCTGTTCCTGCTCGGTCTCCAGAACCTCCTCCGAAGTGAAGGAGCCAGCCCAGTAGAAGGCGAAAGCTGGCCTACAGGGCCCTGTAAAGCTCACTCCTCCTCAGTCCTTGGTGCAACTGTGTTTGGTGTCTCTCTCTCTCTCTGATATTTGTATTTGTCCTCTCCAATTTAAGTAACCATTTTGCCTTGGAATCATGATTACTGATTTTTCCTTTGCAGATGCCTTCCAGGGCAGGGCAGGGGGGGGTGCTTCTCTCCAACTTAAAGGGCAGCCTGCTGCTCAGGCTGACCAGTCCTCTCTGCTGTGGCACTCTCCCAAGAGACCCTCTGAATTTTAGCACAAAGTGCCTTTTCTTTCACACCTGCCACCACCTTAAGAGGAATTTTGTGGCATCAGAAAAATGTGGAGGTTCCATACTAATGCATTAAGATTTTTGATAATTCTGAAAGCATCATTTGCACCTCTGTGGTAATTTTGCCTATGGCAAAGTGTCATGGCCAAGCGACAACAGGGAGTCCGCTCTCTGCCAGACTTGAGGTTAAGATCGACTTGAAAGGAAAGTATGTCCTGGCTTAGCCATTCTGAAAAGAAAAATGGGATATCAGAGTTACAGTAGTAAATGAAACTGCTTTGAGTTTCAACGTCTTAGAGGAAGGAAAAAGAGAATAATAGGGAAGCATTAACTTTGGTTGAAGGTAATGTTTGCCCTTTAATCTTTCACTCATGGTCTGCTAGTGAAAAGGAAGTAAATGAGATTCTTTTGTGTAACTTTGTCATTTCGTTGTATTACCAAATAGCTGAGGTTTTGATCCCGAGGTGTTTTGCAAGTATGTTTGGTAAGCACGGTAAAGAGAAGTTAGCAGGAGTGGTGATAGTCTGTGTGGGGACTGGCAGGGGATGATTTGTTTTAGGGGAAGATGCCCATATTTTAAACTTCTGAATAAACTGTGTGAAACGGTGTGAATCTGATGTGTTTCAAAGCCAGCGTGGTTCATAACTGAAAGGGGCAGAGTGCTGTGGCTTCTTTTAGCCCGTTTATCTGCAGACCATTGGAACTATTCATCACCATGTTTAAGTAAAGTGCTCTTCTGTCTCAGGGAGGCTGGGGCCTGCTTTTTTGTTCCCCGAGGATGAGCCTTCTGAGTTGGTTTGTATAAAGAGACCATCTTCTGTTGGCCCCATGCATGCATTCTTTCTGCCTGGTTCAGGGCTGCGGGGCAGTGGGGCCTCCCCCTGCAGCAAGGCCAAGGGGACACCTGCTGACAAAAGTCCTGTTAGTTGTTGGACTTCCGTACAGCTGTTTACCCGCCTGGGGTCGACCAGGACCCTCACAGGCTCCTGGGATGGGACTTTGGCAGAGCCTTTTGGGCCCTTTGGGTCCACCTGCTGGGGCCCCACATCAGCCCCTTCTCTGGGCTAGGGAAAGGAGCCTCAAAAAGAGGAAAGAAGAGCAAAGGCCATCCCGGGTCAGAACTGCAGGCAGAAGGAAGCTGAATGCAGCCAGAATGGCTGTTGTCTTTGCAAAACTTAGAGTTTCAAGAAACATGTTGGGAGCCGCTGGTTCAGCCTTGGTCCTCTTCACGGATAGTACTGCCCCCTGCTCTCTTAGGGGGAGTCAGGAAATAGGACTTGGACCGTACTGCATACTGAAGTGAAACAATGCTGATGTCATTCAGCCTCCTCTTGATTTGGGGCTACATCAGGATTTTCTTCGGTGCCTGTTTCTTTTTCTTTTTAAATTTTTTTCAAAGTAGGCTCCACACCCAACACAGGGCTTGAACTACCGACTCTGAGGTCATGCATCCCATGCTCTACCGGCTGAGCCAGCCACGTACCCCCCCCCCCCCCCCGTACATTTCTTTTTAGAATTACTTTGAAAAGCTATGAATGAGTTCCTTCAGGATTAATATTCAGGCTCTGGATAGCAGGCTGCAATGTCAAAGCTCATGTATATGGCATAATAGGAATCCTCTGCCATCAACTGTTAATGCTTTTTCTCTGAATTGGTTCCTTGGCAGGTGTGTTTGGGTTTCACTCTTTCCTGGGGCTCTGTGTGGAACCCTACATGGTATTTTTTTCTTGAATTCAAAAAGGATTCAGTGAATGGTATTTCCCTTTCCTAGCTAGCATATATTTCCCTGGAATGATCTACAAAAGCCAGCACTGACTTGAAAACCACCTCCATGATGCTTTTCAGGCGTACTTTCAGGGAAGAGCATCTTGCCTAAATCACATGAAGCACCCATCATATACAGAGCACAGTACTGGGCACCCTGGGACGCACCCGGGAGCCCCCTGTGGTCCTGAACTGCAGAGCTGTTGGAGAGTTCCCACCAAGTGGCCTAAGGGCACGCGGCACCAGCTGTGAAGTCCTGGCGGAGCAGTGTGATAGCTGACCTGGAGCTGTTGGGGGACCTGGTGGTGTTGGGGAGCTGAGGGAAGCTTCCCGAGGGGTTTCTTTTAAGATGTATTTATTCCGGATAAGTTTCTTAATAGCAGTGACTTGGCAGAGGCGTGGAGCTGTTACTTCCTCATTTCCCTGCTCCCACTTCACCTCATCTGACTTCCGTCCCTAGTGTGAAACGTATTCATTATCCCAGGTATAAAACCTACTAGTTTTTGTTTTTATATTCATTTCTCTGGTCATGGATGTCCTGTCATAGCCTTTGGCTTCCGTTCAGTCCTCATTAAGATTTATTTATTAAGGGTTGGGGGGAGGAGGAGGGAGGCTGAGGGAGAAGCAGACTCCCCACGGAGCAGAGAGCCCGCCTTGGGGCTCCATCCCAGGACCTTGGGATCATGACCTGAGCTACCCAGGCAGCCCTTCAGCCCTCCTTACTTGATCAACCTGTTGCATGCATACTGTTGGCTTAAAAAACAAAACCAAAAGATTACTCTCACCCAACTTTCTTCTTGGTGGTTTCCTTGCCACCGACTGAAATGCTGAGGATCGACTGAGCAATGCCTTTGCCCTCTTTTGACTCACGTGGTCTTGGTGATCTCCCCAACACCGGGGCTTCAGCGCCCCTTTTTGTGGGGAGTTCCTCAGTGACCAGCTTCCAGCCCCAGCCCTGGAACACTAGATCCCACGAAGCCAGGCGCCCGCTAAACACCGCAGTGTGGAAGGCCTCGTTCAGGCTCAAACTACAGTTTGGCAGTCCAGATGGAACTCCTGTTGCTTCCCACTGGCCTTTTTGACTCCGCCTACTCAGCTGTCCAGCCAGAAACTTCTTTCCCGGCTCCCATCGGTAAACACGCACAGCTGGGGCACAGCCATTCATCTTACTGGTGCCTTCATTTCTTGCTGAATCTGCTGTGGCCCCTTAGCTGACCTCTGTCCCTGGGCCTTCCCCCTTCAAGTCCACGGGCCTCCCTGCTGCCAAAGAAATTCAAGTCTGACCATGTCGTTCTCCTGCATAAAACCCTTCAGGGCTCCCAATAGTTTATATGAATGAGACCAAACACCTTTTCTGAGGTAGAAGAGTCCTTCCTTACTCTGGCTTCATCTCTGCATCTCCCCGTCTTCCCTGATGATTATCTCACCTTTGCATCTTTTCTCAAATAGTGGTGTTGGCCTGGAACACCTCCTGGCATGTTCACGGATCCAAAAACAACTCGTGTTTGTTCTTCACAATTTGCTTCACATATCACTTGTAGAGCACTCTTGCAAACTCTCCTCATGGTGAAGAACTGGCTACTGCATGCTCTTGGGTTTTCTGGGTGACTTGGAATGTAGATAGAGGTTTTCCCCACACAAATCTAAAAATCCCTTGGAGAGGAACTGTCTTGGTCATTGTGTCCCTATGGTCATATAGGACTTGGCACAGAATATATTTAATAGGCCATGTCTACAGAGATGTTCTTAACCTCTTTGTTGATAAAGGCAGGCCTGCTGGGAGGTGTTAGTAGCACCCCTTGAAATTATTATCATCGATAAACTCCTAGGCTAAGGGAGCTGAGAAAACTCAGCAGGCACCAGACTGGAGTCAGGACAAGTCACAGAGACCAGAGGAGGAGCCCGCAGCTCTACAGCAGTGTTTTCCAGGGACCTGCTCTTCATTCCTGCTGCAGTTTCTCATTTGTTTGAAACCAGAACATCAAAGTCTGAGTCCTCTTACCTTCCAAATTTATATTTGGCTTTGTGGGGCCCTACTAGGTTGGCCTGGAGGATTCAGGAGGGCTTGAATGCCAATGAACCAGGAACTCAAGAAGGCAGACTCTTAGGGTTCTGGAACCCGGGAGTGATTAATAGGATAAGAAGGGTGCACATTGGCTCAAAGTGACCCTGTGGCCTTGTAGGAAAGGAAGAGGCTCTGCTCTGGATAGTCGAGGTGCTGCTACTTCAGTCCCTTTTAATGTCCTGGCTTCCAATTTTATTTTCTGCTAAAAAAACAACATGGACACAAATGATAATACTTTATTATAGAAAAAGCATCCCAAGTAATAGGATATCGTAAACACTGGTAGGTGAACAAGTGCAACTTTAAAAGTAAATACAAAGTAAAGAGGCAAAATCTACAAGCATTTTGCCTTTAAGAGAAAATGTAATGTTCTGCAGAGGCAATCCCACCCAGAGCACAGTGTGGCTCCATCTCCCCCAGTGAAGCCATCAGATTTGCTTTCTGAACTCGGTAAGAGTTCATTTTAACAATTTCAAAATAATGGCAAGAAGTGGCATTGAACAAATTACTAAAACCCCCTGATTCTTAACCTTCTGTTGACACTTAATAAAAAAAGACTCTATGTCACACTCTGACAATTTGAGTTAAAGCCTGTGCTGATTGTTTCCTGCAAGTATATCTGTCCTTCCTGGGCTTACTCTACAGTATTTTCAGACCTGTATAGGTTAGATGACATACTACTTTCTTCAAATTTAGCTTAAAATAATATATAGGCTATTATACATTATGCAGTAAATTTACTTTCTAGCTTCCTTACCATTTTTGCTGGCATCTTTTCTATACTTTTCCTCCATTTGGGAGAAACCATGACGTCATCTCATGTTAACACTCTGCCCACTCTCCAGCTCAATGCCAAATGTTTCCTAGTCAATGATGCATGATGATGATGCATTCACAAACTCAGATTCTAAACTCCAAGTTCAGGTTCCTCTTGGCTCACTGAGCTACCTCTGAGTTAGACAGTCTGAGCAAAACCATCTTCATAAGAAGATGTATGAACAGCCTGGCTTCCTTATTTAGGCACTTAGAAAAAAAAAAAAAATCACCAAACCTGAGTTCCACCTTTATTAGAAATATCTCTTGCCGAACTGGCCAGTGGTGGACTCTGAAGGGAATGACTGCAACCCAGCCCTTGTCCCTGCGGCGACTGAATGGTCCTGCCATTAATGGAATGTCCTGGCCCTGGGAACAGAGCAGCCATGGCTAAGGGGAGCTACTAAATTACAGTGATGCAGAGCTCCAGGTTGGGAGGGTGGGGGGTCCATAAGACACCTCCCTCTTCACCAGAAGGGACCTTTAGGCCCCACTTTTCCTTTTGTCACCACTATCCAGTGACACCAGCAGATTTACCTGTACAGGTTTCAGGCTCACTCACCCCATGGATTGCAGCCAAAAGCACATTACCCACCTTTTGTGTGTGGGGGGGGACCTACTTCTTGAAAGCCTGAGGAAATGAGTCATTTACATAGAACAGAGTGCTACATACATGCTATACTTTCATACCTGGCTTTTTACCTAGGCAAGGACTAACTGGTTTTAGAGTGTCAGCTGCGGCATGTTCACACTTGAATGTTAATACAGAAGATGCAGAAGGAAGTTATTACACTACACAGTTAATTCAGATTTCCTTTGTGATGGCATGGAAGGAAGTCAACTGAGAAGCAGAAAGGAAGCACCATTAAATGATTATCTGGGCTGGACAGCTATTGGTAGGAATGAAGTACTGGTAAGGTCAAAGCCAAACCAGACCTCAAACAAGAGTCAATGAGTTTCACAGACATAAAAGTCCCCTCTGGAAAAACAAAACAAAACAAAAAAATAAAAGTCCCCTCTGGCTACAAAAAGACCTAACCCCAAATTGAACCATTACCATCAGCCTTACAAATTGGATGCCAGTGGTAGTCAGAACAACTATAGGTGGGAGATGGCTCAGTTTAACCACTTATTACTACTTTTTTCTGAGTAATGAACAGAGCATTGATTTCCACTGTGATGCTGGTCACATGTACAGAGAACACACTTCTTAACGTTCTTGTTCTTCAAGCCTTGGAAAGAGGAGCTTTCGACACCCATCTGACTTTATACCTTTGGAGGACTATGATTAGGGCAAACTGGAATCGACTACTTTGCCTTATGGTGTCTTATGGGAATGGAATTTAAGAAAACTAGTCATGTTACCTTAAAGAACTTGAAGGAAACTATGTACCTCTGAAATGTGTGAGGACTACAGGCTCTGGGTAGGTGGCCAACCTTTACCACAAGATGGAAGATTAGCCCCAGACACTTAACGTCTGGCTCTAGACTCTAGATTTAGCTCTGCTGTTAACAGCCAAGGGGCCATGAGGGAAAATGGTTCAGTACCGGGGGCAGTGGTCTGGATTATCACACACCATGCCATACCTAACCCAGAGCCAACAGATCAAACAAAATTACTAGGCCTAACATCCCTTCAACTCATCCTTCCTTTGGGGATGACGGTACTATGGTTTTCTAACCCAGTGTGAGCAGTGTGATAGGCCACTTCAAAAACAAATATCCTGATATCCAAAAAAATTTCCATTGTATGAAAAGAATATATAAAGTAAAATCCTGCACTGGGGTAAAACCTGGGTAGGTGATGTTTCCCCACCCAGCTTCACCCCAAATGCCCCCTTCCCTGGAGCTCTTAGAAGTCTTTTCTACTGAGAAACAGAGCACTTGTCAGAAGTTTCTGCCCAACTCTTGAAAGCCTTTAAGCCCATATCATCTAAGGTTTCCAAGCCACACTTATAGTAGTGTGCTGCCTACAGTGAAGACCTACAGCTTCTCCACATCAGATTCCAAGCCAGATAATTAAAGTGGCCTGATTCAAAAGATTCTTCTGGAGCTGTGAATTTGATTCCAAATGGTCATTCCAAATAATTCCTTTAGACTTGAACCTGACAAGGTTTCATAAACATTGTTATACTATTATAGTCAAAGAATCTGTCTGGTTTTGAGTTTTCACTGAATGAATGAAAAACAAAACTGAATTTAAACTCTTAAGAAATCCCCTTTGGACATTTTGATGAGAGCCTAGTTCTTCCCAGATGCGATCTCGGCACAGAGGCCACCAGGAGTGGCATTTCATTGACCCCTAACAAGAATCCCATTAGCGCCAGCTTGTGGGAGCTAGAGATTGTCTCTTTTTAAGGTTTGGTCCCTTTGCTGCCAAGTAATTTGCCTGGTATAAAACAAACAAAAAAGCCAAGAACAAAGTGTAGAGGATGAGAGGACTGCTTTGATGAATACGAAGCCACCAGAGTCTTGACTTTCTTTCCTGCTTTTTGCAGTTATGACTCTGTACTCTTATGACTTTTTACAGTTAAGACTCTGTAAACGGCACCAGATTTTTCAAGTTACCAGGGCTGCTGCAAAGTTGGTAGCTTAATTGTCAGTGCTTTTTTATCCGCTGCCGGAGGCACAGACTTTTCAGTAATGAAAAGGACACACGCTAACTGTGGGAAAAACGGAAAGGACGGAGAAGCAGGTCTCCTACTCAGGGTGAGACAAACCATGGGAAGGGCTAGCTGTGGGCATCCAGTACAAAGAAGGGCTCTGAAGAGGCGTGGGTCCACAGCTGGCCCTAATCCCGAAAGTTGTTAGAAGCCATCTGAGAAAGTGGGGCGTTCAGCCGGTCAAGTTCATCCACTTGGGGTGGGTGGTGCATTAATATCTCATGGTCCTCCAAGACATCTTCTCCAGCAGCTACCAGATTGGTGAGGGATTTGCTTCGGACACACTGGAAATCCACATGGCGACTCTTCCCTTCTTCCTTTTCCCAGGACATCTGAATAAAGGGGCGCTGCACATAGTTATAGATTACTTCAGACCGGCCACCAGGTCTCCTCTTAATTTTTTCTTTACAGGTAGGGTAACCTGTAACACAGAAGGCCATTCTCATGACTCCAGGAAATTGCTCACTCTAGATTCCATGCTTTCTCTTTGCCTAACCACAGTAATTTCCTCCCAAATTCAAAGACTGTGCATAAGAACTACTGGAGAAATGGGCAGCCCTGGTGGCACAGTGGTTTAGCGCTGCCTTCAGCCCGGAGCGTGATCCTGGAGACCCAGGATCGAGTCCCACATCGGGCTCCCTGCATGGAGCCTGCTTCTCCCTCTGCCTGTGTCTCTGCCTCTCTCTCTGTGTCTGTTGTAAATAAATAAATTGAAAATCTTAAAACAAACAAACAAACAAACAAACAAACAAACAAAAAACTACTGGGGAAATGACCTCTGACCATGTCCTGCCACTCCCAACCCTCTGTGCTACACTCACCTCCTATCTATCCAGGTTAGCAGGTCTTGTCCCTAGAAGGGAAGTAACAAAAATTCTATCCCCTCTAATGGCAGGGTGAGAAGAGCCTCTTAGTAATTTCAGAAGCCTGTACTCACTGGCAGCAATGCCAGAGAACAGAAATCCTGCTTGGCCATGGTGAACTCCAGTCTCTAATTCTAGTGCTTAGAGAGCACACTGTAGGAGGAGTAGTTTAAGGTATACATTACATGCTTTCTTAAAGAAAAAACAGGGAAGTTGCCTGAAGTATCTGAAAGGCTATCACATGGAAATGGGAGTAGAAATCTTAGAGTAGCTTCAGAGATTAGAATTGGAAGACAGAAGAGAGAGGAAGTTATGTACTAGATATGCGGAAGAATGTTCTAGTGGTAGGACAGTATGACAGGCTGCTCTGGGAAATGGAGTAATCCTTATCACCCTGTTCCTGGGGTTTCTCGTGAAAAGGAGGGACCCAATGAAAGGTTTAATAGACCTCAAAAATCTCTTCCCACCTGCAATTCCAACCTAAGTCAGACACAGTGAAGATCTGATATGTCTCAGTAGGCTAGACTGAGACAGCAAGAATAGTAAAACACAAGAGTCAAAGACTCACAGAGGGGAAACCAGCACAACTTCAGCATACTCTGAGTCAGCGGCTAAGACCCTTTCATGGAGACCATAGGTTGGGAGCCACTGCTCAACATCATTTAAAACCATTCTATCAATACAGAAATTCCTCAAAGGTATGTAGTGGAATAAATTCAAATTATAAGTCTCTAGGCTATAGTTTTCAGAAGGACCCTTCCAGATTCCAAAGAGATCCTTAGCACTTGGTGAGCCCCTGGGGCTCTGCTCCATTCACCCAGTACTGTCCCTAGCCCTTACTGCTCTTTATCCCAAAGCAGTATGCTGGGACTTATTCCTCCAGCTGTTTTAAAGCATTTACAACTGGAAATAAAATGGAAAGGAAGTGTAAGGGCAAACAAAAGCAGAACCAGGAATCCTTTCAACAGGTAGGAATGTAGTTCTCACAGGTGTCTATTCTGTAGGTCCTCTGGAAGCCAAGTTTGAAGGACATAAGCAGTGCCCAGAGATACAGCCTATTCCAGAAGCCATGCAAACTGAATACTAACTGGGATATTTATTACCTTCAATTCCAATGCGAATATTTTTCAGGCCTCGCTCCTTTAACACCGTTTTAGCAACATCACGGTTCTCAATATATTTGAAGAATCTATAGAGCTTGGAGCTATAAAGAACTGGAAAAAGAAAAATTGAGTTAGTCATGGAATGAAGACTTCTGAAAAAGGAGGGAGATGAGCTAACAGAATCAGTCTAATGAAAGGTATACCTGACCCTGATGCCAAAAAAAAAATCCAGGTAGATCACAGATTAAATGTTAAGCAATAGATCAAACATAAGAAAGAAACCACCTGAGAAATTTTTATAGTCTCAGAGTGGGGAAGTCTTCTGGGTATGACCTAAAACGCAGAAGCCATAAACTAAAAATTAATACATTTAAAATAAAAATTAATACATTCAGCTACCTAGAAATGCAACATTTCTGCTTAGCTAAAACCACTTTTAATAAAGCTAAAAACAGTCAACTGGGAAAAATATCTGCAGCTCACATTACAAACGGCTAATTTCCTTAATATATATACAAAGAGAGAGCCTTCACAAATCACTAAGCAAAAGACAATCCAATTCTGTAACAGGCAAAAGGCAAAATAAAGTTACAGAAAAGGAAATTAAAATGGTTTCTTAAAAATTAAAAAGATGGTAAATCTTGATTGTGGAATGCAAAATGAAATTTAAGTGTAAATGCAACGCTATTTTTTTATCTGAGTGGCAATGATAAAAGTTTAGTAAAACATTGTTTTGGTGAGGGAACATACCTGTCATATGTTGCTTTGTGAGTATAATATGGAGGAGAATCTGGCCACATTTATCAAATTATAAGGGAACATGGCTTTGGCACAGAAATTCCATTTCTAGGAATATTGTTCTATAGAATTATACATATGAAGAGGCTGTGTTTAAAAGGAAATTTATTGCAGCATCATTTATAATTTGTAGCTTAAAAGCCCAGCAACAGAACCAGTTAAATCAACTATGGCACAGTCATACGGTGGAATAGTATATAGCCATTAAAAAGATCATGGAAGCTTTTTATGTAAGACATGGTGTTGAACAGTCCATAGAATATGGTAGCATTTGAAAAAAAGGGAAAAACATGGACATAATTGCTTATGTGTGTACACTGAATACATCTGAAGGGTATAAAAGAAACTGAGATGAGGCAGGGGTAGGATCAAGACTTTTCAATGTATATCCAACCTTTTGTACTTTTTGAATTATTACCAATTCAAAAGGATTTAAAAATAAGACCAACGGAGAGAAGAGGGACACCACCATTTAATAGGCTCTGTATCACCACAGTATCCGACACCGGGTGCAGCAGTCAGAGTTGTAGATGCTCAGCATAAACGTTAGCCCTGCATCAGTCACTACACTGCACTCATCATCCAGGTGAGTGTGCTCATTGCCAGCTCAATAAGTGATTTTCGCACTGCTTCTAGGATCTAGCTGCTACTCTGGGCAGCATGTTTCTTGCAGAAAACATGTACACCATGCAGGGGGCTCCTACTTTGGGAATATTCCTCCCCCATGGGAGGAGGGTGGTCTTCATCCCAGTCCACAGAATCCTCATCTGTTAGCACAACGATGTGGCACTCTCGCTCCCCTTTCTTGGCACAGCCCACCATGATGGGCAAGATCAATTCTTCAAGGTAGTGGTCAAACTGCTTGTGAGCACCATCATTAGACAATTCATGCAGTAAAGCACCTGGGGAGAGAAACTATAGGTGAATATCCTCTCTGCCCAAATGCAGATATTACTGGAGCAAAAAGACTATGAGGTAATGGCTGTTATTACTGAGAAGTTCCAGAAAGGTTGCCCATTAAAGGCAGAAACTGTTTCTTGCTCCAAGATGCTAATTAAGCTGATTTTGCTAGACGGGTCTCACATTTTACCACTCCTTAACTTCCTCATGTTTATTTATTTTATTAGAGAGAGGGAGGGAGGGGTGTGGGATGGAAGGAGAGAGAGAATCCCAAGCAGGTCCCACCGCCCAACATGCCCAGCATGGAGCTGATGCAGGCCTCAATCCCACAACCCAGAGTATCAAGATGTGAGCAAAAACCAAGAGCCGGATGCTTAATCAACTGAGCCACCCAAGCACCCCCCTCACGTTTAATAATCCCTGAGCATTCTGACCAACTGAGGTTTTGTTAGCTATACAATGTCAGACCACACTCATTAATAATACCAGAGACAGAACTACCATTTGTAGTACCTGTTCTGAAGATGCTCTGGACCCCAATTTCATGGATTTACAGTACCACAAAGAGAAATCATCTGAAGTTTGAGGACACCAAGGGATTTGCTCTAAGTGTGCGCTAGACCCAGTAGAGAAACCACAAGTCTAGAGAACTTCATGGAATATGCAGGGAAATGTATCGTGAACCTCAATTATTTTAAAAATAATTTCAGGAAGCCTAGGTGATAATAAGAGAATGGTGTTTGTAGTCAGACAATCAGTTCTAATCCCAGCTTTAACGCTTACAGCTTTGAACAAGCTAATTTCTCGGTCTTCTCATTTGTTAAATGGGGTTATCGCCCACCCTGCAGGGCTCACTGTTTTAAGAATGAAGCAAGTTCACATCTAGAAAGGACTTAGTACACACGAAGTTAATAATGGTAAAAATAATTAGAAGAACCCAGCCAGTTTATGTTGTTTGACTCTATGGGAGAGAGAATCAGGGGACCTGGAGACTAATGTCCAAGAATCAGTATCCCTATTTATTAGTTGAGACACCAAGGTTCCAAGAGGAGAAGTAGTTAGCTCGGTGCCTTGCTGGACAAGCTAGATTCAGAACCCACCACACGTTCTGGTTTACTCCACACTTCCTCACAGTGCTCTGAAGCAGGAAGAGGGAACAAGTTAGTATCACATCTCTGCCTCTGCAGAGATATTCAACCATGCTTGAAACTCTGTTTAGTGATCAAAAATATCAGTTGATTCCAAGCAAACTCAAAGTTCAGTGGCTCAAATGCAGCTGGGAGCTGCTCCTGTACTCACTCAAATCTTGACATCGGATAGTGTTGAAGTCAAAGTTAATGCAGAGATAATCACATGTATCTCTAAGGTCTGGAATCGAGATGCCATCAGGACAATTGATGATACCAGTTTTGTAATAATCCTGTGAACAGATTAAAAAGAAATGTAGGCAAAGAACGAGACAAAGAATAACCTCTTCAACCCTCTATTCATTCCTGGTTCTGTTAAAATGACAGGTTACTAGAACTATCACCAAGTTGGCTGACTTGTCAGCTGGCAAAGTAGCCCCTGGTCTCTCCTGGCATGCTTAACCACAACCTGGTACCTGACTGAGCTTGCACAAGCAAGAAGTACCTAAAAGTTACAGGAATGGAAAACAGAGGGAAGGGCACCTGGGTGGCTCAGTTGGTTAAGCGTCTTGCTTTAGCCTCAGGTCATGATCTCCAGGTCCTGGGACAGAGGCCCAAGTCAGGCTCCCTGCTCAGGGGGATTTTGCTTCTCCCTCTCCCCCTTCCCCCTGTTTATGCTCTCCTTCTCAAATAAATATTTGAAAAAAGAAAGATAAACTAATTAAAAAAAAATGGAAAGGAAACTGGGAACCAGAGACTCTAAAGTCAGTAACAATTTGATGGAACTCTGAAGGCTTCTGACTATGCTTGCGCCTGGGGAAGAGGATGTCAGGAAGAGGCTCCTACACACCAGCACTGTTCGAAATACGGTAGCACTGATTCCTTCCGCGATCTCATACTCTCCCTTCTCATTGGGCCGAGTGAAGTTGTACTCTCTTCCTGGTCCAAACATTCTGAAAGACATCAGGCAACTATGTTAACCTTCTCTAGTTCAAGGGATTCTTCACACATGAGGACTGCTCCCATCTTCATTCTGGATGACTCCATTCCATGTTCTCATAGTATAAATTAAAAAACAGCAATGGGCCCCAACCCCTTTGAAGAAGCTCCCTCCAGGTGGTAGCAATTGCTTTCAATATTAGAATCCAAGCAGAGATGAAGCAGCAAGTCCTCAAGAAACACCTGCGGTAAGCGTCTGTGACAGTGAATGAAATAAAGCGGCATCTGCAGAGTTAGCCCCTGGAAAATCTCTGGCGTGTGTGAGGGTTGCTTCCCACACGCTCCCCACTGCCCAGGAACCTGCCTGTGTGCCGGCAGCTCAGGAAGACTGCGTGTCTCATGCTCCTGACCCTTCCTGGTCCTTTCCGCCCCCTGTTACAGTTACTTATCCAGTATGCCAATTCTCAGTAGTTCTGAGTTTTGCTTTTCAACACCTGTGTGACAGATGTATCTGCACTGGTGGGTGCACATGTTACTGTTCTCCCTCTCCTAGTACCTTTTATTTTTTTTTATTTTTTTTTAATTTATTTATGATAGTCACAGAGAGAGAGAGAAGCAGAGACACAGGCAGAGGGAGAAGCAGGCTCCATGCACCGGGAGCCCGACGTGGGATTCGATCCCGGGTCTCCAGGATCGCGCCCTGAGACAAAGGCAGGCGCTAAGCCGCTGCGCCACCCAGGGATCCCTCCTGGTACCTTTTAATACTGGGCTCTGGGAAAATGTCCTCCTTCAACCCAAGGTGTAACCCTAATGATGGGAACTTCAGGTCAAGTAGACAGGGACGGGAGGTATTAGGCTCATCAGTGGTCTGCCATAGGTTAGAGAGGCAAGCCTGCTCTGTGTGGATGAACTCAGAGATCATGAGGGTACAGGGAGATCTTACTTTTTCTTACTCATCTTTTCCCATGCTTCCTCCCTTCTCTCAGATCCCGTCCAGTACAACTGGCCCCATGACTTCTACCACTCAGATTACATTTCTGAGCTGTGGAGTGGGAAAACAGTGTGAGGGAGGGACAGGGCAGGCAGGCAGGATTTTTGGCCAGCCTGATTTAAGTTCCTAATGGGGCCTCACTGCCATATCCTTCCTTCACCTGCTGGGAGTCCTGCTGTTCAATGTTAAAACTGTTACCCTCCACCCTAATTTGGCTGCTTTTCAGAGTTCTGAAAAAGACTCCAAATCACATGCTTTCCAAACCACGAACACCATATATATATATGAAATCCATCCTGATAAGTGTCTTCAAAGAATGCTGACATTTTTCTGGAACATTCTGGTTGAAGTCTAGCTAAGACAGTTATGAATCAAAATAGTGAACACGTACAGCCTGGGTGGCTCAGTGGTTTAGCGCCGCCTTCGGCCCAGGGTATGATACTGGTGACCCAGGATTGAGTCCCACGTCAGGCTCCCTGCATGGAGCCTGTGTCTCTGCTTCTCTCTCATGAATAAATAAATAAAATTAAAACAAAAAAACCAAAATAGTGAACACATGCCATGTAACCAGTCCCCTCAACTATCATCAGCAAGACTTAAGCTCAAAGTTATTTATCTGGTAGTGGCATGGGTTAACATAAATCCATTCACATTCTCTCAGCTTGTCCATCTTGTGACCAGTGGCCCATATTTGTAAGCTCACTGCCTAGGCTTATGAACACTGTATGTAACCTCAGGACAGAGCAACCTAAGTATCTCTCAGAACTGATAACCTCAGCTGATGAACCACCTAGACAAAGAATCAGACTCTCTTGCCATGGGACAACTCATAACCAGATTCAGAGTGTCACTCAAGAATCTATTAATCTATCACTCAGAAAATGCTTGCCTTCCTTCTTGAGATTGCTATCTTCAGGGGCAATCTATCTCAAAGAGCCAGCCAGCACTGGGGGAACAGTTTCAGGGGGTGGGGATGGGGGGGCAGTGCAATAGTGGTAGTGACACCAAACCTGAGGACAGGAAGTCAAGTCTGATAAAATACAGGGCCAATTTGGAAAATGTTTTAATGTTCTAGTTTAGTCTTACTTTAGATGTTTGAGAAATATACAGGTTTGGTTCTGGTTAAAAATGGTTCTTCATGAATCTGTATGTGTATGTTCAAATATAAATATATTTGAATAGCTAGATTCCACTGATCCTAAAATTCAACAAATGAGTGTGGTCCATTCTGATTTCTAAATCAGTTCAAATTAGTTCAAGGTCCTGAGTGAAGTTAGATCTTTAAATAAGATCTACTTCCAAGGAGATGAAAGTCCTCACAAGTCAAATGTTTGTGTGTATATACACACAGATTATTATTATTTTTACTCTTATCCCAACTTGCTATTCCTCATGTCAAGGTCTATGGTTGGCCAGAAAGAGAACTTCCTAATTCTCAGCCCAGGCTCCCAAGAATACTTTCTGGCCAGTACTCCTCCCTGGCAGGCTCTGCCTGTATTTCCTAAACTCTAACTCTAAAATGCTGGAGGCAGGAGATGGTGAGGAGAGTTAAGACTATGGTCTAAATGAAGCAGCACAGAGAATGGAATATGAAGAAAAGAAAGAAATCATGAAACACTAACACAGCCAGATACAAAGATTTTGTTTGGGAAAACTTGGAATAGTGATGGAGGCATTAGAAAATGACAGCATGACACCTACTGCCAAGCCTGACGATGGCAGGCAAAATGTTTTTCTGTAAAATGGCTTTGCTGTTGTGTCATGTGAAACACGTGTCTAATTCTATTTGCTTATTGAAAGACTAAAGAAAAAAAACAAACATGACTTAGATCTCACCTAATCCTGTCTTTGACCTGTGGAACTCAGACAAGATTACTTTTGAGAGTATACAAATTATGGATAATAGAAATTAGGTATCTGACTTCTGCTTTAGACTGAGTTTATAGAGAAATTGGGAGGGATATTCAGCAGATTACTTTCCACAGTTCTAACTGACTACACTCCCTTCTGCGGAGGCTCAAAGCTGTACTGACTTTGTAAATAAGTACCTCCCCTAAATCATCAACACATATAAGGCTTTTTATAAGCTTGCCCTCCCTATTTCACAAAAGTATGAAGGTAGAAAAATAAGCAATGCAGTGCTTCTTTTCCTCACATCTAGTGCAAGATTAACAGGTACTTCTATTCATAGAGAACAGAGTGAATTTGGAAGGAAATTATTGTCAATTACCTTCCCAACATGGTATCCGGATGAGCAGTGAAAATTTGTGGATTCACAACAAAACGTGTGCCATCTACAAGAAGTGTCACTTTCTCTGGCGCCTGGGAATGAACGTTACTGCCAAAGCCCACAGTGCTGTTTCCAAATCGTTCTGGAGCCATAAAGGGTTCATGGTTCCGTTTATTCCCATTTTGGAAGCAGGAGCCTTTGACGTCTTCAGGAAGTGGCATTATGTGAGGGAACTGAAGATTTGCTGGCTGAGAGGCATAGTCAAGTGAAAGGTCTAAAAGATCATACAAACAAACCAAAATAACTTGACAGCAAAAAAGGCTTGGGGGAAAAAGAAACTTCATCTCTTTAAAGAACAAGTAAAGGAAAAATAAGCTAGAGACTCATATTGGACCCCTCTGAGCTTTTTTCCCAGGTTTATATTTTGGAGAGGAGAGAAGGCAGGCAATAATGCCCACACTTTAAAATGTTTTAAAAATTTTAAAATAAACTATGTGTATGGCTTAAAAAAATTTAAACACTAGAGAATTCTTGTGGACAACCAACAAGGCCCTGCCACACTCCAAGCCCTCCCCTGGTCTTGTTCACAAGAGGTCTTGTTCACTTTTTACTTCTGTTTCCACTTCTGGCTCTAAATAATACTCTTGTACTTCTTATGATTTATTTAAGGAAACTGCTACCTCTGTGAGCAAAAACTTCATTTTTCACATTCTTCAAAAATTTCTAAATGTTTCTAAATTTTATTTCCTAAAAGGGATGACAGTTGTTGCATTACTTTTTCTAGAAATTCCCATAAAAATGCATTGTCACTATGCACTGGAGAATCCTAACATCACCAATACTATTTTTTGAAAGAGGTTCAAAATGAGGTTAGGTTTGCCCTCAACACAAAAGTTCCAATGCTGGTGGCCTTGAGTAAGGATTCCTTCACAGAACCTGTTTTTGTCCTGGTATCACCAAGCAGCCATTTGCTTTAAGCAGTTTATTTAATTTTCTAAACCTGGTTCATTTTAAAAAAAATAAGAATCATGTTCACTCCACCTCCCTCACAGGATTATTCTATCAGCTGAAATAAAGTATTGTGAGAGATTTCAAAGTGTGCTAATACCATATCATGCAAAAAAAGAAAAAAAAAGGCTTTTAACTAAATATCTGAAATTGGGATGCATGCAGTAGACAATTAGGGGGAAATATTTATAAAATGATTACTATAGGATTCTTTTAAATTGGCAGTTGTCCTAATATATTTTACTTTAATGTAAGAAAAAAGTCTTATTTTAATGTAAAAAAATTTTTATGAAAAATTTCAAACATACCAAGGTTATTAACACAATGTATAATATGCATATCCTGTCACCTAGATTTGACAAGCTTAATTAACACTTTTCTACATTTTCTTCAAATCTTTTTTTTTAAAGAGTAAAAGGTTAGAAATACAACTGAATGTCTCACTCCCATCCCTCACATATTTTAAGTTTGTATACAATATTTTATGAACATGATCACTGCTCATGACTTCTGGGAAATCAGTCTGATTTCGGACCCTTAGATAACCAAAAAAATTGTGAACTAGCATACACACACTTTTCTTCTCCATTCGCTTTTCAAGAAGAAAACCCAAAATCTAGACCAAAAACCTATTGACTTTTGACAAATTTTCAGTGTGGCCCTGTGTTTGCACACCAAGAGTTAAATTTCCACACGGTCCACAAGCAAGCTTCTAGCAAGAAACACTTTAATCACTAAGATGGGCTTTTGAATTCAAAGTGCTGTTCTAAAAAATGAAAGTAAATACCTATGTCACAAATTCAGGATGCCTGACCCTGCCTGCCCACCAAGGAAGCAGTTCAGGTGGCCTGATTCCTGAAGGATGCAAGTCCCACCGGGACTCAGTGCATAAACTCTCCCTAATGGCAACCTCTAGGATGGTAGGCACACCCTGCCCCTCTGCCAGCGGATGCATCTAGAATGCTTCTAGCACTCTCTGCTTCTCTAGCAGAGCCTGGTCAGAAAGACACATGTTTAAATGGTGGCTGCCCACCTCCTACCGGTGTGGGCCTGGGCACGTCTGTAAGCTTCTGAAGCTTCTGTTTCCTCATCTGCACAAGGAGGATGAATCTAAGCAGGGATCAGCATACTTTCTATAAGGGGCCAGAAAGCTTTGCCGGTCAGTCTCTGCCACTGTAGAAAAGCAGCCAAAGACCGTGTGTCAACAAACGGGCATGATGGCTGCATTTTTGAACTTTATGCACAAAAATAGGCGGTGGTTTAGATTTGGCCACAGTTTGCCACCCTTTATCTAAAAACATGTATGTAAAGTTCCTAGCACGGTGAACGCTCAATAAACAGTAACTCAGTAACTGTTATTATTAGTGTTGCCACTGCCTTTTAAAGTTAAAAAGAACCTGACAGTTTATCAAGAGCTTGCACATCCATGAACTCCAAAGTCTTCTAGTCTCATGAAGTAAGAATAATATTAATATCCCTGTTTTCTAGATTAAGAAAGCAGGGCTCAGAAAGATTAAGGAGCTCATCTATGGTTATAGGTGATTAGTAGCAGAGCTAGAATTTGCATCTGTCTTCTGACTGCAGACCCAGGACTATTTTTCTTATACTGTTGTTGCTGAGTTGGGTGTGGACTGATTAAGTAAGCAGGGATTTTTGGTGACAGTCAGCTTTATGTAACAGTGATATTTGAGCTAAGCCAATTAGCTGGGGATTTTTTTTTATATGCCTTCTGGGTAGAGTGAATGCTCGAGTGTCAGAAAGCCCTCCCAAGTAAGTCAAGCTCTAACCCTCGTACCATCACTCCTGGGACCTGGAGGGTAAGTGAGGTTCTGAAGAGCAGCAGCAGCCAAGCTGTTTGTTTCTCTTTCTGGCGCTGGGGCTGTGGGCCCGTCAGTTGGGCAGCTCGCTTCCTGCCACAGCCCTCTGTCACTCTCACTGCCGCGATGAACATTCATGCTTGGATTCGGAATCCTGAACTGTCTGCTTGACCAGAAAAAAAAAGCCTGGAAGACAGGAATATGCATGATCTAGAACATTCTCCAAACACGTTCCCAAAGAACTCCAAGGCATGAAAGGCAAGCTGGAGAACTCACAGATGCCTCGCATTCTTGCTCTGAAAAGATAGGACATCTTAAACGTTCCTGTGATTTTATACTGGGAGGAACTGGGCTTATTGAAATGGTCTTTACCAAACCACTGACAATGTAAAAACATTGACCACCTGTTACTTGAGAATAATTTTAAGCTGTATCCAAAAAGAGACTCAAATCCACCATTCTTGCTGCAGTCATGATCAGTTCTACAAATTAAACGGTAGTGCAATAATTTGGTGGTGTTTAGATCACAGACACAAAAGAGGGCAAGAATCCAACTGGTCAGTTAAAGAAAACCTGCCCATGTATTAAAAATAATCTAGGCACATATGCTCCTCTAACAAGCATTAGGAAATGCAAACTATCAAGCACTGTAAGGCTCATCCAAGAGTTGGAACAAGAAGTCATCTGCCCTCAAATAAGCAGTTTGACTTACAGTGCTCAGCTTCCTCTTCATAAGTCCTCTCTCACTTTCTGTACCTTATGCTTAACCCTCAGCCCCTATGTCAAAATTACACCACAATGTCACTGGCTAGAAGGCTAACTCTCCCCCAAGCAGGGGAGTCATGTAAGGAACAAGTAATGAGCTACTGCCTCATGCAAGGCATTTGCTCCCAAGGTACAATGGGGAGGGGGCTATGCGGGAAGCTTCATCCCTCTCTTTCAGGTAATCACACCACCCAACCCTTCTATACTTTGGGGGATGTCCAACTATTCAAAATACTCCTGAAGTTCGCCCTACTTATTGTATTAGCACTTTCGGTTTATACTGTCCTGATTTCCATTGGTGCTCTGGTGGAAGAATGATCTTATGTCACCATCAATTTTTATGCAAATGGACTGCATCCTAACACCAGTTAAGGAAAAAGTTAGGTCACTAAGGGCAATAACCTGTAGCATGGAGAGGTTAAAACAGATCCCTAGTGACTGGTAAAGTCAAATAAAACCACTATTGCTCTCAAGTTTGATTCAGAAGATGTCAAAGTCAGGTCTATAGAACAGGATAAGAAAAAGATCCATAAAATCAGAAAATGCTTATTGCCGACAAGGGAAAGACCAAAATGGGGTCTTATTTTTTTAATAAGGTTTAATCTATTTCAAAAGTACAACGCTCTTAGACTGTTCATTTTTTAAAGATTTTATTTATTCATTTGAGAGAGAGAGTGAGCGCACAAGCAGGGGAAGGAGCAGAGGGAGATGGAGAGGGAGAAACAGACCTCCTGCTGAGCAAGGAGCCCAATATAGGGCTGGATCCCAGGACCCCGAGAAGGTCTTGGGTATGATCTTTTAAAAGGCAGTACCTTTTTACTTCAGAGTAAGCTGAGTGGTGGAGATGAGGTAGGATGCCACAGAATTCAGTAAATAAACCAGTCCACCCTTCATCCATACTCCATAATTAGCTTCAGAAAATAATTACATCTTTGCCCAAACTTAATTCTAAACAAGTCTCGGTCTTTTCAGTCTGTTCTTTTTTTTTTTTTTTTTTAAGATTTTATTTATTTATTCATGAGAGACACAGAGAGAGAGGCAGAGACACAGGCAGAGGGAGAAGCAGGCTCCATGCAGGGAGCCCCATGTGGGACTCGATCCCGGGACTCCAGGATCACACCTAGGCCGAAGGCAGGCGCTAAACTGCTGAGCCACCCAGGGATCCCTTCAGTCTGTTCTTATGTGAAAACTACTACATTTCTTTAACTGTTTTAAGGCATATTGTTGACTTTGGCCTAGTTCCATTATTTATGCATAGTAATGACAACCCTGCT
This sequence comes from Vulpes lagopus, assembly GCF_018345385.1. Lineage (NCBI taxonomy): Eukaryota > Metazoa > Chordata > Mammalia > Carnivora > Canidae > Vulpes > Vulpes lagopus. Next base: position 67,605,177 of record NC_054824.1, read on the forward strand.
AATGTTTTTTATTTATTTATTTATTTATTTATTTATTTATTTATTTATTTATTTTTTATTTATTTATTTTATGATAGTCACAGAGAGAGAGAGAGGCAGAGACATAGGCAGAGGGAGAAGCAGGCTCCATGCACCGGGAGCCCGATGTGGGATTCGATCCCGGGTCTCCAGGATTGCGCCCTGGGCCAAAGGCAGGCGCCAAACCGCTGCGCCACACAGGGATCCCTAATGTTTTTTATTTAAAGTTGAACAGGTTTTCATTTTGCTTCACATATATTCTCTGATGATACCCAGGATTTCTGGAAATAGTTAAAAAGGGCTAATAGTAGGGGAGGAGAGAGACAACAAAGATATAATCTAAAATGTCTTCAGGATCACCTTCTAAGGTATTAATAGATGGATAGCAAAGAGGCTGCCATTTTAAAAAATTTATTTTATTATTTTTAAAAGATTTTATTTATTCATGACACATACACACACACACACACACACACACACACACACACACACACACACAGAGGGAGAGGGAGAAGCAGGCTCCATGCAGGAAGCCTGATGTGGGACTTGATCCCAGGACTCCAGGATCACGCCCTGAGCCAAAGGCAGATGCTCAAGCCACCCAAGGATCCCCGAGGCTACCATTTTTAGAATATACTCCAGGTATCCATTTTTTTTAAACCAACTCTACCGAAGCTTTTCTGTCATAGTTCTATTCACTTCCTTTGCATGTGTGACCCTAATAATGTTCCAATTTCTGAAGAAATTGTCTTCTAACTATTGAAGGCTTCTGGTTTTCCTTTTCCCAGAATATTTCTAAAAATTTTAAGTAAGACCACTCCAGTATAAAGCCCATATAAATTCTGTTAACATTTTTAAATCTTGGAATTGTCCTACAATAGGTCCCTAAATCCATAATAATTTAGCTGTTTAAATGAGCAATGAGACCCTTGTTAGTAAATTATTTCTACTGGGTCCTCCCTACACACGTGCTTCCTTGAACTCTGGCAGACTGGTGAGACACGAATCACTTCTTAGAGCTCTCCTGCCACACTTCCTCCCCACGTATGATCTATCATGGCTCTAACTTTTATAACGTGGCCCTGTGCAGGTTCCTAAGTCTGTGTCTCAACTTTCTCACTGGTCAGAAAGGAAATAACTATTAATTACACAAAGTTGATATAAGGATTAAATGAGGTAATACATTTAAAGTGCTTAGTACAATGCTTGGCATGTATGGTGATTACTGTTCTATTCCTAAACCAGAGAGTCTACAAAGAGATTTTACCAACCTAATCTTATTTGCTACTGAAACAACTCCAGGAGGGATACTTTAATTATCCTCACTCAAATCGGGGGTGGGGATGGGGGTGGGAATCAAGCTTTAGAGAGGTTAGCAACTTTCTCCAAATCATAACTCTAGCTAAAAGGCAAAGGTAGATTCCAGATTTAGGTCCCTCGATTCCTGTATTCTGTCCATTCAGTCACAGTGTTTCCCGCAAACCATCTTGCCTTTAATCCATTACTGACTCTAGAAATTATTCCTTCTATTGTTTGTCACAAATGAAAGAGAAAGCTAGTAGTGTCACTGCTGCTATTCTTAACATGTAGGGGTTACAGCAGTAAGAATCCTGTGATAGCATGGTTATATTCTTCCATAAAATAAGCATTAGTATTTTACTGCTTATAAAAGCAATATGTACTCACTGAAAAAAAAAATCAGTCAATATAGAAAGATACTTGAAAAATCAACAAAGCTGGGGCACCTAGGTGGCCCGGTTGGTTAAGTGTCAGACTTTTTTTTTTTTTTTTAAGATTTTATTTATTTATTTCAGAGAGAGAGAGAGAGCGTGAGAGTGCATGAGGGGAGATGGGTGAGGGGGCAAAGGGAGAAGCAGATTCCCCACTGAGCAGGGAGCCCAATGAGGGGCTTGATGATCTGAGCCAATGACAGATGCTTAACTGACTGAGCTACCCAGGGGCCCGAAGCATCAGACTCTCGATTTTGATTCAGGTCATGATCTCAGGGTCCTGGGACTGAGCCCCGTGTCGCGGGCTCCTCACTCAGAAGGGAGTCTGCTGAAGATTCTCTTCCTCTCCCTTTGGCCCCTGCCTCCTGCTCTAAAATAAACAAAATCTAAAAACAAAACAAAACAAAACAAAAAAACAATAAAGCTGTGGTGAAATCTTTGCACATAATATTATAACTTTGGGCATCTCCCCACTATATCCTTGGAATAAACTCTTAGAAGTAAAACTGATAATGAAAAAGGTAAACAGGGCAGCCCCAGTGGCTCAGTGGTTTAGTGCTGCCTTCAGCCCAGGGTGTGATCCCTGAGTCCCGGGATCGAGTCCCACGTCAGGCTCCCTGCATGGAGCCTGCTTCTCTCTCTGCTTGTGTCTTTGTCTCATGAATAAATAAATATAATCTTTAAAAAAAAAGGTAAATAATTTTTAAGTTTTGATAGATACTGCCAGATTATCCTCTATAAATATACCCATTTAAAGTATCTCCAGGGGCACCTGGGTGGCTCAGTCAGTTGAACATCTACCTTTGGCTCAGGTCATGACCACGGGTTCCTAGGATCAAGCCCCACATTGGGCTCCCTGCTCAGGGAGGGTGGGAAGGGGTGGGGGTAGTGTCTGCTTATCCCTCTCTCTCTGCCATTCCCCCTGCTTGTGCTATCTGCCAAATAAATAAAATCTTTAAAAAAATAAATAAAATCTTTCCAGCAACATGGGGCATTCACTTTCCAGAACTCTTGCTAGTGTTTCAGTTTTCTTCATCTTTGCTATTCTGATGAGTGAAATACAAATATAACTCATTTTTTGATATTCATTTTAATGTAGTAAATTAACATCATTTTTTTCATCAAAAATTTCACCTTCAAGAGCCTTAAAAGTAGGGACACCTGGGTGGCTCAGCCGCTTGGTGCCTGACATGAGCTCACGGCATGATCCTGGAGTCCCTGGATCGAGTCCCGCACTGGGCTCCCTGCATGGAGCCTGCTTCTCCCTCTGCCTAAATCTCTGCCTCTCTTTCTGTGTCTCTCATAAATAAATAAATAAAATCTTAAAAAAAAAAAAAAAGCCTTAAATTCTGGGTGGGTGGGGAAAAACAACCACACTGGGCAGGTATTAGGTAATAGTGATTTATTCATATCAAGTTTGTCAGGCTTGACCAGAATCACTGGATGTTTCCCAGGACTGCTCTCATCTCCCTGGAAGTCTGAGAAAACGACATATGATTACAAGACCACCCACTAGACTAAAGCAAAGCAGCTTCTGGCTTTGGCTTCATTATTAACTAGCCATGTCACCAAAACATTCTTTAAGCTTCAATGTTTTCATCTATAAAAACAGAGGAAGATATCTGCCGTTACCAAGTCAGACAAACCTGTCTCAAACAGGATGCATGGAAAAGCTCTCAAAAATCATGAGACAACATACAAAAGACACGAGATAAACTTGGAGATGTGTCAATTTCTCTTATACAACTGCTCAGTACTTATTTAGCTCTCTAAGCACATCATGCTCATCCTCCACTTCTGAATGTTTATTATGTTCTATTGTCTGGTTCTGACTTGAGCCACCTTTCTCTCTCTTTTTTTAAACATGTCTTCTTTTTCTTTTTTTTAAGATTTTATTTATTTATTCACGAGAGACACAGAGAGAGAAGCAGAGGGAGAAGCAGGCTCCATGCAGGGAGCCCGATGTGGGACTCGATCCCGGGTCTCCAGGATCACACCCTGGGCTGAAGGTGGCGCTAAACCACTGAGCCACCTGGGCTGCTCGACTTTCTCATTTCGATTCAGTAAGACAACACCCTGTACTATTTTTGGAATTCCACATAGTATTTTTGCCTCAGTTGCCTAACTTTTCCTTACATTTTTTTTCTGTAATGCATAACATGTTTTATTAGTTTAGAATTACTGTGATAAGAACATTACATTTAATGGATAGCAGTTGTACACAGATTCCCTGTACCAGTTTGTTACTCAAACTGTAGCTTTGTTTGTAAAGATTTTATTTTGTAAGCAATCTCTATACCCAATGTGGGACTTAAACTCACAGCCCCAAGATCAAGAGTTGCATGCTCTACCAACTGAGCCAGCCTGGCACCCATTTGTTCCAACTTTTATTATAGGAAGTAAAACTTCGCTTTACCTGAAAAGATTACTGCCATTAACTCATTCCAATGGAATATTAAAAATATGTGTGGGTGATTGAAACTATTAATACTAAAGTGATTTTGCTGTTTATTGTTGAGACAGTGTTTAGTCAAAAACTATTTTTAAAAGATTTATTTATTCACGAGAGACAGAGAGAGAGAGAGAGGGAGCAGAGACACAGGCAGAGGGAGAAGCAGGTTCCACGCAGGGAGCCCGACGCGGGACTTGATCCTGGGACTCCAGGATCATGCCCCTGGGCCGAAAGCAGGGGCTAAACCACTGAGACACCCAGGGATCCCCTAGTCAAATTTTTAATTCAAAAGTAAAACCTAAGTTTACTTCAACTATTTTAATATATATAAATACATTATATGCATCAAAGACAGATTATGCTGCCTAGGTTAATACTGTGCTATACCAGAAGACCTATTCTTCGCAGGAAAAGAACTCATGATACTGTACTTCTTAAATACTGGTCAAGGTATATTCACATGCCCATCTTATAGACTCTCCTCATGAGCCTAATCAATCAATCCCTAGTAAAGATCAGCTCTTTTCCCCTGCTTTATCTTTTCTTTCTACTTCTTCTCAAAGGACTGATGCTATACAATGTTTTCCCACTTACCATACCATTTTTTTTACAAAGTCTCAAATTAAGGGAAGCTGTATGTAACCGTACCCTATGCTGCTGCAAATGTTTGGAAACCAGGCTGCATAGTTTATTTAGTTCTTGATTCCACCGCGTATTTGTTATGTGAATCTATGCACAGGACTAACGTCTCTGAGACTTAATTTTCTCAGCTGTAAATTAGTAATATCTATTTGGCTTTTTGTTTGCTTGTTTAAAAGATTTTATTTATGTATTCATGAGAGACACCCAGAGAGAGGCAGAGACACAGGCAGAGGAAGAAGGATCCCTGCAGGGAGCCTGATGTGGGACTCGATCCCAGGACCCCGGGATCATGCCCTGGGCCAAAGGCAGATGCTCAACCACTGAGCCATCCAGGCGCCCCTTTGTTTGTCTTTTTTTGTTTGTTTAAAAGATTTTATTTATGTATTCATGCGAGACACCCAGAGAGAGGCAGAGACACAGGCAGAGGGAGAAGCAGGATCCCGGCAGGGAGCCTGAAGTAATATCTATTTGGAAGAAGGATTACGAATACTTCAGATCATGCACAATCTCCGGCATATGGTAAACACTGAAGAAACTGTTAGCTGTTACTATTCATATATTCAAATCTTTTTTGAATTCAAGCTTTTCTTTTTGGCTTCAAACTTATAAAAAAAAATCATATTTCAATCATACTCAAAAACATTTTTTAATCTTTGCTTCTTTCTTGCATTACCCACCTACCGTATCATCCCTCATCTCAACTCCAATACCAACAACCTTCTGTTATCTCTGTGTATCTGTATTTTTTATTTTTTTTTAAGATTTTATTTTATTTATTCATGAGAGACACAGAGCGAGAGAGAGAGAGAGAGGCAGAGACACAGGCAGAGGAGAAGAAGGCTCCATGAAGGGAGCCCAACATGGGACTCGATCCCAGGACTCCAGGATCACGCCCTGGGCCGCAGGTGGCGCTAAACCACTGTGCCACCAGGGCTGCCCTGTATCAGTATTTTTTAATGTTAAGAATAACTACTGGATTCTGAATATGTTCGTCTGCAGAGATAATAAAATTTAGTTATGGGGCAGCCATGGTGGCGCAGCGGTTTAGTGTTGCCTGCAGCCCGGGGTGTGATCCTGGAGACCTGGGATCAGGTCCCACGTCGGCCTCCCTGCATGGAGCCTGCTTCTCTCTCTGCCTGTGTCTCTGCCTCTCTCTCTCTCGCTCTCTGTGACTATCATAAATAAAAAAAAATATTAAAAAAAAATTTAGTTATGATACCACTGTTAAGTCTTAATTTCAAACATTTACTGATAAGACATGTTATTTCTGTAAACCAAACCTGTAATTTTAGACCTGAAAACTACACAGCTTTCTTTTTTTGAAAGTAGGCTCTATGGCCAATGTGGGGTTTGAACTAATGACCCTGAGACCAAGAGTTGTGTTATCTACCAACTGAGCCAGTCAAGTGCCCCCAAATTACACAGCCTTCTAATGATCTTTTGTCTTGACTAAAAACTTTTATCAGCTATGTTTCTTTTTTAAGCTCTCAAAATGTGAGAAGTTTCTGGTAATCTCTTCAGATTATCTACCTATTAGTCAACATATATAGTCAGCATATATTTACCAAATATCTACTTTGTGGAACATACATAATATTGTGTGCCAGCAATGAGGGACACAAAGTATTGAGTAACAACTTCAGGGTTGGGCTGTTTAGGTGGGAATATGTGAAAAAGATAAATAAAGTAATATATACAGAATAAGTGGTTCTAAAAACACCAGTTCGATTCTCAGGTCTATCCTCCCACAGTAGTTGCCATAGGCTCACAGTGGGACCCAGCAAAGTCAACTTCTCAGGCAGCTCCCATGTGCATTTAGTTTTGGGGATCGTAAGAGAAACGTAAGTCATAAAAATTTATACGAGGGATCCCTGGGTGGCGCAGTGGTTTGGCACCTGCCTTTGGCCCAGGGCATGATCCTGGAGACCCGGGATTGAATCCCACGTCGGGCTCCCGGTGCATGGAGCCTGCTTCTCCCTCTGCCTGTGTCTCTGCCTCTCTCTCTCTCTCTGTGACTATCATAAATAAAAAAATAATAATAATAAAAAAATAAAATAAATAAAATAAAATAAAATAAAATAAAATAAAATAAAATAAAATAAAATAAAATAAAATAAAATAATAAAATAAAATCTTTAAAAAAAATTTATACGAGAAAATCACCTCGAGCTAGTGTGGCTAGGAAAACAAAGTCTTCATCAGAAAAAAATCTGTGCTGGGCTCTGAAGATAAGATTTTTTTCTCCCCAATTTTTTATTTTGAAACTTTTTGAATCTACAGGAAAATGGAAAAATCATTACAATCAGTACCCTCATATGTACCCCTCAAACTTACCAGTGATCATCCTGTCTCATTTGTCTGTGCTTATGCTTCCTCCTCCGCCATAATTTTCCAAATCACCTGTTAGGTATCACACTTGATAATCCTAATACTTCAGTATACATAGTCTAAGAATCACAACATTCTCCTACAAAACGCTACAGTACCATTTTCATCTAAGAAAATGAACAATTCTATAATCTCAACATATAATCTATAATCAAATCTATTAATTTGGCTTCATATTTTCTTTTACAGCCTTTTTGGGGATCCATAATTCAATCAAGGCCCATTCCTTGCATCTGGTTGTTCTGAATCTTTTAATCTTGCATATTCCCTCCCTCCATTTAAAAAAAATGAAATTGACATTTTACTTATTTTTAATTTATTTTACAGAGAGAGCTGAAAGAGAGTACAGAGAGGGAGAGAAGTAGACTTCTCACTGAGCACTCTATAGGGAGTACGGGGCTTCATCTCAAAATCTCATGACCTGGGCCAAAATGAAGAGTTGGAAGCTCAACTGATAGCCACCTAGGCACCCCTGAAATTGACATTTTAAAAGAGTCTAGGTCAGTTCCAACATACTGGATCTGATTGTTTCCAAATGAGTAAAAAATTTTGCGTCTAAACTAGAATACAACATAGATGGCAGTTGTATCCTTCCAAACACCATTACATTAGGGGCACATAATGCCAGGTTACCCCACTACAGGAGATAAGTTTGATGACTCAGCTAAATGGTGACTCTATATCTCTCTCCATTGTAAAGAGAGAAGTTAATAATCTTACCCTGTGGTTTTGGCAATCTACTGAGGATTCTTGCCTGCATCAGTTATTACATTTCAGACTGTAAAATGATGGCTTTCTAATTGTGTAATTCTTCCTACATCTACAATATAGCAGTATTCCATGAAGTAGAACTATTTTTTCACCCTTCCCTTATTTTTCCTTAAGTACCCTTGTGAACTCATTTGTTTTAATCTAGCATAATAATCCATTACCATAACTTTTTTTTTCAAATTGTCCCCAATTTTTGGTTCAAACTATTCCAAATATTGCCAGTGGGATTCTCTTCAAGTTATCATCTGTGTCATTTTCACACAATTCTATTTGCTTTTGAGGCTATTTGTTGACATAAGATTTCTCTAAGCTCACCTTTTGCCATCTCTGCCCCAGACCTGGAATCAGCCACTTCTCCCTGGAGCCTTTATTCCTTCTAGTGGGCAATGGCATTTATAAATCAAGATCTGGGCACTAGCTGTCCTCATAGTTACAGGAGTGTCACTACTTCTAAGCTATTTTAATAGACAAACTTTGTGACTTTTTTTTTTTTAACAATTATGAGTTTATACTGATATTTTCTTCTTTTTTAAAATTTTTTATTTATTTGAGAGAGAGAGAGAGTACAATCGGGGGGGGGGGGAGGAGGAGAGGAAGAAGCAGACTCCCTGCTGAGCAAGGAGCCCAAAGCAGGGCTTGATTCTAGGACCTTGAGATCATGACTTAAGCCAAAGGCACTTAACCAACTGAGCCACCCAGGCCCCCCTATACTGATATTTTCAACTCTAATTCAACACTATAGTTTTTCCTCATATATCTTTTCCCTCACAATGAAAATCTTGGTTCATAAACTAGTTTCAAATTTATAACATCTAGGGACACCTGGGTGGTTCAGTGGTTTAGTGCCTGCCTTCAGCCCAGGGGGTGATCTTGGGGTCCTGGGATCGAGTCTTGCATCAGGCTCCCTGCATGGAGCCTGCTTCTCCCTCTGCCTGTGTCTCTGCCTCTCTGTGTCTCTCATGAATAAAAAATAAAATCTTTTTTTAAAAAAACAAAATTATAACATCTATATTACTACTTACAATAAAGAATATACTAAATTTTAAGTACATATTAGGGGGCAGCTCTTTTTGTCCTTAAAGTATACCCTACTAGGGATGTACTATCAGTATGCTATGTTCAATTTATTTTTCCTCTATATATCCTCCTGTAGGTTAGGTTCATTTCTCTTTATACTTACTATGTAAAACCTTTACATGGTTCAAAAGTTCAGGTGTTATGGGGCACCTAGGTGGCTTAGTCATGTGGGCATCTGACTTTTGATTTCAGTTCAGGTCCTGGTCTTGGGGGCATGAGATGGAGCCCTATGTGGGGCTCCGAGCTCAGCAGGAAGTCTGCTTGAGATTCTCTGTCTCCCTCCCCCTCTGCCTCCATACCTGCAGAATAAATGGATGAATCGTAATTAAAAAAAAAAAAAGAATGCTCAGAGAAGTATCTTTCCCTTCCCTTTTCCCTTCAATCTTTCCCCATCTATTCCCCACAACTAGTTTTATTAATTTATTTACCCTTCCTATTTCTTTTTGAAGAAATAAGCATAAAATGTGTACATACAGATAGAGTCAAAAATTCCTTTTTCTTATACAGAAGATGGAATGCTATATCTAATCCTCCTATCTTTGGCTATTTTTACTGAACTGGAATTTACGCCAAAAGAGTGATTAGAAACCATCCTCATTCTATACTAATACTATTCTAGTATTACTATGTAATACTCCACTCTGTAGATGTTAACATGTAGAACTTTGATAGAGAAAAGAAGAAAGAGCATGCTAGATAGCGTATATGGCATATAACAGGCAGGAAAGTAAGAGTGAACAAGGCTTTATTACTATATATAAGGGGGGTGGGGTAGAAGACCAATCAGGCTAGAGTAAAGGGTTAATGCAAAAGGATGGGAGAAACCAGGGTCATCATCGTATCATACAACTCCAGGAAACCCCATGTATACCATCATCTAAGGAACTGTACAATGTATAACTTAGATGAGTATACACAACAGTCCTGGGGGCAGATAAAATTAAAAAACAAGATGGAACCAGCTTATGGAGGCCTTGAATTACAAAGTAAAACAGAATTTTGTCCTATAGCCAATGTTTTTACATATAGAAAGTTCATATTCAGGTGCCTGGGTGGCTCAGTCAGTAAAGTGTCTTGACTTCAGCTCAGGTCATGATCCCGGGGTCCTGGGATCAAGCCCTGCATTGCATCATCGTGATCTCTGCTCAGTGGGGAGCCTGCTTCTCCCTCTCCCATGCCCCCTGCTTGTGCTGTCAAATAAATAATAAAATCTTTTAAAAAAAAAGGCTCATGTTCAAAATGTTTGAAGATGAATGCTTCAAGATAAATACAGCCACAGACAGACTGGAATAATTAAAAGAAGAGGCTATTAGAACTGTCCAAGAGTGAAGTAATAGGATCTCAATTGGTTAATGGCAAGAAGGGTAGTACGTAAGACATAGTCCTGCCTACATTCAAAGAGCTTATAGGGGATCCCTGGGTGGCGCAGCGGTTTGGCGCCTGCCCTTGGACCAGGGCGCGATCCTGGAGACCCAGGATTGAATCCCACGTCGGGCTCCCGGTGCATGGAGCCTGCTTCTCCCTCTGCCTGTGTCTCTGCCTCTCTCTCTCTCTCTCTGTGTGTGACTATCATAAATAAAAAACAAAAAAACAAGACAAAACAAAAAAACAACACAAAAACAAAGAGCTTATAGTCTAGTTGTTAAGAAAACTCAAAACACAAGAGTTACATAATACAGAAAAGTAATATTTTGGAAAAAAAGACCTTAGGGTGATTATATTTCCAGTAGTTCTCAAGTCTAGTTGATAATCAGTACCACTCAGAATAACTGGCTAAAAACATATTTTTGGGCTCCATTCCGCAAAGATTCTGATTCAGTAAGTTTGGGGTAGGATCTGAGAATGAATGTTTAGGGGATCCCTGGGTGGCTCAGCGGTTTAGCACCTGCCTTCAGCCCAGGGCATAATCTTGGAGTTGCAGGATCGAGTCCCACATCTGGCTCCCTGTGTGGAGCCTGCTTCTCCCTCTGCCTGTGTCTCTGCCTCTCTCTCTCTCTCTCTCTCTCTCTCTCTGTGTGTCTCTCATGAATAAATAAATAAAACCTTTAAAAAAAAAGAGAGAGAGAATGAATTTTTAATAAGTTCCTCAGGTGATCCTGTAGAATGACGATGTTTAGGAACAAATGATTTACTATACTTTTCATTTCATGGATGAGAGACTGAATCACAGCAATATTCTTTTTACAGAATATTCTAGGAGACTTACAATCTTGGGTTAGAGAGGCCTTTTTAATTTTTTTTAAAAAGATTTTATTTATTCATTTGAGAGAGTGTGAGTGCGGTAGCAGAAAAGAGGGAGGGGCAGATGAAGAGGGAGAAGGAGACTCCCTGCTGAGCAGGGAACACAACACAGAGCCTGATCCCAGAGATCATGACCTGAGCAGAAGGCAGACATTTAACACATTGAGCCACCCAGGAGCCCCAAGAGAGGCCTTTTTAATCAGGACCCAAAACCCAAAAGCTAAAAGAAAAAAGACAAATTTGACTCCAAAACTACCCCCCCAAAACAAAAAACTAAAAATTTTTGTATGACAAGGGATGCTATAAAAACAGATTTGAAAAATGTATTTGGGGATCCCTGGGTGGCGCAGCGGTTTGGCGCCTGCCTTTGGCCCGGGGCGCGATCCTGGAGACCTGGGATCGTATCCCACGTCGGGCTCCCGGTGCATGGAGCCTGCTTCTCCCTCTGCCTGTGTCTCTGCTTCTCTCTCTCTCACTGTGTGCCTATCATAAATAAATAAAATTAAAAAAAAAAAAAAAGAAAAAAAAAAAAAGAAAAATGTATTTGCAACAGGCTACACAGAGTTATTATCACAATATTCAGAGAGGGCTTATGAGAATGCACGACACTAACCTAACAGAAAAACGGGCAAAGGATGGAAAAAGAAACTCACCCAAAAGAGAGATGGTGAAAATATATTAATAGCCTACAAAATAGAATTTAAGGCAAAAAACAAGTTGGGGAAGGCATAAAATTCAAAGATGTCTATTGGCACAACCACCTCTGTTACTCATTTTTTTCTATCTTGGAAGAAAGCCACAATGAGAGAAGAGATGCAAGAGAGAAGAGGACATTCCAATTCCACAGAAAGGCTGAAGGTTTAATTCCACTTCCCGTTTCTTTCCTTCTTCCCTATGAATTGCTGAGGACAGGCTAAAAGGCTGGCAGATAAAAGCACAATGACAGTAGTGAAAGATCATAATTGCTTGGACACTATTTCTTGTCTTTTCTACTTGACATTCCCAATTTACTGCCTCTAGTACTTTTTGTGATTACTTATGTCCAAGAATAGGTTTTGTTCACAGAGACTATATTCTAATTACTTGGATTTAGTTCTTTTTTTTTTTTTTTTTTTTTTTTTTTTTTTATTTATGATAGTCACAGAGAGAGAGAGAGAGAGAGGCAGAGACACAGGCAGAGGGAGAAGCAGGCTCCATGCACTGGGAGCCCGACGTGGGATTCGATCCCGGGTCTCCAGGATCGCGCCCTGGGCCAAAGGCAGGCGCCAAACCGCTGCGCCACCCAGGGATCCCTAATTACTTGGATTTAAATTAAGATTTAAGACCTTGTGTTCAATTTAAAACTAAGATTGCCCTTAATCAGTTTCTTTTACACATTTTTCAAATTAATTTAAAAACTACTGTACTTAAAACAAAAAGATTTAAACAATAAAAACTTTTATACTTACCACCCAGTTTAAAATAAAAAACATGATAATATAGTTGAATCCTCTATAACCACTATCCTAAGTTTGGTATTTCTTTTTTCAGGATTTTATTTATTTGACAGAGAGAGAGAACACAAGTAGGCAGAGCAGCAGGCAGAGGGAGAGGGAGAGAAGCAGGCTCCCCGCTGAGCAGGGATTTTCCCCACATGGGGCTCAATCCCAGGATCCTGAGTGAAAGGCAGACCTTAACTGACTGAGCCACCCATGTGCCCCTAAGTTTGGTATTTCTTTTTTTTTTTTTTTTTTTTTTTATGAGAGTCACAGAGACGGGGAGAGAGAGAGAGAGAGAGAGGCAGAGAGGCAGAGACACACAGGCAGAGGGAGAAGCAGGCTCCATGCACCGGGAGCCCGATGTGGGATTCGATCCCGGGTCTCCAGGATCGCGCCCTGGGCCAAAGGCAGGCGCTAAACCGCTGCACCACCCAGGGATCCCAAGTTTGGTATTTCTATCAAATATTTCAAACTATACCTATAGTCTTAATATATTCTCTTTTCTTGTTTTAGCACTTCAATTGTATACCAAGCAAATCTTTAAGCAATGAAAAGAAACTCTGGTAGATCCTAAAAAAAGTTAAACTGATGAATCTAGTGTATCTCAAGAAGTTCTTAAATATTGCAACTCTTTCAAACAGCAAAGTTATCTTATATCCTTAAACTAGTAATCAAATCTAACGCCCAACTAATTACTCAAGAACACATTCTACATTACAATCACAAATGAATCAGCTGAGATTGTTCAATATGTCAAATTACTGCAAATCCTACATCTTAAGTACAGATGGCCATAAACTTTATTCACACATATCATGTGCCACATATGGTTCTAAGTACTTTATAAATGTTAAAACTTTACAAAGTAGGTGCCATTATTACCCTCATTTTATAGGTGAGGAAACAGAGGAAGAAAGAGGTTAAGGAAAGTTCCCAGTCACACAGCTAATAAATAGTGGAGCCAAGCTTCAAACCCAGGCTTCTGGCTTCACTATCTATGTTACCCATCATGCTGTGTTATAGGTCTGATTTACCTCACAATTTCTACTTAAGTCGCAGAGGCTTGGAGATATAATTTCAAGCCCAAGATCTGTAGCCTGGGCACACAGCTTTTCTGTGCCAATAATGGGCATACTCAGCACCTTTTTGGTTTAAATAGTTGCTATAAGAAGATTTCTAAATCAATTAACTCCATGTGGAGGGTCGATTTTACAATGTGAATTCCGAGTTCAAAGATCTTACCTAATTCTGCTTCAACTTTCAACTTTATTACCTAAAAAACTGTGATGAAAATTTATAATTTCCACACGGCTGTCTCGATCTTTTGATTGGATTCAACTAGTTCTATTCATGTTAGTGACAACATTATGCTAAGAACAACCCAAGGCACATAATAGACCAGGCAAAGCTTATGACTACTAAGAAGCCAGTCAACATATTATATAATCTCCAGGGTGATGTTCCTAATGTCCAAGACACTCTTCTGCTTGTTAAAAACCTGAAAACCTTTAAAGGAAGAGATACACAAAGATTACTTTGGCAAACTTCCAGGAAACCTCCAAGGGATATACTATTAGTAATAGTGTCTTAAAAAGTATAGTGCAAGGCAGTGCAATTAAAAAATTTAAAAATGGGGCACCTGGATGACTCAATGGTTGACCATCGGCCTTTGGCTCAGGTCATGATCCTGGGGTCCTGGGATCGAGTTCTGCACCAGGCACCCTGCAGTGAGACTCCTCCCTCTGACTACATGTCTGCCTCTCTGTGTGTCTCACATGAATAAATAAATAAAATCTTAAAAAAAAAAAGTACTAGTTAACATAGCAGGCCATTTTAGAAAAAAAAGCTAGATGTACGTATGGCAAGAAAGATCTGAAGGTCTCTGGAGACAGATCCATGGATCAGTACTGTAGCTACAGAAGATGCTGAAAATTTTGGAGACAATCCAAAAATCACTGTCAGAAGACGCTTGCTTCAAGGACCAGTACCATTAGTGTCAAAAGTTTCCACTGAATTCTTAGCAGAAATGAGGATAATGCAATATACACATAAACAGACAAGTCATTCCAGTTCAAAGACACTGGACATTGATGGAGACATTAATCTAATAATAACAGCTTTGTAGGAAAAAGAAGTACTAATGTATTAGATATATACATGATTTTAAGATACCCCATAATTCCAAAAATATTAAAATGTTAACTAAAGAATTATGGTATAGGTTAGTGTAGTGCTTTCTTGGGAAGGGCAGTCCTTTGTACCTAAATTATACCTTTCTTTTTTTATATTAAATGTCTTTTCTTTTATGAAATAATGGTAACAGAAAATGATGGCCAGTTTTTTTTTTTTTTTTTTTAATGTGCTAAGATACTGGCAAGCTTATGATAGGCTCCCAATTTCCTCCCCCACAATTTTATCAATCATGAATCTCGGGATCCCTGGGTGGCGCAGCGGTTTGGCGCCTGCCTTTGGCCCGGGGCGCGATCCTGGAGACCCGGGATCGGGTCCCACGTCGGGCTCCCGGTGCATGGAGCCTGCTTCTCCCTCCGCCTGTGTCTCTGCCTCTCTCTCTCTCTCTGTGACTATCATAAATTAAAAAAAAAAAAAAAAAAAAAAAAATCATGAATCTCAAAAAAATCTGGACTCCAATAACCTTCCACCTAGGACTACAAAAACACTTCTACCAGTTTAGTCCAGCCTACTTATAAAACATTAAAAAATAAAGAGTCTCTTGTTTTGCTCATTCACTCAATCGCTGAATAGCAATCCTTGGGGGAAAATTTCTCTTTTTTCGAGTTGAACCCAAGTTTGTCTTCCTCCCCAGACCCACCATAACTTCCATGTTTGGTTTTAGTCCTATCCCCTAGAATAATACATCCTTCAGAAAAATGGGCAAAACAGAAAAAGACAATTGCTTGAA
The DNA here is from genome assembly GCF_018345385.1 of Vulpes lagopus. Classification (NCBI taxonomy): domain Eukaryota; kingdom Metazoa; phylum Chordata; class Mammalia; order Carnivora; family Canidae; genus Vulpes; species Vulpes lagopus. The sequence goes on from NC_054824.1 coordinate 67,620,894, forward strand.
GGCATCAGACAAGTAAAGTAGCCAAGTCTTGAAGACTGGAGAGAAGCTATGATGGTCAGTTTCATATGTAAACTTGCTTAAGTTACAGTCACAGTTCAAACACTAATCTAGGTGTTACTGTGAAAGTGTGGTAGATGTGATTAAAAGTCTATAATCACTTTAATTAAGGAAGGTTATTTTAGATATTCTGAGTGGGCCTGATCCAGTCAATTGAAAGGCTCTAAGAGCAGAACTAAGGTTTCTCTATTAAGAAAGAAAAAATTCACCTTTGGACTATAGCTTCAACTCTTGTCCAGAGTTCCAACCTGCCCTTCCTGATGGTCTAGTCCAGCCCCCACGATTCTATAAGCCAACTCCCTATGATAAATATCTTAACATATATAATATAGGTGTGTATATTTATAGTTAGAAGATACATATATTATCATATACATACACACAGAATCATAATCCATAATTAAAACCTTTCCATAAAGAAAACTCCAGGACCAAATGGCTTGGCTAGCAAATTTTTCCACATCTTTAAGGAAGAAATTACATCAATCTTATACAAACTCTTTCTGAAAATAGAAAAAGGAGGAGTAGGGACACCTGGGTGGCTCATTGGTTGAGCATCTGCCTTCAGCCCAGGGCGTGATCCTGGAGTCCCGGGATCGAGTCCCACGTCGGGCTCCCTGCATGGAGCCTGCTTCTTTCTCCCTCTGCCTTGGTCTTTCATGAATAAATAAATAAAATATTAAAAAAAAAAAAAAAAAAGAAAGAAAGAAAAAGGAGGAGTATTTCCCCAGTTAATTTTCTGAGGTTATTTTCTCTCATAAACATAAGCACAAAAATCCTAAACATTATTAAAAAACCAAAGGGGTAACACATTATGAGGAAAGTTGGTTTAACAGTCTAAAAAATTAATATAATTTATAATACAATTCACATTCAAAGACTAAAAAGAAATAAGTTTTATATTATGACTAAAGTAGCATGGAACAATATTGATTGAAAAAAGCAGATTGAAATATTCATAGAAAAAAGTTTGATAATATTAATTATTCTCCATTGTAGGCTTATCATGTGTGTTTAATTGTATTTTATTTTAAAGATTTTATTCATTTATTTGAAAGAGCGAGAGACATCATGAACAGGGGGAGAGGCAGAAGCAGACTCCCCACTGATCAGGAAGCCTGATGTGGGGCTCCATCCCAGGATTCTGGAATCATGACAGGAGCTGAAGGCAGATGTTTAACCAACTGAGCCACTCAGGCACCCCATTAAATTGTATTTTATTGAATATTCCGAAGTCCCTAAAATAAAAGTGTTATTACTTTTAAAATGGGAAAAAAGGGGCAGCCCCAGTGGCTCAGCAGTTTAGCGCTGCCTTCAGCCCAGGGTGTGATCCTGGAGACCTGAGATCAAGTCCCATCTCTGGCTCCCTTCTCCCTCTGCCTGTGTCTCTGCCCCCCGCCCCCCTGTGTGTCTTTCATGAGTGAATGAATAAAATCTTTAAAAAAAAAAGGGGGGGGGGGAATATCTTAAAACAGAGAACTCTTCAAGAAAATGTTAGAACTTTTTTTCAAAAAAAAAAAAAAAAAAAAAAGAACTTTTTTTTCTTAGAAAAGGCTTAGGGCAGCCCCAGTGGTGTAGCGGTTTAATGCCACCTTCAGCCCGGGGTGTGATCCTGGAGTCCTGGGATGGAGTCCCATGTTGGACTCCCTGCATGGAGCCTACTTCTCCCTCTGCCTGTGTCTATGCCTCTCTCTCTCTCTCTCTCTCTCTCTCATGAATGAATAAATAAAATCTTAAAAAAAAAAAAAGAAAAAAAAGGCTTAAAACAGTTTAAGAACAAATTTTAAAAGTTTAAAAAAAAGTAATACATAAGAGATTTTGAAATTCTTCCATTTAGATGAAAGAAATATGCTTACCAAATAAATTAGGAATTTATTAAATATATGGAACAGTTTCTCAAGCAGATTCTTGCTTTAAGTCCAAATGCAGGGGCACCTGGGTGGCTCGGTGGTTGAGCATCTGCCTTTGGCTCAGGGCGTGATCCTGGGGTCCTGGGATGGAGTCCTGCATCAGGCTCCCCAAAGGGAGCCTGCTTCTCCCTCTACCTATGGCTCTGCCTCTCTCTGTGTGTCTCTCATGAATAAATAATTTTTTTTTTAAATATCCAAACATGGGACACCTGGGCAGTTAAAGTGCCTGCCTTCGGCCCAGGGGAGTTCCACATCGGGATCCCTGCATGGAGCCTGCTTCTCCTTCTGCTGCCCCCCCCCCTTCTCTCTCTGTTCCCTCATAAATAAATCTTTAAAAAAAAAAATCCAAACGCAGTGACTTAATGCAGAGGCATGATGTTTCGTGATGTTTCTTAGGGTATTCGACAGCAAGCATGGTTCTAAGTAGCAGATGGAAGGTAAGATATGGCAGGCATGGGGATAAAGGATGTTGCTTGAGACCTAGGGCACTCAACAATAAGGGCAATGGAACATTCAGATTAGCTGGCACAGAATTTCCTAAATAAAAATAAAAAACAAATTTTCCTAAAATTTCCTAAAAAAAAATAAAATTTTCTAAATAAATTTTTTTTTTTAAAATTCCCTAAACAGACTGTTATAAGCAAACTGTGTTCCCTTCAACATTTGTATGTTGAAGTCCCAACTCCTAAATCCTCAGTGGGACTGTTTGGAAATAAGGACTTTAAAAGAGGTAATTAAGGTTAAATGAAGTCATTAGAGCAGGCCCTAATCTAATAGGATTTTTAAGAAAAGGAAGTGAGGACATAGACAAAGCAAGGAGGCCTCAGAAGAAACCAATCCTGCCAACATCTTGATCTCAGACCTCCAGCCTTCAGAATTGTAGGAAAATAAATTTCTGGTAGTTAACAGTCTGTGATATTTTATTTTATTTTTTTTATGGAAGCCCTAGCAAACTAATATAACAGATACAACTGCAAAAAATTAAATTTCAGGCTCTACCACCAAAAAAGAGATGTAGGACAAACACATGGAAGGACTCTTATGTGGTTTTATGGTATGGACTGTGATCTTCCTATAGAACTGTAAATCACTAGCTGTTTTAAGGAAGTCAAACTTTCTTTTAAAAATCTTATCAATAATTTACTGTAACTTTCCTCTCTAATTTTAATAACTGTATATGCTATACAAATGTAAAATACTACTTAAATTCCATTTGTATTTGTTACTTCATCTGATTCGTACAACCTTCTCTATGAAACAAACAGAAACCAAACCCTCTGGTCCCAATTACAGATCTTTGCACTATACCCCAGTATTTTCCAAAATTTTAATAAGGCTCCCTCTGTTTTAGTAAGAACAGAGATAGTTTGTCTATATTTATCATAATGCCTTAGTAATTTAACAGTAGGAAGGACCATGTGAATCTAAAGAAAAGAGTATCTTGATTAAAAAAAAAAAAAAAGCCAACATTTCCTGAGAATTTACTGTGTCAGGCACAGTTCTAAGTATTTTATGTGAATTAACTTGACCCTAACAGCCCTCTGAGGTAGGTAACTATGACAATTTCCGTTTCAGAGACATAGAAACGGAGGAGTACTTTATCCAGTTAGTAAATAAAGGAGCCAGGATTTGAACCCAGGAAAGGCTGGCCTCAATGCCCACATTCTGAACTACCACCCAATCAAGTATAATGAGGGCACTATTGAGCATAAATCTTAACAGCTTTGGGGGCATGCAGATTTAAGTTTGAACAGTGGCTCTGCCACTTACTAGGTGCATGACTTTGGACAAACTTAAGCTCTTTGTATCTTAGATTCCTCAGCAATATAATGGAAATAAATAAAACAATGGATGTAGAAGCATTTAGTACATTAGCCCTTACCCCTCTAATTCTACTTTCATGAAGATACAAGGAGAATCCAACAATGTCTAATTTGGGGACTAAAAGCAAAAATATCAAAAGGTTCTCTTGGGGCTCAGTCACTGAAGTATCAAACTCTTGATTTTGGTTCACGTCGTGATCTCAGGATCATGAGATAGAGCCCCATGTCCAGCTTCACACTGGGCATAGAGCATGATTAGGATTCTCTCTCTCCTTCTCCCTTTGCCCCCATGCATGTGTATGTGCGTGTGCACTCACTCTCCAAGAACAAAAAAGCTTCTTTTTCCATCCATACTTCTTTCCTGCCTACATCTCAGAAATGCATTTGTATCCCATTACTCTTATTTCTCCTAAGAAAATATATTAAATCAGATTAGTAGTTAGATCAGTTTTATGTTCTATCTTCCACAGAATACCTAATAACTTTGATATGGACAAAAATATAGTTATGTAACAACCTCAAAACAAAACAGTACAGGGTCGCCTGGGTGGCTCAGCGGTTTAGCGTCTGCCTTCAGCCCAGGGCATGATCCCCGAGTCCCGGGATAGAGTCCCACATCGGGCTCCCTGTATGGAGCCTGCTTCTCCCTCTGCCTGTGTCACTCATGAATAAATAAAATCTTTAAAAACAAAACAAACAACAACATTCTGGACATTGCTCAAACACCTAATATTTAATAAAAAGTCACCAAGGTACTCATCTTAACCTTTACTGAATTTTAAAAAAATTTTAAGTTCACAATGTCTCTTGGGATTACAAGGTATCTGCTTATTTAAACTTTTACTACCTATTTCATGCTTCAGAGTCCTTCAATCTCCTACATTTTCCTTCAATCTCTACTTTTCTAGAAAATACTGCTTTTGTAGTCATGTAGAAGTCTCTCCACTGTCATCTTCTTATAACTGAATTTCTTTCAACCTTTTCTTAAAGATTTTTATTTATTCATGAAAGACACACACACACACACACACACACACACACACACACACAGAGGCAAAGACACAGGCAGAGGGAGAAGCAGGCTCCATGCAGGGAGCCTGATGTGGGACTTGATCCGGGACTCCAGGGTCACACCCTGAGGCGAAGGCAGGTGCTCAACCGCTGAGCCACCCAGGGATCCCACTGAAGCATTTTTCTTGAGAAGATTTAACAGGAAGAACACTGGGTTAGGAGCCAGGCATCCTCACCTCTGCCATCTCATCTCCTAGATTCTTCATCTGAAAGATGAGAGGACTGCACCAGACACATTTGTAACAGGTTTCCTTATATCTCTAAGCCTCATATTTCCATGATTCTGAGTCTTCCTACTAGAAGTCATTCAACATTCCAACGACTTCCCTCAACTTTTTACTCCAGTTAGCCAAGGAGAGGCAGGCATGTTCAGATTCTGGGGGAGAGGCAAGACAATAAATAGGAAGTCTGGGGCCACAGAAGGAAAAGATATGACATTTGTGAACCAACGGGAAAAGATTAATATAGAAAAAAAGATGTCAAAAACAGAAAAGTCCAGCAGCCTATCTAACCTCACCCTTACATATATCTATTTGAAGAGGAACTAGGAAATAGAAAAAGCTCTTAGCAGCAGACGTTATTCAGCTCTGGTTTCCATGTCAAGGGAGCAGTGTGACTGTGTACCATCTTTGCAATGTTGTTGCTAAAGTGACCCCCTACAGGCTTTGCAACAAAATAGGGCATTACTAGGATATTCCGTGACTGTATTCAGCGAAACTGAAAGCTCTCATAAATGCTACCAGGACCGCTAGGTACCATGAAATCTGAGGACTCGAGTCCATGGGAATTACATAGCATTGGCTGCCCTGGTTCTAACGGGAAGACTGAGACTGAGTTAGGATGGGAAGATGTGACCTAATGGCACTGCTTAAATTCTGATGATACTGGAAGTACAGTACAGACTAATAGGCACTTGCCTCTAACCCACCGAGGCAAGATCAGAATATGTATGAAAGTCATTTCCTACCCTGGTGTCAGAGTCCAAGAAAGCACTAGCTCAAGGCCAGCTTCTTGGCTCATGGCTGGCTGGAGGGAAGGGGACAGTAAATCAACCAAGGGATGCGGGAGTTAGGCACTTCTGGAGATTCTCAGGCCAGCCCTATGGTGGTGTTTCTCAAAGTGTGGTATAACACACCAAGGAAGGGGGTGCCTGCTTAAAATGCAGTTTCAGGGACCCATCACAGATCTCTAGAATCAAATTGGCATTTTTTAAGGGGCAAACTTACGTTTGAGAACTACTGCCCCAGAATGACAGGTGGGGATGGGGGTGGGGCAGCGATAGGCATTGAAGTGAGGTTCTTTCGCCTCTGGATTACATTGGACTACACCACTCTGTTTTGGGGACCATTAATGAAACCCCTCAATACCTGTTTCTCAGGTAACAGCTGCAGCTAAGTTGTCTAACAGCTCACAGGGGCCCAATGAAAGGGCTTGGAAAATGCTTTTTCGGGAACTGGTTAAACAGCTCCTCCAGGACCTTGTTTACCGGGTTTCGTTTGTTCACTGGTTTCTTGTTTACAAAATATGTCGGTTCAACCCAGGAATTTTTAGAAAGAATCACAAACTCCAAAATAGAAGAGGTCTGGGGTTTTTGTTTTTGTTTTTTTTTTTTTTTTGATAGTGCAGAACTAGGCTTGTAAACCCGAAGTCGCTGTCTACTATAAAAAAGAATAGGGTTTCACTTGAAAAAAAAAAAAAAAAGGAGCTCGCGGGTTAAGGCTCTGCCCACCAGGTGCCCTCGGAGCCACTAACGAAAGGCAGTATCTGTGGGGGGCACGAAGGACTCTGAAGCCGAGGCGGGGAGGCGAGCGAGAGCGCCCTCCGCTCCAGAGTCGGACAAGAAGTCCGAGCAACTACCCGGTTTCTAATGAGTTCCACTAACTGCCGGCAGAAAACGCGCCTGCAAAGGCGTTAGCAACAGCCGCCCGGGGGTCGCCGTCGCGGCCGCGCGGGCGGGACGGAAACACCCCAGGCCTGCGGAGACCCACAAGTTACACTTCGCCCCCCCAGCCCCGCGGCGTTTACCGTCTCCATGTGAGGGGACAGCCCTCTCCCGGGTTACTAGACTTCGGCCTCCGCACGCACACCCGCGCCCCACACGCAGCCGCGGACAAGCCTCCGCGCGACGACTTTTCTCCCCGGCCGGAGGAGACGCCCCCGCCCTGACACAAAGGCAAAGTCCGGGCGCTGCCCACGGCCACACTCGCCCTTCCGGCCTCCGGGCCACCACTTACCTGACGCTCCCCGCCGCGCTCTCGCGCTCGGGCCCGAACCCGCCCAGGAGGCGCGCGCACACGTCGCCGCGAGGAGCCGCCGCCAGGAGCCGCCGCCAGGAGCCGCCGCGAGGAGCCGCCGTGCCGCAGCGGCGCGCCCCCCACCCCGGCCGGCGCGGCCACGCGGCTGAGTCACCCGGCGCTTCACGTTAAGAGTCCCCTCGGCGCGCGGGGCACGCCGGGAAGGCCGTCCGGGCCCGCCGCCTGGGGCGGCCGCTGATAGGTGCCCGCTCTCCTTGCCGCCCCGCCCACCGACCCCGAGGACGCAGTGGCACCTGCTCCGCCGGGTGGGAGTGGGGTCTGCGCTGTGGATGCCCGCTTTCAATCGTTAAAGGTAGAAAACGGAAAGTTAGGGCAGCCCGGGTGGCTCAGCGGTTTAGCGCCGCCTTTGGCCCGGGGCGTGATCCTGGGGTCCTGGGATCGAGTCCCACGTCAGGCTCCCTGCGTGGAGCCTGCTTCTCCCTCTGCCTGTGTCTCTGCTTGTCTCTCATGAATAAATAAAATCTTTAAGAAAAAGAAAACGGAAAGTTAGTAGTTACCTGAGTTGTAAAATAATCTCGTGCAGCCCCCGGGACAGCTAAGCTTAAAGAAGATTGGGAGCTTCGATCTCTCCGTGCGTTTGGGGAAGGGAGTAGGTAGGTAGGTAGGTAGGTAGAATAACGGAGCTCCTTAAACACGTGTTCTTAGAAGCCCCTATCCTGGGTATGCATTCTGACCAAAGGAGGAAAAAAAACCAACAACCTATATTTTTCTCAGATTTTGAGCTCATGAAATCACATGCTATGTATAGCAAACAAAGTTGAATTACAAGTCTAAAACCAACCGCAAGCGAATTATTGGAAAACTGGTTGTGTTACGAGTAAACTATTTCAACACTCGAAAAACATGAACGCACGGTCCTTGTCCTATGACAGGAGTGCTGAAAATATGAAGGAAACGGTATCAGCCCTCATTGTCCTGATTTCTAGTGGCTTTTGTACTTTTAAAAGTTATAAAGTTGTACTGATTATGCAGTTTTGTTTTAAAATAAAAATTAAATTAAAATAACAATTTTGAAAACTAGGGCACCTGGGTGGCGCGGTAAGGTTAAGCGTGGGACACGGTGTCGGCTCAGGTTGGGACCTCAGAGTGGTGGGATAGAGCCGGCTAAGGGCTACTCTCTCTGCCCTTCCCTCCCCACCATTCTCTCATAAATAAAAATAAAACATTTAAAAAATAATGAGCGCGCTCCTGAAGCCGCCACCTCTGCGGGAGGCCGCAGCGGGACCGGCGCCGGAACCATGTTTCGCAACCAGTATGACAATGACGTCACTGTTTGGAGCCCTCAGGGCAGGATTCATCAAATTGAATATGCAATGGAAGCTGTCAAACAAGATTCAGCCACAGTTGGTCTGAAATCAAAAACCCATGCAGTGTTGGTTGCATTGAAGAGAGCACAGTCAGAGTTTGCAGCTCATCAGAAGAAAATTCTTCATGTTGATAACCATACTGGTATCTCAATTGCGGGACTTACTGCTGATGCTAGACTGTTATGTAATGTTATGCGCCAGGAGTGTTTGGATTCCAGATTTGTATTTGACAGACCTCTTCCTGTGGCTCGTCTTGTATCTCTAAATGGAAGCAAGACCCAGATACCAACACAACGGTATGGCCGGAGACCATATGGTGTTGGACTGCTTATTGCTGGTTATGATGATATGGGCCCTCACATTTTCCAAACCTGTCCATCTGCCAACTATTTTGACTGTAGAGCCATGTCCATTGGAGCCCGTTCTCAACAGCTCGTACTTACTTGGAGAGAGATATGTCTGGGTTTATGAAATGCAATTTGAATGAACTGGTTAAACATGGTCTGCGTGCCTTAGGAGAGACACTTCCTGCAGAACAGGACCTAACTACAAAGAATGTTTCCATTGGAATTGTTGGTAAAGACTTGGAGTTTACGATGTTTATGATGATGATGATGTTTACGAGTTTACGAGTTTATGATGATGATGATGTATCTCCGTTCCTGGAAGGTCTTGAAGAAAGACCGCAGAGAAAGAAAGGCACAGCCTGCTCAACCTGCTGATGAACCTGCAGAAAAGGCTGATGAACCAATGGAGCATTAAGTCACAAACCAGTCTATATGTGTATTATCAAATATGTAAGAATTCAGGAGCCCTTACTGATGACAGTAATCTATACTTTGAACCAAAAGATGCAGCGTGGTCTCCTGGTATGTTTTAGGTATCGGTCCAGATGTGTTTTTCCCAAGTAACTTGTCTGAACCATATAATGGTGTGCATTTTTCTTTGAGAGGGTCTATATAATCATTTTCTAGAAAGTATAGTTATCTGTACTAATGTTTTTATATGAAGAACATAGTGTCTGTGGTTTTAAAGACAACTGTGAAATAAAGTTGTTTCACCTGCCTGTGGAAAAAAAATAATGAAATTGTTGAAAACCGTGTAAGTTAATAGCATGATTTCTTAAAATTCTGAGTCCAGTTTTTTTGTTAGAAAAGTCTCTAGGGGGCAGCCCCAGTGGCTCAGCGGTTTAGCGCCGCCTTTAGTCCAGGGCTGATCCTGGGGTCCTGGGATTGAGTCCCACGTCGGGCTCCCTGTGTGGAGCCTGCTTCTCCCTCTGCCTGTGTCTCTGCCTCTCTCTCTCTGTATCTCTCATAAATAAATAAATAAATAAATAAATAAATAAATAAAATCTTTTTAAAAAGTCTCTAGAAATTAATTTGAGGCCAAAGATCAGGATTAGAGTTGAAGTGGAAGGAACATGATGAAATTGTTTTGATTTTCATTCTAATAGGTTGCAAATGGTTGTTGGATACTTGTATGGCAAAATTGCATTATTAGCAACTTTAATTTTAAAAACTGAAGCTATGTTTTTTCATTGTAATTTGACTTTAGAGGTCTTCGAGAATCTTAGGATCCAAACTTTATAGTCAAAGAGGATTGTTGGGAAGCCTGGGTGGCTCCACGGTTGAGTGGCTGCCTTTGGCTCAGGTCATGATCCCGGGGTCCTGGGATTGAGTCCCACATTGGGCTCCCCGCAGGGAGCCTGCTTCTTCCTCTGCCTATGTCTCTGCCTCTCTCTATCTTTCATTAATAAATAAATAAAATCTTTAATTAAAAAGAGAGGATTGTCCAAATTAATACCTTTATTTCCATTTCTATAAAGTAAAATGTTATGCCTGAGGCAAAAAAGAAGGAAAGGAGGAAAACCTTTTGATATTCCTGCAGGATAGTTCTTGAAGCAAATTCTTCCTTTCTGGAAAGTTTTCTTTCTGCAGATTTGTTTTTTTTTTTAAATTTTTTTTTTTTTATTTATTCATTTATGATAGTCACAGAGAGAGAGAGAGAGAGGCAGAGACACAGGCTGAGGAAGAAGCAGGCTCCATGCACCGGGAGCCTGACGTGGGATTCGATCCCGGGTCTCCAGGATCGCGCCCTGGGCCAAACCGTTGCGCCACCCAGGGATCCCTCTTTCTGCAGATTTGTAATACACAAAAATCTGGCACAAAGATCAGACAGTCAGGCTAATGACTGTGCCTTTTAATTAATAGTTAAGACTAAATTGTTCTATTTTTGTCTATACTTTCATGTAGTGAACAGCGTATCAGATCTAGCACTTTTTCAGGGTAGACACCGAGGAGATGAATGAAGTATGAGAAATGTATATTCACAGGAAGCACCGGTGTGTGCAGATTTTTATCATTCACTTGTAAGTTAATGCATCTCCAAACTGGAATCTCTCAGTTGCATTTATATCTGAATGAAGCTGAAACCCTTTCAAATATCAAGTTGGCAGACCTGGAATTTTCCACTGCCATAATGGCTAATTCAAAAGGCAATTCAGGGGATCCCTGGGTGGCGCAGCGGGTTTAGCGCCTGCCTTTGGCCCAGGGCGCGATCCTGGAGACCCTAGGATCGAATCCCACATCGGGCTCCCGGTGCATGGAGCCTGCTTCTCCCTCTGCCTGTGTCTCTGCCTCTCTCTCTCTCTCACTGTGTGCCTATCATAAATAAATAAAAATTAAAAAAAATTTAAAAAAACAAACAAAAAACAAAAGGCAATTCAGTTCATCTGATTAACTGTGTTAAGTCTCCTTGAATAGGATACTTACTACCAGCAAATATTACAAGGCACCTTTTCCAATATTAATTAACAATTCTGGGAGATAGATTTTATTACTCAGATTTACAAATGAGCAGAACAAGACAAACAAGTATCTAAGGTTATTAAATACATAGTGGTACTGGTGGGCTGAGAAACCTGGATCATCTGACCCCCAAATTCTTGTTCAGCATCCACTGAGCATATGGCAAATCTCCCTAATTGCTTCCAGGTGAACTCCGGAGTGCTTTCAGGAGGCACCTTAAATGCCTTCAGCTGTCAACACTAAACAATTTTAAGGTTAACTTAGAATGAAAATATTTTTATTATTTTTATTTTATTATTTTTTAGAATGAAAATATTTTTAAATAGCTGTTAACATTAGTATAAGAAAATAATTATCCTTTCTACATTATATGTAGTAAATGTAAAAACAATGCAAAAATGCCAAGATTTTTGAACTCCCAAAGTAATTATATTTACATTTTTAAAAACTAAGTGATTTAGGTTGTATGATTTCTAGGTCACTGCAGACATGTAAAATGAGACTTTTTGAAAGAATAATCACTTTCATTTGGAAGTCCAAAATTGTGATCAAATATCGATGTAAATAACTAACATCTGACTTTCTAGAGGGAGGCTGGAACTCTGCATGTTAGCCCAAAATAGATTCACAAGAATCTTTTTTCCTTTACTTCTATCAGTTCACTTTTGTTAACAACTTTCTCTTCATGAAAGTCACAAAGGTTAATGACCAGCAGGAAACAAAGACTGGATCTTGAAAACATAATCAACCAGAGGAGCATGAATTTTAAGTTTCTAGTGGCTGGAATTTGCTACTGGATCTTCATTTGTATACATCTGCTTTACATACAACTTCAGTGAGCTTTTTAGTCTTGTTTATAATGTCTCATCTGCAAATTCAACAAACATGTAGTACAATCCAAAGGTATAGGACCCCAAAATAATTACGTAGATGATGATTGCAAGATCTCTTCTCTAAAGGAACTTTAAAAAGTTCGGTTATTTGGGTAACCAAATAGATAAGGGGAAGTGAATCTAGATAAAAGTATTCCAGTATTGGGATCCCTGGGTGGCGCAGCGTTTTGGCGCCTGTCTTTGGCCCAGGGCGCGATCCTGGAGACCCGGGATCAAATCCCACGTCAGGCTCCCGGTGCATGGAGCCTGCTTCTCTCTCTGCCTGTGTCTCTGCCTCTCTCTCTCTCTGTATGACTATCATAAAAAAAAAAAAAAAGTATTCCAGTATTAAGTAAAAGGAAAATGATAAAATATCCCAATTTTGTAACTCCCTATGAATTAATAGATACAGTCATTGTGCCTCAGCAGCTCCTAAGATCATAAAAAAGAGAGAGAACTAGACATTTTGTACCTCCTGAGGGAAGACCACACCACCACTTAAATTGCTGCTGAAGAGATCAAACCTAAATCTGTTACAGACTTGAGATCCAGCTGCCAGTTTCTAGGAAACAGAAATATGTTGAACACTACATGATCATGCAATCCCACAGTCCTGACTGTGGGAAACTCTACAAGTCAATGGGCCTCCATTCTTCGAGAGATAAACATAAAGTTGGAAAAAAAAATTATTTAAAGGATATATAAAAAAAAGTTTAAGTGTCCTGTATGTGTTGGGGGAAAGACTATACCATCTGGGGTAAACATCTGGGTGGAGAAACCATTAAAGAAAAAGGAAGTGAAGGTGATACTATTAAAAGTTAAGATAATGTCACTTCCGAGATGGTGGTGATAGGAAATGATTGAGAAGGGACACTTGGAAGAAGTTCCTAAGAGTAGGTAGCAAAGTTCTGTTTCCTGACCTGGTGATGGTTACAAGGGTGTTTGCCTTAGAATAATTTATTAAGGCAAACATTTCCTTTATAGTGTCATCTGTTTCTGTGTTTTATTTTATGATAAAAAAATATATATATATATATAAAAAAAAGAGGGACAGGCCAGTCCTACCTAAGAGCTGAAATATATTTTCTCCACACCAAGCTATTTGCAAATGTATTCATTTGGTCTCCTGGAACAATATTACGGTTAAATTATTTTTTTAAAGATTTTATTTATTTATTCATAAGAGACAGAGAGAGGCAGAGACATAGGCAGAGGGAAAAGCAGGCTCTCCGCAGGGAGCCTAATGCAGGATTCGATCCCAGGACCCTAGGATCACCACCTGAGCTGAAGTCAGACACTCAGCCATTGAGCCACCCAGGTGTCCCGGTTAAATTATTTTTAAAAGAAAGATGCTTTAAAAAAAAAAAAACCGAATCCAGGATGCTTGGGTGGCTCAGCTTGAGATTTTGCCAAGGGCAGGAGCTCCCTCCGTTGCCCACCCACCAGTGAAGACAATTCATCTCAGAATTCTATGACTTCTTAAAGGGACATAAAATGCTCAGCTTGAGATTCAAGATCAAATAAACCCCTGTAAATAGAAGTCCTGCTGGGAGTCAGAATGGAGGCTTCGGAAAATGTAGAAATATGTTACCCTGGGGCTTCAGCAGGCTGGGTGTAAACTGATAATATGTTTATCTCTCATTACTCCTGTTACAAATAGACTCTGACCTTCCAGATCTCATGCACAGGCTCTGACAGCACACGATGCCTCTGTTTATGAACACATAAGTCTCATTCTTGAACACAATACTGAGAATGCTGGGAATTTTTTTTTTTTTTTTTTTTTTTTTTTTTACTTCATACACGTTTTCAATGACCTGCATCAGAAAAAGAAAACAAACAGGTTCCAAAGTATACATTCGTCAAACCAGGGTTTGAACAAGTAAACTTTAGGCTTGCAAAATAGACTCCAGTTATCCATTGAGCCACCATAGAAAATCAAGAGATTGTTTTACTTGCTCAGATCATACCTCCTCTTTCCCCCCAAACTTTCAGTAACTGAAATAAAGCAAAATCTGCTTACCACAGCATGTGCCCTGGCCCATTACCTCCACTTTTGGGGAAACTTTATAATGAAAAACAGACAGTAAATAATAGGGACTAGGTAAATTCAGAAAGATTTCTTCTGCGTGTTAACCAAGAGCCCAAAGTGTTCTTGTTTACTTGGAGTTATGATGCCTCCTTGGAAGTACATCAGTGTTTGTGAATGTACAAAGTACATAAAAAAGGAAGTACAAAAACATGAAGTGATATCAGATTCATAGGGCAGGCAGTATGATGTAGTGAAGAAAACAACATTGGAAAAAGAGCCAGATGACCTCAGTTTGAGGCCATTCCACCACTTACTGGCTGAGCAAGTCATGCAGAAGCTTGAGTTTCCTAATTTGTAACGTGATAACTGACCTACCTTTGCCTTGAAGTTGTTATGAGGAAGAAAATATAGTCAAAATGTATGCAGAAGTATATAATCTCAAAGCACTAGAGAAATTAGGTACTATTAGTATTAGAGAAAAAGGTACTATCAGTATTAATGTTATTTTTGTACTTGAAACAATTTTTATTGAAGTATTTACTCTTAATGTCATATTCACACATTCCATTCCAAACCAATATTATCTTTAAAAGGAATACCAAGGAGTGGCCCGGGTGGCTCAGTGGTTTAGCGCCACCTTTGGTCCAGGGCCTGACCCTGGAGACCTGGGATCGAGTCCCACGTCGGGCTCCCTGCATGGAGCCTGCTTCTCCCTTTGCCTGGTCTCTGCTTCTCTCTCTGTGTGTGTCTCTCATGAATAAATAAATAAAATCTTAAAAAAAAAAGAAAGAAAACTTTCCTAATATTTAAAAATAAATAAATAAATAAAAAATAAAAGGAATACCAAAAGACTTTCTTGTGAGATAAAGTTGACCTCGTCAATGTCAACCATTAATTATTATGTATCAAAATATACTGTTTTCCTTAACATTATGCAGTTTGAATGAAAATAAAACCATGTTATAATGGCAAAATAGTTTCAGTATTTTCTCTTTTCATTCATAATCATTGGTAACAATCGAGTTACATTTAAAGAGAATTTAACATCTTTTCTTTTTTGAATTTGAATTGTTTATTTAAATTCAATTAGTTAACATATAGTATATTATTAGTTTCAGGGGTAGAATTTAGTGACTCATCAGTTGCATATAACACCCAGTGCTCATCACATCAAGTGCCCTCCTTAATGCCCATCACCCAGTTACAGTTACCCTATACCCCCACCCACCTCCCTTTAACATCTTAAGAGGACATTTAGTTCTCTATGTAATGTGTCCTTTTTCATGGAGCAATTTTTTAATGGTGCAGTAAGTAATTGCCCTCATAGATTCTTATTTTTAAAGGGCTATAGTGTGTACACGCCACCCTCCCCCCCACACACACACTCCCCTGGCTGAAGAAATTATGGGAAATTTGCTAACTCAGTCCTTACTCAGCCATGCTATGATTTTTTTTTTCTTTTTTTTTTTAATGTAAGCCCAGAGTCAGGCTTGAACTCACAAACCTGAGATCAAGGGTCACAGGTTGGGGCAGCCCAGGTGGCTCAGCAGTTTAGTCCTGCTTTCAGCTCAGGGCCTGATTTTGAAGACCTGGGATCAAGCCCCACGTCAGGTTCCCTGCATGGAGCCTGCTTCTCCCTCTGCCTGTGTTTCTGCCTCTCTCTTTCTCTCTCTCTCTCTGTGTCTCTCATGAACAAATAAATACAATCTTTAAAAAAAAAAAAAAATGGCCACAGGTTGTACTGACTGAGCCAGCCAGGCACCCCCACCATTCCTTTTTAATCATATGATAGCAGCATACAAACAAGGTTGAAGAGAGCAATTTCAGAAAGTTTGTTTTCTTGCTCTGAGTTTCTAAAGCATTTAATACTTAAGTTTAGATAGCAATTTGGGCTATTCTCTCTTTTTCTTTATTGTAAATGCTGGTAGGCCCTAGGATGCTGAAAATTAGTAGATGTTCAGGCCTTGGGGTGGAGATAATATACAAATATCCCTTGATTTTTGGGACACCTGGGTGGCTCAGCGGTTGAGCCTCTGTCTTTGGCTCAGGGCCTGATCCCAGGGTTTCAGGAAACAGTCCCACATCGGGCTCCCTGTGAAGAGCCTGCTTCTCCCTCTGCCTATGTTTCTGTCTCTCATGAATAAACATATACAATCTTAAAAAAAAAAAAAAACTCTTGATTTCTGAAAATTTGAATTATGCTGCATTGTTTTTAAAAGACCTGCATGAGGAACTGTTTTTGCCAACTGAAAGAAATCCAAAGAGAATTTTCGTTTTTTACAAGAAAAAAGGCAAAAAGCAAAAATAGCATTCAGCATTTATTTTGCAGCAAACCCTTAGAGAGGCAGCGTGTACCTGACACAAGTCCCTGTACCCCCCATCTCCCCGCCCCCTGAAGTACACTCAGCATCTCAGGATCAAGGTGCCATGGCTTTGATTTGTGTCTGTGAGCATCTGTGCTTTACCTCAATTTATTTTGTGCTTTTGTTAGCAAGATGTGTCCTTAAGGTATCAGAAAAGCTTAAGAGAGGTTATTTGCTTGGGTCTGGGAATGCTAAAAAAATGTTCCACATAAATTACTGTTGATTTCTTCTTCTTTATGCCATTTTGGCTTATGAAAGTTTTCATAAGGGATCCCTGGGTGGCGCAGCGGTTTGGCGCCTGCCTTTGGCCCAGGGCGCGATCCTGGAGACCCAGGATCGAGTCCCACGTCGGGCTCCCGGTGCATGGAGCCTGCTTCTCCCTCTGCCTGTGTCTCTGCCTCTCTCTCTCTCTCTCTTTGTGTGTGTGACTATCATAAATAAATAAAAATTAAAAAAGAAAAAAAATGGACATTTAAAAAAAAAAAAGAAAGTTTTCATAAGAATCCTCTACTTTGAGGGACACCTGGGTGGCTCAGTGGTTGAGCATCTGCCTTAGGCTCAGGTCGTGATCCTGGGGCCTGGGAGGGAGCCCCACATCAGGCTCCCTGCTCAGCAGGGAGTCTGCTTTTCCCTCTGACCTTCCCCTTCACTGGTGTTCTCTCTCTCAAATAAATACATAAATCTTAAAAAAAAAAAGTTAGGAGTTTTAGATGAAATGATAACTGCCATTTATTCGCCACATTCCATAAAGTAGTGTTAAAAGGTAAACTGAGTCACATTAAAAACTTTAAGAATTTACAGCCATAGGGCAGCCTGGGTGACTCAGCGGTTTAGCACTGCCTTAAGCCCAGGGGTGATCCTGGGGACCCGGGATCGAGTCCCACGTCGGGCTCCCGGTGCATGGAGCCTGCTTCTCCCTCTGCTTGTGTCTCTGCCTCTCTCTCTCTCTCTCTCTCTCTTTGTCTCTCATGAATAAATAAATAAATTAATTAATTAATTAATGTTTAACTGATCTATCTTTCAAGTTAGAATACATACAAAGTTCAAAGAATTAAAAAAAAGAGTTTACAGTCATAAAAAACGTATGAAATCTTGACATTTGCAATAATGTGGATGGACCTAGAGAGTATAATGCTAAGTGAAATAAGTTGGACAGAAAGAGACAAATACTGTATCATTTCACTCATATGTGGAATCTAAGAAACAAAATAGGTGAGCAAACAAAACAAAACAGAAGCCAACTCAGAGATACAGAGAACAAACTGATGGTTGGCAGAGGGGAGGAGGGGATGCATGAAACAGGTGAAGGGGATTAAGAAGTACAATTTTCCTGTTATAAAATAAATAGAATGTGGAGATGTAACGTAGAGTGTAGGGAGTATAGTCAATAATATTATAACAACTTTCTATGGTGACAGATGGTAACTGGAGTTTACTGTGGTAACCATTTCATAATGCCTATAAATATTGGATCACTGTGTTGTGCACTGGAAACTAATACGATATTGTATGTCAATTATTCTTCAATAAATACACATAAATTTTATTTTTTTTTATTTTTTTATTTTTTAATTAACTTTTATTGGTGTTTAATTTACCAACATACAGAAAAACACCCAGTGCTCATCCCGTCAAGTGTCCACCTTAGTGCCCGTCACCCATTCCCCTCCAACACCCGCCCTCCTCCCCTTCCACCACCCCTAGTTCGTTTCCCCGAGTTAGGAGTCTTTATGTTCTGTCTCCCTTCCTGATATTTCCCAACATTTCTTTTCCCTTCCTTTATATTCCCTTTCACTATTATTCATATTCCCCAAATGAATGAGAACATACACTGTTTGTCCTTCTCCGATTGACTTATTTCACTCAGCATAATACCCTCCAGTTCCATCCACGTTGAAGCAAATGGTGGGTATTTGTCGTTTCTAATTGCTGAGTAATATTCCATTGTATACATAAACCACATCTTCTTTATCCATTCATCTTTCGATGGACACCGAGGCTCCTTCCACAGTTTGGCTATTGTGGACATTGCTGATAGAAACATCGGGGTGCAGGTGTCCCGACGTTTCATTGCATCTGAATCTTTGGGGTAAATCCCCAACAGTGCAATTGCTGGGTCGTAGGGCAGGTCTATTTTTAACTCTTTGAGGAACCTCCACACAGTTTTCCAGAGTGGCTGCACCAGTTCACATTCCCACCAACAGTGTAAGAGGGTTCCCTTTTCTCCGCATCCTCTCCAACATTTGTTGTTTCCTGCCTTGTTAATTTTCCCCATTCTCACTGGTGTGAGGTGGTATCTCATTGTGGTTTTGATTTGTATTTCCCTAATACACATAAATTTTAAAAAAATAAGAGTTTATTTGGCATCATCCAATCCAGTAAACAGAGAGGAGCTCTGAGGAGTTGTGAAAATGAAAGGCTTATAGGCAGAAGGGAGCAGGAACAACGACATTATTATTAGGCACAAAAAGCAGGTTAGTTATTGCAAAGCTACTTTCCTTAAGAGTATTTCAGAGGGTCTAGTAGGCAGATTACCTCAAGAGTGCTGATCAGTGGGATCCCTGGGTGGCGCAGCGGTTTGGCGCCTGCCTTTGGCCCAGGGCGCGATCTTGGAGACCCGGGATCGAATCCCACGTCGGGCTACCGGTGCATGGAGCCTGCTTCTCCCTCTGCTTGTGTCTCTGCCTCTCTCTCTCTCTGTATGATTATCATAAATAAATAATAAAAAAAATTGAACATTTAAAAAAAAAAAGAGTGCTGATCAGTGATTCCTGATTGACTGATTTAAGATTCCATTTCTGAGAGAGCCAAATTTATAATTAAGTCTCCATTTAGTGCTGTGGCGCTGAGCATGAGCAATTCCATTTTGAGCCTGTTGTCATGTTTTCTTAGCAGTAGGCAGATAGTAGCTCTAATTCTCCTAGCAGCCTGGCAAGACCGGGTTTGTAGTCCCATATTACAGGTATAGAAATCAAGGTTCAAAGAGATGAAGTTATTGCAGGTCACATTAGGTGAACGCCATGGAACCACTTTAGCTTTGAAATTCTAGGATTACTGAGAAAATCTACCTCTTGGGTTTCATGTTTCCCTTTTAGAAATTCCACTGTTTGAGATTCAGTCATGAAATGCCAAATATGGAAAGGGCCTTAGAAATCATCAGTGTCAGGTTTTTTAGTTCTCAAGAAGGAATCTAAGGTCCAAAGAGGATGAGTGTTCAGCCCATGGTTTTAATTTATTTTCTTTTCTGAGTTTGCCTGTACTGCTCATTGTAACCTGATTCTACCTGGGTAGAAATATATATAGGGAGATGTCTCAGGAGGTGGAATTTGGCCTGGACTCCAAAAGTTTCACTTAACCTTGGTTATGTGCGTAAATATTGTCCAAATAAGCAGAATTTCCAGGACCTGAAGGTCACTGGAGGACAGTCCTTTTCTTTGGAGAGGTATAAAATGAGGCAGTGAAACTTTCACAGAGAATTACTGACCCCTGAAAAGTTAAGAAAGAATCACACATAATTAAAAAGCAATTTAATTTAGCTATTTTTAAGAAAGATTTTATTTGTTTGACAGAGAGAGCGCACAAATAGATAGAGTAACAGGTAGAGGGAGAGGGAGAGGCAGGTTCCCCACTAAGCAAGGAGCTCAATGTGGGGCTCCATCTCAGGATCTTGGGGTCATGATCTGAGCTAAAGGCAGATACTTCACTGACTGAGCCCCCCAGGTGCCCCTTAATTTAGCTATTAATATGTTATTAAAATAATCCTTAGAAATTAAGCATTGCTGTAGATACATTTTTACATTTTAAAATTATTCAAACACTAAAAGCAGGATAAATTTCTGTAAATAATAAACTTTCAATAAATACTATAAGTATTTATTATAGCTAGCTAAGAGTTAGAATTTCCATAGAAGGAGGAGAGAAGAAAGAAAGGTGGAGGCAATACTAGATTAAAGAGAAAAAAGGAGAGAAATGGGCAGAAAAAATTAGAGCTGGAGAGAAGGAAAAAAGAATGACAAAGAACAGTGGGGAAGAGAGTGCTTGAGTAGCTCAGCCATTGAAGCATCCAACTCTCTCTCTCTCTCTCTCTCTTTTTTTTTTTTTTAGCATCCAACTCTTGATTTTGGATCAGATCATGATCTCAGGGTCATGAGATGGAGCCTGATATCAGGCTCTGGGCTGGGCATGGAGCCTGCTTAAGATTCTCTTCCTCTCTCTCTCTTCTCCCTTCCTGCACCCCGCCCCACTCCTCCTGCCTTTCTGCCTGTGCTCACACTCTCTCTCTTCCTAAGGAAAAAAAAAAAAAAAGATTATAAAATGCTGGGAAAATATAGAGAATAAATTATTATTATTATTATTAAAGATTTTATTTATTTATTCATAAGAGATACATTGAGAGGCAGAGACACAGGCTCCCTAAATATTTAGGCAATAAACATTTGTTGATGAAACAAGGAACCCTCTTAACTCATGTCTCCTGGGTAATCTTTGTTCTCAGTCTTCTTCTCCCTTCTAATACCAGCTTCCTCCTTTTCTCCACTTCCAGTTTCTCTCTCTCTGACTCCCCCTTCTCCTTCCCTAACTCTTCTTCTTTTTTTTTTTTTTTGATTAATAATTTATTGTCTAGGGATGCCTGGGTGGCTCAGTGGTTGAGCATTTGCCTTCATCTCAGGTGTGATCCTGGGGTCCTAGGATCGAGTCCCACATCCGGCTCCTTGCAGGAAGCCTGCTTCTCCCTCTGCCTATGTCTCTGCCTCTCTCTGTGTGTCTCTCATGAATATAAAAAAGAAAAGAAAAGAAAAAAAAAAGAAAATCTAGTGTGTATAAAACCCATGCAAAAAATCTTTGGGTTTATATGTGAAACAGACTTAAGTTCTAAACACAGATAATTATACATGCACTTTTTAAAAAGATTTTATTTATTTATTCATAGAAACACAGAGAGAGAATGAGAGGCAGAGAGAGAAGCAGGCTCCATACAGAGAGCCTGATGTGGGACTTGATCCAGGGTCTCCGGGATCATGCCCTGGGCTGCAGGCGGCGCTAAACCGCTGCGCCACCAGGGCTGCCTCTATACATGCATTTTTTAACCTGTATGAATATCCAGAGGAACAGAACAAATACAGTACACAGGTTATAGGACAATTTTTTTGTGGGCAGGATCTTGGCAGGATTGGAGTATGTCTGTGGTACATAATTTGATCGGTTAAATCTGAATATAACCCTTTAGTAATATCACTCTACAAATACACAACAACACTTTCAACAACACCCTGTAAGGACTGGTACTGCTCACAGTGCAGTCCACTTATATATCCCATACCATAGACATTTTGCTCACAATTGCAACTTAGCACTTAACACAGTGCCTGGCACATAGTAGAAGTTTAATAAATATTTCTTTAGTGATTGAATGTAAGAGTGTTCTTTTCACTTACACAGCATTTTTTATTTTCTCTAAGATAATGACTCACTTAACTTTAATTTTAAATTTAAATTTCTAGCCCTGATCTGTCTTATGAGATCCAAATTTCTCTTGGCAAATTGTCTAAGCTGTTAAAAGAAGAATAAAAAGAGAATTATAACATTTCAGTTAATACATTTTATTACTTTAGCTAAAAATCTAAAAACAAAATCAAAAAAGAATCTAGCAAATTTTAGCAGTTTTGCCACTTAAATATAACTCTTTTCAAATTGCATACATTTAAATATTTTATTTCCTCACATACCTTAATTGTCTGATTGACAAGCCTTTTTAAGTACTTGTGCTTTTATATTTATAAATATGAGTGATTGTTAGTTCTTTTATACTCCAAATTCTCTTGGATATCTCAAAAATAGATTTGATTTCACTTGTCCTTTATATACCCAAACTGTTCCACTAAAAGTAAGGAGGATTTCAATTATATCGTTAACTAATTTTCAATCTGATTAGGACTGATTTCAGTCTGATTAGCTACCTCGCTTGATTGGATTCAGCCAATTTATTTACTGCTTCATTCTATTTTGAATTCTTCTCAAAAGAGGCCACAATTCAAAACATACAAAAAATGAACTATTGGGACTTCATCAGGATAAAAAGCTTTTGCATAGCAAAGGAAACAATAAAAAAAACTAGAAGGCAGCCTACAGAATGGGAGAGGATATTCATAAATGTCTTATAAGATAAAGGCCTAGTATTCAAAATTTATAAAGAACTTATCAGACTCAACACCCAAAAAACAAACAAAAACCCAGTCAAGAAATGGGCAGAGGACATAAACAGACATTTCTCCATAGAAGACCTACACGTGTCCAACAGACACATGAAAAAATGCTCAACATCACTCAGCATCAGGGAAATTACAAATCAAAACCACAGTGAGATACCACCTCACACCAGTCAGAATGGCTAAAATTAACAAGTCAGGAAACAACAGATGTTGATGAGGATGCAGAGAAAAGGGAACCCTCCTACACTGTTGGTGGGAATGCAAGCTGGTACAGCTGCTCTAGAAAACAGAATGGAGGTTCCCCCAAAAGTTCAAAATAGAACTACCCTACCACCCAGCAATTGCACTTTATCCAAAAGATACAAACATAGTAATTCGAAGGGGCACATGCACCCCAATGTTTATAGAAACAATGTCCACAATGGCCAAAGTATGGAAAGAGACCAGATGTCTATCAACAGATGAATGCATAAAGAAGATGTGGGGGTATCCCAGGTGACTCAATGGTTTAGCGCCGCCTTTCAGCCCAGGGCATTATCTTGGAGACCTGGGATCGAGTTCCACGTCGGGCTCCCGGCACAGAACCTGCTTCTCCCTCTGCCTGTGTCTCTGCCTCTCTCTCTGCATCTTTCCGTGTCTCTCATGGATAAATAAATAATCTCTTAAAAAAAAAAAAAAAGGGGGAGGGCACTTGATGGGATGACTACTGGGTGTTGTTTAGTGATGAATCACTAAATCCTACCCCTGACACTAATATTACACTAAGTTAGCTAAATTGAATTTATTTATTTTTAAAGATTTTATTTATTTATTCATGGAAGACACACAGAGAGAGGCAGAGACACAGGCAGAGGGAGAAGCAGGCTCCATGCAGGGAGCCCGACATGGGATTCGATCCTGGGACTCCAGGATCACTTCCTGGGCTGAAGGCGGCGCTAAACCGCTGAGCCAACCAGGCTGCCCTTTACTTTATTTTTGATAACAATTTATTATGAAAAATTTCAAAGTTGAGAGAATAGTATGATCAACACTAGGATATCCATTATTTAGACTAAACAATTGTCAACATTTCCCTATATTTGCTTTATCTATTTGACTATTTTGGCGACCTATTTGGAAGTAAGTGGCAGACAACAGGACATTACATTGCCAAACATTTTAAAATGTAACTCCTAAAAATAAGGACTATCCCTGTATGCCTGTAATAGTACTATCCGGCTGAGGAAAAGTAACAATAATTCCTCAGTAATAGTTTTTATAGCAGTTTTTCTTTTCTTTTCTTTCTTTTTTTTTTTTTTTTTTAAGATTTTTACTTATTCATGAGAAACACAAAGAAAGAGAGAGAAAGAGAGAGGCAGAGACACAGGCAGAGGGAGAAGCAGACTCCCTGCAGGGAGCTCGATGTGGGACTCGATTCTAGGACTCGGACTCGATTCTAGGACTCGGACTCGATCCTGGGACTCCAGGATCATGCCCTGGGCTAAAAGCAGGTGCTAAAGCGCTGAGCCATCCAGGAGTCCCTCTTTTTTTGTTTGTTTGTTTGTTTTTTAAAGCCAGGATCCAGGGATGCCTGGGTGTCTTAATGGTTGAGTGTCTGCCTTTGGCTCAGGTCATGATCCCAGGGTTCTGGGATCTAGTCCCACATCAGGCTCCCCCACAGGGAGCCTGCTTCCCCCTCTGCCTGTGTCTCTGCCTCTCTGTGTGTCTCTCATGAAGAAATAAATCTTAAAAAAAAAAAAAAAAGCCAGGATCCAAAGTTCACACATTGCATTTTGTTGTTTTATTTCTTTAGAGTTTTTAAATCTAGAGCAATGCTCCCCATCTGCCTACCATTTTATCTCCCTATAAGACTTATTTATTTATTATTTTTTTAAGACTAATTAAAAAAAAAAGATCAGCAAGTTATTTTTTAGAATGTCCTCATGACTTTTTCTGACCTGTGTCAGTTTCCAAGTTCATTCTACTTCAGAGGATTTATCTTTCAATATATAATTTTTTACTGAATTTTAAATAGTTTTATTATTTGTAATTTTCAACTGGTCTTCCTTGCTCTTAGACTATTTCTTCTTTTAGTATCCTGTTCTTGTTTTACAGATACAATATTTTTTTGGTGATACTCTTAATTTCTTTGAAGTATGTATATGCTCCCTGCATTGTCTCTGTTTCTTGTGATTCCTTTTCTCTCCCTGATTCTTACATGTTGGAGGTTTTTTACTTTTTCATGTTGAAGGGTTCCCTCTGGTATATGGTGATTTTTATCTGTTCATATTTTAGGAGTGAAGTCCTAAAAGCTGATCAGAGGCCCCAAATGTGTGTTTGAGTCTTGGCAATTGAAGGGTTTTCCTTTGGGGAGCCCCAGATGTCAGCGTCTTTGGCTTTTTTTCTGACATGGTTCAGTTTTTCCTGAGAATAAAGTTTTTACCTTTTATTTTTTGCTAGAGAGTAGAACTTGGCTGCAAAGTTCTACAAGCAGGAGAAGCGGACTGGGTGTCTTATTTTCAGTTTCAGACTTAATTCCTCTTTTTTTTTTTTTTAAGATTTTATTTATTTATTCATGAGAGACAGAGAAAAGGCAAAGACACAGGCAGAGACATAGGCAGAGGGAGAAGCAGGCACCACCCAGGTGCCCCTTATTTCTTCTTTTTTCAGTGAGATATCTCACTCTCTGATCTATGCCTCATGCTGCCACATCTAGAACTCCTCTGGTTTACTTTCTCCAGAGGTGACATTTCCTGTCTCCTGTGAAAGTAAAAGCAGTAGCCTGATTATATCAGGTAGAATGGGGATGTGAGGATCTGTCTGCTTATTAAACAGATTTTTAAACAAATCTCCCTTTTCTGCATTACACTTCTCCCATTTTTCATTCTAGCTTCCTTCCTGCACTTTACCTACTTACAGTTTGTGAGTCTTTTCTAGGGTTCCTCAGGGTGACCTGCCTTGCTCTCCTTGGTTTCTCCTCTAACCACTTCAGCTTGACCTTCCTTGAGTCTGCTAAGTGCTTCACCATCCTCGATCCATTTTTCATTTTCGTGTATTGTGGTTTGGGGTGACTACCAGTTCAATAAAGATGAAATCTGTTTTCTCTTTTTCCTCCTTGTTATTTTTAAGAAAAGTGGTATGGGGAAGTTCTCAGCTATCTTGAATTGAAAGGCTCCACTGTTTCTATTTTTAGTTCTTCAAGTGCCATGGAGTCTTTACTGCCTTTGGGCTTTTGCATTTGGTACTCTAGCTCTCTGAGACTTTCTTTTTCCCTCTCTCCTCTTCCCTCTTGGCCAATTCCAAGTCATCTTTTAGATCACAGCTTAAACATCATTCCTAGATGAGTCCTGTCTGACGACCCAGACTAGGTTAGTCCATTCCCTATAATATATTTTCATATCACCTACCATGATTCTAATTAAGTGTATATATCTGCCTCCCCTGCTAGACTGTTACCTCCATGAGGGAAGGGAGCATTTCTGTCTTGCTGACTGCTATATCCCCAGTGGGTAGCCCTAGCATTTAGTAGGGCTAAATATATATATTTCATTGCTGATCAACATATATTACTCATTATAAAGATTTTTAGCTAGGGGCACCAGTCTGGCTCAGTCCATAGAGCATGTGACTCTTGATCTTGGAATTGTGAGTTCAATCAAGCCCCATGTTGGATGTAGAGATTACTTTTTAAAAAGTAGCTGGATTTACAGTTGCTACCACCAATAAGTTATTTAGAGTTTAACAATCTTAGTTACAGTGATTGTCTAGTTATTATTATAGAAACACTATCAAATGGACTCTTGTCCATCATCTCCAAACTTATTTTACATGAACGCTTTTAAGATGATAATGTACTGATAGTAATATCCATTCAGATGAGCATAGTGTATAAGTTTTCTATTTCTCATTTGGCCACATAAGGTAAAATATCCACACATCCAATTAGGATGTGAACATCTTTGGGGGGACCATTATTAACTCTAGCACACAAGACAGTAAAATGTAAATGCATACATGAATTAGTTGTTGCAAGAAATGATAAGAACTTTGTTCATATATACTTTAAACTTTATATCAGAACAACTTCCAGAGTAGATGACATAATTTATTAAGTGAAAAATATCATAAATATATATTGAAAGAAGACACGCATAAACCAAAGATTATTAAATAGACAACATACATCATCAGCTCAGTAGTTGCCTTGCTTCCATGTGCATATCCACTATAATGCTTTCATGAAACCTGGGATTTCCTGCTGTTTTCAGGTACACACACCGTTTCCTAAAGGCAATTATATAATTATACAAACAACTATATATAACAGCATAGTGCTTTTCTTACATATGTCTAAAAATAAATTTTAGATGAAAAATATAATTAGCAATGATTTTTTTTCAATAAATACCTCTTAATATCCTGCAAAATTCCCAAAAAGTTTCCCAAAAAGTTTGGGAAAAATTACAAAACAACCTATTTGGGAAAAAACCAATTCTAACATTCTCAATTGTTTATTTTAAACATTATATGGTCTCATTCATTTGGGGAATATAAAAATTAGTGAAAGGGAATAAAGGGAAAGGAGAGAAAATGAGCGAAAATATCAGTGAAGGTGACAAAACATGAGAGACACCTAACTCTGGGAAATGAACAAGGGGTAGTGGAAGGGGAGGTGGGCGGGGGGTTGGGGTGACTGGGTGATGGGCACTGAGGGGGGCACTTGGCGGGATGAGCACTGGGTGTTATGCTATATGTTGGCAAATTGAACTCCAATAAAAAAAATTAAAAAAATAAAAGACCATGGTTAGATATTTTATTTTGTTATCTAGCAATGTCATATGAATACATAGTATAAGATGACAATGGGCTTATGGGAGGCTATCAGTTGGCTCTTTCAGATAGGAGCCTCATTCTGGGGGTGCCTGAGTGGCTCAGTCGGTTAAGCAGTTGAGCGTCTGCCTTTGGCTCAGGTTGTGATCCTGGTGGGTTCTGGGATCAAGCTGAGCCTGGCATAAGGCTCTCTTCTCAGTGGGGAGCCTGCTTCTCCTTCTCCGGTTGCCTCTCCCCTCTCATGCTCTCTTTCTCTCTCAAATAAATAAAAATCTTAAAAAAAAGAGAAGAACCTCACTCTGTATCTTGACTGTCAACTTTGACTATTTACTAATACTTAATATTAGTAAACTAATATTTAATATTTAATAATTCTATTCAGGGCTAATTTGGCTGTGATGCATTAACTGGAGAGCATGTCCTTTTTTGCAATGTAAAGTTTACTTGAGAAATCAAATTAGAATCAGAAGGTTGCCTGATGCATATAGTTAAAATGTCAAGCTGTTAAAATAGGTGAAGGGGATTAAGAAGCACAAATTTTCAGTGATAAAATAAAGAAGTCACAGGGATTTAAAAAAGAAAACAAAACAACTATCAAGCTGCCCAAGGTACCAAAAATAAAAAATGCCCAGGCACTCACAACCCTTCAATCCACAGCTCCCCTTTCCCTAATCTGGCTCAAATTATAAAAATCAAAATATTCATGTAGCATTCTGCATTG
Organism: Vulpes lagopus; assembly: GCF_018345385.1. Classification (NCBI taxonomy): domain Eukaryota; kingdom Metazoa; phylum Chordata; class Mammalia; order Carnivora; family Canidae; genus Vulpes; species Vulpes lagopus. The sequence continues at coordinate 67,649,190 of NC_054824.1, forward strand.
GAAAATGTAGTATATTTGAAAAACAATGAGTCAGAATTCTACTTGCTGATTCCCACCCCCTCTTGGTTTGCAAGATAACTGCTTATTACTTTTCTCTCAGTCATTTCTTTTTAGTTCTTGTTTCTTTGTCTAAAGCTGCAATGCAGCCACTAGCCACGTGTAGCTACTGAGTACCGGAAATGTGGCTGAGTCCAAATTGAGATGTATTGTAAGTGTAAAAGACATACTGGATTTTGAAGACGTACATTAACAAGAATGTAAGATATTTCATTAATAATTTTTTATACTGATTACTTATTGGAATGATAATATCTGGATTTATTTTGGGATATATTTGGGTAAATAAAATATATCATTAAAATTACTTTTACATGATTCTTTTTACTTGCTTAGTGTAGCTGCTAGAAACCTTAAAATTACATATGTGAGTCACAAATTTGTATTGGGTAGCACTGATCTAAGACTCCTGAAGTTTTCTCCTGTTACTTTTTTTAGTTGTTCTTTATTGTCTGACTGCTCTTAACCATTCCTTCCCTTTCAGTAACTGCTTAGATTTAGAAGGTAAACTAGAAAGTGAAACTCTGTGGCCAACCCTTAAGTCAAGAGAATTAAAGGCACTGGTAAACAATGAAAAGTCTCAGTTCAATTCTTCAATGTATTGGGTTGGTGCTACAGTATTAGAAAAGGGTGGGGCAGCAGGAGAATAGTCTTCATTAGTGTTTGTAGAGATGGACTATGTGTATGTGGAGACATAAAGAGATAATACAAAATCATACATTCACAAGGAAGTAGGACAAAATGTATTTCATCTCCAACCCTCCCCATCTCTAGGATTTTAATCTATTTTCTTTTTGGTGATGTTAATACGTCTGCCTTTTTCTATGCATACTTATTTAGACTGCTCTGTTGGTAGAATGTGGCTATTGAAGAAAAACTGCTTGGAGATGAGGATGTGGGGTGGTGTTGCAGATCTAAAGACCAACAGCATAGATCTTAAAGATGTTTATCTAAGTTGAAAAAAGACCTTAATTACCCTGTTCCATTTTCCACTCTAAACCATAACCCTTAGATATGTAGAATAAAGGCTGCTTGTATTGTGAGAACACCAATATTCATCAAACATACTGAATATATACTGATGGGGGAAATTCTCTGAAGATATATTTTTCAACAGGGAAAAAACATGAAGAAAAAACATGATACCATTGTTTGTGAACCTAAAGAACTTCTGAATCCCTCTCCCAAAGTAACAAATTGTTGCAAATCTCTGTGGGTGAAATACAGTTTTCAGAAGGAGTACATGACCCGACTTGTCAGCTCCCAGCCAGTTTCAGCCATGTCAAGGAACCCAGGTAAGATATTATTTGTGTTAAGCTAAGATAAATATTCTATCTAGCACATATTTTTCTTGGTATTGAGGACATAAAATTGGGCCTTAAATAGATTATTTAAACATTAACTGTAAGAATATAGTGGTAAATCTATTCATCAATGTTCTTCGGTAGTAAAAATCTAAAGCTGACTTTGCCTCATGATACTAAATCTCTTAGTGTCTATTAGCTCTGAGTTGTTGATGTGACAACTCATTCAGATGACCCCAAATTAACTAAAATAGATCATATTTGTCTTTTAATACAAATTCGTCTTTAACTTGACCTGACAATGTCCATGTTGTTAAGTAGGGAAAATACACTTTAGGTTCCTCTTTGATTTTGCCAATATAGGAGAGAACATGAAGGAAAGATAAGCTTGAATTACTGTTTTACAAAAATTTGCACGCTTACTAAATGTCCCTGAATGTTGGAAAATTAAAGCCTTATGTTGTGAAGGATATTAGGATTAGGTGTTAAATTTATGGGGTTTTTAGACTTTTAGATTAAGAATATGCTAGACACCTGAGAGGAATAACCAAAGCTAATTTCAGACTATTCTCCATTTTAAAAAGAAGTACAAGCCACTGAGAAAGTGGCAATTTCAGGCATCCTGATAGTCTCTTGCCACCATATCAAATAGGGTAGCTATCTTCTAGAAAGACCTGAATTGACTAAAATACTGAATTTTGATATGTGCAGGTGTCAACAATGATTGCTTAAAGCCTGAGACTGTCACCTGTGAATACCTTCTAGAACATGTTTGAGATGTAACCCGTACACCATAAAGTTTAACCTCTTAAAGGGCAAAATCCAGTGGTTTTCAGCATATTCATAAGGTTGTGCAGTCGCAATCACTGTTCTGGAACTAATGTTGTAAACTTTTCCTGGTACGTTTTCACACTCAGCTAAACCGTTGGATCCTCACAGATTCCTCCTCGAGCCCCTTCGAGGTGCCCCATGGGAGGCTGGTCCAAATGCTTTCCTAATTAGTCTCGCCTCACACGCAGAAGCAGGGTGAAAAACAAAGCTCCTCCGCTTGATGTATGGGGTGACAGCCAACAACCTAGTCGACGTGTTTGTTCTCGCTCTGTACGTAAGACCTGGTCTTTTTTTTTTTTTTTTTTTTTTTTTAAGATTTTATTTACTAATTCACGAGAGACAGAGAGAGGCAGAGGGAGAAGCCGGCTCCACGCAGGGAGCCCGACGCGGGACTCGATCCGGGTCTCCAGGATCGCGCCCCGGGCCGAAGGCGGCGCTAACCCGCTGGGCCACCCGGGCTGCCCCTGGGCCTGGTCTTTCAGTCGGGCGGGCCAGCGGCGAGCGTCCAGGGGCTGGGATCCGGCACGAGCCTCCCGCTTCTTTCCCACCCGCTTCCCGGCCCAGGAGGCTGCCGCGCGCTTCTCCCTTTGCCTTTGGGGGGCATTTAGGTGCGTGCAGACTGAAGGCGGCGCTGTGAGAGGGCAGCGGAGGTGTCCGAACGGCGTCAGAGCGCCGAGCCGCAGGGTGAGGGGAGGCGCCATCCGGAGCACTGCGGACACGCATCTCACGTCTCCCGCTCGCCGCCAGGGGCTCGGAGAGCGCGCGGCGCCTCACCGCCCACGCGGGAGAGCGCGCGGGCCGCCGGGAGCGCGGCGCGCGCCCCTCATTGGCCACAGCGGGCCCACGTGACCTGGCCCGCACCGCCCCCGGCGCGCGCGCGCTTTCCCGCCGGAGAGCGGCGGCTGGGCCACCGCCATTTGCAGGGGCTGGTGGGGTCGCGGGAGGTCGCTCCGAGGGGCTGCGGAAGCTGTCTCGCCGGGAGCCTTAACAAGAACAAGAACAAAAAAACCAAAAAACGCCTTAAGTACTGCTCAACGTAAAACCCCTACTGAGGAAGCTGATTCTTGAAAGGTCTCCTTTTCCCCTCTTTTGGCTTTTGGACACAGACTGGAAGTGGAAATCGCCAGTGTTATGCAGTGTGAAGCCCACATCTGTTTCTCTTGTTACTTTCGGGAAATAGACACGTTTGAACGTAGAACTCCTCGGAGAAAGAAAACAATTTTTTAAAAAAAGATTTTATTTATGAGAGACACAGAGAGAGGCAGGCTCCCTGCAGGGAGCCCAACATGGGGCTCGATCCCGAGTCTCCAGGATCACACCCTGGGCCGAAGGCCAGCGCCAAACCGCTGAGCCATCCAGGGATCCCCAAGGAAGCAATTTTTGTGAGGGGAACTTAACCACTTTTTCTTGGAAAAGTTGGGATGCAGAGGATCTTGGGAAGTCCAGGGCATCCCCTCTGGGCATCCCCTCCCCTTGGGAAGTCCTGATAAGTCGTTTAAGGGAAATGAGAAACTCTTGGGGAAACAATTAGTAAAAACAAAATAGGGCTTTTCCACTTCTAAAAAATGTAATAGTTACTGGTAGGGGAGGGCAGCATGACGTAAGTGTGTGTATGGGTATAAATGAGATAAGTGCATTGTATAAGTCTAGTCCAGTTATTCAGCCTCTTTCTCCCTTTGAGAGTGCTTGGGTGCTCATTTTTGCTTCTCCTAAGTCTCATCAACTCCCTCTTCCTCTAGGTGGACACATTTTCTTATTTTATTCATTAAAAAAAAAAAAAAAAATGCTAGGGCCTGCTGAATTCCAGACGCCATGCTACATACTGGGATGACAGTGATGAACAAAAACATTAACAGTGCCTTCCATACTGGAGCGTACTGTGTGGTAAAGGAGGCAGATAGTAGTCAATTAAACATAGTAATGTTCAATATGATGGGATTAGTGCTAAGAAGAGGTCCAGGTGCTATAATGGGGCTTTGACCTAGCAGAGAGATTAGAGAAGGCTTCGCTCAAGATGTAACCCAGGACTGAGAACCTGAAGGAGTTAAGGACAGTGGGAGTTGCAGGCAGAGGGAGCAGCTTGGCCAAGGGAGAGCTGATAGCCTCTCCCCTTCCAGTGACTGCCCATCTCACTCCTTTCCACCACATGTAAATTAATCTTGCTTCCAAGTTATCAAAGACACTTTTTTCATTCAATTGTTAAGTTCTTAGGGAGTGACTCATAACCTATAATTATTGTTATAGACAATGTATGTACAGTAGGTAAGTATACACTATACACATCTAGGGATGCCTAGGTGGCTCAGTGGTTCAGCATCTGCCTTCAGCTTAGGGCCTGATAGTAGAGTTCCCTGATAGAATCCCACCCACAACAGGTTCCCCTCAGGGAGCCTGCTTCTCTCTCTGCCTGTGTCTCTGCCTCTCTCTGTATCTCTCATGAATAAGTAAAAAAAAAAAAAATCTTAAAAATCAATATATGCGTCTAATATACATTATCATCTCTTGTTTTATATAATAAAAACATGCAATGATTATAACCATTTAGAATATGATATATCTCAACAGAACTAAAAGCACTACAGGAATTCAAAGTGGTAAGAGAACACATTCTTTTGGAAGATTCAAAAAAGACATCTTGAGAAAGTAATTTTTGAGATATGATTCAAAGGTAAGATTTGGTCAAACAGGATAAGAAGGCTGGATGGATGAATTGAGATGTGATCTAAGAGCCTTGAAAACCAGTCCAAAGAGTTTATAGAAACTAAATAGAAATGTTTTATTTCACTTTTAAGGACTTTCCTGAGATATTTTTTCCTTTCCAGTGTTTACCTTGGAAAATTTAAAATCTACAAAAGTCTATGGTTAGTCATATACCTTTTACATGGATTTACCATTTTTGGGAGGGAGGTGGCACATTTACTTTATCTTTTTATCTCTCTCTACATTCACACATACTCATGAATGGATGTACAGATGTTTTTCTTTGCTACAAAGAAAGTTAGATAAAGTAGATATACTAATTTCATCTCTAAATAATTCTATCTCTAAATAATTTATCTCCCAAGAACAAAGATTTTTCTGCATAACCGCAGTACAATTATGACATTCATGAGGTATTTTTAATTTTTTTATTTTTTAAAGATTTTAAAAAATTTATTCATGTGAGATGCAGAGAGAGAGAGAGAGAGAGAGAGAGATAGGCAGAGACACAGGCAGAGGAAGAAACAGGCTCCTCACAGGGAGCCTGATGCGGAACTCGATCCCGGGACTCCAGGATCATGCCCTGAGCTGAAGGCAGATACTTAACCTCTGAGCCACGCAGGCATCCCTGAGATATTTTTTAAATGAAAATTTGAGTATTCACATTAACATATCAATAATAAATGAGTTACTAATTTAAAATTTTAAAAAAAATTTTTTTTAAATTTTTTAATTTATTTATGATAGTCACACACAGAGAGAGAGAGAGAGGCAGAGACACAGGCAGAGGGAGAAGCAGGCTCCATGCACCGGGAGCCCGACGTGGGATTCGATCCCGGCTCTCCAGGATCCGCCCTGGGCCAAAGGCAGGCGCCAAACCGCTGCGCCACCCAGGGATCCCGTGCTGCGCCACCCAGGGATCCCTAAATTTTTATTTACTTATGATAGTCACACACACAGAGAGAGAGAGGGGCAGAGACACAGGCAGAGAGAGAAGCAGGCTCCATGCACCAGGAGCCCAACGTGGGATTTGATCCCGGGTCTCCGGGATCGTGCCCTGGGCCAAAAGCAGGCTCTAAACCGCTGCACCACCCAGGGATCCCTGAGTTACTAATTTTATATGGCATGCAACAATGACTGAGACAATAAGTGCTATACAAGTGTTTGCTTATAAAAACACATTTTCATGAGTGGAAAACCAAAGAATATGAAAATTTTGGCATATGGTGAAAAGTCTTACATTCTTGTTCCCTGTCTGTTCAGTTGCCACTCTCAGCACTTCTTATTATAGGCAACCATTGTTCTTGATTTTGGGACATCCTTCTAGAGGTTCTTTATGTAAATATGAATAATTGTGAGTATAGATTTTTATACTCCCTTTTTAGAGAAAAGGTAGCATACAGAGCACATTGTCTTTGTTTTCTCACTTAACAATATGATTTGGAGATCTTTCTGCATTAATACAGTGTTATTTACAAAGGCATAATATTCCATTGTGTGAATATAACAATTTATTTAAATAGTTTACCCTTGATATACATTTCGGTTGTTTCCAATCATTTACTATTGACAGGAATGCTACAACAAATAATCTTGAACATATTTGCATTTGTAAAATTTGACAGATACATTGCCCCCTACAGAAGTTGTTCCAGTTTCATTCCCACCAACTGTGGGAGTATCTTCAGGCTTTTGATAAGGTTCTATGCCAAGAGGCAAAATATGTGAATGTGAATTATTGTTGATGTTGTACAAGTTTAAATGAAATATTTGTCTTCAAGAGAAACTAAAAGGGTGTTTCTTAGATAAACTTATAGAATAGCCAATGTTTTTTCATCTAACCCTATGTTCTGTCCCATTCTCTCCACTCCCTTTATGCAACTGCATCTTTAGAATCATAATCGATAATATCTGTTGGATACCTTCTATGTGTAGGGCATTGAGCAAGATTCCAGAGTTATGAAATAGAATCCTCAAGGAATTCACTGTTCAGTTGATCAGACATGCACAAAATATGAATGGTTATTATGTTGAGTTCCAGAATGCAAAACACATCTCTGGCTTTGGCACACTCAATCCTCTGTTGCATCCTACCTCCATGTCCTTCCTTTTCTGCCCCTTTGCCTACCCAGTTGAGCTACCCAAGCCTTGTTGCCTTTCATATAGCTCCTCATTTCTCTTATTGTCCATTACTGAAACATATCCAACTTGTATTCCATCTTCCTAATGGAGATACTAGATTTTGTATTTCCCAGATGACAGTTAATTGATGAGTTAAACTAAGAGATGCAAGTCATTATGCTTTTGATTGGCATAGGCAGGGCTGGCCCTTACCACTTCAAAGTAGGTGACCTCCATTTGGAGGATCTCCTTACTTGATTGTGCCCAGAGAGGATAGTATTTCTCCTCTCTGGGAACCTTCTCTCCTGCGGAGGCTCTCAGTCCTCACTAATACCCTCAACCCTTCGTTTGGGTGTCAATTAATCATTAGGGTGTTATTTCAAGATGGCCTGAGATGTGAATGTCATTAATATGTGTAGGTTTCATGATACTCTTGAAAACAGCAATAGAAACTGAAATGGCAGTACGGTTGCAATTTTTATCAAAGGGCCATATATTTCAGCTACTATGTAAGCCACCTACGTAGGGGCTTACTCTTGCCTGAGGCAAATTATTGTACTGAGACCCTAGCCCTCCCTGCCCCCTCTCTTCACCCTCTCCCTCTTTACTCTGTTGTAGGGTTCAGGAACTCTGAGGGCCATTGCCCTCAGAGCTTTTTTAAAAAAAATATTTTATTTATCTTAGAGATAGAGCGAATGGGGAGAGGGAGAAGGAGAGAAGCAGACTCCTTATTGAGCATGGAGCCCATCATGGGGCTCGATCCCAGGACCCTGAGAACATGACCTTCGTGAAAATCAAGAGTCAGAGGCTCAACCAAAGGAACTACTCCGGCACCTTTCAGAGTTCTTTACTTTTGAACCCAGTCAGGCAGCCCTGGCTCAGTGGCATCTGGCAGAAGGAAAGGGGGCCTGTGAAGTGGGGTGGGTGCTCTCCCATGCCCTTAGACACTCTTTCCCTTCATCTTTTCCCAGGCTGCTCACAGCCTGGCTGATCTCTTGTGAAAGACTTTTTTTTTCCAACTGTATTACCCTGCATAGGTGATACACTTTGTACTCAGGCAGAAGTGGTTCTCACTGGCTGCCCAATGTATTTAAATGTATGGAATCAGGGACATTTGGGTGGCTCAGTGGTTGAGCGTCTGCCTTCAGCCCAGGGTGTGATCCTGGAGTCCCGGGATCGAGTCCCACATTGGGCTCCCTCTGCCTGTGTCTCTGCCTCACACTCTCTCTGTCTCTTATGAATAAATAGATAAAAAAATAATAAGTGTATGGAATCAGGTAATGATGTATTTCATTGCATTAAATTTTTTTTCTCCAGGCACTCATGCCCATGAGAACAAATCATGGATTAGAGAGGTTGTTTTGGTAAAAAGGGCCTGTTTTTTTGGTAAAAAGGGTAAAAAGTAGCCTTCTACTGTATTTGTTGAATGAATGAATGAATGAAGGCTAAATTAGTATCCAGCCTCTCCTTTCACCTCTACCCTATCCCACTGTCCCATTTCCAGAAGAGAAACTCTTTAACTGGCTGTTTTTCAGTTGTGTAGATTAATGAGTCTCAACTCTGTATATTAGGATCACCTGGGAAGTTTTTTTAAAACAAAAACAACCTATGTGTAGGTTTATTCCAAGAACAACAAAGTGTTTTTTTTAAAATTTTTTTTATTTATTCCTTTGAGAGAGAGCATGCGTGTGCAAGAGCATGCATGAATGTGCAGGTGCACAGGAGTAGAGGGGAGGGTCAAAGGGTGAGCGAAAAGCAGATTCCTTGCTGAGCAGGGAGCCCGATACAGGGCTTAGGGCTCAGTCCCAGGACCCTGGGATTATGATCTGAACTGAAGGCAGTTACTTAACCGACTGAGCCACCCAGGCATCCCCCAAATTGTTTTTTTTTTTTTAAGTTTTTATTTGCTTATTCATGAGAGACACACACACACACACACATAGGCAGAGACACAGGCAGAGGGAGAAGCAGGCTCCATGCAGGGATCCTGATGTGGGACTTGATCCCGGGGCTCCAGGATCACGCCCTGAGCAAAGGCAGATGTCTGCTCAACCGCTGAGCCACCCAGGCGTCCCCCAAATTGTTTTTTTTTTTGTCTCCAAGTCGATAATCATGTATAGCCAGAGTTGAGAAGTATTGTTCTAAATAATGTGTTTGTTCATCTATCTCTTGGTTTATCGAATTGATGCCATCCATTGATTCTTTTTTTCCTATTGATTCTTTAACATGACAGATAAGGTTTAGCTCATATCATACCCTCTCTTCTCATGTTTAATAGTTAAATTATTATTGCAATACTTCTCTTCGTTGTCTTTGTAAACTTAAGCAATTTAAACTCCTTATTTCATATATTTTCAGCACGATCACATGACTCCCCATTTTATAAGAGGCAGATACTAACTTCCCAGTCCTCTGCTCACCCTGCTCTTTGTCCCTTACACTTTTTTATTTTTATATAGCCAGAGTTGTTAGCATTTACATTCTGGCCTCCAGCCACAAGCAACTCTTCCATGCTTTGTCCATCAGCTGAGTCCAAAAGTTAGAAACCAATAACCTTGGTTTACATTTTTGTACCTATGTAAATACTGCAAAATACCAAGTCTAGTGATAGTTAATAAGATGTATAAGGCTTATTGTATACCTGGCACCTATGAACATCAGTTTTTAATATCATAATAATCTTTTTTGAAATATTTTATTTATTTATTTGAAAGAGAGAGAATGAGCACAAGTGTGGAGGAGGGGCAGAGGGAGAGGGAGAATCACGCTCCCCACTGAGCAGGGAGCCTCTCAGGGCTCAATCCCAGGACTGTGAGATCATGCCCTGAGCCGAAGGCAGCTGCTTAGCCAACTGAGCCACCCAGGTGCCCCTAATATTCATAATAATCTTAAAGTCCTTTTTAACAAATGAGGAAACTGAGGCCCAGAGAATCTAAGTATCTTGCTTAAGAACAGGAAATTAGAAAGTAACTGGGCCAAACCTTGAAGCTTCCCCTGTGGAGGATAGGATAGAAATTTCTTTTGTTTAGATTCAAGGTTAGGACACCTACTGGCTGGAAAGAGAATGCTCATGAAGGATATATACACATTTTTTTCTTTCTCTTTTTTTGGGGGTGGGGAAGGTGATGGTTGTCTTCAGCTCCTGTTATACAACTCTGATCAGTTTTCTTTTTTCCATTTCTGTTAGTAACTAATTTCAGCCACTTTAGGATCCCCTTCTTTCTCAGCGGATGGCATAGTTTTCTGCTTCATGTACAAAATTGATGTCATTGGGGTACACACCCGAATCTCCTTCTCCCTTGCTCCAGACTTCTTTACACCAACATCACAACTTACCTCCTTCTATTCTATCTCAGAGGAAGGGCACACCCCCTACTCCTCCCCACCCCCCACCTTCGATTCGAAATTAATCGAAGTTTAATTAATAAACTTTCCATGTACTTTTATTCTCATTGCTCCTAAAACTCTGGGATGTTGCCTCGACAATTTGCTCTACTCTATCTTTCATTGAGATTATTTCTGCTCTAATTCCTCTCCTCAACCTACAAAACCTGCTCAGGACTCTCAACCTAGGAAATTCCTTCGACATATCTCTTCTTTTTGCTACTGCCTATTCTCTCTCCTTTCTTCATCAGGGCACCCTTTGGAAGAGTAGTCTATACCTCTTGGCGCTAAATCCAGTCTGGTGGCTCAAATTCACACTTCGCTGTCATGCAAACTTCTTTTCATCCTTACTGTATGAATAATTCTCTTTTGCTCTACTTCAGTCCTGGGAGATACCGGCAGTCCTTTTTGAAAAGAGCAGTTTGTCCTTGGTGAGAGATTTGAGCTTTCCTGAGATTGATTATAGTGGTCTTGCTAAATTTAAGCAAACTATTTTGAAATTGTTATTCAGCTTGGGTATTGTTAGCTATTGAACATTCAACTATATATGTTTAATTGGTTTTGAAAAGATGTCTTTTTAAAAAAAGTTTTATTTATTTAGAGAGAGTGAAAGACAGCATGAGAGCATGGTGAGGGGCAGAGACAGAGGCAGACGCCCACCAAGCAGGGAGCCCAATGTGGGGCCCAGTCCTGAGACTCTAGGATCATGACCCAAGCCACAGGCAGACACTCAACCAACTGAGCCAGCCAGGCACCCCTGAAAAGATGTCCTTTGAGATGAGGCAGTGACCACTGATTTTGCACTTGGCAGATTTAAATGTTCAAAGTAGTTGAACTTACAGCACTACTTAATGGCTTAAAGTGCTCTTAAAAGATGCCACTTTCCTCAATTAAAAGGAAAGGTTTCACTGAGTTTGAGGTGAGGCCTTACCTTTCACTAAGGTAGTTTGTCTCTGCAAAGGAGACGTATGTATTTTTCCAATCTGGAAGCAGATGGTCCCACATGTGGAGAGGCCAAGACTTCAGAAGCTTCACACTCAGTTCTGTCCACTTGTTGTGTCAGCATCCAAAGGTAAATGGTTGTTCAAGACCCTGAAGTTTAGGGGTGGTGGCCACCAGCAATAAAATCCATATGTACAGGAAGGATTTTTTTCTCGAAGTATAATCACTTCCTGGTGATTGAAACAGGGACAAAATTGCCGTGTCATACAGGTAAGGTACCATGAAGTTTAACACAGACGAATGCCCTGTTAGAAGGAACTATAAAGCAATTCCTTCATCTTCAACTTAAGCCACATTATAATTTGCTTCACATTCAGACCATAAACTTCCTGTATGACCTTTTATTGTTTTCTGGACTTTCTTATTGCCTTTCCTTTTTTTCTTCTTTTAAGGAATTTATTTATTTATTTATTTATTTATTTATTTATTTATTTATAGAAAGAGAGAGAGAAGGAGGGAGAGAGGGAGAGAATGAGCAGGGGCAGGGGAGAGAGGGAGAAGCAGACTCTGTGCTAAACAGGGAGCCTGTTTGGGGACTGGATCCCAGGATCCTGGGATCATGACCTGAGTCAAAGGCAGATACCTAACCAATTGAGCCCCCCAGATGCCCCACCTTCTCTTCTGTCACATGATTTATAATTTCCATTTCTTTGAATTTCCCCCAATTTTCAGCTGTACTGGCTCTTCTATAAGTCTCCCTTGCCCAGGAGACTTCCTTTCTAGAGCTGTTCTCTAACTCCCATCTAGTCTCTTTCTAGGCATATTGCACCTCTGTCATCCGGGGACTTTCCCAGATCACGTGGGTTGGATTCACCTTCTGCCAAATCTTTTTCTTTCTTGGTTTAGTCATAGTCTGTTACTGGAAGACTTCTTTTGGAGACCTCCTCAGGAATTTTGGATGGAAGAAAATCTTCCCAAACCTTCATATATCTGCAGATATCTTTATTCACCTCTCACATATAATTGAGAGTTCTGCTAGACATGGAATTCTAGGTTGAAAATAATCTTTTATAACATTCTTCAGGGCAAAAATAGTTCCTTTATATTCTAGTATTCATTCATTCATTCACTCATTCATTCATGGGAAATGTGTTGCCAAACTAATCAATGTTTCTCTGGAGATTTTTAGCACCTCCTATGCTTAGTGTTTTGAAATTTTATTTATTTTATTTTATTTTATTTTATTTTATTTTATTTTATTTTATTTTATTTTATTTATTTTGAAGTTTTAATATGTTCTAGAAGTGAGGTTTTTACTTCCCCATTTGTTGTCCTGAGAACTTTGTGGGGCTTTTGTGTGTATGTGCGTGTGTATGTGTGGGGGTTACTTTCTAATATGAAGTTTGGTGTCTTTCAGCTTTGGGGAGCTCTCTCTTACGTTCTTTGCTTTGAAATCTGCCCCCCCTCCCATTTCTCTCTTTCTGGCATTCCCATAAATCAAATACTCATCTTTCCATATTGGCCCTCTAGGTCATCTTTTCTTTCATATTTTTCACCTTCTGATTTTTTTCTGAGTGATTTCCTTGACTTTATTTTTTCAGACCAACTGTTATGCTTTTAATTTTGGCAATCATATTTTTTAAATCAGAAAGATTTTGTTCTAGGATTATTCTTTTTTCATAGCATTCTCTTTTTGTTCTTGAATGTAATATTTTCTTAAATCTCTCAAAATATATACATTAGAGATTGCAAACATTCTCTTCCATTCCTTGAATTATATGTTTTCTTTAGGATTAGCTTAGTTTGTTTTTCTGGTATTTGTCTTGCATTCTTTGGTCCTTCTCAATTGCCTAGTGAACCTGTGTTATTTTAAAGAAATATGGACTGGGAAGCTGGTGTGGTTTTTTTTTCTCTGCTTTGTGTGAGTAGGACTGTTTTCTTAGATGGTAGCAGTAGCTAACATTTATGTAGTGTCTACGCATGTTCCAGGCACTGCCTTGTGCAAGCTAAATATATTAATTCATTTAATCATCTCAAATACCACTCTATGAGGTAGTTACTATGATATTTTATTAAGTTTCATTACATTCCATCAATTGTAAAATATACCATCATTTTGTTTACTACTAAGAAGATAAATATACCATCATTGTTGTTTACTACTAAGAAGTTAAATGTTGTTGAAATATGACATGCCATAGGTTATAAAATATATTTTGGTTTTAGAGGCATTAAAAAATCTTAGGGTTGGGGCACCTGGGGGGCTCAGTCTGTTAAGCACCTGCCTTCTGCTCAGGTCATGATCCCAGGGTCCTAGGATCAAGCTTCACATTGGGCTCCCTGCTCAGTGGAGAGTTTGCTTCTCCCTCTGCTTCTGCCTCTGCTTATGCTCTCTCTCTCTCTCTCTCTCTCAAATAAATAAATAAATAAATAAATAAATAAATAAATAAATAAAATCTTTGGAAAAAAATCTTAGGGTTGATGAAATAATACATTACTATTCCCATCTTACAGTTGGAGAAACTGAGGCACAGAGAGATTAAATAACTTGCCCCAGGTTTCAGTGTTATCTGTAGTGGGTTTTATATTTGGACCCAAGTGATCTGGTTTCAACATTTTACCACTTTGCCTAACTGGCTCCCCGCTGAGTGGAGACTCATATAGAGGCATAGGAGAGCTCTGAGTTGGGGGTGCTTTAGGGAGATGAGTTAGGGAGCTCACTTTCTGGTCCCAGGTCCCCCAAATGCTAGAACAAGGAGATCGTTAATTTGAGGCACCAACATTCCTAAAGAAACCTTAGCTTTCTTCACAAGATTTGTTTTCTTCCATTAGAGAAGAGTGGTGTGGGTTTTTTTTTGTTTTTTGTTTTTTTTTTGCCTGAAGTGTGTGGGTATAGTGAGTGACCTGGGGGTGTCGAGGCCACCAAGTGATACAGGTGATTCCCATCAGATTTCCAGCCAATGTCACATCTCCTTCTCCCAGCCCTGGAAGGGCTCCATTTAGTGGAGTAAATGACCTTGCAAGCCTCAGGAACTCCTGTGGTGAAGTCTTGGTGCTTTCTCTGCCTGGCTTATTGGTCCATATCTTGTCTCATCTGCTTTCTGCCTTCCAGAAACATGCACAGATCTCCCATCTGCTGTTGACCCAGTCTTCCATTCTTTTCACTTTCGTGGTTTTATTTTTTTTTTCATACATTCATTTTGGTGATGTCTTGGGAGGGATTAGGGACAATGGGAGGCCAATGCTTGTGTTCAGCCTTGAGCCAGAAGTCCCTAGACCTCTACTTTTAGTGAACAAAATCAAGATTATGAAAGCATGATCACTATATGAGAAATTAAAATATTCACATTATAGCTAGCAGCAGAGAAACACTTATAAAACCATATTTGCTTAGAAGATTTCCTGAGTGCAACTGAAGGGAGAGGTGGTCAAAGTTTCTTATGTAGGATTCTTAACACACAGCAGTGTTTTTTTTTTGTTTTTTTTTTTACAGCAGTGTTTTTTATTTATTTTTTTTACAGCAGTGTTTTTTAAAGTTACAATACATTGGGGCTTATTATTTGCTTTATGAAGGAATTATTCTTGCAAAAAGATTAATCACATGATTGTCCCAGATTTCCCAGTAGCCCATTTAGACTATGATTTTATTTTCAGAACTCTGTGTGGAAATATGTGTGTATATATATAGTACACACATATATATAGTATATATGTTATATAGTATAATACTATATATACTATTATATGTATATATAGTTACTATGTTATATAGTATATATATGATTATACACTACTTTATAAATATAAATATATATAAATATATTATATTTATATAATACAAAATATATGTTTATATAAATATATATATATATATATATATTTCTCCATACAACTTTTCAGCATAGAGCAAGATACTTTTCCCCTCTGGACATAAAAAATTCAATACTTGGAAAATACAGTTTTATTTACTTTTTTGTTTAATTTGTTTTGGTTATCTTGTCACAGGAGTTCGCACTTCTTCAACATATAACTGTTTTAGAAATTTGATTTAACAATTTCTTACCTGTAATTTTATAATATTTATTATAATATGGTGACATAGTTATTTTGCTGTGTAAATGTCTGCAGGACAGGGATATCAGTCTCTCTTTAAGAGTCAGCAAATAATGCTGACTAAACAGGTTAGTACAGCAGAGCCCTGAAGCCCTTTTGTATTCAACTTTAAAAAATATATTTTATTTATTTATTTGAGAGAGAGAATGTGTGTGTGTGTGCATTCATGAGCACAAGGAGCGGGGGAGAGAGGGGCAGAGGGAGAGGGAGAAGCAAACTCAGCACTGAGCAACTGAGCAGGGAGCCAGACAAGGGGTTCAATCTTATCCAGGACCCTGGGATCATGACCTGAGCTGAAGGTAGATGCTTAACGGACTGAGCCACCCAGGCGCCTTGCATTCAACTTTTATGAGGAATGACTAAATGATCAGAACCAAAACACAAGCCGCCAGGAACCTAATTTTTATTTTATTTTATTATTTTTTAAAGATTTTATTTTGAAGTAATCTCTACATCCAGTGTGGGGTTGGACTCACAACCCCGGGATCAAGAGTCAATATCCCACCGACTGAGCCAGCTGGGCACTCCAGGAAACTAATTTTTATTTTTCTTTAAGATTTACTTATTGATTTATTCAGAGAGAGAGGCAGAGACACAGGCAGAGGGGGAAACAGGCTCCATGCAGGAAGCCCGACGTGGGACTCCATCCCAGGTCTCCAGGATCACACCCCGGGCTGCAGGCGGCGCTAAACCGCTGCGCCACCGGGGCTGCCCGGAAACTAATTTTTAAATTTCACTTTTGGAGTCTGTCCTGAAGCAGATTTATTGCCAACACAATTTCCTACACAGTTTTTCCTATATTTGACAGCTCTGGAAAATTGATATGGATATTGATGATTATTTGTTTGGTTGCAGGGAAGAGACTTACTCTGGTCACCTCCAAAAAGCTGTGTTTGCTGGTGAGAATGCTTATGAAACAGAACTGAACTTGGAGGGTTCAGGTTCTGAGGCAGTTCTGGGCCCAGTCTTTTTTGAGTCTTGCTTTCTAATGAATGTTTGTTCTGCTTACTTCTTCTCTGTTGGGAGCTTCCTCTATCTCTCCTTTAAATGTTTCCTTCCCCTTCATAATTTTCATTTGCAAATGCTTTGACTTATCCTAGGCCTGACATAATCCTGTGGCATTCCTTGTCCTACTGACAACTTTTCCCTTAGTCTCTTGAACATTGAACAGAGGTGAAGGGACCGTGTTCTCTTGAGAGGCTAGGTTCTGACTACCTGGCCAGCCAGTGTATGTGCTTAGGTCAGGTATTCATCTCTGATCCAAACAGCTGTGGCCCAGGGTTGGGTTGGGGACATGGAAGGAGCTTGATTGCTTAGGCAACATGGCAGATTCTTTTGGAAGGGGATGTGGACATCACATTAAAGATGGGCATCTTTAATGAAAGGACCGTAAGGTGTGTTTCAGGATTCAGAATCATCATCATCATCAACACACACACACACAGAGTCATAGTCAATATACTATAGTTACAAGTAACGATGCCCAATAATATATTTTAGAAGGAAATTTTCTTTTTTTAAAAAATATTTTATTTATTTGAAAGAGAGAGCATGAGCAGAGGGAAGGGCAAAAGGAGAGGGGGAGGGAGAAGCTGATTCCCCACTGAGTGCAGAGCCCAATCCCAGGACCCTAGGATCATGACCTAAGCCAAAGTCAGATGCTTGACCCACTGAACCATCCAGGTTCCCTGAGAAGGAAATTTTCAAAAAGCATTTAAAAATGGTTAGGAAAACACTGTTTCTTCTGCTTTCCCATTTACTTCTCTCATTATTCCTTCTCAGTCATTTTTATGGTCTTTTGTTCCTTTGCTTACCTTGTTAATCATCAATCTTATCCATCAGCTATATAAGCTCAGAAAGATCTTACTCACTCCTACATTTTTATTGAATAAATAAATGAAACTCATAAATCTTTGGAGTTCTGACATCCCTTGAGCTTTGGATATATTGCTTTTTTTTTTGTTTTTTTGCTTCAGAAATATTACAGATGCCTGCTAAGATGTCCTACCAGGTACCTTAAATGTATAAAAGAACTCAAAATTAACTTCTTCTTCTTTCTAACTGCCTCCTCTGCCTTCTATACCTGTCCTCCCTTGACCCTCATTCTCTGTACAGCTGATGATGCCATCACCTTTCCAGTGTCCTGAGCTGGAAAAAGTAAGAATTTCCTTTTCCCTCACATTTCTCAGCTAATCTATTGCCAAATTCTGGCCTATTCTGCTTCCCAAGTATTTATAGGATTTGTTCTCACCACTCACCCCTATTAGTACTGCTTCAGGTGTGTATGCACTAGTTCAGGCTCTGTATGGTGAGGTTTAAGAATATGGGCTCTGCAGCCAGGCAGACCTAGGTTTAAATCCTGGCTCTCACACTTACTAGCTTTCAAACCCTGGGCAAATTACTCAACCCATCTAAATCACCGGTCCTCAAACCTGGCTGCCCATGGCAACTACCTAAGGAGCTTTAAATAAAATACTGATGCTTGCTTGGTTCAACTGATTTCATTGGAATGAAGTGAGGCCTGAACTGTGTGAATTTTTAAAGACTTCCCAAGGGATTCCAAGCCAGAGCCAAGTTTGAAAAGCACTGCCCTAATCCACAGTTCTCTCATCTGTACCGTGCAGTTATGACCACATGGGGGTCATTGTGAGGAAGTAGTTAGTAAGACAATGCTGGCGTGGAGTAGGCATGCTAGTTATTGTAAGGCAACTCCTTATCATCTCTCTGCAGTACTTTGCAGTAGCCTCTTACTGCATTCCCTGTCTTAAATCTTACCCATCTCCACTTCAATCCCAAAAGGAAAGAGCTAGAAGAAATCTGATCCTGTAATTTCCTGCTTAAAATCCTTCGGTGGGTCCCCTGCTCTCCTAGATAAAGTCCAAGCCTCTTTCTGTGCCTTTATGATTTTACTTTTGCCTACTCTCTTACCTCTGTCTCTCATCATCCCCTGCCTTTCAACAATAGCCCTACTTAGACTTTCTGTACAAAACCTCACTGTCATCCCTGTGCTTTTGCTCAGTTGACACTTCTGCCTGAAAAATCTTGTTTGCCATCCCTTCCCAGCTGGGCCCACCCCCATCTCTCCCTTCTCCTGGCTAATTTTTCATTCTTCATTCTTCAAGACTGAATTCAGTTATCACTTTTTTAGGGTCATCTGTCCTGACTCCTCTATGTAGACCTTGCTCTTATATATAACATGTTGAATTGTAGTTTGTGTCTCTCTCCTGCTAGATTTTTTGAGGACAGGACTTATTCTCTCAGTTCAAAGCCTGGAAAATCAAAGTCCTCAAATTGTATTGAAACAAAATAGGTTCAATGCAAAATTTGCTGTGTCTACGAAGCCATACTTATATCTACTTTAGTCCAAATTTATTTCCTCCTCCTCTGTATGCCTGAAGCACTTGGTAATTGTTTCATCCCAACCAGTGGGTTGTACACAACTTAAGGACAGAAACCTTGTCTTTATTCTTTGTAAGTTCCCCAAAGCATCCAGCACAGTAGTTTACTCATAGTATTGCTTAAAAACACTCATTGGTTGTTGAAAGCAAATAAGGTTTGGAGGAACTCATTCAAGGACCATGGATATAAGCATGAAATGGAAAAATCTATTTTACAAAACTATAAAGATAGAGACCTGAGTTGTGCAGTAGAGTAACTATTAACCATGTTTGCCTCCTGAGTGCTTGAAATGTGGCCCATTGAGGAACTGAGTTTTAAGTTTTCGTTATTTTTAATTTATTTAAGTGTAAAAACTGACACTTGGGTGACGGGCACTGAGGAGAGCACTTGATGGGATGAGCACTGGGTGTTACACTATATGCTGGCAAATCAAGTTTCAGTAAAAACAAACAAAAAACCTGACACTTGATTTCACTGTTGGAAAACTCTTAAGTATGTTTGGAACAACTGGGTTGTATATATCTACCTTTAAACTGTAGATTTCATGAAATCAAAATACAGATTAAGGTTTTCCAATGAAAAGATAGCACCTGGATTGAGATTGCTGTAGGTATAAAATAAACACTGGATTTGAAAGGCTTAAGTATAATAAATAAGAATGCAAAACATATTGGTAATAATTTTCTATTGATTATATGTTTAATGCTAATACTTTGGCTATATCGTCTTAAGTAAAATATACTACTAAAATTATTTTTGCTGACGTTACTTCTAGAAGATTTGAAATGAATATGTAGTTTGAATTATATTTCTATTGAACAGAGCTAATCTATTCCAAGGCAAGACTTTGCATTTCTATAATCATTGATGATGAGATTTCATCCCTCTCATTGCCTGAGACAGTTTTTAGTGACAAGTGGGGAGTGATTTACAGATAGTTAATCATTTCTCTTGAACTCTTTCCTGTCAATGTAGATCACAGTCTGCCTTCTCAGCCTAAGGAGAGTAGCATTGGCCAGAACCATCACCAGGAGGAAATAATCCACAAGTTGGCCATGCAGTTGAGAAACATTGGAGACAGCATTGATCGTAGGATGGTTCAAGAGGTGGGTCTTCGTTTTCCCCAGCCACGGTCAGTCAGGTAGCGAGGAAAAGCAAACAGAACAATGGCTGTCAAGTGGCTGGGATGCCCAGGAATTAACAGAACACATGGATTAGTAATGTCTAGAGTATGAAACATTAGATCTGAAAATTGTGAACCTGAGTCAAAGCCAGTATTTGATCTCACACTTGCTATTCAAACTGTGGTACATGGACAGCTGTATAGCAGCAGCAGCTTTTGGCAGCTGGTCAAATGTGCAAAATCTCAGTCCCCAGCCTCAGTGCTGGAATCAGAATCTACTTTTTTACACATACCCCAGAGATGTGTGTGCACATTAAGGTGTGAGAAACGTTGCTCCACACCCTCAAACTAGAGTGCATATTAGAGTCACCTGTGGAGTTTGAAGAACAGCCGCCTGGGCCCCACCTTGAGAGATTCTGATTTAATTGGCATGAGATGTGTGGTCTGGGCACTTTTTTTTTTTTTTAAAGATTTTATTTATTTATTCATGAGACACAGAGGGGCAGAGACACAGGCAGAGGGAGAAGCAGGCTCTATGCAGGGAGCCCGATGTGGGACTCGATTCCAGGTCTCCAGGATCAGGCCCTGAGCTGAAGGCGGCGCTAAACCGCTGAGCCACCCGGGCTGCCCGACATCAGGTACTTTAAAAGCTCTCTAGGTGGTGGGGCGCCTGGGTGGCTCAGTCGGTTAAGTGCCTGCCTTCGATTCAGGTCCTGATTCCTATGGTCCTGGGGTTGAGCCCACCTCAGGCTCCCCATCCTCACTGGGGAGCCTCATGCCCGCTGGTGCTCACTCTCTGTCAAATAAATAAAATCTTAAAAAAAAAAAAAAAAAAGCTCCCCAGGTGAATCTAATACTCATTCAGGGAAGAAAGCCTTTGCTTTGTCATGGTTTTCCTCCTTGAACCAACCCAGAGGTGATAACGATAACCCTACCCCTCTGGTTTCTTTGTTTCTCTTGATTATTATAAGAGATAATAAGGGGAAATGGGAAAGAAGAATGATTACCATTTGATGTCTTAAGAGGTGTTCAAGTCTACCAGAACAACCTATAATTGGCAGTGGAGAAAGAGTGATATATGGGCTCCATAAGGGGGTGGGGCTGGGTGGGGGAGGGGCTGCCTTCAGAGCCCAACTTCTTTCCCTCAATTGGACCTGTCCTGTGATGATTTCTTGTTCATCACCACTGTTGCCATCATGTTGGCTTTAGGGAGTGCCATGCCCTCTTTTATGGTCGGGTCCAAAGGTGAACAATACTCAGCCCTTCCCTCAGAGAACACATTCCCTGAGACTAAATATCCCAACTACTAAAAGTCAGAAGGAAAGAGGAAATAAACACAGAGTGTCAAATAAAATATTTGATGGACAACTTTCATTCAAACACATTTTATTTAGTGCTTACTGTATGCTAGACTCAGTTCCAGGCATAGGTAGCCAGAGCAGACAGCAGGGCAGCAGATGAGCCTGCACTCGTTGAACTCGTAATGTAGGAGGGGGACAGTAAAGCAGATGACTTGTCAGATAGTGGTGCAGGCTCAAAGAAGGATGGGGCATGCTGAGTGATGCACAGTGACTTTGGGGAAGGCCTTTCTTGGGGAGGCAGTATTTGAGTGGAGAGTGGAAATCAGGTAATGAGCCGTGGGAATACCTGTGGGGAAAAGTGTTCTGGGCTGAGGAACAGGGAGTGCAAAGCCTTGTGATAGGAGCAGGCTTAAGGCACAGCAAGGAGGCTGGAGTGGAGAGAGTTGAAGTCCAGAAGTTGGTCTCAGTGTTAGAGGCAGTGGTAAGGTGTCTGGGTTTTACCCTAGAGATAAAGGAAGCTTCACGGAAGAGAGAGCAGGAGAGTGCCATGAGCTGATTGATCTACATTTAGGATAAGGACTGGCTGCCAGGCAGAAAGTAGGCTGTCGTGAAAATTATTTTAGCATATGTGTTGCCGAAGCGAGCACTGTCGTGAAAATTAAATGAGATAATTCATGTAAATCACTTAGAACAGAGCCTGAGCCACAGAAAATTATGATTAAATGTTATCTCAGCCAAGAATGAACTAATTTTCTGCCTTCGCCCTTTCACAGTTGGAGTTGACCACCTCTGCTATGGATCATTTATCACCGCATATTCCTGTTATTCACCATTTCCCTTCCAGGCCGCAGTCTCTTCTGTAGGAAAGTTTTCCCAGATGACTCTACTTTATGAATTAAGATCCTTAGCTCAATGTTCCTGCTTCTTTATCTGCAAACTCTGAGTACTCATGGTTCCTTATAATTTTTTTCTCTCAAGAGGAGAGAACAGAGGAGGACAAAGCACAGCGACCTGTTTTCTGTATTTGCCTCAACCCAGTCAAGAGGGCACTGCTCTAACCTAACTTCCTATTCAATTTTCCTCCTTCTTTCTTTCCCTTCCCTTTGAAGGTATAATTAACTTATGTCTTAAATTTATGCCTACAGCTTAATAAGTTGACATTGAACTCTCCTGGCTTTTTAAAAAAATAAATAACTTTATGGAAAAATAAAATTCACATACTATATAATTCACTTATTGAGATTGTACGACAAATGGTTTTCGAATATTCACAGAGCTGTACAGCCATCATCAGAATCAACTTTAGAACATTTTCATCACCTCAGAGAGACACCTCAGACCCAATAGTTAATAGTCACTTCTGTTTCCTCCCACTTTTCTTCCCAGCCCCACCCAATTCCTTTCTATATCCATGGATTTGCCTATTCTGAACATTTCATGTAAGTGGACTAATATGCAGCCTTTCGTGTATGGTTTCTTTCACTTTGCATGTTTTTTTTCAAGGTTCTCCCATATTGTAATACCTATCAGTATTCTATTTCTTTTGTTTTCTTTATTTGAGAGGGAGAAAGGAAGAAAGCACAAGCATGAGGAGCAGCAGGCAGAGGGAGCTCTATGTGGGGCTTGATTCCAAGACCCTAAGATCATGACCTGAGCTGAAGGCAGACACTTAACCAACTGAGCCACCCAGGCACCCTATTCTATTTCTTTTTATTGCTGAACATTATCCCGTTGTATGTATGTATCACATTTTATCCATTCAGCAGTTGATGGACATTTTGGTGGTTTAAACTTTGACTCTTTTTTTTTTTTTAATTTTTTTTTTTAAGATTTTATTTATTCATGAGAAACACAGAGAGAGAGAGAGAGCAGAGACACAGGCAGAGGGAGAAGCAGGCTCCATGCAGGGAGCCGGATGTGGGACTCGATCTCGGGTCTCCAGGATCAGGCCCTGGGCTAAAGGCAGGCGCTAAACCGCTGAGCCACCCGGGCTGCCCTAAACTTTGACTCTTATGAATAACAATGCCACGAACATTTGTGTAGAAGTTTTTGTGTAGAAATATGTTTTCAATTCTTTGTGGAGTATATCTAGGAATGGAATTGCTGAGTCATGGGGCAACTTTATGTTTAACTTTTGGAGGAACTTCTAGGTGGTTTTCTAAAGTGGCTGCACCATTTTACATTGTGGCACCACTTGTAGCAGTGGTGTGGAGTAGCAGGATGTGAGGATTCCAGTTTCTCCACATCCTTGACAACATTTGTTGTTAACTGTCTTTTTTATTATAGCCAGCCTGGTGGGTGTGGAGTCCCAAGTGATCTACAATTCCCTGATGGTCAGTGTTGTGTATCTTCCTATGTGCTTACTGCTCATTTGTATATCTCCTTGGAAAAATGTCTATTCATTCTTTGTCCATTTTAAAATTGGATTATTTTTCTTTTTCATTATTGAGTTGTAGGAGTTCTTTGTACATTCTAGGTGGAGGTTCCTTATATTTTCTCCCATTTTCACTTATTTGATGGTGTTCTTTAAGCACAGTTTTTAATTTTGATGGAGTTCAATTTATGTATTTTTTTCTTTTATTTCTGCTACTTTTGGGGTTATATTGCCTAATATACCTTGCCTAATCCAAAGCCATGAAGATTTACACCTATTTGTTCTTCTGAGAGATTTAGTTTTAACCCTTATATTTAGGTCTTTGATCCATTTGGAGTTCGTTTTTACATATGGTATGAGTTAAAAGATCATCTTCGTTCCTTTGCATATGGGTAGCCAGCTGTCCCGGCACTATTTGTTGAAAAGAAAAGACTATTCTCTCCCTATTAAATTGCCTTGTCATCCTTGTCAAAATCATTTGGCTGTAAATGTGAGGGTTTATTTCTGGACTCTCCATTCTATTTCATTGATCTATATGTCTATCCATACGCCTGCCCTAGCTTTCCCTGCAGCATTTTTCAAAGCTGGCTTTGCCCTAGACTGTTAAAGATATCTTGTCCTGGACCACAAAATTACATTTTAGACCACCTATAAATAGACCACAGTACATTTAAAAAATAATTTAAAAAATACCTCTGAAGTTTGGCTCTAAAATGCTCAAGGCTTTACTCTGCTGGTTCAAGACTTAAATCAAGCAACAGAATTTCAAATCTGGAATGGTATATTTCATATATAGTCATCATTTATTTACCTTTTGTACTCTGTTTAATCAAGTGGCCACAGTGATTCTCCAGATGTCTTCTTGCTTTTGGTGTATTTAAAGAAACTTTTATTCTTGCTCTTGGAACTTCCTAACAAAGAGCTATACTTTTGTCTGCTAAATGGATTGTCCTTGAGCTGCCATGTAACTTGATTTCTTGCGGTTTTCACTTAAGCAAGTGTTCTTTATTTTCAAATAGGCCTTGATTCTCAAAAATAACATCTTCTATTTTGCTATTTAGGGGTTTTGCGGGATTTTGGTTCAAGGACCTGGTATTTTCTCCCCCCTCATCCAGGGCATGTAATTTTCCTAGGTAGAAAGTATGGTTTATTTTTATTATTTTAAGAAAATATTTATTTATTTATTTTGGAGGGGGTTAGTGAGAGGGAGAGAGAATCCCAAGCAGATTCCACACTGAGTGCAGAGCCCATTGTGGAGCTCGATTCCACAACTCCGAGATCATAACCTGAGCCAAAACCAAGAATTGAATGCTTAACTGACTCTGCCATCCAGGTATCCCTAAAGTATGTTTTAAAATAGTCTTCCTATCACTTTTAGGATTTAAATATGTCTTTGGAATTTTTCTCTAGAGGACTCTTTCCTTCTGGATTCTAGAAATTGTGCCCTTGCCTCCCCTGCCATCCTTACAGGCCTAGGAGTGGCAATAATTGAGACATTACTAGCCTGGGTAACTGCATCACCTTGTTTGTCCCCCACCTTTGTAGATAGTCTCTTTATTTAACTATCCCTGAATTATCATTTTTTAAAAAAAAGATTTTATTTATTTATGAGAGAGAGAGAGTGCATGATTGAGAGAGAGTGAGCACAAGATTGGGGACAAAGAGAAAGTGAGAAGCCTCCCATGGAGCAGGGACCCCGATGTAGGGCTTGATCTCAGGACCCCAAGATCATGACTCAAGTGAACTGAACCACCCCAGTTCCCCTCTTTCTGAATTATCCTACTCGGCAGTGTGCCATCTGTTCCCTCTGGGACCCTCACTGGTACAATAATGCATATGGAATATCTTAGCTTGTTAGAAAGAGGGGAGAGAAGCCAATGTTTATTAAACAATTTCTTGCAGGTGCTCTTTGAAAGACTCTTAAACATTTCATTTAATTCTCCCAATAATTTTATGGGTTAGTGGATTAGCATTTCAGGAGAAATTGGTTGAGGCTCAGAGAGATTAGGTAACCTAAGGTCACTTGGCAATTAAGTGACAAAACTAGAATTTAAATATATGAGCATCTGATTTGGTGCTGTATACATTTTCTTATCTACATTGCTGGAAGGAAACTCGTTCAATTTTCCTAACTGATATCAACTAAAAAGGGGGGAAAATCCTTTAATGATTCCCAGTTGCTGACAGGACACAGTCTAAATTCTTTAGCTTGCTACTATTGGTTTATCTTTCATTCATTCATTTATTCAACTAACACTTATTGAGTATCTACTGTGTGTCAGGATCTGTTTAAGTACTGGAGTTATGGCAGAGATTAAAAGAGACAAAACTGGGGAACCTGGGTGGCTCAGTTGTTTAAGTGGATGCCTTTGGCTTAGATCATGATCTTGGGTTCTCGGATTGAGCCCCTTGTCAGGCTCTCTGCTTTAGTGGGGAGTCTGCTTCTCCCTCTCCCTTTCTCCTTAGCCCCCGTGTGTATGTTCTCTCTTTCTCTCAAGTAAATAAATAAAATCTTTTAAAAAATGAGACAACTCCCTAATCTCATGGAGTTGATAATCTAAAAGGGAGACAAACTGTAAGTGAACAAATAAAGTATATAGCTTATCAGACACTGATAAATATTGTGGAGAAAAATAAAGCAAGGAAAGAAATGAAGAGTGTTGGAGGATTTACAGTTTTAAGTTGAGGAGGGAAGGCCTTACTGGGAGGGTAATTTCTGAGCAAAACCTTGACAGAGGTGTGGAGGGAGCCCTGGATGATCTTAGGACCCCAAGATTCTGGGTCCTGAGTTGGGTGGGGTGGAGGAGCAGTGGAGGCAAGCGGAAAGCAGAGACTTAGAGGCAGGAGCAGATTCGGCATGTTTGAGCAAGGAAGCAATGAGGCTGAGGCTGAGTAGGAGAAAAAGTAGTAAAACCTATGTCAGAGTGGTTGGTAGAGGCAGATGAGGGAGGGCGCTGAGGTCCCCCTGAGGACTGAGGCAGAGCAGCTGGAGAGCACTGAGCAGAGGAGCACAGTTCACGGCCCACCAAGTCTGCTGTGTTGAGAAGGGACTGCTGGACGAGGGACAGGGACAGGGAGACCCATTTGTATTTGACTCTCAGCCTTGTTCTCTTGATGTTCACAAATAAACAGTGGTGTGTGCTTACTGCTCCATAGACCTGCTGTGCTCTGTTACCTCCAACTTGGCTCATATTCACCCCCACACACTCATCTATGTCCTATCCTTTCTTTCAACCCCAAAGCAAACATCTTGCTTCTTTGAGAGAACAAAGCAAAGGTTCTGCAAAGCCAGAGGAAGAGGTCATCAGTCCTGAAAAGAGTGCCCCGATTGCTGATGGTTAAGATGGGAAAACCCGCCCAGAGGAAGACTTCCCAGGGCATGCAGAGGATGTGGACATTACACAACAGACCAAGATATTGTCCGGCTCATACAGTTCAGAAAGCAGCCCAAGATGCTTGTTTGTGACATTGATTGAATTAATCTTAATATGGAGTTTCTATCTACTGATTGTTCTATTGCTCTTTTTTTTTTAACCCCCTCCCCTCTCATTCTTGTGTTAAACAGGATCTTCAACAGGAAGTCAGAGAGGCACTGGCTCATTTTGTCTTGCTTTTCTTTGGAGGAGTTCATGTGTTGCTGCGCTTTCTCTGGAATAACCATTTGCTGTAAAAGGAATGTAAATGCCAACTTCTGCTTTGCTCCTGTCCTCTGAGAAAACCTGAATCCTACTAGAACAAATGAAAGAAAACCCTTCTCCATCTCCTTCTTTTTTACCCATCACTGTTGGTTCACACCTGGTTTGTTGGAGAAATGCAGACTCACTGGCCACTTGTTTGTGCAGAGCAACCAGCTATGAGATGCTTGTGATTGCCTCCTGGAAAAGCCCAAGGAGGCCATGACACTTAGAGAACATCAGCGCTGTGGATGGTCCCTGTGTTCCTTGTAAGGAAATCTTAAACATTTTCTTCCATGAGTGAAGTTGAACCTCATCCTCAAAGCAGAGGTCACAGAAATGAGTGCTTTCTCCTGCCCCTTCCTGGGGTACCAGGCCCTCCAGTGATCTGTTGGTCCCCCCTTGTTGCCTGTGCCCAGATCTCCAGTGCCCTGTTCTTCCACCTGTCTACCTCATCTTCCCTCTCTTGCCCCTTTTTGAAGTATCACGAGTATTAAGAAAGTTTGTGGTTATAAATTATAAGTTCTATATATACCTTTTGAGTTCTTTGTAGGATAAGTATTATTTAAAAATTAATAATTTAAAAATGAAATAAATATTGTTATTTTTTCAGCATGAAACACCTGTGCATATTTCTTTTTTTAAAAAAAGATTTTGTTTATTTATTTATTTGAGAGCAAGTGAGAGCTGGGGAAGGGGCAGAGGGGGAGGAAGAGGGACAAGCAGACTCTGCTGAGCATGGAGTGGATGTGAGTGTGATGTCATGATCCCCTGAGTTCATGACCTGAGCTGAAATCAAGAGCTGGATGCCTACCAGACGTACCACCCAGGTGCTCCAACTGTGCATATTTCTTTTGTGAAGGAGGGATTCCACTTATTCCTGCTCATATGGGTTCAAAATTTTGTAGACTTTGATCATATGTAGCATCACCTTTGTCCTTCCAAAAGTAAAATGTCCCCATTTTTCCAGTTTGTCTCAGGTAATGCCTATACAGTCCCATCATTATTTAGGTTTTGGTTTGCTGACATGGATGGATGAATGCTGGAACATCTTTCTTATTTATATTTACTCTTTTGATAGGTATTTATTCCTATGGTTAAAAATCAAAACAATATAAAAAGGTTTCCAATGAAAACTCTTGGTCTTATTTTCTATCCTGAATCCCAGTTATGTCTAATAGTTTGTTACATATCCCTTTAGAGTTTCTATGTACAAATACATAACATAAACACACATACGTATATTTACCCTAAAAGGAAGTATGTAGTACACATTGTTATGTACCTTGATTTTTTTTTTTTTTTGCTTAGCATGGTGATCAGTAGTCTTACGAATGTTAACTTATTTACTTCTAATAGCAACCTTACGAGACAGGTATTATTTTTATTAGCTCTTACTGTTAAGGAAACTAAAGCAGTTGATAGAGGAAGTAGAGCGGTTAACTAGTTTCCATAAGGGCACATAGCCAGTAAGTGACAGCTGGAATTCCAGGCTAGGTTATTTTTTTCTTTTTAAAAATATTTATTTATTTATTAGGGGGAGGAGGAGCAGAGGGAGAGAGAGTCTCAAGCAAACTCTGTGCTGAGCATGGAGCCCAAAGTGGAACCTCAATCTCACAACCCTGAATGGGAATCAAGAGTTGGTGGGTTAACCAACTGAGTCATCCAGGGGCCCCCAGAATCTAGGTTCTTTTTTCTTTTTCTTTTTTTTTTTTTTAAGATTTTATTTACTTATTCATTAGAGACACACACACACAGAGAGGCA
The DNA here is from genome assembly GCF_018345385.1 of Vulpes lagopus. Taxonomy (NCBI): domain Eukaryota; kingdom Metazoa; phylum Chordata; class Mammalia; order Carnivora; family Canidae; genus Vulpes; species Vulpes lagopus. The sequence goes on from NC_054824.1 coordinate 67,678,278, forward strand.
GAGACATAGACAAAGGGAGAAGCAGGCTCCCCTCAAGGAGCCCAATGTGGGACTCAATCCCTGAACTCCAGGATCACGCCCTGAGATGAAAGCAGAGCTCAACTGCTGAGCCACCCAAGTATCCCTAGAATCTAGATTCTTAACTGCTATAATGTACTGCTTCTTGGAGAGCTTGCCATCTGACAGAGAGCTCTTTCAGACAATGCATGGTGTTCTGTTAAATGGATCTACCATAATTTATTTCATTAGCTCCTCTCTTTTTTTAAAAAACATATTTTATTTGTTTATTCATGAGACACACACACAGAGAGGCAGAGAGACAGGCAGAGGAAGAAGCAGGCTCATGCAGGGAGCCCAATGTGGGACTCCATCCCAGGACCTGGGGATCATGCCCTGAACTAAAGGCAGACACTCAACCACTGAGTCACCCAGGTGCCCCTCATCAGCCTCTTTTAATGGATACCTGGATTGTTTCTAATCATTATCATCAGCCATGCTGGGATCCCTGGGTGGTGCAGCGGTTTAGTGCCTGCCTTTGGCCCAGGGCGCGATCCTGGAGACCCGGGATTGAGTCCCACGTCGGGCTCCCGGTGCATGGAACCTGCTTCTCCCTCTGCCTGTGTCTCTGCCTCTCTCTCTGTGTGTGACTATCATAAATAAATAAAAATGTAAAAAGAATCATCAGCCATGCTGAAATAAATAGCATGTGCATTCTGGATATGTGCAGGTAGATTTATTGAATACATTTCCAGTAGTGGGATTGCTGGGGGAAGGGTACATGTATTTGTAACTTTGCCAGATCTTGCCTTACTACCTTAAATGGGTTGCCCGGTGTTCTCTGTTCCCCTCAGCCTCTCCAGCAGACTATGTCATTAAACTTTTGAATTTTTGCCAACTTAACAGGTAAAAAAATGATATCTCAAAAACTTATAAAGGATATAACGGGTGAGTCTGAGCATCTTCTTCTATGTTCCCAGGGCCATTTGATATTTTGTTTTAAAGTTTTTTTTTTCTTTTAGATTTATTTATTTGTTCATGGGAAACAGAGGAGAGAGAGAGGCAGAGACACAGGCAGAGGGAGAAGCGGCTCCACGCAGGGAGCCCGACGTGGACTCGATCCGGGTCTCCAGGATCGCGCCCTGGGCCAAGGGCAGGCACTAAACCGCTGCGCCACCCAGGGATCCCCCTTTGCTCATTTTTTCTATTGGGTTTTTGGCCTTGTTCTTACTAGCTCCTAGGAGCTCGCGCTCTATCAGCGCTAAGCCTTCTTTGTGACCCCATGTGTACCTTCAAGAGTTTCCGCCGAAGGTTCAGACTTCCCTCCGTTCCTCGTGCGGGTGTGCGGGCGTGCCTGGAGGAGCCGGGGGCCCGGGAAAAGGCGCTAGCCGGGATCCACAGTCACTAGGGTCTATCGGGAGGACTAGCACAGCCGCTCTGATGATGGGGCTCTGCCTGGGTGGTGGGGCACGGCGGGCCCAACGGCAGGCCGGGGTGGGGTCAGACCAGGGGGTCACTCATCCCTAAGAGGAGAGGCCCCCGGCCGGGGGGCAGCAGGGAAGGTCCCCTCCATCCAAATGCGGAGACACACAGGGGTGACACGCAGTTGGTCTGTGGCCGTCCCGAGCCCACGACCAGGGGTTCTCTCGGCCCCCCAGGTCCCGCAGAATCTCACCCCGTGCCCCCGGGAGCCAGCGCCAGGCCGTCCTGGGCGGACGCGAGCAGGACCGACGCCTCCCGGCGGCGACCGGACCGCGCCCGCCGCGCTGCGCTCCCGCGGGGCCCGCGCCTGCCCCGGGCAGAGCCCGCCGGGCGGCAGTGGGAGCCGGATCCCGCTCTTTCGTTTTCGTTTCCCGGAAGGACAGCGATCACCCGAGCGCCCTGTGAGCCTGCTGGTCCGGGGAACCCGAGGGCACACTGCCCGGCGCTTCTCCAAAGAGGCTTCCTCCTCCTCGCCTTCCAGTGCCGGGGCCCGTTGTGGGCTGGGTGGGGAGGAGGCCCGAGAGCGCCCAGCGGCCGCGGCGGGGACGCTCACGACGGCCGGCCGGCGGCTCTCCCACCTCCACCTGTAATGCAGGTAAGAGCCTGGCGGCTGAACCCCTCAGCGCGCGGAGTCTCCGCACCCCCATCCCTTCTCCGCCACCTCAAATTCCATACCCAAGTTATCAGACCTTTTTCCTGCCTGGAATCTCACTCTCCAACATTTCCCCAAACCTCACCATTCATCCCTCACCGGCCCTCCCTCCTCACTCACCTCCAGCCTCACGGTCTCTCTTCCGAACCTCTCTGTGTTCTATTCTGCTCCTCCTTACATCCTCCTCACCCTTGGATCATCCAGTTGTGACGTCCCTGGAAGCTCCTGCGGCCCTAATAGCTGACAAAAGCGCCACTGCAGAGGGGCCCCCACTCAAGCAGTCCCTCTCCATGTGCCACATTTCACCAGCAGCCTCAGAACTGCCCCAGAGCTGGTCCCCTTCCCACCTCCAAGGCCTTTTTCCACCTCCTCTCTCTAAGAAGATTCAGATGCATATCCACAGTTTATCAGACCTCCCCCCTGGCTTTCATGCGGAAGCTCAAGAGTTCTAACTCTCAGTAGCTCCCTGGCTGGTATTTTCCAGGCAGCTAAAACTCCAGAATTGGCTGATCCTAATGCTTGGAAGAGGCTAGAAGAGTCCACAGGGGGCTTTCCTGCAAGCGTGAGACCCTAGGCCCTTCTCCAGCTTGGCAAGCCAACGCTCCTAGGTGGCAGCCTCAAGAGGCTGGGTTACCTGGGAAATAGCACCAGCCTTGGAGGGGGTTGAGGGTGGGGTTGGGGATACCAGCCAGAAATGCAGTGAGAACTACCCCAAAAGGTGTTAAACCCTCCTCTGCTTTGCAGCTCCAGATCCACAGTCTTTCACTGCAGGTTGCCCTCCTCAGACATCAAGAGATGAATGTAATGCTCTTGAAGATCCTAGTTTGAGAAAATGACTTGCTGGGACTAGTTTCACTTTTACTTTTCACGGAGTGGCACCTATAGCTGGGCATAAGCCCCAAGGCTATTTCTGTTTCTACAAAATCTTGTCACTTTTTCATCCCCTCATCCTGAGGGATGAACCAAATCACCTCTGGGGCTGAGCTGGTTATAAAATTGTAAAGATACAGGCTTTCCCTTGGAGGGATTTTGGGATTCAGAAATTTATCCTTCCTTTTTCTCCCTTAAAATCAGCATTTACTTGTTTATTTATTTACGACTTAAGGTCTTTTTACCCTGGCCCCTCATGTCCCCTGTGTCCTCTCACCAAGGTCCCAGTAGATATTTCTAGACTCTCAGATTTCTATCTTACAAGTCAAATTTTGGCAGGGGAGCCTTCTGGTGGGGTTATGCATATGCATGGAAAACTTGAATCAGAAAGATGAAATTTATCAAGTGTCTACTCTGTACAAAATGTTGAAGATATCAAGCTGAAGACATGCATGGTTCCTACCTTAAAATTTTTTTTTAATTTCTCATTTATTTATTTGAGAGAGAGAGAGAGTAAGCAGGGGGGAGGAGCAGAGGGAGAGGGAGAAGCAGACTCCCAGGCAACTGAACTACCCAGGCACCCCACATGGTTCCTACCTTTAAGGTAGATGCAGAGATGGATGCTCTTTCCCTTTGAGAAAAGTTCTTAATACGTTTAAGGATGACTGAGCCTTCACCAAGAAGGTTTGTCTTTGACTGCCCTGGTTTTTCCTCTTTCTAGGAGGGAGCATTGGCCAGCTCTTCTGTGAGCCCCGAGGCAGCCACACCACCCCCAGGAGCCCAGGCCAGATGTGAAGCTAGAATGAACTTGCTGGGTGAAGGGGAAATCTGCAAGTTGCCAGGAAGACTCCGTGAGTAGAGAGGAGGAAAAGGCTGACTTTTTTTTTTTTTTTTAAAGATTTGTTTATTTATTTGAGAGAGAGAGAGAGAGAACATGGTGGGAAGGGATAAAGGGAGAGAGAGACTCTCAAATAGACTCCCCACTGAGTGTGGTGCCCTACAACATGGGACTTCATCTCACCACCCTGAGATCATGACCTGAGCATAAATCAAGAGTTGTACACTTAATCGACTGAGCCACCCAGGTGCCCCAGGCTGATGTTTTTAAAGGACGTAAATGTGACACATAAACTTCCTACCTAAGGAACTGCCTTCCCTCCATTTACTATTTCTTTGCTGGGTTTTATTTAACTTTTCCTTGGTGAGAAAGTCAGAGGATGTAAATGTGAATTCTCACTGCAGAGAGCGCAGCTGCCATGGCCAAAGGTTAGGGCCGGCAGTCTCCTCATTAGTAAGATGAAGGCTGGGATCAAATGAGCTATGGGTTCTCTCCCAGTCTAGAGTTGGGGATATTGCTAATGAGGAAGCCAGATAGGGTTAAACAGTGAGCAACAGCTATATGTATGTAGAACTCTCTTTTAAATAATTATGTTTAATTTTTATTGTTACAAAAGTTGCATGTGCTTATCATAAAAAAATGGGAAATGGCAGGGAAGCATAAGAAGAATACGTAGAATAATCAAATCTACCCAAAGAGAGCCACGGGAAGTATACTGGCCATATCTTTTTATTTCACTTTCCTAAGTAATGCTCTTGTCCTAGTTAACTCATAACCATAGAACAGGCTGTAGATTCATGTATTTATGTCTGTATTTCAATGACCAGAGCTGAGAGGTGGAAAAGCTAAGTGACATGCTCAAGAGCACATGGGCTCTCCATGCTAAGGCCAAACCTTGGTCCTGCTGATAATCTTCCAAGAGATTTTTAAATGTACTTCCTAAGCCATGGAAATCATGGGATAGGCAGCAAGCCGACTGCCAGTGGAAGGTCTTAATCTTCTTGGGGCAGCTGTGGGTAGCTACATCTGACGTGAGTTGTGAAACCTCCAGGCCACTTCTTGCTCAGCTCACTCAGTGTCTGAAACACCGATTTCATACCCTTCTGATTTCCTGGCCACGACCTGAGTTTTGAGCCACCAACAGGATTGAGCAGAATGTTGGGTATGACTTTACAGGCCTTGGGAAGACCTGGATACCCCCCAAGTGCCTCTGCTGTCCACAGCCTGGTATTCTTTTAATGAGGATAAGAGGGGGACTCATGGATATGAGAGAACCACAGAGTGTGAAGGATGCCCTCATACCTCAGAGCAGTGGTGGAGGAAGTGGCAGTGTGATTTGGGGAGGCGGGCAAGGAGCTCTATAAAGAATCTCTGTTGTTTCATTTTGTCCAAATGCCTGCCCTGACTGGTAGCTTGGGGCTCAGGGCTGTTCCAAGGAGATATTTGGCAATGGTTACATAGAGGATAGAATTTGGGCTCTGACCCAACCCAAGCCATGGCAATGAGGAAAAATGGAACTTTGGGGACAGACCTGAAGACCCTGAGTGTTTCTGTTGAGAAGAAGCTTTGATGTCATCTCATGGCAGCTGAGGACACCAATTCTCAGAGAGGGACGGGCTACTTTGCAGGTTCCACAAGGCCCTCTAGATTACCCCCCATTGCCTCCCCCATATTCAAAGACCGCCCCCATAACTGGCACACCAAGTTCTAGAATGTCAACACTGATAGAGACCCTAGATGTTGCCTCAGGTAACTCACTTGTATTACAGAAATTGAGGGCCAGAAGATTGTGTTCTGCCCAAGGTCAAGTAATCTTTGGTCACCTCCCTTCTTCTGGGTGTCTAGCTCAAGGTTATTGGGTAAGAGGGTACAGGAGAGGGAGTAGGGACTTAGAAAATTTAGTCATCATCTTGGTAAATGCAGTTATGCAGGCCTTTTAATTTTTTGAGGTCACTTTTGGTGGGTCCCTTCTGAGATGGTCCCCAGGTCTTTCTGCACATTTCTAGTGACAGGAACGTCCTCCTCTCTTCAGCCAGCCTTATTCCCTGTTACTCAACTCAGGGTGCAGGTCATTTGATCTATTTAGAGCTCCTGAGGTACTAGTGCTATAGCCTTTGGTTAGATTTCTCCAGAAACAGACCCGGAAAAACTTCCCCATGGAGGAGAGAGAGAAGGAAATTCCATTTAAATTTAAATTGTAGGAGTGGCTGGGTGGCTCAGTTGGTTGTGTCTGACTCTTTGTTTTGGCTCAGATCATGATCTAAGGGTTGTGGGATCCCACCCATGTTGGGCTCCATGTTCAGCCCAGAGTCTGCTTGGGATTCTTTCCCCCTCTCCCTCTGTTCCTCCCCCACCACTTGTGCTCTCTCTAAATAAATAAGTAAATAAATAAAATCTTAAAAAAAAAAAAGAAATTTAAATTGTAGCACTGTGGGCAGCTGGAGCTCACTCCCAGAGGGGACTTCTGGGGTACAGTGAGAGCACCCCCTGAGTCTTGCTAGCCCAGGGGTAAAGAGGCAGGTTCTTCATCTACCCACTTCCCATCCATGATGGGGTGAGGCTGCTTCCTTGATTCTACAGCAAATTGGAAGGACCCCTCCTTTGCGGAGAAGCGGAGCCAAACCCAGCCAGGGATTGGCTTGGCTTCATTCCTTCTTTCTCATTCCTCTTTAGCTTTCCACATTGTCCTCTGCATTGGCTAAGTCAGATGCAGAGTCAGGTGCTGACATTCAGCATTCAGTGGCCTTCAGGGAGTAGAGGTGAGAGCTAAGGGCCTTGGGCAGGGCCCCAGCAGCATCTTCTATACTTCTCATCTTAGATTTCATGACTCATATTTACTTCTGAAAATATTCAGGCAACACGGTTCTGGCCTTTAGTAAATATCTAACAATCTTAAAAGATAGGGCACACTAAATGACTCATTTTCATGCCAACAACATCCCAAAGAAGCAAACTCCTGACACCTAATGAGAGATTGACCTTTCAGATGGCTGGAGTGATGTCATCCCTGTTTCCTGAAATTGGGTTTCCATTGCCTGGCATCTCTCTGACATTTATCCCCAATTACCCACCCCATTCCCTCCTCCATCTCTGGCTTCTATTCTAATCATCAGGGTGATTTGCCTCCTCAGGAAGGTGAATAAACAAAACAAATCTTGCTTAGCTTTGTGAGTTGGTGATAAGTGGAGCACACACAACTTCCCTGTAGAGCTTACATTTCCGTGCCTATTTGCCTGACAAACAAAGATGTTCATTAGAGCAGTGCAGAGTTCACTCCAAAGATGACTTTCCTGTCTAGTGACGGAAAGTAGGCTGGGACTGAGGGGCTGGATCCACGAGGCTCCAGCACTGTGTCCTGCACTCACAAAAGGAGATTCACAATGATTCCTCCCTCTTTGGAAGTGGAGAGTGAGGGGATCCCTGGGTCGCACAGCGGTTTAGTGCCTGCCAGGGGTCCAGGGGAGCCAAGGGGACCCGGGATTGAATCCCACGTTGGGCTCCCAGTGCATGGAGCCTGCTTCTCCCTCTGCCTATGTCTCTGCCTCTCTCTCTCACTGTGTGCCTATCATAAAAAAAAAAAAAAAAAAAAAAAAGAAGTGGAGAGTGAGAGAATTCATTTCCCCATCCCCCAGTCTGCATCCACAAGGATTTTCTCAAAGCCAGGGTGAGTCAGGAGCTGTGAAGACAGTACAGGCCCAGGGACCACTGGCAGGGGCTGGGCGGAGGTCCCTGGGGAGTAAGTCTGAGAGGAAATGATGCAACCTCAAGGGGACTGCTCAGGGGATTTTGAGAAGAGGCAGTTTAGAGATGGTCATTGGCACAGCCACATTTGATGACAGAGACACTGAGATGCCATGTGAGAAAGTCATCTTGCAGCTAATGGCCAGATAGGGCCTCACACCTCGGACTCTTAGTCCTTGGTCCCATGTCTTTGCATTTTGCTGGAGCTTATTCCCTGGGGAAAAAAACTCTGTCAACTTCCCACTGCTGGATAGAGAAGAACTGTGATTTCTGCATTTTGAAATTGACTTTCAAAGCTCCTAGTTGTGAGTAAGCCATGGGAAGAGACCACAAAGCACACCCTGTCCAATTTTCAAATGTCAAAGGCAGAGGGATGACACATCCCTGCAACTCCCTGGCAGTATAAAACAAGGGAAGAGGCCCTTGGGGGAACTCTAACAGATGTTCGTGTTGCTGTTCAAGTTCATATCTTTCACCTATACAGAACCTCTGGGCACTCATTTTCATATATACAATTCTAACAGAGCATAGCTTCCTGCTCTCCTGGACCAGGGTGGCTCAATTTTTCACATGCAAATGAGACTCCTGCGAGCCTTGCTAGATACACAGATTTTGATTCAGTAGCTTTAGGGTGGGACATAGCTTCTAGAGAGCTATATCTCTAGTAGACTCCTGGGTGACACTGTTGCTGCTAGAAATACATTTGAGGACCTCATTTTACATAGCTATGTCCTAATAGTGCTTTTCAAAGTGTTTGGTCAGGATTCACTAAGGAGTGGAATCAATTTAGTGGATCAAAATAAGTATCTTTAAAAAATGAAATAGAACATTTTACAAATACTTTGGGTTCTTTATATGTATGGGTTGTGATATAAAATGCATTTTTTTTTTTTACTTCGAGTTGAGGTCAGAGTGGTCTGAGAAACTTTGCCCTAGATGATGGCATATGACAAGCAATAAGTTAGATGGATGCAGGTGCCAAGACAAAGGTAGAATGGGGTGGAATGGGGAGTCTGGAGACTAGAAGCGCATGTCCTGGAAGCTTCGAATATTGACAATGATGTTTGTCACCTGCCAATGAAAGGGAATATGGCAAACAACAAACAGATGGGAGATTCCCAAACCCAACAATTTGGAAACAAAGAGCTTCCTCCTCCCTCAAGTCAGGGCCTGGACTAGACTGTGTGCATCTTCGTGCCCATTGAAAAGAACCTCACTTTTGGAAGAAGCTAAGCCAAAGCCCTTGGTTTTATCTCTACCCTCCCATTCCTTCCTTTTAACGTGGCTTTGTGCAAGACACAACACAACTGTGTGTGCTGGCCCTGCCCCACTGTCTGGTGAATATAAAGCTGAGTATGATTGCCAAGAAAAGCAATATTAGCTAAGATAACAGGGCAAACAATGGGGTGATGGATTTGAGGCTGCTGGACAGTGACTCTCAATAAACCAAGGACAATGGTAATTGCTAAACTATGGTCATCAGAGCAGAGAATCAAGCTAGTCCCTCTGTTTTCAGGCAGGCTCCACCAATGAGGATGCTGATAATCATAATAAATACCATTTGTTGAATTGTTACTCTTGACCAGGCATTGTGCTGGGTGTGTTGTATATACTGTCTGATTAAATACACTTGAACAGGCCTGGAAAATAGATTCTTTTATTATCCCCATCTTATAGATGTGAACATTGGTCTTAGAGTGGGGAGAATTATCTTGTCCTTGGGGCACGTGGGTGGCTCAGCGATTGAGCATCTGCCTTTGGCTCAGGGCGTAATCCCAGGGTCCCTGTGGGGAGCCTGCTTCTCGCTCCGCCTATGTTTCTGCCTCTCTCTGTGTATCTCTTATGAATAAACAAATACGATCTTAAAAAAAAGAATTATATTGTCCATAGTCACCCATCAGTAAAAAGATGGGGGGCTGGGATTCAAACTCAGGTACGTTAGACTCTGAAGCTGTCATTTACTCTGAGCATCAGCCTCCACTGTGGGATGATGACAGCTTTCATTTTTAGAGGACTAGCCAAGTACTTCATAGTTTCCTGCATTCCTCCTGAGAACCCTGCCAGGAAGGTAGAAACCAGATGTTAGTTTTGATTTGGTTGCTAATGATTGGTCCAGCTCTGTTGTTCTGGAGGTCACTCTATCCTGCAAACTGCAGGAGTATGGTAAGGAATAGCTGGGAAATAACTTTGGTCACATGGGGAGGGGCAGCTGGAGGGAGTCTGGAAATCAAGACAGAGGGTTTTTTTTTTTTTTAATTAATTTTTATTGGTGTTCAATTTACCAACATACAGAAAAACACCCAGTGCTCATCCCATCAAGTGTCCACCTCAGTGCCCGTCACCCATTCCCCTCCAACACCCGCCCTCCTCCCCTTCCACCCCCCCCTAGTTCGTTTCCCCGAGTTAGGAGTCTTTATGTTCTGTCTCCCTTCCTGATATTTCCCAACATTTCTTTTCCCTTCCTTTATATTCCCTTTCACTATTATTCATATTCCCCAAATGAATGAGAACATACACTGTTTGTCCTTCTCCGATTGACTTATTTCACTCAGCATAATACCCTCCAGTTCCATCCACGTTGAAGCAAATGGTGGGTATTTGTCGTTTCTAATTGCTGAGTAATATTCCATTGTATACATAAACCACATCTTCTTTATCCATTCATCTTTCGATGGACACCAAGGCTCCTTCCACAGTTTGGCTATTGTAAGACAGAGGGTTTTTGACTTGCTGGGGTTGATTGTTGGGAGCCATGTCAGTTTCTTGAGCAAGAGAGTGAAAGGGATGCTATGAGAAAAGAGACCTGGTTGGGGTGGGACTGGGAGTTGGTCAGGATGCCTAGAAGTCCTTCAGCTCACTCATTTAAGCAATTTATATTTATTGAGCATCTCCTGTGTGCTGGGCATTGCTGTAGGTGCTGGAGAGACAGCAGTGACCGAGACTGGCAAAGTCTGTGGTCATGGAGCTGACATTCTAGCGAGGGATGCCGTGACTGCATAAAGAAGCAGGATGCCCGGTAATAAGCACAGCAGAGGATAATGTGGCCCAGGAAGGGGGGGGGTAGCCCTTGAGTCCTGCCCTGCTCTAGGGGTGGGTGGGAGGCAGTGCTGACTCTTCAGGAAGATACATGAACCCTCCAGCTTTCCCAGCTGGGGGCTCTGTCCAGATCTGTCCCAGGAATCAGGAACCAGCCAAGCTGGAAATCCCCAGTAAGGATGTAGTTGGGGCAGGGAGAGTAAGGTGGTATCAGCTGGAGTCTTGAGACTCCATTTTATCCCATTTTACAGGGGTGAGGGGATGTGAGGAACTGAAAATACGGTGGATCACATCCAAGAGAGGGAAAAGCATGGGTTGGTTTGCAGGTAAATCCCCTGAAAGGTGGTTAGACTGGTAAGGGGAGACTCAGTTTAGGTTCATCCCAGTAATGAGGTCAGGAAGACATTGTGTGTGGGGGGGTGGGGGGGTAGTGGACACCTTAGATAATGCTCGTCAGCAATTGCTAACGAGACTCATGTAAGACTCATGGCTGAGTCCTGCCAACCATTTTACTTGTGTCACCTCAGCTAATGTCAAGACAATGTTCCACTTGTCTTGGAAAGCACATACCACGTGCCAGACCCTGGTCTTTAAATTGGTGATCTTGTAGAATCCTCATGACAGTCCCATGTTGCTAGTTCTGTATTCGTCACCACCCTCGATGTGCTGGTGAGGACACTGAAGCATAGTTGTTTTGCCAGTTTTCAGCTGGTCTGGCAACATCATTGATCCTTTTTGTTGTATGATTCTCCTTTTCTTTTAGGTATAATTTACATAAAGTTATGTGTACAGATCTTGAGTCTACAAATGTTTATGTTTGGATACACCTGTGAGCCATCAGTGAGATCGGGAACTAGACCTTTTCCAGTGTCCCAGGAAGTTCCCCTGCTCCTCTCCCCGGTCCCACAAAGGGCAACCACTGCTCTGATTTCTCCCCCTAGATTAGCATCTGTTCTTGATTACATGTTTACGTCTGGCTTCTTTCCTTCAATATATCAGTAAACTTTAATCCATGTGTCATGGATAAGCAGTGCCTTATACTCTCTGTTTAATGGCCAGGCAGCATTCCATTGCGTGGACGCATCACAATTTGATTGTCCCTCCTCTGGCTGATGGATATTTGGAATGTTTCCATACTTTTCTATTATGAACTGACACTGTGGACATTCGCATATATGTCTTCTGGTGGATGCATTCCCACCATGTCTCTTGGGTCTTTACGTAGGGGTGAGATGCTGAATGATACAGTATGTAGCCTGGGTCCCTAACCCCTCCACCATCCTGCCCCTCACACAGCCCAGCAGCCCACCCAAGCAGTGAAATTTTATCCTATTTTACAGGGGTGGGGGGATTGAGGCTAAGAACAGCTTGTAGGTGATTTGGCTAGTAAGGGGTTGAGCTGGGACCCAGACCCTGGGGCTGGAGGTTTGGCCCAGAACCAGATGGCTGAGCCACTGCTTGGAACTTGGTCCTTCCCTGGGGGCTCAAATCCTATTGGAAAGCCTTTTGTGACCCTAGTATTCTTTGAGGACACAAGGAACCGGAAGGTCCTTTTTCTGTATTTATTGGACTGGAGGTTTTGACAGCAGAGGGATGAAAAATGAGGGTAGGAGAGAAGAAGAGATAATGAAAGAAAAACCAAATTTCACTCCGGAGTGACGACTGGCTTCACTTTCAGGTACTACTGTGTGACCTTAGAGTCAGTCACAGATGGCTTGGGGAATCCCATGCCCCTGTCTCCGGACCTGGTAGCAGGACCACATCTGTGGTTGATACTATCTGCCAAGTTCATGGTTTCCTCCTCTTTCTGTAGTTTTAGTGTTTCTCTGGAAGCAGGACAGCTGGAGGGGGTAGATTCCATCCCCTCACTCTGGCCAAACACAGGACCATGTTTTCCTCTGACTCTGGAACATAGTTTTGAATTTTCATGCTGACAGCCTCAAATATCATGAAATAGGCAATCCCGCAAAAATGCAATGGCCAGTGGGCTCCCAGAGCCCCAGAAGCCCTGGCTGGCTGATGGGCCTGCCCCTGATACTCCTGAATCTTACTATCAGGTGGCTTCCAGCTTTCATACCACTCAGCTTTTGTGTCTCAGTCACTCCTGTGATTACTGGACTGATCTCTCATGGAGGCTCTAAATTCCTATTTCCACCAGCAAGGCATCCTTTCCCCTGCATTCCTGTCAGGTGCAGATGTTATCATTAAAATGATATCTCATTCTTCTCTGATTATGCCTGTCCCTGACTGTGAAGTGTCATGTCTTGGCACATCTTTATTAGTGTATTGTTCTACTGTAGAGGTTCTCAAGTAGAAGCAATTTTTCTCCTCTCCTTTGGGGATACGAGGCAATGTCTGCAGACATTTTTTAAAAAGTTTTTATTTATTTATTCATGACAGAGAGAGAGATGCAGAGACACAGGCAGAGAGAGAAGCAGGCTCCATGCAGGGAGCCTGATGTGGGACTCAATCCCGAGTCTCCAGGATCACACCCCATGCCAAAGGCGGTGCTAAACCGCTGAGCCACCAGGGCTGCCCAGTGTCTGCAGACATTTTTGGTTGTCACATCTCAGTGTGTGTGTGTGTGTGTGTGTGTGTGTGTGTGTGTGTTTGCTGCTGACATCTAGTGGGCAGGGGCCAGGGATCCTGCTGAACATTCCACAAAGCTCAGGATAGCCCCCACAGCAAGGAATTATCAGGTGCAAAGTGTCAGAAGTGCCAAGGCTGATTGCTCCACCTGAATTCCTGGTAAGATGTTTTGTCTTAAAAAAAAAAATCAATTTAAAGGTGCTCTTCATTTATGATAGACATTCATCCTTTATTTGTCATCTACGTTGCAAATTATTTTCCTTTATTCTGCTCTCTTTTAGTTTCATTTATGGTATACACACACATACAAAACTTAATGTAGTCAAGTGCATCCTCTACATATGTTATAGCCTCTGAGTTTACTGTCATGGTTGAGGTTTGAGGTTCCCCCCATCCTTGTTTAATGCATGTGGGTTTCCTATTCCCGCTTTTTAAATATTTTATTTTTAAGCAATCTCTATGCTCAGCATGGGGCTCGAACTCACAACCCTGAGATATAAGTTGCATGCTCCTCCAAGTAAGCCGTCAAGTACTCCCCCTATTTCCACTTCTTTTTTCTTTTTTCTTTTTTTAAGATTTCATTTATTTGTTTGACAGAGAGAGGGTGGACGAGTGAGGAGAGTGGCAGGCAGAGGGGGAGGGAGAAGCAGTCTCCTCACTGAGCAGGGAGCCCGACTTGGGGCTCGATCCCAGGAAGCTGAGATTATGACCTGAGCTGAAGGCAGATGCTTAACTGATTGAGTCACCCAGGTGCTCCCACTTCTATTGAGTTTCTATTATTCTATATATTAAGGCTTAATCCCATTTGGAACTGATTTTTGTGAATGGTGACAGGTAAAGGTCCAGATATATTTTTTTCCAGGTGGACAACCAATGTGGTTTTTACCATAGCTTAAATTCACTATCCTTTACCACTGAATTAAAACCCCACCTCACACTTTCGGGCTCCTTCTTTTCCAATGATACTTGTGAGTCTCAGGTAATAGCGTCAGATCTTGATTACGTGGCTTTGTGGTATGTAGTACCATGAAGGCCAGTTGCCACATCTGTTTTTTTTTTTTCCTCTTAAATAATTTTTCGGTCAGTTTCAGAAATTTCTTCTTTATTATTCATTCTTCAGTCCCAAACTAAAGTAAGGAGCCTCTCCTTCCTCCCATGCTGGGCTGTGTTGCCCTGCTTTCTGTGTTTGTAGCTCAGGGCTCTTTCCCTCTGCATGACTGAGCAGGATTTCATTACATAGTCATTGGTTACCTCCCTCCTGCCAGCCTCACTTTGCCTGGGATATTGGCTGAATTGATGAATAAGTGGATAGTGCACCTTTTCTTTTCTTTTCTTTTCTTTTCTTTTCTTTTCTTTTCTTTTCTTTTCTTTCTTTCTTTCTTTCTTTCTTTCCTTTCTTTCTTTCGTTCTTTCTTTCTTTCTTTCTTTCTTTCTTTCTTTCTTTCTTTCTTTCTTTCATAAACTTGAAAATGAGTTTTATCTTTTGTGCTGATTTGGGACCAAAGTAGTCACAGGTTGACACCATCTTTGTCACTGCCAAGATATGGCCATGGACAGGTATCTCCCCTGCCTCAGCTTTCTACCTATCATACCAGCCCTGATGAACCCTGAGCTCCTTCCACTGTTACGTGGCCAGGATCCTGGCAGGGGTGAAATGCTCTTGAGAGGAGAAGCACCACACAAAGCAAAGCCCCAGGTTGTCAACACAGTGGGCACAGTGTTGTGGGCCCCAATATTTTTAGGGGCCAACAGAAATGTTCTGATTTACTTTAAAATTAGGAGAAAAAAACTTTTAGGCAGAAGAAAATGTTTTAATACATAACAATATACTTGTCTTTATACCAGTGTAGTCATAAAATAAAATTAAAAATATTTTTTAGGGAAGGAAAGGGCCTATGAGCAAGAGTACCAAGGACTGTGAAAGTTGTCATGTGGCCCTCTTAAATGCAACCCATATGAGTGAGGCAAATAATTGGCATTAGAAGCATAATAGGCCCAGGCAGTGTAGACATGTAGAGAGAAGGAATAAAAGAAAGCAACTCATTGTCTGGGTATTGCCAGAGGCAAGAACACACAAGCTGAAAATGGGTGCAGGAGACTTCCTGGTCCCTTGGGCTGCTCTCTGAGCAAAACCAGACCTGAGCTGGTACAAGAGAGCAGAAGAGTGGGGCAGCCAGACAGACCTGGATTCTGGGCCTGGCTCTACCTCGTGTTACCTGTGTAACCCGGGGCTAGTCATTTAGCCTCTGGGAGCCTCAGCTTCCTTATTGGGGAAACAGTCACAGTAACACCCTTTCTTCACGTCTAATCATACATGCCATCACTCAACACATGTCTGTGGAGCGCCTCCTGTGGTCCGGTCGCTGTCCTGGGTGCTGAATACATAGAACAAGGTGCCCTAGCACATCCAGCCTGGTGCCTGGCATATAATAGTTCCTCAGTAAATATTTGTTGACTTAATAGTTGGAAAACAGGCCAGGGGGAGGGGGTACCCAAAGTAAAATAAGTGAACACATACAAAATGCATAGATAATGATTAACTTAAACATATGACCATATCAAGTGCAATGACGAGGAAAGTAAGGTACCAGGAAGTAAAAGAACAGGACCTGGTGACAAAGGAGCATCTGCTCAGATGTAGCGTTCTGAGTGGGCTTCTTGGAGGAGGTGACATTCCAGAGAGGGCCTGAAATGGAAGGATGAGTGATTGTTGAGGGGAGAGCTCCTGTCCCCACCCTGTGCTCTCTCTCAGTCCCTGTCCCTCTGGTTGCAGGCATCCAGCCGGCACTCTGGAGCAGGGAGGACGTACTGCATTGGCTGCGTTGGGCAGAGCAGGAGTACTCTCTGGAGCGCACTGGGGAGCACGGATTTGAGATGAATGGCCGAGCCCTCTGCATCCTCACCAAGGATGACTTCCGGCTTCGTGCACCTGGTTCAGGTCAGAGAAACTCACTGGATTCCCTCTAAAACATTCTGATGAAAACCCAGGTAGGCCCAGGGAGGAAGCTGGAGGGAGATGGACGTGTTGGTTGGAGGAGCATTCTCAGCTTCCAGCATGGCAGACATCCCCTTTTCCATAAATGTTTGCCTAGTGGTTCCTCACAAAAGCAGGCTGCAGCAAAGGAATCTGGGTGTTGTTTGCAGAGCCCCAGAGCTCTGTCCTACTGTCACTTCCCCTTGCCTTCCCCACAGCTCTTGTCTCCCCTACCCCTTTCCACTCTGCTGCCTCTCATCTCATCTCATCAGCATGAAGCTTGTAAATGATCCCAGACCTCACCCAAGAGGCAGGTGACCGACCTGCTTCTTGCCTTCACCCCTAGGGGACGTCCTGTATGAGCTGCTCCAGTACATCAAGACCCAGAGGCAAGCCCTGGTGTGTGGGCCCTTTTTTGGAGGGGCCTTCAGGCAGAAGATGCCCACTCAGCACTACCCTTGCCTCCTGAAAGGTGAGGAGGCTCCTCTCAGAGCTCTGGGACCCTACCCCAAGTTGGCTTCATTGGAAGAACAGGGATTCTTCCAGGCAAAGGAAGAGGCAGCTGTGTGGGCTGGGCTCCCAGCTCCCCTCTGCCCTGCCTCCTAAGCCATCACCCCTGGCCCCTGTAGGTCTCCTGAGACCACCCATCTCCCCATTTCTCTGCACTCCTCTCTAGCAAAACATTGTTGTCTGGTGTCCCTATTCCCTCTCCTCCTGATCTCTTTGTGGAAACTCTTTTCTAGAAACCTGAATGTGGGGATGTCCCTGTCCACCAAGTGAATACTTGTTCACTGTCACCTCTCATGGCCTTCAATGATCATCCCCCCTCCCCTCAAACTCTTCCCTTGACTTCCAGAACACCCCATGGTCACTCCTCAGTTTCCTGGCTTTTCTTTTTCTCTCCTTCTTCTAAATGTTGGAGTACCCCATGGCTCAAGGGGCCTCTTCTCTATCTGCACTCAGACCTAGAGTGTTAAATACCATCTAGTACCGATGACCCCTACATATGCCCATACCTCTGCAAATTCTAGACTTTCACACCCCACATTGCCTACCCGATACCTTCCCTGGGATGTCTAATGGGCATTTCAACCCTAAGAGCTCCTAAAGCAAACATGTGTCCCACCTCTCTCCCCACAACTCTACTCCTCTTCTGGGATTCCTCATCTCAGCAGACTGCAACATCATCTTCCTGATTGCTCTGGCCAAAATGTTGGATGTCACCTCTGCTTGCTTTCTTTTTTTTCCCACTTAAATCCCAACCATCAACATGACCAGTGGACTCTACCCTCATAATCTATCCAGAACTCAATCATTTCACACACCTCTATTGCTGCCCATGGCCCAGCCCTCATCATTTCTAGAGAATCTCTTCACTGATGTCCTTGTTTTCACTCTTGATCTCCTATGATCTATTCACAATAGAGTAGCCAGAGAGATTCATAAATCAGATCATGTCACTTCTCTGCTCAAAATCTTCCAATGGCTCCCATCAAACTCAGAGTCAAAGCCACAGTCCTTATTTTTTTTTTAAAGATTTTATTTATTTATTCATGAGAGACACACACAGAGAGAGAGAGAGAGAGGCAGAGACACAGGCAGAGGGAGAAGCAGGCTCCATACAGGGAGACTGACGGGGGACTCGATTCTGAGTCTCCAGGATCACACCCTGGGCTGAAGGTGGCGCTAAACCGCTGAGCCACCTGGGCCGCCCAGCCACAGTCCTTATAATGACTCCTGCCTTCTGCTGTCCTCTCCCACCCCTCTCCCCCTTGCTCATGCTGCTCTAGCTACAACAGCCTCCATGGTCATTGAATAAGCCAGACACATTCCTGCCTCAGGGCCTTTGCTCTTGCTGCTCCCTCTGCCTGGCATTCCCTCTTCTAGATTCTCACATAGCTCACTCCTCTCTTTCCTTTAGATGTCTACTAGATGTTAACACTTTAGTGAGACCTTCCCTTACCATCATGTACCTGTCTTTCCCAGGATTCCCTATCTGCCTTACAGTGCTTTATTCTCACCCCCCTCATATTGTATACGATTTCCTTTTTTATTTTACACATTCTCTCCATTTGCAACCCCCTTACCCCCCCACTATAATATAAGCTCCATGAGGGAAGGGGCCTTTTTTGGGTTCAGTGATATGTCCCCCACATGCTTTAGAACAATGCCTGGCTCACAGAAAGTTCTTAATAAATATTTGTTGGGTGGATGGAGAGGATACAGGGCTAAGATACAAGGCACCTGAATTCTGGACCTGGTTCTGTCACCCCTTGGCTTTGCAAGGGGTGGGTTTGAGAGATTAAGTTACTTGTCTCGGAGCTGAGGTTGGCCCCTGTGCTGTCTGGCCCTCACCTGTGCCAGAGCTCAGGGACCCTATGTCTCCTTGACCTTCCACCTGGGGACCAGATGGAAGAAGAGCATTGGGAGTGCTGCCTCACGGGGCTCCCAGGCATGGCATTGAGGGGTCTGAGCTGGGGGAGGCTCAGGATTCTTCCCACAGAATCAATTGGTGCTTATCTGCTTGCAGAGGGGACCGGGCCCCCTCAGTTGGCCCCCCAAAGGGATCTCCTGCAGCAGCCATCACACCTGGGGCCTGCCAGCTTCTTGAGCCCCCTGGCTAAGAGGCCCTTTGGCAGGGAGGAGTCCCTCGATGTATTTCACCGTGCGGAGCTGGGCTGCAAGGCTGAAGGAGACTGCTCCTCCCCCACGATGCCACAGGCCCCCATTGATGGCAGGATCTCTGGTGAGTAGGAGGCTGTGTGCCCCTGGGAGGTAGGCTGAGGCCAAGTCTAGAGGGTGGGGGGTGGCAGGGCAGAGGTTTGTTTTGAGCTGAGGAATGGCGTCTGTGCTGAGCTTTTAGAAGAGTTTAGGGTGACTGTCCCATGTGCTTGCCATAATCTGGCCACAATAGGGCAGGGACAGTTAAACTAGTCACAGTCAGATAGTGAGATTGGCATGGAGTATTCTTCCCTTTAAATTTTTATTTATTTATTTTTCAACAATTGGGTGCTTACTGTGTATCCGGCATGGTTCTGAGAACTTTACTTAATCCCACACCAGCTTTTTGAGGTTAGTATTAGCTCCATTTTATAGGAAGGAAAATGAGGCACAGAGAACTTAAGTGACTCCCCCAGGATCAATCACACAGCATTAAGTGCCAGAGCTGGGGCATGAACCCAGGCAGTCTGGCTCCAGAGCCTGAGCTCTAAGCAGGCAACACACTTCCACTCTACATTCATTGTTAAAGTGTTGACTAACAGGCCACCAGAAAAACTGACAGATAAACTGCCTTTCTCTCTCTCTCTCTCTTTCTTTTTTTACAAGATTTTATTTATTTATTCTTGAGAGACACAGAGAGAGAGGCAGAGACACAGGCAGAGGGAGAATCAGGCTCCATGCAGGGAGCCTGATGTAGGACTTGATCCCCGGACCCCGGGATCATGATCTGAGCCAAAGGCAGACGCTCAACCGCTGAGCCACCCAGGTACCCCCTGCCTGCCTTTCCAAAGCATAATTTTGAGCCATGCTAGGGCAATAACATTTGTCCTAAGACACCACTAAGCCTGGCTTCTGGGTTGGAAATGCCTGGGAATCACTGAAGCACAAGCATTTGATCTTTTTAATAATAATGCTTAGTATTCTCTGAGCACTTACTCCGTACCAGGCACAGTGCTAAGGGCTTTTGGGTTTATTATGTTACTCAAGCCTCATATCATCCCCTACAAAGATACTGTGGCTCAGAAGAGGTTAGGTAATCTGCCCGAAATGACCCAGCCAGGTGGCCCAGGTAGGAGGCCTTAAGCTCTTGCTCCCAGGCTCCCTTGGCCACTTGCCCTCCATGATGATTTGATTTTCTCAAGCTTCTCACTAAAGGACTTGACAGGATGGATTTAACAATCCTGATTTAACAGAGAATAGGGCAAAGGGCAGAGAGGGATCTGGAAGCAGTGCAGGCCACTGGCCGCCATCCAGCATCCCCACTGCCTGCCCTTGCTACCTGCCCCCCAAGTGAAGGGCTCTCATGTTTGCAGAGCTGAGTTAGTCTTTTCAATCTGTGTGTCACTCAGGAGATTAGTGACTCGGATATGTCCATACCTCTCTGGGCTCGTTTCGTCATATCTCGCTGTGGATAAAGATTTATATATTTATTTAAGGGGGGCACTTCCTAGAGTTAGGGTGAATAAATGAGTCCATGAGCCCCCGCAAACGGCTGTGCTCCATCTTAGACTGCCGGCTGCTGTGGGATTATGTGTACCAGCTGCTCTGTGACACCAGGTATGAGCCCTACATCAGATGGGAAGATAAGAACGCCAAGATCTTCAGAGTTGTGGATCCAAATGGGCTTGCCAGACTCTGGGGAAACCATAAGGTAAACCTCAGCTAGCATGTGGGCTGGCCTCCACATGTCCAGAAGAAGACAGAGCAGGAGTTCAGAGTGGACCCCTCAGCACTAGGGGACAGTTCTCAACTGACAGAGGTGGGGGTGAGGGGCTTCACCAGCAGTTCCAGAAGTATTGGGATCATTTTATTCTGGGAGATCCTAAGGGACAAGAAGTTACTTCTTGAGGATGGGGACTGTCCCCAAAACTCGGGAATCTTGCCCTTCTACTCACTTAAACCCACTTTTGCTTAGTTCTTGAGACTCTCAAAGCATTTTTACATGAATTACACTGCATATGCTGTGGGGTAATTAGGCCAGGTGAGGAAACCAGTTTCCCGGGATGGGGTGGGGGAGCTGGGGTAGAGATTCAGGTCTCAGGCTGTGTGGGAGCATTGGGTATCAGGGCTGGGAAAGCCTGTTAACCACTGAGGTCTGCATTCCCAATGTGAGGAATGCCCATAACCTAAAAGGGCATCTGCCAGAAGATTTTAGGTGGTTTACTCCAAATTCTACTACTTATTTATTTTAGTAAGAATTGGGATTAAAAGTTTTTAACTACGACGTCGATCTCTTGATTTACAGTAAAGCAAGTGTCCTTGTCTATAAATAAATTCAGTTAGCTATAAAAAGAGTCTTAAAAAAACTATTAGCAATCAATCATGGTAATTTGTAATAGATAACGTTTCCTAAAATGGTATAGCGTTTGATCACCAGGCAGTGCTCTGAGGGCTTTCCCTGCATTAACTCGTTTAATCCTCAGGACACCTCGTGAAGTAGACACCAGAGGGGAAACAGAAGCACACAAAGTAGTTTGTCCAAGAGTTTGCAGCCAGTAGGTGGCGGAGCATGGACTTGAACACAGAGTGTGTGCCTCTGCCTCCACTCTATTTTAAAGATTTATATATTTATTTATGGTGAGGGGAGGGGCAGAGGGAGAGGGAGAAGAGAAACAAACTCTCTGCTGAGCAAGGAGCCCCATGTGGGCCTCAGTCTCAGAACTCTGAGATCACGACCTGAGCAGAAACCACGAGTCAGGCACTCAACCAACCGCGCCACCCAGGCACTCAAAAGGATCTGCTTCTGTTGCCTCTCTGTGGTGCTGGTGGTTGGAACGGATGCAGATGACTCAAGCCTGGGTGTGTTCACCTGGTCCAATCCCCTTCTAGTATAGGGAGGGGAACTGCGGCCCAGGGAGCAGCGATTCCATTTAATGAGCATATATACCCCATGCCAAGTGCTGTGCCAAGTGCTCCCATGGATTAGCTAATTTAATCCTCACAATAAACCTGTGAGATGGGTGCTCTCATCTTCATTTTATAGCTGGGGAAACAGATGCAGAGAGGTGAAGAGATTTATCCAAGGCCACGAAACTGCCACATGGTGGAGCTGGGGCTTACGTTGACACTAAAGCCCAGCCTCGTTGCCTTACTCTGCAGTGCCCACACCTCAGAGAAAAATAAAATGACTTGGCTAAAGTCATGCAGCCCATGGCGAGCTACCCCTACCATTGTGTTTCCCTTACCATTCTGTCTCTCTGACTGCATTTCCAACTAAATATATATATATATATATATATATATATATATATATATATATAGAGAGAGAGAGAGAGAGAGAGAGAGAGAGAGAGAGCCAACACCCTTCACTTGGGGGGCAGGTAGCAAGGATATATATATATATTACTACTTGTGACATTTGCTATTTGGAAGCAACATATGAAGGGTGCCTGGACGGCTCAGTCGGTTAAATGTTTGCCTTCGGCTCAGGTCATGATCTTAGGGTCCTGAGATTGAGCCCTGCATCAGGTTCCCTGCCCAGTGGTGAGCCTGCTTCTCCCTCTCCCTCTGTCTGCTGCTTGTGCTCTCTTTCTCTCTCAAATAAATAAATAAAATCTTAAAACATAAATAAACAAAAGCAACATGTGATTCATTCTTGCCCTGTGGTCCTCAGCCCTGTAGGTAGTACTGATTATTTCTCCTCCAACCTTCCCCTGCCTGTCTTCTTCCAAACTCAAGAGAGCTCTCATAAGCCCTCACAGAACTCTGGTTCCGGGGGGTTAAGAAACCATCTGGTTCAACCTGTTTCTTTCTTTCTTTCTTCCTTTTTTTTTTTAAAAAAAAAAAAAAAGGAAATGGGGTAGGGTGGGAGGTGGAGGATAGAGGCAAGGAGACAGAGACAGACATTTTTTTTTGAGAGAGAGAGAATGTGAGCAGGGGGAGGGATACAGGGAGGGAGGAAGAATCTCAAGCAGACTTTCCGCTGAGCATGGAGCCTGAGGCCAATCTCACTGCCCTGAGAGCATGACCTGAGCCAAAATCAAAAGTCGGATGATTAACCTACTGAGCCACCCAAGTGCCCCCAACCTGCTCCATTCCAGGTGTGGAAACTGAGGCCCGGAGGGAGTGGGGTGGGGAGCGAAGGATGATGTGGGACTGCTTTGCCTTCTAGAACCGGGTGAACATGACCTATGAGAAGATGTCACGTGCCTTGCGCCACTACTATAAGCTGAACATCATTAAGAAAGAACCTGGGCAGAAACTGCTATTCAGGTGAGTAGCCTAGGGGCTGAGGAGGAAAGGGGAAGCAGTGGTTGGGTGGGCTGGAAGCCCCCAGCGGCTGGGGCAGGGGCTGATTTGCAGCTGGGGCCTGAATATTCCAGATTTCTGAAGACACCCAGGAAGGTCAGCCAGGACAAGGGCAGCCACCTGGAACAGCCAGAGAGCCAGGAGCAGGACAGGATGGATTTCAAGGAGGAGATGCTGGAAGTCTCTCCATGAGGGGCAGGTGGATTCTGGGCACCAAGCAGTGACAGGACAGAAACTGAGTCTCCCTTGAAGGCAGCTAGCTGCATGGTGGTCTCCGCCTTCCTCCCGGAGCAGCACCTGCACCTGCCATGTGACCTTGGGCAGGTGGTTTCCCCTCCCTGGAACCTCAGGCCTCTCACCCATAAAATGCAGGTGCTATTCTGAGCTGACCTCACAGGATTGCCAGAAATCTCCATACAACAACATTGGTGACTCCACAAATCCCAAACCATTCTGAAGCTTGAAAACGCCTCTGCGTTATGGGTTCAGCTTTTCTTCTCTTCTCCCCAACGCCCCTAGGAGTGGCTGGAGGCTTGGGAGGGGGTCAGAACCTCTGCCCTGTGACCTCCTCCAGTAAGGTTTGGGGGAGAAAGGGAAGGATGTTTTCACTTCACTGAAAACAGAACTTCTTGGATTCACATCTTCTTTCTTGGTAGGAGGAAACCTCTGCCTCTCACCCCCTGGGCAGGTCAGGAAATCCCCAGCCTGAGCTGGCTTTGAGTCACCACACAGAAGCTGAGAAGGATTCCTGGACTTTGGCACTCAGAGCTTGATCACTCAGGAGCAGAGCTTCTGTCCTGGGTTAGTTCCGTCCCGGGCCTCGACTGTTCCACACCAGAAGTGGCCGGGCCACAGCAAGGTGGCCTTGGCATAAAGGCTCAGTATGAAAATCCTTGGCCTCTTTCCTCTTCCTTGAGATGGTTCCATCTCCTCCGCTTTGGACCAGGATGAACCTGTGCTCCATAGCGTTTCTCAGCATCTCTAACCCAGAACTCCACAATTGGACGGGGAAAGACTGTGGAAACCCCCTTGTCCAGCCCCTCCTTTTATTGATAAGGCAACTGAGGCCAGAGATGGTGGTGGCAGGGTGGGTAACTTGCTCAAGGACAAACAGCTCAGCCTGACTGACTCCTAACGTTGCCTCATAAGTCACTTCTTCCAGGTACGATGTTGGCATTGCCTGGCGTTCGTTAATGGTTGTCAACAGCTGTGTGTCCAGGGAATATGTCTCTACCCAAGGCGATGAATCTCACCCAGTGCTGGGGCCACAGGGGCCTGGGCTAGGACAGACTCTTCCACCCCAGAGCCCAGATCCTTGGCCTCCCCACTCAGCCCCAGGGGAAAGTCCACCTTTTCCCCACCTCCCCATGCATGTTAGGCCCGGGTCTGGGATGTATACTTGGGTGCCAGGAATAAAAAGATCCATTCAGCCCTTCCCTCCACCAACATTAATTGAGCACTTGCTGTGTACCTGGAACTAGGTGAAGCTCTGGGTTTGCAACCATTTTTGGCACAGATTCCCGAAAAGTGATGGGTCACTGAAAACATGTCAAAACGGATTTCCTCACAGATAATTTTCAAAAGCAAGAGATACATTCTCATAGTTTGAAAGAAGAGCCAGCCATGTCGGTCTTTCTTTCTTTTTTTTTTTCACAGATAATATTAAAGTCAACAGTAAATAAATAATTTATTTAAAAACTGAGTGTGTAAAGAAATTCATTAATGAAATAAATGACACAAGTCACTGTCACCATCTTGTCAAGCCACTTACAGCATGAACCCAAAGCATGGGCTCCGTGATTCTCCATCTCTGCTACATGGATTCTTGCCAACAGTCTTTTTCTCTTGCAAGGAAGTTCCACTTCTCCCTGGCTTTCCCCAAGATATGATTGACGTATAACATGGTGTAAACTTGAGGTGACAACATCTAGCACTTCCTTCAATCCTGGTGGCCCTGCCACCTCTCGGGCTCTTATGGGAAGCCTGGGCTGATGCTGGTGACCTATTGTCTCTCTCCTGGAGGAGCCTCGTAGTGACAACTCTCCTTGGCTACTTCCTCTGGTCCCTCCTTATGGTGTAAATCCACATTTTCTACTCTAGCGCTCTTTTCCGAAGTTTTATAGAGATGCTCAGAAGACACATCCATTTATAGAGCGAGGTCTTAATACCTCCAAACTATCCAGCTTCTGGCGGTAAATACGAAGGTGATCCTGGCTCAGAAAGAGTCTGTGGAATGCCAGGTCCCTTCCTGTGTGCTGACTTGGCTACCCGGAGGGACTATTGAACTAAGCTGCCCTGGGATGGCTTCAAGATTTGGGCAGGGAGTTTCGAGTATGCTGTTCTGAAAATCAGAATGTGCATATTTTAAAAATATTTTAATCATGAACTTAATTTTTTAAAATTCCCAAATCCTTGTAAATTCATTGCTAATATGGGGGTGGCATAGGAAGGAGGATGTGGCCCTGCCTTTGGGGAAGTTCACACATTAGACCTTGTCACAGTCCATGCCCACTGGAGACAGTGAGGACAAAACACTGGTGAATTCTGCTTGGGAGGTGCCAGAGAGAGTGCCCCCTAGGAGGATCCTATAGGCTTCTGCTCTGTTTTTCCCTTTTTTGGAGAGCCTGGAGGTGTGGTGGGGCTGTGGGCTTCTTGATCACTGTGAGTGGAGGGTAGGTCAGGGGCTGACCACAGAGGCCTGTCCCTGGGCCAGGGCAAAGGGGTCCCTGAGTTACATCCTTGGGTCAGCCTTGTTCACAAGGTGGGAAAATAGACCAGGACTGGGTCTGAGATCATCACAAGGGGGAGGAGAGAGCCTTTGGGAACAGGCAGGGGGTGTCCTGTGTCAACCCATAAGGACCTACAAGATGAAACTCCCAACAGCACCAACTGCACATACCCCACTTCATGGGCCAGCTGATGCTGGGGAAAAACATGATTTAGAGCCAGTTCACACAGGGGGCCTTCAAGTGTTCACTCAGGAGAAAACCTCAGGTCCTGGACCGGGGTTCCCTGCCCCACTTTGCAGGATCCTGATGGGCCTCCGTCACCCAGGACCAGGCTTGGGATGAACTGTTGGTTAAAACTATGCCCTCTTCTCAGAACTGAAGTGAAAATGAAAGGAGAAGTGGTGAGAGGGGCAGCTGGCCAGGGCTCAGCGCTGGGCAGGGAGTAACTGAGCCCTGAGCTTCACTGCCCAGAGCAGAAGGAAGGCTGGGCTGGGAGCCAGAGCCCATTTCAGTGTTTTAGGGCGGCTGAGCATAATCCAACACTTACCTCACAGGGGGCTGCATGGACTCACTGATCTTTCAAACGTCTACGCTTTTGCTCAATTAAAGGCATGCCATGTGGTCCCGGTGATGGGCAAGGCCCGTCGTGGCTTCTACTAGCAGTTGTAAAGGGCCTTTGATGATAATGAATGATGCAATCAAATAACAAACATAATGAAAATATGCACTTTGGTACACAGACTCTTTTGGACGTGACATCCACTGGGCAAAACACTTTTAGTTTTTTTTTTTTTTTTAAGATTTTATTTATTTATTCATGAGAGACACAGAGAGAGAGGAGGCAGAGGGAGAAGCAGGCTCCATGCAGGGAGCCTGATGCGGACCCAATCTTGGGACCCCGGGATTACACCCTGAGCCAAAGGCAGGCGCTGAACCACTGAGCCACCCAGGCATCCCGAGTTGTTGCTTTTTTATGGGTGGTTTTACGGAGGCTCATGTGTAGCTGAATTGGGAAGTTTTACTTCTCGGCAAAGACAGTCCAGGGTCACTCCCAGATACAGAGGCAAGCAGAATGAAGAAACGAGCCTCCTCCTGCCAGGTGACTTCTCGGTTTGTCCTCCCAGGAATCTGGATTGAGTTTAGGGGGGCTGTGTCCCCTCCAATCCCAGGCACATGCCTTAGCAAGCCTTGAGTCCTGTTAATAAATCCTCCCTGTAACAGTTGCCCCTCGGGAGCCTGCTGGTGCCTGGATCTATGCTGAGGCCCCGCCGAGCTCTCACACACTAACTCGGGTCCTTGTGAGGCCGTCAGAGGCCTAATCTGTCTTCACTGCCCAGGACTCTGGGGACACTCAGGAGCTGGGCTTCTCCCCCTGGAAAGGCCTGCAGTTCAAAGATAGGTCCACCAGGTGGCGCAAAGCCTCCTTTCCTTGCGGGTGCTGGACCCACTGCCTACACCACCTGTTCTGTGTCTGGGCGGCCTGCCCTCTCCTACCAGGACGGGAATACAAAACCCCAACTCTGGCATACTCCGTAAGCAGACATCCAGCCTCTGCTTAAACACCTCCGGGGACGGGGAGCTCACCACCTATGGGGGCAGGGTAAGTAGTGGAGGTAGGGGTAGGGGTGAAATTGAGGCCATCCAAAAGCCACCTGTTGGGTGATAATGTCACCCTTCCTTGTCCAACACTCAGGCCACTGGTTTCTTTCTTTCTTTCTTTCTTTCTTTCTTTCTTTCTTTCTTTCTTTCATTCTTTCTTTCTTCTTTCTTTCTTTCCTTCTTTCTTCTTCTTCTTTCTTTCTTTCTTCTTCTTTTTTAAGATTTTATTTATTTATTCATGAGAGACACACACAGAGAGAGGCAGAGACACAGGCAGAGGGAGAAGCAGGCTCCATGCAGGGAGCCCAATGTGGAACTCCATCCCAGGATCACCACCTGAGCCAAAGGCAGACGCTCAACCGCTAAGCTACACAGGCGTCCCAGGCCACTGGTTTCTAAAATCCCTAGTACCAGGTTCTTTGTTGGAAATAATTTATCATCTCCTTTTCTTTTAAATCACCTTATCCCTGAGTAATTTGTCAAGTTTCTGAACAGCAGCCCCAAAGAGATCTTTCAGAGATCTGGGACACAGGCCAGGGGTATGTCGGAAAGCCTCTCTATCTCCTAACCTCCCACCCCCTGGGCCTTGATTAGGAATCAAAGGACTGAGGCTACCTGAGTTCCCTGGTGGCTTTACTGAAGTCAACCTTCTGGGCCTCAGTTTCCCTATCTGTAAAGGGATTAACAGCATCCTTTACCCTGCTTGCCGCATTCAGTTGTTGAGAAATTGCCAATGCAATGATGCATTTGATTATTTAATGAGTATTTATTTTTTTAAAAAAAATTATTTATTTATTTATTCATGAGAGACAGAGAGAGAGAGAGAGGCAGAGACACAGGCAGAGAGAAGCAGGCTCCCTGCAGGGAGACTGATTTATTTCATTTATTTTATTTATTTATGCAGGACTTGATCCCAGGACCCCAGGATCACAACCTGAGCAGAAGGCAGATGCTCAACCACTGAGCCACCCAGGTGTCCCTTAACGAGTATTTCTTGAGCACCTACTATAAGGTAGGCACAATTCTAGAAACTAGAGAAGACATAAGTAAACAAGAAAGAGTGAATCTGATATTGAGTGGTGTGGTAAGTGCCAGGAAGGAAGATGCAATGGGGTCAAGTGAGGGGGGAGATCTAAATTGAGCTATCAGAGAGGTGACAAGCATGTGAAAGCAGGAATGATTCCCTATAGTGTGTCCATCCTTCTCTTGGCCTGTGATTCACGCCGTGAAAGTGAGACAGGTACTGTTTCTGAGTGTTTTTGAGATAGACACTGTTGTTAGTTCCTGTTATGTGCAATCAGACGCAATCCTCATGGATATGAACAATGCAGACGGAAAGGCTGGAAGGAGAAGACCAAATTGACACAGAGCTAATCCTCTCCAGTCCTCTCTTTTCCCTGTGGGGGAGCCACAAACTAAGGCCAATGAGATAATAAATTCTTCTGAACAGGCTTGAACTCTCCAGGCCACACCCATTTCCACAACTCAAGAAAGCGCTGTGCATTGTTCGAAGCACTCTGACTAGAAAGCCCAGACTTCTAAATATGACCCTTGAAATCCCAGCAGTTCTTATCAGGAAGGGATTTCCCTTCAGTCATGCACTCCAGCTAGTGACATGCTCAGGTTTTCAACCTGTGATCTGGGATGGAGGGTGCATATCAGATTATCAGGGAGCAGATGCCTGGGGGTGGCTAGACCTGGTGAGTAAATCTCCAGAGAGATTTTTTTAAAAGATTTTATTTATTTATTCATGAGAGACACAGAGAAACACAGAGAGAAAGGCAGAGACACAGGCAGAGGGAGAAGCAGGCTCCATGCAGGGAGCCCAACGTGGGACTCAATCCCGGGTCTCCAGAATCACGCCCCAGGCTGACAGCAGCGCCAAACCGCTGAGCCACCCGGGGTGCCCCCCAAAGAGATTCTGAAGCATCTGACAAAGCACTTTTCTTCTTACCATCTTGTATGAGGATCACAATCTGGTCCCGTTTTAGGGATGGGACAATGGAAGATCAGAGATGTCAAGGGGAGCCCAAGGGTCTGGGATCCTGGCTTTCATCCAGGCTCCTTTCCAAGCTTTGGAACAGATCATCCCAACTCCAGCCTCTTACAAACTCTAATGGGATTTGTAATAAAGAATGTTATGTTTTCCTGGCTGAAGGGTGAATAATTTAACAACTTGGGTCTCAATCAGCCACAAAAAGAAAAAAATGGACCTTTGACAAGCAGAAGATCTGAACTGGAGCCAACAGCAGAAGGTCCCCAGAGAAAGAGCAGAAACAAAGACTTAGTGGGTCAACCTCATCTGGATTTTCAGCCAGATGAAGTGCCTTTCTGATAATGCAAGTTCACTCATTTGACTATGGTGAGTTGGACATGCCCAGATCAAAATCCAGTTCTTGTACTAAGGAAGCCAGTCCTGTTTAATCTGCTCCTACTGTATTAGTTAAGGTCATGTTAGCTGTATCATATGAGCTAGAGTCTCAGTGGCTTAGTATGATAGACATTTGTTTCTCAGTCATGTAAAGTTTGGTTGGGGGGCTCTCTCCACGAAGTCATTTGGGGACTCAGGCTGCTGGAGGTGCTACTGTTATCTTCTTCATATGGTTTCCATGGGGGCTTGACCTCCAGGCAGCTGGTGGGGAAGGGAGAGGCCCAGAGGACTGTGAGGGTGGTTTTCATGGGTTCGATTGGGGTGAGGGAGGCACCCATCATTTCTGCCCACATTCCATTGCCAGAACTCAGGCCGATGGCATACAGATATATATGTTCCTTGCTCCTTCTGAATGACTTTCCACCCTTCTTTCTTCCACTCTCCAGCCTTCTTTTTCCTGCTTCATGGCCAGGAGGCTGACCTGTATGGATTGCGCCAAGGGGCTCCTTTGTCCTCTGCTTGGAGTTTGGTCAAGGAAGCCACTGGCAGGAAAACTGGAGAATGTGGCCAAGGTATGCATTTCTCCTAGTTCCCTCCTTGACTGGGAGACTTTCCACCCGGTGCCAGCCAGGTGCATAGTTTGGCTGTGTTCTTTTACTAAAGGCCATGTTTCTGTCTCTGCCCTCTCCATACAGTCACTCCTTCCAAGTTCTGTTCCTGTTCTTTTCACTTGCCGTTTTAGACTGAACCACTGCCCACTGTTGGCAGCCCCAGGAAACCGCACCATCATTTGCTGCTTTCCCTACACCCTGCGCTCATCCTTGTACATGGTCTTGTTATTAAACTTCTCACAATTGTCTGGTAGAGTGTGCCTTTCCTGCTGTGATCCCAACTGCTTCATGTGGACACGCATAGATGCAGAGGGTCTGGGGAATGGTGGCCCAACCTGAGTGTCTCATTTCACCATCTGGAAGGGTCTCTTTGATGGACAGCTGTCTTTGCCCCATCTGCTCTGACCTCTATGCTTTTTGGCTTTTCTGTGTAGGCTAGTAGAGGGTAATGCCTCTTTCCTGCACCCCAGCTTCTTCACCTGTAAAGTGAATGGACTGAGCAGGGGATCTATTCAACTGACATTGGGTTAGTCCCTCCAAATGCAAATTGTATCTTGGTTGTCCTGAGCTACGTGGTGCCTTACCTGTGAACTCAATGCAGGTTTTCTCTCTGGCTCCAAAATAAAAGTACTCTCATAATATATCACCTGGCACATATCTTCTCTTAACTTCCTCTTATAGATTAAATTGTGCCAAATTCATCTCTTGAAGGCCTAACCCCAGTACCTCAGAATGTGACTACATTGGGGAGATAGAGCTTTTAAAGAGGTAATTAAAATAAAATGAGGCTATTATGGTAATAATTCAATCTGACTGGTGTCTTTACAAGAAGAGGAGATTAGGACACATACAGAGACACCCAGAATATGTGTGCACAAGGGAGGAGACCCTCTGAGGACACAGTGAGAAGGCAGCCATCTGCAAGTCATGGAAAGAGGCCTAGAAGAAACCAAGCCCCACTGCCACTTTCATCTTAGACTTCCAGCCTCCGGAAGTTTAAGAAAGTAAATCTGTGTTGTTTAAGCTATCCACTCTGTGATACTTGGTGATGGCAGCTCTAGAAAACTGATACATGTCCCATCTTGGGTTTTAGCCCTTGAAGGCTTCTCTGGGTTATGGCTCAGTACTCTGATAACCTGTGACGATGTTTCAGTGGAGGTAAGAGAGTCCTTCAAATTCCCCTCAATAACATGTCTCTACTTGAAGCATGAATCTTCCTAAGACTGTGCCCCAAGGAGATTGGCAATGAGATAATGCTGGTGTCAGCCCAGCACCCCTCTTGTCATCCTCCCGGTAATAATTGATTTTGCATCTGGGAGCAGCTTCTTTCCTGCTCCATCACAGTCTCCTGCCCTTTGGCAATTGGGAAAAGTCCGTACAACTCAAGCGGGGCCATTGAGAGACGCTCATTCCCCTGACCACAGTGATTGTCCCAGAGAAGGCATGTGACCCAGGCAGGCCAATGAAAATCCTTCCCAGGCATTTTTCTAACTGGAGCTGGCAGGGAGGTTACCCCCAAGCTGGTGGTGGTTACACCCTCAGCCATGACAGTGTGACAGAGAAGCAGGAAGGTGAGGGAAGTCCTGACAGGGTCGGCTGTCCAGTGCCAATCCTTGGGAGCTCTGAGCTGTCCTGATCCCTGAAGATCTTCCTTCAATTCTTTGACAACCCTGCTAGCTTTCTAATAAATCTCCTTTCACTTAAGTTGGTTTGAGCTGGGGTTTCTGTCTTATATAATTAAGAATGCTTGGACTCTATTTAAAGGAGATACAGTTCTTGCCATAAATTGTTTGGCACTCTTCAAGTTTGTTTCCAGGCCTGCCACTTCTCTCCATCCTAGAAGGTGAGTTCCTTATCACCAGAGGTTTTTGAGCAGAGAGGGGGTGTCCTTTGGGATGAATCAGAGAGAATTGCTGCTTTGGAGCTCAGGAGATTTAACCGTGTGGCATAAAATATTCTCAGTAATTGTCACCGATTCCATTCTGTACAGACTCTACCTGCCAGGGATTAGGTAGGCCCACTATTTGAACACAGCTCTACTTTTCTCTTGAACCCATACATGGAGAGTTTATGAACATCAGTATAATACACTTTATTAATAAAATGAAAGATGAAACCTATGTCATCATCTCAACAGACACAGAAGGATCATTTGACAAAAATCCAACATTCTTTCATGATAAACATACTCATATCTGGGAACAGAATTGAACCTCTCCCAACCTGGTAAAGGTCGTCTATGAAAACCTTATAGCTACATCACACTTAGTGGTAAAAGATGAGATGCTTTCCCCCTAATGTCAGGAGATGTTAGCCAAAGAAATTAGGCAAGAAAAAAAATAAAAGGCATTCATATTGGAAACGGAGAAGTAAAACTATGTCTGTTCATAGATAATATGATATTGTATACAAAAATGACAAAGGAAAAAATCTATTAGAACAAAGTTGCAGGATACAAGATCAATCTATAAAAGTCAGTTGTATTTCTTTTTTTTTTTTTTAAACTAAAACATATGGTTTATTTCCTTGTGATACAAATAAAATTAAGTCAGTTGTATTTCTATACACTAACAATGAACAGTCTGAAAATGAAATGTAAAAACAATCCCATTTACAATAGTATCAGAAAGAATAAAATACTTAGGAATAAAAAATAAAGAATAAGAAATATATTCTCAAAACTACAAATCATTATTGAAAGAAATTAAAGAGGACCTAAATACATAAGCAGACATCCCATGTTCATGGGTCGGAAGACTTACTATTGTTAAGATGGTGGTACTCCACAAATTGACCTACAGATCCTGTGCAATCCCTATCAAAATTCCAACTTTTTTTTTTTTTACAGAAATAGGTAAGCTAATACTAATACTTATATGGAACTGTAAGTGACCATAAATAGCCAAAAACAATAGCCAAAGTAATCGTGAAAAGGAAAATAATGTTGGAAGACCCATGTTTCCCAATTTCAAAACATACTGCAAAGCTACAGTAACCAGAATAGTGTGGTACGTGCATAGGATAGACATGTTGATCAGTGAAATAGGATTGAGAATCCCAAAATAAATCCACACATCAGTGGCAATTGATTTTTGATAAAGGTACCAAGACTATTCAATGAGTAAATAATAATATCCTCAACAAATGGTGTTGAGACAACTGGGTGTCCACATTCAAAAAAGTGAGACTGTACCCTAACCTCACACCAATATACAAAATTTAGCTCAATAGAAAATTCAGCTTAATACAATAATTAACTCAAAATGAATCAAAAACATACATATAAGAGCTAAAACTAAAAAACCTTTAGAAGAAAACAGAATTAAATCTTCATGACTTGGATTAGGCAACAGTTTCTTAAATGAGACCCCAAAAACACAGCAACAAAAGAAAAAAATAAATAAACTAGAGTTCATCAAAATAAGAAGTTGAAAAGACAGCACAGAAAATGGGAGAAGAGGGCAGCCTGGGTGGCTCAGTGGTTTAGCGCCGCCTTCAGCCCAGGGCGTGATCCTGGAGACCTGGGATCGAGTCCCACGTTGGGCTCCCTGCATGGAGCCTGCTTCTCCCTTGGCCTTTGCCTCTGCCTCTCTTTCTGTCTCTCATGAATAAATAAATAATATCTTTTAAAAATATTAAAAAAATAAAGTGGGAGAAGATATTTTCAAATCATGTATCTGACAAGGGGCTTATACCCAGGAAATATGATGAACTCTTAAAACCAATAATAAAAAGACAAGTAACCAAACTGAAAATAGGGAAAAGACTTGAAGAGACAATGAACAAAAAAGGTATGTGAACAACCAATAAGCACATGAGAAGATGCTCAACATCATCAATCATTAGGGGAATACAGACCAAACCACAGTGAAATACTATCTCATGCCTATTAGAATGGCCATCTTGGAAAAGATGGACAGTAACAAGCATGGGGAAAAATTGGAACCCTCATACATTTCTGGTGGGAATGTGAAATGGTGTGACTGGTATGGAGAACAGTTTAGCAGTTTCTCAAAAAGATAAAATAGATTTACTGTATGATCCAGTGATTCAATTCCTAGGTACATACCCAAGAGAATTGAACCACACAAAAATTCATACATAAATGTTCATTGTAGCATGATTCATAATAGCCAAAAAGTAGAAACAACCCAAATGTCCATCAACTGACATGAATGGATAAAGAATAGTAGTATATCTGTGTAGATATACAGTGTAATATTATTCATAAAAAGGAATAAAGTTCAGATTGTATGATTCCATTTACATGCAATGTCTGGATAGGCAGATGAGTGATTTCTGGGGACTAGAAGGATGGGGGAGTGGGAATGACTGCTAATGGGAATGGGATTTCTTCTCACAATGTTGAAAATGTTCTGGAATCTGATAGTGGTGACTGATGCATAACTCCGGTTTTCTACAAACTATGGCATGTGAATTTTATGGCATGTGAATTAGATCACAATAAAGACGTGATTGAAGAAAAAAAGTGTTTATGTGCAAACAGGCCTCCATGTGGAGTGGCAGCTTCCCCAAAGACAACAGCAGGTCAGAGGCACTTTCCCAGGGCTCTAAGAGTGGGAGAGAGAGTAGGGATCAAAACTCAGGTTTTGAGTCCTGATGGTTGTGTACTTGAACACTGCTTCCACCTCTCATGAGTTGTAGAGTGTTGGGAAATGGTTTCTCTGAGCCTCTCATCTGTAACATGAAAATAATTCTTACTTTGTAGGGTTCTTAGGAGGATTACCTGCTTGGTAGCTTAGAGTGTTCAATAAATGATAGCTGCTTATTATTATTATTATTATTATTATTATTATTATTTTCTTGGACAGAGAGGGAAAGGGTCTCTGGAAGGAAACTGGTCTTGGATAAAAGGTGGGAAGAAGAGGCCCAGATGAAATAATTAGACAAATAGATTTTAGGTTGCAGCCAGGGCTAGAGGGATGTGGAGAACCCTCTCCGGGGGGGTGATTGGAGAGGGAAAGAATACAGATACTCAGCCTCCCAGTACTATGGCCAAGTAGGTTAGACCTAGGAGGCAGATTGGGTATTTTGGCACATTCTAGTGCTTCAACTTTTCTCCCTTACTCTTGGGAAGGGGCTGGGAGCTGCTCTGCAGTCTCACTGTAGGTATTAAGTGTGAGCACCAAAATCAGCCCAGGCTCCCCTTGGCTGAGCCAGTGATTCTGCGTACAAATGAACAGCAACAGCTGGCCCATTAGGACTATATCTTCGTGGAGTTAAATCTTTTCTTCCCATTAATAGTTGATTCTTGTGCAATAACAGATAATTTTTATTTTGTTCTTTGGCCTTTTCCGTACTTCTCAAATTTTCTACAGGGATGAGGTTTTCTGACTAAAATGTTAGGAAACCCGTAATAAGCCTGACTCACGACAGCACTGCTTTTGTCCATGCTTTTCCTTCTTGTATCTTGCCTGGCTTCAACAGGATTAGTATTTTTGAACTGTATCAGTCAGGGTTCAGCTGGGGGAATGAGAAACTATGCCCACTGATTGTAGAAGGAATGTAATCAGGGGTTTACAGAGTGGTTGGAAGGGTTGGAAGTGAGGGTTCTGAGGTGCGGCCTCCAGGAATGATCTGAAACACTGCCATGTTACCTCTGATCCGGACATCGAGGACCACTCTTTTTACACGGAGAGGTGCCCACGATGCTGGAATGCTCCTGGAAAGTACAGTTTCTTTTGACCTTGCTTGTCCTCACAGGAAGACACCCTGCTCCTCTCCAATCTTGGGCCACAGCATCTAATTGCAGATCCCAATTCACTTCTGAAACTCTAGTGGCAAAGGAGGGTGGGAAGTATCCTTTTCTGTTTTTCAGCCTATGCAGTAAAGGAAAGGCCACTGGCAGGAGGCTGGGATGGACATGAATGGCGTCCATCCATCAAGACCAGCCTCCTTATATCAAGATTTTGACGTTTCTTTTGACTCAAACTTGAGTTAAACAACTAATGATCTCTCTCTCTCTCTCTCTCTCTCTTTCTCTGTATCCTTTTGGCTGAGGAAAATTTATATTTGCAGTGTGAAATGACTTCTTCCTGTGTGAGGAGTCTATAAATTTACCTCCAAAGTCCTTGAAACCAGGAGAAGTGGTTTCCTGCGATGACTCCTTGTATCTGACTTCAAGTGCTCTGTATTTGGCTGCTGCTGAAATGAATAGCCACTTTTCCTACAGGAAGTGCGAAACTCCTGTGTGTTATAGGAAGTAAGAGCTTCCACGTATTCTCTTGAGAATAATGAGCCCTTCCTGGAGGAAACAATATAATGTAATAAATTGAATTTTTTTCCAATAAAGAACCAACTACTTAAGAACAAACTCAGAGGTAAGAAGCATTTGAGAAGATGCTTCACTTCATGAATAATTAAAAGCAAATAAAAAAATGAGAGTGGCTTGTCACATCAACAGCAATGAACAGGCTCAGGAGTGTCTATTCGCCTCTGATATTTTTGCTGTAAGCATCTTTGCTGTACACACCTTTGCTGCAAACGTTTTTGTCACATGACTAATTGGCCATAAGGCGATTTTGCCATACAAGCTAAAATAACTAGTTGATGTTGGGTTTCATTTCTCCTCTGACAAAGTTCCTGTTTCTATGTTATATAAATCTTCGCTAGCCCTCATAATGGTCTAGACAGTGTTGAGTAGGGGTGGTGGTCTTAAAACAGTGGATGATAACAGCTATGTATATCTTACTTGATAGAAAGTTCGGTGGCCAAGTTTATCAGCAGCGTGACATAGTGTGTAGCGCAGACCGCATGCCACACTGTGCCAGAAGATGATATCTTATCAGTTACAGTAATCACAGAGCTCAGTTATAAATGCTTTATAGCACTGGCATTTCTTCCACAGGTGCCAATATGCCAAGAACAAACAACAATGTGGAATGGAAGGCTTTCACAAGGCAACACAAATCTCAGTTACAGATATACATCCCACTCTTTGGAAACTGATACCTCTTTTAGTGAGAAGAAATTTTATTTTGTTATTTTTGAATTAATTTTAATTTTATTTATTTATTTATTTGAGAGAAGGAGAGCCAGCAAGGGGAGGAGCAGAAGGGAAGGGAGAGGGACAGGCGGACTTTGCACTGAGCATTGCAGCCCCACCCTGAGATCATGACTGAAACCAACAAAGAGTCAGATGCTTAACTTACTGAGCCACCCAGGTGTCCCTGAAAAGAAATTTTCATGCAAAAAAAAAAAAAAGTGTAATACAGAAGGAGGCGATGAATCAACAAGCAAAAAATTTTTTAAAAAGCATACAGTAGTTCCCCCTTAACTGGAGTTTTGGTGCTGCCCCCACCAGTTTCATTTACCCTAGTCCATCAACACTGGCAAAAGCAGATGATTCTCCTCTTACATCATCACGGTCATGACAAAAGGAAAGGTGATAATAGCACAATAAGGTATTTTGAAAGAAAGGAATTGCGTTTACATAACTTTTATTACAATATATTATGTTTTATTATTAGCTGTTGCTGTGAATCTCTTTCTGCATCTAATTTATAAATCAAATTTTGTCACAGTCATGTACATATGGGAAAAAACACAGCATATATAGGGGTTGGTGTGGTTTCAGGCATCTGCTGGGGGTCTTAGAACATACCCCTTATGGGTAAGGAGAGATCACTGTATTGCTATGAATGAAAGACTTTGAAGACACATGCTGAGGGACAATCCACAAAATAAAATCAATTATTTGTGCAGTGTTGTTATACTACACATTGTATGAATCTACACTACACATCTTGAATGTATTCAAATATTTTCCAATGAATCTACAGTATGCATCTTGAATGTGTTCAAATATTTTGCATTTCCCAATATTTTTAATTCCGTTGTTCAATTTTCATATTTCATTATGTGCTTTTTAATGAATGTTCCCCTTTTATTTTTCGTGATTTTATTTTTTATGACAAATTGCCTTATGGTGATTCTAATAATTTTTCCATATTTCATTATCTTTACTTATTTATTTATTCATGACAGACACAGAGAGAGAGAGGCAGAGACACAGGCAGAGGGAGAAGCAGGCTCCACGCAGGGAGCCCGATGTGGGACTTGATCCGGGGTCTCCAGGATCACACCCCAGGTGGAAGGTGGTGCTAAACCGCTGGGCCAGGGGGGCTGCCCTTCATTATTTTTTTAAAGGCTTGATTGATTGATTGATTTGACAGAGAGAGAGAGCACAACTAGGCAGATTGGCAGGCAGAAGGAGAGGGAGAAGGAGGCTCTGAGCAGAGAGCCTGATACAGGGCTTGACCCCAGTACCCCAGGAGTATGACCTGAGCCAAAGGCAGATGCTCAACTGACTGAGCCACCCAGATGCCCCGTGTTTGTTTTTTTTTTAATGTCCCTCTTATATTGCATTATTTCAGCTCTTATGGCAAAATTGCCTTCAGTCAATTAGTTAATCAGTGAAAACACTTGCAGTAGAGAGGTCTATGGCAAAGATGTTGATGGTTGAAGCTCCCTAGACCCATGTCCACTATGAGTGTGGGTGCGGAGATGCAGCCACTCTCAGAGACCCTAGCTGGTGGGGTAAAGAGATGCAAAGATTGGAAATGAAATTCAACAGGGCCTACCAAAAAATTGAGTATCTGCCTTATGATCCAGCCATTCTGTTTCTGAGAAAATGACTTTCAGAAATGTCCTCACATACAAAAAAATATATATATTTATAGAAACAGTCTTTGAAACACGGGGCTGTACTTACAGAAATTTGGGAAAAGCCCAAAAGCCCAGTGACCTAGCTGCCCAAGGCTGATTTTGGTCCATTTCCTTGTCACCTTTCCACATCCCTGCCTATCTGGGTTGGGTGGGAAGGGGGCAAGTGACTTCTACTCCACCTTTCCAAAATTTTTTCCTGTCTTTTTATAAATTTAATTTAATTTAATTTTTTAAAAGATTTTATTTATTTATTCATAAGAGACACAGGCAGAGGGAGAAGCAGGCTTCCTGTGGGGAGTCTGCTGTGGGACTCGATTCCAGAACATGACCTGATCAATCATGACCTGAGCCAAAGGCAGAGGCAGAGAGAGAGGGAGAAGCAAACTCCCCCACTGAGCAGGGAGCCCCACATGGGACTCAATCCCAGGGCCCTGAGATCAAGACCTGAGCCAAAGGCAGATGCTTAACCAATGACTGAGCCACCCAGGCACCTGAAGCTTTTGTATGTTCCAAGGAGAAAAAGTCATCAGCAGAAGGCTGAGAAGCCAGTGTGGGAAAAATGCAAGATTCTTCTAAATAGTCTAAAATGCATGGGAAGTATGGGGGATGTTGTTGAATTCACTTCCTGAATATTGACTGTCTCTTGGAGTTGCAAACCCTTTCACTCACTCAGTTAAAAAAAAAAGAAAAAAGAAATCATTTGGGGCTTGGAAGGAAGAAGGGAATTTCCTCCACTCTTTGGTGCCAAACTCCCTTAAAACACACTGTTAATTGTGGAATCCCATGACCAGAGGACCCTAAACAAGAAAGGGTGTGTTATGCAACAGTATATACTAAAAGTTCCCCAAATGGGAACATAATAATAATATGTAATGCTATGCTATTTTCTATTAAAAGAAAAAAAATCCCAGGAAGGCTTATTCAAAGCAATGGCTATCTCCAAGTGTGGGGGCGTTGGGTGGCCTCTGGTGTTTTAAGTCACACACAGACATGTATTATTCTTGAAGGAAGCTGCTCTGTTCCCAGCCAAGTTGGCCCACAGGCTTGCCTGCCTGTCAGTAGGCTCTTGTTTTGGTAAGATAAGACCTTCAAAGTCTATCCTGGACTGCTTGTTTTCTGGTGCCCTGGTGGGAGTGGAGAGATCTTACTTATCAACTACAAGACAGTCACCTGCTAGTTCAAAGGCCTGCCTCTTCCCTGAAACATGGCTCCTTCCAGCTGGAGCCTAGTACCCAGGATTCTGATAGCTGATCACATTACCCAGGGAATTCCAGAGTGATCAGAAAGGCCTGACCCTCAGGTGTCACCTTTGGATGATATCTGCAAGTGAAAACCTAGTCTTACCTTGAATTTAATGGGAAAGTCAGAGATGACTCAGAACCTTCTGTCCCTCAGGACAGAAAGACTTGTGAGCAATGCTTTGCCTTGGCTTCAGTATCTATGATACTGGTTTCACAGTTTTTAAGATTTCAACATTCATTATTTTCTCTTATAATTCATTTTCTTTGCTTTATTTTTAGGGCTGTGAAGGGACACTTTGGAAGTGGCCGGATGACACTGTCATCTGCCTGGTATGCACCCTTCTGCTGGATGACTTGGGGTGCTTCTGAGTGCTTCTTGTTCTAGCAGGAAAGGGACTATTGCAGCAGGTTCCTGACTTGGAGGAGATTGGTGGGCAGCTGAACCATGAGTCTGGGTGAGAGTTAGCTGGGTGGGGGTGCCAGAACCTGGAGACCCAGACTGCTGAACAGCTGGGTGTGAAAGAGAGTGTATTAGTCTCCTGTAGCTGCTGTAACAAATGACTACAAACTTGGGGGCTTGACTCAGCAGAAATTTATTCTTTTCTAAAAGGCCAGAGATTGAGAATCAAGGTTTCAGCAGGGTTGGTTCCCACTGAGGGCTCTGAGGGACAATCAGTTCCATGCTTTTCTCCTAGATTCTGGTGGTCACTAGCAACCGTTGGCATTCGTCAGTCAAGAGATGCGTCACTAACATCTCTTCCTGTGTGTGCCTCTGTGAGTCTCAAATCTCTGTCTTTCTAAGGACATCTGCCATTGGATTTAGGGCCTGCTCTAAATCCAGGAGGATCTCATTTTGAGGTCTTTTTTTTTTAAAGATTTTATTTATTTATTTGACAGAGAGAGAATGGGAGAGAGAGAGCGCACGCGCATAAGCTTGGGGAGAGGCAGAGGGAGAGGGAGGAGTAGACTCTCTGCTGAGCAGGGAGCTGGATGCGGGGCTCCATCCCAGGACCCTGAGCCAAAGGCAGACACTTAACCCACTGAGCCACCCAAGGACCCTTCCTCTTGAGGTCTTTAACTTAATCACAACTGCAAAAAAGTCTTTCCAAATAAGGTCACATTCCCCTGTTTCAAAGGGTTAGGACTTGGTCATAGCCTCTTGGGGGTCATTATTCAACCCACTACAGAGAAGGGCCCAATGAGAGTGAAGACACTGCTGCTTTCACTGCCCTTTGGGCTACTGCAGTTGGTCATGGCAGATGCAAATCTCTCTCTAATAATTTGCATGATCTCATATTTGCAAAGCAGCTTCCAGCTCCTGGAGCCTAAATCACAGCCTTTCAGCCAGTTCAGACCTGGCTGGAAGATGGGCATAATGGGGCCCTTTTGCAGAATACCCTGGGTGCTCAATGGAAGAGGAAATAGATGGGCACTTTGGGGCAGGTGATCAGCTCCTGAGGAGCCAGGGCCTTCTTGAAACTCCTCTTCCCCTCTGCTTGTTGTCACTCCCTGGCCTTGGGTTGGTGGGGACCTCCCCCCAACAACCCTCCCAGATAGGAAGGCTTGATTTGAATTTGTTCAGTGTATGGAGAGCTGGAGCCACTGCATGGCATCTTCCTTGGGAGCAGGATCATGATAGAGAAAGTTTGGCCTGTAGCTTGAGTCTTTTGGTGAAATGGAGAGACCCAGGGTGACGTATCTGAGACTCCATGTGGACAGGAAGGAGCTTCTGTGGGGCACAGCAACTTGGATGCTGTCACTGAGCAAGATACTCCAGGAATCCCCCCCACACACCTTCTTTACCAAAGGGGGTAGCCATGTCTTTTTTTTTTTTTTAAGATTTTATTTATTTATTTATTTATTTATTTATTTATTTATTTGAGAGAGAGAGAGAGAGAGAGAGAGAGAGATTGAGAGAGTGCATAGAGGGAGAAAGAGAGGCAGACTTTCTGATGAGCAGGGAGCCCGATGTAGG
The DNA here is from genome assembly GCF_018345385.1 of Vulpes lagopus. Lineage (NCBI taxonomy): Eukaryota > Metazoa > Chordata > Mammalia > Carnivora > Canidae > Vulpes > Vulpes lagopus. Next base: position 67,720,640 of record NC_054824.1, read on the forward strand.
GCTTGATCCAAGGATCCTGGGATCATAACCTGAGCCAAAGGCAGACACTTAACCGACTGAGCCCCCCAGGTGCCCCTACCGATTACTTTTAAATTTGTATTTATTTTTGCATCCTTTATAAAATAAGGAGAGTAACCCTTTGCCTGTATTATTTGTTGCAAATAATTCTTCCTACTTTGGTTGTTTGCCTTTTAACCTTTGGTAGTGTTTTTGATTTGTAGAAGTTTATGAGTTTGACTGTCAGATCTATCATTTTTTTCTTATGTGACACTTCTCATTATGTTGTGTTTTGTTTTTCTTTTTTCCTTTTTTTTAAAAATAAGCTCTAGGCCCAACGTGGATTTTGAACTCATGACCGTTGAGATCAAGGGTTGGGTACTCTACTGTCTGAGCCAGCTAGGTGCCCCTCATTATGGTTTCTATTATTACAAAGTCCTTCACCCAAACTTAGTTATGTAGCTATTTTTTTAAGTTTTTAAAGCGGTGCTATTTTTACATGTAATATTTTAATGCATCTGCAAATTATTTTATATTACAGTATAAAATGTGGATCTAAACAGGTACTCCCCACCTTCTAGCCAATTTCTCCAATATCATTTGCTGTACAACCCACCTCTTCTTGTTGGTTTGTGAGCTTTCTTTTTCATACAGAAAATTCATATATTATTGGCAATGGTTTCAGAACTATTTTTTTCTGGGAGATTTGTTCATTGATTCTTGTTGATACAGCCTTGCTTTACCTCTTTAGCTTTATAGTACATTTGTTATATTATATTATATTATATTATATTATATTATATTATATTATATTATCCAGCAGAGACAACATCCCTTTTTTATCTCAATTATTTTTATCTTCCAAAAATTTTATAGTGGCCTTACCTGTTAATTTTCCAGGGACATATAGCCAGGGAAAATTTGCCAGTTTCTAAATTCAGATTCTGTCAAATTCTTTTGAATTTTAATCTTAACTATAATGAACTATGAATTACCAGCAGAGAACTGTAATTTTTTTGCATATGCTTTCCTTTCAAGAATGTGCATGTTTCTGTATTTTCTCAAATCTTTTATACGGCTTATAGATCTTCTTACATTTCTTCTTTGAACAGAGTATTCTCAAATTGCTATTGCGTCTGCCATAATTCCTGCCATCACACCTTCCTGGCTATATAAAAATAAATAGTAAATAGAAAATATTGAAAATAACAGTAAATAGAAAAACTTGATCTTTTTGTGGTATTTATATTGCACACAGGACTCTGGCTGGACTTCCCCTCTATGCGCTCCTTGACTGCTTTCACAAGTGACCTTCGGCTTCTGGTTTTGGGAGTCTCCTCTCAGATTTCAAGCTTCCTCCTTTTGGTTGAGCTCTGACTTTTTTTGGGATTTGGATAAGGACAGATTGTCCTTCTGGTTAGTACTCTCTTGGTTTCTGAATTTAGAATGCACTTGGTTTCTGAATTTAGAATGTACTTGGTTTATGAATTAGAATGTGTTTGGTTTAGATTTAAACTTGTGAATTTTCCTGAGAGCAAGATTAAAACCAAAACCAATGGACACGGGCTGAGCACCCGGATGCTGCTAGAGCACTTGCCACCTTTCTATGAGAGACAACCATCTCTGAAGCACAAGACTACTGTGTAAGGATAAGGTGATCACAGATGAGGAAGTTTCATGTTAGGTTACTTGCTACCAGCAAGAAAATTTGGTGTAATGAGGGACACCTGGTCACAGGTCAGATAAACAGGGCAGAAGTTGTCTGCCAGGAGAAAGAAGTATCCTGTGAGAGGTATACTGTCAAACAAAACTGACATCTCAACCCCAAGCATGCCCCCTAGGCTATCTAAGATTTTTTTTTCTTTGTTCTCAGGAAAACTCCAAAAATGGGATCCTAGTCATCTAAATGCTTTAAGGATGGCCCCCTCCTTAGCAATAATGGCTGGTTTTATGTTTAAAAAAAATTATGGTCTCAGGATGCTTGGGTGGCCCAGTTGTTCTAACTTCAGCTTGGGTCATGAACCTGGGGTCTTGGGATCGAGCCCCACATGGGGCTCCCTGTTTAGCAGGGAATTTGCTTCTCTCTCTCCCTCTGATCCTCCCCTCAGCTTGTACTCTCTCTCTCTCAAATAAATAAATAAAATCTTTAAAAAAATTATGATCTTTCTTCATGTGCATGGACCAATCTTACTGAAGACAGCCTAAAACAATGACCGTTATGAGGAACGTTCCAATCAGACAAGCTCATTCATTTAAAAGATGCACTTGGGCAGCCCAGGTGGCTCAGCGGTTTAGCGCCGCCTTCAGCGCAGGGCGTGATCCTGGAGACCTGGGATCCAGTCCCATGTTGGGCACCCTGCATGGAGCCTGCTTTTCCCTTGGCCTGTGTCTCTGCCTCTCTCTCTCATGTCTTTCATGAATAAATAAATAAAATCTTAAAAAAAAAATGAAAGATGCACTTGAAAGCAAGGGTTCTCAAATCAAACAAAATGGGACATCTTTTTTTGGGGGGGGGGACACCTTTCAATTGGCAATGCAGAAGCCTCCCAAAGGCTTCAAATTTCCAAAATAGTTTCATTTAAATATTCACTGCAAAGGCTAATGGTAATTTAAAGGCATAAACATACGTAAAACAAAAGACCATGAGACTGATGTCACTCTTATGGCCCGTCTACCTACCCTCCTTTGCTTAGGTACTCATTCTGCTAGTCCTTTATCTGATGGATCTTTCTACTCTAAAGAGACTACCTGACTGTAAACAAAAGTCTATTGGTGGTCTTACAGGTGGCCCCATGTCTATCCTTGAAGGAGACCATCCCCACCCCCATGGGTCCCTTCCAGGGTTGACTGGATCTGAGGGGTTTTCTGATAAACTGACCTTAAACAGTCAAGGGAAATTGAAAATGAATGGAAAATCTTGCCAATTTCTCATAGATACCAGAGCTACACTCAGTACTTTAAACTCTACTTGCTTTGGATCCTGCAGATGGGATCCTAGGAAAGCTAGTAGCAGCCAGCAAAGGGCAAGAATTTTCACCAGGGCCAGCTCCCCTGAATCTCTGTCTGTAGAGCTCAAGTGAGAGAGGAAGGTAAAATCTCACATTGTCTCTTCCTTTTCAAATCCAAATCCAAATCCATTGGTCATGGATCCTTTTCTACCCCTGGGTAGCTGTTACTATCTTGTTTGTCTTGTGTTGTGCCCTAAGAACTTGGTGTGGCAACCATTAGGTTAGAGGCCTCAGGCTGAACACAAATGTGGGTTGCAGCCCATTTGCACGCAGGGTCTATTGCGAGTCCCTGGGGAACTTGTCTAAGTCTTTCTCTCAGGTATCTTTGGGAGTGGCTTTGGATCTTTGGCAGGTATCATCTTTTGCAGTCTTTAGGGGGATGCCTCTCAGATCCATGGCATTGTTTATTTATTTATTTATTTATTTATTTAAAAAGATTTATTTATTTGTGATAGACATAGAGAGAGAGAGGCAGAGACACAGGAGGAAGGAGAAGCAGGCTCCATGCCTGGAGCTCGACGTGGGACTTGATCCCGGGACTCCAGGATCGTGCCCTGGGCCAAAGGCAGGTGCCAAACCACTGAGCAACCCAGGGATCCCTCCATGACATTGTTTATTTATTTTTAAAAAAAATTTTTTTTTATTTATTTATGATAGTCACAGAGAGATAGAGAGAGAGGCAGAGACACAGGCAGAGGGAGAAGCAGGCTCCATGCACCGGGAGCCCGACGTGGGACTTGATCCCGGGACTCCAGGATCGTGCCCTGGGCCAAAGGCAGGTGCCAAACCACTGAGCAACCCAGGGATCCCTCCATGACATTGTTTAATACTGCTAGGGATATTTACGTTTGTCCCAGCTGAAACCTGACAAGATACTTGAAGGATTTTTTTTTTAGGAAGCTCTGTGGTCAGAAGTTGGCTAAAGTGGAAGCTGTGCATCTATGGGGGCAACTGGGAGGCTCAGTGGCTGAGTGTCTGCCTTCAGCTCAGGTCATGATCCTGTAGTCCTGGGATCGAGTCCTGCATCGGGCTTCCCACAGGGAGCTTGCTTTTCCCTCTGCTCATGTCTCTGCTGCTCTCTCCCCCCACAAAAAAATCTATGTCTGTGTATATGTGTATATCTGTATCTGTATCTATATCTGTCTATCCATCTCCCTACCTATTCACCTTTAATGTACAACCTTTATTTCGAACTTGAGTTTTAATGGGTTGGTCTGAAATACCTGGAACAATGTTCACCAATTATGAGATAATTAACTACTTTACCTTTTATTCCTGTAGAGGATAAACTGAAAGACCTCTGATATTTCACTATTGTGTAATGATGTTTGCAGATTTAAGAGATTTATATTCTTCTTGTTTATTTTTGTTTTCTTCGTTTATTTTGTTTTTTTACTAGACCTCAGGTACAGCTCATGGTACATCATTTGCTGGTACAAGGCCTCCTCTAGCACGTGTTATGTATGTATGTGTGCTTTTGTCTCCCAAACTGACCCTGCCAATATGTTGGTTGTGTATCTTTTTCTATATATTCTTATAAATCCAGATTTGTCACTTTGCCTGTTTATTTATTTATTATTTTTTATTTTTTTTGAGAGAGAGAGTGAATGCATACATGTGCAGGAGTGGGGGAGGCGAGCAGAGGGAGAGTAAGAAAGAGAATCTTAACCAGCCTCCATGCCCAGCACAGAGCCCAACAGGGGCTTGATCTCATGACCCTGAGATCATGACCTGAGCTGGTATCAAGAGTCTGATGCTTAACTGACTAAGCCATTCAGGCGCCTCTGCCTGTTTATCTTGTTAATTTTCATAATGCTATTTGGTATATCTCATTCTGTTTCCCACTTTTTTTTCACCAAACACTATATTTTTAGGATACTTCCACATTGCCATGTGTTCATCCAACCAGATGCCTCTAATGTGTAAATAACTCTTCAGGCTGTACCTCCTCTATATTTTATTTGTCCATCTCCCAGGATCTCCATTATCATGAATAGTGCTGCGGTGAATGCCTTGTTCACGTCCCCTTAAGAAGCCGAGGGAAAATTCCTAGGGGTGGAATTGTTACATCCTGGAAATACAGACACCAGCGCATATGCCCCCCTACCCCCAGCAGAGTGTGGAAGCTCCTGCGTCTCCCACAGCTTCACTACCATTCAGCACTTCATAGTCCTCTAATACGTGAAACTCAGTTTTAAAAAGCCCCTGTTTTTTTCACTGGTTACTTCCATAAGTCATATTTTGGATATTATTTAAGGTAAATAATTTTTATCAAGAGAAAGAAATACCTTCCTAGGTCTAGTTCAAAAAAATTCAAGTTTTGCATGTAGAAATTGTCAAACAGGGGTGCTGGGTGGCTCAGTCAGTTAAGTGTCTGCCTTCGGCTCAGGTCATGATCTCGGGGTCCTGGGATTGAGCCTCCATATTGGGTTCTTTGCTCAGTGGGTAGTCTGCTTTTCCCTCTTACTCTCCCTCTGTGCTCTCTCTCAAATAAGTAAAATATTAAAAAAAAAAAAGAAGAAGAAATTGTCAAACAATTTTATTAAAACCTGTTGACATGGCTTCCTGACAGTAACTGTTTGTTAATCTCAAATCATCTTTGATTTCTTAAAATAGAGCCTACTGAATGTTATGGCAAAGTCATTTAATGTACTTTCAAGTTTAAATTGTTGCTTGGAATTAAGAAATATTGTTATACAAACAAAGAGTTGAGGGAAGGGAGGAGGGTAGGGAGAAGAGGTGACTGGATGATGGGCACTAAGGAGGGCACTTGATAGGATGAGCACTGGGTATTATACTGTATGTTGGCAAATTGAATTTAAATTTTTAAAAAAGAGGGAAAAAAGAAATATTGTTATATTACTGCATTAAGTGGTTCTGGTGTATTCCTGAGAGTGACCTGGAAATCCCAAAGCATGTGACTCTTAGTATCAATCAGAGTTAATAAACTAGGGCTTGTCACCTGTTTTTGTATGGCCAAAGAGACTTTGAGAATGATTTTTACAGTCTAGGATGGTTGAAAAGAGATTTTTTAGAAGAATAATATTTCATGGCATGTAAAACTTATATGAAATTCAAATTCAGCCGCCATAAATAAAGTTTTATTGGAACAGAGCCCCGCTCATTTGTTTACATGTTATCTATGGCTGCTTTCTCACTCATTCTGTTCAGAGTTGAATAGTTGCAACAGAGGTCATGTGGCCCACAAAGCTGAAAATATTCACCATCTGTCTCTGTACATAAAAGCTTTGCCAAACACTAATATAAATTATTTAATCAACAAAAGTTTATGGAGAACCCACTAGTGAAAAAGGTGCTATTCTAGTCTCCAGAACAGTTGATGGAAGTCACAGGATGACAACAGCTAGAATGAGACAACATGGAGGGCTTGAGGGGAATAGAGCAGAGGTGCTAAGCCACCCTGGGGAGATGAGGGAAAGCTTCTCTGAGGGGGTCACATGTAAGCAGAGGCCTAGAGAGTGAGAAGGAGCTGGCCATGTGAAGATGGGTGAGAGGCGGTTGGAGGTGGCAGGAAGAATGTTCTGGGCAAAGAGAACAGCATGTCCGATGACCAGAGGGATCATGCTTTGTATAAGGAACTGGGAGATGTTTGCATCATCATTTGCATTATGGGCTTATTTGTATTTAAACCATGTTTAGTTTGCATATGAATATACAACTGCCTATGTAGGGCTTTTAGTGATAAGAGCAAAGAAGAAGGAAGAGAAATCATGGATTGATTGGTTCACTCACTTATTCATTCATGAGCATTGACGAGCACCTTCACAGTGCTGAGCACCTGGCTAAATTCTGAGGACACAGAGGAAAACCCGAGGAGGTCCCCTGTTGTCAAGGTGCTCTCGTCTGGTAAGGAAAGCAGATAGAAAAATAATTTCCACAGGTAAGGGGAGTGCCCATACTGCCATGTCAGGGGAGACCCACACCATTTCCTACCTCATCCTCCCTGGCCACCTAGTCTCTTCCCCAGCCTCCCTTGCAGCTAGGGATGGACATACAACCAGTTTTGGTCAACGAGACATAGAAAAGATCTATTGAGGAGTGTCTGGGAAAACTTAAGATTGAGGGTGAAGCCACACATGACACTATCCCTTTGTGCCTTTTGTCTACTTTTGAATTTGAATGTGATGGTGGTACAATGGGATTTGTGGCAGCCATCTTGTGATTATGAGGTGATGGTCCTTGTTAGCATCATCAAGTTGCTGCACCAAACCTGGAACTGCCAACTTTCAAGGACTCCCTGTTGGATGAGATAATTACATGTCATTGTTGCTTAAGCCAGTGGTTCTTACCTGGGGTGGTTTTGCCCTCTGGGAGATATTTGGAATTTTTGGTTTTCGCTACTGGAAGGGGGTACTCCTGGCATCTAGTGGGTAGAGGCCAAGATTGTTGTTAAATATTCTACAATACACAGGAGAGGCCACATGATAATTATCTGGTCCAAAATGTCAATAGAGCCAGGGTGAGAGACTTTGGTATAAGCCATTATTGACCAAGTATGTTCATTACTGAGACAGAGAATATGAAAGGCTGGCCAGAGCCACAGGAGGGTGAACGGACCAATGTCTAGGACATGGGACACGGGAAAGAGACATGTAGGTAATTATTCCAGCTGGCTTCACTCCCACAGCTCTGTTAGGCTTGTCGCAAGTTCCGTGAGAGAGCTGAGGTCCCCAGGCCCTTGGCTGAGATACCCTCTACATCCAGCACTGCCACTGCCCAAGCCCCTTACTATGTGCCCCAGGTAATGCTCATGGGAATCGCTTCCTTGAACTTTCCCGACAATTAAGCCAGGTCAGCATCATCTATTCCCATTGCACAGCCATGCAAACTGAGCAGTGGCGTGCCATCGTTAATGACATGTTTGGAGACTTACTGACAGGTTTTCTTCTGTCATTTAGCAGTGTCACTTAAGCATTTAATCTTTTTTTTTTTAAGATTTTATTTATTTATTCGTGGCAGACAGAGAGAGAGAGATAGAGAGAGAGAGAGAGGGAGAAGCAGGCTCCCTGCAGGGAACCTGACATGGGACTCGATCCAGGGTTTCCAGGGCAGAGAGAGAGAGATAGAGAGAGAGAGAGAGGGAGAAGCAGGCTCCCTGCAGGGAACCTGACATGGGACTCGATCCAGGGTCTCCAGGGTCATGCCCTGGGCTGAAGGTGGCACTAAACTAAACCGCTGTGCCACTGGGGCTGCCCTAATCTTTTTTTTTTTTAATAAAGATTTTTATTTTTTTGACACAGAGAGAGAGCACAATCAGGGAGTGGCAGGCAGAGAGAGAGAGGGAGAAGCAGACTCCCCGCTGAGCAGGGAGCCTGACACAGGCTCCATCCCAGGACCCCGGGATCATGACCTGAGTGGAAGGCAGACACTTAACTGACAGAGCCACCCAGGCACCCAGCATTTTATTTTTTCGAGTGTCAGTTTCCAGATTTGTAAAAGAACAATATTGACTTTATAACCATTATTATGGGGATGAAAATAAATACCACACATAAAAGCTCTTGGCTGTTGCTGGCATTACTATTCCAGTGTGCCCACTGCAAGCGAGGTCCTGGATTACAGTGCAGCTCTGTCCAAAGCCAAAGCCATGCCATCATGATGGTCACCTGAGTCATCCACTTGCAGCAGGGACCCAGAAATGACTGAGGGGGGGACATTCTGGCAGCTGCTGGAGGGACAGGAAAAGTCACTGAGGCAGGGGAGCTTGGAGGGGGATTGAGATTCACTGAGCACTGAAGGCATGAGATCTAAATCCAGTCATTTTTGTGGGCAGAAACCAAAAGAAATTCTGAGACTGCCTTCTGGCTAGGGGATTTTGGTCCTTGGTTCTAACCTGACTTGGCGAAGTGTGGGGTCACAGTTCGGGCACCTCTCACTGAGGAGAGTGAAGACGACATGTCTCCAGGAAGCTGGGTAAGTGGAAAGCCCAAAAAAGGTTGGGGCTGGACTTTGGGTTGTTGGATTCCAGGCAGAGGGTGTGGCCCTGGAAAGGAGGGCACGTCCAGGTGCTTGCTCTTTGCTCTTGGGACCCATCGTTTCCATAACGTCAATTCTCTCGCTGGGATGGTAGGTAGATTTCTGGGAATTGGGATTTCAAACTCAGACAGATTTGAATCTCTGTTGGGAAAATTCTTCTGTTAAACATATCACATAGAACTGCCCCTCCTCTGGCTCCTGAAACTGGAGCATTCCCTCCTACCCACCCCTCCTCATTCGATACCTTCATTTTCCCTCGAGACCAAGTTTATCTTCTGGTCTGGAGTGTCCCTATATTGCCTACATAGGCCACAGAAGAGGGTGAATGGTCTTTCTAAACAAACAAATACACAGACTCTCAGGGGAATAAAAATCTCCATTTTGAATTACCACTTTTTAAAAAATATTTTATCTATTTATTTGAAAGAGAGAGAGAGCACAAGCTGGTGTAAGAGGTAGGGGGAGAGGGAGAGGAAGAACTGGCTCCCCACTGAACAGGGCGCCCAGCTTGGGGCCTCGATCCCAGGACCCCAGGATCATGACCTGAGTTGAAGGCAGACACATAACTGACTGAGTCACCTAGGCGCCCCTGTGCAAGGGGCTATTATAAGTTTTTGAGTTTGGGGCTATTACTCCTGGCCAGAAGGCAGTCTCAGAATTTCTTTTGGTTTCTGCCCAAAAAAATGACTGGAGTTACATTTCATGCCTTCAGTGCTCAGCGAATCTCAATCCCCCTCTATGCTCCCTTGCCTCGGTGACTTTGCCTGTCCCTCCAGTGTCTGCCAGAATAGAAGCCCTCTTATAAATGTTGCTTTTGGGGGGGATGTGCATACATTTCTGTTGTGTTTCTATCTGGGAATGAAGTCCTGGGTCAGAGGGTTGGTGTCTGTTCAACTTTAGTAGACATCGACACTCAGTTTTCCTAAGTGGCTGCACCTGGCAGCTTAGGAGAGTTCTGGTCCCCCCCACATCCTCTCAGACACTTGATACATCAGTCAGAGAATTTACAACCCCACTACAGGCTGCTGTATGGCTGAGACATGGAATAGAAAAGAACCAGCTGTGAAAGAAAACATGCACTCTGGTTCCCATTTACATAAAGCCCCCCAAACAGGCAAAAATAATCTAAGCTGTTAGAAGTCTCGATTGGGGTACCTGTGAGAGAAGCATGAGAAAGGCTTCTGGGAAGCTGGGATTCTGTTTCTTGATCTGGGTGCTGGTTCTAGAAGTTTATTCTCTTTGCAAAAATTCTGTATGGTTATGATTGGTGCTCCTTTCTATATGTGATACACGAAAGTTTCAAAAAGCAGTCTCTCTTACTTTCCCCCTCTCCCTTCCTCTGTCAGCTTTCATCACAGCACTGATTGAGAACCATCCTGGACATCAGAGTCCCCTATGGCCCTGTACAGTTGCACAGGGCTTGCACTCAGAAACGCCTGAGACAATTTCATGCTCTGCTGTCTCTGTCTTGAAATAATTACCATCTTTTTTTTTTTTTTTTTTAAGATTCTATTTATTTACTTTGGAGAGAGAGAGGGTGAGCACAAGTAGAGGGGAGGGGAAGAGGGAGAAGGACAAGCAGACTCCCCGCCAACCACCAAGTGGAATGTGGGGCTTGATGTGGGTAGAGCTCGATCCCATGACCCTGACTGAGATCATGACCTGAGCCAAAACCAAGAGTCAGCCGTTAATTGACTGAGCCACCCAGGTGCCCCTACTTAGCACTTTTTGAACAAGGGGCCCTTGGTTCTCATTTGGCCTAAGCCTCACACATCCTGCAGCTGGCCCCGGGCACCAGAGCCAGGGCGAGGGTCCCCTCTGGCTGACTACAGAAGGTGTCAAATGCCATAATGGCCCCAGGATGGCTCTCCCTCCTATGAGAACCTGGGATTAGATGTACCTGTGAGTGGACTTACTGCATCACAGGGTGGGCTTGGACACCACTCCCCCTTGGCTCTGCCCCTGCTCTTCCATCTGCTTTTTCTTTTTCAATTGTGGTAAAATATATATAACACAAAATTTACCGTTTTAACCATTTTAAAAATCTACAGTCCAGTGGCACTAAGTACATCCACTTTGCTGGACAACCAGCCTACCATCCATCTCTAGATCTCTTTCATGTCTCCAAGCTGATACCCTGTACCCGTAAAACAATACTCCCCATACCCTACCACCTGTTTGTATGATTCTTCTCTCTTCCAGCTACACTGTGAAGCCGTGAGGGCTGGGTGGGGCTTATTCACCTCCGAATAAGAAAGAGCACATAGATGCACAGGGGGCCCAGATTACATGGCTAAGAAAACACAGCAAAACACTGGCCCTTTATTGAACACTTACTAGGTGCTAAGCACTCTCAATACACAGAAAGGATGGAGGGGCATCTAGGTGGCTCAGTCAGGTAAGCGACTGCCTTCAGCTCAGCTCATGATCCTGGGGTCCTGGGATCGAATCCTGCGTTGTGGGCTCCCTGCTCAGCGGAGAGTCTGCTTCTCCCTCTCTTTCTGCCCCTCTCTCACCTCCTCGCACCCAGCTCATGTGCACTGTCTGTAGCCTTCTCCCTCTCACTCATTCAAATAAATAAATTAAGATAAAATAAAATAAAATAAAATAAAATAAAGAAAACAAAGTACTGAGAAAAGGGCTTGGCACTCAGTAGATTTTCCTCTTTTCGTTAGGAACATTATCACATCTGGCCCTATGCTCACCCTCTTTGGAGACTACTTAGTTTTTGAATGAAAAAAAAACTCAGACACATTGTGTCCCCTGCTGGCATATGGTTCCAGGTCTGGGTGCCTCCAAAGCGTGATGCTTTCAATATTTACTTTGCAATGCCTCCCATGTCAAGTTAACCAAGACTGGATTTCGGGGACAATTTTTGCTTGTGTTTAAATAAAAATAGTTCTTCTCTTTTGGATTATAAACATGTATTAACTCTCTAAAAACATCCAGGCATTACAGGAAGTGAAAATGTGAATTTTTAAGACCTTTTAGAATGTTGTCGAGATTCATGGAGACCCTAATCCAGGGGTAGTGGGATTTGGAAAACAGGTGCCTTATCACTCCTCCTTCTGAGTTTGCCCCCCAACTCAACCAGTATATATGTTGCATTCAGTGACCTTTCTTTTTAGTTTTTAGATCTTTCCCTCTTGGCTGGTTTTCTCTTTCACGGACCAGCTTTCCTCCAGCCAGGTCTCAGGTTGTTTTCTGGCGTTGGTTTCTTGCTGATGGTTGGATGTAATAGGGAAGTTGTTGAATGAAACTGGTTTGTTTTTTTTCCCCCAGGTAACTGAGGTAAGCCTCCTATCGCTGGAGGAGCAGGAAGCAGTGCTGTGATAGGACAGGGTGAGGCCATAACCCGCAAAGGTTGACACTTGGCTCTCTGGATTGGCTGCCCATGAGCTCAGCTCCTGGGAGTTAGGATATAAATGACCATGACCAAAGCATCTTCTGAGACACTGGAAATTGGCAGCAACAATAGTAGCATCTTCTCCCTGGGCGAGCTAGGGGGACTACCCCTCGGTGCAACTTCCAGCCAACAGCGAGTTGTACCCAGATACTGCAGGGGTACCCGACACAGAGCTCCTGATCTGGAGGTCCTGGCCAAGGGTGTCCTGTGGCAGCAGTGACTTCTGTGGTCTGAGGTTAGTTGAACGATACTCTCTTCTTGGGGGCTGGAGTAGCAGTTGGGTATCTTGGGGTCCTGAAAGTAGGGGCAGACCCAGGACTCAGACTCTGAGTTGAACCCCAATTCTGCTTCTGGATTGTTGGACTCTCCCTAGGCCTCAGTTTCTTCACCTCTAGAAAGGGCAGATGTCAGTGAAGTAATCTTGAGCAGTGCCGCTCAAAGAGCTCTGAATTAACTCGGGCTTACAAGCTCTGAATTCAAGTCCTAGTCTTGCCTCTTATTAGCCCAGCAAGCCCGTGGGAGCAAGTTCCTTATTTTGGGCCTCTGTTTCCTCATCTATAGAATGGGAGCAGCATTACCTACCTCTCCTGCTCGTTTCCCCATTGAACATAGTAGAGGTCAAGTCATGGACTTTATGTGAAGGTATATAGTAAAGAGACCTCACATACAGGAGGTATTGTTACTATGATATGGCTTGATTCAATGTCTATCCTTTTAAAGTTCTTGGAAGTTAGTCCAAGGCTAGGAAGAGATAAGAATTCTGGTGGCCTGCTGCTCTGACAAGGATTTGATGGCAGATTATAACATTGCATTGCCTGTGGTCTTTGATAGAGGACATGATGGGGTGAGGATGGGATAGAGCACAGTCTAGTGTTGGATGGAGGGGAGTGGTGGTTATCTTAGGAGTTTTTCAGCTTGGGAATGATGATTGCACTTCCCCTGCCCCAAGTCTGCCCCACTGCTCTATCTTAGTGCCTGAAGCTCCGCCATTAGGTAGCTCTTTCTTTTGGGTTTTGAAGGATCCTTAAGAGATGCAAGCACACAGCCTTTTGGAAAATAGGCACCAGGTATAAGTGTGTTTGGTGGTGGCGATAAGGAATAGGCAGATGGTCAAAGTCCACTCCTCTACCCCTTTACACCGAGCTGGCACCCCCAATGGTGCCATGTGGCTGCTCAAATGTCCCTGTGACCTGAGGCTTCACGCAAAGATCTGATCAGGCTCTGCTGTGGTTGGGCTTGGGCCCTGGCTGGAGCTTCTGTCCATTTTGAAGTGGACAAGGACCAGTAGGTGAATACCGAGGGAAGGGTGCCCAGGAGGGCGACAGGTCTAGAAACCATGTGATTTGAGGCTGGAGTGATCGGAGTGATGGACTGGACAGAGAGTGATAGACTGGGCTGGGCTGTTGCTGGTGACTTCAGCTCAGTCTAAGGAGGACTTTCTTAAACTACGGACTGGCTGACAGTGGAAGGGTGGTGAGTTCCCACTGTAGGACGTGTTTCAACATGGTTAGCAAGCCTACCTGCCAGGAATGTGGCATAAAGGAGTCCTATCTGAGAGGTAGGGCTAGATCCTTTTCAGGTGACTTCTGGCTCCTAGAATCTATTAGGAACTCCAGAAAGGAGAAGTAATACCTTGGATTTTTACCATCTAACACCTGAGAGGTGTGCGTGGGAAGAGGATGGGTCTAGTGTTGAAAGAGAAAATGACAGCTTTGCCATCCCCTTGAGTCTGGTCAGTGGAGGTGGAGGGCCCTCCCCAAAGAAACTCCTCACTATACTGCATGTTGTGGGGGGCGGCATGTGAGCTTCAAATGGGACCCACATCATTGTGGGAGCCCAGGTAGAAGGCTTTGAACCTGGGGACAGGCATGGCTCTCACTCCAGGAGTTTGGAGTGTCCATGGGGCCGCCTCTGCCAGTGAGAAGCAAGCGTGACCTCAAGGTGAGGCCCTTGACCCTCCAGCCTATTGAGTGGTTTCTAGTCTGTGGGTCTGTGAGCCCCGCCTGGTGTTGACAGTCTTTGCCTCTGGGGCATGGGCATCTATACCAAGCACCTGTGCATCTGTGACTCCATGTGTACAGGTCACAGTGTGCATGTGTATAGATGTGGTTATGTGCCTGAGTGTGGAATAGCAGATTTGCTCACCACTAAGTCCTGGTGTGTGTTTATGTTTATGGAAGGCCACCTGGTGTCAGAGAGAGAACAAAGGATTTAGAATTCGAGGAGGTGGACTCAAGCCCCAACTCTATGCTTCCTGGCTGTGGGAGCCCAGGTGAGTCTCTCAACTGTTCAGAGACTCAATTTCCCACCACCAGCCTGTAGGATTCATAAGGCTGTGGCTTTGAAGCTGGGCCAGTTTCAAAGGGCATTCTGGACGCTCTGTGGCTGCGTACAGGTGACTGGTTGAATTTGTGCATATCTGTGTATTGCTTATTTGTTCTGCAAACCTGAGAGCCCCGCCCAGGCGGTGCGGATACAGCTGGGAACCAGGCAGGTTCAGGTCCTCTCTCCTAACTTGGGGGTGGTGGTGGTGGTAGTGTGGCGGCGAATACACTTAATTCATTATTCCCTTGCCTTTGGTTTAAGAAAAATAACACGGTGTTATAAATCCACATAGATGTATGTGCATTAGAGTGTGTTTCTGTGACACACAAACGTGTTAGCCCATTCTGGCCCATGGACTGGGTGGCTTCAACCACAAACCTTTACTTCTTACGGTTCTGATACGCTGGAGGTCCAAGAACAAGGTGCCCCAGATTTGGTGTCTTGTGGGGGCTTCGTGGTTCCCTTACATGGTAGGAGGGGCCAGGGAGCCTGTTTCTTTCAGGAGAGCTTTGCTCTCATGACCTAATCACCTCCTGTAATACCATCTCATTGGGTGTGAGGATTTAATATATGAACTTGCAGCAGAGGGACACTAACATTCAGACCATGGCAATGAGCGTCTGTGGGTGTTGACGGTGGGCCCCCATGTGGGTGCCGTACACACTCCCTCGGAGTAGCCAGCTGTTTGTTGAATATCTATTGTGCAGAGCAGCCCGGGTGGCTCAGCGGTTTGGCGCCACCTGCGGCCCAGGGCGTGATTCTGGAGTCCCGGGATCGAGTCCCACATTGGGCTCCCTGCATGGAGTCTGCCTCTCTCTCTGCCTGTGTCTCTGCCTCTCTCTTTCTCTCTCTCTGTTGTCTCTCATGAATAAATAAATAAAATCTTTAAAAAAAAGAATATCTATTGTGCAAAGCACGGGGGTGGATAAAGGCAGCCCCAGAGTATCTCTGTGAACTGGCGCCAGAGCGGTTACAGAGAAATGGAGCCAGAGGACTACATTAGAGAATGGTACACAGATGAGGTCAGTGCAGCATTTAGCGCAACAAGAACAGCAGCACGCTTAGAAGTTGGCAAACTTCCTGCTCCCTGGTAAGTCAAGGTCAGCTCTGTGGGCTTTCTCTGGTGGGTGGCGGTTGTTTGTAACACGTCACCGGCCTGTATCACATCTTATCAGAAGTCCTGTGATTTGCACATCGCTTGGGAGTTTCTGAGTAGGCTCTCGGACTTTGTTCCGAAGTCCATTTTCTGCCAAGGTCATAAACCAGTTTACAAGAATAGCTGGGTTTCTGTACAGTAGGGGTTGGCTGCAGTGTTGGGGTTACTGGTCTGGACACACCTCCGGGACAGAGTGGAATTCCCTCGGAGGCTGAACGTGGGTGGACCCCCAGGCAGAGCAGGGGCATGAAACGTGGAAAAAAGAGGAAAGAAAGAGAACATCTTGCTTTGGTGAATTCTAGATAGGCAGAATTTTACAATCAGAATGTCTGGAAAGATTTAATTTCAGCACATGTAGAATGTGGAGTGTGTGTGAAAACACAGTCCTCTTAGGGCTGAGAGATTTTAAAAGTCTGAGGACACTTTGGCCAAAGGGGGGCTCTTCTGGGGTGTCTCCCTGGGGGATGGGTGGACTTGGCCTCCTTGGCCAGCCACACTGTCTCAACTCCTGGGGCTGGCATTGGCCGATCTTTAGAGTGTGAAAGAGGAGGAGAGGTCTGAGAGGTAGGAGGAGGGTGGACTGAGCTGGGTCACAGCCGCCTAGAGAGGGAAGAGCGTATCAAATGCTGTAGTACCTTAGGGAAGGATGAGGTCCCTGGATTTGGAATTGGGAGGCCTCAGGAGATACTGGAGTCACTCTTCTCTGAGCAACACTCAGAAAGGCCTCTCCCAGCCTCAGGTGCTGCTCTAAGCTGCTGTGCTCTATCGCCTCCCTCTGGGCCCAGGGCATTGCTGCTTTGGAGAGAGGGTGGCCAAATCGAGGCAGTTTTCTTGAGAAAACATCAAGAAGGAAACCATCACCCAGTGGAATTGTACCGATGCTGTGATTAGGAGTCTCGGCGTGTCCCCTGAATGCAGGAGGAGGACACTGTGACCGTCTGACCATCCGCGATGGTGGAAACCGTTCCCATGGCAATGACAGCTTTTAAACAGATTACTGCGCCTCTTTCCCCATTAGCTGGGAAGGATGCTCCCACCCTCCCTCTGTGTTAAGCCGCCCTCCCCCTTCCCGAACAAGGGTGTTCTGTTGTGTTACGGTGGTTCGGTGGTTCACTGGTTCGGTGGTTCGGTGGTTTTGTTAGCGAACTGCTTCTCGGCCAGCCCCATCCAATGTGCCCTGACCACAGGAATATATGAAAGAGGCAGAGAGAACCCTGACACCATTCAGTAAATATCTCTGGCTCAGCTTGCTTGGATCTTAAGTTAAATAAACCTTCAACCTAAATTTATCTTCTCTTAAGACCATGTGCTACTAAAGAGAGAGCAGCTCTCAGGGGAATAGAGCATTACTGTCACCACCACTTATGTGGTGCCCATTTGAAGAAGACCAGAGCATTCCCTCCGAGGGTACCACCTGTATCTGGTACATTATATCCCTAGCACCAAGCATAATTCCTGGTTTTTAGTGGGTGCTTATTGAACATTTGTTGAAAGGCATAAATGAAAAGAAAGAAAATATTCTCTTCTATGATTTCCTCTGCTCATCCCACCCCATACCACATTTCAAAAGCATGACCAGAAGGCGACCTCTGAGGCTTTTGAGAACATTACTTAATTTCCACATAAGGTACAGGTACGGAGAGCTAAAGTTTTCATATAACTCAGAAGTTCCGTTTAAGGAACATTAAACACCAAATAAAGACTTCCAAATTGCCAGCTTCCTCCCCAGCCCGTTTTATCATTTCCTGCAAGGTTGTCCATGTGGATGCCCAGCAATGCTGCTGGTTCCCGCTGGCCTCTGGCCACCCTTCGAAGTCCCTCCTCCCCAGACCTGTGCATGAAGCAGGGAAGATATCCTGAATGCTATGGTCACCTCCAAATCTCTCTGTATTTCCCCATGCCTGTCCTCTCTCTCTTTATGTATTTTCCTCATATTCACATGGATCCCCACACATCTGAAATTGCAATTATAGGTTGTTACTTGTGCCTCTAAGCTGGACATGTGATAGGGCACACTTTAATGAATTAGTTGGTAAATGCAGGAGATATGATGTAAATAGGTAATTCTTGAATAAGGAATATGCTAAATAATACTTAGTAAATGCATGATAAAGCTGTAATTACAAAGTAGCATAGGCAGTCTGTGTATCTAAACTACATAGGAATCTCCAGGGGCTCAGATTTGGGATTCAAGACCATATTTTATTTTAGCTTCCCCCAAAGGGCAAAGGGTTTCTGAACAGCTTTGGAGGAATTGGGAAGCTACAGGACTTTTGGGTTAAAGACACACAAATTAGGTGCACTGCTCATAGTCTGGCCTGATTAAAATGGTGCCCAGGAGGAGATGATTTTTTCTATCATCTTTTCTGTGGGCAGCTACTTCCTTCTGGATGGAGAAAGGAAGGGCTCCCGCTGCTCTAAGATGGGACTGGTCCAAATATGTGTCCTGTATGTTAACTACGCAGCCAAAAATACCTATGTATTGCACAGTCTCCTAAATGTTTGTGTTGTACATTTATTCATTTGTTGAATGAGTGCTTACTGAATGTTGGGCAGTCAGGATACAGGACCTGGCAAAACAGAGGGAAGGAAGAGAGATTCAGACAATAACAATGAAACACGTGGCTGCTGAGGGAAGAAGCAGGGAGACCAGTTGGGAGGCGATTGCAATAGCCCCAGTGAGCAGAGCTGGGCCTAGCTTACCCATGGGGTGGTGGAGGAGGAGAGGAGACGGGTGGGGGTCCAGATGTGCTTTATGGAACCAACAGTCTTTGCTGATGTGGAATTAAACCACATCAGATTAGATGTGGGGAGCAAGAGGAAGCCAGGAGTCAGGATGACTTCAAATTTTTGGCCCAAGCGATTGGAGGAGCAGAGTTGCCATTTACCGAGCTGTCTTGTGAGACAGACAGGCAGGTCTCAGGCATATTTGAGATGAGGACAGTGGTACATGACCTGCCCAAAGTTCCAAGGGGCAGGACGTGGCCCCTGGCTCCAGTTATATTAGATTCCTATTGCTGCTATAACAAAATACCACAAACTCAGAGGTTTGGGGGAAATGTGAATTAATCATCCTCCAGTTCTGGCAGTGAGAAGTCCACAAGCAGTCTCAAGGGCTAAAAGCAAGTTGCTGGCAAGGCCGTGTCCTTCTGGAGGCCCTGGGGTAGTTGCAGACCGGCTCTGACATCTGGGGCATGACCTCCTATGGTTTAGTTCCCTCCTCTGGAACATGAGGACAAAGATAGCCCTTCCTCCCAGGATGGTTGAGGAATTTAAAGGAGACAATAGCATTGGGGGTTGATGGTCACTCACACGAATGGGCAGGGTGGGTCGGAGCATGCGTCGGCATGTTAGCCCACCTGCACATCTCTGGGAGGTGTCCTGTAAGGGAGCTGTTTGTTTTGTTTGTAGTGCAATGGATCATCCACGGGGACCCAAGAAGCCTCTGTCGGGGAGGAGAGCCAGGTCTCTGGAGAGGTCACACAGCCCCAAGAAGGACTCAGAGTCATGGAACTGCAAGGGCCTTTCCCTGCCCATGTCCACTCCCCCCTCCAAGAGGGTGCTTCACCAGACGGCCAGTGATGGGACCGGATGTCCCCAGAGCCCAGCTCATGGCCATGGTGCCCTGAGCCTGGAGGAGACCAAGAAGTTTCTCTCCAGTGACCAGAGGCCTCCGCAGGACACCAAGAAGGACAAGGCCCAGAAGCGGGGCCAGCAGGGGTGGCTGAAGACCATCATAAACTTCTTTCTGAGGACAGGCCCTGAGGAGCCCAAAGACAAGGCCAGCCGGAAGGCAAAGGGGAAAGAAGGCCTCCCCAAGTCTGCAGAAACCCCGGAAGCACCAGGGGACACAGCTCCCAGGAAGAAAGCCCCCGACAAGAAGGCCAGCCGCAAGAAACACAGTCACAAGAAACATGTTGCTGAAGAAACCAAGGGGGCCCAAGATCATGAGGCCGAAGGCCAAGAGACTGGGCTGCCCAACCTGGCTGCTACCTCATGCTCCAAGGAGGCTGACGGGGGCCCAGCACCCAAGGGTGAGCAGACCGTGCCTGGTAACCCCCTGCCCCACCCTCAAGGGCTATGGTCCTCTAAGTGGGCTCTTCAAACCTCTCAACAGAAGGGACGTGGAAGGTGGGGCGACCATCAGGCACAGCTCCACTGTGAAATGTCTTCAAGGCAGAACAGCACCATGGCAGAAAGCCTGTGGTCAAACCCCATTTCCACCACTGTTTTCTTTTCATCCATAAAATGGGGGTAATAGTTGCTCTCCGCTGGGATAGCTGTGGCCCGGAGCTGGCCCATGGTCCATACATGGTGGCTGTTGTTGTTAAGTACTCTAGTTGAAGGAGCAAAGACCAGGGAGAACCGGGAAGGCAGGGAGAGAGGTGAGGAGGGGAGCCCTGCCCCAGACATCGATCCATCTGTGTGGACCATGGGTGCGGCCAGAGACGTGGAAAGAGCCAGCTGCCCAGTGCCAGTCCCACACTTGGCTATGTCAGGAATAAACTTGCTCTGTGACCTTGGGCAAGTTACGGCCCTTCTCTGGGACCTTTGATTCCTCATTTCTAAAACAAGGAAGCTGGTCCCCAAGGTGCCTTTCTTTTCTGACTCTTATGTCTGGAGTTGAATGCACTATAGGCACCTGGGGGTAGAGCACTCAAAACTCACCATGGGGTTTTTGGGTTTTTTTTTTTTTGAGATTTTATTTATTTATTTGTTTGTTTATTTAGAGAGCATACATGAGTGAAGGGAGGGGCAGAAGGAGAGAGAGAGAGAGAGAGAGAGAGAGAGAATCTCAAGCAGACTTCCCACTGAGCGTGCAGCCTGACACAGGGCTCGATCCCATGATCCCAGGACCCTGAGATCATGACCTGAGTCCAATCATGACGTGAGCCCAAACCAAGAGTCAGACACTCAACTGACTGAGCCACCCAGATGACCCCAAACTCACCATGTTTTTCATAAGGAGAAGGAATGCCTGGGTTGAAGCAGCCTGTTTTCAAATGGAAACCTTGGCAGGTTTCTGATTTTTTGTTTTTGGTTAAGCCTAGAGCTGGCTACATCAGTGTCTGTCTCGCTGCAAATTCTGTCATTTTATTGTGTTCGTGAGCAAAGTCAGAAGAACGTCCCTGACACCCCCTGATCTCCCCCTCAACCCAGACACTTATTTCCATCTTTCTTCCAGGTGGGGAAGGTTCTGATCTTCCCCAGTCCTTGTGCATTGAGGATGGGGGTCCTGGAGCAGCAGAAATTTCTCCTCAAGCCACATGTCACCAGTGGGGAGAAGACCTCAAAAACACTGACAGTGAGTCAGAATCTACAGTGTCCTCTTTCTCTGCAGTGGGGGTGGCCGATACCAAATGATTATAATGGATTGTTCTGGATGACTGCTTGGACCTTGGATGGTCCTCTCAAGATCGTGTACAGATCTTGTTCCTTCTGGGGCTTCTGGTCACATTTACTTATTTTAGAGTTTCACAGAAGGGAGTCTCAGGAATTAGAACGGCCACTGGCAAATGTTCCTGCCTTATGTGTTAATGAGCATGAGACTTTTTTTAGTCTTTTTCAATTTAGAGAAGGAGTGTGGAATAGAAGAGTATAGATTGTATATACATTGTTAAATATATGGAAGAGTGGAAGAGTTCTACAGATACTCATATATTCACAATTGTTGATGTAGGCCACCATTTGCTTCATAAATGTGTGTGTGTGTGTGTGTGTGTGTGTGTTTAATTTTGTTGCTGAGCCATTTTCAGTAAAATGATCCTTCATCCTTAAATACTTAAGCACGTCTCTCCAAGAAATGAGTACAGTCTCATGCACAACCACAATACTGTTATTGCCCTTAATAAAATCAATAGTGAATGCTCTATGAATCTAATTCCCTATAATGAATGGGCACATTTTAAAAGATATAAAACATCTCTGCATCTGTCAAACAATAACTAAAAGGCATCTAGTTGGCTATTCTGCAGGCTGTTTATTTTACACGTAAATTGTTTTGTTTTTGTTTTTTTAAGATTTTATTTATCTATTCATGAGAGACACAGAGAGAGGCAGAGACATAGGCAGAGGGAGAAGCAGGCTCCCCATGGGGAGCCCGATGTGGCACTCGATCCCAGGACCTGAGCCAAAGGCAGACGCTCAACCACTGAGCTACCCAGGTGCCCTGCAGATTGGTTTTTTCACATGAGAGGAAATTGGCTGGTTGACTGAGTCAAAATGTGCAGACAGCCCGGGGCTGGGGGAGTCTTGTTTACACCTTCTTTCATGTAAACCGCTCAGGTGACAGCTAGCAGAAGCTACTCTGAGCATACTGTTGGGTCAGTTGATGAGGGTATCAAAGAAAACCATTTATGTTGTTTGTGGTTTCTCCGTAAAGACTTGGTGTGCTAGAGGTGTCCACCTGCCAGGCTGTCTGTGTTACATCTGCTGGAGTCTCTCCGTTCTCTACTTTAATTAGGCTGAGCCTCCACCATTTTCCCCACTGGAACTTTGCAGGTGGGAAGATTGGTATTAGGCTCCTAAATTATTTCCAAGCACAGTTCCTTAATGGCCTGATAGCCAACTGAGGGAAGTGGGACCGGGATTACGATTCACACTTCACAGAGAGATGAAGGCCCAGAGAGGTTAAGAGATTTACTCAAGGTCATACAGCTTGCCAAACCCAAAGCAGGTACTTATAAATCTGTAAAGGCCAAAGGAAATAGGGGGTACAGGTTGAAGCTTGACCTGAGATTGTCTGCCTAAAATTGCATGCTTTGGCCTACTGCCCTTTCCTGTGGCTCTCCAGAGTCTCTTTAGAAGGATTAGCTCCTGGGACACGGTGCTTTTCCCCACGTCCGTGGGCCATGGACCTGTTTTAAGAGCTCTGTCTCTCTCTCTCTCTCTCTTTTTTTTTTTTTTTTAGCTCTGTCTCTTAATACAGGACTAAGTTGATCCCAGAAGTCCAAGACAGTCATTAGAAAGGGGTCTCTGTGCACATAGAAAGACTAACTGGGTGCATTCACTTTCTTCCAGAGGATACAATCATCAAGATGATAGTGGAATTTCTCCAAAGAGTGGGAGACCAGTGGGAGGAAGAGGTAAGGAGCAAAGGGCCTGTGTAAACCCCCATCGGCTTGACCTCAACCCTCCTCCTCCTGTCCCTACTCCCCCTCCCCCCCTCCTCCTCTCCCTACTCCCCTCTCCTCCTCCTCCTCCATGCTCAAACCCTGTCTGCCCTTCCAGGCTTCAGTGCTCCCCGGCTCTGGGCTCTCTCACCTCCCTTACCTGGGGCCACCCCGAAGCACCTGGCTGCTCTTTGGTTGCTTCTCGAGGAGCTTTCCCTCTCCTCAAGGTCAGGGCCTGACTCAGTTTCCCTCATCTCTCCCACAGCAGCTTCAAGCTCCTCAGCTGCTGTTGGTGTCGCAGAACCCAGCGCCAGCTGTCAGGAAGAAATCCCAAGAGAAAAAGTCTAACTTCAAGAGAGCCTTTTCTCACAAGAAACATAGCTCGGAGGAGCCTAAGAGAGCGGGGCCTGGAGAGGTTTCCAGCCCAGAGTCCCGGCCCCTCAAGAGGCCCAGCTTTCTGCCCCTGTGTGTGGGGGGCCATCAGCCTTCCACCTCTAGCAGCCCTGGTGAGCAGACTCAGAGTCACCATAGCAACACTGCAGCTGCTTCCAGTTCTGGAACCTTCTCCAGGGCTGGAATTGGCCGTTTGAAGGGCTGCCATCCCAGTTCTGACTTTTGTTCTGCTCCAAGCAGTGTGGGGAGGGCAGTGGGAGGAGAAAGATCACCTCCACACGCAAGACCTCACTGCCCAGGCAATCCAGCTAAGCCCACAGCAGACACTGTTGAGGGATCCCTTAGCCATTCACATCTCTCCATCATCCAGCTTCTCTACCCTGGCAGGGGGTAGCATGTGCAGGAAGGAACTACAGCCTGGGAATCAGGGCACCTGAACTCTGAGCTACGCTTTCTAATCCCTGTGACTGCCTCAGGCTCCTCACCTGTAAAATAAGACACTTCCGTACTACGTGTCTATACTCGATCAGTGTTCATAGCCATATTGTTATCTCCATTTTATAGATGAGAGAACTGAGGCCTGAGGAGGTAAAACAATGTGTTTCAGAGTCACATGGCCCACCAGTGTTGGAAACTGAGCTAGAGAGAAAGGATCATCCTGGGTGGCGGGGAGAAGCGCCTAGCCCAGCCGCTTGGCCTGGCTGGGGGAATTTAGATTTTAAAAAGGAGGGGCAATGCTTCACACCAAATAGGAGCCCCAGTGGTAGAATTTCAGGTCACAGGGGCAGGTGTCCTCATGCAGGGGGTTTCTGGCCCTGCTGGGATAATTCACACCACGGAATCAGGCCTTTCTTCTCCAAGCCAAGATGCTGGAGGAGGGATGAGGTTATCAGGGGAGGGAGGAGAGGAGGGCAGAGCCCAGGAAAACCGGTTGTTAGGAAGTACAGCGGGATAAGGGAGGCAGGTCTGGGCCCGTGCACGGGAGCCTTGACCCTGACCCACCGCTCACCTCTGCTGCATCAAGACCTTTGCACGTTCTAGCCACAGAGTGAACTTTGGAACCTCTGCTAACTTCTGCATGTGAGTCAACACCTTCACATTGATGAAACACACCCACCCTTTCTTCTTGCTTCTCAGGCTTGGAGGAACATAACATACAAGAGGCCGCATCCACAGACAGTGGGGGTCCAAGTCCCTTCGAGCTTTCCGCCCAAGCAGGAGGTCAGGAACCAGAAGAGGACGTGCAGACCAACACAGCCTTGGAATTCAGTTAGTACCCTCTCCTCTTCTTGGAGGCCTGTTGGAAATTATCTGATCCGACCCTTCTACATGTAGAAGAGAAACTGACCCAGAGACAGACAGTGACGTGGCCTTGACTTCCTCTGAGCACAGCTGGCAGGGGGCAGTGTGGCTTCCAGGGCACTCAGCATAGTTAATAAGCTACCGAGAGCTAATTAATGTTAGCTGCCCTTTGTTGTTATTATTGGTGTGGCCATGGGGCCCAGCTTGAGGACAGGGCCTCAGCAGAAGTCCAGAGGGTAGGACAGAGGCAGGGGCTGTGGGGGAGAAGTGCAACAGATGGCCGCTGCCGGCTGCCGGGATGCTTACTGTTTCCTTGCCATCGGCAGGGCCGAGGATGGGGTCGTACAATCACTGTCAGTTCTGTGCGTCTGGAGATGGTTTAAAGATCCCCTTCCCCCCCCACCCCTCCTGCCTTGTTTGCTCTTCACAGAAAATGTGCCTTGAAGGGGAATTGAGGAGGGCCCCTGTTCTAAGTAGGAGAGGAAGGCGGTGCTGGGCGAGGGGACCAGGCCTCTCCAATGGCCTCGAGGCACCTTCTCCTGGAGGCAGGGCCTCCACATGGAACGTGGCACCCATAGGCGCTCACTGACCAGCGGAGAAATGAACATATTCCCAGGGCACCAGCTCTGCCCTCAGGCCACTTCTGAGGAATCTACCGGTGTCCTCAGGGCCCGGCCTGGGACACCGGACAAGGGCAAGCTCGTTAGCAGCCTGGAGACCTGTCAGATTCACCCAGGGAGCCACTTGGGCCTTAGGAAATGAGGACAGACCATAGATAAGCTTTTCTCTACCCTCGAGTGTAAGCCGCCATTTTGCTCTTTTTTAGAAGAATTCATCCAGAAGATCATTGCCCTACTCCCGGATGCAGAGGAGCAGTGGGGAGCGAAGGTGAGGCCGACGTTCCCAACCCTTGCTGGGGACACCCCCACCCCTGCCTGGCATAATAACTTCGCTGCCCCTCCCCCAATTCTCCATCTTTCCAGAGCCCACCTCCAAGCCTTCGGCCTTCCTGAAGCCAGCTTCCCCGACCCCCACGGCTGCAGGCCACACTCGCGCTGGCCAGGCTGCACCCACACCCTCTGTCTACACGGGGTCTCCGTGTGTTTCAGGGGGGGCTGGTCTCTTTCCCCAGCTTGCTTGCAATCTCCTCAAGGTCGGGGGCCCTGACTCAGTTTCTCTCATCTCCCCCACAGCAGCTTCAAGTCCAGGAACCAGAGGTGGCTGTAGAAAACCTGTCCCTACCCTACAGACGGAAATCCCATGAGAAAAAGAGCAGCTTCAGAAAAGCCTTTTCTCATAAGAAACATGGCTCCAAGGACCAGAAGAGAGCTGGGGCTGCAGGTGCCACCAGCCCAGAGTCCCGGCCGCACAGGAGGCCCAGCTTTCTGCCCCTGTGTGTGGGAGGCCATCAGCCCTCCACCTCCAGCAGCCTTGGTGAGCAGCCCCAGCATCACCATGGCAACAGAGGCTGCCTCTGGCCCCAGGCTTCCTTCAGAGCGGGCTAGGCCAGCTGTGTGACCTCTGCTTCAAGCTTGATTCCACTCTCTGGCTCTCTGCTCCAATGAGGTGGGGAGGTGTGGGAGGGCTGTCGAGAGAGGGGGTGCTGATTGCCAGCTGGACCCACCACCCACGATGCAAGCCTTCCCTTCCCCCACCCACAAGCACACAAATACTTAAAATCAAATGCAGCCAGAGAGCAGTGCATGGGTTGATCAGCTGGGTGCATCTGACTCACCCGAAAGCTAATAGAAAACCACAGAGACCTCGGTGTGATGAAGTAGGATATGGCCAGGGCCTTTTTTACTCCTCCGAAGCATGAGGTATACAGTGATTCCCTTGACATGTATGGAGGGCCCACTACATGCTACTGTCCCACATGTTATCTCACTTAAACCACTTACAACCAGTGAAGTCAGCCTTGGTATTTCCATTTGACAGAGGGAGAAAGTGAGGTTCACGCAGGGGAAGTGACTCGGCAAAGCCTCACAGAGCAAAGGGGATGTGGGCTCATCTGGTGGGATCTGTGGACAGGCCTGCTCTGTTTCCTCCTGCATTGTGAGGAGGGAGGCAGAGGGGGCTGGTGGCAGAAAATAAGAATATTTCTGGAGGGGGTAGAGAAGGCACTGTGAATGCCTTTGAGGCAGGCGCTAGAGGTCGGGGGGCTCCCTGAGGAGCCCAGGGAAGCAGGACCTCTCTGGGGCCAGTGCCTTTGGACAGCTTCTTGTCAGAACCTGGACCTGGATATGCTTGTGGATTTGAGACAGGTGCAAAACATGCTCACACCATCTCCTTTCTGCCCTCAGATCTGGACGGTGTCGAGTTCCAGGAGTCCTTGTCCACTGAAGGGGCACCTGTTGGGCCCTCAGATGCACCCTCCCAGACCAGAGGCCATAAGCCAGAGGAGGGACCACAGCCAGATGAAGTGTTCGAATCTAGTTAGTACCACCCTACTCTCTCCCGGGGCAGCTGCTGTGGGGCTTCTGTTTGCGTGGGTCTCAGAGGGTGACTTCGAGTAGGGTCTGGAAGGGCTACTGACAAATACCCCAGGAGACTCTAGCAGGCTGGGGAGGAGGCAGCCTTGGCCTTTCAACTGGGGCTCCTGGGGCCGAGTTGCAGGTGAGGTAGAGAACACCTGTCTTTCTGTGGGATGTAAATTCACCCACCCTGCTCCACTGGTTTGCTCGAATGTTTCATATAACATTCCCGGCTTGCTCTGGGTCTCATAACCAGTGGTGTTCTGGCAAACAGAATGAGGGTGGGTGTGGTGGGGGAGCCCCGATATGTAGCTTTTGCAGATTTCCGTGGTGTAAGTGTCTCCACCATGGCTGATTTCAAGCTGCCAACTGTTGATGATGAAAGGTCTGCAAATATTCAGAATATTTGCGATTGGATCTTGGTAGGATCAGACAAACGCATGTGGCCATTTACAGCCCCACCTGGTGGACGCGATCCTATTACATCCATGGCTGTGGCGTCTCCCCATCCCTGCTTTCTAATTAGCTGCTCCTGGTCCCAACTCCCATTCGTGACCATGCTACTCTATAGCCTGGATAGGAGATATTGGGTGATCTCAGTTTCCACATTTGTAAAAATGGAGCTGAGGTGAGGCTCGACTGGCCAAAGTCTTTTCAATTCCTATAAAGCAAACTCAAATAAAGCTCTCATGCTCCAGCCCTAGTTTTGGAGAAGATTTTTCTTTGCCCTTCAAAACTCATCTGTGTACTGTGTTTTAGAGACAAAATACTGTCTGTAGTGGGAGGGTGTGTTGTTGCAGAACTTGTCAATGGCCTCTGAATCGTTCTTTATTTTCTGTAGAGGAGGTGATCATTCAGAGGCTGGCGGACCTTCTCCAGGAAGTGGATGGCCAGTTAGGGGAGCAGGTAAGGACTACTCAGTACCCCCAAGGCTGGCCCCGGGGGCCTCATAACCCACAACTCAGGCCTGAATTCAATCCCCATCTCTACATCCAGGTGACCTTGGGCATGTCCCTTAAACTCTCTGAGTCTTGGTTTTCTCTTTTGCAAAATGGGGGGTATATACCTACTTGACAAAGTTTAGTGCATATATAGAAAATGCCAGTCACATAGCAGATGAGATAAATGTTAGCTTAATATAATGTCTATTCGGCTCACCCCGCCCTCCAGGACCTCCCCAATCCAAATCCCCCTTGAAGTTCAACTCATGTTCACACCTCCCTTGAAGCCCCTTTCCCTGGGCCTGCCAGTCCCATTGATCTTGTCCTCTACTAGCTTTCTTTTCACTCTGTGTTGGCACACATTTCAGCATCTTTATGATCAGCAGTTGTCTCAAGCTTTTAGATTTTGCCTCTCCTGCCAAAGAGCCAATAACAGAAAGTTCTCTTGTTGAAAATCTCACAGTCAACTTGGAGAAACAAACACAGATCACATATGAAGCAATAGATATGAACCCAGATCACAGATGAGTCATGAGCATAGGGACACTGTGAGTGCCTCACCTTACCATCACAGTGCTCACTGGCCCAGCTCCCCACTGCCAGCACCTGCATCCTTTTGCCTGAGGACTGGCCCCTAGAATCATTTTACCATCCACACAGTAGGCCAGAATGATCACCCCCCACCTTCTGAGGAGCAGCCCATGGCTTCTGGGAGCTGGTGTATACATACTTTAGCTCCCTTGCCCCTTGAGAAGATAACTCTGAGGAGTGTGTTCTATGTTGACTCCTGGAGTGGCCAGCGAGGACCAGGCTCAGTAGCTAACCTCTGTGGACCTCCTTCCCATCCTTGTCCTGGATCTTCATCCTCCGTTGGTGTTTTGCAGCATCACTGACCACATAAACCAACTGCACTTAAGCCCTTGTCTCTGGGGGAACCCAACCTAGGACATTTAGGTATTAAGAGGAAGCGACTTAGAGTAGGAACTTAAATCCATCCAACATCTACTCTGCATGAAACATTTTACATAAACCATCTCACTTAATCCCCTTCCCCGAACAACGCTGAGTGTGGGTGGGGGTATTATTACTGCCATTTTACCCACAACTGAACTGAGGCTCAGAGAAATCACACAGCTAGTAAATGCTACTTAAGCATCTGTTATACAAAGACCTGCACATTCTTCCTGTTCCATGTTGTTCTGCTGCTTGGAGTTGAATCTTGCGGAACAGATTCTGAGAGGCTGGTGGTGGTGGAAGCATTTAACAAGGGAGCTCATCCCAGGGACAGGAAGGTGTCCAGCCTGGGTGCACGCAGTTGGGGCCAGGGGCAGCTGGTGGGAGGGGGCTACTCGCCAGCAGCACTGATGGTCTGTCTTCATCTCTGCTTCCAGATCAAGCGACACCCCAGCTTTAAGAGGTTTTTATACAGGCTCTCAGACTCCTCCCTCAGGAAGCTGGCAGCCACCCTACACAGCCAGCAGGCCCACTCTACGGAGTCGGACAGGAAGCTAATTAAGGGACCCTACCACTTTGCCTTTGGCTTGCCTAACAAATTTGCTGGCAACAACAGCCACGCCGTCCTCAGCCTCATGGGCCTGCGCTACAGCCAACACAGCTACTCCCACTTCCCCTGTCGGGAGGCCCAGCAGGTGAGAACAAGCAACACCCAGCTCAAGATCCCAACAGGACTGGCATACTGTCCTCTCCCCTCCTCTGCTGAGTTCTTGACTTTTGGGGTCTAGCTCAAATGCCACCTTCTTACTAAGGCCTTGTGAGATGATTCTAACCCACGTGATCTATTTTTTCCCCCAAACCCTCACTGGCTTTACTTTATTTGATCATTAGAATCTTCTTTATTTGGCTCCAGCCCCTAATTGTATGTGCATTTCCATACTTTTTGATTTGGATGTGGAATATTGGACCCGGTGCTACCTTAGCTTGCCCTTCTTATTATTTCATGGGTTGTGCTGTTTGGCTTCCCAAATTCAAGACTGTCATAAAATTCGAATGACAAAGCAGAGTAAGATTCCATATCAAGT
Organism: Vulpes lagopus; assembly: GCF_018345385.1. NCBI lineage: Eukaryota > Metazoa > Chordata > Mammalia > Carnivora > Canidae > Vulpes > Vulpes lagopus. Next base: position 67,750,790 of record NC_054824.1, read on the forward strand.
GAAGTAAGTGGTTGAGGTAGATGAGGAGGATCCTGTTGGATCTGGAAGGCTTCTAGGGGGCAGTGATCCTTCACTGACCTTGTCTTGGTTGATTGATTAAAAGTAGCTTCTCCCTATCATCAGGTTCACTCTTCTGATTGGTTTCGTGTTTTTCCTAATAACCTCGCCCCTGCCCCTAAGGCTCTGAGGTGGTCCCTTTAGAAATAATACTCCTCACTGATTTTTTTAAAGTCTGAGTTTTCATGTTGTCTGGTGGATTCTGATAAACAGCGTTCCCCACTTTTTTCAAAATCACTTAAGATAACCTGCCTATAGGCCTTTTGACCTAGATCTTTAGTGCAGAATCTACTGAATGAAGGGGTGACATTATAGGAAGTGTTCCACAGGGTGCCTCGGTGGCTCAGTTGGTTAAGCGTCTGCCTTTGGCTCAGGCCAAAATCCTGGGGTCCTGGGATTGAGCCCCCTGTCAGGCTCCCCGCTCAACAGGGAGTCTGCTTATCTCTCTCCTCCTGCTCATGCTCTCTCTCTCATAAATAAATAAATAAATAAATAAATAAATAAAATCTTAAAAAAAAAAAAAAAAAAAGAGGGCAGCCCCTGTAGCGCAGCGGTTTAGCGCCCCCTGCAGCCCAGGGCCTGATCCTGGAGACCCGGGATCCAGTCTGATGCTGGGCTCCCTGCATGGAGCCTGCTTCTCCCTCTGCCTGTGTCTCTGCCTCTGTGTGTGTGTGTGTGTGTGTGTGTGTGTGTGTGTGTATGTGTCATGAATAAATAAATAAATAAATCTTAAAAAGAAATAAAGGGAGGAAGGATTCTGTCTGTTGGCATTGGCCAAACAGGACTTCTACATCCAAACGGTCCTTAGATCTTTAGTACAATGATGTCACCATTATGGAAACACCCAGTCTTTCCTGGAATTACCTTTCAAAGTCATATGATAAGTTTCTCAAGAAAGCTCTGATCTCATAATACTCGTTTCTTGTCATTCAAATGGTCTGCTCTATGTTGACTTGTTTTCCTGGTGAGAACTCCTTATGACCTTCGATGTCTCTTTCCTCAGCCTCATTATCTTTGCCCAGATATGGGGTTATTATGGATAATTTGCCATCTAGGATGGGTTAGATAAAAACTTATGGAGTCATCTGAGTTCTTTGTGAAAGATATTATAGAAAAACAGCTCTGACTTCCTCAGTAGCCCTAGCTCCAGCTTTTGGTTTTACTAACCATTCATTCACTCACTCTTTCATTCATTCAACCAATAAGTATTTAAATAGTTTTTTTTAAAATTAATTTATTTATTTATGATAGTCATACAGAGAGAGAGAGAGGCAGAGACACAGGCAGAGGGAGAAGCAGGCTCCATGCACCGAGAGCCCGACGTGGGATTCGATCCTGGGTCTCCAGGATCGCGCCCTGGGCCAAAGGCAGGCGCCAAACCGCTGCGCCACCCAGGGATCCCTCAACCAATAAGTATTGAGAGCCTCCACTGGGCCCAGCTGTGTGAGATGCTGGAGGGCCTCTGTATGGTTCTGTTATACGGAAAGACAGAATGTTTCCTGATGACACAATTAAGTTTCAGTAAAATGCCAAATTAGTGGTAACTGAGGCCAGTGAAACCATTGATTTGGGAGGCCTTCCAGGAGGTGGCAGGCATAGGTTTTGGCCTTTGAGGGTGGGGAGGCTGTTGATGGGGAGAAAGGGCCAGGAGGGCACTATAAGGCAAGAGCTGCTGTCTGAGTAAAGACAGCTAGTGTGGTGTGTTAATATGTTAATTAGAAGTCTATTGTCTGTTGCTATTAGAGTGGGACCCATGAGTAACTGAGCTATGGCTAAAACCTATGTTCTTTTTTTCTCCTCTCAGAATATCACAAGTCCTGAAACCCAAAGTCCAGATTAAAAGCTATGCTTTTAACTCAAGTTTCCTTGAACTACCTGAGCAATTGTAAGCTTTAGCCGGGACCCTCTGAAGATGCTTCATAATATCCCAATCCAGTGCTTCACAGGCATGAATGAAGACAAGTATGGATGGCCATCTGTGTCCATGTGCCCTTGTGGGCTTACTGAGACTGAGATACACAAAGCCCTCTTCCACTTAGCAGGAGGCAGAGGCCATGTCGGGGAAAGAAAAGCATTGTACTGGGAGTTAGGAGACCAGAGCTCCACCTCCTGACCTGCCCCAAACTTGCTGCAAGACCCTGGACTTGTCACCTTCTCCACACCTTGGATTCTGGGCAAAAACTATGTGACCCATCAGACCTCTTTGGACTCTATCATGCTGAAGTCTCCCTAAATGGGAGGGAAGTCAGGCTTTCACTCAGTGGCTAAATACACCCCACTGAGTTGGAGGCAGTCCTTAAGTCTTCACTGAATGAATGAATGATCAGACAAATGAGTATGAGAGCTCCTGAGATCCAGATGCTTCTACCAGGCATTCCTTGGAAGGCCGTGGTCCTCAACTGGGATTGTGCAACCGGTAGTTCTATCTCCAAATTGGGGGCTGGGGTCAAGGCCTTCACATTCTGGGGCCAACCCTAGTATGGACTTAGGTACCCTTATTTTTTACTATCATGTATTTTCCTGACCCTTAGGGGCTAAAACGATACCTACTATCATGTGAAAAGCTGGCTGGCATTTTCTAGATGTCAATTTCAAGTGAGCCTTAGTTTTCTATATAAATTTTTGTTTAATCTCCCACCAGAATACCCACATGCATTTAGTCAGATGTGCATCCATGTGCAACAAGCAATTTATTCAGTTGACCAATAGTGATTATCAATATCCACATGGATGTGCAGACACCTCTCAGGAAGTCTACAGGCCTCAGATAGGGAAGACTTGTGAATTGGGGATCCTCGGTCTCTCAGAATCCTGCCAGTGTTGTGATACTATAATTCTATGTCCAGAGAAGTGAAGCTGATGTCTTGCACTTCTCCCATCTCATGAGGGTTTGTCAAGAGTCAGTGAGAAAATGAATATGGAGAGTTCTGAAAATTACATGGTGCTATGTTCATGTATGTTGCTATTCTTATTACAGATACAAGTGGGTAGTTTTCAGGAAATAGGGAAGGGCTTTAAGATGGATTGCCAGGGATGGTTGCATGGGTGTGCACTGCTCAAGAGTACCATACCCCAGGAAATGCTATTCACTTCCTAGACATTGTAGATTTATAGATTTATGATAATAGTTTTCTACCTGATGGCAGAAAAGTGTCTTGAGAAAGGGACTCCCTTTTGTTTTTGCACAAAGGTGAGGTGTAGGCTGTTAGAGGCTCTGCTTTCTACAAAGCTGAATAGTTTGAATAGCTTGGCTCAGATGGGCAATTTGCACACATCCCTGCATGCCCAACAGGGCTATAAACATAGCCATTGGACATTGCCCGGAACACATGACCATGGGGGAGACAGTGTTAAAATCTAGACTCATTCTTATTACCCTTATAGTGGACACTGCATTGTCGTGTTGAACCCATGGTGATCACTGTAGGGTAGGACTGGAGAGGGAGTAAAACAAAGGGCGGTGAGGCCTTGGGCACTTAGGACTGGCCTCAAGCCGGAGGCAAAGTTTTAGGAAGTTCAACAAAGCATATTCTGAAGTCATCTTGTTTTATTGCCGATCCTAAGAAGTTGGGGAGAGATGAGCTATTTATGGATTTATTTTACTGTCAAGAACACAACCCCTAACTGTAAAGGGGCAGAATCAGTTCTGAAATGAGGGTCAGGAACCTTCTGTACATAATTTCTTATTTGGGATGATGTCCTTTCAGTTGTAGGAGTATTTGGTATGAGTTCCTGATGCTGGCATCTGAGTCTCATTTTTGTACTGTGTTATTTAAGCAAATAAAGACATTGCCTTGCACAAAGGTCTAATCTGGATTATTCACAATGGTGGCAGGGTGTGAGGGCACCTGCCACATCTAGGCCAGTCTGGTGCCTGCAAGGCTGTGAGGGTCAGCCTCCCTGTCCCCAGCTGGGGGTCCCTCTCCAGCAGCTACCCAGGGGTCCCATCCTTGGGCTCCAACTTGGTAAGACAGTGGTGGAGTGCCCTGAGCATCAGGAGACCTGGGTTTTAGTATAACTCCCCACAGGCTGAGGACCTCAGGGACATGAGACTTGCCTCTGGACCTGACATTCTACAACTCTGTGCCTGCCAAGATGACAGTCCAAGAATATCTGGGCCAGTCTTGATTCTACATCATCTGTTTTAGTAAGTCCCTAATTTTGGTGCCCAAACTGTCACTCAGAACCAGGGTAAAAATGGACAGGATACAGTGTCTGGGTTTTGGTCCAGAGAATATGGTCTCTGCTGAAAGGCATCGAAGACCTCCTCTCCCCTTTCTCAAGGAATGCATGAATTCTTCCAGTGGCTCCCTGGGGAAGGCGGCCCTCTGGTGTACAGATTCTTTCCCAACCACCTTTCCACTCCCCAACCTTGAAGGCTCCCTGTAATGATCTGAGGAGGGCAGAAGAGGGCAGCACATCACTTCATAGACGAGGAAGCAGGGGCTCAGAATGGGCAGACGCCTTGTTCAAGGTCACGCGGCCCCCTACAGACAGAACCAGGACAGGATCCAGGTCCCAGAACCCCTGTTTTAGTGCCTCCGGGTACTGTCTCATTCAGTAGTTCATTTACTCAACCAATATTTATTGAGCATTTACTACGTGCCAGATCTGACCTAGCTCTGTGGAATACACAAATGCAAAAGGCACAACCTCTGCCCTCAGGTTGTTCACAGGCCTTACTCATTATGGGACTTTAGTGCCAGTAAGAATATAGGGTGGCAGGGACACTACTGTGTGAGGGCGGGGTTCCCTTAACTCACCCCGCTGAGGCTTTCAAGAGCGCTGAGATGCATAGGAGACCCTGCTGCTCTGAAAGGCTTTGAAAAGGTGGGTAAGTAGCATCAGGACATAATTAACCTCATTTCTGACCCTGAGAAGTCAGGAGGCTAAGTGAGTGAGTCAGAGATAATGGGGTCAGCCAAGACCTGGTTGAGTTCCGGGGTGTTAGCTGAGTTATCAGGGAGGGTTGGGCTGGAGAGGTCATTCAGATATGCTTGTTTGGAAGACCAGAGCGGTCTGCCCTTGACCTCCGCAGCCTGAGACATCCAATTTCAGAGTACAGTGACTGGCACATCAAAAAACAATCTACTAGTATTGGCTTTAAAAAAAAAAAAAAAAGCATTATAAGGAGAAAGGAGCTAATTAGAGTTGCTAAATTTAGCAAATAAAAATATGGGTGGCCTAGTTAACTGTGAATTTCAGATAGACAACAAATAATAGCCATGCTGGGGCCATACTCTTACTGAGTAATGATTCCTCTGAAATTCAAATCGAACAAGTTGCCCTGTATTTTATCTGGCAAGCCTGGGGCTAATGCAAGAACAATTCTCCTAATTACCTTGTAAAGGGGAAAAGGGAAATAAGCAAAATTAAGGAAAGTATCCAGGGGGCTTTATCGATAACCTCTGATAGTAACATAACGCTAACATAAGGGCATTTGGGCTCTAAATACAGGCTTTCGGGGGATCCCTGGGTGGCGCAGCAGTTTGGTGCCTGCCTTTGGCCCAGGGCGCTGATCCTGGAGACCCTGGGATCGGATCCCACATCAGGCTCCCGGTGCATGGAGCCTGCTTCTCCCTCCGCCTGTGTCTCTGCCTCTCTCTCTCTCTCTCTCTGTGACTATCATAAATAAATAAAAATTTTTTAAAAAAATAACAAAAAAAATTAAATAAATACAGGCTTTCGGTTGGAACAATTTATTGTTATGTTCAAGTCCCCCTTGCACACCAGGGAATAGAGTTGCGTGGGAATGAAACCCTCCCTCCCCCCGTTCACGTGTCTCCCGGCCCCCCTGCACGCAGCCACCTGAAAACCACAAGAGCAGGAGACACAGCCAGGTGGGCCACTGCAGGGGCCTCTCTCCTCCCCGCTACACGGTCCCCAGGTGCTCCCCTTGACCCGTCTGAGCCACAGCATCAGGGTATCAGTATCAGGTAGGCAGAAGGTGCAAGAACACCTGAGATTTGACCCTTTTGAGCCTCTCAAAGGTACAGTTAGTGATGTAGGAAATGTTGGAGTGCAAAGCTGATAGCCGCAAAAGAATTCTTAAGGCATTTTTGGTGCAAAAGGGTGGTTTAATTAAAAGCAGGGGGACAGGATCTGTGGGCAGAAAGAACAGCCCTGGGGCTGTGAGCTGTGACTGTCTATATACTTTCAAGTGGGGAGGGGGTTAGGGACGGTGCAAGCCTCCAAGCGTTTTGGAAACGAGGTTTTGGATCCTGAGGGAGCAAGAGGGCACTGGCTATTGTTAGGAAAAGGTCATTTATTATCGTTTAGTAAAAACTCCATCAAGAGCCCCTTCAGATGTAGATCAGTGGACCATGTGCCTGGAGGATGGTTGCTAACATGTATCATGAGGGGGGGGTTAGAGATAGAGGAAGTTTCCAAAGGGAGTTTTATATGTAAAAGTAGGTTTATAGGAAATCCTGGGGGGTTGGAATAACATTGCCCTTAGGAGAGTGTCAACGTGGAGGCAGCTGAGCTCCCAGAGGAAAGTCACTCTGCCTGTTTCAAGGCCTTGTCAATGGGCTGTAGGCAGCAAAGGACATTTAATTTTTTCTTTTGCCTTTGTTTCCCATATCAGTTAGGTTCTTCCTGGAAGAACTTTCTTAAGGCTGCCTGTGTGGACTCCTGCTCCAGGACATGGCCCCATTAGACTAGGCTCCACCAGGCCGCCTTGCCACAGCCCTCCACCCTCCATGGCTAACATTTGCATGCTTCCTCCAGGGGTTCCAACCAAGTTCAAAGCTGTTTTCCACTCAGTCATCTGGGTTTTGCATTCCAGAATTTGCTAAGCAAATACATCTGAGGCCTGTGGGCAGCCTGGGTTTCCTTATGGGGCCTGGCTGGGGGCTGGAAGCTACCCATGCTCCAGCAAGAAGTGGGGCTAATTTTTGGGGGGACAGGCTGGAAAAACTGAGGCTGAGAGTATCTTTGTCATGGGATGTCTTCACTGAGGTGTGAACAGCAGAGTCTGCCCTCGTGCCGCCCTCCTGGGGATGGGAAGGGGAGGGGCATTTGGCCTCCCATTTCCTCCACAGCCACACCAGGGCTCAGGGAAGCCCAGGGCGGTCTGCTCAACATGGCCACGCTGCACAAGCCCTCTTAAAGACCTCAGGCCGGATTCGCTCCACAAGTGATTCCACTGAGCAGCTGAGTCCAGTGGTTCCAAATCAAGCCTTTGGTACACTTGAGAATTAAAAACAAGACAAAACCAAAGAGCTCAGTCTCTTGACACCACAGGAAAGAGGAAAGTGCATCCATGCTCAGTCTTGCTCAACCCCCAAGAGCTTGGCCCTGTAGACTAGATCCCGGGTGGGCCAGAAGTGATGTGGTCCATCTCGAAGAAGCAAACTCAGGCTGGGCTGGGAGGAAGGCCCAGAGCCCAGCCAGATGGGAGCAGGATGTGCTGTGGGCTCTTCAGAGCCTATCCATGTTGGTGTCCATCTCTCTGTCCAGAGCAGAGTAGTGGAAGGGCTGGAGGACCGCAGAGAAGCTGAGAGATTGTTCAGACAAGGAGGTGCTTGACCAGGAGAAGCAGGACCCTCTGCACTAACAGGCTTGGTCGTGGGTGACATCTGATCCCCAAAAGGCCTAGGTGAAGAGAATGTGTTTGAGAGCCTTGGGGAGAAGGTTCTACCTTGCGGTCAACAGGTTCTCTTTCATTCCAGTTCAAGTTCTCTCTTGGTTCACAGCTTCCTAGAAAAAGGACAGAGATACATCATTTCTAAGTCCCTCATCTAGGACTTTCCTCCCCTTATTTTCACTGAGAACATCCCTCATAGCTTCCTATGCCTCGGGCAGCCCCAAGCAAGTAGCCAGGCCCCATTATAGCCAACTTGATGTGTGTAAATTGGAAATCTCAATTTATACCAAAAAGTCAGTTAGCAAATCCCACTTTGTTATACAAGAGGGTTTTTTTGTGGGGTGTGTGTGTGTGTTTGTTGTGTTTTTGTTTTTGTTTTTGTTTGCAAATGGAGAATTCCATTTGCAGAGCAGGAGTAGATAAAAGAGTGTTTGAAACATTATTAGATTTACAAAAGTCTGGTTAATACTTGGCTTTTCGAGAAGGGAAAAGAAGTGGAGTGGCCTCCAGAGTGCTGAGTGCAGTTGTACAGACTGTATACTGTACAAGGAGAAACTGCCAATGCAACGGGGCCACATATCATGGACCTATTTATGCCACATGTTATTTGTACAGTTTTGTATGTTATGTGTACCGTTTTGTAGCTTTATATGTCATTCATACAGATTTCTAGCAGGTGGCAGTCAACTGTTTTAACAAAATCAGTGTATTATCAAGATCATCCAACAGCTCGCAATCAAGTTCTCTCAGAAAGGGTACTGTTTTCTTAGTACATGAGTAACTATATGCGCTAGGGTTGGCCTTGACTGTGACCAGGAAGAGGCAGGTGGGGTCAGAAAGGAAACTGGGTCAACAGTGCTCAGAGGTCACCGCAGCATTTGGGGACAGAGCAGGTCGTGTGTGGCCTCCAGGGTGATGCTGGACAGTTCCATACCTCAGGACAGCTGTGTTCCTGGATCTGGCTGGGATGAGGCCTGTAGGTGACCCAAACTGTCTCGGAAGTGGAGAGCAGAGTGAAGTCGAGGGGACAGGAAGCAGACCTGGATGTGAAAAGCCAAGAAAGCAGGTGTGAGGACAAATGAGACAAGGGGGCAATGGGAAGCCCTGAGTTTCAAGGCCTCTTCCACTTGCTGTGTGGCCCTGGCCAGTCATTGGCCCTCTAAAGGATATTGTAGGAAGCCTCCTGCAGAGTCCACCTCAGAGAAATGTTGGCGTGTGCACTGTACACGGTACATTCTTGGATGGTTTTCAAATCTGACCATGTCATTCTGTTTAAACCCTGTAATGTCTCCCCAGCACCACAGGTGAGGTCCAACTTTGTTAGCATGGCACCCATATCCCTGCCATGTCTGTGCACCTCCAAGTGCACCCTCCCTGCCAAACAGACAATCTAGGACTAGACCCTGTGACTTCCGATGCACTCTGGTGCTCCTACCCTGGAAGGCTATATCACTTAGTGCTTGACACCAAGATGCTGGTGACAGACAACTTGGATTCGGATCCTGGCTCTGTCATTACCTACTGTGTGACTTTGGGCATGTTGCTTACCCTCTCTGTACCACAATGCCTGGAACATAAGAACTACTCTAAGTTTTAGCTATTATCATCACATTCTAATTTGAATAGGGGGAAATTCCATAGTAACTAAAAGGAGGGGCTTTCTAGCTGTAGAAATGGTAGAAATGCGAGGAGTCTGACAGACAGTAGCAGTCCAGAGGATCTGAGTGGCAGTTAGCAAGTGGGACCTCCTCCTTTTCCATTTGTAGCCGTAGGCAGTCCCTGTATTTCTCAATCTGTCTTGCCACTTTGAGGCCAGTTACACAACCCGCATCAGACGACTGCTGAAATCTGACTGGAGGAGAGACAAACTAGCAGAGGAAAGCCAGGCTGAGACATGTATCTAGCCATGATCCAGAAGCAGAGCATATCTGGCACATCTGCTGGTCCTGGAATGCAAGGGACAGGGATCAAACTCGACTCCAACCTGTAGCCTAAGCAGATCTATCCCAGACAAGTCACAGAACTCTGAAAGAGCAAAATAAACATTTGCTTTGTAATCCATTGAGATGGAGAGGGGTGTTTGTTAGGTAGCATTATCAAACAGCAACTACTCACTAAAATAACCAGCATCAGAGTATGAACTTGAACATCTGACTTAAAAAACACAGAAGGAGGGGCACCTGGGAGGCTTGGTTGATTAAGTGTCAGACTCTTAAATATGGATATATTTCTTTAAAATTTTATTTATTTATGATAGTCACAGAGAGAGAGAGAGAGAGAGAGAGAGAGGCAGAGACACAGGCAGAGGGAGAAGCAGGCTCCATGCACCAGGAGCCTGACGTGGGATTCGATCCCGGGTCTCCAGGATCACGCCCTGGGCCAAAGGCAGGCGCCAAACTGCTGCGCCACCCAGGGATCCCCTAAAGTATCAGACTCTTGATTTTGGCTCAGGTCATATCTCAGGGTCGTATGATGGAGCCCTGCATTGAGCTCTGGGTCAGGCTCCATGCTGAGCATGGAGCCTAGTTGAGATTCTCTCCTTCTCTCTCTACTCCCCCTTCCCACTGGTTCTCTCTGCTCTCAAATAAATAAATAAATAAAATCTTTAAGAAACAGAGAGAGAGAGAAAGAGAGATATTAATGTATGGAACATCTACTCTGTAGCTTTTATTCTAGCTTCTCTCCTCTTTATTGGGAGGAATATCAGCTGGGGGCCAGGAGTTGCACAGGACTAGCCCATGGATGTGACCCTGTCTCTTGTGATTATACTCTGGGAGGAAATGAGCAGATTTCTCTCTTTCTGGATCACTCCTCTTCTATGCCTAACCTTTTTCAACTTGTCTTTTCTACCCCCCTACCCCTACCCTGGTCTTTGAAGTTCAGAGCAGTGAATTTGCATGGAATTGCTTGAGACCATCAATTGGTAAATTGCTTCCAGGCAGTTTCGTAATCTGTTCTATAAAGGAATGCCGCAGACAGAATGTGTGACCTACTGACAACAGTGTTTCCCACAGCTGTGAATGTTGTTTTGTTTGTTTTTATCATAGCCTTCTTCTTTATAAAGCACCTTGATTCTTAGAAATTTAATGACCAGGGTAGCTATGACTGAATTACATAGTTCCCCCTGCTCCGATGTATAGGAGGAAGCCTGGCTATGGAATGAAGGGACTTAGCTCTAAGCCTGGCTTCCAGATGGCATTCCCAGCTCCAAGGAAGCTTCCCCACCCCCACAGCAGACCTGCCCATGGTCTCTTGGCCAAAATTGACCTTGAGCTCCTAGCAACAGAGATACAGACGCTCAAAAGTCAAAGAAGACTTGGGGCTGGATACCAAGGAACAGAGTGAAACTAATTCCAGGATTCACTAATTTCATGACCCTCAAGGAGACTGCCAACTGCCCACTGGGTCCTGCACCTTCCCTGCCTGTCCTTTAATCCAGAAAGTAACACACACATCTGCCCCACTTCCTGCAGTGGATTCCTGAGAATCTCCTTCCCACCACCCACCAAGTACCTACTTGCCCAGACCTCAAAGTGAACTTGAGATGCTAGGGCAAGCTTCTGACCCTCACCTCCCTGATACAGCTCTCTGCTCACCTGGGATCCCCACCTGGGACAGGAACATTACAGAATGTTGTCGCTTAGAATAATCTGGGGATTTTTCTGACCAATGGAAGCTTGAAGCAAAGTAGATAGCAGTGTGGGTCTGTTCCATTCAGAGAATATTTTGACAATCCAATAAAATAGTTGTAGATGATCCCTGGCTTGGTTTGTTTGAAGCTGGCATTTTTCACTTGTAAGTGTGTATGTATATATGCATGTCCCTTTAAAAAACAATGTTATATTTCAGTAAAAAATTAAAACTTGGTTATTGTCTTTGGTCTTAAGTTCAATTTTGGGGTAACCTTTTAAAAGTTAAGGATCGAGGGGTGCCTGGGTAGTTCAGTTGGTTAAATGTCTGCCTTTGGCTTCAGGGCACGATCCCGGGGTGCTGGAATCAGAGTCCTGTGTCAGGCTCTGCTCAGCAGGGAATCTTTGTTTCTCCCTCTCCCTCTGTAATCTCTCTCTGTCTTTCTCAAATAAATAAATAAAATGTTTTTTTAAAAGTCAGAGATTGAATTCAATTAATCTTTACTATCTCTAGAGCCCAGAAGAGTGGTTGGCACTCATTAGGTGCTCAAAGTTAATTGATGGATCAATGACAATATAATATAATAAAAAAGCTGTAAGAAGCAGGCTTACATTGGTTAGGGCTTTTAGTTGTAGCTTGGCAACAGTTAGGATCTCTATATGCTGAGGGTCACACAGTCACACATCTGTTTAGTTTGGTTTGTAAATAGAGTTCTATTCAGAAACTGAGAAGCAGGTAGTTAACCTCTGCATATAACTCTAATACCTACTAAGTTATTGAGTGCTGATTACACATCTTGCATTCTGCAAGAAATTTACATGTTGGCCTCATTAAACCCTCACAATATTATCCCTATTTTACAGATCAGGAAATAGAGGCTTAGAAAGACCATATGTCCTAAGCATGATCACTGAGCAAGATTATGGCAGAGCAGGGAGTTTATATTGGGTGGGTCTGACTCCAAAGTCCAGCTCCTAACACCTGCTCCTACTGATTCTTCCTCTGCCCCTTGTGATCTTCCTGCAGACTCTTCCCGGAGCTTTTCCTCCCCACAGATTTTGAAAAACATTAGTCATGCTCACTGCACTTTGCCGCCTGTTTTTTTGGATCGTGGATGTCTTGGGAAGCCTTTTCTGGTGCTACTTGTCTTTTGTTTGTTCTTCTTGAACACCTTGCTCATCCAACTGGAGTCTTCAGTAGGGTTTCCCCTAGGCAATAGATGAAGTAAATAGTTTGTTAATGACCTGTCCTGTGTCCTTCACTATCAGGGCCCTGTTCCAGCTCAGAAGGTAGACAGACAAGCCAATGTTATGGCTTTTAACCCTGGCTGAACACCAGAGTTCCACAGCAAATATTCGTTTTATAACCAATGACTATTTATCTAAGTAACATCATACCAACTAGTCAACTGAAACTCAATTAAACTTTTATAAGTTCAATGTCAATGCAATAAAGTTTAAACCATGTGAACAAAACGCATAGTATATGCCCGAGCACAAAATTCTTAAATTTATGCAAACTCTTACAAAAAGTCTTTTTTTTTTTTTTTTTTTTTGAGAGAGAGTTTATTTATTTATTAGAGAGAGAGAGCAAGCAAGCACAGCAGGTTCCTGGCTGAGCAGGGAGCCTGATGCGGGGCTCAATCCCAGGGCCCTGGGATCATGACCTGAGCTGAAGGCAGATGCTTAACCAACTGAGCCACCCAGCTGTTCCTCAAAAAGTTTTATAATTAAAGTGATACTTAATGTGAGAAGCAGGTATGTTTTAATATATTTGATGATATGGAGTTGGAACATCAAAAGGACCTGCTCTCCCAATAGCTGCAGCCATGGCCATGGAATAGTCATTGCCAGAACTGCCCAAGGCGGGAGGGATGAGATTGGGAAAGGGGAGAGATACTCTTTAGCCCATCTTCTAATCTCCTGCTGGTGCCTTCCACTGGCTAACCCAACTAGGAAGAAGCCAGCAAGGGAGCCTGGGTAATGTGGTCCCCAAGGAACTTAAAAATACCAATCCTGGGGCACTGGGTGGCATAGTTGGTTGGCCCTCTGACTCTTGGTTTCGGCTCAGGTTGTGATCTCAGGGTCATGAGATAGAGCCCTACATGGGGCTCCGTACTCATTGCGGAGTCTGCATAGGTCTCCCTCTCCCTCTCTCTCTGCCCCTACACACCCCTCTCCTTTCCCCATCCTTGTGCTTGCAAATGCACGTATGTGTGCTCTCTCTCGTATAAATAAAAATAAATCTTAAAAAATATACTAATCCTCAGGCCTCTCAGAATGACTGTGAAGGTAAGTAATGGAGAACATGTTACACAATCCAGACAATTGATGTGTGTTATAAAAAAGATTTTCTGGGGACAATTTACAACATAGCAATATCAGCCCTCTTACTGTGTTGATATAAAATCATTTGGATTAAAGGAGGCCTTTGATAGAGTCTCACAATTCATACCATGCAGGAAATAGCCTACCTCAGGCTAGTATGTAGCATGCCTGCTAGCTCCCTTGAACTGAGACACTACCAGAGAATAAGACATGAGGGGGTGCACGTTCTCCTACTACACTCAGAGAAGGCACATTCCCCAGGGGGCACAGCAAGGAGATGAAGAGAACGACATTGTGAGCATGAATAACTCATTTCCCATTCGTTGCCCCCACTGAAGAAGAGAGAAGTGTAAAGGCGTGGAATGTAATCACACAAACTGGAAAAGGATCCCAGTGTTTCTAGCGCAACTAAAGAAAAGGAAATTTTCACTTAGCTACCCTCCCCGCCACTTCCCCCACCCTCAGCCAAAGGAAAGAATGAGTCCCGATTAAGGAGAAATTTACATTGCATGAGGCTTGCTGGTGGCTTCCTTCACATTAACCAAAGGTGTGGTACCTTCTGGATTTGAAGAGGCAAGGGGAGCTGCAGTAAAAAATAAGAGACACGAGTGAGGTAAGGTCAGGGAGGAGGACTTAGTCATTTTCGAAATAAAAATAGGAAGTAAGTGAGAGTGTCCAGAAACAATAAACAGCTCTCTTAATCTCAAAGTCTCATGTTTAGGACCAGAACCACGTTGTTGGATTTGACTGAGACCCAGGGCAGTGGCATCTGTGGCAGGACAGATGCTGATCTTTGATGTAATGTTATCAATAATCGATGTAATTTATCAATTAATGCAATGTTATCAACAATTCCCTCACAAAAAACAGCCCTTTAGTGTGAGTTTTCAGGCTGCTGTATCTGAATATAATGCTTTTTTCCTTTTTAACAGAATAGAAAACATTACTAGTTTCATGACCATTGTTCTTTTTTTTTTTTTCAAGTAGGCTCCACATCCAGCATAGAGCTCAATGTGGAGCTTGAACTCATGACCCTGAGATCAAGACCTGAGCTGAGATCCAGAGTAGAATGCTTAACCAATGGAGCCACCCAGGTGCTGCACCCATGACTGTTGTTCTTAAGTAAGTGCTTTTCATATTTTATGTAAATATGGGGGTATATAATATATAAAGGTTGGTATGTAATTTTGTAATATGTGTAGATAAAAATAATATAAAACATATTTTAGTTCTACTTGAAGTTCTTTCATTTGGGGGTCACATTGGATATCTCTGGCACTCCCAAATCCATTTGAAGCTCCCTTGCTTATGGGTTTTCCTGAAACTTTTTTGCAACCCCTTCCACCCCCAACAACAACATGGCCATCACTAAATGACAGATGACACTAGCCTCTGAAGAGGCTCCCTTCTGCTCAGCTCCCACAGATGACCTAGGCTGTCCTTACTAAGGCTCAGTTGAAGACTGTAACAAGGTTCCTCCATCTCAGAGCTACTGAATGTAGGATCCAGATGGCTCTTTGTTGTGAGGCTGTGCATTGTACAGTGTTCAGCAGCGTTGATCTACAATCAACTAGATGTTACCCACTAGGTGAAAACCAAAAATGTCTTTGATGCCAAATGTCTTCTGGGAGACAAAATCACTCCTAGTTGAGAACCACTGGACAATCTGTTCCCTCTATCCCCAATCTGAGCAGGGAATGCCAGCTCAGGGCCCAGGATTGCTCAGGCTACCTGAAGAGGACTATCTTTAGGCACAGGTGTGAATAACATAAGAGAAATGCATTTCACTTAATAGCAAATAAGAAAGCATGTGAAACACTTGGGCCAATTTCCTTACTTTTAATGTCCTGATATTTTTGTCCCACCGTGATTAAAAGAGTCAAATCTATTCTAGAGAAAATGTGCCCCTGCCTGGGGCAGATCTGCCAAGAAGGAAACCATCGTGCTAATTGGTGCTGATGTTTACCCTAATAACTATGGGAATTTGGTGGATGGATCATGAAGACCCTATGACCTGGCTTCAGTCCATCATTTGGGCTCCTCTCCTGTTGCCCCCACCCAGACCATCCACAGTAGCTAAACAGGTATCCTCTTCATCCTGAACGTACCTTGCACGTTCCCTCTCTGTACCTGAGCCTCTAGGATAAACAAAGCCTAAACTTCTCATTCTACTTTGCCTCATCCTGTCTTACAAACCATGATGGTCAAAATCTTGCTCATTTCAACTCACCTGGCAGCTGCAAGAAGCTTTCCTTAATTCCCCAGAGAGAAGTAATCTTAATCTCTATGAATACTTCCAATACTCTTTTTAGTAATGTTGTACTTAATAACTCTTGCTTGTATTTTTGAGGTTGGTATCTCTGTCATCCCCTTTGCTGGAAGGGAGATTTCCTGAGAGTGAGGAGCTAAGAATTGTGTGGCTATGAAGCCTCTAGAATAATGCTTCTCAAACTATCTGTGGAAGATACCAGTTATGAAGAACCAGCTTTTTAAAAATCTTTTTTTTTTTTTTTTTTGTAATCCATAATGGACTAGTACATTTGTGAAATACAATACAATGAACTGGTAAGAAAATGACCAAGCTCTTGGATGTCATGGCTATAAACATTTCTAAATGCTTACTTTTAACTTCTGTGCTCATTTCATTGTAAATTAGTAACAAATAGTTTAGGGACCAGCATTGGTCCACAGAGCACTCTTTGAGTAGCACTGCCCTGGCACGGTGGTTATCACAAAATAAAAACCTTCCATTACAGTGGTTCCCAAACATGGTTCTCAAAAGAATCCCCTGGAGGGCTTATAAAAAAGACAGATAGCTGGGTCCCACCCCCTGAGTTAGTAGGTCTACAGTAGGGCTTGAGAATTTTCGTTTCTAACAAATTCCCAGGTGATGAGTTCGCTGTTGGTCAGAGACCAACCTTTGAAAATCACTGGACTAAAGACATGAACAAATGTCAAGAACACTGTTCCCTTGTGGTGGCCTATCCTCAAAATAGGTAGAGCCGCTAAAGCAGACTGCTAACTTTACCAGTGCACCCCTCCGAAGCAATGGTTATCAGCTACCATGTTGTTGCACACTTCTTGAGAGGCTCCAGACGTAAGGAAGCTGTGAGAAGCCAGAAGGGTCTGTACCTTGGGACTGTTCTGGGCCTAGTTCCTCCACAGGTGGCTGTGCAGGTGATGCTGAAGAAGAACGTTGGGGCAGTGTTTGAGATGCCCCTACAGATGAAGGCCCCAAGGATGGCCTGGGTGACAGAGATGACTGGGAAGGTGGGGATCTTGGTGGCGATCCAGTAGTTTGTACCTGCTGCTGTGGTGATACACGTGACAGCACAAGTGTTGAGCTGAGTGGTAAGGGTACAGCTGGGAGCAAAGCAGGGGGCAGGTCAGCTGCAGAATGTGATGGTGATGAAGCCAGTGGAGTTGCAGG
The DNA here is from genome assembly GCF_018345385.1 of Vulpes lagopus. Lineage (NCBI taxonomy): Eukaryota > Metazoa > Chordata > Mammalia > Carnivora > Canidae > Vulpes > Vulpes lagopus. The sequence continues at coordinate 67,767,822 of NC_054824.1, forward strand.
TGACTGCTCAGGTGAAGGGACAGGTGGTGAAACAGGTGACTCTACAGGCCACTCACATGTGGCTTCGGGTGTCTGCACAGGTGAGGACGGAAGTGAACCGTGGCTGCCCTTTCCTTCCTCTTCAGGAGCCCTCTGTGTGTGAAGTTGTATGGATTCTTGCTGCTGTGTTTGGAGGCTTGACTGACTGCGTTCGTGGCACTCGTTGCCAAGGGCAAGTTCTATATTGCAGTACACTTCTACACGGGGGAACATCACTCTCTTGGAGGGAGAATTGATGTAAGCAGCATCTAGGAAAACAACAGCCTGGGGTCACTGGTGGCTTTACTAACCCTTGACATCAGTCTGGCATTTGCAAAAATGATTTCCCAAATTATTTTCAGAAGCAGAATGTGCTCAAATTTATATTGTGTATTGATTCACTTATTCAACGGATAGTTATTGTGCATCTGTATGTGCCACGCATTATAGCAGGCGCTGAGGAGTGAAGTGGACAAAAACAGATGTGATGGTTCTTGGCCTCTTGGAGCTTACGTCTGGCATGGGGGCAGGCACTGACTATGCAAATAATCTCATTTTAACCAAGATAAGTCCTAGGCAAGAAAGGACCGTGATAGCAGGGAGGATTTCATGGGGGCGGGGGGCTTCCCTGAGGGAGCAACATTTGAACTGAGATCTGAAGGGCAAGTGAGGTTCCAGAGGGTGGTCAGGGTGGGATGAGGAGCATTTCAGACAGTGGGAACGGCACACACAAATGCCACAGGTTTGAGGGAGCATGAGGAGGGGCTGAAGGTCAGTCTGGTTGGAGAGGGGTACTTTGGTGGGAGATGGGGCTGAGGAGGCTACAGGGGCCAGACCATGCTTATAGACACCATTGAGGGTCTTTGGTTTTCATGGAAACCTTGAAAGACTTATAGGCAGGGGGGAATGCTGCACTGCCTCTGGCTTTAAGAAGATTACTATGGCTGCTGTGTGGAAACTCACTGAAAAGGGCAGAGAGGCCCCAGGAAACCTGTAAGGCTGCTGTGGAGAGGTGTTTAGGACTTGTGCTTGGAAGGAGAGAAAAAGAAATAGAAGATTCTGTTTAGGAGGTAAAATAAATGAGAACTGGCAATGGATTGATTGGGGGAAAGGGAGGAAGTAGCTGGCTTGCTCAACCAGATGCATGCTGGTGCTGGCAGGGTGACCATGAAGGGAATGGGTCAGGGAAGCAGTGAGGAGGGCACAGGTTATAGTTTGGGGATATGTGGATTTTAGGGGGCCTTAGAAATGTCCAAGGAGAGATAACAAGTGGATGATTGGATACATGAATTTGGATCTCAGAGAAGACATGAGGGTTAGAGATGTACATTTGGGAGTCCCATCTATGGATGGTCACTGAAGCTGTGATGGTGTCCATGGAGGAGATTGCTGAGGGAGGAAAAGCAGAGTGAGAAGAGGAGGGAGCCAGGACTGAGCAAAGAGAGAGAGAGAGAGAGAGGAACCTAGGCCAAGTTTCTAAAATAGGCAAGATTGGGGTAGACCAACAAGTTGTTGATAAGGATCCAGTTGAGAGGTGGAGGTTGGATATGTAAAAGAGAGATGGAATAATGGATAATTCAAGAGTTGAGTTGGGGAAGGGTCTGAGTACAGGTAGGAAGTGGGCTTTAGGCAAGAAGATGGTTGCTTCCTTTAATGTTCTAGGAAGGAGGGAAACAAAGCAAGGTGAGTTTGTATATTTGGTAGCACAAAGTTGAGAGAACTCTCTGTTGGCTTTTGCTTTCTTCTGTAAAGTTGTTTGGAGGCAAGGTCAGGGAGCAGGGAAGTGTTAGGGTGGTGATAGCAGAGGAGGAGAGAATAGGTTGCCAAGACAAATACAGCACGACTACATTGTGTAGAAATCCACAAGCTAATTCTAAAATTCATATGGGATTAGAAAGAATCTGGAATAACCTAAACAACTTTGAAAGAAAAAAAAAAAAGAAACAAAGATGGAAAACCAAGACTACCTGGTATCAAGACTTATGATAAAGCTGCAGTGATCAAAACAGTATGATACTGACATAAAGACAGAGAAATAAATGAATGGCACAGAACAGAAAGCCTAGAAATAGACCCATGACATATAGAGACAACTGACTACTCAACAGAGAAAGCATAGTCTTTTTTAAAAGATTTTATGTATTTATTTATTCATGAGAAACAGAGAGAGAGAGAGAGACATAGGTAGAGGGAGAAGCAAGCTTCCTTTGGGGAGCCTGATGTAGGACTTGATCCCAGGACCCTGGGATCATGCCCTGAGCCCAAAGCAGACGCTAAACCCTGAGCCACCCAAAAGCATAGCCTTTTCAACAAATAGTGCTGGAGCAACTGGATATCCATATGCAAAAAAAAAGAACTTTGTTTTAGATATTGAACCATAGTCAGAAATTAACTCAAAATGGAATATAGACACAAATGGAAAACCAAAAAACTAGAAAGCTTCTAGAAAGAAACATAGGAGAAAACCTTTTTGTGATCTTGAGTAAGGCAAAGATTTCTTAGATAAGATGCCAAAAACATAATCCATAAAAGAAGCAAATTAAACACCAAAAGCATAATCCATAAAAGAAGCAAATTAATAATATGGGCCTTATCGAAATTAAAAATACCTTTTCAAAAAAAAAATACCTTTTCAGAAGACTTAACGACTTGAAAAGAGAAATTACAGACTGAGAGAAAATATTTACAAATCATATTTCTGATAAAGAGCATTTATCTGAACTACATAAAAGTTCTTAAATACGAAAACAAACAATTCAATTTTTAAGACAGGCAAAAGAGCCCACTGAAAGAGCTTCCAATGGCCAAAGCTGAACCAATCTGAGTAGCAAAATAAATAAAGGAAACCTGAATAATAGCCCAACGTATAAAATGAGTATCCAGGAGTCCATACTGAAACAAACAAGGAATTGAAGAAGTATACAAATAGGGGAGAAGAGACAAATCTCCCAACCAGAAGAATTCCAAATAATTTTTGTAGATTACCCTGTCCTTAAGGAAGTGAAGCTTAACTCCCCATCCCTTAAGTAGGTGGTGCATAGTTACTTCTTTTCAAAGAGAAAGGGGGAGAAAGAGCAACTTCACAGGGAGAAACCCAATAAATACCACTGCAGACAAATGACCAAGCCCAACTTCATGAATAATAAGCCATGTAGATAGCATGCACCCTGGACATAATGTGATGAGAATGGTACTTTGCCTTTGTGATCTCCCTTCCCAGAACTGAGAACTCCAGCCTAATCCTGAGAAAAATATCAGGCAACCTCAAACCCCAACTAAGGACCATTCCAGTACTCCATTCTACCAAGTTCATTTAAAAACAAGGAGTCTGGGAAACTGTCACAGATAAGAGGAACCTAAAGAGACATCATGGTAAAATGTGATGTGGTATCCTGAATGGGATCCTGGATCAGAAAAAGGACATTAGGTTGAAAAGTAAGGAAATCTGAACATATGGACTTCAGTTAATAATAACCAATATTAGCATATCAATTGTAAACACTATGCTATACTATGTACCAAATTTTATATATACCATACTATAACATATAACAAATGTAAGACATAATAATAGGGAATGTAAAGTATATGGAAGCTCTCCATGCTATTTTCATATTTTTTCCTGGAAATCTAAAAGTATTTTTAAAAATAAAGCTTATTGTAAGTCTAGGCGGGAAATGACCAAAAGAGTTAAACACTTCAATAAAGAAGATATATAATATAGATGGCAAATTAGCACATGAAAAGATGCTCAGCATCATTAGAAATTAAGGAAATACAAATTAAAATCACAGTAAGATACCACCACACAACTATTCACATAGCTAAAATTAACAAGACTGACCATTTCAAGTGTTGGTGATAATACAGAGAAACTGGTACTTTTCTGCACTGGTGGTGAGAATGTAAAATGATACGACTACTTCGATAAATAATTTGACAGTTTCTTAAAAAGTTAAACATACATTCTGGATATATGTCCTTACTCTATATCCCAAAGAATTGAAACAAGGGTATTTGCATACCCATGTTCATTGCATCATTATTCACAATAGCCAGGAGGAAGAAGCAATTCAAATTGTTCATTGATAAAGAAAATGTGGTATGTTACATGCTACAAAATGGACAAACCTGGAGGAAATTATGATAGCGAAATACACCAGTCACAAAAAGACAAGTACTGTATGATTCCATTGATATGAGGTATCTAAAGTAGTCAATCTCCTAGAAGTAGAAAATAGAATGGTGGTAGCCATGGCCTAGGAGAGGGAGAAATGAGGAGTTGCTGATCAATGGGTATAGAGTTTCAGTTTTGCAGTAAGAAAAAGTTCTGGACATTGGTTGTACAATGTGACTATACGTAATACTACCAAACCGTACACTTAAAATGGTTAAGATGGTGGGGCACCTGGCTGGCTCAGTGGGAAAAGCGTGCAACTTTTGATCTCGGGGTTGTGAGTTCAAGCCTTCCATTGAGTGTAGGAGATATTTTTTAAAAATAAAAAAAAAATCTAAAAAATAGTTAAGATGGTAAATTTTGTGTTATGCATTTACCTTAATTATACACATATAATATTGTATATTACGTAAATACGGTTATAGATTAAATGTACATTTACCATACCATGTAGACATTCCACTCCTAGGTATTTACCCTAAGGAAATGAAAGCATATGTTCATAGAAAGACTCCATGAGTATTCACAGCAGTTTTATTCATAATAGCCCAAACTGGATACAGCCTAAATGTCCATTAATTGGTGAATGGAGAAATGAACTGTGGGATTTCATAAATGGATTGGAAATTAAAAAGGAATGAACTATTTATACATGCAATAACATGACGAATCTCAGAATAATTATACTGAGTGAAAGAATGCAGACAAAATAGAGCCCATACTGTAAGTCCAGTAGGAAATTTCTATAATGATAGAAAGTAGACTGGGGACTCTGGGGGAAGGTGGGAAGGGTCACAAAAGAACGTAAGGAAAACTTGGGGCATGATGGATAATGGTTCACTCTCTTGATTGTGGTATTAGTTTCATAGGTAGGTGTGTGTGTGTGTGTGTGTGTGTGAGAGAGAGAGAGAGAGAGAGAGAACTTAACAAATTGTAAGAGAAGGAAGAATGCCAAGAAGGAAGGGAGGGAGGGAGGGAGGGAGGGAAGAAGGATGGATGGGTTGGTCTGGCCAGGCACGCCTGGATGCCAGATGGATTATTTTAGACATGGCATCCTCTGAGCTCCAACCTCACTCAGCACCCACGTCCACATGTCTGTGTGGGGAATGTAGATTTTCAAGCATGCCAGCAAGCAGTGCCCTTCCCTTTGGCAGAAGGCTGCTGCCAGGGGAGGCCAAGGGTGGAGAGGGAAGCTGGCCTGGCAGCAGGAATAATTAGGTGGATTTGAGCCCTGAGGAGGGCAGCAGAGGGAGATGCCAGGATGTGAGTGGAGGAATTGAGGGTGACACTTTGCAGGTGTAGCCTTCTGCTGGAGCTGACCCCCATCCAGAAAGCAGTAGGGTGGGTGGGAGGCTGGGGCGGACTCCCGTTTTTTTCTGTTCCCAGATGGGAGGTGGGAATTAAGAGTGTGGCTCTGGGCACTGGCCACAATTTCTCAAGATGCGTCATACCTCCTGTTCGCATCTGGTGCTGGGAGGAAAATCCAGCCCTACCAAACCTAAGAGGATCTAGGGTGGAGCTGAAGAAACCTGCACTGAGAAAGCCATGCAAACACTGGCAAATTGGAAGAGGAATAAAAAATAGTCAGTAGCCAGCAAGAGACATTTTCTTCCTTACACATTGTGTCAGTTCCTACTTGGAGTGATTCCATGGCCCCTGGGAAAGCCCACCAGCCTCCATACACTGCCCTGATTCTTTCATGGATACCCGAAATGCTCCTATAAGAGCATCCTTTGGTTTAAGACTGCCATTTAGACCATGGTGTTCATATCACCTAAGGGTAGAAGAGTGTGGGGGCATGAGATGGCACTGGGTTCCTTCCAGAGGCTATTGAGGAGTGAGGGACACCAGAGATGCTAAAGCAAGGCACTTTGTAACTCTCCTTAGGCTTGCTCTGAGAGGAAGAGAAAGAAGTTCTAGGGGAAAGACAGGTATGGTGGTAGCCAGGCAGCCAGGCTGGAACCTGAGAGGTAGAGGGGTCTCCTGACGTAGGGAATTGGTCCCAAATCAGGGGATCCCCCAATACCACATCCCCAGTACACACCATCACTGAGGAAAGAGTGAAGGGGTTTCCCAGCTGGTGGTGGAAAGGACCCCAGGCCCTCACCAGCCCCTCCTATTCCTGAGGCGAGAGTGAGACCCCATCTTAACCCTCCACTAACACCCCTCAGGTGGTCCAGCTTTTGGACGCTTGGCATAGTTTTCAGAGATGTCACTCATGTAAATGTGGAGAAGAGGAGAGTTGTCCAAGCAGAGTCCGGGTTAGGAGGAATCTGTCCCCCAGGGAGGTGAGAGGATGGCCCTGACTCCTAGGTCACAGGGTCAGTGGGCTGGAATGACTGTGTCTAGGAATATAATTCTGAGGTAAGTTCCATGGTCAGCCCCCTTATACAGATGAGAAAACTGAGGTCCCAGAAGATGACACAGTTAGTAGGTGTCAGGAACAACAATTTAATCCTTTTTACAGGTTAGGAATCAAGACAGAGGGGGCAAGTGATTTCCTTGAGTTCACACAGCCAGGGGGGATGAGAATCCTGGCTCAGACCTACTTGCCTCCAGAACTCACAGTCCCTCCATCCTTTTCTCCCCACCCCTTGTTCGGAGAATGGCCCTAGGAGAAAGGAAAGAGTCAAGACAAAGGGAGCTTGGGAAAGCAGGAAGCAGCTTTGAAGGAAAAATAGCCAACACATCCTAGGGAAAAACCCACATTCAATCCCTTAACTGACTCCTAAAATATTTTTTTAAACTATGTACACAAAAAGTTCACCACAGTATTGCTTATAACAGTGAACATTTGGAAACTCAAAGGAATGATCAAAGTTTCTGTTCAACTGTCATGGAATATCACAGGATTGCCAAAAAAGACAGTCACAAAGACCACATGACAACCTGGGAAACAAAACCCCCCACTTCATACAGCATTAGGTAAACACCATCCAATCCCGGAATCCTTTCTTCCCCCTGGAAATATGTTCTATGGAAACAATTCTAAATATGCAAAAGATTTTTTTCTTTCCTTTTGTCAGGGATGTTTGCCATGGTCTTCGTGGAGTTAGCGTGTAAAATACATACCTTTGGAATCTTCCAGGCAAGGATTCACGGAGCCATTTGCAGGTGTAGGGGACCATCCTTGCTAAACCAACATTTGTTGGACACAGACCCTCTCCTTTGTTGATCAATGTCTCTTGGAGTCTTACCCAAATATAAACTCATCATGTCTAGTTCTGCATTAACAATGCAATCGTCTTGGAAAGAGAATAAAGTGAAATGACCTGAAAATGGAATGTTCCAGGAAGATACAAGCTATGGTGTTTCCTAAACATAGTCCTTAAATCCAGAAATATATTTGTATGAAAACATATCGACTGTCCCAGCAGTGACCCTAAAGACCACTTTTCCATGGAGATCCTAATGTTTGGCCACAGTGGTGTGTCCTGGACAATGCAAGCTGCCAGGTCCTTGCACCCATTCCCAGCCCTCCTGGGGAAGGGCATCTCGGGTTCTCTTTTTAGGACAATGCTCCTGGACTCAGCCCTTCTACTTCCTGTCTTACCCCACCCCCAACCCACCCCTTTGGGGGCCCTACCCCGTACTTACTCAGCCGCCTCAAGTATGAAACAGCATCTTCATACCCTCGGTAGTAGTAGTTGTGCAGGATCTGCAAGGAGGGGACAGCAGGAAAATGACTAAGGCTGCAGCAATGGAGAGAGCCGAGGTCCCCTCACCTAATGGCCCTTGAGCTTTATTTGATGGATTTTTCAGAATGTACCCATCCAGTGTTCCATCCCTCACTATCTGCTGAGAAGTGGGGAGCAGTTGCAGATTATGGGTCCATAGTGGCAGTGCATTAATGTGTTAAACCATTTCTAGCTGATCATCAGCTTCCCCTAGGCAGGAGAGATATTTATAGCAGAGCCAGAGAAGGTGCATTTGGGCCATAAGAAGAGCAGAATTTGGAGACTGGGTTCAAATCCTGGTGCTGTGTGGCTGTGTGGCTGTAGCCTCTCACAACCTCGATTTCTTCACCTGTAAAATGGGAATATGATAGTATCTATTGCAAAGGATTCTGGAGGATTACATGGGTTATCATTGCTCACAAAGCATTTCCATAAAGGGCCAGATGGTCAATAACTTGGGCTTTGAAAGCCACAGATTATCTCTTCTTGTTCTTGTCCTCTTCTTCCTCCTCTTTCTTCTCCTCTTTTTCCTTCTTCCCCTTCTCCTTCTCTTTCTTCTACTTCTACAACCCTCTGAAAATGGAAAGCCCATTCTCAGCTCACAGGCTATATAAAAATAAGCCACCTTGAGAATGGAAGGCAGGCACTGATTGTGAGCAGAAACTCAAGTTCTAGAGGCTCTGACGAATACAATGTATTTGTTCTATCTTTCTTGAACTGCCTATTTGTGGATTGCTTTTATGAAAGTAAATAGACATAATCTTTACCAAAGAATTAGTTTAAGGCAGATGCTGGAATTCCTAATGCAACTGTTGGAGGACAAAGTCAATCAGATGAATAAAATACCTTGTGTATCCATAGCCTGACTAAGTGTAATAGTGTTTTGATTATGAGTTTTGTAAACAATAATTAGAGTGCAAGTCACAAAACTGGCTCAGAGGAGTTAATCATTCAAACAACAATTACTGAGAACCTTCTATAAGCAATGCCTTCTGTAGACATGGTGAGTGTAGTCAAAAAAATGAGTTAAACGTGGTGCCTGTTCCCAGGCTCACCCTTCTGTGTTGGAGAAAGACATACATTTGGAAAGACATGTAGACTTTATTTTTTTAAGAGCAGTTTTGGAAATTGAAAGTTGAAAACAAAACACAAGCCACTGGCTGGATTTGGCTCATGGGCCATGGCTGCTGTTGCCTACATTGTATGTCAGAGTGGAAAAGTTCAGGTAAGATTCCTATCAGCAGTTCTGATATCATCTCATTTTACAAGGGAGAGAATTGAGGCCGAGAGCACATAGGGGCCTCATTCAAGGTCACATAGCTAGGTAGCAGCAAGACGAGGATACGGGTTTAGGAGGAAGTTTAAGGAGACACAAATGGAAATGCATGGACCCCATTGGCTCCCCAACCCTACCCCCAGGCCCTGTCACCTTCTGCGGGTCTCCCTCCCTTTCGGGCCCCTCCTCTCACCAATAGGTCTGGCGGGAACAGGGCATGGGTCATCCTGGTGATGTTCTCCAGGGAGAACTGGAAGGAGCAGTTGAACATGCGGAAGTCGTGAAAGATGGCGGGGCAGTCCCGGGGACAGATGTCTTGCTGCCCGCTGAAGGTGGAGATGGTAATGGAGTCGGTCCAGAAGGAGCAGGGCTGCATGCCTGTGAAGCCCCCGTCAATGTAGCGCTATGGGGGGCAGGCAGAGTAATAAATGCTCATGGGATCAGAGTTCCTCTTCCCCGATCAAGGAGTACCCCCAGGAAATGAGTCCCTTGGGACAAGCCTTGAGACCAAGGTCCAGGTGGGTAAGTGGTGTGTCCACAGTGGTCCTTGAACCCCCAGCCCAGTGCTCTGTCCCTCACTGTCTGTCCTCAGCCATCTCTATGGTCCTGAGACTGGGGCTTCCAGGCCTCTGCAGGGAGAGGGACATTTATAATCTGGATAAAGCATGAGCAAATGCTCCCCAGTCACAGCTCCCTCTCCCAGGCTACCCCTCCTGAGCCAGTCAACTGCTAAGGGCAGGGCCAGGGAATGGAGCCTGTTCCCATGGCCTTTTGAAAATGTGAACACATAGTGGGTCTGAGCAGGCTGGGAAATATCCCCTCTCCAGACTGCTGTGTGTCTACACTGCCTCCCTCTGTTGAGGTCAGGTATCCCTGGCACTCTCCAGAATGACCATGGCCTGGCCACCAGCCGCCACATATCCCTTCCCTCATGGGGCTTCTGTTGCCTCAATCTTGAACAAAGGACCACAAATACTTCTCTGGGGTGCCTGAGAAGTACACGGCTGACATGTGCAATATGTGCTCCATCTCTTAGCTGAATCCTGATTTCTGGATCTCATTTTCTTTCCATATAAAATGAAGAAGAAACATGGGTTAGATCCTCCTACTCAAAGCATGGTCCGTGGATCAGGAGCACTGGGGTTAGCCGTGGCTGGTCTGAGGGGCAGAGTCTCTGGCCCTGGCCCAGGCCTAGGGAATTAGAATTTGCCTTAGTTTACATGACTCCCTCTGACCCCAGGTGATTTATGTACACTAGCCTAGATGACTTTAAAGGTCCTCGTCAATCACAGTTCCGGGTACCAATGTCACAGGGTCCTATTCTACACCCTCTGTCAAGTGTGAGAAAATCCAGCAAGCCTATGGAGTCTTGACTAGCCAGGCTCAGTAATGGGTTGGTGGGTCCAGAGTGAAGCCCAATGTATGGAGGGAAAGTTCACTTCAAAGCCCCAGAAATCCATCCACACTGGGAATTAGAAGTAGAAAAACACAAGAATCTTTCCAACTCTTGGACTTCCCACTGAATTCTGAGACCACCCCTCTACTCTCCCAGTTATGGGCCCCAGGGTACTCCTGGGTCCTGGCTCATCCTCTCCCACGCCGAAGCACTCACCACACCACGGTAAGTTGGGGGGATGAGTCCACAGTACACAGGGACAAAGCAGCTGCAGTACAGTGCCTGTGGGGAGAGAACCAGCAGAGATGCCTGAGGCTCTGGTGGCTGGATAGGGAGGCCTCCTCAGCAGCCTGGCCCTTCTTAAATCCAAGACAGAGGCACTGTTATGGGGACCAGAGCCCCAGGTTCAATTCCTGGCCTGGCCCCAAAGAGCTGCGTCCCTGTGAACGTGCTTGGTAGTCTGGTCCCAAGATCCCGTTTTTTTGTTGTTTTTTTTTTTAAAGGTATCTTACTATTTCTTTCTTTCTTTCTTTCTTTCTTTCTTTCTTTCTTTCTTTCTTTCTATTTATCTTTCTTTTTAATATTTATTTATTTATTTATGAGAGAGAGAGAGAGAGAGAGAGGCAGAGACACAGGCAGAAGGAGAAGCAGGCTCCATGCCGGGAGCCTGACATGGGGCTCAATCCCGGGACTCCAGGATCTCGCCCTGGGCCAAAGGCAGGCACCAAACTGCTGAGCCACCCAGGGATCCCCAAGATCCCGGTTTTAAAGAGACAGGGCAGCCTCAGTGACCTCCAGGGTTCCTTCTAGCACCATATCTTCATGAATCCAATGGAATTCAGCAACCATTAATGTGTGTGTGTCCTGGGCCAGGCTCTGGAATCAAAGGAGGGTGAGATGCCCACCCTTGAGAATGCTCAACGAGGGAGAGTAAGCAAGTAGGTGACAAGGGTACAAGGGTGACAGGAGCTGTGAAGGAGGTGAGCATGGGCATTGCAGCCCCTAAGGAGGAGTGCCCAGCCCAGGGGAGTGCAGGGCAGACAGATGATGAAGGTAAGTTCCAAGGCAGAGTGACTAGAGTCTTGTTAAGCAGGTGAAGCGAGCTGGGAGGGGAGAAAGGCATCCCAGGCAGATGGCACAGCAGGTGCAAAGGTACAGAGGTCTGCTTTGTGTATGGTTCACTCTCGTTGGCAGGAGCAAGAGTGCAAGCTGGTAGGAGATGGCCAGGAGAGAGAAGTCTTGGAGAGCTGAGTGCTAATAAATCCAGGAAGATGTGAGGTAGGTGAAGGAGGTGTCCATGCCTACTGCCATTCATTCTTCACCCCCAAGATCATGGCCATGCCAGCATGGGGCTGTGAGTCTGCATGGCAAGGGCCTTGTATTCCAGAGAGGAGAGGGGAGTGGAGATAAGGGACAGAGGGTCATGCCACTTGACCTTTTTGTCCCAAAAGAAAACTGGGCATATCCACAGCACTTTCCAACAATAATAATTCATAACTAAGATTTATATTAATGAGCATATAATAAGCTCCCAGAGTGCCCTTTCCTAAGTGATAACCCATTTGGTGATATTTCACTCCTTCCAAGAATGGGGGACTGTTTCCCCAAACTGGGCCCCACCCCTTGGTCCAGGCCCTGCCCCTTGCCTCGATGAGCTCTTCCTTGGATGTATACTCTGAAACCACTACACTCTCTCCGTCCGTGAGCCGAGTGAGGGACACGTGGAGCTTCCCTGTGGCGACCTTGTAGGAGTCCTCGGGCAGGACCCTATACAGAAACTGCCGCATCAGCTGCACCATCTTGCACGATGGCGACAAGGGCCCCAGGAAGGATTTCTTCACCTCAGCCACACCTACATTGAGGACTCTCAGGTACTCTTCTGTGGAGGAAGCAGAGAGGAGGGGGCAGGTCAGCCGCTTGTGGACAAGAGAGGTCAGTGGCAATCAGGCTGCAGCCAACACGGGAAACCCTAGAATTCTGAGGCAGTGTTGGTCTCTGGAATCAACCTGTTGTTTTACACACGGGGAAAGCAAGGCACAGAAGAATTAAGTCACTGGCTTCAGGGAGCCTGCAGCTAGTCGATGGCCAAACTCGATGCAGGCATCCTGACCCCTTTCATATTGAGGGCAAAGGACCCCATGCCTACCCCAACTTGCATGGAAATCTACCACCAGACTACATTCTTTTGGAGTCTTAGAGACTTTTTGCCCTATATGAGATTCCTATTAAAACACTGATACAGAGGCACCTGGGTGGCTCAGTCAGTTGAGCATCTGTCTTCAGCTCAGGTCATGATCCCAGGGTTCTGGGATCGAGTCCTGCATCCGGCTCCCTGCTCAGTGGGAGCCTGCCTCACCCTCTCCATCTGCCTGCCACTCCCCTGCTTGTGCTCTCTCTCTTGCTCTGTCAAATAAATAAAATCTTTGAAAAAAAATTAAATAAACACACTGATACAGTTGAAAGCCTTCATCAAGTGACACCCTGTGACACTTAGCTTAGTGCCCACAATATCTGTGGGCAGGGAGGGGGTACTGGCCCTGAGGCAGGTGAATTGGGAAAGTGAATTGTGTCTTGAAACCACTGCATGCATCTTCCCTTTAGGACCCCTGGTACAGGCCTGAGAGAGAAAAGGCCGTAAAATATGGAGCACAAACTGCGCCAGGCCAGGCTGCAGGTGTCCCCAGGGCCTGGAGAGGAACTTTCTCCCTCTTTCTGAGAGGAGCACAGTCAGGTCACATAAGAGTCTACATGTGCCAGATGGGGCTTGGCGGGCAGATGTGTTGTTCAGGGGATCACAGAGAAGGTGTAACCTGTCCTCCCAATCCCTAGAATTTCCTGCGGAAGTTAGGGGTGTAATTTCGATGAGAACTGTTATCATGCCAGATTCTCCTGGCAACACTGTGAGGTAGGCATTTCTAGCCTCATTTCACTGATCAGGAGACTGCAGCTCAGAGAGATACTATAATTGGCCCAAGACCAGCTGCCTGGCAATTGAACAAAGTGGGATTTTAACCTGGGGTGTGTGACACCAGAACCCACACTCCTTCCCTTACACTAAACCACAGGCTTCTAGAGCTGGGCCTGGACCTGCTCCTTGCCAGTTGCTGCTAATTTCTACCCTGTGCAAGCCCTCTGGCAAAATCAGAAGCAGCAATAGCTCAGAAAAGGATTGCCAATGTTTTAAAATGAATATTTAACTGTAAGAAATCCTATACAGAAGAACTTTCTTACAATTAGTGTCATGGTAGCAATGGTTATTTGGGAAGTTGGGCAGTCATGAGCTCTCTGCCACTGGAGGTAATCAAGCAAAGGAGGGACAGGCACCTCAGCCAGAGGATTTATCAAAGGGATTCCTGCATGAGTGCTAAGATTCCTTCCAACATGTGGATTTTGGATTCTTACAGATGCCTGACAATATATCTGGGAAGTCATCACAGTGGATGTTATATTCCTATTTACAAATAGAGTGGCTGAGGCATGGAGAGGTTAAGTGATTCTCTCAAACTCACACACAGCAATTTGAAGACAAATGAAAGCTAGGACTGCGCTACTCCTTCCATGTTTTACAGTTTATCCTGGAGGTGGGTAGGATAAAGAGCTTCAGCATCATTTTATGGGTGTAGAAACTGAGGCAGAGAAAAGCTAAGTGCCTCGTGTGAGGTCAGATAGCCCCACAATGTTTGTTCTGACTCTAGACCCCACCTTCTTTCCCGGGTGTTGGACTGATCCCAGAGGCTGAGCAAGCCTGGGTTGCCATAGTGACGGCCTCCCGCCTCCCAACATTCAGAATCAAACTGCATCTGTGTAGTAGAGACTGACCAGAGCAACAGAACATGCTGGCCGTCATCCTGTTACAGGGGAAGGTGTCCCTGGGAGGTGGGAAGGACCTAGGGTTTTAGCAAGGTTAGCTTTACCATGTGCCAACTTGTACCAACAGCGTTTTCCCTCAAGGGAGAGCTGTGGCCAACTCACCGGTAGTTACGAAGCAACTGCATGTGGATACCCAGTGGCTAGGTCACTGAGTTCTTGCCCACCAGACCAGTCAGGACAGGAGTCAAACCAGGATGGGGACATGCTGTTTGTGGAATTCTTAATGAGCAGCTCGAATGGCCTTGCATGGGTTGGTTGGCCTTTCCCACAATGCCTCTGAGCCAGGAACAACTGGTTCAGCTTGCCCCTACACACCTGGACTCCCCGCAGGAGATGCTCACTGGGATTGATGGAAGGAAATTTGTTCCAATTGCACAAGAAACACATGTTCCTTGTGGCAAAAAGAATTTTTTAAAATACAGAAATGCCAAAAGAAAAAAAAAAAGTGTCTGGGCATCTCTCCAACCAGAGATTACATCTAGTTTATGTCTTCCTAGACTATAGGTTTTATATGTATTCTTACTTATAAGAATACTTACATGGAGTCATACTATATACATTATTTTGTAACTTGGTTGGGTTTTTTAACCTAATAAATAACATCTTTCCACATCAATAAGTGTCTATTTATAATCCAATTTACAAGCAGCATGGAAAGCTATTGTCAGGTTACACCATTATTTGCTGAGCAGGTGCCTGGTAGGGGTTAGCTATGTAGTTTGCTCTTTGCTTTTCTAAACAATGCTGCAGGGAATAATCTCATGCCTTTTTTTTTTTTTTTAACCTATGTCCTTAATTATTGTCCTTAGGATAAATTCCTAGAGGTGGAAATGCTAGGTCAAAGGCATGCATATTTCATCTTGTATTGCTTATTTTAATCATGGCTTTTGTGTATCACCCATTTACAGTCCATTCTCAGCTATTCAGGAGTGGTGATGGGTGACAGAGACAAATCAGTGACCAAGACAATAGGAATAGTACAGACATCTCCAGGATACTCACATCTGAAAATTGTGCTGTCTAGAAATTAGCAGTGCTCTAGCCAGGATCATGTAGTCAGGGAGGGAGGGAGCAGGAGATTGTCTGATTTCTTCCACTCAGGCGCCCAGTGTCAAATTCTTTCCTGCTGCTCCCCGGTACTCTGTAGCAGAGGCTGCCTCTATCCCTGCCTCTCCTACTTCTTTTCAGGTCTTTCTGTGTCTCTGTCTTTAGAGTCTCTGACCATCCCTTCTTCTGTCTCTTTTTGACTGTCTCTCCTTTTTTTCTTTCTTTCTTTCTTAGATTTATTTATTTATTTATTTATTTATTTGAGAGAGAGACAGCACAGAGGGAGAGGGAGAAGCAGACTCCCTGCCAAGCAGAGAGCCCAATGCAGGGCTCAAACTTAGGACCCGGATATCATGACCCAAGCCGAAGGCCGATGCTTAAATGTGTCTCTCTCTTTTTTCTCTCTCTTTTCCCAGCTGAGGTAGAAGCGACTAATCTGGTTAAACAAGTCTCTGTTGGTAGAAAGTCAAGTGTTAAGCATAGCGATTGCTGGGTGTTGGGAGAAGGGATAAATTTAGCTTGCTTCTTTATGCATCTCTGTACTTTCCAGCACCTTCTCCCATTTAAAGGCCTCCTTCCAAGCTGCATGCTGCTGGGCTCTAAGACACACTTTCCCACACTGACCACGGCAAGATGGGATTTAAAAGCAGCACCACAGGAGACTCAAGGTTGGCTCTCCCACCCCTAACCCACACTTGCTACATTCACTTCTGCTTCCTCCCACCTCTTTTCACACCTTTTATTATCTAAGTTCGGTCTGTCTCCCAAGCCAAGAAGAAGATTCTTTGGGGGAAGATCCTTATGGTCCTTTCCTCTCTAAGGCCTATCACTGCGCTTTGCCTATGGAAGGCCCTTCAGAAACCTTTGCTGTAAGCTGGGAACTCCTCAAGGATGGATACTCACCTTTGTCTACCAAGCCTCTCCTGACGTTTGGTGGGTGCCCAATGTTTGTTCAGTATGTGAACAAAGAAACATGAAAACCTGGCAGGGAGGAGAAGCAAGCGATGGAGATGCTCACAGGGAAGAGCTACTCAACATCATTACTCAGTAAAAGCTTGAAGGCAGGATCATCCCAGATAGATGGAGCGACAACAAGGTCAACTGTATTGGTAACTGTGGCCAATTCATCACATTTTGAGTCTCTTGTGCCAAGAATTTCAATAGGAAAATAAATAAACAAGATCTGGGGACTAGGAGATTTTAAAGGGCATCTGGAAGCCAGGTCTCAGCCACTCAGACAGTCTTTTACTCTTTTCTAGGACCAGCTCCATTTCTCAGAAAGGCTCAGGCTTCACCACATACTATCACAGGCAAGTCAAATAACTTCTTCCAGTCTCAATTTTGCCACCTATAAAATAGGAATAATAATAATTTAACTGACTTGTTATGTTATGAGGCAGATTGTTTTATTTAAGTCTCTGTGCATAATAAGTGCTCACTATCAGTTAGGTTATGCTAGTAATTCGTGTGACCGTGGAGAAGTCTTCTTGATGTTTCTGGCTTTTAGCTTTCTCATCTGAGCAGAGGACCATGATGATCGCTGCCTCCTATCTTTGTTGAGGTATGCTCAGGCTTCCTTTGGGATGCAAAAGAGCAAGCACTGTGGGGATGAGAGTGTCCCTCTGTTTCAGAGCACAGTAAGGTGATAGGTCAGCTGTAATGCAGTAAAGGCACTGTTGGCATCTGCCCTCCCTCCCTTGTCAACTTGGGGAACCCTACAGATTTAGCAGAGAAAAGGGACAGGGCTTAGAAATATCACTGAAGAGGAAGGAAAGGGATTAGATAAATGTTTATTTTATTATCTTATTTATTTGCTTAAAGGTCTAATGTCTTCCACCTCTTCACCCACCTCCATCCCCATCCGGGCTTCCTGAGAGCAAGGATGGTCTCTATCTTGTTTATCCTTTTGTCTCTAGCGCCTGATCTGGTGCCGGGAGCATGGGAGGCACTTAATAAACATGAATGCATGCCTGCATAATGAATAAATGAAGGGACCTCAGGAATCGAAGGAGGGCACTGAGGGCCAGAAAGGCAAGCAGCTTATTCAAGGCGATCCGAGAATAAAACAGCTTCTCTTCCCCTCCTCCACCAGACCTCAAGCTAAGTGAAAAAATCCTAGAAAGATGGGCACTTGGCAGCTGCCACTTTAAACTGCTGGGGAATCTCCTTCACGGGGTAGCCGATTGGGGTCGGCAGTGGGGGACAGATCTGCGGTGTTGGATGGGACTGCGTGGCCCCAGTCTCCCGCGGACTGGTAGCCTAGCAACAACCTCCTGCTCAGCCAATCACAGCGAACACCTCCCCCCCCCATCGCCCCGGGCCGCCCCCGGCAGCAGCGGGCGCGGGGAGCCCCAGGGGAGGCGGCAGCGAGCAGAGCTGCGTTCCCAGGAAAGCCCTGCAATTCTCCGAGGCCCTGTGTGGAGCCCCTGGGAGTCTGCTGCTCCTACCTGGTCCCTAACTGCAGGCTGAATTATCGCTGCCTTTCCCCATGGGTATATTTCCACTGCGCGACTGCACTATAATAATAAAAATTATTATCTTAACAACAGTCATTGCACCCGAGCGGGTTTTCACGCTTACAATCTCAGTCTATCCTCACAGTGACAGCGAGCCCCCAGGGGTAGTGACCCTGGTTCCTTCACCATTCTATTTCCATACCCCGCACTGCAGGGGCATTGACTGGAAAACAGTTTGCCTTGAAGCGACAGTATTGCCACGGGGAAGATCCATGGAGATCTTCTGGGGCAGCGATTTTTCAGTCAGGGAGCCTTTGTTCCAAAGAAATCTCAAGTGGAAATCCAATACATATAACGGCTTATAACAGGGCTGTTCTAGGTTGAAGCCAAGTGGGGTGTCAGACCCTGCCTGCCGCCCCATCCCCACCCTAGGAAGGTGACTGCTGAAAGCACCACCTTGAAACTCCTAAGATGCTAGGAGCCTAGGTCAAAATGTGAAACCAGACTATTTCTCTTATTTTGCAGGTAAGAAATTGAGCCCAAATGAAGATTAAGCTCAATAAATACAGCCGGATGGCTGGGTGGTTGGATGCACAGAGAAATGAATAGGATGGATATACCCTGGGTCACACAGCCTATGTTAACAAAAGCTGGAAGTAGAATGTATGACAAAATTCACATTTTTCTACCCTGTTCAGAATGCATTATAGGCTTCAGCCAAAGGCAAAACAAGTCTGACCTAGTAAGCACTTATAAAAAACAAAACCCCAAACCAATACTGTCCTACGGATAATAACAATCTTTCACACACACCTTTTTCTAACCCTAAGAGTTTGCTACAGAATTGGCTTTTAAAGTTCATATCTGTTTTTTAAATTTCAGGTTGCTGTGGAAACAGCGGTGCCTCCCACTGGTTCCTCACCTAGGTTCCTATCAAGGTGCCCCTGAAGCTCTTTCCAAGCACTTGGGGCCTCACTCTGCCTGTGTGCCTCTCCCCCAGAACCTGGGCACACTCTCCCCAGCTTTCCACTGAAGGATCTATTGATCACCTTGAGATAAAACAGGCAGTCAGGGAATGTATCCAGAAGGTTCTCTGGAACCTCAGAATGTTCTGAGGGCCATTGCCCCTGCTCTTTTCTCTCTGTTTTCTTTGGTGGATCTAGAAGTCTCTTTGGGATCCTGCCCCAAGGTAGAAACCAATATTGTCTCCTTTCTAGGCTGTGGCCTGTCCTACCCTCCAGACTCTCCCTGCACTACTGAGGGGGCTCCTGGGATAATGTGAGAGCTGTGAACTAGTCACCCTTTAGTCTTAAAAGCTGGTTTTGTTTTGTTTTGTGTATGAGGGGGTGGGTAGTCAAGAGACCTTCATGTGAGCCTCTGCCCTACAGACAGAAAGCCATCTCTGAACATCTCCTCATTCCAGATATGCTCAATTTAGGGTGCCACCGCAGAGGAACACCTAGGTCTCCCTCTTTCAAACACCATGATAACAAAAGTTTATGTCTGTTGATTGGAGACATTCACTACCCCAGCTGTCCGAGACTTCGGATGGTCCGGTCTGTTACCTCCATCTCTCTCCATTCATGCCATAGGAGTCACTCTCTGTCTCCCCTTACCATCCACACAATTTATCTCAGTCTGTCTTGAGTGGCCTGTCCTGTCTCTCTGGCTAGCTGCATCCTTTGAAGACAGGGCAGGGCCTATATTAAGAATACCCTTCTCTTGGGATGCCTGGGTAGCTCAGCGGTTGAGCGTCTCTTTGGCCCAGGGTGTCATCCCAGGGTCCTGGGATCGAGTTCTGCATAGGGCTCCCTGCATGGAGCCTGCTTCTCCCTCTGCCTGTGTCTCTGTCTGTCTGTCTCTCTCTCATGAATAAAAAAAAAAAAGAATACCCTTCTCTCCCATCATTGCCTAGCTCAGAGTTGATCACTTGGTCAGTATTCAAGAATAAATAAACTATTTAATGTTTCACAAGCAGAGACTATTTCTGTTTTGTTCCACATTATGCCCCCAGCACTTAATTCAGTACCTGGCACACTGTAGGAACTTAATATATGTTTATTAATTTAATAATTTTTTATTTTTTTAAAGATTTTATTTATTTATTCATGAGAAACACAGATTGGAGAGAGAGAGAGAGGCAGAGGGAGAAGCAGGCTCCGTGCAGGGAGCCCGACGCGGGACCTGATCCTGGGTCTCCAGGATCACACCCGGGGCCGAAGGCAGCACCAAACCGCCGAGCCACCCGGGCTGCCCGATTTAATAAATTAATAATAAATGTTTAACAAAATGAGTGAAAGAATGAGCTGAAAAAGGATATCAAAGAATGTCTTTTCTAGGGGCACCTGGGTGGCTCAGTCAGTTAAGCATCTGCCTTCGGCTCAGGTCATGATCCCAGGGTCCTGGGACTGAGCACCGCATCAGGCTCCCTGCTCCGTGGAGAGTCTGCTTCACCCTCTGCCTCTGCCCTTCTCCCACTCATGCTCTTCCCCACCTCTAATAAATAAATAAAAATGAAAAAGAGAGAGAGAGAGAGAGAATATATTTTCTACTGGGCTGTTAAGGATCTTTCCAACTGCTGATAAGGAAGGTAGAAACTTCAGTGACTCAGCCAGACTGGGGGTTGTGAGAAAGTAAACCACAGAGCAGTTTTCTCTGTCAAGCCTGGTCCTGGCTGCTGCCCCCACATCGATCAATGTGCACAAAGCCCTGAGCTGGAGCTGAGGAGGAGATTCTTCCTAATGTGGTGGTTTCACAAGGTCAGAGTTGGAGCAATGGTCAACTCCTGACTCAAATGGGAGTCAAGCTGGTCTGGAGGTTTGTTTATCCTTTGTTTGCCTGTTTTCCCTATAGAATTGGAAATGGAGCTTGCTATCTTTGCTGAATTTAATCCCAAAGTGAAGCAAGAAAGACAATGCTATCTTAATACTGAGTTGAGTTGGTTTAGAAATGGATCCATAGGGGATCCCTGGGTGGCTCAGCTGTTTAGCATCTGCCTTCTGGCCCAGGGTGTGATCCTGGACTTCCGGGATTGGGTCCCACATCGGGCTCCCTGCATGGAGCCTGCTTCTCCCTCTGCCTGTGTCTCTGCCTCTCTTCTCTCTCTGTGTCTCTCACGAATGAATAGATCAAAAAATCTTTTTAAAAAATAGAAATGGGGATCCCTGGGTGGCACAATGGTTTGGCACCTGCCTTTGGCCCAGGGCACGATCCTGGAGACCCGGGATTGAATCCCACGTCGGGCTCCCGGTGCATGGAGCCTGCTTCTCCCTCTGCCTGTGTCTCTGCCTCTCTCTCTCTGTGTGTCTCTATGAATAAATAAATAAAATCTTAAAAAAAAAAAAATCACCAAATCAGAGTGATTAAAAAAAAGAAGAAATGGATCCATAAAATGCAGTGAGGGATCCCAGATTAGATCCTAGGACAGAAAAAAAAGGACATTAGTAGAAAAACTGGTGAAATCTATCATTAATAGTAATGTACCAACGTTAATGTCTTACTGCTGACAAGTGTACCATAGTTACGAAGATGCTACCATTAGGGAGGGGAAATGGGTGAAGAACATATCAAACTCTCTGTATGATCTCAGCAACCTTTCTGTAATTCTAGCAATATTCCAGAATTAAAAGTTTATCATAAGTGAAATTAAAAAAAAAAAAAACCCACCACAGATGACAGGGCTGTCAGACACACAGAGCCTGCCACTCGGCAGGGGCTCAGCTCACGCCTGCGGATGTTGGGGGAAACGGATTGCAGGACATCACTGAGTTGTTTTCCGAGTTGTTAGATGTTTCTACTGTGTAACCAGCACATTCAGAGTTTGACCAGATTTGCCATTCACTTCTCTTCAACTTAAGAGTGGAGAGGATTGTTTGGGGGGAAATTGACCTTTATCCACTTGGCTGGAAATGTTAAACATGCGAAACACAAATTGCTTTGAGTGATTTAAAAGGTACTGATGTCAGCACCGTAGTGAGTTACAACCATCACCATGCAGTGATGTCACTTCTATAGCATGTTATAAAAAGTCATTTTTTGCATTGATTATGTCATGTGATCTCACCTTCTTAGGCAATGTGCAAATAATTGCTTGGGCAGAGTTTGGCAGGAAAGCTGTCCCGTTGCTTGCAAAGCAACATCTGAACTCGTGATTTGAGGACGGAGAAGGCAGAAGCAAGAGAGAGAGCTCACTCTTGGCTCTGCCGTATAAACCCGGGCAGGTTATCTAACCGCTCTAAATACCTGTCTCCTCCTTTCTAAAATGGGTCTAAACAGTGTCTGCCTCGTGGGGTTGCGAGAGAATTAGAGCAAGTGACTCGTGCGAGGCGTTGAGCACAGGGCCGGGCACGCTCTCAGGGCCTGATAAATAGCTGTTAATAGCATGACATCAAGGCAGGAATCGGAGCAGAGTGACTTTTTACAGGAAACGTCGCCATTCCGGGCAGATGGGTAACGGGATGACGGCTGATGAAGACACCCTGCCTCGGAGAGCGCGCCCGGCAGCCAGGACCCACCCAGGGTTTCGCAGGGACGCGCACACACATATGCGCATGCGTGCCGGCGCGTAGGCACGCAGGGACACAGACGCACGCACGCACGCACGCACGCACGCACAGGGGGAATGGAGGCTCTCGTTCCTCGCTTGAAGGATTTGGGAGACGCTTCTCCCTCTGCCTGTGTCTCTGCCTCTCTCTCTCTCTCTCTCTCTCTCTCTCTCTCTCTCTCTCTCTCTCTCTGTGTGTCTCATGAATAAATAAATAAAATCTTTAAAAAAATAAAATAAAATAAAATCTTAAAAAAAAAGGCAGTTCGGGTGGCTCAGCGGTTGAGCGTCTGTCTGCCTTTGGCTCAGGTTGTGATCCCGGGTCCAGGGATCGAGTCCCACATCGGGCTCCCTGCGTGGAGCCTGCTTCTCCCTCTGCCTGTGTCTCTGCCTCTCTCTGCGTGTCTCATGAATAAATAAACAAAATAGTAAATAAATAAATAAAAAAAAGAAAGGAGTTACCAGAGTCAAGATTCTTGCAAAGTAGTCTTGTCCTCCCAGCACATGCCCCTGAGACCCCACCGGGCCCAGGGCGGAGAATACACCTGAGCCACCTGCCAGTGACAATAACTTCAGCCACCCTTGGCTCCAAGTGCCCCAGGAGGCCTTTGGTTACTGGGGTAGCAGGAGCTGCCTGAGGCAGCACTGGCCCGCATGTGGGAGGCAGACCAAACACCCGTAGTGGACTCCTTCTCCATGGGAGGGTCTTGCTGGGTCCTGCTGTGCCCGTGGATGTGGGGCAGGGCCCCTACTGCTCTGCCGGCCCTCGTATGCTTTGCGAGGTCCCTTTAAAGACCATTTTCTGTCCAGAAGGACAGCTGAATTCAACTGCATTTGTGCCATAGGTCTCTCAGCCTGGAACATTCTTCTCTCTGAGCTCATGTGGCTCCTCCTCCCTTCCTTCTGCCTGAGAGAGGCCTCCCCTGACCTGCACACCTGAAACTTCACCCTTTAATCATTCACCACACCCTTCCTCTGCTTTATTTTCTCCTTGGAGCACGCATGCTGATGTTTTTCTATGTGTTTGGTTATTTATGGCTTGATTTCACCAAGACAATGTCAGCTTTATGAGGGCAGACAGCGTTTTGTTCACTGCTGGAACTCACTGTAATTCAGCCAGAATCTGGCCCTCAATTTCTTTGTCTGCACATTAAGTGGATTATACTCAAACAGTGGTTTTTGAAACTTAAAAAAAAAAAAAATCACTTGGAAAACTTCCTCTAAATGAAATTTTAAAAAGAATGGACAATAGCAGGACTATACTTTTTGAAGCTGGGGAAGGTCCCAGAGCTTCAGTGTGTGTTCTCTCCCTGTTCCCTGGCTCCCTCCCTCACCCCTCACCCTCCCTCATTCCCATAGAACTTTGGTTTTTTTCAGAACACAGCTTGGAAATCACTGGCTTAAGCAAGGTCTGCCTTCAGCCAGTTACTTCCTTTCCCAAAGTCTAAATACAATTACCTTTAAAATGAAAAAGTTGGACTCCTTGACCTTCCTTCTATGAAATTCTAGTATTATAAGTAAAGTCATATCCATAAATGTACAAAGTTATCTAAGAGTCAGGTGAAATAGGCTCCCAAAATAGAAATGCGAAAACCCATTCAAGGTCATGCCTGCCCATGGCCAGCAATCGTGAGGAGTTTATCAAGATTTCTTGTTTGACAAGCAGTCTGTGAAGCCTTGGGACCCATAAGATCTCAGATTGCTCAACCAATCTAGCTGATGAAATCAGATGCAGCATCTGAAATAAGATCGTATATCAAGTGCTAGGACAGGTGGATAGATTCTGTGGGTAAACTAGAGATCATGGAAAAAGATCCAGTAGGGTAAAATGGGAAGGTGTCTTGGGAGGGTAACATCTCTCGAGAGAAAACCAGAAGGTCATTTTACGTGGAGGATGTAACGGTGCCGTGGTGGCCCTGCCCAGGCCCTGTAGCACCTCCCTCCTTACTAAACTCTACTGTGAAAGACCATGTGAAAATAATGCATGTGGCAAGCGAGGCTCATAATCTGACTGTGGGACACTCCAGTTCTCAGAGTCCCGAGAGCCTTATTCCTACTCAGGTGCCCTTTCCCCTGGCAATTCCGGCCTTTGAGACAAGCCTATCCTAGAGCCGCTGTGGGAACACCAGGGATTCAGTGCCTGAAGGGAATCAGGATTCACTTGGAGGATGGAGAGTTGATCCACAGGGAGAGAAGCAGAGATGGCATTCCTCAGAGAGGAAACAGCTCCACCAAAGAGGTAGAGAACTGACATCTCCTGAGACTACCTACTGTGGAAGTGAAAAGAAAAGCTCCCAAACCCAGCCCGGATCCTGGGCCCCACCCTTTTAATATTTTATTTAGTGGTTTGGGTGTTTGGAGGCGGTGAGGGTAGAGGCCGGGGTTGGCATTGTTGAGAAGGCAGTGTGACAATATTGGAAGATAATTACTTTTAGAGAACAAAACAAAGTCATTTGATGATCTCAGCTAAAAGGCAGCTCTGTCTCCTGGTCCCTCCCCTCACCCATGGGTGAAGAGCTGGAGAACAGTCCCCTCTACCAAGCAGGTGCCTACACCCCCCCCCCACACACACACACTCTCTGTGCTGCAAGCAGATCGACCTGTCCCATTCCCTTGGGTTTCCTCAGGCTCACAGTCCTTATCTGCACAGAGATACATGCTCTGGAACACTGGCGCAGAAAACAGAGCCTGGCGAGGCTCCATGCAACTTCCATCTGAGCTTAAAATCATTACAAAACAAAAAATGTAAAAAACAAAGCAAAACAAAGTGAGGCGGGGAGTCTGTGGTTGAAATCCAGTTGGTAAATGCTGGTAATTAACTACTAAAGTTATAAGATGGGTCCTTGGGAGTCGAGGTATTGCCCTTTCCAACATGTTTGAAATTTTTTCATTAAAAAAGTAATTAGTAAGTGTTAAAAATGTACATGAAGGTTTATAGCAGCATTATTCATAATAGCCCAAAGCAAAGACAACCCAAATGTAAATCACCCGATGAATAAATAAATAAAATGTCATATCCACACAATAGAATATTATTCAACAATAAAAAGGAATGAAACACTAGCACAGGCTATAATACGATGCATTTGAAAACATTCTGCTAAATTAACTGAGGGACACCTAGGTGGTTGGGTCAGTTAAGCATCTGCCTTCAGCTTAGGTCATGATCCCGGGATCCTGGGATAGAGCTCCCTGCTCAGCAAGGAGTCTGCTTCTCCCTCACCCTCTGCCCCACTACCCACCCCCGGGCTTGTTCTCACTCGCTCTCTCAAATAAATAAATAAAATCTAAGGAAAAAATATTTTAGAATGCATAAATAAATAAAAGAAATTGAACACAAAAGACCACATATTGTGTGATGCCATTGATATGAAATGTCCAGATTAAACAAATCTACAGAGACAGAAAGTAGATTATCGGCTGTCAGATGCTTGGGGGGAATATAGGAATTGAGAAGTGACACAGCTAAGGTGTCTAGGCTTTCTTTTGGAGGTAATTAAAATGTTCTATAATTGATTGCGATAATGGATGCACCACTTTGTGAATATACTAAAAGCCATTCAGTTGCATGATTTAAATGGATGAATTGTACAGTATGTGAACTATATCTCAATAAAGCTGTTTTTTGCAAGTTAAAGGCCAGGAGGGGGTTGTAAAGGAGAAAAATAAAGACACCCAGGGGAGGCTCTGAGCCAGGGGTGTCCACTGGCTTCTCTGAAAAGTGGTTTCAACTTGGGGATGGTCCAAGAGAAAGGGATGGACCAACCCCTTCACAAAATCAGTCTTCCTCATTTATGGCCCAGCCAGAGGAATTCACAGAATCTAATCCAACCTAAGGCAACAGTTTCTCTTTATCCTGGGAAAAGCCATTCCCCATTAATAATCAGACAGAGAAATGCCATTAGTCCAGGACTGTGATGGGCATTTTGCAGGTTTGCATATGAAATGCCCAACCCATTCCCACTGCCTGGTCAGACATTCATAGAGTCTTAGGGTAGTGGTACACTTAGGTTTTCAACGCGTACTGGGTCACCACCGTGGCTGCACAGTGGAATCTGCTGGGGTTGAATAAACACTAGAGCCTGGGTTCTATCCTGGGGGAATGTGATTAATTCGCTTGGTGAGAAGCCTGGGCAGTGGACATTTTGAAAGCACCCCGGTGATTCGAATATGCAGCTGAGAGGACCACTGATTTAATGGAAGTCGTTTTAATGACAGGAAGAGAATATTAAATTTATGGCATTTGAGGCGAGCCTGGGTGGCTCAGTCGGTTAAGCATCTGCCTTTAGCTCAGGTCATGATCTCAGGGTCCTGGGATCGAGCCCTGTGTTGGGGCTCCCTGCTCAATGAGGAGTCTGCTTCTCCCCCTCCCTCTGCCCCTCCCCACCTGGCTTGTGCTCTCTCACAGACTCTCTCTCTCAAATAAATAAAGTCTTTAGAATAAAATAAAATAAAATTATGGCATTGAGTATGGTATCCTATCATGGAAACTTTTCTTTTTTTTAGAATTATGTTTACAATGAGTCACAAGATAAATAATATTTTTCCCTGTTCCTTTCGGTCTTGGAATCTGGAGACCTCGGGTTTATGGGTCATCTCAGTGACTGCACCAAATGAAGGGGACCCATGGGAGCAGCAACCAGACAGGTGGCTTCCAGGTTCTGTGTGGGCCTCTCCGAGGGCAGGTGCTCCTTTCTTCAGGACCAGTTCTTTCCCGTCTTGGGCAACTCTTGCTGAGACAAAGCTGCTTCTGTGACTCTCGCAAAAGGCCCCTGACATCAGCCAACCTGCTCAGTTCACCACCTCCTGGAGGCATCACGTTTCCCCCATTGTGTTACTGTTGTGCTGTAATGCCTGGTCCTCATTAGAAGGCTAGGCTCCTGCCCTACCTATCCCTCCCTGTGGAGCTTCTCCTCATCTTTGAAGTGCCAGCTCAGATGCCACTTCCACGAGGCTTCCTACCATTGGAGGTGTTGTTCCCTTCCTCTGCTCTCCTAAGCCTTTGAATTGTCCAACATTCAGTTGGAACTCTCTTGTGTTGTACCTACTCAGCAGCTGCCTTTGAGTTTGAGTAGACTGTAAGTTCTGTGAGGGCGAAGACAGAGTTTCATTTTGTGTTCTGTCTCTGTGTCCTCTGCAGAGCCAAGCATATGCTCAGAAAACACTTGTGGAAGGAAGGAAGGAAGGAAGGAAGGAAGGAAGGAAGGAAGGAAGGAAGGAAGGAAAGGCTTGCTTATGTAGTTTTTATGGGGGAAAAGGTGCTAAGTAGCTAAAGTGGGGATGGGGTTTTAAGTCCACCAAATCCCCATTCTTGAATAAGAAGAAATTTTATTTCTCAAAATTATGCAACTGGGGACAAGTTCCCAGGCCCAGTTTTGTCCAGCTTGGAAATCCTGAATCCCCCACCTGTTGTCACTAAGACCATCTATCTTCAAGTAAATGAATGAATGAACAGAAACCTTTACTGCATTACTAATGAAAACCAGGCACTGTGCTAAGTGTTTTTACAAACATTTTCATATACCCCAAATTGGTCCTATCACAGAGCTTGGCACACTTTCCAGAAGGTGGACCCACTGCTACCTTAGCATTTGAGGGAAATAAACATGCACTCCCAGGGCAGAAAGCCCAGACTGGAACAAGAGGAGGGCTGTGACCTGGAAGAGAGAAGCCCTGCATGCCATGTGTTGGAGAATTCTTTTTTTTTTTTTTTTTAAATTGCATTCACCAAGTTTTCTTTTGTCTGTTCAAGTAAGACTAAATATTTCCTTCATAGAGAACTTTTTTTTTTTTTTTTAAGATTTTATTTATTCATGATAGTCACACAGAGAGAGGCAGAGAGGCAGAGACACAGGCAGAGGGAGAAGCAGGCTCCATGCAGGGAGCCTGATGTGGGATTCGATCCCGGGTCTCCAGGATCGCGCCCCCGGCCAAAGGCAGGCGCCAAACCGCTGCGCCACCCAGGGATCCCCGAGAATTCTTTTTTTTTAAGAGAGAGAGAGAAAGAGAGAACATGTGCACATGATGGTGGGGAGGGGCAGAAGGAGACAGAGAGAGAATCTTAAGCAGGCCCCATGCCCAACACAGAGCTCGCAACCCTAAGATCATGATCTGAGCCAAAATCAACAATCAGAGGCTTAACCACCTGAGCCACCCAGGCACCTCAAAGATTTTCTAGAAAATAATGAACCTCTGATTATATGGAGATACGGTGATTGTTTACACATAAAATATGAAATAATCTATCAATAAACTTTTGGAACTATTAAGAACATTCACAGGTTTGCTCAAAACAAGATCGATGTGCAAAAACAATCAACACTCCTTTATATCAACAATAATCAATTAGATTAGAAAATGCCATTGGAAAAAAGAACCCATTCTTCATAGCAACAAAAACTAATAAATCCAATAAAAGACACAGAATCCTTATTAAATGACATAAAAGGCCAGAAGAAATAGACTATATTTATAAATGGGAAGACATAATTTCAATTAAAATCCCAAGTTCTTTCATAAGGGGGAAAGAGAGATAATGAATAACAGAGGCAATATTGAAGAAGAAATTAGAAAAGGAGCAGAGGAGAGGGGGATTGCCATACACAATAGGCTACAGTGATTAAAACAGCGAGATGTGGTGCAGAAATCTACAAATTTGCCAGTGGGAGAGAAGAGAGACTCCAGGGATAGACCCTTGAGAATCCAGGACCTTGAATGAAACTAGAGGGAGCTGACCAGTGTGAAAACGGTTGCCTATAAATGGTGTGGGGAAATTGGTTATCATGTGGCAAAACAATGAAATTTTTTTATTTTGACCTCAAACTAGCCACAAAGTAAATTCCAGCTAGATTAATGGAAGAGCAAGAAATCTTAGAACTTTTTAAAAAAATTTATTCATGAGAGACAAAGAGAGAGGCAGAGACACAGGCAGAGGGAGAAGCAGGCTCCCTGTGGGGAGCCCAATGTGGGACTCCATCCGGGGACCCCAGGATCATGCTGTGGGCCAAAGGCAGATGCTCAACCACTCAGCCACCCAGGTGTCCCACCTTAGAACTCTTAAAAGAAAATATAGGACTCATTGTAACAAAGTGAAGATATTAAAACACAGAAGTTGTTAAAAGGAAACGATTCATACATTTGACTATATTAAAACTAAAATTTTCTGAGTGAAAAACAGACATCCTTAAATAAGAAGACAAGCCACGGAGTGGAATAGTGTAGCTGCAATGCTTAAAACTGACATAATTCACGTGCAGACTATATCAAGAACATCTACAAGTTAAAGAGAACAAGATAATGGTAGAGAAAAAAGGCAGGAGAAGTTCACAAGCAGACAGGTAAGTCACAGAAGAGGGCGCGCAAACAGGCAATAAACACACGGAGATGCCTAACATTGCTTACTACCAATCAGGGTAGGAAGATTAAATAAGCAAAGTAAAATGAGATATAGTATCACACTCATTAGATTGACTTAGAACTTTGAGGTCTGACAGTACCAAGAGCTGGTGACATTGTGGGAAAATTAGAACTTGTACACGCTGCTAGTGGTTAAACTTCAGAGAATACTTTAGTCTGGTAATGCTAATGTGAGTGCATATCCTAGGGAAACATTCATGTGGGCATGAAATACAAGCAAGGATGTTCATGGCGGGGTTGTTTATAACAAAAACAAGGCTGTTGCATCAACAGAATGGCTGGATGAGCCATGATATAGTCCTAATGGAATATATACTGAAAGAGGTAAAGATCCTTAATAAAAGTCAGGAAATCTGGTCCTGCTTCTTGCTCTGCTTCTGGCTGATAACAGGACGTTACACAAGTCACTTGTCCCTCTTTGTAGAATGATCTCCCCAGATACTCTCGTGGCTCACTCTCTCACCCCCTCCAGGTCCCGGTGCAAATTCCATCTGTTTAGAGAGACTTCCTGACCCCAGGAGCCATACAACCAGCATCTGCGCTCCCTGACCCTGCTCTGTCAAGAAGCAGAGTAGTTTAAAAGGTGAGGCCAGGGGCGCCTGGGTGGCTCAGTCGGTTAAGTGTCCGGTTCTCGGTTTTGGCTCAGGTCATGATCTCAGGATTATGAGATTGGGCCCCACGTTGGGCGCTGTGCTCAGCACAGAGTCTCCTTCCCCGCCCCCCGCCTCTCTCTCTCTGTCCCTCCTCCCACTTGTGCACACTCTCTCTTTCTAAAATAAATAAATCTTTAAAACATTTTTTAAAATAAAAATAAAAATAAATATGTAAATAAAAGGTGAGGCCAGACTGGGTTCTAACCCCAGCTTTACCACGTGCTTCTTTTTATTACTGTAGGCAAGTTAGTTAGGCCTTCTGTGACTCAGTTGCCTCCTCTGTAAATGGAGGCAATAAGAGTTCTCACCTCAGGGGCTTGCTGTGAGGACTGGATGAGTTAATATACCAAAGACTTAGAACAGTGCCTGGTATAAGGAAGTGCTAGTTAACAGTGAATTATGTGGCAGTTAACCTGAATGAAGGCGGCTGGAATGACGTGGATAAATCTCATAAATATGCTGCTGAATGACAAGGGCAAGTCCCACGTGCATCTCACTCCTCCTTGAACTACTGTCCTGATCACCGGCAGTGTGCATGGTCAGGGCCTTGGTCACACCTACAGTTAAGTGTCCTCCTGGGCTTTAGTGCCTCTCACTTGCTGTCCATGCCTCTCACAGCCTGGCCGACTCCGTTTTTGGTAGTACTGGTGGAACTGATTGAAATGAATGAATTATGGCAAATCCTTGAATGCCAGAGGGTGGAAACACCACAGACTTTCTCAGACAGTGTCTTTTAAGAAGTCGCAATAAAGACACGAAGAGAGTGGGAGTGATGGAGCATGTGAGTGACACACATACCCAGAAAGGGAGAGAATCCCAGAGACAGGATGTCTCCAAGGACAGGAATTCTGTGACTCCCAGACAAGAGAGAGTGGGCTTTCACCCAGCCCCTTTCTGAAGGCTTGTTCTAGGGTCTACTGTGTGACTGAAGTGAACTGCTACATTCAAAGAGGACTCTGTGCATTAAAGAAGGTGTAGAAGGGCCAAAACACACATGAAAAGATGCTCCACATCACTCACCATCAGGGAAATGCAAATCAAAACCACAAGGAGATATCACTTCACACTTGCCAGAATGGCTAAAATCAAAAACACAAGAAACAACAAGTGTCGGTGAGTATGTGGGAAAAGGGAACCCTCGTGCATTGTTGGTGGGAATGCACACTGGTACAGCCACTGTGGAAAAAAGTATGGATGTTCCTCAAAAAATTAAAAAGTGGGTTACCATATGATCCAGCAATTCCACTCCTGGGTATTTACCCAAAGAATACAAAAACACTAATTTGAAAGGATATATGCACCTCTATGTTTATTGCAGGATTATTTATAATAGCAGCCCAGGACTCCATTGAGAGATGAATACATAATGACTCAGCCATAAAAAAACGAAATCTTGCCATTTGCAACAACATGGATGGACCTTGAGGATAGAATATTAAGTGAAGTAAGTCAGGCAGGGAAAAGATAAATACCACGATTTCACTTTAGGAAACAAAACAAATGAACAAGGAGAAAAAGAGACAAACTCCAAAACTGACTCTTAACGATGGAGAACAAACTGGTAGCAACCAGAGGGGAGGTGGGTGGGGAATGGGTGAAACAGGTGAAGGGGATTAAGAGTACACTTAAGATGGTAAGCACTGAGCAATGTGTAGAATTGTGGAATCGCTGTATTGAACTGAAAATAATACAACACTTTGTTAACTATACTGGAATTTTAAAATGTTTTTAATTGGAAAAAAATGGTCTCTTAGACTAGCTACAGGAGGAAGAGTGGGATTAGGGACATATACTTTTGCATTGTTTGAATTTTGTACAGTGAGAAGGAATTTGTTACTTGTGAAATATTAGAAGTAAAAAAATTACCTGCTTCATAAGAGGTACTCAGTGAATGGGCATCACTAATATTCTTTATGATGAAGAAAGACTTCTCACCCAGCACAGAGGCCCCAGGCAGGAAGGCAGCCTGCTGGCACCGCTTCCTCGCACACTGCAGCTGGCCCTTTGGCAGGTCTCACTGGCTCCACCTTCAAAGTACATCCTAAACCAACTGGCTTCTTACTGCCCCTCAAGACCCAGACACCTGCTGTGCTCATCCCTGCCTGGACACGCTGTGGTCTCCCGCTAAGCTCCTTGTTGCTGCCCTCCCCCTCCTAAGGCACTTTGCCCAGCTGTTGGGGTTCCTTACAAACCCTAACCAGGGAGTTGACACATCCCACGCAGTTGCCCTGTGCCAGGCACTGTGATAAACTGGTCACTCTAGCTCAGTTAACCCTTTAACAACTCTTGGAATTGGGTACGAGTAGAATTCCCACTTTACAGATGCAGAAACAGAGGCACAGAGCATTCAATAGTCTGCCTCACGTCCACATGGTGAAACAGCAGAGCTGGGGTCCAATCCACCTGGATCCCGTGCTCTTCACTGCCTCCCCACTTCGCCCCCTTACAGCCCGCCTGCACTCCTTAGCTATCAGGGTGACTCAGAGCTTGCTGCTCTGGCTACAAGGCATCATGTGGGTGCCATCTGACCCCCGCCTGCCCCTCCACCCTTGGCCCCCACTCCTTTCTTCTTGCCCCCACTCCCTGGCTCCCTGGATGCTCCTCCAGCTGGAAAATTCTTTCCCTCACTTCAAATGGCTTGTTCTCTCATAGCACTTGGGTCTCTGTTTGAATGTTGTCTCCTTCAAAAGGGCTTCTCTGACCACTCTTTCTAAAATAGCCCCCACTGGAATGCAACCTGGTGCATCCACTCTGGAAAACAGTATGGAGGTTCCTCAAAAAGTTGAAAATAGAGCTACCCTGCAATCCAGCAATCGTACAACCGGGTATTGACCTCAAAGATACAAATGTGGTGATCTGATGCACCCCAATGTTTATAGCAGCAATGTCCACAATAGCAAAACTGAGGAAAGAGCCCAGATGTCCACTGACAGATGAATGGATACAGAAGTGGTCAATGGAATACAATGGAATACTACTCAGCCATCAAAAAAATGGAACTCACCATTTGCAATGACATGGATGGAATGAGAGGATATTATGCTAAGGGAAATAAGTCAGTCAGAGAAAGACAATTATCATATGATCTCACCATATGTGAGGTCCACCATGTGTGGAATTTAAGAAAGAAAACAGAGGATAGGGACGCTTGGGTGGCTCAGCGGTTAAGCGCCTGCCTTTGGCGGAGGGCGTGATCCTGGAGTCCCAGGATTGAGTCCCACATCGGGCTCCCTGCATGGAGCCTGCTTCTCCCTCTGCCGGTGTCTATGCGCCCCCCCCCCTCTCTCTCTCTGTCTCTCATGAATAAATAAAATCTTAAAAAAAAAAGAAAAGAAAAAAGAAAACAGAGGATCATAGAGCAAGAGAGGAAAAAATAAAACAAGATGAAATCAGAGAGGAAGATAAACCATAAGAGACTCTTAATCATAGGAAACAAACTGAGGGTTGCTGGGGGAGGAGGAGGATGGGGGAAGGGGTAACTGGGTAATAGACTAAATACATGCATACATACATTATAAATAAATAGATAAAAGGTTGGGTTGATTAAAAAAAAAATAGCTTCTCTTTTGTCTGCCCCTTTCCTGCTATAATCTTATTCATAGATCTTATGGTGTCCTGATGTGACATCACAAGGTTGCCTGTCTGAATGTTTTTTTCTGTCTCCCCTCTCTAGAATTTCTGCTTCCTGGGGCACGGCCTTTGAGCAGTAGCACAGTGCAGGGATGACTGCCATCCGAGGCAGCTGTGAGGACGCTGGGCTAGGCCTGCCATGTGGGGCGGCCAGGCGGTCCTGCACGGGATGGCGCTTCTGGCCTCCGGGTCAGCAGTGGGACCCGGGGCAGCAGGAAAGAGGGGGAAGGGACACCTTCCCGATTCTTTCCCAGTCTGGCTGTTCCCTGTGACCACAAGGCTTCCACTTCTCCAGCCACCTGGAAGCTACCCTGCCAAGGTAATAAAGGTTTAAAGTGCTGCCCCACCCAAGGATGGGTGCGCTACAAAAGAGGCCAAACAGGAATGACACTCCATCCCAGTGTCTGACTGTGTCATGGTGTGACTCCAAGACCAGAATGTTTGAGGGAGATACTGCCTTTGTCCCTCCCAGGCCCTGGCAGACAGGGCGTCACAGAAATGTTGAGGGAGACCGAGAAGGACGGACGGGTCCACACTCACCCAGTGGCTCAGAGACTGGGACCTGGCTGACCCCAACCTCAAATGTCCCAGCTTCTTGCCATCCCTCTCAACCTTCCCTTCCCACCAGCCAGAAGGCCTGGCTCTGTTTCCCAAAGCATCCCCACTTTGGGGAGTCCCCCCACCCCCAAGGCTCCCCCAGGGAATCCAGAACAAACGCCTTACCCATTTCAATCCCACAGATGACCAGAGCCGCCACCACTGCACCTGCTGATGTCCCGGCAAAGCGGTGGGCCGTTTCCAGCATCCGGGGGGCCAAGTCTCGAAGGGCATCCACAGCCCCGGCCTGGTAGAAGGAGAGAAATCCGCTGCCGGAGAAGGAGATGGAATGGGGAGTGTCTGGGTCCCCCTTGAACACCTGCTCTTCCATCTCCTCGGGCCCTGGGCAAGGATTGCCTCCTGGGCTGCGCTCCTGCTGCAAGTCAGGGCCACACTCTCCTGCTAGCCTGGCACCTGGAAAGGGGCCGTCTCTCCTGGGTCGGCTGGGACACCCACGGACGGCTCAGCAGCCACTGCCTGGGCCCATCCAGCTCCTCCAGGAGGCAGTCCCAAAGGCTGATCAAAGGCCCCAGGCCCAGGTCAAGGTGCAGAAGGCACCCTGAATGTATGAGCAGCGTCTCGGGCCTGCGAGTACCCCCTGGCGTCATTGAGTGGCTAGATTCATCTCTGGCACGGGCTCCTCAGCCCTTGGCCCAGGAGGCTGCGTAAACCTAGCAGCGTTGGCAGCCGCCACTGGGGCCATCCCAAAGAGTCAGCGCTGCTCAGCCCTCAGCCCAGGAGGCTTCACACACAGAGTTGCAAAACCCTTCACTGATGGTTATCAGAGGATGCCTCTGTCTCTGACATGCTGTGGCAGCCAAGGAATTATCTGCTGGCCTCTCTCCCAGGAGGAAGGTGTCCCCTCCCTGGCAGGGGCAGAGCCAGCATGTGGGCTATGATTTCTGAGGGGGAGACACACTCCCTCCCACCCATGCCCCCTGACAACATCACTCCTCCCTGGACTCCTTCCCCAGGCTCTCTGGGGGCGGGTGTGGTGTGTTACACAATTGTTTTTATTTGTTCTTACATAAGAATGTGTGTGTTTGTTCACATGTCAGGACTGGCCACGGCAAAATTTTAAAGGAAGAGAAGTCAGGCCTCAGAGCCCCACCCTCCACTGCCTCTCCATCGCCCTCCAGCTTTTCTCCTGGCCCAACACTGACTCACTCAGCTGTAGCATCCTCTCACCAAGTCCCAGACTCTCATGTGGTCTTTTCAGCGTCCAGGAAAAAAAATCAGTTTGAAATCTAGATCATTCTAAGTGTTTGGACCTTCATACTGCATGCTCTTCTAATGATAAATTGGAGATGGCAATATTTAACCCCAAGAATGAGCAGCTTGGGAGGGCAGGTATGGGGGCATTGGGGTCAGGACTGAGAGGCATTTGGAGCCCAGAAGGCAAGGAGGTGGTGCTTGGGGACCAAGGCTGGCTACAGGGAGCACTGGTAATGCCCCCTCTGGAGCAGTGCAATGTGGTTCTGGAGAGGAGGGCCCCTCCTCAGCCCACAATTTCTCTGCCTAGGATGTCATTACAAAGCTGGCAAGATCACATCTCTCCCCTCCCCCCAAAACCATCCAGTGGCAGGACCAGCATCGGAATCAAGCCACCAAGTCCCCCACTTGGTGCTCAGTCCAGCTCCACACTCTGTTAGGATATGATGTCAATGCCTCACCTGACACAGGGAACTCCTGTCAACTCTTAGCCTTACTGGTCCCCCCTGGAATCCACAATGAGGGCCACGCCCAGGGTTCAGTTAGGAAGGAGTTTTCTCTCTTGGGTGGATAGTTCCAGATACATAATTTGATCCTCCATCTGGGAAGAGCCCTTTGGATTAAATGTGTGAGTGACAGGGCAAACGTGTGCATCTGTGTGTACACATGCACGCATGCAGAGAGAGGTATGAGGCTTACCGCTGGACTAGAAGGTGGGATGTGACAGGGTGGAGTTCAGTCAGCTTTTGGAACATCGAGACCCTGCCTCCTTCCTGGGACACTAGGTCAGTTCCACTGAGTATTTGATTACCCGGCTCTGTAACGGGGGTCCAGGGGATAGGAGTGGTGGACGCACCATCCCCGAACTCGGACACTCACAGGCTTCTTGGGAACGAGACAGGCAAATGTGAAATAACCAGAGAGCCACACAAGGCAGTCTATAATTAAGGACCAAATTGTGCAGGCTGAGATTCCTGCCAGTGAAGTGAAGAATCAAGGGTGAGTAGCGTGGGCAGGAACCACGAGAGAATCTAAGCAGTGGAGTTGTGGGTTGGGGGATATGAAGAAGCTAGAAGGAAGAGGGAGGGTAGAGTGGTAGGGAACAGCGCAAGCTCCTGCAGAGGAGGGGACGGGTGTGATGGCGGGTGATTACGCAGGATGAAGGGTTTTGGATCACACCAACAATGGGTTGAATCCCAGCTGTTTATAGGCAGCAGGACCTGTGTAACTGCTCCTGGACTCGGTTTTCCTCATCTGTGAAAGGGACAATAACACCTATGCTGTAGCTATACAGATGTGGCTGTAAAATGCCTGGCATGTGGAACATCTGTTATGATTAAAGGGTAGTAAGGGTCAAGGCTTCGGGAAAAGATGGACCTGGGAGATACAACGGAATAGAAAGGTGGGGTGGGAAGAGGAAGGCATGATCTGCTTGTGACGTGCAGGAGGAGCTGGCAGGCGGCTCACACCGGGCAAGGAGACCAGGACTGGAAGATGAGAAAGGAGAATAGCATCGGATCCTCCTAGAGATTTGGAGGCCAGGCCGGAGCAGCAGCTGAAGGAAGACAAGTTAGTGATGCCACTGCCGCAGAGACTCTCCCGACCAGGGGACTGGTTGGACGGGAATGAGTCACTGCTGATGCCTTATATTCAGCCTGGGGCGGGGGGAGGGGGGTCGGGATGGGTAGGGAAGCCTTTGGCTGACTTAAGGAAACTGGGGCTGAGCTGAGGAAACTGGATAGAGGACATATCTGAGAAGATAAGAAGACATTGGAGCTTGGAGCACCTGGGTGGCTCAGTGGTTGAATGTCCGCCTTCGGCCCAGAGCATGATCCCGGGGTCCTGGGACTGAGTCCCACATCAGGCTCCCTGCATGGCGCCTGCTTCTCCCTCTGCCTATGTCTCTGCCTCTCTCTCTCTCTGTGTGTCTATCATGAAAAAATAAATAAAATCTTAAAAAAAAGATGTTGGAACTGGAGGCAGGGGTGTGGGAAGGCCCCAGAGAGGTGTCAGAGACCCCTGCCATTGAGGCAGCCAAGAAGGGTAGATAGCTGGAGGAGACTGGCACAGGGTTATGCTGAAGAAAGACGATCTTGAACAAATATTCTCCTTCCAGGTTCACCTCGCTATCCCTGAAATAGGAAGCAAGACTCTTGCTCTACACAGGCTGCCCTGGCTCAAGAAGGCTGAGGCCCATCACCCTTTCATGCACGGTGGTGCCTTGTCCTGACATGGCCCAGGCCTGGCTGTTGGACTAGGCTGCAGTCTCTCTTGAGGGCACGTATCCCACTGGGATGGTGCAGGCCCCAGCAGGTGCAGGACAGCCCGGCTGCCATCAAGCAAACCAGAATCTCACAGTAGCACACGAGAAGGCCCCAGAGGAGCCGCCAACCTTGGTGTTCACCAAGCGCTGACCCTGGCAAAGTGCTGTGCATCTGATGAGGGCAAGTGGGCCGCAGGCCTCGCTGGTCCAGGGCCCCGGAGTTGAACAATGGAGAAGATTCATCTCATTGTCCCACGTTCCTGATGTTACACTGAAAGCCCTGAGAACCTCAAATGGATAACATCAAGAAAGGATCATGTTCCAGTATTTCTGCGTTTGATTTTTAAAGTCAGCTCATAACCCTGTTAGGGGTTTTGAACTAAGGTAGCACAGCCCCTGATGCGACTCATCAGCCCCCCCCCCCCCCCACACACACACAAAGGCAGTCACTGGCAGGAAAATGAGACTCCTCACCACCCATGATCACAATGAGACAACCAAAAATGAATTTACAGGAGAACCTGGAGTTCCCATAAGTATAAAATATGTGAAGCTACTCAGGACAAGTCTCAGGGAGAAAGACACCATCTAGATTCTGGGTTAGCTCTTCACTGATGGTGCGCCATCCTCTGCTTAAATGTTGTGAAATGTTTATTTGGTGAAGAAACTGGTAATTTCTTGGGGTGAGCGAGTATGAAGGTCACAGCATTGCCCATGAATAATCTTGCCAATAATGTTTAACCTGAATCTAATTAAGACTTACTTTCCAGTTCACAGTGAATACAGAGTATGAAGGAAAAACTTAAGAGTGCCAGACAGAAATAACCTGACAAACTGAACTTGTGGGAAGGGCAGGTAGTTACTGGCATTGCTGTCATGACACCCATTCCCTATCCACTTGTTCTTTGCCCACATCCCTATAAAGCAGCTGAAAAACCTGATACTTGATTTCCCAGCCACACCCTCCACCCCTCACCCCTTGCATCTAGAAGCAATCAGAAATCCAGTTGTGGTCAATGAGAAGCAAAGTGAAATCCACTGGCAGCCTCTAAGGAAGACTTTCCTCCTTGATGAAAAGAGAAAGGTACATGGGGAGAGCCCCATTTTTTCCATCCCCTATTCTTCCTGCCTGAGATGCTGCCTTGTGAGAATGTGGTGTTTGGAGCTATGGCAGTCATCTTACACCTAATGAGGGAAACATGGCAGGCCCAGGGAGTGTATTGGTTATCTATTGCTGTGTCACAGACTACCTCACAACTTAATAGCTTAAAATAACATTTATGGGGATGCTTGAGTGGCTCAGTTGGTTAAGCATCTGGCTCAGGTTGTGGTCCTGGGGTCGTGGGATTGAGCCCCACGTCCATCCAACCCCGATGCCCTTTCCCCTCATTCATGCATTTCACTCTCTAAATAAATAAATAAAATCTTAAAAATATATATTTATGATCTCATACAGTTTCTGAGCATTAGAAAGCCAGAAATGGCTTTTCTGAGTGGCTCAACACTCTCATGGTTGTTGGTGGGCATCAGTTCTTAGCTGGCTATTAATAGAAAGCTCTGATGCCTCATCACATGGACCTCTCCAAGGGGTGGCTCCCAGGATGACAGTTTGCTTTCCCCAGAGTGAGAGATGCCAGAAAGTGAGAAAGCAGAAGAGAGATAAAGAGAGAGAGAGAAAAATAAAACCAGAAATACTGTGAACCCAAGATGGAAATTGTAACCGTTTTATAACCTCATCCCGAAAGCGATACCATCCCCTCTGCCATATTCTATTGGCCACACAGGCTAGCCCTGGTAAAATGTAGGAAGGGTGTGAATACCAAAAGGTAGAAATTGTTAAGGGCTGATTTGGCGGCCAGCCTCCACACTGAATGAGCAAAAGAATACTCCATCGACTATAGGTATATTCTCTGTGTGGTGCAAGTGTTTACACCTTTTCTAAAAAAGTCAGCAATTT
Source organism: Vulpes lagopus (assembly GCF_018345385.1). Taxonomy (NCBI): domain Eukaryota; kingdom Metazoa; phylum Chordata; class Mammalia; order Carnivora; family Canidae; genus Vulpes; species Vulpes lagopus. Next base: position 67,808,010 of record NC_054824.1, read on the forward strand.
TTTAAAATAAGGCTTAGGGAGAGAGGAGAAAATGTGACACAACAGAGGTGGCAACAGAGCTTGCTGGCATCCTGTCGTGTTGTCCTTTATATGACCTTGAGATAACTAATGCAACCTAAATCATATCTTCTCATGAAGTAGCTCCCACATACAGTAAAGTACCAAAAATAGAACAGCAAACAGCAAACATCCAAGTACCTACCAGACAGATTCAACAACCTTAACATTTCACCACATCTTGGTCAAATATTTGTTTGGCTTTAAAGAAGCGAAACACCACGGATGGAAATGAGACTTCCCTGGAACCCTTTTCTAGTCTTACCCCCCACTCTCCTTCCCACAGGAAACCAGGTCCCAGATTGGATAAAATCTGTCTCTTTCATGTTTTTACACTTTTATTACATGAATATGATTTATACGCAATGTATAGTATTGTTTTATACATATTTCTAAATTTCACATAAGGGCACACATTGATTTATTATGCAATTTGCATTTTCATTCAATGTTGTGATATACACGGCTCTCGTCTTTCTCTGCTCCATTTCTCTGCTTTCGGGTAACCCGTTACGGGACCATGGGACAACATATTTATCATTCTCCTACTGACAGACATTCTGGTTGTTTCCACCATTTCACTACAACCAATAATGCTGCAGTGAGCAACCCTGATTTACATCTCCCTTTGCAGGGTATGGGGATTTTCAGGTCACGATATGGGTATTATCAACTGCACCCACAAAATCTGAATATATGGAAGGGAACTGAGTGATGATGGGAGAGGCTAATACCATTGAAAGAAGATTTCTGCTACAGTGGTCCCCCCATCTCCTGAAAAGGACTCTAGGACTCCCAGTGGATCCCCAAAAACATGGATAGTACTGAGCCCTATTTATACTCTGTTTTTTCCTATACATACATACCTATAATAAAGTCTAATTTATAAATTCGGTACAGTACGTACGTAAGAGGTTAACAACAATAATGAATAACAACACAATTATAACAAAATTCTGTAATAAAAATTGTGTGAATGTGGTTTCTCTCTCTCTCTCTCCAGCTCTCTCTCTCTCTCAAAATATCTTACTGTACTATGTTCACCCTCCTTCTTGTGCCGATGCAAGATGAGAAGATGCCCATGTGACGAGATGACACGAAGTGAATGATGCAGGCGTGGGACACAGAATCGGCTACCACTGACTTTCTGGCACTACGTCCAGAAGGAGGATCGTCTGCATCAGAACCATGGTTGACTACTGGTAACTGAAACCACGGAAAGTGAACCACTGGTTAAGGGGGGGACTACCACACTTAACATTTCCAGTGACCAGGGGGCATGCCGGCCAGGGCTGTGAACTAGAGGGGTGGTCTCTAGCTATCTAGTACCAGATCCTGGGTGATTTAGGGCAGGGAATAGCGCCTCCTGGGGTGTAGGAGTCCAATTAGGGGAGGTAGTTCAGAGTCTGGTAGTTCAGCTCAGATTGCGTGTTTGCATAAGAAAGGTGTGCTCCCAACCCTTTGCACTTTCTCAGAATTGGCCAGCCCTAGGGTGAAGGGTGAGATGGGAGGGCAGTCTCTTCCCAGTCAGGGAAGCCACACAGGCCAGAGCATCAATATACAAAATAAGGGGGCTCGCTGGTTGAGCCTTTGACTGGTTCTGCCTTTGACTCAGGTCATGATCCCAGGGTCCTGGGATTGAGCATCACATTGGGCTCCCTGCTTGGTGGTAACCTGTTTCTCCCTCTACATGCTTATTCTCTCTCTCTCTCTTTCTCCCTCTCTGTGTCAAATAAATAAATAAAATCTTTTTTAAAAAGAATATACAAAATAAGAAAATGTAGTTAATGCAGAGGTCACTTCTTCAATTTGACTGTTGCTGTCAACAGTGGTCAGTGGCAAGTGGTCATGCCATTGACAGTGGTCATGCCAAGTTATGATCCACTGAGCATTTATAAGAAATCTAATTACTTTGCTTCTCTTGGTATTGTCAGAATAAAAATTGTTGCCAATCTGAGTGATGTAAAAGGCTATCTCATTGTTCAATTGATATTTTTCTGGTTATTTGTGAGGCTGTGCATCATTTCATCCATTCGTCGGCCAATCCAGTTTCCTCTTCTCTGAAATCCTTGTTCTTAGCCTCTTCCCTTTGGGGTGGGGGCAGTGTTTGTCTTTTGTCGAGAACATGTACATATTGGTAGTAACACGAGCTAGTGTTAAATGCGTTGCAAATATCACTTCCCTATTTGTGGCTTGTCTTTTACGTTTTTAATGATGTCTCTATGGTATAGAAGTTTAAAATGTGTCGTACTTTTTCCTTTACAATTTGCGCTTTTGTGGCTTGAAGTCATAAAAAAAAGCTCTCCCATGTAAAATAGAGTCTTGATTACTTTAAATGATTTAACCATCAAGCCTAAGCTATTGGTTCTGTCTCCATTGAAAAACTAGAGTCTGGGGGGCAGTTTGGTACCATCCATTTTAAAATAAAATGTGTGTAGAAATTTATCCTACAGACGTACTCACAGGAGTCCCCAGAGATATATGTATGGGGTTGTTCATACAAGCAACAATTGTAATAGCAAAAATCTAGAAGCGACCTAAATATCTATCAGTGGAAAACTCATTAAATGAATTATGGCATGGTCATATAACGTAATTCTCCTCAGCTATAGCAAAGAATAAGGGAGATCTGGATGTGCTCATAGGGAAAGTTCTCCAAGATATATTGGTAAAGGGATGCCTGGATGGCTCAGTGGTTGACAACCACCTTCGGCTCAGGACCTGGGATCAAGTCCCACAGCAGGCTCCATGCAGGGAGCCTGCTTCTCTCTCTGCCTGTGTCTCTGCCTCTCTCTGTGTGTCTCTCATGAATAAATAAATGAAATGTATTTTTCTAAGATATATTGATAAGTAGGAAAAATGAAAATTAAAAAAATCCCAAGATCCAAACAATATGCTCTCATTTATGTTGAAAAGGAGGAGGAGGAGAAAAAAAAAAGATCCTCTATGTGTGTGCTTATAAAACTCCAGAAATAAAACTATTGAGGGTGGTAACTTGTAAGGACAGAACCAGGTTTTGAGGGTAGGAAGGAAACCCCATGTTCACTGCCCATCTTTTGTGCTGTTTTCCCTTTTATTTCCATGACTGTAAACAAAGAATAATGGCTGTGGATGGTCCCATTTTTGCTATAAGTTGCTATTTGTTTTGGCATTTGAAATATTTCAAGGTGAAGAAGGCCTTCGTTCCAATAGCTGAGAAGCAATTGAATTATTAGAAGTGGGACAGGAGACTGGGCGTCAGCGGGACAGTTTCATTACATATGTTCCGGAGCTGGGTCAGAAGGGCAACGCTCCCAGCAGCTCCAGCCGGGTGATGAGATTCCCATTGTCCAGGGGACAGGGTGGGGGGTGGGGGGCGGAGGGGCTTCTGCAGAACAAGGGAGAGGGGAACTGAGAGAAGTGGGGGATGGGAACCTGCCTGTGGAATGGGAGTGTGTGTGTGGGGGAAGCGGGCAGAGGAAAGACAGCTGAAGGTGGGGGCAGGTCTGAGGCGAGTGGACCTGCCAGGGTCCCTATGGTACCAAGGCCAGCTGTCTGAGTCCCCTGGTCTGGGTCCCCACCTCCCGCCCAGGCTCTGAGTCTCCTTGTGCTGTCTGGCTGCAGGGTAAGAAAAGGCTCTGCATCCTCTTCCCCAGTGGGGGAGGAGAGCCCCCATCTCAAGGCTTCTGGGAGGAAAGTTAAAGCCAGGCTCCCAGGAGGGAAACACTCATCCTATAAGTGAGAATTAAAGGCACTTGAGTTCACCCGTGTTGAGATTTCAGAAGGGAAGGAATTGGGTCAGTGGTTACAGAACCAAGACCCCAAGTGCTGCCAGGGTTAAACCCGGCAGGTGCTCTCAGGACAGTATCGTGGCAGCTGGCCGGGCCGGGCAGCGGGGACTGAAATCACAGCCACGTTCATTTGCGCCACTGGCAAGTTACTTAACACCTTGGTGACTTAGTTTTCTTATCTATAAAATGGGAACGTAATATTTACCCCACCGGGGGTTCACCTGGCAAATGCTAAATGCACAGGAAGTGCTTACATGGTTAATATGGTCTTTATTTACCTCCTTTGTAAATCCCACCGCAGCCCAGGCCCTGGGAGGCGAGATCCGTGTCTGCCCTGCGTGCACAGTAACCCACTCTCAAGCCTGCAGAATAAGCTGCCACCCAGCTTGTACCTTTACACAGGCCAGCACAGTGGGTGAGTCCCTCATCGCCCTTCCTTCCACTACCCATGTGGGAGCCCTGACTGTACTCAGAGGCTCCTTGGAAGAGTGCAAACACTTCTATGCTTATTTCCCTGGCGGCTCCAGAGGCTTGCCTGTCAGCCCCTTAGGGGAAAACACTTTGGTACATAGGAGGAGCTCAATTTATGGTTGTCAAATAAATACTTGTTGAATGAGTAAATGGTCATAGCATGCTCCTGTCAGAGCAACACTGGAAATTATATAAATGCTCAACAACGGGGAGTTGTTATTAAGTGGGGTCCAGTCACCCCACAAAACCAGTCATCGAAAAGGATAATTATGGCAATTATATAAAAAGACAGAGATAAGCTTGTGACACAGTCTTAGAAAAACAAAAGAAATCAATATGGTCTGGACATGATGTTGATCAAGCTCAATGATATTTTAAGTGAAAAAGCAATGTTCAGAAAAGGGGAGTCTAATAACCTACCATCTATGTTAAAAGGGAGCAGGGAATATAAGGTTTCACTCGCAGCAGCTATAAGCATAGAATACCTCTGAATGACACACAAGAGACTGAAATCACTGGGGGCCTGTAGGAAGGAGACAGAGAGGTGAGCAGTGGTGGATAGGTCACTGACAGTTCTTTTGTACCTTCTGAATGTTGCACCATGTGAGAATGTTTCCAATTCAAAACTCAAATAATTTAAAACACTTGCTATGAAAAGAAAAAGAAAAAGTTTAGGGGGTGCTTGGCTGGCTCATCAGCAGAGCATGTGACTCTTGATCTCGGGGTCATGAGTTCAAGCCCCACTTTGGGCATAGAGATTACTTCCCCCCGCCCCAAAAAAAAGAGAAAGAGAGAAAAGTAAAATAAAACACTTGCTGCTACATAGCAAAGTAAAATAGATCAATGGTTTGGGTTTTTTTCCTACTTTTTTCCTCAATTCTGAGGCATGGGTTTTTCCCCTACATTTTAAAGTTTCTGGTATCAGAATGTATCTTACAATCAATGGGCATTCTTAATAGGTTCTTGTGGCAGTTTCTTCTTCTCCCTAAAAAGCTTTTAATAAATTGATGCTGAGTCTTAAAATTGATGGTTTTAGAATCAAGGAAAAACAGTACACAAAAATGTGGCACATGGAAAGGGATTGTAACAATGAAAACCATTGTGTGGTGGGATTGTGGGGATTTTTTTTTAAGATTTTATTTACTTATTCATGAGAGACACAGAGAGAGAGAGAGAGGCAGAGACACAGGCAGAGGGAGAAGCAGGCTCCATGCAGGGAGCCCAATGTGGGACTCGATCCCGGGTCTCCAGGATCACACCCTGGGCTGATGGCAGGGCTAAACCGCTGAGCCACCCAGGCTGCCCTATGGGGATCTTTCTACTTTAAAATGGTCCTTACTAGTATTTTTACATCACCTTTTCAATAGTTTTTTAAAAACATATTTTAAACTGTTTTTAGGATAATTGGTGCTTTTAGAGGGAGGCATTCCCCAGCACCAGGATCTAGCTAACCTACCTGCAAAGCAGAAAATCCAGGGAAGTCACCACTTCCTCAACTTAGTTTAAATAATTATCAGAGCAAAGCCCTGAGCCCTCTATTTAGGTACAGTTATAAGGAAAGATTAATTTTCCTTGGATTTTTCTTGAGATACCCACCTTCCAGGAACAGTTCACCAAAAATTGAGACAACACTTTCTTGTTTATTTCAGCAATCGCTTCAGATCTCAAGTTTTGGTCCAAGCCACTGCATAGTTCACCAACAATTGTTGAGTGGAAAACACTGATGAAACCCAGTGCCTGGGGGCACCAGGGTGGCTCAGTTGCTTAAATGTCTGACTCTTGGTTTGGGTTATGATCTCAGGGTCATGAGATTGAGCCCCAGGTCAGGCTCCACACTCAGCTGGGAGATTCTCAGCTTCTTCCTGGCTAATCAAACCCTAATTCTATTTACCCTCTTCAGGGCAACCATGTCCCTTCAGGGCAAGCAAATCCAAGAACTGCTGAGGAATTCTGAGAAAGCTCTCTTCATTTTTTAAAGAGAGACTAAAAAATTCTGCATAGAGGATGACACAATATTATAATAGAAGATCCTAAGGGGTGCCTGGCTGGCTTAGTTGGTAGAGCATGAAACTCTTGATCTCAGGATTGTGAGTTCAAGCCCATGCTAGATGTAGAGATTACTTAAAAATAAAATCTTAAAATAAGAAGAAGATAGGGTGCCTGAGTGGCTCAGTTGGTTAAGCGTCTGCCTTTGGCTCAGGTCCTAATTCCAGCGTTCTGGAATTGAACGCCGGGTCAAACTCTGCTCAGCTGGGAGTCCACTTTTTCCTCTGCCCCTCCCCGTGCTTGTGCTCTCTCTCTCTCTCAAATAAGTAAATAAAATCTTAAAAAAAAAAAAAAAAAGAAAGAAAAGAAAAAGAAACACCAGAGGACAGAGTTCTGGTAAACACATGGCTGGAAAGTGAGGAGCAAAATCCTGGAAAGGGGAAGGAGCCACAAAATAATCACCCCGAGCTGTGTGTGTAGACTGCATGCATCTCTGAAGACCACTTATGTAGGACAGATAAGGCTGCTTGCATCCACCAGTGAGGAGACAGTGTCTGCAGTTTGGGGGTTCAGCCAAGCCAACTGCCTGCTGAAACAAACACAGAAAGCAACACTCTTGAGAAGAACAACAGAAATCCAGAGTCTCTACAGCATATGGCTTGCAATGTTCAGGATACTCAACATTTAGAATAACAGGAAAATGTGGCCCAGCTGACAAAGGATGCTCAATCAGTGGAGACCAAACTCAAGGTGACCAAGATGGAAGAATTAGCAGACACAGATTTTATTTATTTATTTATTTATTTTTTAATTAACTTTTATTGGTGTTTAATTTACACATACAGAAAAACACCCAGTGCTCATCCCGTCAAGTGTCCACCTCAGTGCCCGTCACCCATTCCCCTCCAACACCCGCCCTCCTCCCCTTCCACCACCCCTAGTTCGTTTCCCCGAGTTAGGAGTCTTTATGTTCTGTCTCCCTTCCTGATATTTCCCAACATTTCTTTTCCCTTCCTTTATATTCCCTTTCACTATTATTCATATTCCCCAAATGAATGAGAACATACACTGTTTGTCCTTCTCCGATTGACTTATTTCACTCAGCATAATACCCTCCAGTTCCATCCACGTTGAAGCAAATGGTGGGTATTTGTCGTTTCTAATTGCTGAGTAATATTCCATTGTATACATAAACCACATCTTCTTTATCCATTCATCTTTCGATGGACACCGAGGCTCCTTCCACAGTTTGGCTATTGTGGCCATTGCTGATAGAAACATCGGGGTGCAGGCAGACACAGATTTTAAAGGAGCCATTATAACTACATTCAAGAACATAAAGGAAAATATGGAAAAGAAAAGGAATGAAAACATAGGGAATCTCAGAAAAGAATCAGAAACTACAGAAAGACCATAGTGGAAATCCTAGAACTGAAAAATACTCAGAAGAAAAAGACGAAAAGAAGAAATAGCCTCCCCCCCTTTTTTTAACCTTTGGTCAGCATCAAGATGTAATGCTTCTTTGGCCTCCACCATCTTCTGGTCATGAGGATAGCCCATGGGCACCCAAGGATGGGGCCCATGCACCATACATGGCAGAGCAAGAAGATAGACAGGACCTGGGTCCTTAATGATATCAGCCAGCTACCGGATTAGCCAGCCTAGAAACTTCCCTGCGGCCAGTCTTCTTGTATTGGAAGAAAAATAGAAAGTCCTTACTTAAGCAATTTCTATTTGGGTTTTATGTTACTCACTTGAGAAAGAAGGCATCATAAGTTACAACACTACAATAAAAAACTTGGCTTCATTTCATTTGACCCAAGGTTTACCCAATGTATGTGACCACATCTTTTTTTTTAACTAGTATCTAAGGAAATGTCAAGCACACTTAGGAAAGTCCTGTGTAGACTCTAGTTTCTACCTTCGAAAGCTGTGCCATTCAATTATTTCACCTGTAGGATATTAAAGGCCACAGACTGTTTTGATCATATGACAACATGGAATGCATAACGACTGTCCAAACTGATAATTTTGAAGTCTGCCTGGAATCTACTATTAGAAAATGTCATGCTTGCAAATTGCTGTACATCCTTGTTACTCAAAGTGTGTGCATGAACCAGAAGCAGTGTCTTATACCCTGGACCCACTGAATCTAAATATGCATTTAATCAAGACTCCCAGATGATTCATACACACATTGGAGTCTAAGAAGAACTACTATACTGTATGCTGCAGTAGAGATGTTAGCTGTATTATTAATGAAAACAAAGCATAAAAATTCATTTCTTTTTTAAAAAGATTTATTTATTTATTTGAGACAGAGAGCATGCAAAGCAGAGGAGGAGCAGAGGGAGAGGGAGCAGACTCCCAGCTGAGCACGGAGCCCATTTTGGGGCCTGATCCCGACCCTGAGATCATGACCTGAAGTGAAATCAAGACTCAGACCCTTAACCGACTGAGCCACCTGGTGCCCCTTAGTTAATTTCTTAATCTGTTTTCAGAGACCTTCAGATAATCATCTCATTTGGCTTTCACAGCAATACTGAGTTAGAGGTTTTATTAACCCCGTTTGCAGAAAAGAAATTGAGGTTCAGAGTAATAAAGTGACATTTATTATATTAAGTTTCTCTAGTCCTATAGTAGGTTAAAAGGTGGCCAATTCATTGTTCAGATGCTATCATGGTCTTTGATGATGCAGACATTTGATGTCTAACCAAACTGGGAAGTCAGTCCCTGACACCCCTTTGAACATCCTCTCTAGTCTCTGCTGGGACTGTGCTCCTCTCTCAATGCCCAGGGCTGTCCTGTCCCTCAGGAGGAAAATACAACAATCCAGTTCACACAGCTAGCCCCTCCTGTCTGCTTAGTCAGGGCTCAGAGAGGTCTCAAGCCCCTGAGGGGTTCTGAGCCCAAGGATGAATAGTCAGTTTAACAGATTCCAAGTCTAGAAAGCCAGACGGGTCCTTACGCCAGCCTAACAAGGACTTTTAAGCTCCACTCCAGTTGGAGTGGTCCATTCTAATCAATCAGAGGATCAAGGTGAGGTTAATATTTGGCTGTGATTGAAAATAATTCAGGATTAGTAAGAAGAGAACATTACATTTCTTTCTCAAGAAACCTTACTATTTAAACCTAAGAGATTTAAAAAAAAACAATTCATGATGTTGGATTATTTACTTGGCTGTTAAATGGTTACTCTGTTTAGCTGTTTGATAAAGGGTTGCAATTTTCTTTTTTTTTTTTTATAAGATTTTATTTATTTATTTGAAAGAGAGAGAAAGAGAGAGCATGAGCTGGGGGAGTGGCAGAGGGAGAGGGAGAAGCAGGCTCCCTGCTCACAAGGGGCTCAGTCCCAGAACCTGGGTCATGACCTGAGTCAAAGGCAGATGCTTAAGCAAGCATCCATGAGCCACCAAGGCACCCCATGATTTTGTATTTTAGAGGAAATATTTTGCCTTCTAGCTCACTTAATATCTACAGTTTAAGCCCCGTATTCAGGCCATATGTGCTCAGAACCAGAACAGCATAACCTGACTATGAGGAACTTACGATGAAAAAACAGTCCTGAGAGTTCAGCTTCCATGGTGAGAATAGCCACAGCCCATACTAAGTTCTTTCTGTGTCAGGCGATCCAGTCTTGTATGTATGATGTTAAACAAAATTCTCTGGTGCAATGACAGAACCATTTTGGTTCTACCAGTCTGCAAAAGCAAGTTGGCTATTTATAAAAAATTATAGGGGTGCTTGGCTGGCTCTGTCAGTGCAGCATGTGACTATCTCTGGGTTGTGGGTTAGAGTCCCACATTGGGTGTAGAGATTATTTTAAAATATAATATTTTTTAAAAGAAATCATAGCATTTGTGGGCATCTGGGTGGCTCAGTGGTTGAGCATCTGCCTTTGGCTCAAGTCGTGATCCCAGGTTCCCGGGATCAAGTCCCACATCGGGCTCCCCGCTAGGAGCCTGCTTCTCCGTCTGCCTATGTCTCTGCCTCTCTCTGTATCTCTCATGAATAAATAAAATCTTTTTTAAAAAAAATAATAGCAGTGTGTCTTGGGTGAGGTTCATTGCTTCCAATATTGCTTTGAATGAGTTATTCCATTTCTGGAAACTTATCCTAATAATCTAAGTCATAGGAAAACCTCTGGCCAGAAGAGCTTACCACAGCACTATTTTAAATGTTCAAGCATAGGTTAAATGACCTACTGTTTATCACCCTAATGGCATGTCAAGTAGCCCTATTTTAAATAATGCTTATATTTAAAGCATATTCATCATTAAATTGGATTGTCCCACTATTGCCTTTCCATTCAACAGGTCAAAATGATTGAAGCAAAATGAAAATTGTGTAAGTTGTAAGGCAAAGATTATTTGTAAGGTTGTAGCTATAAAATTTGGTATAAAATATATTAGGAAGACCCTTCCCAGATTACTATCACTGGCTCTCTCCATTGCAACCAAAGGCCAGCCATCCTGACTGCTTGGTCCTCCCAGCTCCTCATAACCCCCTCAGGACACACTGCGTGTCTCTTCCACTGGGATCCTTAATATTTGAGACCAGGTTTTCAGACTCCTTTTATTTTGCACAGCCCACAGCTCAACCACTGCACTCAGGCACCAAGTCCTATTGATTCTACTTCTTAGCTTCCCTCAGCTCTGTGCCTTTCTCTCAAGTCCTTCATCTAAGGCTTGCATTGAGGGCCTCCTTATCTCTCCCATGGACTCATATATTAGTTAGCTTGCTCTTGGCTGCAAGAAACAGAAAACTCAATAAGTTCATTTAAGCAGAGCGGCTTCAATAATGAGGAAAGTCTATTCTTTAACTTGGCGGGGGGGGGGGGGGGGAAACCATGTCCAGAAATCCATCCAGAAGACTCTCCCTCAGGGTCCACTGGCCAGCACTCGCTCACACACCCATGCCTTTGCTGCAGGGGAGGCTGAGAAGGCCACTATTTGGCATTTTCAATCTCCATAGTGGGATGCAGGCTCTGTCAGAGGGAAGGAGGGAAGGCCAAAGGGGCTGTTTCTACCTTCAACATAGAGTAGGGATACAGTAGTGTCCACGTCCAAGTCCTTGTCTGGTCTTCCCACCCCTCTAATCCATTTCCAACACTGCCATTATTCATTCATTCATTCATTCATTCAGTGATTCATCCATTGATGAATCAGGTTAATTTTCAATGGCCATGGCAGCAGTAGGGAGATAAAGAATAGAGAGATCCATACCAGCTTTCATCTGCTTCCGCCTACTACAAACATATTATCAATTCCGTTCATATTTTATTGGCTAAAGCAAGTCACACAGCCACACCTAACTTTAAAAGGGCATAAAAGTGAGATCATCCCTTGTACAGGGTAAGCTGCACTCACAGTTACCACATTCAACAAATACTTATTGAGCATTGACTAAATACTAGGCAAGGAGCTGGAGGTGTATTGGTAAGAAAAACAAAGTATCTGTTCTGATAGCATTTACAGTCTAGAAAGGAAGAAAGTCCTTCCTTTATGCCCTCATGCTAACATCAACTGTACCACCTCTTACATTTTCATTGTATTAAAAGCAAACAAAAAGTTGGTTAAGCAACCAACTCTTGGTTTCAGCTCAAGTCCTGGAATCGAGCCCTGCCTCGGGCTCCATGCTTAGTGAGGAGTCTGGTTGTCTCCCTCTTTTTCTGCTCCTTCTCTGCTCATACTCTCTCTCTCTGGAATAAACAAACAAAATCTTTCAAAAAAAAAAAAAAAACTCTGCTTGAATAGGCTGTAAAACTTTAAAGATATCTTCTCTATCCCTGTAAACCTAATACCTAGAATGGGGCCTAGCACTAGTAGAAATTTAACAAATGTTTGTTGAATGATATATGAGATAGGATGGCCTCAGCTATAAGGAACAGGAAGTCCAGCTGACAGCTGCCTAAACAAACAGGGCTTGTATTGTCACCCCGTGACGAGTCTAACAACCAGCAGATGCTGTGGTTGGTCTCTCTGGACCCAAGTTCTTTTCAGCCTTACACTATGATATGCTTGGTTTATTGGCCTTTTCTCCTTATAGTTGTGCTTCATGGTCACAAGACTACTGCCATTGCTCCACATAATGTATTCATATTTACAGTGAGCAAAAATCAAAAGGACAGTGGCAGGGGGATCTCCTCTGGTGGCTGTCCTTTATCACAGGGAACAAAACCTTTCCTAGAAGCCACCAGTAGCTTATGTCTCACATGGATCATGTGGCCACCCCAAGCTGCAAGGGAGGCTGAGAAAGAGAGTATCTGCATTTCCAGTCTCTTTGGTTGGACATGGCAAACATGGGATTGGGAATGGTTTGGGTGGGGCCAACCAAAAGTGTTCTCCACAAATGCTAGTATGTGCTAAATAAATATTATTGGTGGAGTTCAGATTTTTATGATCTGGTTCTTTATAGATTTCCAATAACATAGAAAGAAACTTCCTCTTCACTGTGCCAAGCCAACTTGAGCGCATCTTCTGTTCATGCTGGCTCCCTATGCCAAGTAAGTTATATGAATCTTCTAATTCAGGCTTTGCCACCTTATGACAAAGTTACTCTCAATCTCTGTTTTACATGTGAAGAAATTGAATCCCACAGTAGTTAAGCAACCTGTCCAACCTGCTCACTTACCAGCTAATAAATGATGAAACAGGGCTTGAACTCAGGTGTCTGAGTCAGAGCCCATATTCTGATCCTAGAACTTTAGGTCTAGAGGGGAATGGAGAGCTGACTAGAACCAAGCCCTTTATTTTCATGATGCAAAGGCCCAGAGATGGGCCATAACCTGCTCAAGGTCACACAGCAAGCCCAAGTCCTGACTCCCAGGCTATTTCTATCCCACTGGGCAGCCTCTAGTTAGGAATCTCACAGATCTGGGGTGCCTGGGTGGCTCAGTCAGTTAAGCAGCTGACTCTTAATTTTGGTTCAGGTCATGAACTCAGGGTCATGAAACCGAGCTCCATGTAGGGCTCTGTGTTCAGTGCGGTGTCTGCTTAAGATTCCCTCTCTCCCTCTGCCCCTTCCCACCACTTGTGCTCTCTCTCTCTCTCTCAAATAAGTAAATCTTTTTTAAAAAGGAATCTCACAGATTCACTGACCTTTAAAAAGACAAAATGCCAAACTTGAGATCCCATAGAAGGTTCAATTTTCAAAACAAAGTTGACTTAAGGTTTGGCAAATCAGAACAAATGGTTTCTTTTTTCGAGTCCAAACTTGGTGATGAGTCAGTTCATGCTCCTTTACCGATCTCTGGGGAAACTCCAGTCTGTACAATATTTTCTGGTTCTCAAGTGGTAAGAGAAAGGAGAGAATGAATGTTCAGAACTTCAGCTGGGGCTCACTGAGATCACTTCAGACTCTAAGCTCATGGCCCAGAAATGCCTTACTTGCAGTGTTTAGGTCCCATATAACACAGCCTTGGGAACCCTCTTGATGGAATAGAATGTGCCTGGTTTGAATCCCAACCACCAACTAGCTGTGGGAATGCATCGTGAGAATCTAGCGGGGCTGATGTGCAGAAAGCCTCTGGCACAAAATGGCATGCGATAGGGGTCAATCCCCTCTCCCAGGTCCCCTGCTATTTCCCCTTTGGACCGAGGGTCAGCAGGCAGCTGACCTAACAAGCAGGGCCCGCCTTGCCCATACCACACCATTTCAGGAGAGTCTTGGAAGCCTTAAATAACAAAGACTGGCAGGAATCTACAGTTTAGTAAAGGTTCAGAATCCTGTAATTTGGGTTTGAGATTGAAAAACTTTCGAGATCTACCACTAGACCAAGAAGTGCCAGTTAGGAACGAGGAAGAACAGCCTCCTCCTTGGGCAAACTTGGGCTTGTCCTCCTCATTCTGGCCTCCCACCCTCCTCTAGCCTCCCTTGGACACAATGTGACTTCTGTCCTTGACCTTTTTTCTCTAGATACTACTGTAACAAGCTCTCAGATCCTTCACACTCTGAAAGAAATTCCTTCAACAAATGTGCACATTCACCCAATGGGTACCCACTGGGCACAGGGGGGCACTATGCTTGGGAGGTGGATAGGGCAGCCAGATGACACAGCCCCTGCCTGTGGGACTGACATTCTAGCAGGACAGCCAGGAGCAAGCAACATAAACAAATAGGAGCCATAGTAGAGCATGTGGAGAGTTGGCTTTAACTGGGCCAGGGTTTTGCAGAGTGATGAGGATCTAACAAGCTTGAGGTGCAAGAAGTGTAGACAAGAAAGGAGTTCTAATAACTAACTGTGGAGTTGAGGCCGGGAAAGGAGAGGAGGCGGGCCTTGAAGGGGACCATGAAAAGGTGAGGAGGTCAGTGACCATGGAGCCCGCGGGGCCTGTGGGGCTGAAGGCTTGAAGGAATGAGCTAGGAAGACATTTGAACGTGGGGTCTTTAGAGGGTCCAGGGCTTGAACTTGGGACTGAGTAGCTGAGCCACTGCGGGAGAGGAGATCAGGGAATGGGGAGATCAGGACTTCAGTGGATGGCGAAAGCAGCAAGTGTCCTGGCAGGATGAGTGGAGAGAGGGCTGTGAAGCGGGAGCTCAGATCTTCAGGGGTGTGCAAAACTGACAGTGGTGAGTGGAAGAGCTTGTAAAGACTTTTTTTTTTTTTTTTTAAGATTTTATTTATTTATTCATGAGAGACACAGAGAGAGAGAGGCAGAGGCAGAGGGAGAAGCAGGCTCCCCACAGGGAGGACTTGATCCCAGGACCCCGGGATCACACCCTGGGCCTAAGGCAGACGCTCAACCACTGAGCCACCCAGGCCCCTGTAAAGACATATTTAACAGTAAAATTTAATGTCACATTTGGGGCAGTCTTCTCTTGTTTTTACAAGAACTGCAGGAAGGGAGAGAGCTGTTTCTGTCATGAAAGGCAGGCCGGAGCATTAAAGGGTAGGGAGGTGCCCAAGAGAATCTCATTTCATCAAGGATCCAAACTGTCAGCCTAAGAGACACAGCTCTATGTGTACAGTCAAAAGCAGCCCTAAGCTGGTGGGAAGGTATTTCATTTTTGATGGGTGAAGGGTCTTCTCGCTTTCCCTGAAATACCAAGGGGCACCTGGGTAGCTCAGCCGGTTTAAGCATCTGACTTGGTTTCGGCTCAGGTCATGAGATCGAGCCCCAGGTGGGGTTCCATGCTCAGCAGGGAGTCTGTTTGGGATTCTCTTTCTCCCTCTCCCTCTGCTCCACCCCCACTCGCATGTGCTTTCTTAATAATAATAATAATAATAATAATAATAATAATAATACAATAACAAAATACCAAGGAGATAGCCACCATTTATTTCTACAGAAGCTTGATATAATATAATAAAGATAATTTGTGTGTCATCTATTGAAAGCCATTGTTTTCGAGGCCTTGGTGTAGAGGAGTTAAGAATATGGGCTCTGCCTGGGTTTAAGCCTCAGCTCTACTCCTTACTACTCCTCATGTCACCTCATCTGGACAACAGGGCTGTAATAACAGCACCTATCCCTTCCACCTCTGAGCATACATGCAGAGGGACTAGCCTGGAGTGTGGGAGGACTAAAAAAATGTGGGCTAGATATTCTGATCTTTCTCATCTCCACTGGCAAATAAACAAGCAAATGAAAACAGACTTGGAGGGGCACCTGGGTGGCTCAACGGTTGAACGTTTGCCTTCAGCTCAGGGCATCCCCACAGGGAGCCTGCTTCTCCCTCTGCCTCTCTGCCTCTCTCTCTGTGTCTCGAATGAATGAATGAATGAATGAATGAATGAATGAATAAAATCTTTAAAAGACAAAAACAGACTTGGAAGGCCCATGCCATTCCTCTTGCTCTGTGTGGAAAACCAACAGAGCAAAGCTGAGATGTTGGTCTGTCCTCCACTAATTGCAGTTCCCAAGCTGCTGGGAGGCAGTGTGGTCTGGGGGCCCTGAGTCCACTGGGAGTCAGGAGCCCTGGGTTTTAAGTTTCGTTCCTTCTTAGCCTCAAGGCCCAAGCCCAGTGCATGGGCAAGGTGCCTCTGAGGCTCACCCTGCCCACCTGCAAAGGGGGGGGGAGGCGATCGTCCCACTGGCCCACAAAAGGCTGCTTTGACCAAATGAGGACTCGCTGGAAGAGGGTATGTGGCTCACTGGATTGAGTGCCCGCCTCCTGTGTCCTGGGCTCCGAGGTCCAGAATCCAGCCTGTGGAATTGGGAATATTCAAAAGGCAGGATGTGGACCCTGATCCTGATGGCCATAGTCTACGGGAGCAAGTTCGAGGTGGATTAGGGTTCCAGGAGGAAGAAGTGTTTTCATTGTTGAGTCGATGAGCAGATTTGGGGAGAGTATCGTGACGGTGCTGAGTGGGGCCCGTAGTTCTCCTTCCAGAGTGTTGTCCAACAGATGTGTCTGCTCTTGGAAAATGACCCGAGCTCAAGATGGTCTGCTGCAGAATGATTTATAGCAGCCTCCATTCTGAATCCCCCCGAACATCGACCGAAATGAAACAGGGTGAATACATGGGCTGTAAAATACGGTAAGGAGAAGCTCTTTGTAAACCGACACGGAAAGAGAGCTGAGAAATACTAAGTAAAGAAAAAAAAAAAAAAAAACTAGGTGCAAAACAGTATGTAGGATGCTGTCATTTCTTATCCAAAAATGCAGGGGAGAGTCTCTATGGAATATATGTATTTATTCAGGCACAGAAGGTACTAAAACTGGGTATAAGAAACTCTTCCCATTAGTTGTCTCTAGGAAGGGGGGAAGAGGAAGTTCACCGTATATCCGTTTGAATGTGTTGATTTTGAGGCTGTGTAAATGCAGTATCTTGGGGGGCCGGTGGGAGGAGGGGTGAGGGGGCAAGGAGCACTGCGTGGGCTCTCGAACCAGGTAGCCAGCAGGTAGCCAGCACGAGCCCCAGCGCTGCCACTTTCCAGCTGTGCGACCTTGCACAAGTCACTTGATCTCTCTGAGGCTTTCTGCACAAAAGGAGCATGATCATACAGTAACGGCTCCTGGTAAAGCTCACCTGGACTCTTGGGAGACTGAGGCTGAGTTCAAAAGCACTCAGGTGGGAAATGGTTGCTGTGGCTGTTTAAGCAGCCCAGGCTTCCCACTCTGCAGCTCAGCTTCCAAAGTTCCTGGAGGGGACGTGCAGTTCTTTCCCGGTCCCATGCAATGCCCCAGGCACTCAGCCCAAGGGAGTCCCTGTGCCTCCAGGGTACCAGGTCACAGGGTAGTTGTGGGGTGGGCACAGGGAGCTGAAGGAATGTCCTGAGTTCAATACAATACAGTTCTTCCTTCCCGAGGAAAACCCTGCAGACTGGCTACTCGGCCCTCTGGTAACCCGGTTCAGCCCTACTGAGCCCCACATCCCTTCATGCTGGGCTGTAGGCCCTTACTGTTGAAAACAGCAATTTGTGAACACGAGCTTGCACCTGGATAGCTGGTGCACGCCAGATTCCTGAGCTCCCTTAGGACCTCGCCCACTGAGGCCTCCAAGACGGAGCTCCAGCCACATCTCTGGCACTCAGTCCCACACCCTTTATACTCCACATCTCTCCCCAAATCACTCAGCTGACCTCAAGCACATTTAAACCTTTCCTTCACCCTCCATGTTTCTGATTTCGAGGCTCCCTTCCTTCCTCAAGAGAGATTTCCCCACTTGCCTTGATGGATGCCGTATAAATATCTCCTCCTACAGGAAGGCCCTCTGATTTGGGTTTCCTTGCCCTTCCTCCAGGCATTCTCAGACTCAGAATTTGCGTCTATAGTAATACCACCAAGGGTATCCTTGAACTGGAAGTGTCCTCAATAATGAGGAAAGCTACAACTTGGAAGTGCATGAGTGTGGGGTGCTCTGGGTGCTTGACCCCACACTGTCCCCAGCCCCAGAGATATATTAGCATCCCCATTTATAAAGAAGTGAGAAGGGCAGCCAGGGTGGCTCAGCAGTTTAGCGCCACCTTCAGCCCAGGGCATGATCCTGGAGACCTGGGATCAAGTCCTGTGTTGGTTGGGCTCCCTGCATGGAGCCTGCTTCTCCCTCTGCCTGTCTCTCTCTCTCTCTCTCTCAATCTCTCTCTGTCTTTCATGAATAAATAAATAAAATCTAAAAAAAAAAAGAAGTGAGGTTCAAGGACATGAGTGTCACAGTTGATTGGTGCTGGGCTGCGATCCATCCTAGCCTTTCTGGTTGTTTCTATGTATGTACTGCCCCACCCCCTTGGAGACTCTAAGGGTGGTCGGCAGTTTTTTTCCTTTCCATCAGGACCAGGCAAAGTCCGGCTCTTCAGGGAATACTAATTCTGAGATGGGGATGGTCATAAGAAGGAGATGCTGGGGGCAGGGATCATCCCTAAGGAATCTGTGTGGAGGTGGGGGTGGTAATGTAGAGACCAACAGCATGGTTCTGGGTTGGGGCGGAGGGAGAAGGGAGGTGATGAACCTCATCCTCCGAGGGAAAAGACAGTGTGATGACACAAGATAGGGCAGATGTGGTTCCTACCTCGGGGAACTCAGGGAGTTAAGGGAATTTGCTGGAAATAGCTAGGCACAGTCCCAGAGGGGAGCAAAATGGTCTTCTATTTCCATCTCAACAGTTTAGGAGGTTCCTATGTAAGAAAGCTGCACATAGGCTCCTCCACATACAGATGCACTTTGCCACCGATGCACAAAGCTATTCATTGAAGAATTGTCTGGGGAACACTGGGGCCAACTCGATGTCTAGCAATAAGCAACTGGTGTGATCGATCAGATTTTCATATGATAAAACACTCTTCAGCCCAAGAAAGGAGGAGGAAGTCCTCATTGCTCTGATATGCAACAGTCACCAAAATATATTTTAAGTAAATGCAATGTGCATAAACAGGGACATAAAATTTTAAAGCATGATGAGTTGTGATTTCACACGTATCAGTCTGGAAATTTTTAAAAAACTGTTAATTCCAAGTATTGGCAAGGAAGTGGGGCAAAGGGAACACTCAAGCACACTGGCAAATGTGTGAATTGACACAAGCACTCTGGAAAACCGTTTGGCCTTAGCTACTGGAGTTGACGATGTGTATTCCCTGAGACCCTGCAAACACCCGAAGGAGATCTGATCCAAGTCCCCACCAACGCACCCAAGACATCCATACCAGGAAAGAAACGATTAAGAACATTCACAGCAGTACTGTTCCTAGAAGCCAAATATTGGAAGCAACCCAAAATGTCCTTAAATAGTACAATGAAAAATTAATGGTGTTATCTTAATACAATGGAATTCCATACAGAGTGAAAATGAACCAAGCACAGCCACACATCTCAGCATAACTGAATCTTGGGACTGTAATCATGAGTGGGATAAAAGCAAGTTGTGTAAGACTGCGTGGATACACTTCCATCTCTTCAAAATCCAAAAAGATGAGACACCACACATTTATTGTGTGCTGGGATTTAAACATATGGCAGGACTATATTAAAAAAAAGGGCATGATAAGTATAACATTCGGGATAGTATTTGGGGAAAGAGGTGGGGGTGGCAAGGGAGGGCCACACAGATTTTAAAAGCTCTGCTTCGTTGCCTGGGACAGGTAGCAGAGACCAGATAGCTTATTGTATTGTGGTGTTTTTGTTTTAAATTTATATGTTATTGTAAAACTGCTATTTTTGTATCTGCTCAATATTTAATAAAAACAATTTTTAAAATAAGGCCTAGACCAGTGTGAACAGTATGCTACCATTTGTATAAAAAAGGGACATGCACAAGCACATGCACACATGCTGGTATTCATGTTATCTCTGGAAGGTTACATGTGTGACTGGCCAAACTGGCTGCCTCTGGTAGGGGAACTGGGAGACTGGGGACAAGGAGGGAAATCTCCCTGAATTTTTAAAATTTTGAGTCACATAAACCAACTTAAAAATAATAACATTTGAAGACAGAGAAACAGGGGTGGGCAGGGGAGGAAGGAAAGGGGGGTGTAAGGAAGGAGGAGGAGGGGTGGGGTGGGAGGAGGAGGACTGGCCAGACTTCAGGTGCCTAAACTTTCTGGGTGTGCCCAGGGTCACTCAGGGAGCCAGAAACCCCGCTGGACAGCCCAGGAAAGCCTGTGGGGTCATCCCACAGCTCAGGCCTAGACCAGATCACTGCCTTGCCCCTAAGGACAGGGCCGGCTTCAAACAATTGGGCACATCAATTCTGGCCTTGCAATCTTCCATTTCCAATCAAAGCTTCCTTTGGGTCTCTTTCCCCGACCCTGCCTTCTTATCTCAGGCCTTCACTCCATGAGTGATTGGAGCAATTCCTTTGAAGTCGCTTCAGGGACTTCTGTGCCTTCATCCTGTGCTTCCGTGTCACCAAGGGCAGCCAACAGCAAACAGGCTCTCTCCATCCCCTTTCTAATCCTCCCCTCAAGGGCCTCATGAAAACCTGCTTTGCACATCCTTAATTTACACTAGGATACCAATAACTTGAAGGAAATCAGGGTCACGGACATGTCCCCAATGACCACAGCCTGAGAGGTAAAGGCACAAAACAATGGCATCAGCCAGCAGGCAAGGAAGGATTTGGACACAGTGTTCAGGAGATGGCTTCTGCCCTCCTTGAGGACTGGTGTGCTGGCAGCTTGGGTCTGAAGCTTGAGCCCTGAAGCCGGGCTCAGTGCTCCCCACCCCTAGTCCAACAGCCAGGGATAAGGAGAGTTGTGTTACTCTGAACTAAGAGGTAGCTTATTTCACAAAGAGCCAGTACAGGCATCTGGGTGGCACCGAGAAATGGGTTCCCCAACGGAAAAGCACCTTGACCGGGTAGTGTTGCATGGAAGAGGAGAAACCTTGCTGTATACAGAGCTTAATGGAAGCCGGTCAACAAGCCTGCCTGGAGCAAAGCTATGGGCTGACAGTGCTAAGTGTTGGCAAGGATGCTGAGCACCTGGACACCCATATAACGCTGTGGGAGGGCAAACCATATAACCAACAGAAAACTGGTAGAGACTCCTAAAGCTAAACACATAAGCTTTATGCTAAAACTAAATGCTTAAAGCCAAACCCCGTGACCTAACACTCCTGGGGATATTCTGAAGAGAAATGGGTGCTGTGTTGACAAAATGGCACATACAAGAATGTTCACAGCAGTGTTACCCATGCATGAGGGCCCCAAACCGGAAACAACCCAACAACCAGCAGCAAGAGAACGGACAAACACGCTGCAGTGTATTTGCACAATAGAATACTATTCAAGCAAACTGTGGCCACATGCAAAACAGGGATGGAGTTCAGAAACATAACGCTGAATGAAAGAAGCCAGACTCAAAAGAGCCCATATTCTATGAGTCCATGATATGACGTGCAAGAATAGGCAACACTAATCTATGGCCATAGAAGCCTTGACAATAGTTACCCTTAGAGAAGGGGGATATTGCCTGGGAAGGAGTATGAGGAACTTTCTGGGGCACTGGAAATGTTCTGGACTTTAATGTGGGTGGTGGTTTCATGGGTGGATAC
The DNA here is from genome assembly GCF_018345385.1 of Vulpes lagopus. Classification (NCBI taxonomy): domain Eukaryota; kingdom Metazoa; phylum Chordata; class Mammalia; order Carnivora; family Canidae; genus Vulpes; species Vulpes lagopus. Next base: position 67,829,726 of record NC_054824.1, read on the forward strand.
ACATGTAAAAATTATACATTAAACCTAAGGTGTGTACCTTAATTACTATATGTAAAGTTGTATGTAAAACAACAGTAAAGGGACGCCTGGGTGGCTCAGTCAGTTAAGTGACCGACTCTTGGTTTCCATTCAGGTTGTGATCTCAGGGTAGTGAGATCGAGCCCTGCATCAGGCTCTGCACTCCACAGAGAGCCTGCTTCACATTCTCCCTCTTCCTCTGCTCCTCCTCCCATTCCCACATGTTCTCTCTCACAAATAAATCAATCTTTTAAAACAACAACGACAATAATAGAATTCAAGTTCTAAAGCTCCACTGCTTCTGCAGCCTAGCCTGACTACCTGGCTGTTGGCTTTGCCCTCAGAACAGAGTTGTGTGTAGCTTGGAGTGACCTTCCCTGCCAGGTGCTGGTGGCAGAACCTGAGGGCAGAGTGGGAACTTCTCAAGCTAGAGAAGAAATGACATGGCCCTTGGGGGTGTCCTTATTCACGGATATTTGAACACAGGGCGGAATTTGGTCTAGGATTTATTTCCATGGAGCACACAGAGTAGCAAAAGCACACCAAGTAGCAAATTTCCTGGGATAGAGATACATAACTCCCACTTCATTTCCACTGCTGGAGACCATGAATATGTTAGCAAAACAAAGGGGAAAAAAAAACAAAAACAGGCAACAGTTGGCTTGGGCCAGTTTATGACACACAGCAAGGCCAAAGTTAGGCAGGAGAGTGGTTGGGCCTCATGTTCCAGTCATGCCAAGAACTCCTGCACTGATGTCAGAACACACAGCCTCTCGGGACAGCCGATTACCCAGCTGCCCAGTACAAGAAACTGGAAGTACATGCTCTATCTGGCAAAAAACAAGAGACTAAAGGGAATTACATGAAAATGGTAGAAATGGTTATTTCTGGGTAGTACAAGTCATCGTATTTCTCCTTTTAAAACCAACGTTCTGAATGAGCTAGCGAACAGCAAATTTTATAACCTTCCATCACTAGCTCAGATAAAATCCCTTGGGTGCCCTCCTGGACCGTGTAGCTAGGGGAGATGGGGCTGACTCCGGGGTACCCGTGCCTCTAGCACCCTTGCCCATCAGGAGCCGTCAGCGCTGAATTGCCAATGCTGCCTCTATGTCTCTCAAGCCGCTACAAGGCTGAGAGGAAGAAGGAGGAGGAACTCACACTGCTTAGGAGCAAGGGCGATTAGAGTGAAACCAGCTATTTCCAATCCACTTCCCAAGTGCCAAGCAAAGGATACAGTATACTTTGACCTAACAATGCAACAACCCTTCTGAAATTTGGGGACATAGCCTGAGTCCTGGCCCTCTCAGTATTTACCTTGTGGTGGCTCAGTCGGTAAGCATCTGCCTTTGGTTCGGGTTATGATCTCAGGGCCCTGGGATCGAGCCCCACGTCCGGCTCCCTGCTCAGCTGGGTGTCTGCTTCTCCTTCTCCCTCTACCTCTCCCCCTGCTTGTGCTCTGTCAAATAAATAAATAATCTTTTTAAAAAAGGATATTAACCTTGTAGAAAATACATATGTATATCCATTTTTTCTTTCCATCCCTAGCGCCGTCTGCTGCCCTTGGAAGGGAAAGGGCAAGCAGAAGGGCACCCCCAAGTGCCAAGGTTGAGTCAGAGACCCTTCTAACTCCGGCCTAGCAGACACACACCTCTGGCCCCACTTCCCCCCACACAGTGAGGCAGAAACCTCTGCCCCACTTTTTTGAGGAACCATATCTCCCCTGCAACGTCGTCCTCCTTCCCTCACTGGCAGGGTCAGATAAAATGTTCGCACTCGTCGTCGTGCAGATGCCGCAGGAGGGCTTGCAGACCCAGGGGCAGCCCACCCTCTGTCTCCCCTCGGCACTCCTCCCAGGGCCTGGGAGTCTCACCACTCATCCCTCTTCTCTCAGAGCCAAAGCTCACAGCCTTGCCTGGTCAGGGAGTCCATCTGGAAGGCAAATTCACACTCAAGTGTTAATGACAATTAATACATTAACAGAAGAGGCCATGTTGACAGGGTTTGGCAAATGGCTTTAGTTATATTTTAAAACTTATTAGGAAAATGATATTTTGGGGATCCCTGGGTGGCGCAGCGGTTTGGCGCCTGCCTTTGACCCAGGGCGCGATCCTGGAGACCCGGGATCGAATCCCACGTCGGGCTCCCGGTGCATGGAGCCTGTTTCTCCCTCTGCCTGTGTCTCTGCCTCTCTCTCTCTCTCTGTGACTATCATAAATAAATAAAAATAAAAAAAATTAAAAAAAAAAAAAAAGAAAAAAGAAAATGATATTTTGTATTTCTAGTCAGTACCTACCCTCGCATGCTCCAGTATCATAGTATTTTAGACACCGGTCCATGAATTTCGATCACAGTGTTGACAGAATTCATTAAGGATACTTCTCACCTGGAGAGCTCTGAATACAGGGGCCCATGGAGAGTGGCAAGTGCTGGGTTCTAGGTTCTCTCTGGTTCAGCACTACCCTTTCCTGCTCCGTGATGCTGAGCACATGTGACCTGCCTCTTTCTGTGAAATGACCCTTAGGTGACCCTTAGGACTGGACTTCCTCCTCATGAGGCCCTCTTTCCCAGCCGGCCACTGTCCTAACTGCCTGAGTGGGCTCCAGTGCCCCCACATTTGTTTCATGTGATCCTACCTTCCTCTTGAACTCCAGGCCCAGTCCAATCTGCTTACTGAGGGTGTTTCTTAGATGTCCCGTGGGCAATGCAAACTCCTCAGAACTAGGTTCTCCTCCCCCCCGCCCCTTCAAACCCACTATTGATACCTCCAGCCATGTAGCAGCCCTGTCTCCGAACTTCCTGCTTTTTGACTCGGACAGCTAATCAGTTGCCACGTTCCAGTCCTGTCCCTTCCCTTGTTCTAATCCTCCAATGCTGCACTAATGCCTCGCCCTGGCTTCAGGGTCCTCTCTTACTTAAGTCAGCCTCACAGAGGCTCAGAGAAGTCGAGTACCACACTTGAAGTCACGCAGTCAGTGAGTGACAGGGCTCTGAACCCCAACACACCCTCTTGCCATCTTCAGTGGCCACCAGGCAGATGGGGCGGCAGTTAGTTACTGGAGTGGAGCACCCGCCAAACCTCCCTGAACCCTCTCTTTACCACATCTTTTCTTCTCATCCTCACCTGCTAATAATACCCCACCCCTCTGATCATTTTTCCTTTAGGTACAAAATGGTTTTATAGGGTCATGTCTCATTTTGCTCTAAATACTGGCCTTGTAATTCAAAATATACATGCATCAACAGGGATCTTTAAGCCCTTTTCAGGCTTGAATTAATTTCTTCATTCTTCTGAAAGCTTTTGCTATCCAAACGTGGTCTCTGCCAAACTCCTCCCCACCGTGGGAGCCTCACGCGGCCTCACGTGGAGCTGTCTGCGACATGTCTCGTGAACCTGGTGGTAAGCAGCTTGTGCACCTGCATCCTGTGGACCAGGGGCATGTATCTCTGTGCTCCCAATGCATAATTCCAGAATGATCAGTGCCTCAGAGGTACTGTGTCAATGTTCTATCAAATTAAGCACTTTTACACTCTAGTGACTTCACTAAGAATTTCGAGGGCCCCGTGGAGGTGGTGATCAGGAGTCCCTGGTCCCCTAGTCACACTGCTGTGACATATAACTCCCAGCCAAGTACAGGAGCCAAGCGGGAGCAGAAAGAGAACAGGGGAGGTGATGGGGAAAAAGCTGTCCCCAGCCCAGCAACAGGGCACTTAGTTCCTGGGAATGCTCACTCTGCTCTTGAAAATGTTCCTTTCCAGAAAGGCTGGAGCCACAGGCAATGGGAGAGGGGGGCTGGTATAGAAAAGGCCAGTATGACCTTGAGATGTTGTGGAGCCCACTAGGAAACGCTTGGCCAGATCTCTCTCCCAGGATTCTGCTGTCATTACTTGGCTGGCTGTCTTTGGACAAGTCTTTTAATCTTGCTGTTTTGTCATCTGTAAAATGAAGACCAGGTAGGCGCTAGGATCCCTTCCAGCTCTGAAAGGAGAGAGGCCCATGTTATGCCTATGTGTCCCAGCTATCTATCTATAGAATGGGGACGGCAACAATGACAGAGGAGACATGAGCATTCTTGAATAAACAGGTGCCAGAGACATAGGGCTACTTCTCCCACTCCATGAGGAACAGATGCTCCCAAAGGGACAGGGCCACCAGAAAGCTGAGGCATGGGAAGGCGGGTTGGACCTTCTACAGAACTGAGAGGGCAGTGCTATTTGGGAGGGAAACAATGCCAGAGCCCATCTTCACACACCTCCTGGGGATTCCAAGAGACAGACAGAGCCCTTTCCTGCTGGGAGCCTGCAACAGCTAGACAACCGCATTCTTAATGGCTCCTGCCTTCTGGGGAGGGGGTGGGCTACGGGGATTAGGAAGAGAGGGGCAAGCCCCCACTGAGGACACCAACACAGCACGGCAATTGCTGCCCATTAGAACATTTATTTCTCAGAGAGAAAATAAGTTTCAGACAGTCATATTATAGTAGGTAAAATTAACTTTTGTATTCTTTACAAGCATAGATTTTTCTCTGTTTATTACCTCTCTTATACCATCTGTTATAAACAATTCTAGAAAGCAAATAAAGTCACTTTCTACAATAAATAGAGCATCGTGTGCTTCACAGCAGACGCGACTGAGACACATAGGCCCCATGCCACAGCAGGATCTGAGCCGCTTCCCGTTCTAAAAGAGCAGTTTTAAAAAATGAGACTCAGAGAGAGACTTTAAGAGTCAAGGAGATTGGAAAAAAAAAAAAAAAGAAGAGACTAAGAAAGAGAAAGTGTTGGGCAGGGAGAGACACACAGAGAGAGGGAGAGAGAGAGAGAAAAGAGAGAGAGAGAGAGAGAGAGAGAGAGAGAGAGAGAGAGAGAAAGCCCCGAGATCTTACAACACAGGTTGAGACAAAGGTCACAGAGTCCACAGCTGACCGACTACCTGGGGAGAAGGGGGGACACATTGACTCCTTTAAATAAACCACACTGTGTGCATTTAAAATACTCAGCCACACAATGGAGGACTCCAGGAATGGAAACTATAGGCCTGAATAATTTAGAACAGTATTTTACAATTATATATACACCATGTCCTTCCCTAGCCATATGCTGTATTGTATTTTTATTATTGTACAAAATCCAAAACCCCATCCTTTAGGTAACAGAGAGTTTTGTTGGTTCCCTTTTAAACTCTGGCTCATGTCCCAAACATATAAGAAGTTGTGGTGGTTGGTTGGTTGGTTGTATTTTTAAAAAGTCGAGTGTGTAAAAATGGCAGTGATCTCCCCAGTGACTTTGTTTTGTCCAAAACTCCCCTATGAAAAATTTAAAACAATTAAAAAGAACATCAGGTTAAAAATCAACATGGCGATCAGTGGCCTGCGACCTGGCCCTGCGACTTTGGTGCTTAAGAGGTGAGAAGAATCATCCAGAGAACAGACACTGAAGCCTCTGAAAGTTGTGTTTGTCAGTCAGCATTCCCCGTTTCACAGTTTGGTTTTTTTTTCCCTTCCGTTTTTGAGAAGGTGAAGGTGAGGAGGGAGGTTGAAAGGAGGAGAGGGAATGGGAGAGAGGGTGTGAAATAAAAGCGTGGTGTCCCCTGGAGTTCGGGAGTGGGAGAAGCAGAGGCTGGGCAGGGCAGAGCACAGGCAGGGAGATGCTGGGCTGTGGGCACCACCATCCGTGGTGGCGGAGAGTGAAGCCCCCAGAGACAGGACAGGAGGGCAAGAATCAGACCCGCTGAAGAACACAGCTGCACCCCACAGCCCTCCGCACCCAAGTGGACAGATGAACGCTCACCCAACCAGCCTGGTCTGACAGGAGCCTGCTAAGCCTCAGCCCGTCTCTCGGCACACAGGGAGAGGGCAAAAGGGGCCTGCCTCAATTCAAGGGGGCAAGCTTCCACAGCCTGGCCTTAGCTGTGTGTCTGCAGCAAATGGGGGGGAGGGCATGCTGGTGGAGGGGTCACCCAAGTGGTAGGCTGTCCTCTGTCCTGGGCCCTGAGGAGCCAGGCAGAGGTACCCACCTAGCATAGCAGCTGGCCTCAAAGGGAATGAGACATAAAAAGAAAAAAGACCAGTTTGGTGACAGTTTCTGTCCATTTGGCACAAAAGAAAGGAAAGGAACAGGGGGAAAAAGAGACGGCACTGGTGCAAAGATGGGATGGGGAAGAGGTATGAAAATGGGTGATGGAGGGGAGAGAGGGTGAGCTCTGTGAGCTTCCCCGCGGGACCCTCGTGTATCCACAGCACCTCTGGGGTCAATTTCAGAGTGTCACTTGCCCTGAGGTGTAGTTAGCCGGAGTGGGGAGGAGGGGGCCAGGCACACCTTTGAGAAAGAGCCTAGGACTTCTTGCCTTCTGGGTTCAGGTGCATCTCCTTGGCCAGGCCTAAGCCTCACAGCTATTTCTACTTCTAACTGATTCTTTAGTGGACTAGCCCCCGAGCAAGCTCAGGTGGGAGTTTTTGGCACACAGCAGGCCCACCAGGGGAACCACACAGTTGTTCAAAACTGGGGCCTTGCCCTTGAGGAGGACACAGCCCAGTCCCTGGCCTGCTGTGGAAAGGGGAAACTGCCGGCCATAAGACTGGCTGGGGCAGGAAGAGGCCTCTGTGCCTCAGGGGACAGAGGCAGGGCAGGCAGACACAGGCAGGTCCTGCCCTTACAGGTAGCTGGAGGTGACAAAGGAGTGGGGCCCCCGGACCCGGCTCAAGTGGATCATTGCACGGTCATAAGCCACCTGCACCGACTTTCGGATGCTGGTCTTGCGGCCTTCCAGCATCTTGAGCTTGTCCACGGTGTCTTCCACACCCAGGGGCAGCACTTTATCCCTTGGAAGCCACTGCCTAAAATACAAGCACAGTGAGAGGCCTGGGCTGCAGTGGGTCACACAAGGGGGCTCCTCTGGGCCCATATGCCCAAGACTAGCAAAGCCAGTGGTGGGGATAGAGCAGAAGGAGATGGACTGGGCCAATCCAGGCAGGAGGCCACCAAAAGACCTGTTTGCAGCCAGGCCCTTCCCTGAACCCATGGCACTCAACTCTGAGGGCTGTCATGACCCAGAAGCCGAGAGGTCCATGTTACAGTTAGCTCCACCTCACCTTGGGGCATCAGGGAGCTCTGGCTAGGAACTGGGGCCAATACCAGGAATCAATGATTCCTTGGTGGTGTCCACACCTCATTTTTTTTTTTTTTAAAGATCCCCAGGTGAGTCTAACATCTGGCTAAAAGCCAGCCTTCGGAGCCAGATCTTGGTTCATATCCCAGTTCTGGCAATGGGGTCTTGGCTTTCCAAACCTCAGCTTTCTCATCTGAAAAATGGATTGAGAGGGGACTGGTGAAGATTTAAGGATTAAATGAGATTATGTATGTAAATAAATTTGCACAAGGGCATGGAGTGAACAATAAATGGTAGCTACTGTTATCTGGGTTAGCTAGTCCTACATTTTCTCATTCTATAGAAGCAGAGGTGAAAGAAGTCTCCTGGTGCCAAGAGAAACCTTGAAGGGCAAGCAAGCCCTTTGCCATGGAGCCCACACTGCCCAGAACCAACCCACTCAATATCTGCCCACTCCAGGACTAAGACACACATGCCCACGGCCACGGGGAGCTCTCAGCCGGCTCTCTTCCTCTCCAGGAATCACCCTCCAACAAGGGAGCTACATGACCCAAGGTGACCTCCATCTCCAGGGGCAGCCAGCATTCAATGATTAGTTGACACGAAGGTACTAAGGTGCAGGCCCAATTCCTGGTATCATTAACAAAACCCCAGCTCCAGGGCTCCCCTGAGGATCAGTGGAGGCCTTCATAGCAAGCGTGCCACAGTTCAACATGTTCCCCTGTCTAGCACTGCAGCCCTCATCCCCACAGGTCTCCCCTGTAAGTCTCATTATAGAAATTTCCATCTCACGGTGTTTCTCAGGGAATCTGATCTGAGACTCTCCTCAGTTACTATTAACCTGTCAGGAGCAGGCCAACTGCTGGTAATGGTAGTTACCCTGCCTCCACTCACCTTACCTGAGTGGAGGCAGGGTAACAGAGTCTACAGCCCCTCTGTGGACTTCCCCAGCATGGCAGTATTTGCACAGCCTCCCAGTTGGGCCCCTCAGTCCACACCCTGGTGCAACCTCCTGAAAGTAGCACTCACCAGGTGCGCTTGTTGTCAAAGAAGAGGACAAGGAAGAGCTTCTCTCCAGCCTCGGCCTGTTTCTGCTCTCCCAGCTTCAGCACATCCAGCGGGGGGACAGGGATGGGGACACCATTGTGCAGGAGGCCCTCCCGGGGCATCTTGGGATCGATGATCTGGAGACAGGAAAGGAGAAGGTACTCAGCTGCGGGTGGATGGGGTGAGCAGAGCACGCTGTGCCAGGACCCCCTGCTGAACCACCCCTTACCAAGCTATGCAGGGCCTTGGTCAGGCCCACAGCCAGGTGATAAAGGGAGCTGACCTCCTCTGTGAGTGCCAGGACCCCCAAATGCAAGTCCTGACTCTTTCCCAGTTCATTTGCCTAATCCTCCAGCCCTGCCCAACCAGTTCTGATGAGGGAGCTTACTCCATGAACCCTTGGGGGCCCAGAGCTGAAACAGAAGCAATGTGAATCCAGTATGGGAGTGTCAGAATTGAGGGGGTATCTGTGATGTCCAGGCCAGACTGGCAAATTCCTTCTTCCCAACATCCTTTAGGGGGAGTGGAAGCCATTTTTTCCCTTATCAATTGCCATTTAAAATCGCTATAATTCACTTCAAAAACTCTGGTGCCTCCCTAGACACCATGGCCATGAAGGAGGTTCTGGATCAGCAGAAGAACCCATCCCTTTGGTTCTACCTAACAGAGCCCTGAGTACCTGCTACCTTCCTATCTGACTATAACTGTCCTCCTGTGTGCATGAGATACCTTTGTGTCACTTCCATGTAAGATCAGAATGAAGAGGTAAGACTGAACTTGAGGGGTTGCTGGAGAAGGGAGAATGATGTGGCCAGAAAGAAGGGTCACTGGAAGGATTTGTGCTCGAGGCGGCAAGCTCCACAGAACAGGAGCTCAGCAAAACACCCAGTGGCATTGACACAACAGTTATCTCTAGCTCTATGAAACACTGACAAAGTGACCAAAGCCTCTAGTTATTCACATATCATCATTTTATTTCATCTTTTTTTTTAATTTTTAATTTTTTAAATTTCATCTTCTTGCTGATGCCGAGAAGTCTGCTGATAGCTACCTGCGGAGGGAGGAAAGCACCAAGCCCAGAGGAGGACAGAGTGGGCTGTGGCCATGGTGGCCTGAGCCTCTGTTGCCTGCTGCCCTGCACAGCCCCTGTTTCAAAGCAGTAAATACTCTCTGTGTGCTGAGGCTGGAGAGGCCTGGAAACTTACTGAGGAAGTGGCTTTCTCCAGAGATGCAACAATCTTAATTTCTATACCCGGTCCCAGGGGGCCTGTTCTCATAATAAACTGCCCTAGCTATTTACCTTTGGGTGTCTGCCAGCTTCCCTACTTCCCTCGCAAGATAAGCAGCTGAAAGCAGGTGTTCTGGTTAAGAGTTTACTCTAAGGAAGAACCATGCCAACCCAGCCCCCAGCTGTGTAATTTGGTCAAAACTCTATCTCCCAGCCTGTCTGTCCCCGCCAGGATTAAAGCTAACTAAAATTCCTAACGAGAACCACCACACAAGCCCTCCTGAACTTCCTCAACTGAACGAGACAGTGGGCCTCTCTGGTATGTTTCCTCTTGACTAAGCCATGCTGGCTCCCGCTTTGGAACAAGGGGGTAGATGGTGAAATATGTCCTCCCAAGGCAGGAGCAAAGTGGGCAAACTGCCCCTTAAGGAGAGTTTGCCTCTTCTTTTAAAGAAGATACAGGCAAATATGTCCCAAAATAATAAACAATGGACCATTCACTCAAATGTTATTCAGATGTAAAACAGCATGGCTTATGATACACTTTAACGCATTATGTGATAAATGTGTGTATACACAATTATTATGGCTGCACTACATAAACAAATACAAGTGACGCAAAATGCTCACAGCTGACATGCTAGAATGGTAGGGTCCCTGCTGCTTTTCTCTATTTTTCCAAAATTTTGATAATATAGATACATTATTTTAGAGGAAAAAAAACCAAAAACCCTTTTTTTAAAAATGAGAGTCAAAAAAAAATTTAAACTGTATATTCATTATGGATACAAGTACATATTTAAGTATGCACAGGAGAACAATTGGGAGAGTGTAAACCAAAATGAAAACACAGGTTATGTTCAGGCAGTGGGTTTTCTCAGGTGGTGGCTGAATTTATTTAATCATGAAAGAAAATGTATGACTAAAAAGATAATTAAAATGGAAAAAAAAAAGCTGGTTTTAGACCAGTTTTGTTTTGCACTGTGAGACTTAAAAAAACAGTACCAAACCTGTACAGCTTTAAACACTTCCTTGACAACTACTGGCTGTCTCACTGACAAAAGGGCACAGAGCCTTGTGAAGGCAGGCCTCAGGCCCAACCTCCTCAGCGGTTGGATCACAGCGTGGACTCCCCCACATGCCACTGCTAAAGGGGGAGTGAGGTAGGTGACATGGCTTCCAGTATGGCCCCAGCAAGCTGTATGACCTCTTAGAGCTGTACCTTCCTCACTAATCCCAAAGCGTCAGAGTTCCTGCCCTCTTGACCTTAAGAGGCTGTTATTAGAACTAAAAAAGCCAGGCAGCCCTGGTGGCTCAGTGGTTTAGTGCCGCCTTTGGCCCAGGGTGTGATCCTGGAGACTCAGGATCAAGTCCTGCGTTGGGGCTCCCTGCATGGAGCCTGCTTCTCCCTCTGCCTGTCTGTGCCTCTCTCTCTCTGTGTCTCTCATGAATGAATAAATAAATAAACTCTTAAAAAAAAAAAAAAAAAGAGTTGAGAGAAGCCCAGAATGTTGTATGCATGCAAGTGGTTGGCAGGACAGTGGACAACCCTGGCTATAGATCTGGAAAGCTTTAAAAAATATATTCTTATTTTTTAGGGGTGGCTCAATAAGCATCCAACTCTTGATTTCAGTTCAGGTCATGATCTCGGGGTAGTGGGACTGAGCCCTGTGTCAGGCTCTTGTGCTGAGTGTGAAGCATGTCTAAGATTCTCTATCTCCTTTTCCTTCTGCCCCTTCCCCTCTTGAGCTCTCGTGCACACACATGCTCTCACACAAAAAAATTAAATTAAAATTTAAAAAATATTCATAGCTCAGTCTGGCCTTAGTCTAACTGGGTTGTTCTGAGATAGGACCTCAGTATCTGTATTGTTTAAAAAATTCCCCCAAGATTCTGGCATGCCCAAAGGTTTAGAATCACTATCTTCTAGTGCCCAGTGGACATTACCTCCCCGATGCAGAGAGAGTTCTAAGAAATAGCGATCAAGGTGGTAAAAATGGAATTTTCAGCTACTGCTACATTGGAAAAAATAGAAATTTTAGCTCCTACTGGTGGGAGTAGGAACTGGAAGTAATTTTCTAAAAGGGTAGCTTGGCAATTTGTATCAGAATTTTGCAGACACCTTGTCCCAAGAAGGCACCCTAAGAATTCACTGTACAGAAATAATCATGATGTGCACAGAGTAAAACTACAGTGATGTTTATTGCCAGCTATTTATCATAGTGAAAAATTCAAAACAATCTAAATGACCCAACTAAGGAATAGTTAAAAAAGACACATGCATACAACTGAGGATAATGCAGTCGTTAAAGTGATGTTGATAAAGAATGTTTAATGACACAAGACATGCGTGTTCATGGAACGCTGTTATATGAAAGGGAGGTTAGAGTATGGTCTCATATTTACTCACTGAAAAAAAAAAAAGTTAAACAGATATATACCAAGAGGTAATCTCCGAATAGACAAGACTATGGGTGATTTTGAACTTAGTGGCTCAGAACACAGGCTTTGAAAATCACATTTTGATTCTTGGGCTCAAATTCCAACCCTGCCATTTAATAGCTAGATGACCACATGCAACAGATAGCTCAATTTTCTTCCCCACAAAATGAGAAAAACCGTATCTCAGTATTTCAAGAATTTAGCATGACAAATGTTTAAATAAATACTTTACAATGAACATGTAGTACTTTTATGCACAAACAAATGCTATTAAATTCCTACGAGCCCTAGTCTCTATCTTCATACTTTTACCCTATTTTGAGTGCTCCAAGCTGGGGACCTTGATGGTTTGACCCACCCAGGCTGGGGCAAAACCTCCCTCTCTTCTGTAGCTAAAGGCACTCTCCCACCACACTCTGCTGGCTTGATCCAATCAGATAAGCCCCCAAGGCAAGACGGGGTGAGAACAGCCCAGAGAAGGAAGGGGGGTGGTGTCTGGGGCAGACTCACCAAGGCAGGGTAGGAGGGATAGCCTCGGCACTTGGCCCACACCAGCTCCAGGGGCTCCAGGTCTCCGCGGTCTTCAAAGGGCATCAGGAGGCTTCTGCCTGGGGGTCAGGAGGGGAGGAGACAGCACCCAAAGGGGACTTGGAATGGTGCCCAGGAGGCCTGCCTGTGGCCTCCATTTGACTGGAGCAACCCAGGAATAAGTCAGCAACATCCCCTCCGCCCTTGCTCTTCCCTGCCCTTTCCTTAGTTCTTAGACTAGATCAGGGGTCAGCAAACTTGTTCTGTAAAGGGCCAAACGGTAAGCATTTTAGGTTTTACAGTCCACATGGTCTCTGTTGCAAACTACTCAACTCTATTGTTGTAGCATGAAAACAGCCACAGATATTCTGCAAAGGAATGAGTATGGCTAGCTATGTCCCCATAAAATTTTATTTTTAGACACTGAAATTTGAATTTCATGTAATTTTCATGTGTCACAAAATATCTTTGTTCTTTTGGTTTTTTTCAATCATTTGAAAATGTAAAAACCATTCTTAGTCTGTAGGCCCTACAAAAACGGGCAATATGTGTTTGCTGACCTCTGGACTAGAACCCTAAGATGGTATTCCTTGGAAAAATGTGACTGCTCCATCACCAGGACCCTAGGAAGAAAAATAACCACCCAGTTTGGCAAAGCCATAAACTGCTCTCTGGGGCTCCCTAAATGATAGGCCTCATGATAGAGGCTTCACAGAAAAAGATCCTTGCAACAGACATTCCAGTAAAACCACTTGCTAAATGAGTTCTTTTCTGACAGGGCCACGCCTGGCCATCCAGGTCACCTGGATACACAGCACTCAGCAGAGCCAAGCAGGTCTGCAGGTCCTTCATGTGCATGCTTTTCTCAGAACCTTACACTGGGTGTCCCACCTGGAGCAGCACCACATCTCTCCAGCTTACTCCTTTCTGCACCTGAGGCACTAGCACACATGGATGGACACACTTCACAAATGCTCCTGAACAGAAAGAGGAACCTCCTCTCTTCCCCTCCCCACATCTATAAACTGGGAACTCAAGGGGACCACACTTGACCAAGGAAAAAGGCCCAAATCCCAAAGAGTGGAAATTATGTTCCCAAGGAAATACTACCACCCTCATGATTTTTTAAAAATATACTACTAATAATAAGGTATTTTTAAAAAAGATTTTATTTATTTATTAGAGAGAGAGCACACACGTGTGCACATGAGCAGGGGGGGAAGGGGCAGAGAGAGAGAGGGAGAAGCAGACTTCCCACTGAGCAGGGAGCCTGTTGCAGGGCTCCATACCAGGATCCCAGGATCATGATCTGGGCCTAAGAAGATGCTACATCTGAGCTGAAGGCTGATGCTAAACCAACTGAACCATTGTTTTTTTATGTGAGTCAATACCAATAACAACAAAAAGATAAAATCCAATACACAGGCTGTGGGGAAACTGGTGCAATCATATACTATTGAAGAAAGTGTAGACCAGTCTAATCCTTAAGAATGTAATTTGGCAGGGGTGTGTGGGTGGTTCAGTCAGTTAAGCACCTGACTCTTGATTTCTGCTCTGGTCATGATTTCAGGATCATGAGATTGAGCCCTGCATAGGCTCCATGTTGAGCGGGGAGTTCACTTGAGATGCTCTCTCTCCCTCTCCCCCTGCTTGCAGGCACTCACTTCCTCTCTTCCTCTCACTTTCTCTCAAAATAAACAAATAAATCTTAAAAATATATATAATTTGGTGGTATGTCTCAAGAGCCATTAAAAAATATATGAATCATCTGCTTCAGTACATTCCTTCCATGGGAATTTATTCTAAGAAAAATAACTTTAAAAATGAATAAAAGGATTTTGAACCAAAATACACATTTACTACATTATGCATAGTGTGAAAAGTCAGAAATAACCAAATGTCTAAAAACAAAAGGGTTAAGTAAATTATAATACACTAACTGAACAATAAATTGTTCCATAATATGAGATAAATAAAGATCATGTCAACATGAAAAAGTATGAGATAACACTGAAAAATGCATAAAATTAAATGTTCTGGATTAACATTTTGTTAAAAATGTGCCTGAAATAAACGGAAGGCCGCACAGAGAAATGAAGACAACTGTGTTAATTAAGGTGATAATGGGAGAGTAGAGGGTCAAAATTTTTAAATTTCCTTTGGCATCATTTTACAAGAACGTGGTTTTAAAAATAAGGATAAAATGTCACTACCAGAATCACAATGTATGTGCCAATCCGCTGACAGTTTTGCACTGGATGCTGTTCCAATTTATCTAGATATGAGCCCTGCTTTCTGGGCACTGACAAACAACAGTGAAACACGCAGGCATGCATTCCTCAACACACATATGAGAAAGAAACTGATAAAGGAAAGTAAAGTGGTTGGGAAAAGGAAAGAAGCCCTGACACCTGTGTGTTAGATGGAAACTTCAAAGACAGGGCACCCAGAGCACACACCCTCCACAGGAGGGCTGCACAGAGGTGCACTTGGAGAACAGCCTGCCTTGTACCCACTCCACCTGAGCACCAGCCAGCCCTCCCCCCTTTGGTGCTGCCTTGTCCTGTTCTTGAATCCCTCGTTCTTGGACCAGCTGGAGTAGAATGTCTCCTGAAGACAAGGCAGAAAGCAATGGATCACATGAAATCACAGGGCAATGTGTGATTCAGTGATCCAAGCTCTCGCTAACCACTCCAGTGAAGGCAGACTGGTAGTGTCTCTAGAAACTACAAAGACACACTTCTTTCAAGTACAGCAACTCTACTTCTCTATAGAAGTATATGCTTGGGCAGCCCGGGTGGCTCCGTGGTTTAGCGCTGCCTTCAGCCCAGGGCCTGGTCCTGGAGACCCAGGATCGAGTCCCACATCAGCCTCCCTGCGTGGAGCCTGCTTCTCCCTCTGCCTGTGTCTCTGCCTCTCTCTCTGTCTCTCATGAATAAATAAATATAATCTAAAAAAAAAAAAAAAAAAAAAAAAGTGTATGCTCTCCAGAGATACAAAATGATCTATGTACAAGGTTGCTCACTGCAACACTGATTATAACTAATATGTGAAAACAGTCTAAATGTCTATCTGCAGAGGGCTGGCACTCCTAGATAATGGGATATCAGGCAGCCAAAAAAAAGCACAGACGATTTCCAAGACATATTAATTGAAAAAAGGCATGGTTTAGAGGAACACGTGTATATTAGGCTTCTCTACCCACTCTCCTGAATATATGCACAAGTTTTGGCTTATATATGTATAAACTACATCTAGAGAGACACAAAAGAAACTGCTAACAGTGGTTGTTCTAAGGAGGAGAACCCTGGCTTTTCATTATGTACCTTTCTGTACCTTTTTGATTTTTGTTATCATGGACATATATTACTATTCAAATTTAAGATGAACCTAAAAAAAAAAAAAAAAAAAGAAGCGTATGAATGACCTGGGAGAGGGGGGGTGCCATCTCTGTGCCCAATGCCTGAGAGCTTGGAGGAGCTACTGGGTCTGGCTGCAGCCCACAGAGCTGGTTCTTTGGAAGGCCTGGGCCCCCTAGATCCACCTGTATACCGCTCCTCACCTGAGCTGCTGTAGTCAGAATCTCCATTTACACCTTCCAGGAAGGGGACGCGAGATAGGGCTGGCTTCCCACGGCTGCGTTTGGGGGGCGTCAGACCACTGCATACAGAGCAAGAAGGCAGAGGGAGCGAAATGAGCAATTTCATTGACTAACGCACCCACTGCTATTCTATCTCTGAGAGAAGTGGAGGTGTAAAAACCCTTCAATGAAAATGGCTTCTCATCTTCCCCTAAACAACTCACACCAACCCATGTTATGCTTCTGACCATAAAAGTTCCATGAGGCTTTGAGGGACCATTTCATCCTTGTGGAAGTACTCTAGAAAGAGATGCCTGCTTCCCTGCCCAGGGACTTTGGACTTCACCCAGAGAAAGGTCACTCTAGGCACTTGTCAATCCTTCTGGAGTCTAAGCAGCCTAGTCAGGAGGAGGGCCAGTCTTACATTTGTCCAGAATTCTTTTACTCTGCAGTTCATACTCTTTCTTTAGAAACCAATTTATTTTTGAGGTAAAAAAAAAAAAAAAATAGCCTCTTTCCTAAATTTCCTATAAAGGACATATCTTACTTTTGTAATTAGAAAAGACATTTCTTAATTGAAAAAAAAAATCCACTTCTTACTTACACTTTGTGTGTGAAGTTTTTCTTAGACAGAGATGGATTTTTTTTAACAAACAAGCAGACCAATTTTTTTCCATGTGGTTACTGCAAAGAGGTATGTATGTATGTTTAATACATATATATTATACATGTTATATAATATATATATATATATTTTAGGTAGACTAGAAGGTATTAGAGCAAAAATGAGAACAGTAATACCAGAATAATGCCATAACTGGAACCCATCCAAGCATCTGCATTTTTAAATACCTCTCAATGGAATTCTAACATACATCCATAGTTGTGAGCCTCTGGGCAAGAATGATGTGGCTAGGGCTTTTTCCCATCCAAACTTTGAAAAATATCACTGCTATCTAATTTTTTTCAACTAAAAAAAGTGCTTAAAAGATGGGGCAACAATCCACAGAAGAATAGAAACACTTGGGAAACCCCTGCTTGGGAAACCCCTGGTGGGATCAAAAAAGGCTGGTGAGGACTGCTTGGTGAGTAGCATACTCCTGTTCTACCAAATCATAGCTGACTTTATTATAGTCTTATTCAGAAAACCTTATACAACCATAACCCAATGAATCCTAATCCATCAGTAACTGGCAGGTTGGTAGCTTTTTTCCTGCTAGTCAAAATTAGGACCTGTTTGAGAAAAAAAAAAAAAAACTAACACCCAGTTTACATTTCAGATTCAGTTCCCACTCACCCTATAATAATCTGTCACTGGGTTTAGAGACTCAAAGGCCTCTCAAAGTTCCTATCTTGGATCTGGGGAGACATCTTCAAATACAATAAAAGGGGGCACAACAAAATGGTTAAGAGAGAAACTCTGGAGCCAGACTACATGGGTTCAGAACCTGCCTCTTCACTTCATGAGTTCTGCAACCTTGAGCAAGTGACCTACCCTCTCTGAGGCCAGTGTTCCCCATGTGCTGCTGTGAGGATTTAGTGGATTAATACACAGAAAGCACTCAGTACAGCATATACCCAGTACTCAATAAATGGCACATGGCAGTTATATAACAAATATTATATGAAGGGCAGTAAATTTTAATCTGTCACTTTAAATACCATAAACTACTAGTGTTGTACTATCAGATGATGAGCTCTGAAAGGATGAGCTCAATAAAATAAGACGTAACGCTTCAACTAGGTCCGTGTATTCCTGTTTCATGGAAAATCACAAGTGACTCAACATGACCTGCATTTCAGCCCTCTTTCTAAGTCATGCACACCTAAGCAGCCAATCCAATCTATAATTATTTTGTTTACTAGTTTAACATTCATCTCTTCCTTCTAGAAGACAAGCTCCATGAGAACACACACCTTATCAGTACTTAGAACAATGCCTGGCTTGAAATAGGTGCTCAATTATTAATAACTGAATAAGTGACCCATAAAAAGAGGGCACAGCCCCAGTCTGCTCAGAAAATCCTCAGGAAAGATAATGCCAGGACAGGGGAGGGGGATGGGATTAGTGACCACAGGTTTTTTCAAGATTCTTTCTATCTCTGAAATTATATGATTCCAGTTTATTAAGTAAAATCTTTCTCTATATAGGCACTACCATAGTGTGCAGGGTCGGGGTGGGGGGGAGAAAAGAAAGAAAAAGAAAAATCCTCTAGTTGGAGTCCTGAACCTCTTGTTTTAAACCCTGAAATTCCATTGAGATCCACTGAGTTAAAGAGGAAATGCTTTCCTCTTTAAGGTTTTCCAAGGGCGCTTTTCCAAGGGCATTGTTCCCACACTGAACAGGGCTCCACAGAAATTGGTGGAATTCTGCACGAATGCAAACACACGGCCTGACCAGCAGGCTAATCAGAAGCTGGTCTGGCTTCCTTCCTGTGACTTCATGGCTGCACAAGAGCTCTTCATGGAGCGAAGGGCCCAACATACCTTCCATCTTTAGTCAAGAGCTAGGAGGGGACAGTCTGATAATCCCACTCCTACTCCAACCCAATGAACTGCGTTTCCAGCCACCATTATATCTGAAGGGAGTTAGGAATTCCAGCCCAGGACCAGGGTGAAAGCATCTTGTAAGATTCTGAAAGCTCTGCCTCCTCTATGACTAATAACTGTTTCTTCCCCACCTACTGCCTCTATGTCTCTAGAGGCCATGGAGGAAGAAAGCTAGGGTGATCCTGAGGCTTGGTAGAGGAAAATCTCAAAGGAACCATATGCCACAGCAGGGGTCCTCCCACACTGCCCCCCGACCTCCCGCCGCCTCCCCTGAGCCCAGTAGCCAGGGTAGAGTGAGTACCTAACAAAACACATGCTCAACCTGCCAACCTGCCAACCTGCCTTGGAAACACTTTAAACATAGTCTTTTGGTGCTGCCCTGGGACCTTTCCTCCTCTACTCTGAACCCAGGATTCATTATCATGTTGGGAATCATGAGTTAGCCTTCAGGACAATTTGTTTCTCCTCTGTGGCACTGAGGATCTCCCATCTCCAAGAGTCCCACACTTCCTGGTGTCTTGCAGAGCACTCATAACACAGAGTAGAGATTGCATAAACTCTTGGACTTGGAAGAAACTCTAATGTTCTGGTCTCAAAAATCCTCTCTTCCAATAAAAGAATGGGAAAAGAAAACTATCCTTTCCCAACTCAAGGAGGGTAAAAGAGTTAGGACCTTTGAATAACAGGCTACTCCAAACTTCCTATCTGTTCAATTCTTATTTGCACACCACACCTCTAAAGAAGGCTTGGTTATGATGCACCAAAAGGCAAAGTGCAAAACCATGTCTGTAACTGGGTTATCAGAGCAGCCCAGCGGGGTGGGTGGGGGATTGGCTCAAATGTTAACTTTGCTGGGCAACTGAAATTTGGCTGTCCCTGCTGTCTGGAACCAAATTCAGCTCTACAAACCCTGTAAAGCATCAGCGCCACCCCTCCCCTCCTAGTCAGATCAGGCTTGAGAGTCAAGGGTCACACCATTTCCTAGGAGCTACCAGAGTTACAGACCAGAGGTCTCAAGAAATAGCCAGGGCGGAGGGAAGAAAGAAACTTAGATAAGCAGGAGGAGGCTCCATCTGTAGCTGAATGGAGAATAAAGGGAGAGGTGGCAGAGCTGCCAACCAAGCTTTGAGAACAACTGTTCTTACCTGCAAGCTTCAAATGCCAGTCCACCACTGAGACCCAAACTACATTCTGAGTCAGACCCGCTTTCGGTGTGTTTTCCAAAGCCGTTGGTCACGCCTGCCAAGGACACACAGAGTAAGCCTCAGTGCAGAAACCTCCTTCCCCCTGACACACGCTATAGTGTGAGGCAGCTGCCTCAGGAGGGCTGAGTGAGGAGGACTGGAAAGGGTGGCTGCTCCTTCTCATGTGGGAAATGGGTCTTGGGGGACGGAAAGAACCTGACAAAGATTTGGGGGAAATGTTGGCTAGGGCAATGAGTAGACACTGCATTTTCCTTCCCACCCCTCTGCTTTTCACTTTAAGGAAAGAAAACACAGCACACAGCTCACACCAGTCACTGTCATTTGGCTACAAAAGGAAATACCAAGACTTCCCCACTCCAGCTGGCTCCTAAGTCCCTGAGATCTGCTTCTAATTTCAAGCCTGAATTATCAGGGAGCCCCTGTCTCTTGGGGAGCCCACCCACCTTGCCTCTTCAGATAAACACTCACACACCCTATCCATCACACAGCTGGCAACAGCTAGCTTCATTCTTTTGGGATGGTGTCAAGGGAGGTTGGAGCAGGGTAACGCTGTGTCAGCCACACCCGGAGATATCTAGCAGAGCTAGGCAGAGCTGAGGATGGGAGGACTTCAATAGATCTAAAGCAGACCTGACCTTCCTGGATGGAGAATCAAAATTCCTGGGTTCTAGACTAGGCTCTGAAATATAGGTCCCTTTTCCTTTTTAACCTTTGCCTCTCCTTTTGTGAAGATAGTACCTTCTTACTTATAGAAGACAGTATTAAGTATGAATCAGAGAAGGTCTGTTTATAGGATGGGCCCCTTTGGAGGCAAATGAAGGCTGTCTGGTCATCCCAGGGACATGATGCTCATTAGCTGCAGAGGCTTCAACTCCCTATTATCCGATTCTTAATCACAATCCAGCATCCCACAAGTCAGGCAGCTGAGCCAAGAGCTCAAGAGCTCTCAGTCACAGATAGCTTGGCCAGAACACTGTGAGGCAAGTTACACCTGTAAGAGCAGGTGCCTGAGCCAAGATATCTGGACTCCAGCCTGGCTCTGCTTCTAACATTATGGCTTCTGTTTAAATCACAAGCCAGCTGCGCCTCAGCTGCATGCCTGCCAAAGATCAACACCTGTTTTTGTAAGACTCCACTAAAGTTATACGGAAATAGTCCTCGATGCCAGGCCTCTGGGATAGTAGGAGATGAACAGATTCTAGCAGATTCCCCGAACAGTGGGCCCTCTCAGGTTGGATGAGCCTGACATCCAGACCTACTTCCCAATAGCAGGATTTTTCAATTTTAGTGCACAGCGCTCTCAGTGCTGTGTGGCTGCTCCTCACAGAGCGGACAGGACAACAGTAACTGCTACCATCAACTGCTGCGTGCTAAGTGAGTCCCATAAGGGGTTATCACTAGCCCCCTACTGGAAATGAGAAACAAGCTTGAAAGGTTAATCTGTCCCAGCATACATAGCTGGTCAGAAGATGGGATGTAAACCCTGGTCTGCCTAACTCCAGGCCTCAGACTCTCGATTCTATATACTAATCTACTGCCTTAATACGGGGAGGCTTGGGCCAAATGGGAAGGGAAGGTATTGCTGGAAACAATGTGTTAAGCAGGAAGACAAAAAGGCAATGTGCTGGCCACACAACCCAAAGCTACCACATAAAAGGACAAGAGAGCAACACAAAAAACAAGAGCCAAGAGCAGGCCCCTCCCACCAAGTAAGCTGCCCTCCCTTATCCCACTAAGACTAAGCTATATGTCTGCACCTCCAGGCCCAGCTCACCTATCTAGCCTTGGTTCCCGATGCTCCAGGAAGCCCCCCTCCAAACTGTCCCTCGCAGGCACTCCGTCCTTGTTTCCATGCACCCAGGCATGAGCCCTTGGCTCCATCGACTCCTCACTATTCTGCCCTCATCCCACAGAACCAGCTCAGGCACCGCCTCCTCGTGGCGCCTTCCCAACTCCTCCAGTTCCTAGTCTCTGAACGCCTCCAGCAGTGCTGTTACATAATCACGTGCGGCCTGGCACTCTAACATCGCTGCACCTTAGGACACCATGTGGTCTCCTGCCTGGGTTGTGAACTCTCTCAGAGCTGGGGCTCAATCTGACCTGCCATGACCAGCTTGCGCTGGACGTGTAGTAAGTACTCTTTAGTGATGGAGCTCCCATTACCTGCCTCTGGAACCCCACTTCCAACCATACCCTGGCTAAATGTGCTGCAGCCACACTGGTTTCCTCACTGGTCCCCAGGCATGCAAGTGTGTTTCTACCTCCGTGGCCTGTGCACTTTCTAGCCTATCTTTTTGAAGTGTTCTTCCCCCAGATATCCTAATAGCTCACACCTTAACTCCTCAGATTTTTACTCAAATGTCTCCTCCTGTCCTGGCCACCGTCTCTAATACCACCCCAGTATCCTCTATTCCCCTTCCCTGCTAGATCTTTCTGTATAGCTTCTAATACAAGATACAATCCACTCATTTGCTTCCAGTTTTTCTCCCCTACAAGGGAGATTTTTGCCTTTTGTTCATTGATTTTTCCCCCCCAAGTGCCTACAATAATGCCTGATAGAAGTATCTGATGAATGAATGAAGTGAAGGTCGGAATCACTTTATGGCACATAACTTTGCAATCCCCTCAGGGCCAAAGAGGGCCCCAGACAAAATCTGGTCCTTTGGAATTACTTCCTCAAAGCCTTTTCTTCCAGGCCAGTACCCATGTGCCAGGCCCAACTCTAAGCTACAGAGCCCCCAACGCTTCTATTGGTGTCCACAGGGACCATTAGGGAGGCAGCCAACTAGGGGAGGTGTTGGCTGGCAAGGCAAAGCAGGAAAGTAGATGAGAAATAGAGAAGTCACAGGTATGGTCACCTGTCTCCTCCTCCTGCCGGGGGGACCTCTCCCCTTCGCTCTCACTACAGCTCCTGCTTCTTGGCCGCTTCCGGGAGTGTTGCTCATCCTCGATGCTGGCCGGAGAGGCAGGAGAGCCCACTGCACCATGGTCCTCACCATTCTCTAGGGCCCTATCTGGGCTCCTCTGTAGCTTAACCCCATTCTTGGCCTTCTTGAAGAGGACTGACGTGCGGCGGCCCACGCCACTGAGCGGGGTACCAGCAGGGACATCAGGGGCCATGAGAGACACTCTGTTGATGCCATTGTCACTGAGTAGGCGTTGCAAGGGCTCACTCCCAATCTGCAGAGGTGATTTTTCCAAGAGCTCATCCTCTTCCACCTTTCTGGGCTTTAGGAATCGGCTTGGAGGTTTGCTATCATTAATGGGTTTCAGAGTAGGAGGGTCTGGAGGAGAGTCTTGCTCAGACAGGGAAGGTGCAGGCCCAGTGGGCTCCAGGGTTGGTGGGGGAGGCAGTTTGGAATCGTCTGTTAGAGAAAAAGAGAACCTGCTTGAACATTTTAGAAAAAGTCTGTCCCTACAAGCCAGATAATGACACTGATAACCACGAACCAAAGGCTTGGGGCTATTATAAATTTTGACACATATCCCAGGTCTCCTGTCTGAGACAAAGAGAATGTAAGATTAAGTCTTATCTACATTAGTTAACTATAAACTGTATGTATTAGAATCACCTAGGAAGTTTCTTAAAAATTCCAGTGTCAAGGTCCTATCCCAGACCAATTGAAACTAAATCTCTAATGATGGGGTATTTTTTTAAAAGGCTTTACCAGGTGAGTCTGATGAAACAGAGTCACAAATCATTGCACCACACCTAAGAAAAGCCACCTGACTTAATCAACTTGCCTGAACTCAGGCAAGTTCACATTTACAGATTAGAAATATAAAACTCTTACTCGACTCAAGTGTTTTTCCTTCTATCAATAATATTTTGTTTATCACCCAGTAAAGCAAGCAAGCAGGACAAGCAAAAAAAATAAGTTTACAATTGGAAAGATGAGAGTTAAATCACTGGTTCCCAAACATGTCTGTTCACTTGCCAAGTGAAATGTTTAAAAATTAAAATTTCCAAGCCACAGCCCAGACTTACTTTATCTGAATCTTTGGGAGCTGGGGCCTGGGAATTTTGTTTTGAAACCCTATGGGAGAAGCTGTTGCAGCCAGTGGACAGGACTCTGCATCGCCACAGCCCAGGAGTGGGATACAAGTGACAAGCTGACTGCCACACAGGGAGTCAGAAAGAATGACTGCCAAATGGGACCTCCCAACCATATCCTTATTCTCAATGTAAAGTAAAATGGGCCATTTCTTGCAATTTGGCCCCTTACTCTCTGGAGGTAACTCTGAACCCTTTTAGGCTGTGTGGGGGGCAGACCATCCATAAGCTATAGGCTCAGCTCCAAGGACCTGTATGAGTAATGCAGTTCTATCCCCAATGAAGGGGAAGGATGGAAAACAGCTCAGTTTTAAGGCTAGGTCTCTGAGAATCCTCTCTGGATGTCTTTTGCAATCTGGCCTTTCTGCTTGGGATGGGCCTGTAGACTGGGTCAGCTGGAGTCAAAGCCATGAGGTAGATCTTCCTTTTCTATCCTCCCACCCCACAACCTAATCTGCCCTAAGGGCCTACTTACATGATGGTCTAAGGTGAGCTAATATTTAACTAGTGTGTGCAATACAACCATATCAGGTACAAAATACTGTGATGCTTCTTTATTGGTTAGTAAAGACCTGCTGGGCCCCAGGCTCTAAAATTCTCCAAACCTGTCCACAATTTAGCAACTAAGTATCCACAACAATGGTCCCCAGAAGCACACTCCAATACAACAGCCAATATCTACTCTGCTGAATTTTAGTTTCTTCTGATTATAAGTATCTTGAATATCATCCCTGGATATATATGGAAATGTGACCCCTCCAGGGGTTTTCACTTACCCACAAAGGTTAGACTGAAACTCAGGGAAAGATGCTTCCACTATGAGATTTTGGCTTAACCTTTACTCCCCTACCTTGGCCTCTAACCCTGACTGCTCCTGTCTCTCACCTCTGTCCCCATCGTCTTCTGGCTCCTCCTGTGGGGCTTGCTCCAACACAGTCACATCCCCCTGGGCCTCGGCTGGCAGCTCCCCGTTGGACACAGTCTTGTTCAGTGATGGTGGCTGTGGTGGTGGTGGTGGTGGCTGTGCCAGCTTCTGCCGAAGGGCATTGATCTCTCTGCGCAGTAGGCGGACACGGCGCGTCCGGGCCCCACTGGACCGCATGGCACTCACCAGGTCCAATTTCTCCAGCAGCTCCTTCAGCTGCACCTCCGGGGACAAATGGGCCCGGTTCTCTGGGATGAGGATGTTGTCCACTGCCAGGGAGAAGGGAGGACAGAAGGGGCTGAAGGACCTGCCCAGCCCAGGGCAAGGGGAAGGGACTGAATCCTTCGGATGCAAAATATTCTCCTGGAACACCTGGGCCAGTGGCTTCCAGCAGCGTCACTATGGGGCCTTGGCCCTGGTGACACCACTGCTCAGAGGGCAGCCACAGGGACAAGGTCAGAATCTGGGAAACATCTGCAGGAAGCAGTTCACAGTCATAATTACAGGCTCTGTGGAGTAGGCACGAGGCAGCCAGAGTGTGGGACTCAGAGGCAATTCTGTTTTCCTGATCCTCTACTTACACTCTTCTGAAAGAGCCAGATATAGACTAGTATTGCACTCTCTCTGCCCCATGCTCCATGCCATACAGAGGGTATCCAGAAGAGGAAGACCCCTACTAAAGATTGAGCTTTTCAAATAGACAGCTAGTACCTAATTCTCTTTCCTACCATTCCAGAAACACTCAGCAAATTAAACTCTTAACTCTTGGAACTAATGCAGCCACAAGCAGGTATATCCCAGTTTGTGCCTACCCTCAGCTCTCTTCCTTGTGTCTACCCTATGTAGCTCCAAGGCCCACCCCAGTCCCTGGCTCTCTGGGCTCCATCCCTGTGCCTCCTCCTAGTCCTTCTTCTCCCCACCCATCCAGGCTTCTCACCGTCTTCCCAGGAGAAGCGGTAAAAGTCCTCCAATTTGGGTGACTCAGGCAAGTGGGTGCCCCTCTCGGGGTCATAGCCGATGTTCTCTGCCTGCCGCCGGGCATGCCGCAAGATGGCCCCTCCCAGGTCCCGCAGACGGACAGCTGCTCGGTGGAAAATTGTGTCTTTAGCATTATACTTCATGCAGTTGGTAACTATAAGGTTAAAGTCCTCCTCAAACTCCTCCAAGGTGCGGTATAGGTGAGACTCCAGCTTCCGCCTCATAGTAGAAAAATCCATTGGCTTGGATATGAATTCCAAGTAATCTGGAACCTAAACATATAAAACCTGTACAATTACAACAACCATTTACTAGCCAAACAGGTGCACCCTTCACCAGCACTCTTGCCTCCCCGTTTTCTGGTTTGGCACGCTGGCTCAGTCAGAGCCCCAGGACCCTGGCCCACCCCCTGGCCTGCTGATCCCTCACTATAGGCAAGTCTGTGCCAGAAACCCCCAGGTTTTGTCCACCCTGTGGCCCAACCCCCTTCCTGGCCTACTCAGACCCTGTTTCCAGTTCAAGAGGGGCTCACTGCTCAGGAAGTGGCGAGGGAACTTGCCTCACTCAGGTTGACAGGTTCAGCAAAGATGTGTGCCGGATCCTTCTCCTGCAGCAAGTCCAGTGTGGTCCTCAGCAGAACATTGAATGGCATCAGCTCCAGCTCCATGGCAGCCTGCTGGACCTTGACCTGTGCAAAAGGTGGAAAGAGATCAAGACGCCCCTGCAAAGAGGCACCAAACTTGTTCTTCATAACCTGACTTTCACCAATCACGTACCACAAATTTTCACAGGATATTAAGCTAACCAGTACATGAGGAGTGATCACCCAACCCTCAGCTAGAAATAATGACCAACAGCTACCACTCTTTGAATGTTTCCTATGTATCAAGCACCATACCAAAACTTAAAAAATAGTTAACACGTCCATAGTCCCTCCCAAATGCCAAGTAACACTCTAAACATTTTATTCAATGTAAGTTTATGAGGTGGGTACAGATGAGTTATTTTATAAAGAGGCAACCAAAGCACAGCGAGACTAAGTAATTGACTGACCCAAGGCCACACCGCCAATAATGGGCAGAGTAGGGACTCAATCCCAGATAGTCTGATTCCACAGTGTGTGCTCTTCACTACTAAGCCATACTGCCTTCTCTACTTGCATTACTCCGGTTAATCATCACAATAATCCTGAGGGACAAATGGCTACTATCCCCATTTTACAAATATGGAATCTGAGATTTGGAGAGAGAATGAGGAAGTCACTAACCCAACAAGATAGGATTTGAACCCAGGACTGACTTAGTTCAAAGAGCACACTGATGATATAAAATGTGACCTGGGCCAGAATTCCCACTTAGTAAGCTAATATTGATCCCACTGGCCCTTGGGGCATCTGGGTTGGCCTGGGATAACTAGGGCCTCTAGGCTCACCTCCTCAGGCAACCCAAGTGTGATTTTCTATGTATGCCCTAATGTGAAAAGGCTATGAAATGTTCCTTCCTCTTGGTGACATTAAAACAGGCCCACCTGCTTCCTTTTCCTTTTAATTTATCTGAACCAGAGGGAAGAAGAAAAACTCAGCTGTCGGACCAGGCCTAGGATGGCGAACACAATTTAAATCCATGGAGAAGATCCTGAGATGCCCTCCATGCCACCCAGACATGCTAGGTATGGCAAGAGCTGCCTAGTCTCAGTGGTGGAAACTGAGGTTACAGGCTCGTGCTGGAGCTCAATGGTGAAGTAGGGTTTGGAGAAAGAGAAAAAGGAACATCTTTAATCCAGGTCTCTGAAGCATGCAAGTAATAGTTGTTATTCCTAGACTGGAGAGAACAGTTTTGGCTTGCCATTCATTCAATTAATAGTACTTACTCTCTGTGATGTGCAGACTGTGCCAGTGGACGCTTCAGGGAAGCAAAAACTATCAATAATGATCATGACAGCAGTTGACACTTCTATAGCCCCTACTACCCTACTACTATGCCAGGGGCGGCTCTAAGCCCTTTATATATACTAAGTCATCTCTTCTTCACAACCTTATGATGTAGGTTCTATTGTTACCCTCATTTTATAATCAAGGAAATAGGCATAAAGAGATTAAGCAACTTACCCAATATTACATGAGCACTAAATGACAGAACCAGTATTTAAACCCAGGTAATCCAGTGCCACAGCTCATATTCCTAACCCCTGCATTACACTACCTTCCTCAACATTCCTCAGACTTAGATGCTTAGACCCTCCTTGGCTAGAGCTTGGAAAATTTAAATGAGTTAGGACCGTAAGTATTTTAAGGGCCAAGTGAAAACCCTCTCAGAAGCTCCCAGCAGTGATGACCATCAGAATGGCCTGAGAAACTTTTCAAAATACTTAACACCAGATTCCCTCTAAGATTTTGAGTCAGAAATTCCAGGGATGGGGCCCAGGCAGATGATAATGAGCCTCCGCATGAGGCCACCAGAAGCTGAATCCACAGTTAGAAGCCATGTGCAGCACCATACCCAGTACAGACTGGCAGGTCTTGGAGCCCACAGTGCTGAGCAGGAAGGGGAGGAAGCAGACACCAGGCAGATCTCCTGGCTTTCTCCATGCCACACTGACAGTAGGAGAAAAAGATCTTGAACAAAAGCCCTGAGGCTGGGGGCTCTTCCTCACCTGTTCCCTCTTGAGCTTCTCTCTTTTCCGAATCAGCTCAATCAGCAGCCGCGCCCGCTCCAAGTCGTGCCGGAGCTTCTGCCAGTATTTTAGCTCTTCCTTCACTGCACTTGTCTTCTCATCCTGCTCTCGCTGCAGGAAGGAAGGGAGAGGAAGGAGTTGCTGGAGGCCCGCTTCCTGTCCAGAGCCCTTTCCCTATTCTAGCCTCACAGGGCCTTGGCAGGTAAGGGCCCCACACCCTGGCTGACCCATGTTCCTGAGAGCCCTTCTGCCCTCTCTGCCCCATGCCTTTCTCTTGCACTCCCTTAGCCTTCCAGCAATGCTTCTTAACTGCCCCACAATAAGCACCACTGGAGTGAGAGCTGGGACGACTTCCCCTCCTCCTGAGGATACCAAGGCGGGGGGGGGGGGGAAGCTGTGCCCCTTAGGGCTGGAAAAGAATTTCAGAAGGAAACCAATACCTCGAGGTAGAAAGAATTTCATCCTAAAGCTGCCACTTGGCTAAAAAACAAAGTAAAATTCTTATTACCAGCTTGTACTAACTGGCTTGAACATACTTTAAAACACTACAAGTACTCTAAAAAGTGATTCCTGCCCTAGAAAGAGGTTACAGTAGAGTTGGGGGAAGGAAGAGGCCCAGGGTTGGACACACAAGGGCACAGTAGCATAAACATAATAAAAACCCAAAGGTAAACTGAATATAAAATGCTGAGAAGATAAATAAAGAGGATCTGAGTGGTTGGTTTTAGGTCAGGGAAGGCTTCCCACAGAAGCAATCTTACTAGGATTTCACATGTAGTGATGGACATAGGTGAACAAAGCAGTAAGAAAGGCCTCTGCTGGAACCAAAGGGACCACAGGGAATAAGTGTGAAGGCAGAAAAAAATGACTCTCTGCTTGGTAAAAAAAAAAAAAAAAGAAAGAAAGAAAGAAAGAAAGAAAGAAAGGCCCGGCCAGAGCAGAGAGGCTGGAGAACCACAGTAGCCAAGGAAGCTCCAGGATTTAGCTGGTAAGAAGCTTCAACTCCAGACAAAGGAACCTGCATGTGGCCTGCCAGGAGAGGGGGACTATGTTCTGGAAAAGGAATATATTCTGGAAAATGGTGTGTAAGACAGTATAAGTTGAACAGCAAAGAAAGAATTAGAGGCAGGAGACTACCTAGAAAGCTATTGCTGAAATTATGGGAGCATGGGTGAGCGGGTAAGCTGTAGAATGGAGACAAAAAACCATATGCCCATAAACTGCCCCCAAATAGCATAAGGGATGATTAACTGTGCCTTGTTAAGGAGGAAAGAACCAAAAGTAACTCCAAGATGGGGAATGTCTGAGGTCAGGAGGCAGAAGGTTCCATGTCAATAATGGGCAGGGGTGCCTGGGTGGCCACCCAGGCAGTTAAGTGTCCAGCTCTTGATTTTGGCTCAGGCCATGGTCTCATGGGGTTGAGCTGCATGTCATGCTCTGTGCTCAGTGGGGAGTCTGCTTAAGGACTCTTCTCCCTCTGCCACTCCTCTGCTCTCGCTCTCTCAAATAAATAAATCTTAAAAAAATAATAATAATAATGGAGAAATAAGTTTACCAAGAGGAAGAAAGATAAAGAATTCAGTTTCCAGTATCTGAATTCTAGGAAACAACATCTACATGGACATCTGCAGTTCCTCTGCCCCAGAGGGACTACAGGCAGAGAAAAGGGATGAGGACAAGAAATCTGGAGCTATTGCCATGCTTATTCACAACTATGAGAGTGCATGAGCTCTCCCAGCAAACGGGCAGGCATCAGAGCCCTGGGAATGTTACTACTGAGGAGTAACAGGTCAAGTCAGCACAAGGTGCAGTCAGCCAGGTGGAAAAGGAAGGATATGGGGTCATGGAGAAGCTCTAAGAGTGATCCATGGTGTAAATGCAGCCCAACGGCCACTACGGTGAGAATGTGAGGTAAGGCTGGCTGGGCTGGGAGGAGGTGGTTGACGTTCCAAAGGAGGCTACAGGGGAGCAGGCAATCCTCCCCACCTCAAGGAGGGAGGAGACACAGACTTGCACTTCAGGACTTTAGTTACAAAAGGCAAAAGTGAAATCAGACAGAACTTAGAGGGCATCAGAGTCACGTAAATGATTGCTTCATCTTTGCGGTGATAGTGTGGAAATATTTAAAGGCAGAAGTAATGGAGCAAGTGAAGAGGGAGAAAAAACTAAAGAAGGTTAAAAAAAAGGAAAAAAAAGTCTCTCAGGAGACCTCCAACCAAGGTTCCATGGCTAAAAGGTCACCACAACTGGCCAGGCTCTGTGCTACAACTTAGATGGCACATTTGTGTGTTTTCTACGAAACATTTTCTGGCAGATGTCAGTCAGTACAGTGTCTTAAGAAAAATGCTCCTTGTCCTAATTTATGCAACATGGCCACCTGGCCCTCATTAAACCCATTTTTTCCTTTCTGCCATGTCTACAAGGTTTTCCCCACATACTTGGAAGTTGGGCTTGCTCTCTACTCTCTTCTAGAATTTGCTCCAAAATCAACCCTCCCCCATCCAGGAGGAGCTGCTGTCTGGGACCAAGAGCTCTACAGTGCTGGAGGTCATTCCTGGGAGATGCCATCTGGAAGGGTGACTGCCTATTGACTCAAAGGCTCCATAGAGGGCTCAGGGAGTGGTGACCCAACCATCCCTCCTCCTCCTTCACTCTCCACCTCCTCCACCACCTTCAATCACTTCACCTACCTGCTCAGCGTTTCTTTGGGACTGCAGGTGGGAATGCAGGCGTCGGATGAGAGGGACGCCGTTCCGTGCCTGCCGCTTCAATAGCCAATAGTTGTGAAGCCGCTGTATGAACTGGTTTTTCCTCTGAAAGGAGAGACCACTACAGATCTTGTTCAACCTTGAGTAGAGGCACAGGGAAGTGAAAGACAAGGTCAGTGGGCAGCCCTGATCACAGCCTCCTCTTCAGACCCTAGCTCATTTCTGAACCTTACATATAAAAGAAGATGAAATCAAGTGGCCAATTGCCTCACCTCAGAGAAAGGCTTAAAAAAAAAGAAAGCAAAGTTAAGCAGCTCGGATTCAGCATGTGACAGATATATCACTTGATTTTCCACCCCCCTATCTTACAGTCCTGATTCTCCAGAAGAACTCTCTCCCAGGAACCCTGTTTCCTGTGGTCCTAGACTCCTGGGAAATAGGCCTGTGCCCTGAACTCTTGATAAAGGCAGGAAAAGAGAGCAGGAACTTGAGTAAGCTATGGGCAATGTGGTCACTACTTCATGCGCCCTGTGGCTGAGGGTCCCCCCAGACCAGAGAATAGTCCACAAGCAAGCTGGAAGGAAAACTAGAAGTACACCAGGCTATGGCTCTCCGAGCTCAAATGCAACACTTCGGAGCCGTCAGACCTCTGGTTTTTCATTAACGATCTCAGCAGCCTAAAAGTGTCTAATTTTGAAACAAACGAGAAAAAAAAAAAAAAACTGGATAAGAGGACGGAGAATCTGAAAACTTAGCTGGCTAAATTAACCCAATAGAGAAGTCTTAAGGTCAGGACTTACTCAATAATATGTGGCAGGTGGGAGAGGTAGAGGCAAAAGGGGAGGGAATTAATAAGAGCCTATAATCTTTATCCTAATAGTCCTGTTGCAAGGTGGGTAACATCAGTCTCATGGTAACAAAAGATGGAAAGGCAGCTTAGGAACAGAGGCTGGATGAACTGTCAAAGTCGCTAATGTGGCCAGAAGGATGGTGGAGCTGAATGGGATCTGAATAAGTGATCTCTCTGCTACAGCACCCTGTGTCCCCAAATTGGTTAGTCACAGAGTAAGAGTAATAAGCAAGGCCTCAATACTCCTGTTGTGTGCCCCCCACTTTTTCTCTTCATCTCTATCCACTGAAAGGAAGTTAAGTGCCCTATGCATTTTCACAGACATTCTTGCCCCAAAGCCAAGCTTACAAAATCAAGATCTAAGCCTTTCCCCAAAGAAGA
Source organism: Vulpes lagopus (assembly GCF_018345385.1). NCBI lineage: Eukaryota > Metazoa > Chordata > Mammalia > Carnivora > Canidae > Vulpes > Vulpes lagopus. The sequence continues at coordinate 67,862,001 of NC_054824.1, forward strand.
AATCCCCCACCAATGCCCATGCCAAGCATACCTGCCCAGATGCAGGCAGCCCCCTCCCTCTATAACCTCTTGGCCATGGAGTGTCCCCATAGCATTTGTGTAGGTAGAGAGAGGAAGAAGAATAAAACAGCAGCAGCAGCCACCATTTATTGAGCACTTACTATTTACCAGGCTCTGTACCAAGTGCTTTATTTACATCATCTCCTTTATTTCTCACAACAACCCTATGAGGTTCATTTATAAAGAAATAAGGCTCAAAGAAGTAACTTGCCAAAAGTCACACAGGTAGTTAGCAACAGGAGCAGGATTCAAAAGCAGGTTGGTCTGTTTTCTAAGCCAGCATGCTATGCTGACCCCTGTAAGACACATCTATCAGAGCAGATGTGACAACCAAAGAGACTAGTCCCAGAGTACAGCCACCCTACAAATGTTTCTAAGCATGGACCAACTCAACATCAGAGAAGAGCCTACAACAGCTCTGTGACTACAAGTCATTTCCAGTTGACTGAATTCTAATTCCAGCCATAGCTCGCCATAGGAGCCTCTCCCTCCTGCTCTTCTCTGCTCTTTTTCTCCTTCCCAGACTGACAAGTCTGGTTGCCTGTTCCCCTTACAACTCATTCCCTGCTACCCTCCAGCACTCACTTCTCCCTTCTCAACAAGAGAAGGCAAACAGCAGGAACAGAGACTGATGGCATCATGAGCCCCAGCTTGTGGTCAGGTTCTATAGCTTCCCACCTGGTTCCAGCCCTTTGAACAGGACTTGGCATATAGTAAGTACTCAATAAACACCTCAGTGAATGAACAAAGGCATGAACAACTTTACCTCCTGTGGCTGCAGATTCTTCATCTGGGGGTGTGGGAGAAGGTGCAAGGACTACATTAGATGAATAATCTCCAATATTCCTTTCTGCTCCAACACTGTATACTTTCTAAAGAATATCACCCTTGAGATGAGCTTCTACTGGAAAATCTTTCCAGTCTCTTGCTTTTCTGCCCTCCAACAGCTACTTCTCTGATGGTTAAAAATAAGTACAATGGTCTCTCTATAAGACTCACTGGGAAAAAAAAAAAAAAAGACTCACTGGGGACCAAGGTGGCTTAGCTATACAACAGAACCAAGTGATCCTTTCCCCTAAATCTAGAAGCTTCTCAAGAAGAGAAAGATGTCTTCCTCACACCACCACCCCCTCACACAAAGTCCCCATCATTCCCAGACAGAGCTTTCTGGACAGCAGTCGTGTGGTTCTCAGTTCTATCACCACAGGAGGTTTTGGTAACATATGTGGGGAGTGTTTGAGACTGTCACAAAGACCAAGCAATGAGGGAGGGGATGCAAACGGCACTAATAGACAAAGATCAGGGATGCTAAACTTTGAGGAATGTATGAGGCAGTCCTAATAGTGAAGAATTATCCTGTCTCAAATGTCACTTGTGCACCTGTTGAAAATATTGCCTTAGACACCCTTCACCTGGGTTTCTAAGCCACTTAACTGTTTGTCTCACCTTAAAGCACAGGAAATACATTGCTCTCAAGGCAAAATCAAAACCACAAACCAGATTGGGGCCCAAAGGAGATGGCACAGAAGAGAACAAACATTCACCAACCATGCTTGTGGAAAGAGGTCCTGGCTCAGGGCCAACACCAACCCAAGAAGAGACTATCAGTCCACGGGGAGCCCTCCTGGGCAGGCTTACCTATAAGAAGGTATCTGTGGGACAGTGACCATGGGGACAGTGGAGGGTGTATCTCGGCTCACTTCCTCTGGCTCCTTCTTGATCTTCTGCTTCAAAGCCATCTTGTTCTTCTTGGGCAGTCCCTTGAGGGGGCCACCTACCCCACCTTGGCCTTCATCTTCCTCTTCCTCTTCCACCTCTTCCTTCTCTTCCTCCTCTCCACACCCCTCCTTTAGCCCTTCCTCATCCCCAGCCTCACTGAGGCTTCCAGGGGAGTCACCCTTCCTCCTAGTAGTGGCAACACCTGGCGGTGAGTGGGCCTCACAGTAGGCAGTCTTGCGTACTGTGAAGATGGTGCCATTGAGGCTGGTCTCACGCATAGGCTCAATCTTCATGAAAAGCCCAGCTCGCTGTGCACATGTCACATGGAAGGCCGTGTAGCAGTTCACCTTATGGCACTGGATGGCTGCCCCCAATCCCTTCTGCTTGCAGATATAGCAGGTTAGTTTCCAGCGGGCAGGTGGGATGTTGTCGATGCCCTCAATGGGCTCCAGGAACACGGTGTTAGCAAAGCAGACTTCAGGGATCCAGATGGCACACACCACGTGCGCCCAGTGCCCATCGCTGGTCTGTTTGAAGGCGCCACCCTTATTGGGGCATAGGACGCAATCCACAGGCCGGGAGGGAGATTGTAGGCAGCAGCGACATAGCCACTGGCCCTCAGGGATATAGGGGACACCATAGCACTCCTGGTGTACAGCAAGGTTGCAGATGTCACAGAAGAGAATGACATTGCTATTGTGGCATTCATCATCCAGGCACACACAGCAAAAGGCGTCTTCATCAATAAGTGACTGCTGGGCCCCACTGCTGCGACTCTCCAAGTAGGACTCCTTCTCAAGCCGGTCTACCAGCAGCTCAAAGGTGTCTGCTGACACCACACTATGCCCATCTACACGTCGCTTCTCATTCACCATGTCCAGCCAGGCAAGGTCCTCCTCATCCATGTCATACTCTACTTCGGCATCCAGGTCCTCAGGTGGCTTCTCGATGTAGCGATAGTAGGCAGCAGGCAGTGGGGGTGCTTCTGGCTGGCTGCCTGAGTCCACCATGCGAAAGCTGGGTTGCGGGAGGTGGAAGGAAGTGCCGGATGCATGTTTGGAACAGGACTCCTTCTTCTTGCCCTTGGAGGAGGGTTTTTTGGACTTACCAGGGAACTGAGGCTGCTCACTGTTTTCCTTGTTACTATTGCATTCGGTAATATCCTGGGCGGTCAGCTCATCCTCTGTAATGATTTTGAGTGGGTCATAGATGCTGATTCGATGCAGGCGTCCATCAATGTCCACCTCAACGATCCGCTGGGCCTGGGCATATGTTAAGGTCTCCCGAGTAGGTGAGCACTTCAGACTGTAGGGGGATGGGGAACGCCGGCCCTCGGCATTCTGCCGCGACTTCCGGCGCGGCTTCCTCATGGCACCTAGGAACCAAGGGGACAGGCCTATGGAGAGACCAGGAGGCAGAGCTGAAGGTTCAGGCATGCACTCATTCACCCTTCCATCTGATCAAGAGGCCACCAAGAAGACTGTTTCCTCTGTCTGAACATCCTGCCCCTCTGACATCCACACAACTTGCTCCTGCAAGTTTTTTCACAAACACTGCTTCTCAATGAGAGCCTCTCTGACCACTCTTATCTAATACTGCCAATCTCTTTCCCCTACCAGCAATCTCTCATTCTGTTTTATTTTTCACTGTAACACAACACCATTTTTTATTATCCTATGTAATTTACCTACTTATCATGAATGTTTGCTTCCTTCCACAGAAATGTAAGCTCCGTGAGGGGAAATAATTTTGTCTATCTTGTTCACTGTTGTATTCCCAGCACCTGGATGGTGCTGGCTCCTAAGTTAGCACTCAGTAAGTATCAGATGAATGAAAGGCAAAATCCAACATGCATGATCCCTGCCATCTAGGTGCTCCATCTAATTGAAGGGACAGAAAATAAACAGATCATTACAACATGGGAGACACCTAGAGTTCTAATGATGCATGTAGGCTGTGTAACAGCTAACTACGGAAAAGGAGGGGGAGGTCAAGGGTTCAGAAAAAAAGGAAACAAAAATAGCATCCATTTTCAAGCCCTGTTTATGACCAGTGGCCCCATCAGAAGATCAAAAACTCACAGGTTGGGATGCCTGGGTGGCTCAGTGGTTGAGCCACCCAGGCAGGTCATGATCCCAGGGTCCTGGGATTAAGTTCCATATTGGACTCTCTGTGGGAGCCTATTTCTCCCTCTTCCTATGTCTCCACCTCTCTCTGTGTCTTTCATGAATAAAATCTTAAAAACAAAACAACAACAACAAAACACCTCACAGGTCTAAAGCCCTCTCCCAATCCATATTACAATGATCAGAAACCCTATCCCCTGAACCCAGGAATGAAGAGGTGAAGGCACCTGAAATGTCTACTATGTGCAGGCTAAAGATTTCAAACTATCCTATGCAGGTTGTCTCTGGAAAAGCTGGCATTCAGGATGCACTGACTAGTATATCTAAGCAGAAACACTAGAAGCTCTGGGAGTGGCCCCAAGTGGCACTGAAGTTTTAAGTGGCCTATCTGGGACCCTCATTGGACCTACAGCTAAGGTGATTAGGGCAATATCTGAGATAAACTCTTAATGCATTCTGGTACCTCAAATGTCCCTCTCCCCGAAAATACTTATACCCACCCTACCCTTATGCAACAAGGAAAAATGATGTGGGAAACTTTAGGAGAAAGCCCTAAAGTTTCCCACATCATTCTATGGGTAAAAGGAACTATGACAAGCTCATAAGAAGCTGTGGTAGCAATTACTTGAGGCCATCACTACCAGGAAAGACATTAGAGGTATGGTACCCCAGGGTGCAGGCAGAGACTTGGAAAAGTACAACAGTGAGAGGATTTAAAAGAGAAAAGGAGTTTGTCACCTTGGTTGCAGGATCTACCATCTTTATCTATAAAGCAAAGATGATGATAATTTAGCACACTTTTGCAGACTACAAATCCCTTTTACTTTTTTAAGATTTAAAACATTTTTATAAATTAATCTCTACCCCCAACATGGGGCTCGAACTCCTGACTCTTGAGATAAAGAGTTGCACACTCCACCAACTGAGCCAGCCAGGTGCGCCAATCCCTTTCACTTTTTAACATTTCTCTCAACTAGTTTGGAAGGTAGAATAGATATCATCTTCATCTTACAGATGAAGAAACAAGCTCAGAAAGGTGCCACTCAACCCGAAGCTACAATTCAAACCCGGATCTCCTGATGTGTTTGTTGAACTCATCTCAGTGGGAAGAAGGACCACCACAGAGATGCCACGGTCTGGTGGTCTGGTACAAAACGAGGCTCTGGGGCTATCTAGGTTCTAATCTTGGCCCTGTGTGACCTGGAGAAAGTCACTTCATCTCTCTGGGCCTCCACACTCCACCAGTAAAATGAAAATGAAATCTATCCCTTAAGGTTGTTCTATGTGAATAAGGTATTAACATCTTCATTTAAAAGTGTGACTGAGGGGCAGCCCGGGGGCTCAGCAGTTTAGGGCCGCCTGCAGCCCAGGGTGTGATCCTGGAGACCTGGAATCGAGTCCCACGTGGGACTCCCTGCATGGAGCCTTCTTCTCCCTCTGCCTGTGTCTCTGCCTCTCTCTCTCTACCCCCCCCCCCCTCTGTGTCTCTCATGAATAAATAAAATCTTAAAAAAAAAAAAAAAAAGCGTGACACAAACAAACAAAAAACAACTTGGCTGAGGAACAGTGCCAGGCAGGCACACACCCCATTTGGAACAAAAGGCAACAGAATCATCACAGCAATTCTGTCCAGGTTCCAGAGGCCCTTGGCCACTACATGCCCGACAAATGCCAACTGGGGGGGTGGGGGGGGTAGCCCAGGCTAACAGTCCTGCTTCATGGCCCCCAAGCCCTCATGGGCAGGGAGATCCTCGCACAGGCCTGAAAATCTGCGTCAACGCTAACCTGAAAGTTTTAGACAGAGGTTGTGGACCCTCCTTTGTTAAGGCGCTGTATATTCTTCTCCCTCCCTGCCTGCCACCCCCTTAGCAGCCTGGGTCAGCCGTCACCCCAGCAGCGAGCATCTGCGGAAAACCTCCTGGGTCCTGCCCAGCCTCTGGGCACTGGGAGGCCAACTCCGGAGAGGCAAGGGCCGCTGCTGAGGAAACGAGTTTCGCCCACAAGGAGCTTACAGTCCAGTTTTCTTGGCGGGAGTTTCTCAACCCACACAGCCCTTGCCACAAACACGCCTCCTGATTCCCCCAACACCCCCAGAGGTCCCCTCAGCACCCCTAAGCCCCCAGTCGCCCACCCCACCCAGGTCTCCGAAGGCGAGGAGTTTCTGCAATTAGCCTGTATCCCCCGTAGCCCACCAGAGACTCAGGAGACAGGGGAGCGCCCCTGCCGAGGCCCCTGCCCCTTTAAAGGGGCACCTCTTCCAGAAGAATCTTGACCCTTCCGAGGAGAAAGGAGGGAAATAACATCGCCTCCCCTGAAGGGAGGGGGCGAGCGCACCAGAGACCGACTGACGCGGAGTCCGACCCTCACACAGAGAAAGCTAGCGCCAGCGAACCAGCGGGGCAGAGAGGCGAGCGCCCATTGGTCGCCTCGCCTGCCCGTCAGGAGAAACCGGGGGGCCAAGGGACGCTCAGGGGGCGGAACCCTCCTCTGGTCTGACCAATTGGAGAACATGGCGGGGGCGGGACTCGGCGGCTCGCCAGCCAGGGCCGGGGAGGGGGGAGGGAAACAAGATGGCGGCTGCGGGAGGGGGTCCTCGCTTTTCAGCTCCCCCCTCACCCGCCTTCTCCTTCCCCGCCGCCGCCCTCGCTCCGGGAGAGCGCTTCCGCGCCGCCCCCGCCTGGCCCGGGAAGCCCCCCGCTTCCCTCTCCCCGCCCCCCCCGCGCGGTCCCTCGTCCTCCTAGGCCCCGCCGCCCCCGCCCCCGCCCCCGCTCCGTCCGGCCCCGCTGCCACCCCCATTACCTCAGCCGCCGGCCCGGCCCCACCGTTCGGGGCCCCTGGGCGCGGGCGGGCCGGCCGTCGAGCAGGTCGGCGCGGCCCGGGGCGCGGAGCGCGGCCTCCTCCCGCGCTGGCCTCCGCGGCCACCGCCGTGCCCCCTCCCGGCCCGCGCTGGGGCCCCGGCCCGGCCGCCGCCGCCGCTCCCGGGGGAGGAGGGGGAATGAAGCCGCCGCCGCCGCCGCTGCCGCCACGGAGCCCGGCCGAGGGGAGGGAGGGATCAGCCCCCAGGCAGGATCCGCCCCTCCGGCCTCCCCCCCGCCACCTCCACCCCTTCCCTCGCTCCCTCCCTGGCTCCGCGGGCTCTCCCGCTGAACAGGAGCGAGAGCGCGAAAGAGGGGGGAACGGGAGGAAAATCCCCCCGCCCGTGCCCGGCGCGGCGGCGGCGGCGGCCGGGGCGGCGCGGCGAGGAGCGCGGAGCCGCCGCCGCCGCCGCCACGGGGCACCGTCCCCGGCTCGGCCTCACGGTGGCGGTGCGGACGCGGCGGGGGCGCCGAGCGGACACCGGGTCTGCGCCCGCCGCGGCCGAGGCTCAGCCCGGCCCAGCCCGCGCGGGGCGAGCCCCACGAGGGAGCGGGGGCCGTTCCCGTGGTTGGGAAAGACGGGGATCCCTAACTCTTTAGAGCGGTCACTCGTGCCCTCCCCGTGCCCCTGCGGGACAGGTGGCCGCGGACCCCCTCCCCGAGCTGGAGCCCCCCCCCCCCCCGAGCTTCCGCCGGGCGGTCCTGGGAGCCCAGACGGGTCTGCAGTTCCCTAGGGTGCAGGTGCCCGCGCTGCTCCCCGAAAGTCCCCCTCCCTGCCCGGCCGCGCTCGGGTCCCGAGGACAAAGGTCTAGCGATGTCCTTGCCCTCCGCCAGGGAGGGCGGGCGGGGAAAGACCCTCTGCGGTGCACAGGTGAGCGTCTGTTCCCCAGAGGACACGCTTCTGGAGAAACAGACCTGACTTCTCGCAGGTGCTATTCTCTCCCTTCTGTGTTTAAAAAGAGTAAACATAGAAGTTTGACAGTCTACTTAAGGACGTCTGGCAACTCGTTTGTCACTGGAGACAGGAGCAGCACTCTCTCCTTAAACCTGATTTGGCTAGGAATCGGTTAATTTAATGCAATAAGCGGCTTTCTAAAAAAACTCTTGACAAATGGCAACTTCAGACTTTCAGATGTAATCAGACTGGCTTTTGTTTCGATAAGTAAATTTAAGGAGAGGAACAACTCCTTCGGCACCCACCCCCCCGCCACTTCGCCTATAAATTGGAAAACGTACCTCATATGACTGAAGTCTTAAGTACCAATATTTAATGATGTGTATAAGACATGTATGGATAGACTGCCTTTAAAATGTGAAGATGAATGACATATTTTGAAAGCGTTTCCTCTGCCCGCGCTGGTGGTGTAGCCTGGTGAGACTTTTTCACAATTTCTTGCTTGGTTCTGATGATCAAGGACACGGATTCTAGAGTCAGAGGATGAAAGATAGTCTCAGGATCCAAGTCTTCCAGATGTTTAAACGGAGCATATCACCACTTTTGAAGTATAGATGTTCATTATCGCAAGGAATTTAAATATATTGTGTTTTGAATTTGAAGATTTGATGAAAGTAAGGAAAGCTAATTTGTACTACAAAGATGTTTTTCTGATTTCATGGTAGCACCTTGTCAAAGTGATAGCAGAGTGATAGCAAAAATTCTGTTAACCAATTTTCTGAAAGAAAAGGGAGTGTCTTGTGGAGCTAAGCAAGGGCAGGGCAATGTTTTGAAAACTGATGCTGAAGGAGTATGAATTAATGTCAAGTGTTCTAAGGCTAGGGGGAATAATCATTTGGAGGGAAGGTGTAGATAAAAAATGATTAATTGTGGAAGGGAAAGCCCCAGAGGCAAAAGAATATTACAATTACTTTTAGTTAAGGTGGGGGGGGGGGACCCTGAAGACTAAAAGAAACAAAAATACTGAACTTCAGTTCTTTGAAAATATGAACTATGTCCATTTATACATATGACTAGTAACTTCTATTTCTTTCTCTTTTTTTTTGTAACTTCTATTTCTTGATAAATGTTCACAAAATTTATTTAGCACAGTTCCCATTTATGTGATTGGGAACTATCTTTTTCCACTAAAGTTAATGAATAGATGCCTTGGGAAAATGCATTCGTTTCTACTTGCAACATTAAGTGTAAAATAATGATTTAAAGGCTCTTGAAAAAGCATAGAGTTAATACATTTGATTTCCAGATCTTTCTATTAAAAGTTTTCATAGTAAGACCTTGTTCAATGGAGTGTTTCTCTTCTGTTTTCAGCTTCCACTTTCTTAATGGCAACATTATGGTTGTCCTCAACTCTAATTTTTTGACATTTATTTTTGACATTTATTTATTTGTTTTTGACATTTCGGATTGGTTTCTGTTAGTGTTAACTGCATATATAACCAGTTCACAATGATGTAATCTTAAATGTAACATGGGACAATTATGTCGTTAAAAACAAATTTGGAACATGTATCAAAAATCCCAGAGGCACTAAATTAACTTTAATCTTTAGCTATTTTAAAGAGTCTAAATTCACTAGCCCTCAGCTCTTCCATTAACGGTACAGCAATTAAGTTCAACAAACATGGGCACAAACCTTTGTTTCCAAATAGCAGTTTTTCAAAACTATGCATTTTTGAGTATAAACTAACTTATTTGGTGGTGTAGGAGAATGTTTTACCATTTAGAAAAGGAAATATGAATACAAAAATTTCTCCCCCTCATTTTTTTTTCCCAGCATCTCAGGATATTTTTGTCAATGCTTTATTATTATCATTAGTTTACCAGAGCAAGAAACCTCTGAAGGGTCAGATGCAATGCCACTGGATTAATATGTATGATGAGAGAAAATAGGCTTTGATTGATTCTTAAATTATTTTTAATAGAATATTCCTTCCTTAAACGTTGGCCAAAAGTATGAAACCATAAATGGGAAAAATGTTTGAGGTTGTAACCATTGTGATATTTTTTTTGCCATAATGAAAATGGTTTAAGAATATAATGTTTGCTTAGAAAAAGGAAAAAGTTGGGTTAACAATAGGTTTTAAGTTGAATATCACACCTTCTAAATTTAATTCCATCCATTTATTCCTATAGCAGACACTTATTTAACGCCTATTATGTGTCCCATTCTGTACAAAATATTTGGAAAATAATGACAAAATCTCAACCTGAAAAGGGCCCAATGATCTTATTTTAATTTGCCTTGAGTAACATACAATCAAGAAGCAAGCTGGAAATAAGTAGAAAACACATGCAGGAGAAATTAGATAAGGCAGTGAACAGTGTGAAGCCACCATTATTCAAAAGGAAAATGGGAGGCTCTTTTTTAGCCAGGTCCTAAATAATGATGGATGTGAATTGCTGAAAAGAGTGTAGAATAACGTTATTAGGTTGGTGACAGGGCAGCCCAGGCAAGGGAACAATATGCAGGGAATAATAAGGAAATTATTCTAGCTGGTCTATATGGGCAGATGTTAAGAAAAGGTTGAATTGGATATGGTGTATGGCAAGGGTATAAAGATAATAAGAATAATACCTAACACTTATGTACAAGGTAGTATGCTTAGTGCTTTACGTACTGTAATATCAAAAATCTTTCTCGCACTTAGAAAACAAATTCAGATTAGTTTGGTAAAGAAAATCTATTGACTCACATAATCAGAAAGTCCAGGAGTACATCTGGCTTTAGGCAAAGCCAAGAGCCTCAAATTATCTCATCAGGATACTGTCTCTAGCTGTCTCTCAGCCAACCTGAACTGATAGCTGTGACCAGAAAGACATGATATACTCTGATGAAGTCTGGCCATTGTCTACTGCTAGGACCAGAGGACACGGGCAGGAGGTGAATCTCCAAAGGTACAGTGGGCACATATACAAAATAGGCCCAGTATACATGCCATTTCTCATTTATCAACCTATTAACTCTATTATTATTATGGTCCATTGTGTACAGGATAAAGCAGAGCTGGAACAGTATTAGGTAAATCAGGAAGAATTTAAGTAATCAGGAATTATGACAATAAAAGGGCATTATCCAGAGTGATCAAAAGGATGGTAGAGGAGAAGGGAAAGGAAGATTCAAATCAGAAATCAGAAGATAGATCAATAATTTGATGGCTGATTGAACATAGGAACAATGGAGAAGATCATCTAGGTTCAGACTTAGGAGGTATTAACAGTGTTGCTACAATTATTGAAAATTAAGAGGTGGCAGAGGATTGCATAGGAGCCCCTATTGGGTATGTGGGCCCAAGGACTGAGGAAATAGTTAGCTCAAGTTCTCTGAAGTCTCTTTTGATCATGCTAAAATACATAATCATTCAATAATTGTGAGCTGCAGGTGAGTTTCTATTTTATGCTTATGGAGACCACAGAGGTGAAAAGGCCATGCTTTTAGGCCTGAGTCACTTCCAAGTCTATCACAGGAATAAGGCAAGTATGTTAATAAACATACATACAGCATATAAGCCACTCAGAGAGATACAAGCAAAATAGCATGAGAGTTTAGAGAAGAGAGAAAAGAGGGAAGGTCCTGTGAAGAAGGTGCCATTTGAGCTCCACCTTAAAATTTAGACTGAGTGTCAACTGGGAGGACGGTATAATACAGAGTATGGACCAGCCTGAGCACCAGCATTAGCAAAGAAAGGTGAAAGGAACACTATAAGATTGATTCAGGAAACAGTGCATTACCCCATTTAACCCAAAATTGGGAGATGTGAGAGAGAAGGCTAGAAAAGTAAAAATAAAGTCAAAGTGTGGGGACTGTTAGGGAACTGGTTGTGAAGGGGCAGTAGTCCCTGATGAGTTTTGGAACAGGTAAATGACTTGAATAGTTCTACACTCGAAGATCTAGTCGGGTGAGAAGAGTATGGTATAATATGGCTTAAATTCTCCATCTACTATGGCTTGCATTATTCGCTGTGGACTTGAATTCTAGCTAGAACACTTTATCATACACTCAGTAGAATGCTCAATGACAGGCCTGAAAGTAAATATTTTGTGGCAAGTGTCAGTTGTTCAAACTGGTTTAATGTCTTCTCATTTCAGCCTTTAGCATTCCCATTAAATCCTAAATTCTTTTTCTTTTTAAATCCTAATTAATCAGAGTAAAATCAGGATACCATAAAATATGTTATTTCTGTATTTTAGCAGGACCAGCCCAGCAGTTGCCATCTATCTGGTATAATTTTAAAGAGGGAAAATACACAAAAACAATGATACCTACTAAGCCAGAACCTGCGTATTACAAGATCCTCCCCTAGGAGGGGCGGATCCTCCCCTACATATATGTAATGGTTAATTTTATGTGTCAGCTTGACTGGGCCAAGGGATGCCCAGAGAGCTAGGTATGTCTGTGAGGGCATTTCCAGAAGAGATTAGCATTTGAATCAATGTGGATGGGCATCATCCAATCTGTTGACTTGAACAGGATAAAAAGGTAGAGGAAAATAAAATTTGCTGTCTGCTTGAGCTAGAACATGATCTTCTGTCCTTGGACATTGGGGCTCTTGGTTACTGGGCCTTTGGACTTAGATTGAATTATACCAGTAGACATCCCTGCTTTTCCAGTTTGCAGATGACAGATTATGGGATTTCTTGGCTTCCATAAACACTTGAACCAATTCCTGTAATATCCCTATCTCTATATACATATACACACATATTTGCATGTATGTATATGCAAATATACATGTATTTTTATATATGTGTGTATATGTATACACATACCTATATACACACATACCATTTCTGTGGATAACCCTGACTAACACAATATGTAAATCATTTAGGAAGCAGTGGACTACAGCATATTAGAGAATTCCAGGATTAAAGTGTTTTAAAGTCCTTGAATTGTCTGGGAAAAGGGAAAAGTTCAAAGATTAATATTAGCCTTTGATTAGTCAAGAACACCTACTGTAATGTAAAGTATAATTCCATGTATATGAAATTCCTGAAAATGCAAAATCTATAGTGACAGAAAGATTGGTAGCTGCCCACGGGTGGAAGAAAGTACTAACTAGAAGGGGGCATGAGGGAACTTTTGGAAGTGATGGAAACAATCTGTAAGTTGATTATGGTGATGGAGAAACGTTTATCAAAAGTCTTCACACTACTGAATAGCTGTAGTTTATTTTATGTAAATTGTACCACAATTGAGTTGATAAAGAATACCTGTTTTAATTTTTAGACTAACCATTAAGAGAATAAAAATAAAGGATATAACTCACAAGCTAATAAAGAGAGAAAAGGGAATCATAAAATAACCACAAAGAGAACAAGGAAAAGGAACATAGTAAAGGTGGAACAAATAAGCAATGAAATGAAGGCACATTTAAACTCAATCTAACTTCTACACTGTAGTACTCTATCATGAGAGGGAGACATTTCCAGGAAAGTTTAATGATGGATGGTTAAAATGTGTGGATTAAGCACATGCATTTATCCCCAAAACTTCACTGATATGTTAGTAAATGGTAAAAGAAAAAAAACAAAAAAACAATAATGTCTGCAAGAACAAAGAATGAGGGAATAGCAGATGAGAATTATCAATAAAATTTTGAAGAATGGAAGTAGGTGGTGAACAAATCAGGAAAAGCTAAAACAAGTCTGCAAAAAGAGCCAGGAAAAACCTGATTCATGGGGCACCTCAGTGGCTCAGTCGGTTAAGCGTCTGCCTTCCGCTCGGTTGTGATCCTGGGGTCCTGGGATGGAGCCCCATGTCAAGCTCCCTGCTTATTGAAGAGTCTGCTTTTCCCTCTCCCTCTGCTGCTTTCCCTGCTTGTGCTCTCTCTCTTTTTCTTTCTCTCTCAGATAAATATGTAAATAAAAATATTTTTTTAAAAAGCCTGATTTACATTAGACCACTAGAAAAGACTTAGAAGTTAGAGACTACAGATAACTTCTGAAGAAGTGGTGGATGGGTCTGGTAATTGGGAGAATAGACCTGAAGTTAGAATTGGCTGAAAAATCTGTTAAAGGGGGAGTTAGATGCCAAATTTCCCCTCTACTCTTTGGACATTTACCATCTCAAGAAATTAAACTAAAGGCATCTGGACTTGGAGACACAGTTTTTAACAGTTACCAAAGATGGCAGGAATGAAATGCCATTTTGAAAATGGGAGTTGAAATGAAGCTCTATGTAATGAATGGTGAGACAACCCTTTCTCCACCCCATTTCCCTTCTCAGAGCTGATAAAGAGGAAGGGAGAGGCTAGTACAAATTGCTGGCACTTGTGGTCCAGAAGGGGGAGGAGAAAAATATCTGATGAGAGCATTTTGAGCCAGTCCATTTTTTTTCAGGGGTAATTGAAAGAAGTATTTTCATGACATCAAAATCGTCAGTGACCATGCCCTTTCCATCCCCTCATATTTGAGAATACTGGAAGCCAAGTTTATATGAGAGCCATGCTACTCAAATTGTTATCCAAGAACCAGTAGTATTGGCATCCCCTAGGAGCTGGTTAGAAATGCAGAGTCTCAGGCCCCACTCCAGACCTAACAAACTAAAACCTACATTTTAGTGGGACTCCCCCAGGTGATTCATATGCATATTAAAGTTTAAAAGCTATAGATTAGAGGATATTAAGGAATTCCAGGATTCGTCTCTGAAAGTAAAGACCATTTATGAATAGTGATGGAGGAACATATCTAATAATAAAAAAGAAATCCAACTTGCCATTTTTGCCTTATACCGAAACCCACCAGATATCAAGCACTGCCTCACCCTACCCGAATACACACAATTTTAAATAGTCTTTTTAATTTAAACCTCTTAAAAGTCGAGAACTTACAGATAGATGAGAATAATCTCTTGAAAGAGTCTAAAACAAAGGAAAAGAAGGAAAACAGTCAATGCAGAGAACCAAGAAATCTTGACAAATGAATATCTTAGCCTCAAAGAGTAACATCCATGAAATCAGAACATGATATTACTAGGGAGAGAGAGACCAAAAAAGGGGGGGGGGTCTTGAAATTAAAAATATGAAAGATTTTTATTATTTAAAAAACATTTTTAAAAGATTTTTATTTATTCATAAAAGACAGAGAGAGAGAGGCAGAGACACAGGCAGAAGGAGAAGCAGGCTCCATGCCAGGAGCCCGATGTGGGCCTCGATCCCAGGACTCCAGGATCACACCCTGGGCTGAAGGCAGGTGCTAAACTGCTGCGCCACCCAGGGATCTCCCAAAAAATATGAAAGATTTTTGAAGATACAAGGGGACATTTGGAAGGTGAAGTTGAGGAAGCCTCCCAGAGAGGACAAAGAAATAGAACAGTAAACGGAAAAGAGAATTTGAGGATGAATTCAGGGGAGCCCAACATCTCCTTAATAGTAATTCTAAAAAGAGAAATGAGAAATTTTCCCAGAAAGGAAGGTAGTGAGTTTACAGAATGAAGGCTCCCCCAGTGATCTGGTACATTGAATGCAAAAAGACCCAAAACAAGAACACCGGCACTAGAAAAAGGGAGGATCCTAGAAGTTTCTGGAGAGAAAAGGCAGATCTCATAGAAAGGACTAGGAGTCAGAATGACATCAAGCTAGAAGCCAATAGAATAACCCTTTCAGATGCTGAGAGAATATTGTTTTTGATATAAAAGTCTGTGCCTCGCCAAAATATCAACTGAGTGTGGAAATAATATAAAGACATCTTCAGATATGCAAGTTCTCACTTATCTAGTCTTTCTCAGGAAGCAACTGAAAGATACCACAAAAAATGATGTGGAGAAAATAAGAAAAGTAAAAGTCACAGGATCTATAAAATGAGATCTAATATGAAAGAGACATAAAAAGCAGGGAAACCCCAGGATTATGGTGAAAGGGAATACCAGGGAAGAATTGTGTATCACCCCTAGAGCGCAACCACTGGAGTTAGAGGAAGCAGAGAGGACCTTGGAAACAATTGGAATGGATAGATTACCGGAAGCATTTGACCATATGACAGGAAGTTTTTCAGCACTGATGGAGAGTTTGCAGATGAATTTAATAATATGAACATACAAAATGAAAATTTTAGAACAAGCACTTACTAAATCTAGGAAAGACAACTCTCATGAAAAATGTAATTTCAGTTGAGCCAATGTGGCTCATTTGCAAACATTTATATAATTATAATAATAAAAAACAGAATAGGGAGTTAGCTAAAAATTATGATAAAACAATTTTGGGACTATGAAGTAAGATATCTAAGAGGGTTAAATCCTCATCGTCCATAGTTGAAGGATAATGTATAAAATCGGAAGTCAAGATCCAAGAGTAAATGCATACTATTTAGAAATGAAAGATAAATACTGGCAAAAACTGCTGAAGTTTGTAATAGCTGCTTTTGAATTGTGAGAGCAGGAGTTGGAGTAAAGCAGGGATCTCTGGTTTTATTTTTAAGCCTCATAGTATTATTTGACTTTCTAAAACTGTGTAATCTCATAAAAGTTAATGTGAAACATATTTAAAGATAAATGATATTATTCCATAATGAAGTAAATGGATTGACAAGTGGCTATAATATATTAGCTTTTCAATTCAATATGTCAAGTAGATGCCCATCATGCAGAAAAGAGCTAGCATAGCAGACCTGAAAGCTATCCTTTGAAAGGCCTGCTTACAAGATTGGTCCATGGCTGGCATCTGGGAACTTGGATTTTGTGAAGGTTTTTACCACCCTTACTGATAACAGTGACTCGTTGTGTCCAAACTATTTGTACAAACAATATAGTTTATGCAAAACACCTGCTTTCCTTCTGAAAGTCTGAGATTTGAGTGCCTTCCAGAAGGCAGAAGGTGCCTATGTAACCCGCCCCTGGTAAAAACCCTGGACAGAGTTTTAATGAGCTTTGCTGGTAAACAACACTTGCTTGACGTGTTGTTACAATCAGCACCTGAGGAAAATAGGGTGTCCTCTGTTACTCCACTGAGAGAGGCCTCACGAAAGCTTGGGCCTGGTTTCCTCCAGGCTAAACCCCATGTGCCTTTTCTCTTTGTTGATTTTGTTCCATATCATTTCTCTGTAATAAATCATAGCCATAAGTACAGCTGCATGCTGAGTCCTATGATTCCTCCTAGCCAATCCTTGAATTTGGGGCTGGTCTTGACAAAACTTGACACAGATTTTATTCCAAAAATCAATTAATGTAATAGCATAAGTGCAGGATATGTGTTTGCAAGCAACAAAACTCCAAATCTAACAGTTTTCAGGCAAAAAAATTACTGGAAGGGTTTCAGGAGAGCTCACAATTGACGGGAGACTGGAGAACAAACTAGAAATCAGATATGGTCTAGCCAGGTCATTGCCACCACTGCCTATATTGTAAATAGTATCTTTTTTATTTAAGATTTTATTTATCTATTCATGAAAGACACACAGAGAGAGGCAGAGACACAGGCAGAGGGAGAAGCAGGCTCCATGCAGGGAGCCTGATGTGGGACTCGATCCCAGGACCCAGGATCATGCCCTGAGCCAAAGGCAGAAGCTCAACCGCTGAGCCACTCAGGTGCTCCGTAAATAGTATCTTAAATATTTCTCTGTTAGTGTATGTTCTCATTCATTTGGGGAATATAAGTAATAGTGAAAGGGAATATAAGGGAAGGGAGAAGAAATGTGTGGGAAATATCAGGAAGGGAGACAGAACATAAAGACTCCTAACTCTGGGAAACGAACTAGGGGTGGTGGAAGGGGAGGAGGGCAGAGGGTGGGGGGGAATGGGTGACGGGCACTGAGGTGGACACTTGACGGGATGAGCACTGGGTGTTTTTCTGTATGTTGGCAAATTGAACACCAATAAAAATTAATTTATTTAAAAAAATATTTCTCTGTTAGCTGCTAGTTTGGGGAATGCATTATTGCATATTCATCTTGTATTTAGCGACCTTGCTAAACTTATTATTTCTAGTAATTTGGTATGCTCTTAAGGGTTTTCTCTTTTAGATAATTATATTATTGGTGAATAATAGTTTTGATCTTCCCTTTTCAAATACTAGGTTCTTTCTTTTGTTCTTTCGTTCTTTCTGTCTTACTGACCTTCAGCCCAATGTGGGATAGAAGCAGTGATCATAGAATCCTTATCTTGTTACTTAGTTTAAAGGGAATGCCCTTGGGACACCTGGGTGGCTCAGTGGTTGAGCACCTGCCTTCAGGCCAGGGCATGATCCTAGAGTCCTGGGATCAAGTCTCACATCGGGCTCCCTGCATGGAGCCTGCCTCTCTCTCCGCCTGTGTCTCTGCCTCTCTCTGTCTCTCTCTGTCTCTCATGAATAAATAAATAAAATCTTTTAAAAATGAGGAGGGGGATGCCCTTTACCATTAAGAATGATGTTTATCTTAGATGTATGTTAAATACACTTTAACAGATTAAGAAAGATCATTTCTATTCTTATTTTAGTAAATGTTGTTATATCATGATGACTGTTGAATTTTATCAAATGTTTTTTCTGCATCCATTAAGATGATAATTGGTTTTCTCCTTTACTGTTAATGGGAAGAATTAGTTCTCTAATAATAAAACCATTCTTATATCCTTGGAAGTAGCCTGACTTTGTCACGATTTCTTACCTCTTTTATACATCGCTGATTTGATTTGCTAATACTTTAATATATTTGCATCTAGGTTCACTAGTGAGATGGGCTGTAATGTGATTACTTTGGGAATTAAGCTTTATTAATTTCATACAATGAATTGGGACTATTTCCTCTTTTTCTGTTTTCTGGAAGAGTTTATATAAGATTGAAATGAACTGCTTCTTGAAAAGTTGATAGAATTCATCTAATTATTTAATCCTGATGATTTCTTTGTAAGAAATTTTAACTAGTTTCAGTTTCTTTTGTAGGCCTAGAATTATTTGAGATTTGTATTTCTCGAGTTATATTACTCTAGATTCTCTTCATCTAAATTTCGCAAAATATTATCTTTAATTCTCTCCTGCATCCATAATTATGTCCCCCTTTGCATTACTAATATTTTTTCTTTTCTCTCCCCTTCTTGTAAATTTTATTAGTCCCCCCCCCACCAAATAACCAGTTTTTGGCTTTGTTGATTCTCTTTATTCTATTTTCTTGATGCTCTAATC
Source organism: Vulpes lagopus (assembly GCF_018345385.1). Classification (NCBI taxonomy): domain Eukaryota; kingdom Metazoa; phylum Chordata; class Mammalia; order Carnivora; family Canidae; genus Vulpes; species Vulpes lagopus. The sequence goes on from NC_054824.1 coordinate 67,880,815, forward strand.
ATTTTTATTTCCTTCTTTCTCTTGGAGTTTGTTCTGTTATTTTTCTAATTAAGTTTGGTGTCTAATTCTTTAATTTTCAGACTTTCTTAATTTTCAATATAGACATCAAGGCTATAAGTTTACTCAAATTATCACTACTATTTGTTTCTTAAGCCTTGATATATCATATTTTTATTATTGCTCAGTTCTAAATATTTTTTACATTTCTACTATGATTTCATCCTAGACTCAAGAGCTGTTTTCCAAGTGTGTGTGTGTGTGTAATTAAAGTTTTTATTTTGAAATAATTGTAGATTCACATGCAACTATAAAAAATAATACAAAGAGATTCCATGTACACTTTATCCAGTTTCCTCCAATCATAACATCTTGCAAAACTGTATAAAATATCACAACTAGGATATTGACATTTGATGAGAATTCAGCTATTAATCTTACTAAGACTTCCTTATATGTGATGAATTACTTCTTTCTTGCTACTTGCAAAGTCTCTCTGTCCTTGGTTTTCAATAGTATGTTGATGTGTCTAAGTATGGATCTCTTTGAATTTATCTTAGAGTATATTGAGCTCCTTGGATGTGTGGATTGATGGTTTTTACCCAGTCTGGGAAGTTTTTGGCCATGGCTTCTTCAAATATTTCTTTCTCTCTCTCCTCTCCTTCTGGGGCCTCTGTTACATTATCTATTGGTACACTTCATGGTATTTCATAGACCTCTGACATTCTGTTCCTTTTCTTTATTCTTTACAATCTTCAGACTGGAAAACCTCAACTGACCTGTCTTCAAGTTTGCTGATCCCTCTTTCTTTCAGCTTGAATCTATAGTTGTGCCCCTTTAGCAAATTTTTTTTTTACCAGTTATTGTACTTTCCAATTCCAGAATTTCTATTTGGTTCTCTTTTATACTGTCTCTTTACTGATGTTCTCTATTTGATGAAACATTCTCATATATTTCTTTAGTTCTTTAGGCATGGTTTCCTTTAGTTTTTTTTAACATCTTTATATATAATTTTTTATTATTATTGTCATTTTTTTAAAGAGTGAGAGATGGAGAGGGAAGGGGCAGAAGGAGAGAGAGGATCTTAAGTAGACTCCACTCCTCAATAAAGTTGACTATTTCATTTTTAATTTTTTAATTTTTAAAAAAGTTTTATTTATTTACTTTAAAGAGAGAGAGAGAGAGAACAAGAGGAGGGACAGAGGGAGAGAGAGTGAGAGAACCTCAAGCAGACACCCCCTCAAGCACAGAGTCCTACACAGGGCTCAATATCACAACCCGAGATCTGACCTGAGCTGAAATCAAGAGTCAGATGCTTAACCAGTTGAGGCACCCAGGTACCCCACTTTGAAAATATTTGTAATAGCTGATGTAAAATCTTTGTCTAATAAAGTCTATCCACCTGGGCTTCCTGGGAAACAATTTCTATTAACAGCTTCCTCTCAGGACGCCTGGGTGGCTCAGTGATTGAGCGTCTGCCTCGGCTCAGGACATGATCCTGGAGTTCCAGGATCGAGTCCTGCATGGGGCTCCCTGCATGGGTGCATGGGGTCTGTTTCTCCCTCTGCCTGTGTCTCTGTCTGTCTGTCTCTCTCTCTGTGTCTCTCATGAATAAACAAAATCTTAAAAAAAAAACTGCTTCCTCTCCTCCCTTCATATCTCATATTTTCCTGCTTCTTGACATGTCTCATAATTTTTTGTTGAAAACTAGACACTTTAAATAATATAATGTGGCAACTGTCAAAATCAGAATCCCTTCACTTCCCAGCACGTGTTGGTGTTACTACTGCTGCTGCTGTCTTTTAGTGACTTTCCTGAACTAATTCTGTGAAGTCTATTCTTTGTCATAATGTAGCTGCTATAATCTCATCTCGGTTAGCTTAGTGATCAGGGAATAAATGGTCAGACACTTCTGTACATGACATTCATTAATAAGTCTTTCAGCCTTTGCAAAATGTGTGTGTGTGTGTGTGTGTGTGTGTGTGTATGCATATCTTCAAGACTCCAGCACACTGTGGACAACTCTGCTTGCATCTTTACTTCCTGCTTCAAGATCTGCCAGTAGTGAGAGAATTTAGAGACTTCTCAGTCAGGCCTTTCCTAGGCATGCACACAGTCTTGCATGTGGTCTTCTAGATTTCCACGATTATGTTATTATCTTTTTCAAAGATACCCATAGATATCTTATTCTGAAGTTTTTCCTTATAAGTTTTTGTCTACTTCTTTGCCCCACCCAACTGTTATCACCTGAAACACCAGGGATGTTAAACAATTGCCACTGATTGTTTTCCATAAATGTTCCAGGGAAAAGGGTATTCACACTGAAGGAGCTCTCAGTCAGTTCAAATAATGCAAGCCCTAAGAGTGGTGCTTTACCTGGAACTTCCAGACAGGTCAAATGATTTATATTCTTTGAGGATGGACCTTTGAGAAGCTCCAAAACCCATTTTGTCCTGTATATTGATTACCAGGCTCCTGGTTTTCATGGATACAGTGATTGCAGGGCTGTTAGGTTCCAACGCCGCTGTGAAACTAAGGAGAGCGGGATGGGAATAGAGCAAGTTAAAATGCCACAAAGCTCTCTTGTTTATTGAGATTCAGCCATTTTTCGAGAAAAAATACTCAGGTTGTTCAGTCTTTGGTTAATTTCCAGAGTCCTGAAAATGTTGATTTTGATAATTTTTGCCATTGTTCTCATGGCAAAAATTCTTTTATCAAGAAGCAAATTTTTGATAGTCCTTTCTCCACCATTTTGAAAGTGGCTTCTACCATATTGAAATCAATACAATTGGGCAGCCCCAGTGGTGCAACGGTTTGGCGCCGCCTGCAGTCTGGGGTGTGATCCTGGGGTCCCAGGATCGAGTCCCACATCAGGCTCCCTGCATGGAGCCTGCTTCTCCCTCTACCTGTGTCTCTGTCTCTTTCTCTCTGTGTCTATGAATAAATAAATAAAATATTTTTTAAAAAATGAAATCAATACAATCAAGCTAAAGAACTATTTCATCACCACAAGGATCCCTTATGTTGTCCTTTATAGACACGCCTTTCTATTCCTTCCTAAATTCTGGCAAGGAATAATCAGTCCTTCATTTCTGTAATTTTGTTATCTCTAGAATGTTTTATAAATGGAATGTTATCTCTAGAATGTTTTGTAAGTGGAATCATGCAGTATATAACCTTTTGGGTTTGGCTTTTTTTTCACTAAGCATAATTCTCTGGAGATTCATCCAAATTGTTGCCTTTATCAATAATTTGTTCCTTATTATTGCTAATCCATGCTATGGATATACCACACTTTGTTTTACCATTCATCCATGGAAGGACATTTGAATTGTTTCCAGTTTGGAGCCTTTACAGATTAAGTGCTATGATCATTTGTGTAAGTTATTATGTGAATATGTCTTTATTTCTCTGGGATAGATGTCTAAGAGTGCAATTGCTGAATCATGTGGTAATTGCATGTTTAGTGTGTTTAATAAACTGCCAACCCAGAAGACATAAAAAAAATAGAAAGATATTCCATGCTCATGAATTAAAACACTTAATGTTGTTAAAATGTCCATACTACCCTAAGCAATCTACAGGGTCAATGTAATCCTTATCAAAATTCCAATGACATTTTTTTCACAGAAAATACAATCCTAAAATGTGTAAAAAACCACAAAAGAGGGGATCCCTGGGTGGCTCAGTGGTTTGGCACCTGCCTTCGTCCCAGGGCATGATCCTGGAGTCCTGGAATCGAGTCCCACATTGGGCTACCTGCATGGAGCCTGCTTCTCCCTCTGTCTGTGTCTCTGCCTCTCTCTCTCTCTCTCTCTCTGTCTCTCATGAATAAATAAATAAAATCTTAAAAAAAAAAACACATACACAAAAGACCAAATAACCAAGGCAATCTTTAGAAAGAACAAATCTGGAGGCATCACACTTTTTTATTTCAAACCATATTACAGACTAATCAAAACAGCACCTAGGTGGCTCAGCTGGTTAAGCACCCAACTTTTGCTTTTAGCTCAGTCATGATCTCAGGGTTGTGAGATTGAGCCCTGCGCTGGGCTCTACACTCAGCGGAGAGTCTGCTTTTCCCTCTCCCTGCCCCCACTTGCTCTCTCTCTCTCTCTCTCTCTAAAATAAATAAATAAAATCTTTGGGAAAAAAAACCCTAAAGTATGGAATTGGCATAAAACAGACACATAGGTCATGGAACAAAAGAGAGCCCAGAATAAATGCACACATCTATTGGCAGGTAATTTATGACACATGAGCCAAGAATATACAATGGAGAAAGGACAGTCTCTCCAATAAATGGTGCTGGGAAAATTGGACACCCACATGCAAAAGAATGAAACTGGACCACTATCTTATACTATACACAGAACTTACCTCAAAATAGATTAAAGACTTGAACATAACACCCTGAAACCATAAAACTTCTAGAAGAGAGCATAGGTAGTAAAATCCTTGACATTGGTCTTGGCAATAAGTTTTTGGATCTGACTCCAAAACCAAAACTAAGTAAGTGAGACTATATCAAACTATAAAGCTTTAGCACAGCAAAGGAAATCATCAATAAAATGAAAAGACAGGGATCCTGGGTGGTTCAGTCAATTAAGTGTCCGCTTTCTGCTCAGGTCATGATCTCAGGGTCTGGGATCAAGCTCTACTTCTCACTCTTCTCCCCCCCACCCCCACCCCATACTCTCTCTTGCCTTTTTCCCTCTCTCAAATAAATTAATAAAATATTTTTTTAAAAAAATTAAAAGACAATCTGCCAAATGGGAGAAAATATTTGTGAATCATATATCTGATAAGGGGCTAATATCCAAAATATATAAAGAACTCCTACAACTCATTAATAAAAACCCCAATAATCCAATTTTTAAAATGGGCAGAGACTCTGAATAGACATTTTCCCAAAGAAGACACATAGATGGCCAAAAGGAACATGAAAACGTGCTCAACATCACTAATTATCGGGGAAATGCAAATCAAAACCATAAAGAGATATCACTTCACTCACACTTGTTAGAATGGTTATTATCAAAAAGATAAGAAATAACAAGAGTTGGCAAGGATGTGGAGAAAAGAGAATCCTTATGCCCTGTTGGTGGGAATGTAAATAGGTGTAACAACTATGGAAACAATATGGAGGTTCCTCAAAAAATAAAAAGTAGAACTACCATGTGATCTGTTTCTGGGTATGTATTCAAAGGAAATGAAACCAATAGATTAAGATATCTGCATCCCCATATTTTTTGCAGCATTATTTACAATAGTCAAGACGTGGGGGTGCCTGGGTGGCTCAGTTGGTTAAGCATCCGACTTTTGATTTCAGCGCAGGTCATAATTTCAGGGTCATGAGATCGAGCCCCATGTTTGGACTCTGATCTGAGCATGGAACCTGCATAAGATTCTCTCTTCCTCTCCCTCTGCCTCTCCCCCAACTCAAAAAAAAGAAAAGAAAAGAAAAGTCAGGACATGAAAACAACCTAAGTGTCCATTGGTGAATGAATGGATAAAGAAAATGTGGTGTATATACACAATGGAATATTATTCAGCAATAAAAAAGAATGAGATACTGCAATTTGCAACAACATGGATGGAAGATGGGGGCATTATGCTAAGTGAAATAAGACAAATATTGTATAATATCATTTATATGTGAAATCTACCAAGTCATAGATACAGAGAATAGATGGATGGCTGCCAGAGGTGGAGATAGGGGTGGGGGACATGGGTAAAGTGGCCAAAATGTACAAACTTCCAGATATAAAATAAATAAGTCCTGGGGATATAATATACAGCATGGTGACATGGTGACTAGTAATACTGTGTTTTATATTTGAAAGTTAAGATTAATTAAGAAAATGAACAGATGAGCCACACTGAAAGAATATTTACAAATCGTGTATTCAAGAAAAGACTTGTGTCTTTGCAACTCAGAAACACCCAATTAAATAGTGACCAAAAAATTTGAATGGACACTTCACCATAGAAGATATATGGATGTAAAATAAGCACCTGAAAGATGTTAATATCATCAGACATTAGGGAAATGCAAATTAAAACCGTGCGAGATACCACTTCACACTCACTAGAGTGGCTATAGTTAAAAAGACAGACAATAAAAAGTATTGAGAAAGAGATGGAGAAAGTCCCATATACTGCCAATAGGAATGTAAAATGGCTTAATTACTTGGAAAACAGTTTCAGTCTTACAAGGGGTTTGTTTACTTGTTTTAATTTCTTTGGATATTGAAACACCATTTTTGTGGTCTATTTCACATGCTGTTTCTTTTGATGTAAAAAATTTTCTTACATAGAAATTATTTTAAATCCTTTAAAAAGTGAAATAGACCTAGATCTTGTTGTTGTTGTTGTGCAACAACTAAAAGAAACTGCCAATCTGTTTTCTAGAATGACTGTATTATTTTACATTCCCACCAGCAATGTATAAATGATCCAATTTGTCTGGATCCTTGTCAACATTTGATATTGTCAACATTTTTAATTATAGCCATTCAGATAGGTACATGTTGAATGTTTTAGTGTAGTTTCAATTTGCATCCCTGTGGTTAATAATATTAAATATCTTTCAATGCACTTATTTGCTGTCTGTATATCCTCTTCAGCAAATAACTATTTTCTAATTGGATTGTTTGGTTCTTGACTGATGAATTTTGTGAGTTCTTCAAATATTCTAGATAGGAGTCCTTTTGATATGTGGTTTGCAAATATTTTCTCCCAGTTTGTAGCCTTTCTTTTCATCTTCTTATCAGGGTCTTTTGCAGATCAGAAGATTTTAATTTTGGTAGAATTAAATTTATTTTTTAAATTATTTATTTATTTATTTATAGATATGAACACGAGTGGGGAGAGGGGCAGAGGGAGAGAGAGATTCGCAAGCAGACTCTGTGCTGAGGGCAGAGCCCCATGCAGGGCTTAATCTCACCACTCTGAATCATGACCCGAGCCAAAACCAAGAGTCAGACGCCCAACTGACTAAGCCACCCAGGCACCCAGGTAGAGTTCGATTTATTAATTTTTACTTGTATGGACTATGTTTTTGGTGCAAAGTCTTAGAAAGAAAACTTTGTCTAGATCTAGCTCTTGAATATTTTCTCCCTTTTCCCTAAAACTTTTGTAGTTTTATGCTTTGTATTTAAGTCTGTGATATATTTTGAGTTAATTTTTGTATAAAATATGAAACTTTTATCAAGATTCATGTGGGTTTTTGTGCACAGACATCAATTACTTGCACCATGTGTTCGACAGGCAGTCTTTCCTCCCTTGAATTGCTATTGCGACTTTGTCCCAAATCAGTTGGGCATTTTTTATAGGTCTATTTCAGGGTTTTCTATTCTGTTCCATTGGTCTACAGTGTCTATCCCTCTGTCAATACTACATAGTCTTGATTAGTGTAGCTCTATAAAAAGCCTTAAAATTGGGTAAAATGATCCTCCTGCTTTATTCTCTTTCAAAATTGTTTTAGCCCTTATAGTTCCTTGGTCTCTTCATACAAATTTTAGAATAATGTCTATTCCACATAACATCTTGATAGGATTTTAATAGGAATTGCATTAAACCTATATGTCAATTTGGAGAGAATTGACATCTTTAGAAATGTGTTTTTAAATTTCTGAATACATGAAGGGTTTTTTAAAATCTTTTTGTTATTAACATCTAATTTAATTCCAGTACAATCACAAAATGTAATCAATATAGCAGTTCTTTGAAATTTGTTGAGACTTGTTTTATGGACTGGTATTTAAGTTTTATAAATGTTCCACATATGCTTGAGAAAAATGAATGCTGTCTAAGTTTTAGGCTCTATTGTGTATTCAATTAACTGTATTCTTCAAATCTTTTTTTTTTTTTTAAGATTTTATTTATTTATTTGAGAGACCGCGAGCACATGCATGAGAGAGCATGGGGCGTGGGTGGCAGAGAGAGAGGGAGAAGCAAACTCCCTGAAGAGCAGGGAGCCTGATTCCAGGCTCAATCCCAGGACCATGGGATCATGACCTAAGCCTAAAGCAGATGCTTAACCAACTGAGCCACCCAGGTACTCCGTCTGAATTGTATTCTTCAGATCTTCCATATTTTTACCAATTTTATGTAACTCCCTTGTGTACTTTTAAATGATATAATGAATTTCTTCCTTCCTGATAATGTTTTTGTCTTACAGTCCACTTTTTATGATACTAATATAACCACCTTGGCTTTCTTTTGTCAGTATTTGTCCAAGTCAGCCTTTTCTATCCTTTTACTTTGAGCCTCTCTTTGGTCTTAAGTTTTGTATGAGCCTGTTGCAAACAATATACTCCTAGCTTTTGTTTTCCATTTTAAATCCAATTGAGGTATCTCTGTCCTAAATGGCTCCTTAGTTTTATTGTAATTATTGATATATTTGGCCGTCTTTTTATCATCTTGCTTTGTGCTTGCTTTCCTCTTTGTTCACTTTTTCGTATTTGCCCCCACTGCCCTAACACACACACACTTCTCTCATTTTGGATTTTTTTCCAAATGATTGGGATTTTTTCCCCCATGAATCTCCTCTTTACTTGTTTAGGTGTTATACGTTCTAACTTTACTCTTTTCTGGTTACTGCTGAAATTTTTACCGTGTATGTTTAACAAAGTCAAACTAATCAATACCCTAAGTCTTCCTGAATAATACAAGGAACTTAGAACTCTTCCAACTACCGGCCTTCTGATTACACCACTATGATTTTTTAGTATTTTCGACCTGTCCTTTTAAATTTAATTTTTGGGACTAGATAATAAATTCATATGGTTCAAAAAGGCAGAAAAAATAAAATGGTATATAGCAAAAAAGTCTCCATCCCATGTTTACCCCCATCTGCTCAGTTCTCTCTCATAGGAGACCACTGTTTTAAGTTTATGTATCCTTCCAGAATTTTATTATGCACAAGTAAATAGTGACATAGATTCCACTTCTCCTTTTTAATAAAAAAAGGTAGTATGCTGAGCAGGATCTTACTTTTTTTTCACTTAGTATGTCTTGGGGACGCCTGGTTGGCTCAGTGGTTGAGCTTCTGCCTTCAGCTCAGGTTGTGATCCACAGGTCTAGGGGCTGAGTCCTGCATCAGGCTCCCAATAGGGAGCCTGCTTCTCCCTCTGCCTATGTCCCTGCCTCTCTGTCTATATCTCTCATGAATAGATGGGTGAAATCTTAAAAAAAAAAAAAACCCAAAACTTAGTATGTCTTGAAGATCTTTCCATATCACTGCACAGATATCTAAACAGTACATACAGGGGTGTTTTTATTGGGGGGGGGGTTGTTTTTTGTGGTTTTTGTTTTTGTTTTTCCAAATAGCTATCTGTGGGGCATTTGGCTGGCTTAGTAGGCAGAGCATGTAACTCTTGATCTCAGGGTCATGAGTTCAAGCCCCATCTTGGGTGTAGAGCTTACTTTAAAAAAAAAACTATCTATATTTCATCATATGGATTACTATAATTTAGTTACCTGTACAATACTGAAATTTCAGTTGTCTTGGGCCCTGTTACTGCAAGCAATGCTGTAAAGAATAAACTTATACATTTATCACTTCATACATGTGAAAGTGTATCTGTGGGATAAATCACCCAAAGTGGAATTCCTAAGTCAAAGGCTATATGCATTTGGAAATGTAACAGCTCTCCAGAAGGACTGTGCCAATTTCCACTCATACAAGCCATGTATGAATGTGTTTTCTCACACCTTCATCAATAGAACGTGTTAGCAAATTTTTGGAATTTCACCAATCTAACAGGTTAAAAAATATTTTGGTGTAATTTTATTTTGAATTTCAATTACTATGAAAGAGTCTGAGCACCTTTTCATATGTTTAAAGCCATTTTTATTGCCTTTTCCCTGGGAATTGACAAGGGTGTGTATATATCAGTGAGTGTATACATTTGTCAAAACTGGTGGAACTGTGCAGTTAAAATCTGTGCATATCACTGTATGTAAGTTATGCTTCTAGTATCATTCTTTTTTTTTTTTTTAAGATTTTATTTATTTATTCATGAGAGACACAGAGAGAGACACACAGAGAGAGACACACACACACACACAATACAGGCAGAGGGAGAAGCAGGCTCCATGCAGGGAGGCCGATGGGAGGCTCCATCCCAGGACTCCTGGATCATGACCTGAGCCAAAGGCAGACGCTCAACCACTGAGGCACCCAGGTGCCCCACTTTTTAAACTACTTTTAAACCAAGAATGTTTGTTGAACTTTATCAAAGTCTTCTTAGTATTTATGCAAATGATATTCTTACCCTGAGCTATCTTTTTATATTTCTGAAATAATCAACATCATAATGTGTCTCTCATATTTTTGTTTAATGTTTCCTGGGTTTTGTTTGCTCTATTTTGATTAGTGTAGTAGGAAACATTCTACGCCCTCATATAATCCTCTTCCCTTGAGAGTGGACAGGTTCTATGAAAACTCCCATGATTGTGCTACGTTACATGGCAAGGGGGAAGAGATTTTTGCCAATGTAATCAAGGTGTCTAATCTGTTGACTCTGAGTTAATGAAAGGGAGATTACCTTGCATAAGCCTGCCCTGATCAGGTAAGCCCTTTCAAAGAGGGTTTAGGACCTGCCCTGAACTCAGAGAAGCTTTCCTGCTGGCTTTGAAGATACCAGCTGCCCTGAGTTTTACAGCTGCAAAGAAACATATTTGTGCCAACCACCATGGGAGCTTGAAGAAGACGTGCGCCTTACACGAGACTATAGCTTGGCTGACCTAAGACTCTGAGAAGACCCAGCTAAGCCATGCCCAGACTTTGGGTCCATGGAAACTGTAAGGTAGTAAGTGCATGTTGTTTTAAGCCACTGTATTTGTGGTCATTTGTCACACAGCAATAGACAACGAATAGTCTTTTTGCATCAATATTCAGAAATGAGACTGGTCTGTCATTTCCTTCCTTCCTTTCTTCCATTGTCAGATTTGGGTATTAATGTAATACTTGCTTTATAGAAATAATTTGGAAGTTTTCTTCTTTTTTGTTGCCTTGAAATAGTTTAAAAAGAATTTGGGAAAGAAGCATTGGACAGCTGTTTGTTTCTTTAAGGCTTGGTGGAATTTTTTTTCTGAAACCTGCAACTGAATTTTTTGGGAAAGGTATTCTTTAAAAACTGTCATGTTTTGATTTTTTTATTTGGGAGCTTAGTTTGATAAATTATGTTTTCCTCAGAAGTAACATATTTCATGTAGGTTTTGAGAATTGCTTGCATAGAGTTACAGTAATTTAAAAATGATTCTTTAGACTTTATTTTTGTTTCTATCGTAATTTCTTATTTTGTGTATTTGTGCTTTCTTTTATCTTTGTTTCATTAGGTTAGGATTGATTTATTTTTTTCCCCATACCTTTTCCATTTATTTATGGTTACGTTTGCTTTTGTTTTCTCACTTATTAATTTCTGCCTTTACTCTTATTTTTCTTATCTTTTATTCCTTGACTTATTCCTTTGTTATTTTTCTAACTCTTTGAGTAGGATGCATTTCTTATTTTAATTCTCTTTCACTGACAGAAATATTTGAGGCTGTGAATTTTCCTTTCAGCTTTAGCTATATCCCTCAGGTTCTAATATATAGTTTTATATTATTGTTTTCTAGAAATTCTGTAATATCAGTTTTGAGTTTCTCTTTGAGTGAAAGGTTGCCTAAGAGAGTGTTTTTAAGTTGCCAGTAAGAAGCTTTTGTTTTCTGATTTTTTTTTTTAAGATTTTATTTGTTTATTCATGAGAGACACACACAGAGAGGCAGAGACATAGGCAGGAGAAGCAGGCTCCCTGTGGGGAGCCTGATGTGGGACTCAATCCCAGGACCCCAGGATCAGGACCTGAGCCAAAGGCAGATACTCAACCACTGAGCCACCCAAGGGTCCCATTGTTTTCTGATTTTATTGTTAATTTCCACATTAGAATTCAGAGAATGCAGTTTGTGTTATCTTTACTTTTGAGAGTTCAGTGAGGTTTCTCAAGTATGTTTTGATAAGTATCCATGGTCTCTTGAAAAGTAAGTATATGAGATGCCTGGGTGGCTCAGCAGTTAAGCATCTGCCTTTGGCCCAGGGTGTGATCCTGGGGTCCCGGGATCGAGTCCCACATTGGGCTCCCTACCTGGAGCCTGCTTCTCCCTCTGCTTGTGTCTCTGCCTCTGTGTGTGTGTGTGTGTGTGTGTCTCATGAATAAATAAATAAAGTCTTTGAAAAAAAAAAGTAAGTATATTCTCAATATCAGAGTATAAAATTATGTGTGTGCACACTGTAGGTGTGAGTGTATCTGTATGTGTGTATGTTAGTCTTGTTTTTATCTGTGGGGATCTTATAAATACCGAAAAAAATGAATTAAAGTTTTATCTTGTATATTTCTTCCTGTCTCTGTCTTATTAATTTGACTACCATATTATTTGTTACATAAATACTAACTGTACCTTTACTGTGAATTGTGCCTTTTAGAATTATGGAGTAATCTCTTTTTTTTTTTGCCTCATTTAATTCTTTTAGTGCCTGAATTCTACCTTCTGGCAATATGAGCAAGACCTCACTTTTCTTTTTTTTTAATAAGATTTTATTTTATTATTTACTCATGAGAGACACACAGAGAGAGACAGAGAGAGACAGAGACACAGGCAAAGGGAGAAGCAGGCTCCATGCAGGGAGCCCGACTGGGACTCCAGGATCCATGCAGGGATCCCAGGTCTCCAGGATCAGGCCCTGGGCTGAAGGCGGCGCTAAACTGCTGAGCCACCAGGGCTGCCCAAGACCTCACTTTTCAAGTTTTATACCTATTGTATTTTTAAAATGTACTTTTTGTATATTCCTTTATATTTTACCTTTCCGAATTATTGTTGGGGTAAATAATTTTCTTTTCATGGATGATTTAAGCTCATTTATATTTGTTGAGATGACCAGTACGTTTGTTTTGAGTTGTCACGTATTTTATATTTTTCTGTTTAAGTCTTTTAGTATGTTCACTATGTTTTGCTTTTTGTTGTATTGCTCTTCGGATTTAGAGGGGTTTTCATTTTTGTTCTAGTGTTACTTTTTATGATTATAATTTTATATAATATCCTTAATTCTCTATTTCTTTAGATAGTATGAATTTCCTTCTGTGACTAATGTTAAAATCAATGTGTTTTGTCTTCTTTCCCATTGCCCTCCTTTTCTTCTACGGTCCAATGTTAGTTATAAAAAAAATACCTTTCTCTGTGTTTACCTTTGAAAAGTTAAATATGATTCTGCTTCTGTTACTTCATTTGTCAACTCTGAATGATATTATTTGATCCTCAGCTGTTACAGATGAGGCAGTTCTCCAATTTAATATATTTGCCATCTTCTTTTTCCCTTCCCCCCATTTTTATGTGTATCATCAGACCATATTTCATTTAAATACTGACTTGCCATCCCGATCTCCACATTTACCTTAATCTTATTCCAATTGTTATATATTAGGTTAAATGTTCATCACCATACTATAGGCATAGTCTTTGCAATCCATCTTTCAGTTGGCTAAAGTTTATCCTTTAGATGTTTTCTTGAGGAGAGCTCATGGGAACAATATCCACCTGAGTTTTTGTGTCTGTAATCTTCATACTTGAAAGACACCCTGACTGGAGAGTAAATCCCTGGCTCACACTTTCTTTTGAGTATTTTTCAAGTATTGCCCCACATTCTGCTAGCAGTATTGCTGTAAAGAAATCTGAAGGCAGTCTGATTTTTTTTCCTCTATAAGTGACTTCCTTTGGAGGGAGGAGAAGATACCTGGCTGCCCAAACATTTCTTTTTCCATTCTAATAATTTTATTATTAGTTTATTAGTTTTTCCATTCTAATAATTTTATTAAGATATATTTGAATCCATTTTCCCTGGCACATGGTATATATTTTGATTTGAAAAGAAGATCCAAATCTTCTTTTATTTCAGGAAAGAACTTCAAATTTGTATCTTGAAATAGATCTTGAACTGTATCATAAATACTTAAATCTCCGTTGGTTTGGTTTTCTTCTTCAGAGATTCCAGTTACATGTGCAGGCTGTCTCCTTTGCCTATCTTCTTTTTAAAAATTTATTTTATTTTATTTATTTGACAGAGATAGAGACAGAGAGAGCAAGCACAGGCAGGGGAAGAGGGAGAGGGAGAAGTAGACTCCCCGCTGAGCAGGGAGCCCGATGCAGGGCTCCATCCCAGGACCTGGGATCATAACCTGAGCTGAAGGCAGATGCTTAATGGACTGAGCCACCCAGGTGCCCCTCCTTTGCCATCTTCTATACCTATCATTTTCTCTCTCATCCTACACAGCCCAATATGGTAGCCACTAGCCACGTATGACTATTTAACTAATTAAAATTAAATCAAGTTAAGAATTAAGTTCTGTGATCTCGCCACTCACATTTCACATGCCACAATTGGCTAGAGGCTACTACATGGAACAGCACATATGTAGCTCATTTCCATCATCACAGAAAATTTTAGTAGACAGGGACACTCATTTGAGCTTTATTTCCATTTCGTTTACTTCACTTTTGTCCTCGATGTCCCTTTACTGAGTTTTGCATTGTGTCTGTTCTCCCTTGGGCCCTTTCTAACTAGATCCTGAATTCAGAGATGGTTTATTTTTATTCTTCTACTTCTTTCTTAAGGTTGGCCAATTCATATTTCATCTCCTGTTTTCTTGCCATTTCTTCCTTGATTTCTTGCATTTCTGCTATGAAGCCTTTCTCCATTTAAGCAGTTACTTATTTTGCTTTGTTTATAGTTAACATTTTTTAATTATTTATTTTATTGGGGGGAGGGGCAAAGGGAGAGAATCTTTGAGTAGATGCTCAGCTGAGCACAGAGCCTGAGGCAAGGCAAGCCCTGGGATCACAACCTGAGCCAAAATCAAGAGTCAGACGCTTAACCAATTGAGGGCACCCCTGTAGTTAACTTTTGATCAGAATTTTAATATGTTCCTTGTCTGTTTTTTTTTATCTCTTAACTTTTGCTATCCCCTCCCACCTTTTTTCTTACAGTATTTTTTTTGTCATATTGATGTGCCAGTTCCCTTTTTATGATGCTTTATGCAATGACCAGAGGTTCCTTCGGTGGATGTATTAAGTGGGCATTTTCTGAGATCTGTCACCTCTGGGCACTTCTCTGTTCTCACCTCATCTTTATTGTATATCCACCACGCAGCTTCTGACCAGTTGCTTCCTGCCTAGTGGTTTCCAGCTCTCTCAGCTCTTGCAGTGTGTAAAGGATGCAGGTTTTCACTTCAAGGTGAGCGTTCTTTACCCACAGGAAGTATAGTTTTACTAATATGTTGTGAGATCAGTCACCTCTGGCCTCTTTCTGTTCACTTGATCTGCTGTCGTATCTATTGATCCCTGTGTAGCTGCTGTAAAGCTTTTTTTTTTTTTAAGATTTATTTATTTGAGAGAGAGAGCATGAGTGTGCAGGGCAGAGGGAGAGAATCTCCAGCAGTCTCTGTGCTGACCTCAGAGCCCTGCATGGGGTTTGATCTCATGACCCTGTGATAGTGACCTGAGCCAAAACCAAGAGTTCGATGCTCAACCAACTGCCCCCCACCTCAGGCACCTTCTGTGATGCTTTTGGCAGCACTTACACCTTTTTGAGTGCACAGATGCTATCTGCCACTCAGTCTTACTGAAGTTTACTGGTTTTTAATCCCCCATAGATCTTGAAGTGTATGCAAGACATCTTTAAGAAGAGAAATTGCTTTCACCAACCCCTTTTTACCACATCTTCACCTTTTATTAACCCTATGGATTAGACCTTTTCATTATTATCATTTTACAAAATGCTCGTTCAGATTTGCTCACATGTTCACAATGTGTTTTTAGCCATCATTTACCCTTGCATCTCAGAAGTTCTTACTGGGATTATATTCCCTTTTCCTGAATTATACCCTATATAAATTCCTTCAGAGAGGCTAGTCTTGTTTATCTAAAAATACCTTGAGTTCATAACTTTTCTTGAAAGAGAATTTTCTAATGTATAATTTTAGATTGATGGCTATTCTCTCTCAGGATTTGGAGCACTATTCCAATATCTTAGAATTTGCTGTTGCTATTGAGAAGTCCACTCTTAGTTCTACTTTGTAGGTGATCTGCCTTTTCTCTTTAGCTGCTTTTAAGCCTTCTCTTTGTCTTTCATGTTCTGAGTTTTACATTACTGTGTTTAGATGTCCTTTTTTTAAAAGAAAAAAAACACTATCATGCATGGTATTCTGGTCCTAGATCTAAGGATTCTTGTCTTTTCATCTGGTCTGGAAAATTCTGTGATTCTTTTTCCAAACATTGCCTCTCTCTAGTCCCTTTATTCTCTTCCATGGCTTAATAGATCATATAGACCTTCTCATTCTATCCCCCATATCCCTTAAACTCTCACTCAGAGTTTTTCAACTTCTTAGCTTTCTGTGCTTCATTTTCGGTCTCTTGTTGTTCACTCATAGTGTGATTGCATTTCCTTATTTAAGCATTTCATACACTTAAAAATATTCTATGCCAAGTGAAAGATGCTAGACACAAAGAGGAACATCATGCACAAGTCCATATATATGACATTCTGTAACAACAAAAGTTTTGGTTCAAAATTCAGGTCAGTTGGGATGCCTGGGTGGCTCAGCGGTTTAGCACCTGCCTTCGGCCTATGGCATGATCCTGAGGTCCCGGGATCGAGTCCCACATCGGGCTCTCTGCATGGAGCCTGCTTCTCCCTCTGCCTGTGTCTCTGTCTCTCTCTCTGCCTCTGTCTCTCTCATGAATGAATAAAGAAAATCTTAAAAAAAAAATAAGGTCAGTTGTTGCCAAGAGCTGGGTGTTGTAAGAAAAAAACTGACTTCAAAGAGCATGAGGGAATTTTGGAGGTAAAGGAAATATTTGATTTCTTGATTGTGGTAGTGGTTATATGACTGTACACTTGTCAAAATTCATTGAGCTATATACATAAAAATGTTGAAATTTACTGTACTAAATTAGACCTCAATAAACCTGATATTTAAATAGTGTATAGTTAACCACTACTTACATGCCAAATATAAACAGTGAAAGTGGGGAAGAGGAAGGCAAAAATTTATTAAGATATATAAACATTTATACAACAAGGAAGGAAATACATGTAAAGGTGACAGTCTTTATCTGTAATGACTTATGAGGATGTAGTTGGTATGTATGACTTTTCCTGTCTATAATTTGTGCCATGTTCCTTTTGCTTTCACACAGGCACTCAGGGAGTTGGGGTTTCTTACCAGGCTTCACAAGGGGTCTGAGCCCTTGATAATTCTGTCCTTATGGGGTAGGGTAATCTTCCATTAATTTTTTCCATTGGAACGATGCCTAGGTGGAGAAGTTGGTTAAGTCAAACTCTTATATCAGGTTAGGTTGTGGTCTGAGGGTCGTGAGATCGAGCCCTGTAACAGGCTCCATACTCATCAGGGAGTCTGCTTGAGATTCTCTCTCCCTCTCCTTCTACCCCTCCCTCACTGTTTTCTCTCTCTCTCTAAAATAAATAAATTTTTTAAAGATTTTATTTATTCATTCATAGAGGCACAGAGAGAGGCAGAGACACAAGCAGAGGGAGAAGCAGGCTCCAAGCAGGGAGCCTGATGTGGGACTCGATCCTTGGTCTCCAGGATCATGCCCTGGGCTGCAGGCGGCCCTAAACTGCTGCGCCACCAGAGCAGCCCCTAAAATAAATAAATATTTTAAAAAATAATTTTTTTTCCATTGGATGTGGTAGTATAAGACCTACTCTAGAACAACATATCTGAGTTCTGTTAAGATTTTTCCATGCCCAGGACGCCTGAGTGGCTCAGTGGCTGGGCACCTACCTTTGGCTCAGGTCATAATCCCGGGATCCAGGGTCAAGTCCTGCATTGGGCTCCCTGCGAGGAGTCTGCTTCTCCTCCTGCCTATATCTCTGCTTCTCTCTGTCAGTCTGTCTCTCTTGTGAATAAATAAATAAATCTTGAAAAAAAATTTTTTTCCATGCCCACTTTGAAGCTGCAGTATTTTTCAACCTTGATAGTCAAGATTATTCAAGATCAGTCATCCCAGTTAACACTATGACCCCTTTTTTTGCCTACTCATTTGTGGTAGAAAAGCCCAAAGTGACTAATAGTGGAAAAATTGTTTTTTCCCTTAAAGAAGCAGTAATTTTGTATGCCCAAAGCCTAAGTCAGCAGATCCCCAAGTCACGGAGCAGAGAAGCAATTACTTGTTGTCATTGGCTTAATCATGAAAGGCACTGTTCCATTTTCACTTCATAGTTTCCACACTTGTATATTCTAATTATAGGAGAAGCAGTGCTACAGATATATTGGTTCATGATTCTGAACATATAATACATCCTGCAGGTCAGCATCCCAACCTCATGAG
The DNA here is from genome assembly GCF_018345385.1 of Vulpes lagopus. Classification (NCBI taxonomy): domain Eukaryota; kingdom Metazoa; phylum Chordata; class Mammalia; order Carnivora; family Canidae; genus Vulpes; species Vulpes lagopus. Next base: position 67,899,205 of record NC_054824.1, read on the forward strand.
GTATTGTCTCATTTGGAAGCTTAACTGGATCTTCAATAAGCTACTTGGCTGTTCTGTAAGGCAAGTTTCTGGCCTAGGCAGGGGAGAGAGTATGAGTAACACACTCATGCAACTTACTGTGTCTTCAGAAATAGCTGGGGCCTGATCCTGTATATTATACCTCTTCTAGCTAATGATAAAGTGTTGCTTAAAATGCCCAATTTTGTGACTCAGTAGCTTAGATATCTCATAGTGGGCAGCTTCAGTCTGTACACCAACATTTGAGCTCCCCACGTTTCCTGGAGCACAGCTACAACAGTTTCTCAAAATGAAAATAACTACTTGCCTGATAGCTCATAGTTTTGCTCCATAACTCTAGGGGCTTCTGCTCAGATTCCTATTGAGGCTTGCCATAGACATCACATGGCATTCTCATCTGCCACCCATTCATGGAACACCAGTGGATCCATTGGGTCATAAAGTCTAAATGAAGTAATTCTCTACTTCTTCACTAGAGTTTTTCAGTATATACATCAAGTAGGACTTGAGTATATTGCCCAACTTCTTCTGTCTCAGGGACTAATGAGGGAATACTTTTGACTATAAGAAAAACTCTAATTCAAACTGTCTTAAATGATCTGAAATGCTATGATCTTACATAAAGTAAAATTCTAGAGGTAGGGTAAGTTGTGACACATTATGGGGTGTGATTCAGTGGGGTTCATTATGACCAGCACTCAGTACTGTCATCACAAAGGTTCTTCCAGTTGCTCTACTTTCCATCCCTTTATGTGATGTTCTTTCTCAAGCTGGCTTCTTTCAAATTCACAAAATGGCTATGATAATTTGTGTGTCATTTCCAGAAATAAATTCCAAGGGAAGAAGATAGGTTCCCTCCTTTCCTGTGTTTGGGGTAGGTATCTTATTTTAGGACTGAGGACGTATTTTCCAAAAGCCTCCAGGAGAATTCCTTTCATATCTCCTTGTCCAGAATAGAAGACATGTCTAGTCTTAGACCAATCACTAGCAAAGGGAATAAGAGTACCATAATTGACTTACGGACTAATCATTTGGGGGTAGAATGGATGTTGGAAAATCAAATGCCATGACAAATATAGACTCAAACTAAACACCTCTAAGCTCATTACTGCCTATTTGGGTAACAATACCCACTTTGCCTCTGATGGTTAAATGCCACTGTATGACATCTGCCACCCTGAAAACTCCCAAACCCCTTAAAATTAGATATTCCATCTCATTTCCATGTTCCAACAACATCAGTGGCTTCCAAAGGGGAGGCATTAAAGTACTTTTGGAAAATAGTGGCACTCCTTCACCAATGTCTTAAGCCTTTGATGAAGAGAATATCTTCTGAATTCTCTGAGAACCCACAATTATATGTTCGTGGTGGTGGTGGTGGTGGTGGTGATGGTGGTATTTACATAAGATAAATTGTTCCAATCTTTCTCTCCTCCTAAGTCTTGAGTTTCTTTTAATGCATTATTTCAAAAAACTTCTGGCCCCTCATTTTGGTGTGGCCCATTGTTAAGTGGAGGCCAGGGTGAAACCAGGGTTTTGGTTAACCAGTTGAGCAAATTGTTAGAACTATCTTCAGCTGCTACCACAATGAATATAAAATCTTGAGTACGACACTCACATAAATAAATTCAGTCCCAATCTAAAATTACATTCCTCCTAACTTGATTGACAGACACAGAATCCAGTCATACTATAAATCAGCAAAATCCCTAAAATTATTTTTTGTGTGTAAGCCTCTTCTCCAGGATTTGGCTTGAATTTTTCTCTCCCAGAGCATGCCCAGATCTGACTCTAGCTATAAAAGATTGTTCTTCTCTTGCAAAAGAAGGGAATAGATGTATTTTCAAGCAATGGAGAGACAGCTTCATCAAATAAGGAATGAGAGATTGTTTTAATGGGTATAAAAGCAGAAGCGAATAATGCAGCTAAACACAGGAAAGTAATTGACGGTCCCTTTCCCCTAAGTCCTAGCACGAAGAAGACAGAATAATTATCTAAAAATAACAACATAAAGTCAAGAGGGACCTAGGGCAGCGAGTGTGATTTTGGCACCCAAAGTAAAGCCCTCCTTATTTTGAAATTTGAGGACTTCATTCAAAACAAAATCCCAATAATTTACTCAAAAGAATGCAGTCCTCCATGTACATGTCCCTCATTGAAATGTTCTCCTTTGTATTTTTACAATATGAACAGAAAACCAAAGGTCACCCAACACTGAGAAAGGCCTATAGCATGAAAGTGGAAAACCAAGTTTAAAAAATGGAAAAAAACCCTGAAAACAGAGACAATTCAAGAAATAGTATAGAAACAGTAATAGCTACAGAAGATGATTAAGAGTCCCAAAGATACAACTTTTTAACAAAAACAAGTCATAATACTATGAAAAAAGGAACAAACAACAGTAAAGAATTTTGAAAATTAAGAATATGATTGCTGAATTTAGGACTATGATGATGGCATCACAGTATTTTTTTGAAAAATTAAAGCCTTATTATGGTGTAATTGATATAAGCTGTAAATGTGTAAAGTATAAATTTCTAACTTTTGACTTGTGTATATACTCATGAAACCATGACCACAATCAAGATAATGAATATATCCATCACTTCCAAAAGTTAGGTCTGGTCATTTTGTATTTCCTTTCTCTTATTCTCATCTGCCCTCCCAGGAAACCTATGGTATATAAAGGAAATGATACAGTATGTACTCCTTTATGTGGGGTCCCTTTCATTTAGCATAATTATTTTAAGATTTATCTATCTTGTGCCATGTATCAGTAGTTCATTTCTTTTGATTACTGAGTAGTGTGCCATTGTGGGTATACCATAGTTTGTTTGCCATTCACTTGTAGATGGACATTGGATTATTTTAATTTTTTAAACATTACAAATTAAGCTGCTATAACACTTGAGAACAAGTTGTTTTGTGTGTGTGTGTGTGTGTGTGTGTGTGTGTGTGTGTGTTTTAGAAAAGAGAGAGGGAGAGTGAGGTAGTGGGGGTGGGGGTAGGGGCAGAAGAAGAGGGAGAGAGAGAATTCCAATCAGGCTCATGCCCAGCACAGAGCACCATGTGAGGCTTGGTCTCATGATCGTGAGATTATGACCTGAACTGAAATCAAGAGTTGGACACTAGCCGACTGAGTCACCCAGGTTCCCTGACAACAAGTTTTTATGGGCATATATTTCCTTTCTCTCGGGTAAATTCCTAACACTGGAATAGCTGGAACCACATAGCCAATTTATGTTTAACTTTTTAAGAAGTTGTCAAGTAGTTTTCAAAAGTGGTTTCTACATTCCCATGAGCAGTGTATTAGAGTTCCACTGATTCTACATCGGCACCAATTCTTGGTATAGCAAGTCTTTTTAAAGCAGCTTTATTGAGGGTGTCTGCATGGCTCAGTTGGTTAAGCAGCTGCCTTCGGCTCAGGCTATGATCCCAGGACCCTAGGATCAAGTTCCACATCAGGCTCCCTGCTCAGAAGGGAGCCTGCTTCTCCCTCTCCCCACTGCTCATGCTCTCTCTCACTCTCTCAAATAATCTTTAAAAAAAGGAAAAAAAAGAAAAAAATCTTTAAAAAAAAAGATTTTATTTATTTATTAATGAGAAACAGAGAGAGAGAGAGAGAGAGAGAGAGAGAGGCAAAGACACAGGCAGAGGGAGAAGCAGGCTCCATGCAGGGAGCCGGACGTGGGACTCGATCCTGGGTCTCCAGGATCATGCCCTGGGCTGAAGACGGCACTAAACCGCTGAGCCACCCAGGCTGTCCAAATAAAATCTTTTAAAAAGTAATAAAGCAACTTTATTGAGATATAACTTACATATCATAAATTTCACCCATTTAAATTATACAATTCATGGATTTTTATAATATTCACAGAATAGTGAAACTGTCACCACTATCTAAATTTTTAGAATATTTTCATCACCCTCCAAAAGGGCTCATATACATCAGCAGTCACTCCCTACTCTCCACACACACACACACCCATTTCAGCAGCTACCAATCTACTTTCTGTCTCCTAAGTCTGTCTATTCTGGAACATTTCATGTGAATTGAATCATATAATATGTGGTGTTTTGTGACTGGCTTCTTTTACTTAGCATAATGTTTTCAAGTTTTAACCACATGTAACATGTATCAATACTTCATTCCTCTTTTTAAAAATTTTAAACCCTGAAATGATTATAGATTCACAGGAATTTGCAGAGATGGTACAGAGAGATAAGTCTCTTGTGTTCTTCACCCAGTTACTCCCAATGGTTACATCTTACCTAATTATAGTACAATATCAAAACCAGGAATTTGACATTGGTACACAGTGTGTACATTATCTTATTATATGTGTAGATTCATATAACTACCAATACATTCAAGATACAGAACTATTTCATCACCACAAAGATCTTCCTTATCCCTTCTCCTATCATCCCTAACCAGTGGCAACCACTAATCCATTTTCCATCTCTTTAATTTTGTCATTTCAAGGATGTTATGTAAATGGAGTTATACAATATGTGACCTCTTAAGATTATCATAATGAGTTTCCCCCAATGTTAAAAAAAGAGGTATAACTAGATAGTGAAGCCAAAATCTTATGTGGAATACCTATTACAAAATTCAATGACAAACCCCAAAACAACAGGGATTGGGCCCAGAACAATAGCACCAAACCCGCACAGTAGCAGCATATGTGTGAGAGGAAGCAGATGGATTAATGGTGTGTCTGGAGGACCTTAGAAAAACAGAACCCCAAAATAGTCCAAGGAAGCATTACTGGAAAGTGAAATGGAGATCCTGAGAACAGCAGCAGAAATCAGGAAGGGTTTTACTTACTCCAGTATCTTGTCAGTGCAAGGCCATCTCCAGGCAGGTCTGAGGGGGCTGGAGAATTCTAGCACTATACATACCTGACATTGACCACTCAGGACTGCCAAACTGAGGAGAAACTGGAGAAGAGATTCAGGAGAATGGGGACAATATGAGTAGCAAAGAAAACATGAAGGCAAAATAAAATTCGGTGAGGGAAGGAAGGGGAGATAGAGCCAGGAAATCCCAGAAAGTAAGCTGTCATTTATTTGAACACTCCACAAAAAAACAAAAAAGAGAACTCTGTAAATTTAGAAAAGCTCTTCAGCTACACGTCCTTTTAAAAGTTCAGGGAAACTAGTTTCACATAAAAATGAGCAACAGAAGGAACAAGGCAAGGATGCTTGTTTTCAATACTTCTTTTTTTTAAAGATTTTATTTATTTATTCATGACAGACACACACACACACACAGAGAGAGGCAGAGACAGAGGCAGAGGAAGAAGCAGGCTCCATGCAGGGAGCCTGATGTGGGACTTGATCCTGGGTCTCCAGGATCACACTGGAGCTGAAGCCAGCGCTAAACCACTGAGCCACCTGGGCTGCCCTGTTCTCAATACTTCTTTTTTTTTTTTTTTTTTTTAATACTTCTATTCAACATAGTGTTAGCCAGAAAAATTGGGTAAGAAAGAGAACTAAAGGCATCCAAATTGGAGAAGTAAAATTATTTCTGTTTACAGATGATTGATCTTAGATGTAGAAAACCCTAAAGATTCCACACACATGCACACACACACACTGTTGGAACTAATAAATTCAGCAAAGTAACAGCTATAAAGTCAACACACAAAAATCAGTTGTATCCCAAAATCATTGGGATACAGCAAAAGCAGTCTTGAGAGGGAAATACATCGCAATATGAGCATCCTTCAAACACTGGAAAAAACTCAAATACACAAGCTAACATCACACCTAAAGGAACTGGATAAAGAACAGCAAATAAAACCTATCAGAAGAGAGTTAATAAAGATTCAAGCAGAACTCAATGAAATAGAGACCAGAAGAACTGTGGAACAGACCAACAAAACCAGTTGGTTCTTTGAAAGAATTAATAAGATAGATAAACCATTAGCCAGCCTTATTAAAAACAAAATAGAAAAGACTCAAATTAATAAAATCATGAATGAAAAAGGAGAGATCACCACCAATACCAAGGAAATACAAACGATTTTAAAAACATATTATGAGGGATCCCTGGGTGGCACAGCGGTTTGGCGCCTGCCTTTGGCCCAGGGCGCGATCCTGGAGACCCGGGATCGAATCCCACATCAGGCTCCCGGTGCATGGAGCCTGCTTCTCCCTCCGCCTGTGTCTCTGCCTCTCTCTCTCTCTCTCTCTCTCTCTCTCTCTCTCTGTGACTATCATAAATAAATAAAAAAATTAAAAAAAAACATATTATGAGCAGCTATACGCCAATAAATTAGGCAATCTAGAAGAAATGGATGCATTTCTGGAAAAACACAAACTACCAAAACTGGAACAGGAAGAAATAGAAAACCTGAACAGGCCAATAACCAGGGAGGAAATTGAAGCAGTCATCAAAAACCTCCCAAGACACAAAGTCCAGGGCCAGATGGCTTCCCAGGGGAATTCTATCAAACGTTTAAAGAAGAAACAATACCTACTCTACTAAAGCTGTTCCGAAAGATAGAAAGAGATGGAATACTACCAAATTTGTTCTATGAGGCCAACACCACCTTAATTCCAAAACCAGACAAAGGCCCCACCAAAAAGGAGAATTATAGGCCAATATCCCTGATGAACACAGATGCAAAATTCTCCACAAGATACTAGCCAATAGGATCCAACACTACATTCAGACGATTATTCACCATGACCAAGTGGGATTTATCCCCAGGATGCAAGGCTGGTTCAACACTCGTAAAGCAATCAGTGTGATAGATCACATCAACAAGAGAAAAAACAAGAACCATATGATCCCCTCAATAGATGCAGAGAAAGCATTCGACAAAATACAGCATCCATTCCTGATCAACACTCTTCAGAGTGTAGGGATAGAGGGAAGATTCCTCAGCATCTTAAAAGCCATCTACGAAAAGCCCACAGCAAATATCATTCTCAATGGGGAAACACTGGGAGCCTTTCCCCTAAGATCTGGAACAAGACAGGGATGTCCACTCTCACCCCTGCTATTCAACATAGTACTAGAAATCCTAGCCTCAGTAGTCAGGCAACAAAAAGAAATATAAGGCATTCAAATTGGCAAAGAAGAAGTCAAACTCTCCCTCTTCGCAGATGACATGATACTGTACATAGAAAACCCAAAAGACTCCATCCCAAGATTGCTAGAACTCATACAGCAATTCGGCAATGTGGCAGGATATAAAATCAATGCCCAGAAATCAGTGGCTTTTCTATACACTAACAATGAGACTGAAGAAAGAGAAATTAAGGAGTCAATCCCATTTACAATTTCGCCCCAAAACATAAGATATTTAGGGATAAACCTAACAAAAGAGGTAAAGGATCTATACCCTAAAAACTACAGAACACTTCTGAAAAAAATTGAGGAGGACACAAAGAGATGGAAAAATATTCCATGCTCATGGGTTGGAAGAATTAATATTGTGAAAATGTCCATGCTACCCAGGGCAATTTATACATTTAATGCAATCCCTATCAAAATACCATGGACTTTCTTCATAGAGTTGGAATAAATCATCTTAAGATTTGTGTGGAATCAGAAAAGACCCTGAATAGCCAAGGGAATATTAAAAAAGAAAACCAGAGCCGGGAGCATCACAATGCCAGATTTCAGGTTGTACTACAAAGCTGTGATCATCAAGACAGTGTGGTACTGGCCCAAAAACAGACACATAGGTCAATGGAACAGAATAGAGAATCCAGAAATGGGCCCTCAACTCTATGGTCAACTAATATTCAACAAAGCAGGAAAGACTATCCACTGGAAAAAAAGACAGTCTCTTCAATAAATGGTGCTGGGAAAATTGGACAGCCGCATGCAGAAGAATGAAACTAGACCATTCTCTTACACCATACACAAAGATAAACTCAAAATGGATGAAAGATCTAAATGTGAGACAAGAATCCATCAAAATCCTAGAGAAGAACACAGGCAACACCCTTTTTGAACTTGGCCACAGCAACTTCTTGCAAGATACATCTATGAAGGCAAGGGAAACAATAGCAAGAATGAATTATTGGGACTTCATCAAGATAAGAAGCTTCTGCACAGCAAAAGAAACAGTCAACAAAACTAAAAGACAACCTACAGAATGGGAGAAGATATTTGCAAAAGACCTATCAGATAAAGGGCTAGTATCCAAGATCTATAAAGAACTTATTAAACTCAACAGTAAAGAAACAAACAATCCAATCATGAAATGGGCAAAAGACATAAACAGAAATTTCATAGAGGAAGACATAGACATGGCCAACAAGCACATGAGAAAATGTTCCGCATCACCGGCCATCAGGGAAATACAAATCAAAACCACAATGAGATAACCACCTCACACCAGTGAGAATGGTGAAAATTAACAAGACGGGAAACAACAAATATTGGAGAGGATATGGAGAAATGGGAACCCTCTTGCACTGTTGGTGGGAATGTGAACTGGTACCGCCACTCCGCTGTGTGGAGGTTCCTCAAAGAGTTAAAAATAGAACTGCCCTATAACCCAACAATTGCACTGCTAGGGATTTACCCCAAAGATACAGATGCAGTGAAACACCGGAACACCTGCACCCCAATGTTTATAGCAGCAATGTCCACAATAGCCAAACCGTGGAAGGAGCCTCGGTGTCCATCAAAAGACGAATGGGTAAAGAGGACGTGGTCTATGTATACAATGGAATATTACTCAGCCATTAGAAAGGACAAATACCTACCATTTGCTTCAACGTGGATGGAACTGGAGGGTATTATGTTGAGTGAAATAAGTCAGTCGCAGAAGGACAAACATTATATGGTCTCACTCATTTGGGGAATATAAAAAAATATGGAAAGGGAATAAAGGGGGAAGGAGAGAAAATGAGTGGGAAATATCAGAGAGGGTGACAGAACATGAAAGACTCCTAACTCTGGGAAACGAACAAGGGGTGGTGGAAAGGGAGGCGGGCGGGAGGATTAGGTGACTGGGGGACGGGCACTGAGGGCGGCACTTGACGGGATGAGCACTCGGTGATATGCTATATGTTGGCAAATTGAACTCCAATAAAAAAATAATAATTAAAAAAAAGAAAACTCATCTTAAAATTCATACGGAATCTCAAGGGACCCAATTAGCCAAAACAATCTTGAAAAAATGAATAAATAAAATGAGAAGACTCATCTTTCTTCATTTTAAAACTTACTACCAAGCTACAGTAATCAAACAGTATGGTATAAGGCATAAAGGCAGATATATAGACCAATTGAATAAGAATGGAGAGTCCAGAAATAAACCTTCACATGTATGGCCAAATGATTTTTGACAAAGATGCATTCAATGAGGGATAGGACAGTCTTTTCAACAAATAGGGCTGGGACAATTGGATATCTACATGCAAAAGAGTGAAATTAGACACTTACCATTTATAAAAATTACCTTTATATGGTTCAAACACCTAAATGTAAGACCTAAAACAAGAAAACTCTTAGAAGATAATATGGGACAAAAACTTCACAACATGGGATTTGGCAATGGTCTAAGGTAGGACACCAAAGGCATAGGTAACAAAAAATAGGCATATTGGACTTAATGAAAATTTAAGAACTTTTGTACATCAAAAGACACTAAATAGAATAAAGAGGTAGTCCACATAATGGGAGAAAGTATTTGCAAATTATATATCTGATAAGAGATTAATATCCAAAATATATAGAAAGCTCATAAAACTCAACAACAACAAAAACATCCCAGTTCAAAAATGGCAAAGGACTTAAGTAGACATTTCTCCAAAGAAAATCTATAAATGGCCAATATGCACATGAAAAGATGCTCACCTTCATTAACCATTAGGAAAATTCAAATCAAAACAATAATGAGATATCACTTCATACCCATTACGATAGCTACTATCAAAAACCAGAAAGCAACAAGTGTTGGTGAGGATGTGGAGAAACTGAAAACCTTGTGCACCATTTGTGGGAATGTAATGGTACAGCTGCTGTGAAAAATAGTGTGGCAGTTCCTCAAATGATCAAAAATTGAATTACCATATGATGCAGCAATTCCACTTCTGATATACCCAAAATAATTCAAAGCATGGTCTCAAAGAGATATTTGTGCATTCACGTTCAAAGCAGCATTATTCACAATAGCTAAAATGTGGAAGCAACCCACGTGTCCCTCAACGGATGGATGGATAAGCAAAGTATGGTATATACCTTTTATTTAGCCTTAAAAAGGAAGGGAATTCTATCACATGCTACCACATAGATAAACTTTGAGGACATAACGCTCAATGAAACAAGCCACTCACAAAAAGACAAATACAGTATGGTTTCACTTATATGTAGTATTTAGAGCAGTCAAAATCACAGCAACAGAAAGTTGCCAGGGAGATGGGGAGTTATTATTTAATGATTGCAGTTTTACCAGATGAGAAGAGCTAGGGAGTTGGATGGCAGTAACAGTTGCCCAATATTATATATGTGTTTAATACCAGTGAACTCTTCATCTAAAAATGATTAAGATGGTAAACTTTATGTCACATGTATCTTACTATAATTTTTAAAAACTGGAAAAATGAGCAACAAAAAAATATCGAGACTAATCTCATATAAAATTATTATAATAAAAAAGAGAATAATATGGAGAATAACATTCCTATAGCTAATGAACACATGCCAGGACAGGCCGAATAGTAGATCAAAGCTGTAACATTATTTTAAAAGAAGATAAAATATGGGGATCCCTGGGTGGCTCAGAGGTTTAGCACCTGCCTTCAGCTCAGGGCATGATCCTGGAGTCCCGGGATCGAGTCCCACTTTGGGCTCTTGGCATGGAGCCTGCTTCTCCCTCTGCCTGTGTCTCTTCCTCTTTCTCTCTCTCTCTCTCTCTCTCTCTCTCTCTTTCATGAATAAATAAAATCTTTTAAAAATAATAAAAGAAGATAAAAGACACTAAAATAAAATAAAATATGCCATTAAAAAACCCTAAATCAGAATTACAAAAACTCAGAATAAAGTGACAGAGTTCAAGAAGTAATTAAAAATAATTAAGATGTAATTAAAAGAAACACCAGAGCATAAAAACACAACAAATGAAGCTTTAATAGTGGTAAAAGGTGAAATGAGACAAAATTTTAGTATTGAAATAAATGAAAAAAAGTTAAAAAATATTTAAGAGAAAATAGCAAATATTGAGGATAGGCAAAGAAGAACCAACATATGTGTAATAGGGTTCAGGAATTTTTTTTTATTAGAGAATAAAGCAAATACTAAAACTATAATTCAACAAAATATCTTTGATATTATTTTTTAAAGATTTAAAACTATATATTGAAAAAGCCAACTTCTCCACATCATCTTGTACCTCTTCCAACCTTATGTTCTACATTGCAGCTTACCATGTCTTTGGAAATTCCTGAGGCATGCTTTATTCTCATGCCTCTGCCATTTCTTGGACCAGTCCTATGCCTAAAATGTCTTTCTCTATTTTTTCACCTGACACACTCCAATGTGTCCTTTAAGACTCAATTCTAAAATCCCTGTCTCCATAATGTACTACCTGAATCCCCTTTTCCTACCCCATCTCCAGTTCTCAGTTATAACAACCTGTAGATATGTTTTCAGGTCTGTGTCCACCATATTTTAACCCACACAAAAAAACTGTAATCGTGTCTGCATTGACTGTGTCCATTCCCTGTCCTCTGACTGTAAGTATTCCAGGGCACAAACATGTCATTTTTTAAAAAGATTTTATGTATTTATTTGACAGAGAGAGAGACAGCACAAGCAGGGGGAGCAGGCAGAGGGAGAGGGAGAAGCAGGATTCCTGCTGAGCAGAGTCCAATGTCCAGCTCAGTCCCAGGATGCTGGGATTATGATCTGAGCTGAAGGTGGATGCTTAACCAACTGAGCCACCCAGGTGCCTCACCAACATGTCATTTTTGTCTTTAGATCCTCTTTATCTGGCACAGTATAAGACAGTCTTTCATATACATACAAAATTCAAGGATGAATTTTATATAAGTTACTATTAGAGAGAAGAAATAGCTTAACTACACCTTTCATTAATTTAAAGAGGTATGAGAGAAGAAAGCATCAGCCTATTATATTTTCAAGGCCACTATCATTATACTAGGAACATTTTTTTGCTCTAATTTAGCAAGTAGTAATGCCATGATAGCATCTTATCAGAAAAAAAAAGTCTTAAGTAAAAAGACAAACTTATGATTATAAATATGAAATTTCAAACAATAGTGAAGTAAGAAGTACGCATAAACCAAAAGAATGGATATTTCATTTTAAAAAGTATTTTATTTATTTATTCATGAGCGACACACAGAGAGAGGCAGGGACATGGGCAGAGGGAGGAGCAGGCTCCCTGTGGGGAGCCTGATGTGGAACTCAATCCCAGGACCCTGGGATCACACCCTGAACTGAAGGCAGACGCTCAACCATTGAGCCACCCAGGCATCCCAAGAATGGATATTTTAAAAAAATATTTGGCATTGATGTTTTATCAAAGGTCTCTACTCTCTGTGTTGGAAGTGTGAGAGAAGAAGAAAGCATCAGCCTCTGACTGACTCTATCCTGTGACACTTGAAAAGGAGCTGATCAGGTGAGCCACAGGCAACATGGATAACTCTCTTCCAGTTAGTCAGTTATAGTTCACCTCAAAAATGGCAGAAAGACTCTCATGTCCCATGTCTTTGTATTGTGAGTGACCTTGTCAAATGCCTCTTAACAAAGAAGGAGCTAGATGTTGATGTTTGTAGTCATTTAGGTACAGACCAAGTCATGAAGCAGACAGATCTATTGTCTGTGTTTGTTTGTTTCTATAAGTGTCACCTGGGGTATACACAAGAGTCTGGGGAAGCTGGAAACCCTTATTTGTAATCCATACTAATGTACTTACATTTTTTCATCAAGAATTTGTGTTTGTGGCTGCTGGGAAAAAAATGACTGATGCTCAGCAAGGTTGAAATCAGTAAAAAGATAAAAATAAAGTTATATATCTTTGTACACCTGAGTCATGACTATAATTTTCTCTTTTTTTAAAGACTTATTTATTTATTCATGAGAGACACACAGAGAGAGGCAGAGACACAGGCAGAGGGAGAAGCAGACTCCTTGCAGAGAGCCCGATGTGGGACTCAATCCCAGGATCCCGGGATCACGCCCTGAGCCGAAGGCAAATGCTCAACCACTGAGCCACCCAGGCATCCCCATGATTATAAGTTTCAAACATGGTACAGTAGGACAATGTTTTCTTTTGTCCAGGATTCTTCTTGGTCATTCACAATAATGTATATCTCACTAAAGTGATTTCTTTTTTTTTTTTTTTTAAGATTTTATTTATTTATTCATGAGAGAAACAGAGAGAGAGGTAGAGACATAGGCAGAGGGAGAAGCAGGCTCCCCACAGGGAGTCTGGTGCTGGACTCAATCCCAGGACCCCAGGATCACAACCTGAGCCAAAGGCAGATGCTCAAACACTAAGCCACTCAGGTGCCCCACTAAAATGATTTCTTAATAAAATAATCAGTTATGACTGCAAGCTGTTTTCTCATCATTAGTAGTAGCTTGGGATCATAATTCTCACACTTCATTGATACTATTTCCCTCACTTTGTATTTGCTCATTTTATAGTTCATTTACTAACATTCTGGCCAATTATACAGCTTCATGACACTTTCCTATAGTCTGTCCCCTCTTGCTTGACACATGATTTAATGTTATCTCTAAACTCACTTAACTTTTCACTCTTTCCCCAAGATTTATGAAAAATAATATGATTATATCTGCATTAATTCCTAGGAAACAACACTGAAACGTCTCCATTCACTCCTGCCTACTCTCTCCTCTCCTGTACTCTACACTGGCTCTCCCATAATTTGAGTCAAAGTGCCTTTACATTTTAACTCTTACAGCTTGGCATTTCCTTATAAAGTTAAACATAGAACTACCATATGATCCAGAATTCTACCCCTAGTTATATACCCCAACGAATTGAAAGCAGATACTCAAAACAAATCTTTGTACGCCAATGTTCATAGCAGCACTATTCACAACAATTGAAAAGTAGAAATAACTCAGATGTCCATCAATTGATAAATGGATAAACAAATTGTAGTATATCCATATGATGGAATATTGTTCAGTCATAAACAAAGAAATGAAGTATTGACACATGCTACAATATAGATGAATCTTAAAAGCATTATGCTAAGTAAATGAAGCCAGACACAAAAGGTCACATATTGTAAGATTTTATTTATCTGAAATATTTAGAATAGAAAGCTTGGGTTTGCCAGGGGCTAGAGTTAAGAAAGAATGAGGAGTGATTGCTCAGTGGGCATGAGGTTTATTTTGGGGTGGTGATTTTGGACCTTGATAGAAGTAGTGGTAGCACAGCACTGAGTATGCTAAATGTCACTGAATTATTTACTTTAAAATGGTTAATTTTATGTTATGTGAATTTTATCTAAAAAAGAACCCTTCTTTGCATAGCTTACCTCTATCTCAAAGATGTTCTCTAAAATTTCAACAAAGAATATTCTTTTTCTTTTCTTTTTTTTTTTTAAGATTTTATTCATTTATTCGTGAGAGACACACAGAGAGAGACAGAGACATAGGCAGACGGAGAAGCAAGCTCCCTACAGGGTCCCAGGTGTGGGACTCAATCCCAGGACCCTAGGATCACGACCTGAGCCAAAGGCAGACGCTCAACCACTGAACCACCCAGGTGCCCCAAGAATATTCTTTTTCAAGGTAATCATGAGGGAAGGTCCAAAATGGAAAGGATACAAAATATTTTGCTGAGTAATAAACAAGACCTTCATGAGAACATGGATTCCATTTCTGAGTAATTCTACTGTATCCATTAAACAACAATAAGAGAGAAAACTAAGGAGTATAAATCCTGGGAAAGAAGGAAACTTTATCATTATTCATAAATGGTATAATTATTCAACTGGAAAGCTTAAGAATAACAATTTAAAACTACCCTCAATAATAAGAGACTTTAGACAGGTGACTAGATACAAAATTAATATTCAGGAATCAGTAGGTTAATGGAAGAAGAGTTTTTTTTTTTTTTTTTTTTTTTGGAAGAAGAGTTTTACTTACAACTGTAACCAAAAAGATAAAAATTTCAGGAGTAAGTTTAACAAGAAATGGGCAACTTACTGAGCAACAGAAAATACTTGAACAAATGAAAAGTCATGCCTATCACGTCATTTGGATTTGATTTATTCAAAAATAAAAATACACAATATTTTGGTGAGGATTTAAAGTTCAAGGCACTTGGCAAAGCATATCGAGGTGTGATATGATATATACTTTCCTATGTTTGGATTAGCAGTATGAGTCAGTGGATGAACTAAACATTTTGTGTAACAAAGGGGAGAGTAAGCATTGGGGAGGATTGCATTGGGAAACAGGAAATCTTCACAATAAAATGATAGGTAAGGAATGGATGAAAAAAAATCTCTACTAGAGCTGATAAGTAAATTTGAAAAATCTGTCAATTCAAGAGATGATATTTTATTGATATTGTAGTTGCTTAATAGCATTTGACATTTAAAACCACACTCACTGTAATCCCCAACCCTGTAAGAGTTGAGACACCACAAGACCAGAGGGTTTCAGCCTCAGCTTGTCGATCACACTCAGAAGTCACAATATGCTCATGCAGGCTGAAGGTGATTAGCTTTAGGACAAGATACAGAGCAAAGAAGGCAGCACTATGCACACCATGCCTTCACAGACACTGGTGACACCAGAGGGGGATCCTAATGGCTCCGATTGCTGCACGGCATGTGTCATAGTCATAAGGAATGACAAGAAAAAAAAAAAAAAAAGG
The DNA here is from genome assembly GCF_018345385.1 of Vulpes lagopus. Classification (NCBI taxonomy): domain Eukaryota; kingdom Metazoa; phylum Chordata; class Mammalia; order Carnivora; family Canidae; genus Vulpes; species Vulpes lagopus. Next base: position 67,915,089 of record NC_054824.1, read on the forward strand.
AATGACAAGAGCTATATGCATATGGGTCACAGTTGATCAGGGAAGCCATGGTTCTATAGTCCCTGAGCATATAGAGCCTTCTGGTCACCTAGCACCTGGAAGGAGTGTATGCAGTTCCCATTCCTTAGTGCACTGCAGCTGCTGTCTTCAATTAACAGTGTGATATGAACCAACAACCAAAGACTGTGTGTCACTGGGGTGTCCTTGGATTAGCAGTCTGTACATAGCAACTCCAGCTAAACTATTTTTTTCTCTTTCCTGGGTAATCACTTTGCTTGCAAATGTAAGAAGTTCCTCTCGAGGTCAATCAAATTCATCCCTCAGCTGGAGGAAAAGATTCGTAGTCTGGCTCACCCTTTCCCTCCAGATAATTCTCAACAGACTCTGAGTTCTTTCTCCCTTGGTCTACCAGGTATTTTGAGTGACATGATAACACAGCCAATGCTATTTGAGACTTGAGCCTATGGTTGAGGGAAATGCCAATCTACAACAGAGATGAGAAATGTCTACCAGACTCTTGAGCAATCCATCATGAAGCAAACCAAAAACAAGGAAAAAATGAAACAAAAATTAAAGTATGGTGGTTATGTTGCCTTTTATAACTTGGTCAGTGGCCAGTTTTGAGACCTAGTCTCTTGTGTCCTACTCATGTTGAGGTGTGATTGGTTTGGATTTAGCTTTTACTGCCTTACTCCCTCTATTTTCCTTGTTATTCTTTTCAGGACTGAAGTCAAACATATTTAGATCCTGTTTCTCTTAGGAGGTTTAGAATAGACATCTTTTCCTGGAGTAGCCCTTCTTCTAAACTGTAACCACACCCCTACCTACCCATTGTTCTCCTAAGGCAGGTTTTTGTCTTGTGTGTTCTTTCTCTTCAGGGTATCTCCTCCGAAATTGATGTTTATAGCCTAGGCCTACAGCATGAACTCTGGTGTGGATTAAATTGTGTTCTTCAGAATGATATGTTGGCATCTAATCCCTGATACCCGTAACTGTGGCTTTATGTGGGAAAAGTTATTTGCAGATGTAATTAGTAAGATGAGGTTATGTTGGAATAGGGTAGGCCCTAAATCTGATGACTGGTATCCTCACAAGGAGGATTTGGGGAGACACACAGGGGGAAGATGGTCATGTGAGGATGGAGGCAGAAGCCAAAGTGATGTGCCTGTAAGCCAAGGAGTGATATGGATTCCCAGCAACCCCTAGAAGCTAGGAAGAGGCCAGGAAGGATTCTTCTTCCCCCAGAGTCTTCAGAGGGAGGATGACCCTGCTAACATCTTGATTTCAGACGTCTGGTCTCCAGAAGTGTGAGAAAACAAATTTTGATTGTTTAAACTCACTCGGTTTGTGGAAACTTGTCACAACAGCCCTTGAAAACTAACACAAACTCTTTGTCTCAGTTTGGTTAAATTAAACATGTAAGACAGGCATCCTGGGAATGGTTTCGTGGGTTAACTATATAAGAAGCATGCCTAATCAGAACGGGCAGTCATTTATAAAATCACTTACCTAACAAGTCCCTCGAACACGTTTCTTCTTACTGTTTCTGAATAAAATAAAGGTATGATCGTTAGAAACTTTAGGAACTTAGGTTATTCAATCATGAAAGAAAAAGGCAAGTAAGAAACGAGCTAGTTTTTCCTTTCTGATATAAGAGATATTATCAGTGTAAATTCTGTCACTGAAACCTTTTCTTCTAGGAGTTTTCTTGCTAAAGCTGTAAGGAAAATCAATAAAGAAGGCTGTTAATTAACAAGTGAGCACTGCATATAAATTTAGATCAAACAGGCTGGAATTACAAAGTTTGGGAAGTGTTTTCTTTTTTATCTCCTGAGGCTGGTTCTGGAAAGGAGTAAATGCTACTACCTCTTTATCATTTGCTTCCCCCTCCTCCCCCTTTTTTTTGACCTTGGTGGCAATGTTTTGAGGATTAAAGAGTGGAGTGATCACTCTCCAGAAGTGAAAGAACACAGCTTTGTGACCAGAGACACTGGAAAACTGAAAAAATAGTGAACCTTTATTGACCCAGGGAAGAAAACTGGTCTCTGAGAAATGAGGGATTCAGCAACGGGATTGCTAAAATAGAAACAGCTAGAATGAAGGGCTCAGAGACTTCTGAATCAAAGGCAAAAGAGAATTATACCATGAAGAAGAATGAAAAGCCAAACATTTCAGATCAGACAAGCATAAAACATAAGAGAAAATCTAGGTGGCCTTGGGTTTGGCAATGAAGTTTTGGTGTTTGTTTGTTTTTTAACATTTTATTTATTTATTTATTTATTTATTTATTTATTTATTTGAGAGAGAGAAAGAAAGCAGGAGGGAGAGGGAGAGAGTCTCCAAACTGAGCACAGAGCCCAATGTCAGGTTCCATCTCACAACCACAGGATCATGACCTGAGCCAAAACCAAGAGTCAGGTGCTCAACTAACTGAAACACCCTAGTGCCCTGGCAATGAATTTTTAATACAGCAAAACAACACCCAAAGCATAATCCACGAAAGAAAGAACTAGTCAGTTGGACTTCATTAAAATTAAAAACGTGCTCTGCAAGAGATACTATTAGGGGGATGTCTGGGTGGCTCAGCAGGCAGTTAAAGTGCTTGCCTTCGGCCCAGGGTGTGATCCTGGAGTCCAGGGATCGAGTCCCATATCAGGCTCCCTGCATGGAGCCTGCTTCTCCCTCTGCCTGTGTCTCTGCCTCTCTCTCTCTCTCTGTGTCTCTCATGAATAAAGAAATAAAATCTCTAAAAAAAAGAGAGAGAGATACTATTAGGAGAATGAAAGGGAAGTCACAGAAGAGGAGAAAATATTTGCAAAACACATATCTGACAAAAGACACACATCTATAATATACAAAGAGCTCTTAAAACTCATAGAATAATAAAACAAACAACCCAGTTGTGTGTGTGTGTGTGTGTGTGTGTGTGTGTGTGTGTTTTAGGATTTTATTTATTTATTCATGAGAGACACAAAGAGAGAGGCAGAGACACAGGTAGAGGGAGAAGCAAGCTCCCTTCAGAGAGCCTGATACAGGACCTGATCCTCAGACCCTAGGATCATGCCCTGAGCTGAAGGCAGATGCCCAACTGCTGAGCCACCCAGGTGTCCTGTAACCCAGTTTTTTAAATGGACAAAAATCTGAACAGACATCTCACCAAAAAAGATACCTCGTGGAAAATAAGCATATGAAAAGATGATCAACATAATGAGTCATTAGGGAATTACAAATGAAAACAACAAGATATCATTACACAACTATTGGATTGGCTAACATCCAAAATACAAACAACACCAAATGCTGGTGAGGATGTGGAGCAACAAGAACTCTCATTTATTGCTGGTAGGAACGCAAAATGATGCAGCCACTTTGGAGAACAGTTTGGTAATTTCTTTTGAGGTTAAATAGAGGCTTACCCTACAATCCAGCAATCGTGCTTCTGAATATTTAAAGATCTGAGTTAAAAACTCATGCTCATACAAAAGCTCAGATGGATTTATAGCAGATTGATTCATAATTGCCCCAAGCAGGAAGTAAGAAGATGTCCTTCAGTAGGTAAACAGATAAACACACTGGTGCATCCAGACAATGGAATATTATTCAGTGCCCAAAAGAATGACCTATCGAGCCACAAAAAGACATGGAAGAACTTTAAATGCATATTGCTACATGAAAAAACTAGTGTGAAAAGGCGACCAACTGTATGACTCCAACTATACAACATTCTGGAAAGGGCAAGACTACAGAAGCAGTAAAAAGATCAGTGATTACCAGAGGTGCAGCAGGAGGGTAAGAGGAATGAATAGATGGAGCACAGAGGGCAGTGCAACTCTTCTGTATAATCCTGTAATGGGGGATTATATATGGCATTAGGCATTTATCAAAATACACAGAACTGAACAGCATGAACAACGAACCCTAATGTAAACTATGTACTTTAGTTAATAAGAGAATATCAATATTGGCTCATTGAATGTAACAAATGTGCTACAAGATGTTAATAATAATATAGAAGGGCACCTGGGTGGCTCCATCAGTTGAGCAAGGGACTCTTGATTTCCGCACCAGTTGTGATCTCAGTGTCATGAGATGGAGCCTCACGTTGGGCTCCGTGCTCAGCAGAGATTCTGCTGGAGATTCTCTGTCTCCTTCTCCCTACGCCCCTCCCCTGACTCACACACTCTAAATAAATGAAATCTTTAAAAAAATATCAATAGGGGAAACTGTTGAGAGGGAGAGAGCAAGTGTATGGAAGTCTCTGTACTTGAGGCTCAACTACACTATAACCCAAAACTCTCTAAAATGTAGACTCTATTTTAAGGAATCATTAGCACCCATATCATGTTCTCTCACATAATGCAATTGAGTTAGAAATGCATAACAAAAAGATACTTTTTAAATCTCAGAGGTTGGGGATGTAAAAACTTATTATAAATAACTTACTGACCCAAGAAGAAATCATAATGAAGATTTGAAAAAAATGTTTAAAACTAAATAGTAATTAAGTTAAGATAATTAACATGTCGAATCTTATGGGAGGCAGCTGAGAAGTAAATTATGGCCTTAAATGTATGTATTAGAAAAGGAGAAAAATTGAAAATTAATGAGCTGAGCATCCAACTTAACAAGTTAGAAAAAAGAACAGTAAGATAAACCTAAAAGAAGAATGAAAGCCGAGAGCAGAAATGAATTTGTTTAAAAGAAAATACAAAATAAATATATAAATATATCAACGAAACCAAAAGTTTCAAAAAACTAATAAAGTAAAAAAGCTCTGGCAAAACTGAGAGACAGAGAATGCCAAGTGCAATATTAAGAAAGAAAAGAGAGACATAACACAAATCTGAAAATCCTTCGAGAATACTATGACAATCTTTGTACTGATATATTAAAATCTTAGATGGTATATATAACTTCTTATGAAATACATAGTATAATTTCCTACAAAATTGTACTTTACCAAAACGAATTGACAAACACTATCCTTTGTTCCCTCTTCAACAACCATGTTTACAGATACAGACATGCACGTGCATATGCGTGCACACAGAACTCCAATTTAATTAAATAGCAGGTAAAAAATCTTTGATCTCAGAAAGGATCAGTCCCAACTCGGACTGCTGTCCCAAATGAAAAGCCAAAGTTTCCCAGGTTGTCCCTGTTTGGATCCACATGGTGCCCAGAGATGCTGTAGCCAACTGGAGAACATGAAGTGATAAGCTAGCAGCTGAAGATAAGGGAGTGAGGACATTGAAGGAGCCTGTGTCCTTGAATATGTTCTCCAGCCTTGGAACACCTCCTCTTCTCTCTGGTTGTGTGAAAGAGGAGGATGAGAGGACTTGTTACTTAGGCCACTGTTACATTTTTGGTCACTTTCTGCCAAAAGTACCCTAATGCTTTGACACAATGTGAAACAGAAAATTTGAAGAATGGGACACCTGGGTGGCTCAGTGGTTGAGCATCTGCCTTTGGCTCAGGTCATGATCCCGGGGTGCTGGGATTGAGTCCTGCATGGACTCAATAAAATCTTTAAAAAAAAAATTTTTTTAATAGACCTACAACCAATAAAATCAAATCAGTTATTAAATACCTATACACACACAACCAGTAGGCACAAAGGGTTTAAATGTTTCGAACATTTAAATATCATTTCATTCTAATACAAATATAGAAACTCTTCTAGGGAAGAAGAGAGAGAGAGAATTCCCAAAGTCATTTCATAGATTAAAATAAACTTATCATTAATCAAAGGAAACTAGTGGGAGAGAGAAAAATTGCACACCAACCTCACTGATAAACATAGCACCTGTGTGTGTGTATGTGTTACGACCAAGAAGGATCTACCGTGGGACTCTAAAGATAGTTTAACCTTGGAAAACCTGCTAATATATACAGCATATTAACAAATTTAAAGAGGAAAAAATATATAAATATATTTTTTTAATTTTATTTATTTACTCATGAGAGACACAGAGAAAGACAGAGACATAGAGGGAGAAGCAGGCTCCCCTCCAGCGGGGATCCCGGGGAACTGGCATCCAGCCCTGCTAGGGCTCCCTGCTCATGAAGAGTCGGCTTCTCCCTCTCCCTCTGCCTGCCACTCCCCTGGCTTGTGCTCTCTGTCAAATAAATAAAACCCGAGGGCAGCCCGGGGGGCTCAGCGGTTCAGCGCTGCCTTCAGCCCAGGGTGTGATCCTGGAGTCCCGGAATCGAGTCCCACATCAAGCTCCCTGCATGGAGCCTGCTTCTCTCTCTGCCTGTGTCTCTGCCTCTCTCGCTCTCTGTGCCTCTCATGAATAAATAAAGTCTTTTAAAATTTTTTTTTAAAATCCTTAAAAATAAATAAATAAATAAATAAATAAATAAATAAATAAATAAATAATAGCAAGCCTCTTTGAATCCTTCCTTTCTTGGATTTCTCTTCCTTCCCATTCTCTAACTTGTCAAACCAGTAAGACTAGTAGATTTACACTTGAATTATGGCCATCACATGCTACATATTCTACATAATGCCTTCAGGCAAAATTTTTATAATCACAAATTTTACGCACTGCACTGCCCTTCTACCAATGATTGACTGCCCTCCACTTTCTGCCTGCTTTTCTCTCTAGTCTCTTTAAATTATGTGTATGTGTGTGTATGTGTTTAAAGATTTTATTTATTCATCTGAGAGAGAGAACGAAAGCACAAGCAAGTGGAGAGTCAGCAGGAGAGGGAGAAGCAGACTCCCCACTGACCCAGGAGCCTAATGTGGGATCATAACCTGAGTCAGAGGCAGATGCTTAACCAACTGAGACACCCAGGTGCCCAAAATTGTGTGTTTTTAAAATTTTTGTCCAGAGTCCAACCACTACTGAAAAGAAAAAAAAAACCTCCCATTTTTGTTTTAAGACACATAAGTGAAGATGTTGCCTTGTCTGAAATTCTCAGGGAAGATCAAAGATCACAGGGAAGGGGATCCCTGGGTGGCTCAGCGGTTTAGCGCCTGCCTTTGGCCCAGGGCGCGGTCCTGGGGTCCAGGAATCTTCCCGCGTCGGGCTCCCGGCATGGAGCCTGCTTCTCCCTCCTCCTGTGTTTCTGCCTCCCTCTCTCTCTCTCTTTCTCTCTGTGTCTATCATAGATAAATAAATAAATCTTTAAAAAGAAAAGATCACAGGGAAGATCATAGCAATATGCATGTGGTATTCATTGTTGTCTTGGTGATAGTTAAAGCCATGAGAAGAGATGAGACCACTAACAGATGAAGATAAACAGAAGAGGACCCAAGAACAGAAAGAGAGAGGTTTTTTTTATTAAGTTAACATAATCCTGTTGAAATTAACAGTAATTACAGATGCCACTTATTGAACCTGGTTCCATGGATCTCCCTGAATTCATCCAACAGGATCACAAGAAAACTGAGGCCCAGAGCAAGTGGTTTGCTCATGGTCACAGGGAAGTGAATGAAGAGAGGAACTTTAGGAAGAGATGGGAAGAGGTGAATGCTCAGGGTGGTTGAGATGAGAGAAACTAGTGAAGGAAACTACTGAAAAGGAGCACGGTTTGCACGTAGAGGAAAACCTTGAGGAGACTTTTTTCAATTCTCACTCAGTTTCCACATCTGTAAGATAGGAATAATAATTGCTTTATCATTAGTGTGAAGATTAGAGATAATGTATTTATAGTACCCAAAATAGTGCACCTAGAAAACTAGCAATCGAAGGAAAGCTATAATGCCTGTGAATGTTATTTATTATACTTAGTCCTCTTCTCTCTCTCTCTCTCTTTTGAACATTTTATTTATTTATTTATTCATGAGAGACACAGAGAGAGAGGTAGAGACACAGACAGAGGGAGAAGCAGGCTCCCTGTGGGGACCCCAGGATCATGACCTGAGCTGAAGGCAGATGCTCAACCACTGAGCCACCTAGGCCCCCCAGAATTTAGCCCTATTTTGTCATGCAAATAAAATGAAAGTCCCCTCCCTCCTCCAAATCCTTACTAGGCATAGGTGGACAGAGGGATGGAAAAGATTAGGAGGAGCAATGAGAGTGAAGATGTATAAGAGAGGAAGTGCCTGCAGGATGTCCGCCATCCAAGATGAACTTTATGGGTGACCAGCGAAAGGAAGAAGCGAAAAATGTTTTCCATGATCCCTAGGACCTCACATGTTTGCACGCTTGTTGAGTGGGCTCTCCTCCTGGCTGCAAGCAGTATCTCCAGATCCTTTTAAGGATATGGGCTCAATCCCCATGGAAGGAAGAAAACCCATAATGAAGTCAAAAGTAAAGCTTTTGTTATCTATTCTTAATTATTTTTATTTTATTATTTATTATGTGAAGTATAAAAATATAGCAATGAGTCCACGCTGATGTAAATAAATGGAACACATCTCTCATACAGAAGAACTCCAAATCATTTTTTTAGGTATTCTCTCGTCAAGGAAGTGAAGCATAACTGCCCCTCCTTAAGTGTGGGGTATTCTTAGTGATTTGCTGCCAAAAGGAATATGAAAAGGGGGTAAATGTAGTTTTACAGTGGAGAAATCTGGCAAACACAACTTCAGCTAGGCTCTCAAGGTTGACATCGACAGAGAGAAATCATGTTGATAGTATGTATGTTGATACAACACAATAAGAACGGCATTTTGCCCCTGTGGCCTTCATCCCCCAAACACATGATCCCATTAGAAGAACAGCAGACAAATCCCAACCAACAGACATTTTGCAAACCACCAGCATTCTTCCCAACTGCTCAAGTCACTGGAAACAAGAAAAATTTGAGAAATTGTCACAGCCAAGAGGAGCCTCAGAAGACACGTGAACATCCCAAATGGGATCCTGGGACAGCAAAGAGCATTAGGTAAAAACGAAGGAAACCTGTATGAAGTATAGACTTTAGTTAAGAATAATATATCGATATTAGGGGTGCCTGGCTGGCTCAGTTAGAAGAGCATGTGACTGTCGATCTCGGGGTTGTAAGTTTGAGCCCCATGTTGAGTGTTAGAGGTTACTTAAAACATAAAAATCTTTCACAAAACAAAACAAAGCAAGAACAATATATCGATATTGGTTGATGAGTTTTAACAAATGCACCATACTCATGTAGGATAATAACAGGAAAACTGGATTCCAGGTATATGGGAGTTCTCTGTATTCTCTCTGCAGCTTTTTTCTGTAAATCTGAAACTATTCTGTAAGTAAAAGTTTATTTTATAATTATGTGTATACATATTTTTACAGGTAAAATACATGTATAGAGAGACAAAGCACACACACACACACACATATGTATGGATGTATATATGTATATATCCCCCCCGCCCAGCTACAGCTTGATACTGGACATAGAGAATGTTTTTATTCCTGAATCTGAGGGAGGTGGCTGAAGTCATGTTTTCACTGTAAAAGAGCGAAGGAAACAGTGGAGGACCGGCATGGACAAAGGCATGCGGTTCCTGGACAAGCAGAGGAGGGTGCCAGTTAGTGGGAACAAGGGAGAGGTGTCAGAGAGAGGCAGAGAGACCCATGTCTCATCTCACCTACTTTTAAAAACTCATGCCTAGCCTGAACATACTAGAAGTAGTGCAACAGTGGGCAGCACTAGCTTAAAAAATGAAGGAAGGGAGGGAGAGAGGGGGAGAACAATCGAGAAAAAGGAGAGAGGGAGAGAGAGAGAGAGACAGAAAGAATTTCCTTTTTAAAAATAACTCTCACTTAAGACAACTTTCTGGAATGTTAGCAGTATTTCACAATGCAGACATCTCAGTTGGCAGCTTGATTGATTTCCTGATTTCCAGGAAAACTGAGCTGTCATCTGGTTCCAACTAGGCTATGTAGCCTCATGAATATGCAGTTCTTACGAAATGTGAGCTGGTTGCTGAAGAAAAGAAATTGAATGCTTCTTGACGTATTGCTTCAAGCCCTCCACGGTCTCAAAGATGAAGAAAACTGGTGGGAAAACTTGCCTCCTTTCCACATAAACAAGAGAGCAAAGAAGTCCTGAAGATCCATTTCTGGGGGAGTTTTCACATCACAGAAGGTTCTGGACCCGCCTGCTGGGTGAGGAGTCAGATGGGCATAGCGCACCTCCGTGGTTTTGTATGATACCTACGCAACCTACCTACCAATATACCTACTGCGGCTTGTAGTTCCTGGGGTCCCCAAGAGTATTGCCATCATCAACATGCGTTTTTGAGCCCAGGTCAAACAGTGAAGAAGACTAACAGTTACTGTGCACCCTGTGAGCACTTAGCCCTCACCGGTCCTACACGTTAGGCTCACTCTCTTATTTTTTTAAAGATTTTTTAAAAGCTTATTTATTCATGAGAGACACAGAGAGAGAAAGGCAGAGACATAGGCAGAGGGAAAGCAGGCTCCCTGTGGGGAGCCTGATGTGGGACTCGATCCCAGGACCCCAGGATCATGACCTGAGCCAAAGGCAGATGCTCAACCACTGAGCCACCCAGGCATCCCTAGGCTCTTCTCTCATTCCACTTTAGACAAAGGAAAATGAGGCTCGGGTGCCCCCGACACCCTGTATGATGGCTAATTTTGTCTTTCAACTTGACCAACGTATATGCTCAGTTGTTTGGTTAAATACTAGTCTAGATGATGCTCTGAAGAATTTGTAATTTTTTAAATTACATTTTTGCTTATTTACTTATTAGTTTTCTAAGTAGCCTTTACACCCGATGTGGGACTCGAACTCATGACCCCAAGATCAAGTCTCATGCTCTCCGACTGAGCCAGCCGGGTGGCTTTGCCCCTGCTTGGAGGACTTTTTAGATGTGGTTAACATTTATTATCAGTTGGCTTGAAGTAAAGCAGATTTCCCTCTGTAATGTAGGTGGGCCTCATCCAATCAGTTGAAGGTCTTCAGAGCCAAAATGAGTTTTTTTATTCCAGACTTGCCGACACTACTCCCTCCCCATCAAGTGAACCAATCCCTGAAATGCTCCTTTCTCTTAACCCCAGGGTTTTTTGTGTGCAAAGCCCCTGTTCTCACTTCCACGCTCTATGCCTTCCAGACCCCAGAGTCATATTAAAGCCAGGTGTCACTGGGGCCTGGTCTCTTGAGGACCTACTGAGGGACAATCTGATGTGGGGGAGACCAGGTGAGCCAAGAAAAGTGCTGTTGAGGAGGAAGGGAAGATGTCAGGAAGATGGAGTCAGCAAGGAAGAAGGAAGACGTGGTAGGAAAATATACTAAAAATAATGCTTAATGCTCCACGAGTGCCTCCTATGTGTCAGGCACTGTTCTGAGTGCTTTACTTATATTAACCTCATTTCACAGGGGAGGAAACTGAGGCCCAAGCTCACCTGGCTGGTTCGTGGCAGAGCAGCAGGCAGTGTTGCCTCCAGCGCCCAGTGCTTAGCTCCTGTTGGGCACAGGGAAAGGACAGCGTTCGAAAGAGGTGCTGCTCCTCTGATGGAGGATAAGAAGGAGGGGCTGGATGGAGCTGGGGCTTCTAGAGCCAAGGCCCTAAACCTACCGGGCTGGAGGAAATCCAACTGTAGTCTTTATTGGGCTCCTCCTTAGAATTACACAGTAGTTCTAGGATCTTATGGATCCCAAGACACAAGGAAAACACCTCTGCTCATCAGTCCATGCTGAAAACCACTGAGATGTTGCATTAGGTAAAAATGTGCAGCCTATACATAGGAGAGTGTCTGAGTGATAGTGCCCTGGGCTATTTCATGTTTCATGTGAGAAGAAGCCTGGAGGTGGGCAGTCCCTGGAGTGGTTTCACAGCCTCCTGGTGTCTCCAAGAAATCTGGATCTTGTTATTCTTATATTTTATCATCCCCAGTGTGTGGACTTTTTACCCTTAAGCTTGTTTCCTCATAGTCACAGAATGGCTGCCAGAGCTCACAAAACCATCTTCAGGGCAGAGTAGGTACAGGCCACCTGGATCTCCTTCCCAGACCTCCCCTAGGTCCTCTTGGTCGGAACTGAGTCCTAAACCAGTAAGTAGCAAAGAGAACATCAGCTCACTTGGTGCAGAACAATCATGGGTCACCCCCTGGGCTGGAGAAGAGGACCACTTTCTGGGGCAAGTTGCAGTCTGAATAAAATATGGGTTCTTCAAGGAAGAAGTAGGAAACCAACTGTGTCTGTAACAGAAGAACTCTGTCCCAGTTCGCTGGGCTCTTTCGGGTCCATGATTCTGATGCCACAGGACACACTCGGGACACAGCCAAGATGAGGAGCCCTGTGTCTAGGGTCCAGGCACCCTGAGCACACTCAGCAGCCTCCTCCTGAGCTTAAGCAGGGTGTTGATAGGGAGCTGGTCATAGTCTCCAAAGAATATGGGGACTAACAGGCCTCTACCTCTTTCTGTTCAGGAGAAGCCACACCACTTCGCAGGTATACTTCCCTCCCAACATTTTCTCTTCCCAGAATCCTAGCAAACTGTTCTCAAAGATGAGTCCTTTGGGGGAAAAAAGAGAAAAACAAACATTTTTCCGGTAGCTTCTTCTCTTGACCAATGAACACAAACCTGCCTCTAGCCCAAGCTGTCTTTATGCCTGTGGTGGCTGGGTGGACAGGGATGGTTAATGCAGACGTCAGCAAATCATCATGCCTCTTTCGCAGTGGTGGGTAGGAGGCCTGGGCCCCGATCTCTCCTCTGGGCCCCAATGTCTTCATCAGTAAAATGGTTTAGAGCAAATGCTGTGGAGCGAGGTTGTGTAAACTCCATGCAGTCCGAGAGGTATATAGCGAGGCCTCTGCAAATCCCCTAGCAGAATGCCCCGGGGAGACCCATTCCTACCCGGACGCTGCGGTTGGGAGACACAGGGAAATGGGGCAGGGGATATGTATTGTAGGCTATCAGGTGAGGATGTGGGTGTTTTAGACCTGGCTCTGTGACTATGCAAGAGGGAGGATGGGGTGCCGGGGAGCGGGCAGGGGAGGGCTGGGGGTTGGTTAAGGGATAACAGAAGGCACCCAAAGTCACATTTTCATATTGAGAACAAGGGTTCTTCCCTGGGGTGCACCCACCACAGACTGTGCACGGTCATTCAAAGCCCAAGAAGTTGGGCTGAAAAAATATTACCACTTTCCTTCCAGTTGCGGCCTCCCCGGTTCTGAGCCAAGGCCGCAGACAATGGCTGTAGCAGCAGCGCCAACAGGGAGCACGGAGCTTTTCCACTTCCCTTTACGGTCGCTGTAGTTATCTTGAAACATCGTTTTTGCTCATTTCTACTTCAGATCTGTAGTTTCTCAGGCTCCGAGCCTGACCCTGGTATTTAACGCGTTCATGCAGAACCCTGTGAATCGCAACATCACACACTTCAGTGTTTTCACAACGGTATTTCAACATCACTAGCTTCCTTTGTAATCCTGTGCGTTTCATTATATGCCCAGGAAAATATTGTTCTGAGACATGATCCGAGGCACAGAAAATGGTGAGGAGCCGCCTGCCCAGAGGGTCCTCATTGACACTGGCCCAGAACAAGAGCAGACAGTCAGCTCCTGCAGGAGGGAGCAGATGAGAATCCCACCAGGCACTGCCCCTGCTCCGAGAAAGCTCACGAGGACCTCTCACTGAGATCTTCAATTTGACTGAAAGGTGTTGGGCCTCTGCTGCCCAGAGTGGAAAAGGAGGAAGTCCTGGGATCCCTGGGTGGCGCAGCGGTTTGGCGCCTGCCTTTGGCCCAGGGCGCGATCCTGGAGACCCAGGATCGAATCCCACGTCGGGCTCCCGGTGCATGGAGCCTGCTTCTCCCTCTGCCTGTGTCTCTGCCTCTCTCTCTCTCTCACTGTGTGCCTATCATAAATAAATAAAATTAAAAAAAAAATTAAAAAAAAAAAAAAAGGAGGAAGTCCTTTGCTTCTTTCCTTAAATCACAGGAGGATTTGGGAGGATGAGGACAGAGCCCCAAGCTCACTGTGGCATGAAGGGAGGGGGAGCATCCCAGCCTTGGTTCTTAGGGAGTCTTTTCAACTGGATTTAAGGACACAAAAGCCAAGAGTGGGAAGAAGAGGCGGGAAGAGAATCCTCCCTCCTCCGTAGCCGGTTTTCCCACACCCTGGTGGAGAACAAGCGGTAGGTCACTGTGCCAGGCAAAAGTTGAGCCATTCCCCCTTTCAAAGAAGCCTCCAGGCTGGCAGGCAGTGGGGCAACTGTGCCCACCAGACTCTTCCTTGCAAGGACAGTTCCTCTGTCTCTGCTTCCCATGAGCTGTCACCCCTAAGGCACCAGGCAAGCCCCGCTCAGGTGACATGGGTGGCCAGGCCCCAGTGTAGACCCCAGTGGTCTTGGGAGAAGAGCTACACCATTGTACAAGGACATCGTTTATTTCACAAAGGAGGAAATCCAGGACACAGATGCTGTTACTCAACTGTCCCCAGGCCCAGTTTAGCTTCCTCGTCTCTGTGAAGACCTTCCAAGCTTCCTCACCTGTCGCAGGACCAATCCCACCCTTGTTCACCAACGGGAAGGTGGGACACAGGACTCACTTGTTAGAGGTCCCCCAGGCCGACTCTGAGAGTAGCCGAGCCCAGATCCCCCAGGCAGCCTATAATTGGACTCAGTTCCTGTCACTCTGGACGTGTGCCCATCGGGTGAGGCCAGAATGCACAGACTCCCTCCCACTGCTTGGCAGCTTCACCTCCCTATGCAGAAACTTCCCGGGCTTGAGAGAATTATAGGGAAAGGGCTGTAATGACACATAGAAGTTTAATTCTGGGATGGGAGATGGGCTAGAGGACACTGCGGGGTGTTGGGGGAAAGGCCTGGGAGTCTGAAACCCTAGACATTTTCATGGGAGCCACTCAAAGATACAGGCCCGGGCCACCCGCCTTCTGCTTCCTGCTGGGTTCCCCCCTGCCCTCAATACCATGCAGTCTGGTCAGGGCGGAGACATGATCACCAGGACCCCAGGACATCATCCATTCATGCACTCATTCTTCCATTCACAGAGATTTCTTCCAAGCAGGGGCTCACAGTGTGCAGTGGGGGAGGGGAGCAGAACCACACACCCTGTAAATGCTGTCCACAGGGGCCTTGGGGCAGAGGGAGGGAAATACCCATTCTCAGGAGGAGGATTGTGGAGAACTGCTTCCTCCATGGAGGCCTGAGGCAAAGTCTTGAGGGATGAGGAGGCTTTTCCTACGTGAGGAGGGGGATGAAGGGCCTCCTTAGACCTGGAGGGCTCTGAAAAGAAGCTCCAGGCAAACCTGGAGAGTCCTGGGACTTGTGCCCTGGGCTGCACTGGGCAAAGAGAGCTCTGTGTGTGATGGCTCTCAGGAGGAAATGGGGTCCCGTGGTTAGGTACACTTGGGAAGTTCTGCATTAAACAATGTCGAACAGGGATCCCTGGGTGGCGCAGCGGTTTGGCGCCTGCCTTTGGCCCAGGGCGCGATCCTGGAGACCCGGGATCGAATCCCACGTCGGGATCCCGGTGCATGGAGCCTGCTTCTCCCTCTGCCTGTGTCTCTGCCTCTCTCTCTCTCTCTCTCTGTGACTATCATAAATAATTTAAAAAAAAAAATGTCGAACAGACCTCTTTATGGCAGGACTTGTCAGAATCTTTAACTTATTCATGTGCAGAGTAAGCCTTGTGGTGTATCCCAGGACCAGCATTCTGGTAGACCATGCTGGGATCAGGAACATGGGAGGTAGTGGGGGTGTATGACGTTAGATCAGAGGCAAGGGGCTTTGAGTGCCAGGCCAGCGAGACTGGACTTTTTTCTTGGAACCAGTGAGTAATCTCAGAAGGCTGAAGGATTTCACTGAGGGATTTGGACTCGGCTTGGGCAAATTGGTAACCAGCAAGGACAGGGCTATGGTAGGACATGGCTGGCCCCTCCCTCCTTGACAACAGGGTCACTTGGTGGGAGAGGAAGCAGGATCCATGGACATAGGCAGCAAAGGAGCTCAGTGAGGCAGGATAGAAGGCACAGAAGGCGGGGCCACCGCTGAATCCAAGTTGGTCAAGGCTGCTAGGTTCAAATCTGGCTTCCACCACTTCCTAACTGTGGGTATCTGACCCCATCTTCCTGGGGCCTCCTTAAGCTTTTCTAAAAAATAGACATTCTTTTTTAGAGCAATTTCAGGTTTGTGCCAAAGGACAGAAGGTTCCATATGCTCCCTCCCCAACACAGCTCCCACCCCCAGACTCATAGTTCCCCCATTGACATGTTACAAGTGCTGAACCGATACTGATACATTATTAGTAACTAAAGCCCGTGGTTAACTAGCGCCTAATGTCATGTAGTCACCATTAAGGTGTCATACAGCAGAGTTTCACTGCCCTCAGAGTGCCCATGTGAGCCTCAGTTCTAACATCTGTAAAACGTGTGAAGCCCATGTGGGCCCCCCAGACTTCCGTCGTCAGCTGCTGATTTTGGCCTCTTGGCAAATAGGACTGACATCAGCCGAATGTTTTTCTAAATATGGTCCGATATCCATCAGAGTCCCTGGGCTTGGGTGAGCGGGTCTTCATTCAAATGTTCTCAGGCCTCGCCCCCGTACCCTGCTAAATCAGAATCTCTGGGGTAGTGCCCAGGAACCTGCATTTTTGAGCCAGGCCCCCGGTGCCCAGGGCTGGAACAATGGCGGGGGGAGAGCCGGGGGCAGGTTCCTGGCTCCTTCCCTGTACCTGGGAATTGGTGCTACTGAAGCTTTTTGAATGCAAACAGAAAAATCCTAGCCCTTGTCAGGTTAAAGCCCAGGAGAGACATGCCATTCCTGAGAGGAGGGAGGAGTAGAGCCATTTTTCCATAAAGCCTGGAAAAAGCCCATTTCTGCCTTCCGCAGCTCCCAGCCCACAAGCCTGCTATTGTTTCGTATCCTGATTGCTTATCACTCACCCAAAATACCCTGCGTGTAACGTCTCACCAGCTGCAGCTCTCTCTGCAATTCCCTTAATTTAGCAGCCAAACACGTTTGGTTCTGCAGCAGAGCCCAGGGCCCCGGAAGGGGCCCCTCCCTCGTGGCCATCTGTAGGGGGTTAAATGGTGTCCTCCCCAAATTTGTGTCTGCCCAGAACCTCAGAATGTGACCTCATTTGAAAATAGGGTCTTTGCGGATGTAATAAGTAAGGACTGAGATGAGGTCATACAGGATGCGACGAGCCCTAAATTCAATCTCTGGTGTTCCTATAAGGACAGGCGAGGACGGACACAGCTGCACGGAGGCCAGAGGGCCATGGAGAGCCAGCGACCGGCCCAGGCACACCAAAGGGGCCAGGGGCCACCAGAAGCTACACAGAAGCCAGGAAGGATTCTGCTCTAGAACCTTCAGAGGGAACATGGATGGCCCTGCCGACGCCTTGATTTCGGACATCTGACTTTCGGGACTGTGAGAGAACACAGTTCTGTTGTTTCAAGTCATCTGGTTTGTGGTGATTTGTCGCAGCAGCCTTAACAAACCAATCTGCCATCAGTGCACAGACCCCTGGCCCGGCTCGGCCCACCCCTCAGCCCCGCTGTGGCCCCAAAGGAAGGACCCCACACGTGGGCAAGCCTCCAGATGTTTTAATGTGGCTCGTTCGTTGCTATCAGTTACTTTGTCCCACCAACATCTCTGAATTCTGCAGCTACGAGGCCTGTTTCCTGCCCCAGGACAAAGCCCCTCTTCTCCTCCGCCTGAAAGGCTAAAATCCCAGAAGGACTGGGCCTGTCGTGACAAGCAGATCTCATCCTGGGGGCAGTGTATCTGGCAGGGGGTGCCTCGAGGGGGTCCCTGGGCTCAGCCAGGGTTCTGGCTAGATAGATCACTGCAGCTTCATGCCGCTCCGGCGCCGTGAGTCCTTCCGGGCAATGGGGCTGAAGTTCACGATCTCCTTGTAGATGTGCTCTGCAAAACACAGGCTGGCTCGAGGCGGGTAGGGGCTGCGGAGCGCGGAATACGGCCTCCCTCCCCCGAAGGAAAGCGGAGCAGGAGTGGGCACAGGGAGAGAGAAATGCACGCAGGAGACAGTGTCTGCTCCAAGAGGAGCTCCGGGAGGGCAGCGGGCAGGCTGAGGGCGGGCACAGAAGCAGGGCGAGCAAAGGAGGGAGGCCCGTACCCAGGCCTCCAGCTCTTACGCTTCCATTCATCCACCGTGAGTTTCTCATGTTCTAAGGAATCATTAAAGGGCTGCGAGGCCTCTGTCTCCTCCTCAGGGTCTCGGAAGGGTTCAAAGAAAGGGTGGGCGAGGGCCTGCGAGGCCGTCAGGCGCTTGTCCACGTCCAGCTCCAGCATCTTCTCCAGCAGGTCTGTAGCTGCAGCGACAGAGAGCACCTCACATCCCAGGCCTGGGAGAGCCGCCCGCGGGGACGAGGGCGGGTGCCCGGAGGGGCAGCCCCAGGACTCACCCTGGGGGCTGGCGCGTGGGAAGAGCTGAGAAAAGTCCTTCTTGGGGCTCTGTGGCAGGGCCTGGATGTAGGATTTGGCCTGGAAGACAGAAGAGTTGTGAGTGATCCCCAAGTGTCAGCCCCTCAGGCCTCAGGCCTCAGGCCTCAGGGTATAGGGCAGGGACTCCAGAAAAGCCCCAGAGCTGGGCTGATGGCTCAGGTCAAAGTCCAAAATGGGATGAAGGCCAGAGCACCTGCCAGGGCAAAAAGGAAAGGATGGGTAAACCCTCCCTCCCAAAGGCCCAGAGCCTGCGTGACCCCTGGTTAGCCAAGTGCACAGCCGAGCCTGGTCTAGACCCATCTGCCACTCACTGCTTTGTCGTTCAACTTCTGCACAAATTCTGCACCCGGGACCCCGGTCACTTTGAGGATCTGGGACAGCTGGTCTAGGTCTTGGCAGCAGGTTAAGGCTCGGCCTCATTCTCTGCTGGTGGATCGGGGCTGCCCTTCCTGGTGCCCTTCCATCACTCCCACCCAGGCACTGGGGCAACCATCCAGGCACCAGACATGCTCCCAGGAGGGGGTGCAGGTCTCTGGGAGGCTTCCCACCTGCCAGGCTGGGTTAGGGTCCTCCCCACAGATGCTCCCGGACAGGCCGCCTTCCCAGCTCCCATCCCAGCTGGCCTCCATCTCTTTGTCACCTTCCCCCACCCTCAGGCCAAGGTGGGCAGCGCAGATCCCACATATGCCCCTCAACGCCCACACAGCACACGCGGCCGCTCAATTAGTACGTGTGGTGCCAAAATGTGAAGTATTTTCTACATGGTGGTAGAATGGCAGGTGACTGCTTTCCAGCAATTCCCTTATCTGCATTTTAAAATTGTTCTACAGTGAGGGGCGCCTGGGCGGCTCAGTCATTTGACTGTCTGACTCTTGGTCTCAGCTCAGGTCTCATCCCGGGGTCGTAAGTTCAAGCCTCACATTGGGCTCCATGCTGGGCGTGGAGCCTACTTAAAAAAAAAAAAGTAATCAAATAAAATAAATAAATAAAATTGTTCTACAGCGAGCGTGTATCACTTTCCCATTAACAAAGAAAACGAAAGAAAGAGTGAGATTTAATAAGGTGTCTGTTGAAGGAGTGAATCCCCAGATAGAGTCTGGCTTTTCCAGCAAAGGATACAATCTTTCCCCTTGAACAGAGTTTTTCCTGTCAGCATCTCTGCCATGATGCAGCCCACAGACCAGATGTCCACTGCAGAGGGAGGGGGGAAGCATCACCTGGACCAGCTGACCTCGCAGGCAGTCAGCCCAGAGGAACCACAATGGCCTTTGAGGGGCTGTCAGGGAAGGCCCCTGGCCCTCCCTGGGTGGCTGGCCACTGACCAGTCTGGTTGTAGTGCATCCAGCTGAGGATCACCTCGGGGGCCCGGTACCAGCGGGTCACCACATAGCCGGTCATTTCAGCATCCGCATGCCGGGCCAGCCCAAAATCCAAGATCTGTGACTCAGGGGACACAGGGAGAGAGTTGCTGCGGACAGAAGCAGCTTCTGGGGGCTTCCAGGGGACGGGGGCCCACCCTGTGCCCAGGCTGACCCTGCCCGCGCCCACTCACCTTCAGCTCGCAGTCCTCGTTCACGGCCAGGTTGCCCGGCTTCAGGTCCTACATGAGGGAGAGAGTGAGCACTGGGCTGAGAGGCTGAGATGGGAGCTTGTCCCCCTCCTCTTTCTGGGTGTCAGTCTCCTCGTGTGTAAAATGAGGGCTGGACCGGGTGTCCTGTTGGGCCTGTCCAGCTCTAAAATATCTTTGATTCTTGGAGCTGAAACACCTAGCTCAAGGCTCGCTTTGTTTGTAGCATCCAGAAAGTTCCCCAGAACACAGCATTCTTCTGAGCAGGGCCTTTCTAGGCCAAGGCTGGGTCTGAAAAATCCATATTCCAGGCTCCAGAGGATTTTCGCCTCCCACTCCTTTCCTCCTTCCTGACTGTGGAGAATCCCTTCAGGGTGGAGGAGCCTCGGAGGACCATAGAAGACAAAGCACTCACCCTGTGGACGACCCCAGCTGAGTGGATGTACTGAGAGAGAGAGAGAGAGAGAGAGAGAGATGAGTCCAGCGGCCAGCTTTGATCCCGAGTGCTTCAGGCTGGCTCCAGACTCCTCCACCCTGTCCCACTGTGCTCTCCCAGCCCCCATGGCCTCAGTTCTCCACACCAAGGCACCACCCACCCCCCAGCCACCTTCCCAGCCCCCATGCACCTTGAGACCCTTGAGCATCTGATACACCAGGTACTGGATCTTGTCTTCACTGAACTCCATCCCCATGATCTTCTGCAGGTCTGTCTGCATGAAGGGCATCACCAGGTAGCTGCAAAGCACAGGAGCTTTGTGACAGTCCCCAGGCCCACCCAGCCCCGGTCTGAGCTCAGAGGAGGCACAGGGGCTGGGGCAGAACAGACAGGCCTCAGGGGCAGCCTCTGCCTGCAGTCACCAGCCCCTCCAGGGCCACGGCCAGCCAGACCCCCACACGGGCCCCCTGGCTTCTGGCTTCCAGCCTGGCTACGCTGGCTGCCCCATTGGCAGCACTCTGGGCAAGCATTTCAGCTGGAGCGTGCCCAGGAAAACCAAATGGAGCTGTGCTCCCTCTCTTCAAAGGTGCCCTCTCCTCGCCCTCCTCCGCGCCCCACAGAAAGCTGGAGCTGTGACTTAGAAACACCTGCCAGCATTTCCTTCTGCTTCCGTCCAAACGTTTTCTCCCCCAGAGGGTCATGCCCAGGCTGGGAGAGCTCCACAAACAGCGAAGAACGTCTGCCCTTCCGAGAAGGCGGTAATCAAACAACTTCCAGGAGGACAGGAGGAAGGAGTAGCTGAGCCACTGCGCTCTCCGAAGGGATTGCAAAACAGGTCAAGGTCAGCAAAATATAGCTGTTCCCGAAAGTAGTAATAGCAAAGTCCAGAACAAAAGACGATAGACTTAGAAAGGACTATTTACCAAAAAAGAAAAAAGAAAGGATATGGTGGAGGCCGTCTATATGAGGCTGTGATTTCCTTTTTTTTTTTTTTTTTTTAAGATTTTATTTATTTACTTGAGAGAGAGAGAGAGAGAGAACACGCTGGAGAGAGAGCACTAGGGAGAGGGAAAAGCAGCCTCCCCGCTGAGCAGAGAGCAAGACTGACATTGTAGTGACTCAACCCCAGGACCAGGGATCATGACCTGAGCGAAGGCAGACGCTTAACCCACTGAGCCACCTGGGCACCCCACACCTGTGATTTTCTGAAGCTTTCTTCTCTCTGATCATCCCCTCTCCCCCACAGGGACCTTGCTCCATGCACAGCCCTCCCCAGTGTCGTCCTTCACCTCCACATGGACCCTGGTTCCTTCTTCTCTGCTGACAAATTTGCTGAAGTGTTGCTGTGCTTGAACCGCCTTGCCTTGACTTGTTTGTTTGAATAACCACCCCTTTTACCTCTTTCCCTCCCCAACCGAACTTCTAGAGAGAGTAGTCCATACCTCCCAACGCACTGCCTTAACTTCCAATCCCCGGACAACCTGATGCCTGCTCCCACCCCTTCAAACTGCTCGGATCAAGGTCACTGAGGGCTGCCCAATATACACACCCGTGCCTCCCTTGCTTCCTATGGGACCTCTAGCAAAATCGGACACTCCCTCAAGATTCTCTGTTGACCTCTTAGCAGCAGCACATCATGTTCCACCCAAGCTCAGATCCCCCGGAGCTCCACATTTATTTGCAACTGCTGATTAAATACCTCAACACTGATAAGCTCCTCAAAAGTCATGTCCCAAATGGAATTTGTTATGTGCCTCCCAAGATCTGTTCTTCCTCTACCTTGTATTCCAGGCCCGAGCCTGGCTTCCTGACCTATGCCCCCCTCCTGGCCACTGCATCTCCCAACAGATATGACCTTTAGATGGTCCTATCTCCTGATGGGCCTCAAGTCTGCTCTCGGCCTCCCATCACCCCTGCCTTAGTTAGCTCAAGGTCTGGGTCTGGGACACCACTCACCAGGCTTTCTCTGCTCCTGGAGCTGCTCCCTGCTATTTCCCTCCTGCCAAAGTATACCCCCAAATCTGATCTGTCCACATCACCCCAATGTTCGAAACCACCATGGACTCAAGGCTGCCTATGGATTAAGTCTGAACTCTTCCAATGACCAAACCAGCCGCTGGTCTTCACTAGCCACATTGAACCCACCAATATTCCCCTAACAGTCCCGGCTCATGCACTGTGGCCTTTCCTTTGTCCACACAGTTCCTTCTACCTGAGATGCTTCCCGCACCTTTACCTCCAGCAAACCCCTCCTCATCCTTTGGGGGCTGAGCCCCCCGAGGCAGCAGGCAGTCCCCAGCACCAACCACACTACTGTGACTATGCATTTAGAAGCTGTACTCCCACCCTGTCTGGGGCCGGGGGGAGGGGGAGGGCTGGTCCACTTTAAATTCCCAATGCTGGGGCTCCCTGGGTGGCTGAGCGGTTTAGCACCTCCCTTCCACCCAGGGAGTGGGTGATCCTGGAGTCCTGGGATCAAGTACCACGTTGGGCTCCCTGCATGGAGCCTGCTTCTCCCTCTGCCTCTCACCCTCTCTGTGTCTCTCATGAACAAATAAATAAAATCTTTAAAAAAAAAAAAATTAATTCCCAATGCTAAGCCCCATAGCTGGCTTTAGAGGAAAAAAAACAAAACAAAACAAAACCTTCCTTCAAAATCACCCCATTAAATTTAAAACAAAAGCATCCTAAGCAGGGACCTTCGGCTGCATCTGAAATAAGGATGGGGGAACAAAAGGAAAACGAATCCACCTTCCCAAAGGTTTCCTACGTTTTAAGACCAGGCACTTGGGGAGCAAAGCCATGCATTTAACAACTATAATCAACTACTGATTTCTGGTTCTGTGTGACTCTGTCAAATACCCCACCAGCCAGAGGTGGCCGGGACTTCCTGATCCTTGCTTCCTGCCAGGAAGAGCCCCAAGGTCCAGACCCACACCGGGGACCCTGCAGAGTTACGAGGTAAGTTGGTACAGATGCTGTGAGGACTGCCAGTGAGGTCCTGGCTGGGATGACAGAGGGCAGTTAAGTGCAGCAGCTGAACAGACAGTTCTGGTCAGGCAAGCACCCCACAAAGCCCCCCTGCCTGCCTGCCTTTCTCTCCATCCCCAGCTGAAAGAATCTCCAGAGAGCATCACACATGGGGGGCAGGTACAGCCGGAACAGGAGGCCCTGCCCAGAGAGAGAGTCTGGGCTCGCCCCACTGGCTCCCAAGCAGAGCAGCGAGTGAGGCCTGCGAACGCCCTGGAACCCAGTGCAGCCCGACTCACAAGTCATGGAAGTTGCGCAGGGAGGAGGCTGGGGTGAAGACATCCAGGAGCCCGATGACCTGGGAGAGAAGGTTGCCAGTGAGGCTGGGCAGCACCACAGCCCTCTCCCCCTGTCCCTTGCAGCCCCAGCTGCACCCACCACCACCCACACTCTCTGAATAACCATCCCGGCAGAAGGTAGGTTCCCAGCCTTCTGGGGAGCAGAGAAAAGGGCAGAGGCAGAAGAGGAATCCCCTTAACTGGGAGGGAGCTTGCAGGGCACAGTGATGGAATGTCAGGCTGGGGAAAAGGGGAGGGGCCATCCCTGTGTCTACCACCCCCAAGTCTGGGGTTCAAGGTAGGCCTGCAAATTCACCCTCCACTCAAGCAGGGAACCACAAGTGGTGAAGGGAATCAAGGAGGGAACAAGGCCTGGTTCGGAGCCAGGGGCAATGTCACCCTGGTGGGGGGTGGGGGCTATGGGGAGGGGTTTGCTGAAGAGGGACAGGGCTTCCTACTTGCCTACCATATTTTGGAATCATTATTTTACCAATCTACGTATCCTGGAGCAAAGCCCAGTTGTTAGGCCCAGCCCTGGGGCGCTAGTCTTCCCAGGGGTTTCTAACAGACAGGATCTCCAGTGGTTATGCACTAAGGCCTGGTGCCAGGCTGCCTAGGTTCACATCTCAGCTCTGCCACTGACTAACCATATAACCCATTAGTCTTTCTGTGCCTCAGTTTCCCCTCCTGTACATGGAAGTAATAGTACTCCACTCCCGTGATATTGTGAGGATTCACAAGTTAGTTTACGCAAAGCTCCGAGGACAGCACTTGGCACATAGAGGGCTCAAGGAACCCTGGTTGTCGTTAGCAGAGCCATGTGTGGAAGCCACAGTAACCAGGATGCTGGGCACCCTAGCTCTGAGAGCTAGAACGAACTACGAGGTTCCTCTGTGTGCATTTCCTTGTAATGTGAAACAGTAAGTTTGCACCTCACAAAGTTCATTTTGCTCCACTGCCAAAAACACATTTTGCACCCTTCCTGGAAGTAGGCAGGGCAGGTCCTGGCACCTCATTTTAATGAAGTGAGGAACAGGGGTGGGAGGGGCAGGAGGAGATTCCCCTTCCCCTGTTCCCCTCCTGAGCCATCTGTACTCTCACGGCCTTCTTGCCATCTCCCCTACACTCAAAAGTGGGGGAGGAAGGGTGCACCTAGTCAGGACGCTTGGGGGCCCCGCCCCCACCCACTCCCACCCGCCGGTCCCCCAGGCCCAGCCTACGTTTTCATGCTGCATGTGCTTCAGCAGCTGCAGCTCTCGGTAGGCACGTTTGGCAAAGATCTCAGACTGGAAGGGCCGGCTCAGCTTCTTGATGGCCACCTTCTCCCCGGACCGCTTGTCGATGGCACAGCTGCAGGGCACGGGCAGAGGTCCCGGGGGCTGTGGCTTTCTTTCCACGCCAGCAGCCCCCACACCACATCCTGGATGGCATCTCCCAGGCCACTGCGGGGAGCCCAGGCCATCCTCACCAAAATCCCTCCTGGCCAGCAGGCTGGGCTGCGCCCACGAGCTGCGAGGTGAGGGGGCAGCCCCCAGTGCCCTCGGGGGCGGCAGTGACTGAGAGGGGTGCACTGCGCCGGGGCAGACCCAAGTTCATGAACCGGATCCAGAGCCCGGAGGGAAGCTCACTCTTTGCACCTTGGCAAGTCGCGCTTCTCCCTCTTTGGGTCTCGGTGTACCCACTTGTAACCCGGATGAACTCTGGGGTCCCTTGTGGGATTCAAGCGCTGGGGACCCAGACCCCCAGTCCTAATTGAGCCCCGGAGACCCCACAAAGCCGGTGAGAACAGTGAGGGGGCGCCTGGAGTGGCCGAGGCCAGCTCCTGCCCCAGCCTGAGGCCCGTGGCCTCCTCCCGGCTCCAAGCGCCGCAGGCACAGCCCGCAGGACCCTGGGCCTGCCCCCCCCCAGGTGCGCGCGCGGCCCCGAGCGCCCAGCAGGGGCGGGGGCGCCCCGAGGCGGTCCGGGAGGGGGGGCGCGGGCCCGGCTGGTCGGGAGGCTCCACCCGCCCCCGCCCCCGCGCCCGGGGTCTCACCACACGGCGCCGTAGGCCCCGCTGCCTACGTGCGTGGGCGACACGTAGGTCTTGGGCAGCTCCCAGGCGGTCCCGTGCACGTCCTGCCTGTAGAAGCCCTTTTTCCGGGTGAAGCTCATCCCGGGCGCCCGACGTCCGCGGCCCCAGCGCGGCGCCTGCGATCGCCGCCCGCCGGCTCCCTGCCCGGTGCCGCCCGCCGCCCGCGCGAGGGCGGGGCCCGGGCCCGCGGCGCGTCCCACCTGCCGGCTCGCCCAGGTGCGCGGGGCGCGGCCACGCCGGACCTGCCCACAGCCCCCGCGCGTGGGGCCCCGCGGGAGCCCGGCCGGCAGGTGAGCAGCGCGGCGGGAGCGGGTGCTGGGGAGGCCCGGGGGGCTCCGGCCGGGGGCGGAGGCGGGGAGACAGGGCTCCGGGGCCGCGGCCCGAGACGGGGGGGGGGCTTGCGCGGGGTTGGTGCTGGAGCTGGTGGACACGATCTTGGAGAAACAAAACCCACAACTTTTGATTATGGCAAGTTGCGAAAAGGTACGAAAGTAGACAGACGAGACCGGTGATTCCCACGTTTGAACGTGCCCTGAATCCCCTGGGACTTGTGTTTGCTTAGAAAGACCGGGGGGATCCCGGGGGGATCCCGGGGCGGGTCCCGGGGCGGCTCCGCGGTTTAGCGCCGCCTTCGGCCCAGGGCGGGATCCCGGATCCAGTCCCGCGTCGGGCTGCCTGCATGGAGCCTGCTTCTCCCTCTGCCTGTGTCTCTGCCTCTCTTTGTGTCTCTCTTGAATAAATAAATAAAATCTTAAAAACAAAAACAAAAACAAAAACAAAAGAATGCAGACTCTGGCCCAGTTGATCTGGGGCGGAGCCAAGATTGTGCATTTCGAACCCGCTCCGGGTCAGAGACTCTCGGGACCTCACTTTCTGGCGATCGTGACCCCAGCCCCGCAGCTTCAACAGTTTTATCAACCCTTAGCTGATTTTTTTTTTTTTTAATTTCTTTCTTTCTTCATGAGAGAGACACAGAGAGAGAG
The DNA here is from genome assembly GCF_018345385.1 of Vulpes lagopus. Lineage (NCBI taxonomy): Eukaryota > Metazoa > Chordata > Mammalia > Carnivora > Canidae > Vulpes > Vulpes lagopus. The sequence continues at coordinate 67,941,782 of NC_054824.1, forward strand.
GCAGAGACACAGGCAGAGCGAGAAGCAGGCTCCATGCGGGGCGCAGACGCGGGACTCCACCTCGGATCTCGGGATCCCATCCCAAGCCTAAGGCAGACGCTCACCCGCTGAGCCACCCAGGCGTCCCTACTCTCAGCCAGTTTTGTTTCCATCATTTTGAAGCAACACCAGGCATCATAAAATTTCATCCATAAATATTTTTTGTGTCTCTAAAAGCTAAGGACTGCTTTTAAGACATAACCACAATGTCATTTTTACATCAAAATTACCAACAGTGATTCTATAGCACCAACTTTCCAGTCCAGGCCCAGATTTCCAGTTTTGAACGTTTTTTTGCTGGCATCCTAATGCCCCATGAGGGCAATGACGGGCCAGGGCCTTCTGCCACCTGTGTCTGGTGGCTGATTCTGTGCTCATATTAAATCACGGAGGCCTCCCAGAAAGGGGGGTGGGGTGGGACAGAGAATGGCCACAAGAGGTCCTCATGCCTGGCCTGCCCTATCTGACCCTTCACTGGCCCAGGGAAGGGGTCGTGGAAGGGGTGGGGACCACTCACTTCACTTAGTCAAAGGGAGAGAAGAGATCTTGAAGAAGGCAAGGAACTTGCTTGTGGCCCAAGCCCTGGGGCCTGTGGCCCAAGTGTTGTTCAGCATCAGGCACAGTCTGGAGACCACTGCAGGACGGGGGCGGTGCGGGGATCCCACAGAAATGCCCAGCAGGCATTACATTCCGGGACCCTGCCTTATTCATATCTGGCACACAGTAGGATGTCAAAAACTGTATTGAGAATGAATGGAAGAGTCGGCCCATCCAAAGTGGCGAACTATTTACTGAACACTTGTGTTTGCCATGTGCCAGTCATTATTCCAAGTGTTTTACATATACAACTCCCTTACTCCTGGTGAGAGATCTATGAGTCAGTACTATTATTATCCTCATTTTAGAAATGAGGAACCTGGGGTAGGGAGAGGTTAAGTAACTTGCTGCAAGTTGCATGGCTGCTAAAGGGCAGAGCTGGGTTAAAAATGGGAGCATAGCCTGGCTCTAGAGGCTGTGTTCTCAGCTGCAAGCCTATGCGATGTCTCTGGATTGAAAGGCCTTAATTCTTAAAGGAAATGGTCTGTATTTCAAACCAGCCCCCTTCCTCACATCATGAGGACATGTCTACTGATCAAATCGTGTCTCCCTCTGCACATCCTACACTAGGGCATCTGGCATCTTCCCTGCCCCATCCTCTACTCCAATCCTAGGACCCTGTGGGAGGAAAAGTGAAGGGGCTATGTGCCTGCAAGGGCTGCAGGAGATTTGGACCTTTGGGGTTGGTGGTGCCAGGGGAAGGCATCCTAATTCTGAAGCTGGGGTGAGGTCCTGGGAGCCGGAGTTCAGGACCAGGTGCAAGGCAAGATAGAATGGTCCAGAGACCTCGGGTTGAATATCCAGTTCCCCAAGGCAGGGACAGGGCTTCTGCATCTTTGTCGTATGTCTCAATAACCTGAGCATGGGCAGAGGTGAGCCCAGAAAGCACCTGTCCAAGTCCTGTGAGGGCATGAGCTGGCCACTCAGGCTGTGGCGCTGGATGCCTCTTAAGCAATGGTCAGGAAGTGACTCAGGCCTCAGTCTGATGACACTGACCCCGCCTTCTCGGGCCTCAGCTGGTCCTGTGTTTACTCAGAAGCCACACATCCTCAGAGAAGAATCCCTTGGAGGATCCAGTCGGGGAAGTCACGGTTGGGAGAGGAAGCATAGGAAAGCATAGGGGGTCCCTGAGGACGTCCTGGGTGTGCCCCTTCTGTAGCCCGAGGCTTCTCTTTCAGCTCCAAGACCCTCTGCTCTTCTCCCAGATGCTGGCCCAATGTTGTCATGTTGGCTTCTGCCCTGGAGGCAAGGTGGAGGCAAGAGGGTTAGGAAACCAACTTTGGAAGGGGGCCGAGTTGCCACCCTGACTCTGCACCACTCGCTGTGTGGCCCTGAACAAAGCTACTGCCCTTCTCTGCAGAAGTCTCAGTGACACCTTTGTAAAGTGGAAGTGATAGGAAAGCAGGGCAGATGTAACTAAAGAGTCCTGGGAATGTGTCATCCCTAGGGTAGTACAGCAACAACCCCACGAGGTAGGGCCTGTCAGTGCCTCCAGCCAAAGGTAATGTGAAGCACACCTGTGAGTGAACAAGAAGGGTTCATTGTTCCTTGCAGCCAGGAATGTGCATGAGGGGGATCCACAGGCGTCTTGGTAACAGGGTGCTAGAAAGGACTTGCTCTAATGTCTGCATTTGTGTTAGGTGATCGGCGAAGGGTTTAAGGAAGCAAGATTTTGATCTGGATTAGATGCTGTCAGGAAGTAGAGGCGAGGCCGGGCTGGGTATCTTAACTCTTACCTAGAAGGAGGGCCAGCTGGAGAAAGGAGAAGCCGTAATTGGTAGAGAAGCAGCCTTTACTCAGATTAGCTCTGCAGGGGATGATTGGTCATTTTTGTGGTCTGGACAAGATTCATGTTTTGTCTGTTTCCAGACGTGATTATGGAATGGTCTTGTTTTTATCTTGATCTATCACGGTCACAGATGGCCTTATCTGTGTGCAACAGGAGCACACCAAGGGGGAGCTGTGCCAGGCCAGCTCTGAGCAACACCAAGGCCTGGCTGAGAGGGCCAGGCAGCTCCGGGATGTCAGAGCTGCTTTGTTTTGTACGGAGGCTATTGTTCCCCTAGGACAGATGGAGAGACCATAGCCCAGAGGTGTTAGGTGATTTGCCCAAAGTCACACGAGACCAAGAAGTTGGTGGATGTGATTTTCCAGCCTGTTGTCCTGCTCCAGAATCTGCACTTTTAACCAAGTAGGCAGCCCAGCACCCAGCAACCTCTGGGAGGTGACTATTGTCGTGTTGTCTTGCTAGTGATATCAGAGGGCAAGGGCATGGGTTTTGAGGGTACTGATGACTGGTTTCTTAGGACAGAGACAAAAGCCTCACAAAACAACGAGGCTGGCTGCCCATGCCCTCCACCCTGGCCACCCAGACTCCAACTTGCCTCAGGAATCTGACCACTTTTCAAACACTACAGCTCTCCCTGTCCCAAGCGCAGGGCCAGCCACTCACATCCTCACCACAATTGGCCAGGAGGCCGCTACAAAGGCAGAAAGCATGATGTGCCTGGGGTCTCGTCAGGACAAAATGGAAAGAGAGCTCTGGTTCCAGCTCTGAGAGACTTCCCTGCTCCTTAAGGGCTTTCAAAACTCCACAAAACAGTCAAAATTGAGAGGAGGTAGGGAAGTGCAGAGGGAAGACCGCGCCACGTGTGGTGGCTGCCCTGTGCCTTGTTAACTAGGGGGGGAGACCACACTCCCTGCAAGGAGCTTGATGCAGGACCCTGGGATCATGACCTGAGCCGAAGGCAGATGCTCCATCACTGAGCCATCCAGGTGCCGCACTCTTAAAACATTTTTTAAGTTTTCATTTAAATTCCTGTTAGTTAACATAGAGTGCAGTATTAGTTGCAGGTGTACGATAGAGTGATTCATCACTTCCACACATCACCTGGTGCTCATCACGGCCAGTGCCCTCCTTAATCCCCATCGCCTGTTTCCCCCATCCCCCCACACCCCCTCCGGTCACCATCAGTGTGTACTCTGGAGTTAAGAGTCTGTTTCTTAGTTTCCACCCCGCCACCCCCAACCTTTAACCCAGCATTGCGCCCATCCACTCACTGTTTATTGAGGGTCTACTGCACGCCAGGGACTGGGCCAGGTGCTGGGGATGTAACTGAAATGTGGCAGATAAAGACCCCACCCACCCACCCCCATCCCTTCATGGAGCTGACCTTCCTGCTGCGGAGGCAGCTGGAGAACCACTGAACAAATCGGTGGCGTTAGGTTGAGCCACATGAAATTGCTGATTTCAGATGATTCAAGCAAATGTCAGTCAGGCAGGGTTAAGCACTGAAGAAAATACTGCCAGGTAAGGCGACGAAGGACGAGGAGTGCTCCTTCAGACAGCCAGGGCAGGCCTGTGCGTGGAGACAGATCTGTGAGCAGCACCTCACTGCACAGGGGTGGGAGCCGTGCAGGTGTGCCCGGGGCGGGGGTGGGGGGAGCAGTGTCTGCCTTCCCAACTTTTCCACTGGGTCCCCCCATCTGGGCCTACCCCTCCCCCCCACCCCACCCCCACCTCATTCTTCACTCCAGCCAGCTCTGCTCAGCCCCACAGAAGAGCAGCTCACCAGCCTCTGGGTACTGGGCCCTGTTCCCCAGCACCTCTTCCCCTTCTAGGGAGGCTGGGGCCAGTCCACAGACTCGGTCTGAGCAGAACATCCATCCCAAGAACAGAATATCGGGCTCCCCCTTCTCACAGGTGCCCCTCAACTGCATGAGCTTTCTCTCTCCTTTCCTCCTTCTGCCCAGGTCCTCTCCCTGCCCTCAGCTGGGGCACCCTCTGGTGGAGGACGGGGTTGGGGACAGCTCTGCCGGAGTGGTCGCTCCCAGCTGGCTTTCGGGGACCCAGAGGTAAACTTCCCCTCCTCACACCATATAGGTTCTATTCCTTGCTCTGCCCTGCATCCACCCCAACACCCACCTGTCTTTGCCGGGCCTGCAGAGACGGGCCCCTTGGCCCAGTCCTGTGAAAATGTGGCCTGAGGTGAGTCTGGTGAGCTACTCCAGGGATAGCGCGGACGCTGCTCCATTTGATCTGCTTTGTCCTCTGTGGCATTTCCTCAGAATCATAATTAATCTGCACTGTCCTCCATGAAATGTCTGCCTCCACCACTGGACAAATGACTCAGTGGTCCTTGGTCACTGCTGAGGCCCCCCACCCCGCCGCCTCCCCCATCCCCCGCCCCTGGCACTGTGCGTGGCCCACAGTAAGTGCTCAACAAATACTTAGTGAATGAATGAACCAAAGATTTTTGTCTGTTGTTGGTTCAAGAGGCAATGAGAGGTATGGGATTTGAAGAGCCAAATGGTTGAGCTGAGGGAGCAGGGTGGGGGGTGGGGGGCACGTGTGGTCTCTGGTTGGACACAGTCTATCCTGGAGGCTGTTTAGTCTTGTACTGTTCCATTGCTCTCTGAGGCAGGGCCTATGGGCGTCATGCTCCTCTGTGTGATGGTAAAAGGCTTTTGATTAAGAACCGGGCACGCGACCTGAATTTGAGGACCTCTTCTCTCACTGAGAATTTGCACTGAACTTCCATCGTAAAGCGGGTGCCTCCCTGCCTACGCCTTCACTGTTCCCACTGACCCTGTGGATAAGCCAGACCCTCCAGCTTTAGAATTGCCCTTCCTTCCGGATCTTGAAAATTCAGCTCTTAACCCAGCTCTTCAAGGAGGTGTTCCAGAGTGAACTTCAGACCTGCTCACCTCAGTCGCCCAGGATATACCCTCCCAGCCCCGTGACCCTGGCTGCCCCCACCCAACACACACACCCAGGCTTTGTGATGACCCCAGTGTCCTTGGGCTACTCTGGGGAGTAACAAGGACTGGGAGGCAGAGCTGGGTTTGAATCTCGTGCCAACACTTATGGGCCGTGTGACCTCGAGCAGGTGAATGCATGCCTCTGAGCTTCCTCATCAGTAGATGAGGGAGCAGGAGGGTTTCATGAAACTATGGACGCATGGTTGCTCACTCACATCCTTCAGGACTGCTCATATATCACCTCCTCTGAGTGTCCTTCCTGACCCCATCGCCAGCCATGCCCCACCTGCTTCTCCCGGCCCCCTCTTCCTTTAAGACCCTCAGTTTACTTGTTTGTCATCTGTCTGTCTCTCCTGGAACATCGGGTCTACAGGAAGAGGGGCTTTGACTACTTTGTTCATTGCTGAATCTCAAGTGCCTAGAACAGTGCCTGCGTGTGGTGACTGACCGAGCTGCCGGTATGTAGAGGGAGCACTCAACAAAAGCATCTCTGTCTTGTTTGCAACTCATAGGTTGGCCAACTCCCTTCAGGCCCGGGGCCATCCCAGCTCAATGACCTGCCAAAGTGCAGTAATAGGTCAGTGTCCTGCCTGGGATCCTGGGTGCCCCAGTCCAGGCCAAGGAGGCTGTGCACCCCAGAGGGCATCTCAACAACCTGCCCTTCCAGGGCAGAGGCCACTGCCTGTTCCACCCTTTCTATGTAAACATCCAACACCAGACACATGAATCATCATCCCCAGGAGCCCCACAATCTTTATGCGGGCCAAAGAAAGCCAGGTAAGACTAGTAGGACCATCCGCCATGGCAGACGTTTGGGCTCTGATGCCAGCTCTGCTGCTCATTTTCTGTGTGACCTTAGGTAAGTCACACTGCCTCTCTGTGTACTTCTGTTTTCTCTTTTGTGTATTTCACAAATATTGGTAAAGCACTGATTTCTTGCCAAAAATTGTTCTAAGAGCTTTATGTCCATCTAAGTCATTTCATCCTCTTAAGGACCCTATGAGATGCGTTAATAATACACTCCATTTTTCATATGACAAACATGAGGCACAGAGAGGCAAAGTGACTTGCCCAAGGTCACACAGCTAGTGCGGAGCAGAGCCAGGATTCAAGCTCGTGCAGTCTCAGGTGCACTCAGTGCTGGCGACCACTACGCTCAGCTGCATGGACCGCGCCCCTGGAGGCCCAGCCTTTGCCTTCCAGGAATCAGAGTTCACTTCTCCGGATGGTGCCTCCATTATTTGGCCACACACTTATCTTCCTAAAGTTTCCATCTGGCTTCCCTAAACAAGAATCTCCCTTCCCATCTTTCCCCAAATCTAACTGCAGAATCCATTTCTAGAAGGAAATAGCCATTGGTGCGTTGGAAAACTAGCGCTGGGGGACAGAGAGTCCCCATGTGTAGTGCATAGCGATTTCCATGGTGCAAATACTTCCACCGGGGCCAAGTTCAAGCTTCCAGCTTGTTGTCACTGAACATGCAGTTGAGGAGAGAGGCACAAAGTCAGCTGTCAAGAGTCACCGCGAGTGGGCTCCGGCGCTGTCAGCCCACGCCTGGATATGGCAACAGGGATCAGCGGGTTACTTGGTGCAGGTGCCAGCGGGTCCTCTGGGCCCCGGGGACTGTGCCTCTCCCCGCCTCACAGGCCCCCCTGGCTCTCCTCTCCTGTCCCTCCCGGGGGGCCACCCTTCCTCACCCAGGGCTGGATCTAGCTTTGGGTGCCTGCAGAGGGGGGCCTGGCGGGGCAGCTGGCCAGCGAGCCCAGTGCAGGTGCACCTGCCCAGCGGCCCAGCTGTGACAGATCTGCCCGGTTAGAGTGGCCTTTCTTCCTCTACCTCCCCATCCCTGTTAGCTCCCTTGTGCCTCCAGGAAAAAGCTCAAACTTCTTAACCTGTTGGATAAGGCTTGCCCCCGACCAGGCACCACCTTCCGTGCTAATCAGATCCTCCTCAGGCGTCTGTGTACCAATGACCTCCGTCCTGTCTCACAAACATGCCTTACTCATCCCTGGCACCACCCCTTTGCTTGAGCTGTTGCCCTTCTGGAATGCCATTCCTCTGCTTTTCCAAGGATGGGGAGGCCCCTTGTGCCTCAAGACCTGGCTCAGTAGCACTTCCTAGACCACTCCTACCCCTGTGGCCTCTCTCTTCTCTGATGCCCGTAGGACACAGCAGACCCTCACACTGGAATTGTCGGTTGACACACAAACAAAACTACTCTGGGAGTTTCTTGAGGATATGAGTGACAATCTGTCCTCTGAACCGATTTCACAATGTAAACCAAAGCCTTAGTCCTTTTGACCAGATTGTAGGTTGAAGCACCAATCAAGACATGGAAGACACACAGACCAGGGTCGCCAGCCCTGTCCTCGAGAGGCTCATACCCGAGTGAAGGAGGCAGAGCAAAAAAGGAAATGACAACTGTCACCTGCAGGTGGGAATGGAAATTGGCACAAGCTTTTAGGAGAACCGTTTTAACAATATGTTATCACAACGGTGAAAACGCGCACCTCGTTTATCCTGAGAATTGCATTGCTATCAATTTAGTCGACATAAAACAGACAAGGGGGCACACACCTGTCACTACTGTTTATCCTCTATGTCAGTAAAGAGACCTTTCCGGCATCATGAGAAAAAAATAAAAGAAAAAAAAAACAGGTCTGGATGGATCGTTCCAGATTTGCAGAGTGGGTGTGCATTATTCCCATATGTGATTTTTACTTGTGCTATATATGTATCTGTAAAAATATCAAACTGGATCATTCTGCAACTTCCTTTTTTCACTCAAGATTGCTGGTGGGATCTGCCCCTGTCAATTCAGGCTCACTCGAGATTTTTCAACCTTAGCACCGAGACACTCAGGGCCTAATAATTCTTGGGGTTGGGAGGCTGTCCTGTGTATCATAGCAGCAGCCCTGGCCTTTACCCACCAGATGCCACACCTCAGCCCTCACCCTCCGAGTTGTGACAATGAAAAATGCCTCTAGACATCGCTCCTTGTCTCTGGGACACAGACTGAACCTGGAGGGGAGGTGAGTCCTTCCAGATCGTGTGTCCTCACTGCTGTGTCGGATTTTGTAGTCGCAATGCACTACAGCTATCTTCCTATCCTCCTATTGATGGACTTGGAGGTGTGCCTCAGTTTTTCTTCTCTTTTAAAATTTTTTTATTTTTAAGTGACCTCTCTCCCCAGCGTGGGGCTCGAACTCAGAACCTGAGATCAAGGGTTTGATGGACACTTTACCAATGGAGCCAGCCGGGTGCCCCTCAGGTTTTTTCTGCTCTTACAAGTAATGCTGAGTGAAAAGTCCCCGGCGTTTATTCCCTTGAGCCCAGTGGGAAAGTTTCTGGAGAATGTGGAGTCGTGAGGTGCATGCAGCTTCCCCCCACGCTAAATCCTGCCAAACTGCTTCTAATGTACGAAGTTTTACGGTCTCTATGTAGTCCAATTAGCCTTTTCCTTTATGGTTTCTGGATTTTGTGACATACTTCGGAAGCCCTTCTCCTTTTAAATCTTTGCTTTATCTGGAAATGATTGTGCCTAAGGAGGAAAGTAACTGTCCAGCTGTTTCAGTGCCATTTATTGACACAGACGGCAGGTTAATGCACATTCGTTTCAATGGAAGTTAACGTATTTTTGCAGATTTCGAAAATCTAGGGGTTGAGCCACCCTGTCAACAGCTATTATTTCTAGGGAGTGGGTTAATGGATGTTACCTTGCTACACCGAAATTTTTTTCAACAATAAACATGTTTTGTGCTGTGGAGGAGTAATAGTAGTTAGAAAAAGCAACCCGGTCGGTGCTTTGATGCTGGAAAGCCTGGTGCAAGTTACAGAAACACCTGCAGTGGGGGCCACCTGGGTGGCTCAGTCGGTTAAGCACCTGCCTTTGGCTCGGGTCATGATCTTGAGATCCTGGGATCGAGCCCCACATCAGGCTCCCTGCTCAGTGGGGGGCTCTGCTTCTCCCTCTCCTTCTGCTTCCCCTGCTCCTGCTCTCTCTCAAATAAAATCATAAAAACAAAACACACACCTGCAGCAGGCAGGTGAAAACTGGGAGAAGCTCGGTGCGGTGGCTGTGGTGTTTCCTAGCTGGGGAGCGGGTGGGGTTTGTTAGTGGCAGGACAGCCTCCAGATGGGGACACTCCCCACCACAAGCATTTGTCAGCACCCATCATCAGATAGTCACTGCCTCTTCACTGGACGGAGCCATGGGTGTGAGGTTTTGCTACAGGGCCTCGATCATCAGCTGTGTCATACCTGAGCAATGGCCCAGGGGAAATGGATCTTTGTGTAATGGCAGCAGGTGACGACTTTACACCTCAGAACCAGAAACAGGTGACTACATTGGCAGCCCTGCAAGTGGAGCCAGCTGATCAGGTCAAGGACACAAGGGCCTAGGACTCCAATGACAAAATCCCAGTCTGGCAGCTGAGTGCCAGGGAGGTGTATCCAAGGTACCCTTGGCCCTGAAATGGACCCCAACAATGAGCACTCAGAGCTTCTGTTCTAGGAGTGCCAGGGAAATGGTACAGTCATTGTTTGCTACTATCTTCCCCATTAAGAATGTTAACTCAGAGAGGGCAGACATCTTCTTTTCCCTCCATGTTCCCAGTGCCTGACACAGAAGTTACCCAACAGGTGTTTGTGCAATGGTTGAATGAGGGAGCAAAAATATCATAATGACTTCCAGTTTCCCCTTCTTTTTCCCTGGGATTTTCATTTTCAAGTGGCAGATGGATGGGGAAACAGTAGGCATTACCTGGATCGTGGCCATCAGCCACCTTCAATAATCTTTTGATTCTTGTTCCAAGTCATTAAATTGCTGTGCATCCAACTCAAATTACACAGCAAGATGTAGCCAAGAGAATCAGAATCCAATTGTCCTAACGCTTGTCTCAAACTGGCGACTTCTGCACAGCACCAATTCTTTGGGCAGATAATCTGTACATATTTGGTTTCTTTCTTTAGAGGGCCTTTGCTTTTAAAGATCGTTGATTATAAAAACAGGAAGCAGAGGACAAGATGGTCTGCAAGTGATTAAAAGATGATAGTCATTCACTTACTCAGTCAACAAAGGTTGGCTGCCTACTGTGTGCCAGGTCCCATGCTGGGTGTTGGGACACAGTCGTGAATAAGACAGTCTGTGCCCTCAAGGACGTACAGCCCTGAACTGACATTTATTGAGTATTTAATGTATGCCACTGGCTTTACCTGCCTTGACGCATATAATCCCCGCAACAACCCTATGAGGTAGATTCAGAAAGATAAAGTAATTTGCTCAGGATTGTACCACTTGGAGCTAGAGGGGTTAAGACTTGGACCCAGGCACACTGTTTCCGGGGCCTGCATCCTTAACCTTTGTATGTTTTTCTCTTGAGCAGGTGATAAACACCAGGCAATGACAAAATAGTAATGACAAAGTGCTGAGAGCGTCACCACCGATGGATGCAGACAAGTACAAGAGGTACACAGAAGGGACCCTGAATCCCAGCTTGGGGATGGCCAGGGAAGGTTTACAGAGGGGGGACAGAGCTGGTTAGCCTTGAGGAGTGAGGAAGAAGGCAGGGGCTTCTGCACAGAGGGAATGCCCCACACAAAGACCAGAAGAGAGAAGGCTAAAACACATGGTGGCATTCTGCACATAGAGCCTGCCAGAGGGTGCGAGCTGTGAAGAGAAGCATTGGAGGAGGACATGGGTAGCTGCTTCTCTCCTGAGGACTGGGGGTGCATCTCCATCCCTGGTGAGCAAGGAGGCAAGAGAGAGGGGCTGGGACCTGGGTGTGGCCCTGCACCTAGTTAGGGCTAGAAACAGCCGGCAAGGCCTTAGGGAAACTATGCAGAATAAATACATTTTTCTTGATTTTCTTTCAAAAACCAAGAAAGGCGTGTCTAACATCAATGCGGTAAACCTCCATGGAACTAGAAGTCCTTCAGTGTCGATTCCAGGATGGTCTGTCGATTCCAGTCTTGGTTATGTGACTCTGGACGAGAACTTGAGCCATGACTTGTAGAGCATACGTAGGGGTTCAATAAAATAACTACTTTTTGGTAGGGAAGGAGGGAAAAGGAGGAAGGGGTGGGGGAAGAGGAAATCAGATCTGTCCTTCAGTTTGGAGGCTTCAGTCCACAGCCCCCTGGGCCATTTCTGTCTACGTCAGCAGTTCTCCAAGGGTGAACTTGGGAAGTCATGGGGTCATTTATGGTTGTCGCCATGACCAGGGTTTTCTGATATTTTGCATGCAAGGGGCATGGTGCAGAGTGAGATTCTCAACAAGAATTGCTTCATTTAACAAAATACGTCCTGCTGGACATACACGTAGGTGGAAAAACCTGTTTATCGTTATCCGAGCCTAGACTATAACTTGATTTTATGTATAAAACACAGGTTGGTATTTTTGTTGTGTATATACTTAAAATTTCCAGGATCACAACTGAGTAAATAAAAAGAAGATGATACTGTTTCATTTGAAATTTATTGTGCTGTCTGAGCTGCCAAGACAACATGATGCCGTGGTCACATTCAAGACAATTCTGTTTAGGTGCAAGCATCTAACTCCTTCACTATGTCTTTTGTGTATTTATGCTTGAGCATTTACATATTGAAATGTATCTTTTTTCTTTATCCATCATTTATATTAGATCATTTATCTCCTTTGGAATCCTGTGAGTCCATGTATGCTATCTATGAATTTCACTTCAGGATCCTAAAGTGGATGTTTTGAAATATTAGTTACACAAAAGCATGTTGGATCTGATAGATTTGAGAACTCTATCAGAGTTCTCGGTCAAGGGGATAGGCTACATTTTTTTTTTTTTTTGTCCTCCTTCTCCAAAGGTCGTGGTATATATAGATTTTCTTCATTCCAAAACTGGATTTAAGGTTACTTCCTCACTTGACTTCTTAGTGACTTCTAGATAAAGTACATTCTCTAAACTGAATGAATCAAGCTTTGCAGTAAGGGCACCTGGGTGGCTCAGTCTGTTAAGCATCTGCCTTTAGCTCAGAGATCATCTCAGGGTCCTGGGATCAAGCCCCACATTGAGCCCCACATCAGGCTTCCTGTTCAGCTTCTTTCTCTCTACCCTTCCCCTTGCTTGTGCTCTCTTTCTCAAGTAAATAAAATCTTTAAAAAGTCCCTCTGGCTGTGCATACTCAGACCACAGACTCTGGCCTTGATAATGGAAGTTGTCCAGAAACTGCACTGGAGCTCGGTCCTGGACTATCTTGTCCTGGGAGCTCTCCTTCCACATGGTTTTAGAGGCTCACACTGGAGGGAGGACACTCCACACTCACCCTGATAGCAAAGCCTCAACCCCCAGGGTCAGCCCCAGTGAGATACAAACTAACCAGTGCCTCGGGTGCCCACAACATACGAGGCACACAGAGGTTTATTTCATTTAATCTTTATAATCACTTGGAAACCAATAAACTATCCCAGTGTCACATGCCTGACAAAGCTTGAGTCAGGATTTGAACCCGGGATTTATTATGACTTCAAAACCCAGTATTCTTTCCACAGTTACCCATCACCTGCCTAAGAAAATCTTGCAGTCATACCCCGGCTTAATTACTAAATGTTCTGGCTGTGGCAATGGCCCATACGCTTCTGAACAAAGAATAATTTTATTCATTTGACACCCACTTCCTTTTTCTTTTTTTGAGAAATGGAATAGCCTCAATCCAGTATCAAGCATACTTTCTTCTGAACTAACATCTTTTCTCCAAAGAAGATATAGTCCCACCTTTAAAAAGGCCTTTCCTATTTCTTTAAGTGAGAACAGGTTAGTAGGTGTTAGTCTTCAATTATTTCTTCAATTCTTTGCTATTCTTCAAGACTACAAGTGTCTCCACTTTATTATTTAAAAAAAAAAAAAGAAAACAAAACTTCTTTAAACAGCAGTTCTATGCCCAACGTGGGGCTTGAATTCATGACTCCAAGATCAAAGAGTCACACGTTCTACTGTTGGAGCCAGTAGGGCCCCCTGAGGGGTCTCAGCTTTAGACCAGTGATTTTCACTCAACTAGGGACAGTTTTGCAGCAGGGCACATTTGGCAATGTCTGGAGACATTTTTGGCAACCAGAACTGGGAGAAGGGAGTATGTATGCCACTGTCATCTTGTGAGTAGAAGTCGGGGTGCTGCGTAACAACCCCATGCAGGTCAGCCTCCACATGTGACCCCCCCAGCCCAAGATGTCAAGAGTGCCAAAAGTTGAAAAATCCAGCTTCAGATCCCTCAAATACACTCTTCTGGGGAAGAAACTACCAAGCCCTCCCAGCTGCGGGGAGAATCCTGCTACAAAGGAGTGATGGTGTTCTGCTTTTCAGAGGCCCAATAGCTAGGTGCAACAACCCCTTTCCAGCATGTGTTCTCCCGTCTTGGAAAGTTGCACTCTAACACTAGCAAAACTGAAATTGGGGAATGGTTCCCCCAACTTCATCTGGACAAAATAATCTTACTAAAATTTTTTTAAAGCTTTCAGATTACAAAAGAAATTATTCAGTGTTTTTTGTTGTTGTTTTACAAAACACAACAAATCACACAAATTAGAGCCTTCTATAATTCTACCTCTCAGATACAATTGCTGAGTTTGGTGTGGGTTCTTCTAGGGTCTTCCTGGCCATATCTTTCTATCAGTAAAAAGGGAGGACGGCATATGATACTTTGCCACTCACTTTCTCTCCCTCCTATCTTGCACATGTATCCATGCCTAGATATATGGTAGTCCACTGTAACATGACCATGGTATTTAATCAAGTTCTCATTGACAGATATGTGGGTTACTTCCAATATTTTGCTATTATAAAGAACAAGACCTTGGGGTACCTGGGTGCCTCAGATAGTTAAGTGACCGACTCTTGATTTCAGCTCAGGTCATGATCTCAGGGTTTTGAGATCACCCCATCAGGCTCTGTGTTCAGCCAGGAATCCGCTGGAGATTCTCTCTCCCTCTGCCCCTCCCCTTACCCACACTCATGCATGCTCTCTCAAAAAACAAATTAAAAACAAAATAATAAAAAGGGGCGTCTGCATGGCTCAGTCAGTTAAGTGTCTGACTCTTGATTTTGGCTCAGATAATGATCTCAGGGTGGTGGGACTGAGCCCCACGTTAGGCTCTGCACTCAGCACAGAGTCTGCTTGTCCCTCTCCCTGTTCATGCTTGTTCTGTCTCTCCCAAAAACAAATAAAATCTTAAAGAACAAGACCCTGAATAACCTTTTTACTTTTCCATTCATGTACTTGTGAGGTCTCTAAGTCCTGAAAAATGTAAATGCTAAGTTCAAAGTATATGTGTATTAAAACATATCTGTATTGGGATGCCTGCGTGACTCAGCGGTTGAGCATCTGCCTTTGGGTCAGGGTATGATCCCAGGTCTGGGGCTTGAGTCCCGCATGAAGCCTGCTTCTCCCTCTGCCTGTGTCTCTGCCTCTCTCTCTGTGTGTGTCTCTCATGAATAAATAATATCTTAAAAAAGAAAAATCTGTACTATAAATTAAAAAGGTCTTCATTTGCATATTTGTTGGCCAAGTCCTCTTAGCTATTAGATCGTGCAGAAAAGTGAAAGTTGTCACACAAAAACATTCACTAATGAATGGACATTAGTCCCTCCTAGCTTTATTAGTATCTGAACCCAGAGCATCTATTCTATACATTCTAGTCCTCTGTTGGTCTCTGTATTATAGGCATAGGACCAATGACACAAATATAGTGCAGATTAACTGCAATAATCGCAAATCTTGCAAAAGATGGTCAGTTTGATGAACTTGATAAATAATGCTAGAAAACTGCTTAGCTCTCAAAAATGTGGATCTGGCAGGCTCAGACCAGACACCAAAAGGGAAAGGTTGATAAAGTGATCACCAAGATAACTTGTAAAAAAGAACAATGGAATTATCAAAAGATTGAGGCCCTTAGGAAAATGCAGGAAGACCTCAAATATTTTTGCAAAGATTTCCTCTATGATGATGCTACAAAAATCAAAACGGGAAGGATATTGCAGCCTATGAGACATGGTGTCACTTGAGAAACACAGCATTTGCTCTTTCTTCATTACAAAAGTGGATCTGAAATTATGAATATGCTTTTATCATTTTTTTCAGTTTTTACAGTAGTCCCAGTCAGACTTCCTCTAACCTCCAACCCCCAAAACATACTATTCAATTCTGGTCCCCATTTTTTAGTGGATTCACTTAAGGTGAGCTTTTTTCTGGTGTCAATTCTCCTTGAGCTAGTAAACAGGGCCTCCACTCAGAAGCCCGGAAGGTTGTGTCACAGCACTCATGCCTGGTATGTGAAGGCAAAATATTTCCTACAACTCTCTGATCCTTACAGGGGCTGATAGATCATGTGTGACAACTGGGTCCCTTTTCTTTTACTCTCTGAAGATAATGAGGACAGGATGAAGAAAAGAGTCTGTGCTTAGTTTGCCTTCTGCCATTATTCCCAGCTGCCAGCCTGGGACCAGACACCACAGGACAAAACACCCAGCTGCACACTCTCCGTATCCTCACAGGCTGGGCCTCACAATCCACCTGGGACACCTGTTAGCGTTCTGAGGCCACTGAGAAAGGAAGCACACCAACATAGGCCCTGAAAACAGCCATGAGACCTTGTGGCCCTTTAATCTTGTGGTGTAATTCAGTAGTTTTGAAGAATATTGTTGGGCAGCCCTAGTGGCCTAGTGGTTTAGTGCCGCCTTCCGCCCAGGGTGTGATCCTGGAGACCCGGGATCAGGTCCCACGTCGGGCTCCCTGCGTGGAGCCTGCTTCTCCCTCTGCCTGTGTCTCTGCCTCTCTCTCTCTGTGTCTCTCATGAATAAATAAATAAAATATTTAAAAAAAAAAGAATATTGTCAAGGGCGGTAAGATAAAAGAGTAATGAAACACATTTGCTTAAAGGTCTACAAACAATGTACATATGTATGCATACAACCTTCTCTCTGGCAATTTTCAAATAAAAATATACTTTCTACAGATAGCTTAAGATGTCAAAGCTGAAAAGAATCCAAACAACTATTTAAACAAACTTTATCTTAGGGGTGCCTGTGTGGCTCGGTCGGATAAGTGTCTACCTTTGGCTCAGGTCATGATCTCAGGGTCCTGGGATCAAGCCCTGTGTTGGGTTCCCTACTCGGTAGGGAGTCTGCTTCTCCCTCTCCCTCTGCAGCTCCCCACCGTTCATGGTCTCTGTCAAATACATAAAATTTTTAGGGATGCCTGAGTGGCTCAGTGGTTGAGCCTTTGGCTCAGGGTGTGATCCCAGAGTCTAGGGATTGAGTCCCACATTGGGTTCCCCAAAGGGAGCCTGCTTCTCCCTCTGTCTGTGTCTCTGCCCCTCTCTTTGTGTCTCTCATAAACAAATAAAATCTTTAAAATAAATAAATAAAATCTTAAAAAACAAAACTTCATTTTACAAAAGGAAACTGAAGTCCCGGGCCAGGAGTCGGCAAACTTTTCCTGTAAAAGGCCAGAGAGTGCAATAGATTAGATTTTGTAAGCCACATGGTCTCTGCTGCAACTATTTAACTTTGTCACTAGCACAAAAGCAGCCATAGACAATACATAAACAAACGTGTGGTTGTGTTCCCATAAAACTTTATTTATAGACATTGAAATCTGAATTTTACATTATTTTTCACATGCTACAAAAATACTGTTCTTTTGATTTCAACCATTTAAAAATGTAAAAACCATTTTTAGCAGGCTATACAAAAACAGATGGTAGACGGGATCTGGCTCATGGGCCATAGTTTGCTGACCCCTGCCCCAGGCCACTCTGACATCCAAGTGTCGTGATACTTTGCAAGCTATGTTTATGCCTTACTTGCTATTTACTCTACCCATCTACATCAAAGACTCAGATCTGCTTCACCATAAAGTGTACAATTAAAGAGCTCTGTTAAAAGTGTTTTCTAAATTTTAGGAGCAACATTAAGGTCTACCAGAAAACATATGCCAGGCCACAATTGAAAAAATGCCATATTGTGCACTAAGTAAAAAACAACCAACATAAAAATATAATAAATTTGAGAAACTCACTAAATTTGAAAAATAGGCTTTATTTTAACCAGTGGTATTGTATGACATCCTATATGGCATAACTGATTACAGCCAAGTTCATGAATACAAATAAAATAGCAATTTCCCTCATTCTCTCTTTTGCTAGTTCTGTTCAGAGAAATCAGGAGATGGGAGCACAATGCTCAGAAACCAAGGAGCTCTTACATGGGCTCCAGCTGAGTCCAGGCTCCAAGAGCATTCAGCCTCCTAACGCATATACAATCACATGTGCAAAGACCTTTATGAAAAAATATTCAGAGCAGTATTTCTGTAGGAAATCATACTAGCATTTACAACCAAACGGCTGATGAAATTCATCTTGCTGTGGATGGTGAGGATTTGAACTGCATATAAAGGAGATGAAGCTTTTGCGTTCATTTTCCTTTAAAGAGGGGTAGGATCCCGGGTGAGGTGCAATCACCATCAGCCTGCCTCCTCCCTTCTTGCTCCAGCTGGCTCAGGGGTCCCACCCTGTCCCTCCAGAATTCAGGTACCACTGCGCTGTGATAGAGAAATGGATACGCCTTGTCCCAAATACAAGATTCTATCACACAGCCAATAGTAGAAGCGGCTTCACACTTGCTTATTTCACAGGGGGTTCAAACACATGGGCCCTTTTGTAGCACAAGACACCTGAAATTCAGAAAATTATGAAAACAATTCTTCTCCACCCCTGAGGATATTTCATCTTTATAAAGTTGAGAATACAAAATATCAGAATAATTTGCCCTTTCTCCCCATCAAAAGGAATCACATTCTCAAAGGACTCCTGCAATATACAAAATTCTGAAACAAAATTTATTTCTCCCTGAACCAAGACCAAGAAGTCAATGTTAAGCTGCCAAGAAGACCCTCTTCCAAAGAAGAGTGGAAAAGACACCTCATTACTTTTTTTAATAACCATGTTTAGACAAAGATAGCAAAAGGAGTTTCTGGCCTCATGAGCAATTTTTATTGTTCTTAGCATTTGATTTTAAGCATTTCTTAGCATTAGCTACTGGGAGTGAAGAGAACAATTGTTTTCCAAAGTCTGAGATATTCCCGAGAAAAGCCCTGATCTTTCCCATGATGGCTCCCCAAAAATAGTTTGTCGAAAACCAGATGGCAAGAATGAAAATGCTATACACTCATCTGTTCCATTTCTTCATAGTTTTCACATCAAAGCACCTAGAGTATCAATTGTGTTCAACACAAAATAGCACTGGGGCTGGAGAGAGGATGAGGTCACCTTCCCGTGGCATCAGCCGAGGTGACATGGGCTCTGAACTACCCAAGAAGTCTTCACTGGCAAACCTGCCTGGCACCAGGGCCTCCCAAAGAGAACAGACAAGCAGCTGTGCATGCTCAAATAGCAAGACATGCAAAACACATCGTCACTCTGCTGGGAATAAAGAGCACACAGAAAGTACAATGACAGCAAGAACTGGCTTCTGCCTGCTGGGGCTAATACACAAGAAACCTCTGCACTGTAGGTGGGGGGCGAGCAGAGAAATAGCAACCCCTGCGGTGTGGGGGGTGTGAAGAGAAGCACACATATGCATGCGCACACATGCACACACAATGCCTCCAGGGCTCCCTGGTTACTTCAGGTTCATGAGCAGCCTTCCAACAACCTGACTACTTGCCTGGCTCGGCACTTGGTCTGCTGTGCTATCTCACCTATCTACGCTTTCTTCTCTCCTCTTAAGGCACAAGCATATTTACAGTTTCGGACACACCTGCAGAGTTCTGAGAATCGTACTAAACAAGTCAGTCACAGACTAGTGCACAGAAGCCAGTTGGTCCTTCTTGGCTGCGAGCGATGCTGAGGGACAGCTTCTGAAACAGCCAGAAAGTGTGAGCCATCTCTGTGCTGCTACAGGATGTAGGCGACTCTCCCCCCTCCCACCCCAAGCCAGGGCCATGGGAGAGGCCAAAAGGGCAAAAGCATGACTGGGATCTGGGCCGTTTAATATTTTTTACTTTGCATTTAACAAACCCTAACAAGATGGCAGCTCTTGCCTGCCTGAGCTGACTCTCACAAAGAGCAAACAGAGGCTGCCACAGGGCTTCTGTAATTCCACGTAAAGTCACTGTGATCAGAGTTTGCTCATATTCTCTTACCCTCCCACACAGACAGACACATGCACAGGAGCACACACATACACACACACACACACAAACCCCTTCCACCATGGAGGAAATCTTTGCAACAAGAGGCACTTGAATGATATTTGGAGAGTTCCCATGAAAAGGCCTTCCCCTCACAGTGAAGTGGGATCAACAAAACAGAAACCAGGTGCTCAGGACTCCATCTCTTCTTGGTCAAGGGGTGGCGGCACAAAGCTGACGACTTCATCATAGGTCAGGCCTAAAAATCAGAAGAGAGAAAAGTCGGATGTGAGAGTTGAGACTATTCTTGTAGGTGGACATTCTTAACTTCGAAGCTCAAGATCCTTCCCTCCTGTCCAGGCCAGTGATTGGTTGGACGACTTCAAATAACCACTCCATTGCTTACATGTTATAACCTAAAGGAACATGTGATTACACAGAAGTTCAAGGATACACAAAAAGAACTATTTTTACTTATTTGTTTCATTCCACCGTGCCTCCTCTTTTAAGCTCTCCGGAGAAGATGCTCGAGAATAGCAGAGCACTTCTACAAGCTACGGAACAGATCATTTTGCCTTTGGGGATCTACCTGGAGTTCAGAATGTGTTTTTATGGAAATAATTTGAAGTTGGGATATAGGGGAGACCTAGGTTTCATTTCTGGCTGTGTCCCTAAGTAGGTCCAAGGTAACAGACAAGATACAGACTGTCTATCGATTATAAAACTATAGGGGCACCTAGACGGCTCAGTGGTTGGGCATCTGCCTTTGGCTCACGTTGTGATCCCGGGGTCCTGGGATCGAGTTCCACCTTGGGCTCCCTGCAGGGAGCCTGCTTCTCCCTCTGCCTTTGTCTCTGCCTCTCTGTGTCTCTCATGAATAAATAAATAAAATCTTCCTAAAAATTATAAAACTATAATTCTAGAGTTTTATCAATCGTAAAACTACAAAAATACCTTATTCCCTACTTCTCTCAGACAGACATTGTAAACGCAGATTCTGAGAACCTTGAAGCTCTATACAGATGTAAGGGGGGGGGGGGTTGCACAAAATCAGACCAGACACAAGCACCTCAAAGGTCCAGAGAGTGTCATCATCTACAACAGACAGTTTCCATCAGAAGAACATATCCATCCTGCATCAGACACACTAGTTACAAGTTTTAACAAATTGATTATAACCAGAAATTTTATTTTCCCACAGCTTTTGGTTAGTGGCTCACCTAAGAAACATTTTAAAATCTAAGTTCCCACACTAGATGTTAATCCTGCTCTTATGACTTACTTTTCCATTCATCTATAAGGAGGTCCCTGCTTTCAAAGGACTGATCGTAAGGATCAGCCACTGGTTCATCATCTGGATCATGGTACTGAGCAAAGTAGGCATGTGCGAGGGCTTGGGCTGCTGTAATTCTCTTGTCTGAGTCCAATACAAGCATCTTCTCCAGCAAGTCGACAGCTATCAGCCCCACAGATTGGAAGGAAAAAAAAAAGTTTTTAACATGTCACCAAAAAAATCAGGCCTTATTAAGCAAATACACAGTATTGAGTCTTCATATGGAACAAAGAATTCTCCCCCCATGTGTCTGTTCTAAGGAACATGATCTCTTTTCTTCTTTATGTGTAGGTATGTCTAGGGATGTTTTGTATTAAGAATACGTTACTAAAGAACAAGTTTTAAAAATAACCGAGACTCTGTATGAACAAACTTTTGTAGAATGTCAGTGTCAAACAGCTACGACTGTACTCAAACTGTGTCAAAAGGAAAACTTATAACCAAACTAATCTAGAAAAGGTAAGCAGGGATTTTTTGATTTTTCACTTTTTTGTCTCCCTGTGCTGTTTATTTACTAACATAAGGCAATGAATATTCATCAAACGGATCTTCCAACAATGAACAAACTGAGGGTTTTACATGGGTAGTGTGGGTGAGACATGGTATTTGGATAAAAGAAATATAAAATTTTCACTATGACAAATTTCAATATACAAAACAATAGTATACTGATTACTCATATGCCTACCACCCATATCCAACAATTAACATTATTTCTTTTTTTTACCTATCTATTTGGATCTTTTGCTGGACCATTTTAAAATAAAATGATAGACATGACACTTTACCTCTAAATATTTCAGCATAAATACATCTTTCTATATAATCACAAAACCATTATATATGACAAATAATTCTCAAATATCATCTAAAAATCCAGTTTATGTTAAAACTTCTCCAATTATCCCAAAGTTGTCTTTTACACCTGGTTTGTTCAAACCGGGATCCAATTAAGAACCACACATTACATCTGACTGAGGTTCGTAGGGTGAAAAGAACCATGTCCTGATAACCAATACCTTGATGAGGAATAAGGTCAGGGGTAAGGAAAAGGTTCCTCTAAGATCTTGACAGATACAAACACACACTATATCAAAGGTCAATTCAACTTTTAATTCGTGTTTTGAGAATAATAGTTGAACATGAAGTCAGTGACTGACAAAATACAGCTGTCATTATTTACATCATCGGTGTGTTCCTGCTCAGTTAATATGCTGGGCACAAGTTCGTGGTCAGTAACACCATGTTCTGTCTGCAAGAAGAGACTCTTTGTATGACGTCACTATTTGGCAATGAGCTATCAGGCATGTTTAGATTCTGAGAACTGCCGTGCTGAGCACCAGATGGCCCAAAGCCTCCATTCAACTCATTGGCAGTCTGTATTGCTAAGTGGTATCCAGTTCTTTTGAATGTTTAAATGTCATGATTCCAGAGAAAGATGGATGTGACCTAAATAAGCTGTGGGGACACACACATACTCCCCACCCCCTTCTCTCCCTTCTCTAGAAAAATGAGTTAACAAATCCCTTGGAGTTGGCTAATAGGAAGTCAAACAGTGAGCACTGCCAGGTCTGAAACATGAACTGATAGGATGAAAATACATTCAAAACAGAATGACAGACAAGAAAGCTACCAGCATCCAGCATAATTTCCCAACATCCTGGAGTCTTTATTACTTGAATAGAGCTTCTCATAGATCCTTGAACTTGATAATATAACTCAAATAAATCCTACAGAGCCAAGGGGAGCAGATCGGGGCAGATGCAAACCTGAACCAATGGCATAGAATTCTGTATATAGCCCTGACGAGTTTGTGGGCTCATTTTTGGATGGGAGAGTAGCCCCGCTGAGATCTCATATACTTACAATCTCCAAGGTTGACACAGACTCACCCAGAACTGCCCAACATTTCGAAGAATGTAAGCATCTCTGCTATTGTAAAAATTATCACAGGAACACTGAAATCACTCTCAACGAGCACTGTGGACAAAGTACTTAAAAAGGGGAAACCACTTAGCCTTCACGACAACTTCTGAAGAGGGTGTCATGACTATCAGCTCTCAAAGGGCAAAACAACCTGAAGTACAGCTGCTGGGACCAAGCAGAGGGATGACCCACTGAGAGATTTTTTTTAACATGCCAATATAACACAATCTTCAGGAAAGTGAGAAGGTCACTTATACTATTATCATGGCATGGCTCCCTTCCCTGTCACAGGAAGGCCTGGTCTGATTTTTCCCTGTCTCCTGTTAAATGGCACTGTCCACTGCACAATCCTTGATTCAGGGAGGTAGGGTCTCAGGCAATGCCACTTTTAGGAGCCAACCAAAGCACATAATAACGCCAACTTCAAGGAAGAAATCAACTTTCATTTTAGCCAAGGCAGTACATATCCTGCAGCTACCACTGTTACTTCCCTCTGCAAAGGATCCTGGAAGTGATAGTGGCAGGAAGGAATGTGGAGCCATTCCTTAAAGTCTGAGGTGGCAAATTATCTCCACAAAGAAGACAGAATGGGGGGGGGGGGCGGCGGGGGGGGGGCAGGGAGGGGCATATAGAAGAAGAGAAGAAAGGAAAAGTGCACAAGGATAGCAGGACCTGTAGCACTGGGAAGCTACAGGCAGTGCAGGGCAGTCTGCAGGGAGCTCCTGGGGCTCCTCTAAACACCTATCTGTGCTTCAGCTGTTTTCACCCTTGGTTTGGGACACCACACAATGGCAGCAGTTGCGAAGTCATAGGCTTTCCTCTGTACCTCCTTCTTCCTGCACCTCTCATCTCTCCTCTCAACATCCCCACTATTTGCTCTCCTGTCTTCACCATACAAGCCCATTCCTCCTACCACATTCTAGGATCATATAAACATATAAGCATATCATGTGATTAAAAAACCTAACAACAACAACAACAAAAAAAAAAAAAAAAAAAAAAAACCTAACAACACGAACATAGATAACAAATGGCCTGGATGCCTGGGTGGCTTAGTTTGTTAGGTGTCTGGTCTTCGGCTCAGGTCATGATCCTGGGGTCCTGGGATTGAGCCCTGCATCAGGGCTCCCTCCTCAGTGAGGAGCCTGCTTCTCTCTCTGCCCCTCCCCCCGCTTGTGTTCTCTCTCTCTCTCTGTAAAATAAATAAAATTCCCTCCCCAAAAAACCCAAACAGCATTACTTACCACCTTCCAGGATTTAATTAATGGTACCCTGTTTAATCAAAAGGGGAAAAACTCTCCTTTAAATCCTTAATTTATGTCATTAACAATTCAATATTCATGAGGTAAGGATATGATCAACTTACCCAAGGGATTGGCACCAATAAATACATTTGCAAAGTTCATTTTCGGCATCTGGGTCAAAGACTGAATGTAGTTTCTTGCCTGTAAAAATAAGAGGTTTTCAAAATGGCTTTGTTCAGTAATGTTACTGCTCCCAGAGAGTCTCGATCCTGCCAAAGAACAAGTGTTAACTGACAAAGTGTGCTAGCTTCAATGTTTACGACTGTCTTTGATAGTCAGTTAAAGATTTCTCTTACTGGCATCCTAACGCCCTTATATGTGATCAGCACCTTTGTTTATTTCAGTTATCTCTCACAGTTCCATTTCCAGTGAAGGAGAATGCTAAGCAACTAAGTCCCCTTTTATTAGCTTTCTAATCAAAGGATCACAAGTAAAATAAAAAAGGAGGCCAAGATATCTAAGAAGCTCTCCTTTCTGAGATAGCCTTTCTAGAAACCTATAATTAGCACAGGGATATGTACTCCTAAAGTTGAGGACCAGCAATCCTCTGATGGTGCTGATCTCAGTACGTACTCCTAGTTCATAAAAAGGGCATCAGTGTTAAACCTTGCTAACAAAGTAATGTTGGTAACAAGGAAGTAAACATAAGCTTACTGTATTATTCTAAAAGTCCTGAACACATTTTAGAAATACTAAAGCAACTTAGAGAAATGAAGAAGAGTGGATTATAAGTTACATGGCCTACACAGAAATCTTTCCCCTACCACTTAGATGCTACATCTTCTTTCATAAGTCTCAACTGACATATCGGTGACCTCTTCTGCAAAATATTAGTATTAGATATTAGTATTTGGCTTGCCTTTATCATACAGTTATTGTGATATTCAAATTAGATAAAACTTATGAAAGAGCTTTAAACTAAAATTCTGACACAAACAACATTTATATTACCAATATAGTTTTAGAAGTTTGGTCCCTATGGTGGAACGGGCTTGAATCTTGACTTTATCACTTTGGGCAAGTTACTTATTCTCTTTAAGGCTTGAGTTCCTTTTCTATAAAAAGAGATTAACAATGTCTACCACACAAGGCTGCAGTGAGAATTGGAGATAACAAACCAGTACTTCCTTAGCACAGTACTTGGTGCAGAGTGAGAGCTCAACAAACATGAGCTGTTCTCCCTGTTGCCTTTAGAAAGTTTGCTCTCATTCTCTAAGGGTGTTTCAACTTCACAATTTCCAAACTCCACTGGAAGGAACTTTCGGTGCCGGATACTTTTAAGGACTGATAGCTCTATGAAGGCAAACCAAAAACTGGTCTTGAGATTAATCATGTAAATATAAATGTAACTCATAAATGTGTGCTTTAGATATTAGGTATTAAGCTGTGTCTGTGACCTTCCCAGTTTCAAAAAAATAAATCCCACTCTCAGTCCATCTGAAAAGATGAGATAAAACTTCTTTGAATCTAAACCACTTCCTTAAAATTGCTATTTTAATACAGCTCAACAGTAAAGGTGTGTGTGTGTGTATTTCCACACACAAGCTTAGAAAAAGTTCTGGTTACTAGGGCAACTTCACCTTCTTAGTCATTGTACGTGGACCAAGTAGAAGAGGTCCACTTTGCAAAGCTGTTGGGAATCTTTCCAATTTGAAAAGAGAGTTCCAGGAATTGAATATCCATATGTCTGTAATCCCTTCCTACTTGAGGATGAAGGGAAGACAGAGGTAAGAGAGACCTGTCTTAAGCAGAGAACAGTCATCCCTCTAATAAGTTACATAAAGGTAAATTTAAAAACTACCTGCATATAACTGAAATAGAAACACTGCTGCTGCAAAGGGCCTCTGTGATGCCAACCTGGCTCCCAAAAACATTAAAGACATCTTAGAAAGAAGTGCCTCAACCATCTCTGATAATAAAACTAGCATTAAAGATTAAGTAGTAAGAATGGTAAAGAAGACACCTAACCCTATAGAAGTGTTCATATTTATCCCATGTTATTTGTATATTTCCTTTTAAATATAGTACTTATCAGTGTTGGATATTTTATAGATTTGGTTTTTAACTTAAGGGAAGAATCTTCTTTTGGTCATTATAAAAAACTGATGAATAGGAAAGCATCCTAATGGCCCTCAGTTAAATACACTTCCAGGCTACAGTCATCAGATGCTAACGTACCCTAACTAGGAAAACATAATGGCTTCTCGAGCACTAAATTTATAAAACCCAAATATAAAAGTAACATCATTTTCTATTTACAAGCCTATAAATTATATTCTCAACCCATAGGATTGGATGACATTTTATCCCAAATGTCAGCATCCTGCCATAGCACATACGCACTCATCACCTTAGTAGCCCCTCAAGGCACATGCAAGCACTCAGTGATATTAAAAACTGTGTTGGTTATACAGTGGCAATAAAATGAGAATGTGGCCTTCTGAATTGGCTATTCCTATACAGTCTGTTTGTTCTCACCTCATGGCTTGGCATCCTGTTAATGAGATAAGCAGGGGGGGTCCCCGTCAGACGCATAATCTGCTGAAGCTGGTTAATATCTTAGATGCCTAGTCAAGGGCATTGTTAAACATACAGTGCAAAAAAATAACTTTCAACTCAAGTTCTCAAGAAGGCCAAAAAAGCCACCCCAAATGAACAAAAAATCAATTTCCCACCCATCCCATCCATCCCAGGCCAGAGCCCAAGGCTGCATGTGAACGCACGCTTCTATGGAATGGCATGAGAATTATTAGGCATGCAGCCAGGAACTGGCCATGCAGATAAGAAAAATTACTTCTCTTTTATTTTAGCATCATCTTTAACATGAAATATTTTAGGCTCCCTGGAAAGGGACTGCCCCTTGATCCAGGATGCCAGCCGGAGAATGGTTTTCAAATATTGATGGCCAAAACCTGTTTGCTTGGGGGGGGGGGGGGGGGGGGGGGGGGGTAAATGGAGATGATTCAGAAAATTTTGATTCAGCTTTGGACAAAACAAAATTTTCAATATATCCATTCAAGGAAGTGGTTAAATTTTTGTGGCACAGGTTCTGGTAACTCTCCAAGGCACCACCCCTCCAAATGTAAGACATTGGTGGTGTGCGAGCTGATAAGCAATGCCAAGTTTCAAAGACATTAGTAGTGGTACATTTATAAAACATGCCAAACACACAATGGTGATGAAGAAAGAGGACATACAGGGCAAAGTTAGAAGCTAATGGCAAAGACAAAATAGAAGTCACAGGCTGCTGATGGTATTATAGCATGCCACAGTGATTTCCTCCACAAGTTTCTAACAGGTGAATAGGCTGACTTCACTTGGTAAACAGCTGGGAAGAAGTCTGCAAAATGTTCTGCAATGATCTGACAAGGACGAAACTAGTAGGTCTTCCATATGCACAAGCACACATGGAAGTGGCATGTCAAACTTCGCTTTTCTTGCTGCCCCATCAACTTTAACACAAGTCCCCCTCCTCCAAAATGTTACATGAACTGTTAGTTTATCACATGTTCCTATTAAAGGAGTAGTGATGGGATTTTTAAAAATCAACTGCAATTCAATAAAAATCTTTGTCTATTCTTTCTTTGTAAACTATTAATTCCCCCATCCCCACCCCTGGTTATAGCAGCATCTTCAATAAGCACTCTGGTCAGGCAATTACACTTCTTTGTGGCTTCCTTCACTAATTTTTCACATTACCTCATCCTCAGAACTCAAATTCCCTAGTGGTCAAGGGACTGCAAATATATGATAAGGAGAGAGCTGGGACATGTGCTGCATCCTGCCTTTCATACTCCTTATACCCAAGGACAGAGGCCAGCAAATTTAAAAGGTGGCATGAAGCCCTTTTAACATTCTCTCAACAAAGTTTAGATTTGCCTTTAAACAAATGACATACTAACAGTACTTTGCATGTGAAGAAATACAATAAAAATGGCTCATTAAGTAAACCAGGAATAGTAGAATACCAATTGGGTTTTAAAATCTTTGAATCTTGCCACCTCTCTCTTCTTTCTTAGGAACAATACTTGGCCTGTGCAATTTCTATTTTTGTCTCCTTTAGTCAAATGCATTATTATATCCCCTTCCTGTCAGGAGGTTAGCAAGAATATATTTCTAGGGAAAAATGGGAGTCAGTGAAAGGGCTTTGGTTTCTTTATATGACTTTTTGTTCTTTCACTGATTACTATAGGTACTGGGTCACTAAGCAAAACACTCCTCTCTCCTTAGCTGCCATGACCCATTTATCTCCTTTCTTACAGCACATCCCAACTTGTTCTCAATCAGCCCATCCATTATTGCATTATCTTACAATGTCCTAATATCCGTTGATTGGATTTCTACATAAATGATGGTATCTGTATGTTAACTAACTAATTTAAATAAAGACTTGAAAAGAAAAAAATATGGCATCACCACCTTACTACTTTGCAGGAGTAACGAAAATAGCTATTGGCTTTCTTTTATTACATGCCTTCACTAATGAACTTTTCCTTCAATTTTTAAAATTCTTAAAACAATTTTACTCACCTGGCTTTGTTATTTACACACCATGCGTCTCACACACATCATGTGCTTTTAAGATAAACTGGTACTTGGGGCATTATTACTAACGTCAAATTAATCTTGTCTACCCTTTTGAATGTTTAAACCCTTTTTATCCATTCATCATAACCATGTGGGGGGAAAAAAAGCCTCTCTTATTCCCATACTCAACACACTATTATTGGAGTACGTTCTGCATTCTGGTAGATAATTTTATTATGTCCAACTCTAGAGCTGTTTAAATGTATGATGTGCCCTATTTCACATAAGATAAAGACATCTCATTATTAGGTTGAGCACTTGATTTTGTTTCTTTCTTAACAGTAAATGATGGATTAATAATAGGTAAATATGATATTACCCATGCTTTTTCTTTTAAAAATCTTGTGACTAGCTACACATATCTATAGGGCAGATTAGGGACTGAGAAAGAGCTGCTAGTGACCATTCCCAGACAGAGAATGAATTTACTATCTTAGTCTCATTAGTACTATTGGTAAATAAACTGAACTTTCTCCCACCCCCACTCCCTTGCCCCCATGTCTTCTCTATTACCAGTCTTTCTAAGTACATGCATTTAAAACAAGAAAGCACCATTTCTTATCTTCTTTGATTCACTCTATCCAGCTTCCCCACTCCTTTGGGTTGACACAGTGGTCAGTCACTTTGACAAATGACTTTCAAAATAGTGTGCAATTGCATGAGATTAAAGTTTAAAGATGAGGTTATCAAAAAATAAAAAATAAAAAAATAAAGATGATGTTATCAGAACATCTGAGATCTATGCTCAGCTCTGCCAAGTGACTCAGTGCATGACTCAGGCAAGTCACAGCTTTTCTGTGCTTTTCCTTCTTCATCTTAAATAAATAAATGAAACCAAATAATAGAGCCAGCACAGTATCTTACATCTCTCAGAGTGGAAATTCATAAATACACTGGACTTTGTGGTCTGTTAGTAGAATGTACCAGAAACATACCAGATGACAATATTCTTTATTTTGTAAGAGAGATGATGCACCATTCAAACTCACCTGCTCAAGCCTGCCTCAAGCCACCCAGCATTCCTTCCAGTTGGGCAAAGGGACCCCTTTAGTCAGAATGCTGGGAGGAGAATTCAGGAAGGCACAATTGGAGCTTGGCTCCACAGTTCTTTTTCCCTTTTAGTCAACTGCCTGGCAGCAGACAGAGGAGAAAAGGGAGAAAGGCTGAGCTTTCATGATTTCTCTCTTGCCTCTGGTCCCAGAAAATGACCAACAGCAGGAAATTGAAGCCAAAGTAAGCCAGAGTCACATTCCCATGGCTTCTCTCTAAATCCCTGCTTAGAGGCAGGAAAGCATTAGCGCCAAAGCTTTTTCTCAGGTTATTGACTTGTAATTACAAAGGGAGGCTGTGGGAGGAAGGATTTACAAGTCTACTCCAGAGGATGTGAGTTACCAGGACTGGTCTGGAAACAGGGTGGAGAGGTGCCCTTGTTGGGAACAGACAACTTATACAAGATATGCGAGTTGTCTATTCTAAAGCAGTAAAAGGCAGTAACTTCTGGAAAAGGGCAGTAGTGTGAACACAATGCACACTTCATTCTTGTAGTGAAGCTACACTAATATGTGGTAAAGCTCACGCTCTGAGAACAAACACTAACCAAAACATAAAAAGAGCTTAAGTGCATGTAAACTTCTGAGAAAGATGATGTCAGGGCTTGATAATGGAGACAAATTTTCTTTAATTTCATGGAATGAGTTACAATCTCAAATCATGGATACTACTGCCCAATACAAGCTCTCATGATCTAAGTACATACTCCAACAGAGAATAAAACACACTCATGCATGGGGGCAGATGAGTGCATGTACACACAGACAGACAGACACACACACACACACACACACACACCCCTCATCCTGAAAGTCAGCACAAAAGGGCACACATGCTTACAAACATACTCAGGGCAAAGTACAGACTGATGGAAGGCAAGTGGCAGAGGCTCCCAAAAGGGCAGATAATTACAATCAAAGCATCAACTCACAGACTCTGAGGAGATTTTCTTCAAAAGATCAGCCCCTGGGGTTCCAACGAGTCTTAAAATGAGCTTCAACTGATCAATATCTAATGGTGGACTATAAAGGAAAATGTTGGGACAAAATAAAAATAAAAAACAAACAACAACAAACAAAACAAAACAAACAAAATACCCCAATAACAAAAATTTAAAACCCCAAACCAAGCCAGAATGGTGAATTCATCTGGATCAAGGCTTCTGCACGATGGTCACTTCAAGTAGAACATGCTCCTCCTGTACAAAGACTCAGAACGCTGCCACACACATCACCAATTTATATTCATTTTGTGTATCTGTCAACGTCACTTATCAGTAAAGCAAAGTGACATTAGCTGGGTACTTAGCTGCTAAAGACAGCCCATGAAAACACAAAAGCTTCACTCTGTCCACACCCACCTCTTCACCTTCTACCAAAGCATGAGTAGCCAGTTAAACGAAGAGCACTGGTAAGCAGAGTGCTACAGATACAAAAAAAGCAGCAGAGCATAGGAGCTAGAGCTAGCTGTGGCCACCTGTGAATATTCCCCCCGAAGGCTTATCCCAAGGGGCTTGTAATACGACAGGGGCCTTCAAGCCTCTGCCTGGACGCAGGCTATGGCAGGCGGACAAGAGTGGTGAGTGACAGTCGACCAGCAGAGGGCCCCACTCCCTCACCGCATCCACATGTTCTTCAGGAGCGCCATAGTGTAGCAGAACGCCAGAGGTTACCACCTCACAAAAGCAGTGACAAACCTCACACACCCCAGAGGCTCTGAACAATAGGCTACAATGTCCAAACCTTAATTCTGGTAGCCAACTCTTCCATGCACACTCAGAATGTATGCGCATGTGTTAACCAGAAGACAAAAAATTTTCAGTTGTTCTTATTGCCTCTAGCCTTGCCTTAAAAAGGGAAGTTAAAAGGGGAGAGGAAAAAAAATCATATAAAATAGCTTTTAATATTCTCTACGAAAGTGTGAATAGAAAAAAAAAAAAGAAAGTGTGAATAGTTTATCTGTGTCTACACTGACATTGAGGGGATAAAGGAGGGGAGGATGACCATCTTCTGATGCTAATACATGAAAAACCTGACAAATCCCGTCAGGTTTTTCACATATTAGGTCCTTCTCAACTTCAGGTCTCAGCTTAAACTCACTTCCTCAGAGAGGCCGTCCCCAACATAAAGAAGCCCCCTCTTCCCTGTATTCTCTACCTCAGCACAATGCTTGCAAACATTAAAGTGCTTATCACAATCTAGAATTATTTTGTTTGCTTCCCGTCTGTCACCTCTGCTGACCTGTGGCTCTATGAGAGCAGGAGCCACCCTGACTGTGCCACCTATTCCCAGCACCTAGCCTGCCATCTGCTCCATGGTGGGCTCTCAGAATATTTGAGGGGTAGAGAGAGCAGGATGGAAAGGAGGACAGAAGAAAATATTTCTGCCTATGATTACACATATGAAGGTAATATGGTGTAACTTAAAAATAATGGCCTCTGCAAACCATAGTTGCCCAAGTTACAGGAATTACTTATGCAATAACACTGGCATCTTGCCCTGTTCTTTTTTTTTTTTTCTCCTCCAGATATGAAATTGGCTTAAATGAAGAAAATTCTAGATAGGAGTCAGCAAAGACCAGCCTGCTGCCTGTTTTGAAAATAAAGTTTTGTTGGAACACAGCCATGCCTGTTCGTTTATGTACAGCTTTCACCCTATACAGCAGAACTGAGTGAGTACTTACTACAGAAACCATACGATCCCCAAACCCTAGAATATTTATTATCTGGCTCTTTAAGTAAAGGTTTGCTGAACCCTATTCCAGACCTAAACAACTTGTGTTCCATAGAAAACAAGGATAAATTAGAAACAGGTCCACTCACACAAATTACTTCTAAATTAAGAATTAGTAGAAAATTTTGTCATCTGCAAATGGCAAAAATCAATGTATTCTGGAAATTAAAATTTCAATACTGATTCTCAGTTCAAAATGCCGACAAGAAAAAAATCTAAAGTATGCATTAATGGGGACAGAGTGGGGAGGGCAGATGATTACTGTCTTGCTCTAAAATAATCAAATTAACTATACAACAGTAGAATTTGTAGAGCATCCCCCTTTGCTCATGTAAAATGATTCAGGATTCAGTTTACAAGTGTTACTTCCCCTCACACTCTTCTGGAACAAATTCAAGTGGGTAGCTACCCCACCTCACAAAGCATATCATGTATGGAAACCAACTAAACTACTTCAACTCTCAAGCAGGTAGTTTTACAATATATGTATCAAAACTACTCTCTAGAAATAAAGCTGTTGAGATTGGTACTGTCCTTTAAGAGACTTCTGACTACTAAAAGGAGTCAAGTTGTATAGTCTCTCCAGGGACGGCAGCAGACTCTGGGCTGAGCTGCTTAACTGCCCTAACTTCACTTTAACATACCTGAAGACTGTGCCACCCCCACTGGCCACGGTGGCTCACTACACCCATGAGTGGGGGATCCCATGTGCCTCTCTCCTGCTTTTGCAGGTACGAATCAATCACAGGCCTGATGTATAAAGCCCCAAGTCCTCAGCCCCTCATGGCCCTCCCTGGTTTGGCATCAAGCTTCTTTCCTGACTCTGTCTCAAACTATTACTCCTTAATGTACTCAATGCTTCAATGCATGCCAAATCTTTTAGGCACTGTAAAGCTTCTAGCTTTTCATTTATCCAAGTCAAACAGAAATACCCTCTACTCTCCCCTCCTACCAAGCTTGTTCTTATTTTTTTTTCCAGAGTCCAACTCAAACCATGAATCTTAGGCTCAAATTAATCTCTACTTCTTCTCAATAACTTAGTTATACCTCTGTTATAGCATTATTATCACTGTCTTATTTTATAATCAGAGAGTAGACATTTGTTCCAGTAACTCCTGTAACTTACTTTCCACTGATTATGATCATTCTGTTTTTGGCGATAGCTGCTCCTATCTCTAGCACCTTCCACGGAGTAGTCTGATAAATGTTGGTTGGCTTAAAAAGACTTGCTGTAATATGCTTTTAAACTCAGCTCTATCCCCTCCACCTTGCTCTCAAAACCTATAATGACCATACTCTATGGGAAGTCTCAATACAAAAAAGTTAAGAAAAGTCATTTCATTTAATATCAGGCCTAACAAAGTTCTCAAACACTCCATCTGAAGCATTTACACCATAGAGAGTATACAAATATAGTGCCAAGAGTGTGTAAGGGCCATGGACAAAGAGAGTTGGTACAGCACAGTAGCCAATGCTTAGGAGATTAGTAAACACACAATGCAAAATAAAAACCTACTTAGTAGCGAAAAGCACTTGCATGAAAGAAGTCAAAGCATGCAGACCTCAGAAGAAATCACCATACGTTCTCCAACAACTGGCAAATCCATAGAAATACAGGTCAGTCTTCCAATAGTACCAGCTACTAGAATTTGTCCAGGCAGTTAAGGCCAGAGGGCGCTTCAAGTAGCTACATAAGCAGAGCAAAGCAAAATTTACCACATTATGACAATTAGTTATTTCCACAACAAGCCATCCTTCATAACTGGTTTAACCCCTTTTTCCCCCTAGATAGAAGAAATTTTTACTATTAGGTAGAAACATATTTTAACAGTCCTGATCAAATCATCAAAATTTATTTTTTTTTAAATTTTTTATTTATTTATGATAGTCACACAGAGAGAGAGAGAGAGGCAGAGACATAGGCAGAGGGAGAAGCAGGCTCCATACACAGGGAACCCGACGTGGGATTCGATCCCGGGTCTCCAGGATCGCGCCCTGGGCCAAAGGCAGGCGCTAAACTGCTGCGCCACCCAGGGATCCCCAAATCGTCAAAATTTAAATCATAGATCTCCTGGTTCTTTCTAAAACAACCACTGAGGGCTAAGATTATTCTTTAGGTAACATAAGTAAAAGGTAGAATGAACAGATAAGGAAATCAATCTAAGGATTCTCTGTAACATAAGTAAAAGGTAGAATGAACAGATAAGGAAATCAATCTAAGGATACTGGATCATAGGGAAATGAAGAGAGGAATATTCTATTCATTTCTAAGTGTTTAGGCAACTCCTAGAAGGTGTCCACAGGCCAGAGAATTGAAGATGAGGAAGGGAACAGGTGCAGGATATCCCTGCAACTAACTGCTGCATGTGACCCACAGTTTTCAATGAAACAAAATCCAGAATATTAATGTTTGGAGGGTAGGAAATCCTCCTGGTGACAGTATTGACAGTATTGGCTATGAGAAGACCTACCCTACTTTCTTCTCTTTTTGGTTGTCAGAACAGTCATTTTCACTGTCACACACACACAAATTCTTAAGGTATTCTAGGTTTGTGGATACAGATGAAAATTCCAAACTTTTCTGGGAGAAAAAAAAATCTGTATTTTCAAGTTGGAGAAGAAAAGGCAAATAGTCTAGTGAAATATTCTTCTTCTTCAACATTTATTAGGAAAACTGCTTTTTTTAAAAAATAAGAGAGAACAGGCGTACCTGGGTGGCTCAGTTGGTTGAGTGCCCAACTCTTGGTTTTGGCTCAGGTCATGATCTCAGGGTTGTGAGATTGAGCCCCGCATCAGGCTCTGTGCTCGGCAGGGAGTCTACTTGAGATTCTCCCTCCTAAGCAAATAAATAAATTCTAAAATGAGAGAGAACAAGGGTGCCTGGCTTGCTCAGCTGGTAGAGCATGCAACTCTCGGTCTCAGGGTTGTGAGTTTGAGCCCCCTGCTGGGAGTAGAGCTTACTTTTAAAAATTTTTTTAAATTCAGGACAGCCCGGGTGGCTCAACAGTTTAGCACCACCTTCAGCCCAGGGCCTGATCCTAGGGTCCTGGGATAGAGTCTCGCGTCAGGCTCCCTACATGGAGCCTGCTTCTCCCTCTGCCTTGTGTCTCTGCCTCTCTCTCTCTCTGTCTCTCATGAATAAATAAATAAAATCTAAAAATATTTTTTTTTAATTCAAAAAAATAGAATAAGAGAATATTTGAAACTAGTGACTACAAGTGAGGGGTAAATGTGACAGGAAGGGGTACACCAAAAATTTTTAGCTCTATTGTCATGTTTTATCTCATAACCTGAGAGCTATAAACATAACCTGAGAGCATATAAACATAGAGCTATAAACAATGTAATGTATAAATATTACATTATTCTTTGCCTTTTTGTAGTATTTCATAAAATGTTTGAAAAAAAGGAAAAAAATGAATAAAGAAGAATTAAGGAGCAAATTTAATATACTAAGGAAATTCATACAGAGTAAGGCAGCAGCTAATGGCAAGTGGGTTATAACTCAACAGCTCCATTATCCTCTAGTTAATATCTTAAGAGTACCACTTCTATTAAAATAAAAGAAGGAAAAAAAGTTTTACACATTTAGGAAATTCATTTGATTACTTAGGAAAAGAAAACCACAGCAAGCAAATGCTGTGACCTCTGGAAGAGAACACAGTATTTGGCGTGTACAGGGCTGGGAAACTTACCTCCTCTCTTCCTTAGGCTACCGACTATTAAGTGTTAATAAAACCATTTTCTAACTGGTCACTCTTCTCAAAACGATTGGCATTTGAAATAAGTTAGCACTAGACCTAAAGAGACATTCTATATCCTCACT
This sequence comes from Vulpes lagopus, assembly GCF_018345385.1. Lineage (NCBI taxonomy): Eukaryota > Metazoa > Chordata > Mammalia > Carnivora > Canidae > Vulpes > Vulpes lagopus. Next base: position 67,978,092 of record NC_054824.1, read on the forward strand.
CTCTCCTAAATATGAAGTTCCACCAGCCATGTCCACTTGATATACCTAGTCAACTGGACTTGGAAGGCAGTGCTTCATTCCTTAAAAAAATAATACTGCTTTTGATCTACCTGGAAGAGGGGTTCTACATAGTCATAAATGAAAATAAAAAGCTAATAATGTATAATTACCTTTAAGAAAAATTAGTATTTCTTACACCTTTAGGGAAACTCCAAGGATTATTAACAACCAGTACTAAAAGAATCTTTCAAGGAGACTGACAAAAAAAAAAAAAAAGAGAGAGAAAAAAGCAGAATAGGAACAAGAATTGTAGAGATCTAAAACTTCCCAATGCAATACCGGTAATCACATGTGATTAATTAAATTTATATGTAATCTATATAAAATCTAATACATTTTAAAATTCAAATTAAAAACACTCATAAAACTATGAAGACACAGGAATTTTTGACATGATGTTTCATTGACATGATAAAGAGCATTTATGAAAAACACAAAGCTAAAATCATAGTCAATGAAGACTGAAAACTTTCCCTCTGATAACGAAACAAGGATGCCCACTTCACCACTGTCATTCATCACTGTACTGGAAGTTCTAGCCAGAACAACTGGAAAGAGAGAAGTAAAACCATCTCTATTTGCAGATGACATGATCCTATGTATAGAAAATACCAAAGAACCTACAAGAAATCTACCAGCGCTAATAAACAAATTGAGTAAAGATGCACGGTACAAAATCAACAAAAATCAGTTGTGTTTCCACACACCAATAATAAACAACCTGAAAAGGAAATTAAGAAAGCAATTCCATTTACAATAGCATCTAAAAGAATAAAATGCCTAGGAATATATTTAAGCATGAAGGTGAAAGTTTTGTCCAATGAAAATTATAAAACATTGTTCAAAGAAATTAAGAAGTAAAAAATGGAAAGACATCTTGTGCTCATAGATAGAAGACTCCATACTGTTAAGATGTCACTATTACCCAAAGTGAACTAAAACATCAACACAATCTCTACCAAAATTCCAATAGCCTTTTTGGCAGAAATGTAAAAGTCCATCCTCAAATCTATATGGGATTACAAAAGACCTTGAAAAGAAAAGAAAAAATACTCCTAAAAAAACAAACAAACAAAAAAAAAAAACAAAACAAAAAACACTTGATAATGAGAACAAAGTTGAAGGACTCACACTTCCTGAATTCAAAAACTTAGAGGAATCAAAGTTGCCCGAATCAAAACAGTGTGGGACTGCTATAAAGATAGATATGCAGATCAGTGGAATAGAATTACCTTTGCCAGAAGTGCCAGCCCCATTCAGTGGGGAAAGGACAGTCTCTCCAACAATTGGTGCTGAGACAACTAGATTTCCACATGCAAAAGAATAAAGTTGGACTACTAATCTGACATCATATACAAAAATTAACTCAAAATGGATCAAAGATCTAAGAGATAAACCCTTACAATTCTTAGTAGAAAACACAGTAAATCTTCACGACCGCAAATTTGATAATATATTCTTAGATATGACAAGAGCAACAAAAGAAAAAAACCAATACATTGGAACTTCATTAAATTCAAAACCTTTTCAAAGGACATTATCAAGAAAGTGAACAGCCCACAGAATGGGAGATAATATTTGCAAATCATGTATCTAATGAAGGTTTAATATCCATAATATATAAAGAACTAAAAACTCAACAAAAAGACAATCTAATTAAAAAGATGGATAATCAACTTGAACAGATATTCCTCCACTGAAGATATACAAATAGCCAATATACACAGGAAAAGATGCTTAACATTATTGGTCATTAGGGAAATACAAATTAAAACTACAAAGAGATACCACTTCATACTCATGAGGATGAATTAAACAAACAAAAAAAAGAAGATAATTTAAAGAAAAGAAAAAATCAGAACAAGTGTTGGTGAAGATGTGGAAAAATTACGCATACATCATTGGTGGGCAAAAACGGTGTAACTGCTGTGGAAAATAGTTTGGTGGCTCCTCAGAAAGCTAAACAAAGAATTACCACATGACTCAACAATTCCACTCCTAGACATACACCACAAAGAACTGAAAGCAGAGATTCAAACAAATAGCTGTATGCCAATATTCATTGTAGCACTAATCACAATTGCCAAAGGTGAAAATAACCCAAATGTCAATGAACAGATGAGTGCATAAACAAAATGTGGCATACACATGCAATGGAATAGTATTCAGCCATAAAAAGGAATGAAGTTCTGGAAACAAGGATGAACTTGGATGAACCTTGAAAACATTATGGTTAAGGAAAATAATCAAGAAACAAAAGAACAAATATTATGGGATTCTACTTACAAGAAATTTCTAGAATAAGCAAATTCAGAAAATAGAAGAAAGGAAATCAGAGGCTATAGGAAAGAAGAATGGAGAGGTACTGTTCGATGGGCACAGAGTTTTGGTTTGGGGTGATAAAAATGTTTTGGAAATACAATAGTGGTGATGGTTGCACAATTTTGTTAATGTAATTAGTGCCCATGAACTGTATATTTTAAAAAGGTTAAAATGGGAAGTTCTGTTAGGCATATTTTACCACAATAAGAAAAAGTTAAAACGGCAAATTTTATGTTAATACATTTCACCACAGAAATATTTTTAATCAGCTCCCAAGTTTCACTAGCCATATTTTAAGTGCTCAGTAGCCACATGTGGCTGTGGCTACCAACCACCACAGTGCATAGCACAAATAGAGAACATTTGCAACACCACAGAAAATTCTATTAGATAGCACTTATCTAGAAGCTAAAACCACAAGTATCTCTAAATACAAGATAGTTAATAAATGAGAAAAATAGGGAGAAAAAGGCACTCAAATAAAGAGCATGCTCTAGAGGTTGCCGCAGCATTCAGTTGCATTTAAAAATCACAAATAAGCAGTAGCTGCATGCTTTTCTGGGCAAAGAAAGACTGTGCGGGGACGGAGGAGGAGGAGGAGGAGGAGGAGGAGGAGGAGGAGTTGTTCTAGAAATAAGAGGAATAGGCAACAAATAAAATAATGCTAAGAAACTGTGACCTGAGTCATAAATAACAGTTCTGGATCTATCGTCTCTGGGTCTTGGTTTCCTCTCATCTATAAAAAACAGGGAGTTCAATTAGAGGTTTTCTAATATCCTTCTCGACCTCTTAGGTAAATAAGTCTCAATTCTAAACTTTCTGATCTCCTTGGCATGGAAAGGAAAGAGAAGAAAGATAAGAAAGATGAAAAGAAAGAAAGGAAGAAAAAGAAAGAAAGAAAGAAAGAAAGAAAGAAAGAAAGAAAGAAAGAAAGAAAGAAAGGAAGGAAGAAAGAAAGATTGCCTAATTAAATGTTTTTTTAGGATCAGCCTAAAAAGTTAAAAGTAAGACTCAACTGAGTTAAACTCTAGTTGTGCTTAACAACTATTATACACTAGAATCAACTGGGTACTTAAAAAATATGCCAAAGCCTGTGCTTTCACCCCACATAAAGTGTGGGGTTGAGTCTCTGGGGTGGTGTCCCAGAGTATTTTGCTCCCCTAAGTATTTTGATGAAAAATGAGAGTTAAGAACCATTATGGTAGACTATAAGCAATTGCACACTTCAGGCAAGAAAAAAATAATAGACAACACTTTCCTCTTTCCTTGTCAGGCCACCAAAGCTACATCTACACAGATGGCAACTGACAAGATGGGGGTTATGTATATTAAAAATACAAATCTTCTGAATTTGATTTTTATGATCCAGGAGAATATCTGTCTCAAAAAAGAGCCAAGTAGAAAAGAAATGGTGCTTTACTAAAATAAGAATTTTGTGGATTTTTTTTTTAATAAAGATTTTATTTATTCACAAGAGACACAGAGAAAGAGGCAGAGAGAGGCAGAGACATAGGCAGAGGGAGAAGTAGGCTCCAGGCAGGGAGCCTGATGTGGGACCCAATCCCAGGACTCCAGGATCACGACCTGAGCCAAAGGAAGATGCTCAACCTCTGAGCCACCCAGATGCCCCTAAAATAAGAATTTTGAAATGAATTTTCATGTATTAAAAAAAAGCCCATTGTAAAAAGTCTAAATGCTAGGTTTTCTACCTAAAGTTCACAAAAGGAAAAAAAGGAAGACTTCTTACAGGTTTAAAGTTAGCTTTATTTTATTTTATTTTATTTTATTTATTTCTCAAGAGAGAGTATGTGCATGTGCAAGAGTAAGGGAGGGCAGAGGGAGAGGAAGAAGGAGAGGGGGGAGAGAGGGAGAGGAAAAGAGAAAGGGAGGAAGGGAGGGAGGGAGAGGGAGAGAGAGAAGGGGAAGGAGAGGGAGAAGGGGAGGGAGAGGGAAAGGGAGAGAGAGAAAGAAAGAGAATCTTAAGCAGGTTCCATGCCCAGCAGAGAGCCCAATGTAGGGCTCAATATTACAACCCTGAGATCATGACCTGAGCCGAAATCAAGACTCAGATGCTTCACCGACTAAGCCACCCAGGTGCTCCTGAAAGTTAGCATTCTAAAAGAGTCAAGCCATCAGGGAGTAGACAGCCATCTGTGAGATAAAACCATAATGATTCATAGGTAGACAAAAGAGTGGGAAGGTAAAGGGAATAACTGTTTCCCAAAAGTCACTAATGAAGATGATGTCTAACATTTCCTGGCAGGCTCTAAGTACTTTCCAGATACTATCTCACTGAATTCTCACAGTCACTTTGTGAGGTATTTACCATTAGCATTTTATGTTTAAGGAAACCAGGAGATAGAAGTTAGAAAACGTACTCAAAGTCACACAGCTGGGAGTAAAAGAGGTAGGACCTATAAACCCAAGTAGTCTGATTCCAGAGTATTTGCTCTCCACGAGTATACCCTGCTGTCTGTCTGTCTCTCTCTCCACCACTCTGGTTATCTCTGTAGGCATGAGTGTCTGCTGCTGACCGAAGACAGATAAAGATAGAGAAGAGACGAAAGGAAGAGGGAAATAGAGAAATGCATCACAGTAGTGTGCTTGGGAAGACAGGCTAGAGGATGAGACTCTGAGACATGTAACTGAGGAAAATGGGAAATAACACATTTTCCCTCATTTTCTTAGCCTCAACTGTAATGTATATACCACATTTCTAAGACGCAGACATAAGGTGAATGAAACAAAGGACAAAGGAAAAACACTAGTTTTTTAAGAATCTGGGAATGAAGAGCAGTAAATATAGGGAGACAGAACTCTGTACCAATGCAGAAATATTCAGAGGGAAAGAAACAGCTTTGCCTCAGGGGCAGACGTTTTTCAGTTCAGTAGGAAAGTACTTTTTCTCTAGCAGAAGATAGTTCGAACATGTGGATAGACAACATGAACATCACAGTCACCATGGAAGTATACCCCAAACTGTTAGCAGTAAACTAATTATAAACTCAATGAGAGTTTGCCTAGGTGAAGGGCTGAAACAGCTTTTAGGTCTCTAAGCATGATAGAACACATTCACAGCATAACTGCAGCATCTCTAAAGCTCAACCAAACCCACTATAGGCTAGTCAGATGAATTTTACAAAAATCTTCAAACCTAATCCTAGACACGTAAGTCAACATTCTTTCCCACCTGAATGTTTTCCCCAAGTGCAAGTAATGGGACTTCCAACAAAAACCACATTTTGCTGATATTATTTCTAAACCATGAAATGGGCATGCAGCGGATAGGAAAGGACCTAAAATAAAAGGGCTGTGATAAGCCGTAAACTAGATAACAAATCTGGAAGTAAATTAAGGTTTGGCTACATTCTAGGATAAAAACAAAATTGTGCTGGAAAAAAAAAAAGGCACACATCAGGATGACCTTATCATTTCTTGTTTTTATTACTTGTTAAACAACAAATATAAAGACAGTCAGCAGGTACATCATTATAGGGACCAAATATAATCTTTTAAACATCCAAACCAAACATGTAAGCTAAAGATACCCCTGGTTTATAAATGGGTACCTTGTGCTCATTAAGCGTTGTACAAGCAGACTAACCCAGTCATTGAGATCTGGAGCTTCTCGGGAATATGCTCAGGTTGCAGAACTGCTGTGGGAAGATTAATATAATAAGGGACTCAGTGCAAAAGGATGACATGTGAAAGATGTAAAGAGTTCTCTAGCTTATGAAGAATTTTTCTAATTCCCACAAGGAAATTGAAGCCTCTCTCTTGACAAGGCAAGGTACTCAGCCAGAGGGTAGATCTCGTAACACATATCTGAACCATATAAGCAAGTAACTGAGAGCCTTTCCTAGAGACAGATAAAAGTAATATACTTCCATGGACACTGGAATACAGATAAGAAACAAGAATCCAAAACTTTTTAAAGGATACGGTCTGTACCAGGAAACAACGTTCTTCCAGTCAACAGTTCGGCCATTATGCATCCCACTGACCAAATATCAACTGGTAAAATTAAACAGAAAAGGCATACAATGTCACTACTAACATACTTGACCTGAAAGAAGCTATAACTAGAGGTGAAAAATTATAATATACAATATATTTGAGGTGCAACAATTATACTCTTCTTTATAGAAGTAAGCTTATTAAGACATGTACCCCACTAAAGGGCTCCATAGGTGGGATGTCAAAACATAGCTAAGGCAAGAGAAACAAGCTGTCTATAAAGGGGCAGAGATCCTTATTGGTAGAAATGGTAGATTCTCCCAAGTATTGTTGAGAGGTTGAAATTATGAACCCATTGTCTTCAGATAGAAGTACTCACAGAATATGTTGGAAATCTAAATAAATAAGAACCCAACTACTAAATCACAAAGTTTGAAAGCTGGGTATAAAAACACTACTTTCTCTATCTGAGCAAGTGAAATATTTCCTGTCAATTTTAAAAGGATCACTGAGGGGGGAAAAAAGATGTTTCCTCCCATTCCCACCATCTCCACTCCTAAGAATCCCAAATACACCCAACATGGTGACTAATAAGGTGCTCAAAAACCAATAAAAGCAATACCTGTCTGGTTGTAATGCATCCAGTTCAGCATGATCTCAGGAGCCCTGTACCACCTGGTGGCCACATAGCCTGTCATTTCATCATCTGTATGTCGGGCCAGTCCAAAGTCCAAGATCTAAGGAGAGAAGAAAAATCAGGCACTGGAATAGTCAAACTCCTAAGACTTATAAAGCAGGAGGGGAAAAAACTCAGTGCCTTAGAAAAAGGCAAAACAATATAGCACTTTCATAAACATACTTTCTAGTCCATGCTAAGAACACACGATAAACACAGCAGGAACTTTAAGAGTGAAATTACAAAAAGCACAACAAAAAATGCTATTCCTAGGCATTTACCCAAGAGCAATGGAAACATACATCCACACCAAGGCTTGCATGTGAATATTCATAGCAACTATACATAGCCCCAAACCAGAATGGAAGCAAATGTCTATCAACATGTAGATGGATAAACAAATTGTGGCATATTCGTAAAATGAATACTACTCAGCAATAAAAAGAAATGAACTACTGATATGGCACAGAGCTTAAAATATTATATTAAGCATAAGTTAGACACACACATACAGAAATACTGTATGATTCCATTAATACAAAATTCCAGAAAAAATAAATCTATTCTATAGAGTCAGTAAGCAGATCAGTGGTTGTCTGAAGCCAGGATTAGGGGTAGAGGGGTGGGGACTGGCTAGGAAGGACCACAAGCCAACTTTCTGAAGTGATAAAGTGTTCTTTATTTTTACTGTGTTTGTGCTTAAATGGATATAAAAATTTTGTCAAGAGTACACTTGAAATGAAACATTTTACTGTATTTAAGTTTAAAAGACAGTAAAAATGAAAAAAAAAAAAAAAAAAAAGACAGTAAAAATGAGAAAAAGAATACTAGAGCTGCTTACTCTCTATAAACTACTTATCTCCTATTTGAATTATTTTCTCTAAGGAAACTAATTTAGTAATTATCTCTTCAGGATTGCTTATTTGATATTCAGACTAGAATTTTCCTTTATTATAACTAATAAATTAAATATCTATTTTAACTTTATTTAAAAATGCAAACAAGACCCCTGATGCCACCTTCAATATCCTTTAAACTAAAACTTACATAAGTCTGTGGTTCAAGTTTCAAAATCTGATATTCCTAAGAAAATGAATTTTCAGATAAAAAGTTATGGTTTTACAAATCCATCTGTTCATTAGTCTGCTTGGTTAGTCAAACGTATAATTACACGTTGAAACAAACAATTACCAGTGTCTCTTCATCTCACCTTCAGCTCACAGTCTTCATTCACAGCTAGATTGCTAGGTTTTAGGTCCTAGGAAGTAAGTACAGAGGGGACATGATCAATTTCATGATGCATGGTACATTGTCTCCCCACAGGTAATGATGAAGATCCAAATATAAAGGTAAGATTTTATCCAGTTATCAGTGATCTCCATCTATAGTCACTATCTATCCTAATTAGCTTTAAATAACTAAAAACTATGTATCTTCTTTCTTTAATCAGTTTAAACTTAGAGCAAAGTTACAATCAATCAATAGTTCAACAGCTAAAGTAAGTGTAGATTAGGATCTTGGCTGAATTCCAGTCCTCTCCACTTTAGTATCCCGCCTCCTCCCCAAATAATTTAATCAAAATCACAATACATTACCCTGTGAATTATGTCAGCTGAATGTATATACTGTGAAAGAGAAAAAAGTCAATTAAATGAAAAAGTCATCTCCAACCTCTATGATCATATGACATAGTTGAAGTATATTTTTATGAACCAGTAAGAACTGTTAGTATTATATAGTGGGATTAAAAGTGAGAACAAGTAATTAACAGTAATCTGTACATTTATCATAACTATGATTTCTATACCATCAACTCTACTCAGAGTTGAGCTATGAGTTAAACAGAGCTTTCAACTTGTTTTCTGATTGGTTTTGTGGAGTTCAATAAGGACTCAAAGCTGCTAAATGTCAAAGGTGTTTTAATTTTAAAACATTACTTATCTGCCCCTCCCACAAATAAATTAGGCTCCTTGAGGAGGTTTTTAAAATTTCAACATGACACTAACCAGATATTAGATTATATCAAGAAATTATTACTACTCTTCAGATGTAAGAGTGAAGAATCTTGAGCTCTTAGAAATACATACTGAAATATCTATGAGTGGAACAACATTACATCTAGACTTGCTTTAAAATAATCCAGGGCTTGGGGAATACAAAGGAAAGATTGGTCCTATGTTGGAAATTGTGGTCACTGTGTAAACGTAGGGGTTCATTACACTATGATTGTATTTGTGATTCTGTGAGTGTTCGAAATTTTCCATAAGAAAGGTTTTTTCGGGATCCCTGGGTGGCGCAGCGGTTTGGCGCCTGCCTTTGGCCCAGGGCGCGATCCTGGAGACCTGGGATCGAATCCCACATCAGGCTCCCGGAGCATGGAGCCTGCTTCTCCCTCTGCCTGTGTCTCTGCCTCTCTCTCTTTCTCTCTGTATGACTATCATAAATAAAATAAAATTTAAAAAAAAAACCTAAAAGAAAGGTTTTTTCTTTTTTTTTCCTCTTCCTTTTCTTAAGCTTTGGAAAGAGGAAGAATATACCTTGAGACCTCGGAGAATTTGGTAGATAAGGAACTGAACATGGTCATCCGTAAGCTTCTGACATTTCACAATGTTGTTCAGATCTGCTCCCATAAGATGGGTCACCAGATACCTAGAAATTAATGGGAGAGTTACACGATAATCCAGGGTCCCTATGAAAGCTCTTATTTTCATAAGGCTTCTAAAAGTTGTTTTTTTTTTTAAGATTTTATTTATTTACTCATGTGAGACAGAAAGAGAGAGAAATGCAGACACAGGCAGAGGGAGAAGCAGACTCCATGCAGGGAGCCCGATGTGGGACTCGATCCTGGGTCTCCAGGACCACGCCCTGGACTGAAGGCAGGCACTAAACCGCTGAGCCACCCAGGCTGCCCTAAAAGATTTAAGAAAAGGCCATCCCTAAAAGGCAACCTACTAAATAGAAGATATTTGCAAACAACATATCTGATAAAGAGTTAGTATCCAAAATATATAAAGAACTGATACAACTCAATACCCAAAAAAACAAATAATCCAATTAAGAAATGGGCAGAAGAGGGGATCCCTGGATAGCTCAGCAGTTAAGTGCCTGCCTTCAGCCCAGGGCAGGGTCCTGGAGTCCCGGGATCAAGTCCCACATCAAGCTCCCTGCATGGAGCCTGCTTCTTCCTCTACCTGTGTCTCTATCTTTCTCTGTGTGTGTCTCTCATGAATAAATAAATAAAATCTTAAAAAAAAAAAAAAAGAAATGGGCAGAAGAGATGAACAGACATTTCTCCAAAGAAGACACACAGATGGCCAACAGACACATGAAAAGATGCTTAATATCACTCATCATTAGGGAAATGCAAATCAAAACTACAATGAGGTATCACCTCACACCAGTCAGAATGGCTACAATGAAAACAACCAGTGTCGGTGAGGATGTGGAGAAAAACAAACCCTCTTGCACTAATGGTGGGAATGCAAAATGGTGCAGCCACTGTGGAAAATGGTATGGAGGTTCCTCAAAAAATTGAAAATAGAACTACTCTACAACCCAGTAATCACACTATTGGGTATTTACCCCAAAATAAAAAAACACTAATTCAAAGGGATACATGTAGTACCCCTATGTTTTTTGTAGCCCTAGTTACAATAGCCAAACTGTGGAAGCAGCCTAAGTGTCCATTGATAAATGAATGGATGAAGATAAAGTATATATGTATATACAATGATATATTACTCAGCCATAAAAAGAACGCAATCTTGCCATTTGCAACAACATGGATGAAGCTAGAGAGTATAATGCTAAGTGACATAAAGGCAAATATCATATGATCGCACTCATATGTACAACTTAAAAAAGAAAAAATTGAACAAAGGGGGAAAAAAACAGAAAGAGAGAGACAAACCAAGAAACAGATTCTTAACTATGGAGAACAAGCCAAACTATACAAACCAGGTAGGAGGTCAGTGGAGTGATGGGTGAAATAGGTGATGGGGATTAAAGAGTACAGTTATCATGATACACAAAAGAAAAAAAGAAAAGGCCACCCAGTAAGTACCACAGTGATAACTAAACACCTAATAACTACACATGGGAGGCTCATTTGCAACACCCCTATTGTAATTTTACAACCTCCCATCTATTTTTCGAAAAATTTCTATACTCGTTCCTACTTGATGTATCTTTTCCTAAATTTTCTAAAGAAAAAAAAGTAAAGATGAAGATTAGAATGATGTATGTGTTCATATCAGTTCTTTAAAAAAATTCTGTTGCATGTGAAATACACAGTGCAACTAAATGCACTGCCAAAATAAAGTATCTTGGATTTTCCAATCTATTATTATATTTTCACCTTATTATAAACCAAGTTGTAGAATCTAAAATAGGATTGTCTTTAAATTTTCAAATTATAATCTCCTTTGTCAGGTTTCACTGGTAAAAGGATATTGTTCACTGACAATATTCCTGCATTTAGTATAAAGGAAGGAGGAACATAAGTAAGTAAGATGGGGCATTCCAGAACCTCTCCTCACAGGTGTGGTGAGATTAGGAATGATTACATTCAAGTCCAACAGGTTCACCATAGATATTCTAGATGCAATGCCTTACCCATTCATTACTGTGTTACACACAGTTATGGGAACATAAAAACCAGATCAGTACTAAAAAGGCTGAATTTAAAAAAGCAGGTTAGGTTTTATCTATTGTAAAAGAATCACTATTCATTCCTGATGCTGAATAATAATGTATACCAGTTGAGCTATAAAGAATGCTGATTTTATTTCATTTCTATTTTTATTTTTTTATAAATTTGGAGGGAAAGAAGCCAGGCCAGTAAATTTAAATCTACTATTAATGTATTGTATAAATAAATATGTGTATGACCTCTCTTCACACACTCTTACACACATAAACACACACTATTATTACTTTCTTTCCTTAAGGAGGAATTGAATTTTTTTTCTGTTTCATAATTTCCCTGTTGGGATGATATCATCAATTCCCAATTTCACAAAGATCAACAGAACTTGGCCTACATGTAAAATTAAGATTTTTAGCATTTCATTTTTTTTTTTTTTTTTTAGCATTTCATGTTTTTAAAAGCTTGCACAATTATACTGCCTTAAGGAAAGGACAGACTCTAACCTAACTTAAAGAATAAATTGGATTTTTTGAAATGTTTCATAAAGATAATTCTCTTTTAAGAGATGTTCCAAACTCAATATAACATAACCAAATGCAGTCAGTGCTTATTTTGTGCCAAGCACTCTTTGTTATGCCTGTGTCTCATGTACTCTTCCTGACAATTCTGTAACGTAAGTCCCATTAGTTTTCCCATTTCACTGATGAGGAAACAGAGGCAGAACAAGGATATGTAACCTGCTCAAGGTTAAAGGAGTGGTAAAGTCAGGGGTTGAATCAGAAAACTGCTCTCAGGACCATGCATGATCTTAATCACGGCACACATTGTCTCCAATTCTTCTAGTTGACTTCAAATTTAAGTCAAGAGAATGCGGGATCGAATCCCACTTCAGGCTCCCGGTGCATGGAGCCTGCTTCTCCCTCTGCCTGTGTCTCTGCCTCTCTCTCTATCTCTCTGTGACTATCATAAATAAATAAAAATTTAAAAAAATTAAAAAAAAAAAAAAGAAAAGGGATCCCTGGGTGGCGCAGCGGTTTGGCGCCTGCCTTTGGCCCAGGGCGCGATCCTGGAGACCCGGGATCGAATCCCACGTCGGGCTCCCGGTGCATGGAGCCTGCTTCTCCCTCTGCCTGTGTCTCTGCCTCTCTCTCTATCTCTCTGTGACTACCATAAATAAATAAAAATTAAAAAAAAGAAAAGTCAAGAGAATGATCTTTTTTTTTTTTTTTTTTTTTTTTTTTTTTGAGAATGATCTTTTTAAAAAAGTTTCATAAGCATCACAATAACCAGGGAAGCAGCATCTCCAGATAATTTCCATAATAATTCTCAATACTTACTATCAAAGTTAATCTTTAATGAAAGAAGAAAGCTGGCAAAAGCCTAACAATATTCCATCTTAATCACAGTCACTGAATTTTTTAATACCAACTGACACATATTCTAACAAATATGAGAATGTTGTCAATATTTTGAAATCAGGATTTCTCCCAGAAGATCTAGTGTAATGGTTGCTATATCCATAATATCAATTATGATAAATTGCAAGGCTCAGGTTGAGGAAGAGAGAATCCAATTTCTATTTTGTCAGTTTGTTTTGCAAATAATTACATTTTATGACTTTAAAAAATAATTTTAAAGAGAAAAAGAGAAAAAATTTTAAAGAGAAAAATAATTTTAAAGAGAAAATTTCTCTTTTAAATTTAAAAGAGAAAGAAAACATTATTCTAGATGATTCCACATAGAATCTATCTTAATTTGTCATGAAATAAAACCAAAAAATCAAAACTAATATGTCTGTGCTAGTTTACAAAGATGTTAAGCGGGATTACCAATGCAACCATAGTAATTTCCAGTATAGCTATTGTGTTTAAATGGTTACCAGTGACTTAAGAAATCCTACACAAACAGAAGGCCACTGACTCCCAATCTGAGAGAGAAAGAGCTTATGCTTTGAATTAGGATATTCCACTACTGTCCTCATCAGAGACCACATCCATTTTATCACTAAAATTTCCAGACAGAAGGTGAAACTCAAAACATTATGTAAATATATAAGATTAATTAGTCTAAGTAGTAATAACTAACAAGCATTGATGCCAGGCTACAATTAGGTAAACTGAAAAGCATTATTTGTGGCAGAAGTGTCTTGCAGAAACTAACCTCATCACTGTGTATTGTTTCCATGAACCTCAAAGACCAATCTACAACAACCAATTGTCAAATTCCAATTCATGGTATAAAGGAAGGTTTCCAAAAATAAGTCTTCCAACAGTGGACAAAAGCAAGCATCATGCAAAGCTACTGAATGTTTATGGAAATGGTATAAACTTTTAAATAAACAAGAGAGTGAAAGGAAAATGTAGATGAGCACATTTTAAATAAGTCAATTCCAAAAGGAGCATTCATGGATAACTACATAATTTCTACAGCATTTGTCCTTGCACATTTAATTACATTTTAGTAAAGATACAACTACTATTGTCAGTGTTCCTAACACCTCAAATAAATTAATGGAGGTTTGGCTTGGGAACAGCTGGAATGCTATCTAGTTCCCCAATCTTCTTTTTCCTCCTTGTTTATTTTTAAGCTAGAAAGAAAAATCAAATGTTGAACAATTATGATGGACTTTTTGAATACCACAGATTTGGGACCCAAGCCTAGTCATGATTCTAAAATATCTAGTTTCTTCAACTCTAGTTGGACAAAGAAATATATTGAAAGTTTTCTTCCAGAAAAGGAACATTTGATAATATTAAAAAAAACATTTATTGGGGGGTAAGAGAGAGGTTTTTCTCAAATAACAAGATGAGTTATAGCTACCCTATTTCAATAATTTATAATTTAGCCAGTCACAAAGAATGAGGACTATAATAACCATTTCTCTAAGTGAGAAGCTGGGACACAAGTGGTATGGAGTAGAAAAAATATGATAAATCTTAAAAATTCAAATGACGAGTTCCTTTTGGCTAGAGAGTGAGAAAAGAGATACTACACAAACTCCAATTGTGCAGTCTGTAAAGACAGTGATAAAGTGACTACTTCACAGATGAAGATAGACAACGTGCTCTTGGACCAATACAAGGGAACCTCCTGCATGTAAGAGGGAAAGGAAAGAACATATTTTTAGCATAATATGTAGTTGCATTTACACCTAAAGAAAGGCTCTCAAAATGAATATTTGAGCAGTTCACCATGGTAACTTTAACGAGTCTACATTTCAGCTTTGTGTCCTCAACACCCTCTATCTACAGCTATCACGCACACAGCGCTGCCAGCCATGTCCACAAATTCCTGATGTCCCAGCTGAGTGCAAAACACCCCCAGCTTGACAGTGATTAACCATATCCAGAAGCCTCTGGATGAGGTCTGAAAGGCAACAGGACTGATGCTGCTGATAAGAGGCCTCTTGTTGGACTGGAGACCAGGAGCCCAAATAATGTCCAGAAGAAAAAATCCACTGGTGTGTCAGCCAAGCAGGATGCTTGGCCATTCAGCTTCATCCTTCCTCCCCGCTGAATTGTTCTGAGGGCTTCCCACCACAGCTGCAGGCCACTAGACCAGAGAGATGATGTAGGACAGAATGACCAGGCTAATGATGGCAAAAATATCAGAATGAAAATATCCAGCATAATGGGGTCCTTAGCTGAGGAGGTCTCTGGATTCTGGGCAAATGTGAGCTGTGAACACAGAGGCTGCAGCCAATGGAAACAAATGACTCCCTCTTTTCCCTGCCCTAGTTCTCTTATCTTTAAAAATATATTAAGTAGGGGCCCCTGAGTGGCACAGTCGGTTAAGTGTTGGACTCTTGGTTTCAGCTCAGGTCTTGATCTCAGAATCCTGAGGTGGAGCCCCATGTCAGGCTCTGCACTCATGAGAAAAGAATAACTGCTTTAGATATTCTCTGCCCTTCTCCTTTCGCCCTCCATCTCAATTAATTAATTAATTAATTAAAAATTAATTAAGTATGTAGGACTTTATTAGTCTAAAACTGAAAAGACAATTACATGGCCTAATACAAATCTCGCTTTTCACTTTTCTTGTGAAGACAGTCTCCTTTAAATTTAATCAAATGTAAGGAGCATAAATCATTTCTCAAAGTGATTCATAAGTAAAATCTACTGTACAAGCAAAAAAGGCACAATTCTACAATAAATGGTTTCAGTACTCTAGACAGCACTCCATCCTAGAGCTTCGTTTATTAAGCACTTCTTGGACAACACCCAATTGTCAAGATTCTTTCCCTACCACCTTTCTTTTTAAAGCATTATACAGAAAAAAAAAAAACCAATGTAGGAAAAAAAGTCTTTTCTACGTCTATAGATTGACATGTTTACTACTGTCACCTCTATTTGATCAAGCAATGATCAAAAGACAAAAACATTTCCATATTTAAACAAAGTATTTAAAATAATCACAGAGATTAACAGTTTGTAACCACAAGCCTCTGAAATGCATCCAATGATCCTTGGGACTTTGCTACAGTCTATTTGCAACACAGCAGCAGAGTAATTCTTTAAAAATAAATAAAATTCTTTAAAGAAAATCAGATCGTGTCACTTCTCTCCTCAAAAAACTTCCCTTTTCATTTAGAATAAAGATAAAAATCCCTTCAACGGCCAATAAAGCCTTATTACATAATCCAGTACCCTGTCCCCAGTTATCTCTCTGATATCATCATCCACTTCTCTCCCCGCTCCATTCTCATTTAGCTCCATACTGGCCTCCATGTTCCAGGCACACAGACCCCCTGCTGCCATTCCAATTCAGCAGTCTTCCACCTCAGGACTTTTGCATTCCTCGTTTCTTCTGCTTGGAATGCACTTCTGCCTAGAATGCTCTTCCCCCCAGATATCTGTGGGTCTAATTCTTCTATTCCTTCAAATGTCTACTCCAAAATTCACCTTCTCAATGAGGCCAATCCTTGGCCACCCATTTAAAACTGCATCTCACCCCCTGCTCTCACACTCCTAATTCCCCTTCCTTACTTTACCTTTTCTTTTTTCATCCATAGCATTATTGCCTGCTAATATACTATCTAACTTTTTAAATGCTCAATGCTTATTGTTATCTATCTGTACAATGCTCAAGGGGACAAAATTCTTTGTCCTTTAAAGGAACTAGAATGGTGTCTGGTAGATAGTAACCACTCAATTACTACTGAATGTAATCGAATGACCCAGGACAATTCAAATAGAATTACTAGTAAGACCGAGCAAGAGAATTTTATTGAAATATACCAACGAGAGATCCCTGGGTGGCTCAGCAGTTTGGTGCCTGCGTTTGGTCCAGGGCGTGATGCTGGAGACCCGGGATCAAGTCCCACATCAGGCTCCTGCATGGGGCCTGCTTCTCCCTCTGCCTGTGTCTCTGCCTCTCTCTCTCTCGCTGTGTCTCTGCCTCTCTCTCTTGCTGTGTCTGTCATGATAAATAAATAAAATCTTAAAAAAAAAAAAAAAAAAGAAATATACCAACGATCTCATCTGGTCAGCAGACCAGAAAGTTCTAATGTAAGAAGTAAAGGCACCATTTAGCACCCAGGTAGACATATTATTTCACAACAAACTATTCTCATTTGAAACAAAGATTACTGAGAGGTGGTGCCCTCTAAATTACCTGCATTAACCAAACTAGACTCAATCTTCTACCATATGGTCTACATTACAGGATAAAAACAAAAAAGCTAGTTGAAAGAGAATGCACTGAGTGTACTACAGAAAAATTAGGTCATCAACCAGTTATAAACAAGACAGCACAAGGTCATTTCTTCAATCACTCCACCAACAAATATTACCTGTTGAGCACTGGGGATGCCATGACGAAAAAGATGAAAGGAAGACATATACAAATAGAAAATCATAATACAGCATGATTAGAACTATTAAAGGGAACATCAAGGTGCTAGAGAACATAGAGGAGAGGGCCCCAACCCAGACTTAGGAAGGAGTTAATGAGGGAAAGATGGCTTGAAATCACCTCATCTGACAAAAAAGAGGCATCTTACTGACATGTCAGACAAAAACTCAATGGTATTTTCTTAAAGGATTTGTAATTTATTCAGTTTTCAAGTGTAAGCCAGGGAAGGCATCTACAAGGAGCCTCACCTCCTTCATCTTTCTCCTAGACTACTTCTCTTCTATTACCTATCTTGGGCACTCAGCCTATTTTCAAAGAATGAAAGTATTTCTATAAGCCCAAACAACAAGACTGGGTATTTCTTTCACAGCTATGGAAGAAAGCATTATTTCCAAGTAGATAATGCTTATTTGCTAATTTAGTACACACTTTTTATCCAAATATAAAAGAAAAATCAATGATTATCTACTCCTTTAATATTCTCCATTCAATTCTAATCTCTTTTTCTGTACACTTTACACATTTCCTTCATTTCTTTGGGATAAATTTCAACTATGCCCCATCCATAGTTATCTGTTTCTTCAAATATAGTTATTACCTTCTACAGAGGCTTTCCTCCACTAAGTTTCCTTCGTATTCTGATATCACTGAATACCCTATGTGTTGCCTCAACATTACAAATTTGACTTGATCGTTAGTTGTTTTAGGCAAACAATTATGCTTTCTCTCATGAAAAACAGGTACCACATTGCAACTGGAATGCCTTTCGTTTTGACAGCTTACATAGAATCGATCACAGTATTTACTCAATAAGAAGTGTTAGCAGACTTTCAAATAATAATCGTAGCCCTGGATCAAGGAAAATGTGATCAGAAATAGATTTAGCCAAAGACACAGTAACAAACATAGGATGTTAAAATCTGCTAAGAACAGAATGGAGTGAGGAGCAGACACTGACAGTGGAGGCAGATTGCAGCTATGGTGGTGAGGGGGAAAGAGCTTGTGGTAAAGAGACCTTTGAGGAGAGTCCTGAAAGAAATGGAGGAGCCAGTCAAATGGATATGGCAGGGAGTGTTCAGACCCATGTTTGAAACCGGGGCAAAGGTCCTACTGAAAATGTAGATGTCTGTACTCAAGGAAGAACAAAGCGGCCAGAGTGGCTAGAATGTAGAGAACGAGTGGAAAGAACATAGATGAGATCAGAGAGTGCACAGGAACAAATCATGTAGGATCTTCCAGAACTGACCACCCCGTCTTTTGTTTGGTTATTTAAAATATTCTTTTCTCTCATTAGGAGTCTCACCTCTATTATTAGGGATCATGTTTACATCCCCCAGAGACTAGTCCTATGCCCAGTATAGGATGAGTATTCAAATATTGAATGAAGTCAGGTTAAATGTAAATCCAGAAACTCCCTTTACCTATTTGGTATGCTTAGCAACTTTTATACTGACAAAAAAAGGCTGCTTATTGGTTAGACGATCATTTTTATCAATTGTAACCCTAAACTAGGTGATAATCTGCCCACTGGTTTCCACTAAAACAATGGCTGCTGACCAACCATATTGTAAGGTCTTCTGCTAGATCATAGAAGAATCTAAAACCACATTTTCGTTTCCTTCTTCAAGAACTAAGGAGAGATAAGCAACTCAGGTATGAGAAACCTGCAATATGAAATTGTTAAAAAAAAAAAAAAAAAAAGGAAAAAGGGGTAAATAGGGACTGCTTTCCGCTTACCATGACAATTCAGCTTTCCTGAAATTTGAGGAAATTGCTCCAAGCCCAAAAACTCTTCACTACCTAAGCTTGATCAGAGAACCACTATAACTAAGAAAAGGCAATACTGTTCCACAAAGGTGCAGCTTACAATAGGGGTTAGGTTCTAATACTGGCCATTTAAAATTTTTGGACTTCTACTGGTAACTAAATATTTACAGCATGAGTGTGCATATGTATATGCCACTTCCTGTCAATAGCATCAAGAAACCAATAGGAATGTCCAAATGATTTCCAATCATTTAAAAGGTCTAGATATATCTCTATAAAATTTTGCCATCTGTGCAACCACATCATATGGCAGTCAAGAACAACTTGATATACTCATCTTTTAATTCCACATTTTCCAAAGAATATCTCTGTTAGAGTCAGTAACTGCACATTGTTCCTAATGACCAAAACTCACTATCATTCTTCTCTCAAAAGTAAGAGTCTTACAAATGAAGTATGCACAATGCTTATTAACCAAGAGGTTAAAAATTCAGTAAAAATTTTAATTGTATGATAAAAGTGCTAACTAAAACCTAAAGGCACAAATACACATAACACATGATTAAAAGCTGACTGTTAATATGAAAAGTAACTAGAGATTTTATTAATTAGCACGAAAAATTCATGTTCAAAATTATAGCCGGCTCTAGACCTGCTAACCTGTAGAACCACTCTAGCCTTCAGCGTGTTGGATTTGGCCAGAATACTGGGGTTTTTGTTTGTTTGGTTGTTTTGTTTTAATGTGAATTTGATTGCTTTAAGAAAGTACGAGTATTCTGTTTTACCACAGATCCTACCACTCCCAGTTGTAGAATACTGAGCCTCATTTATGTTATTTATCTGGCCCAAAAGTTATTTAAATTAGCAAACCTTGCAATTGTAAGTGAAGATGTCTGGTCTCTTATGCAAAGTCTGAAATGACTTTGGAAAACACTGAAATAACCACAGTCCTGGACAAGTACTATTTTTTTTTTTCAGTAATACAAACATCATAGAAAAACAAACAATGAAACATTTTCCAAAGGCAAACTTAGGTTCATCATTCTATCTTCAGAGGTTCTTCAGTATTAAAATCACTTCAGAAATCTACCACCCCAATTTTCATCATTTGCCTATGAGGCTTGATTAGAGAACCACTGGAGTCCAGAGAGGCAAAGTGGCTTGTCCAAGGTCTTACACCCAATTGGTAACTCGGTTACAAAAGCGTTTTGAATTTACTTCCTTCCCCAGTAAGATTTTGATTTCATTAAGGGGAAAGAGTGGTGTTTCCCATTATCTGGAGGCTTTTTCTAACACTTTGTTCAGCAAACATTCAACAAGTGGTACTGAGATTTGCTCCCAAGAGATGAACTCAGTTCTTGTTTTGTAAATAATCAGAACCCAACTTACACAATGTTCTATGTAACTATATCAATAAAGTTGGAAATAGGGATCCCTGGGTGGCGCAGCGGTTTGGCGCCTGCCTTTGGCCCAGGGTCAGATCCTGGAGACCCAGGATCAAATCCCACGTCGGGCTCCCGGTGCATGGAGCCTGCTTCTCCCTCTGCCTATGTCTCTGCCTCTCTCTCTCTCTCTCTGTGTGACTATCATAAATAAAATAAAATTTAAAAAAATAAATAAATAAAATAAAGTTGGAAATAAATAAACAAATGGCCAAAACCCAGGTACAGTTAAGTAGAAAGAACAGATTCCTACTCCGCAGCAACAATACCTGCTGAGTGGATGAAGAAATAAATGCGACTTTAGTTCAGTGAGTATGCTTGTAGTCAGTGGGCCTTCAAATGGATAAAGGACCCAAAGGCACAACAATGGATAAAACTTCACCTTTCAAATAGACACTAGCCTTAAATAAGATCTTTTCACATGGAAAAAAAAACACAGGTTCATAATCCAGTTCCAGAATGCCTGATTAAACTAAAATACAGCATTTTCCCAGGTTGGCAATTCACCAACTCCTTTGTTAAATAAATCCATCCTCATGAGACCCAAAATTTTAGAGTATAGCTCAGACTTGATTTAAATGTTTTCCAGAGGTATTCACGAATACATTACTTCAGCTTCAGCTTTTCTTCCACATCTAGGGAAAATACCAGAACCCATCATTCTTAGGGCAGTGAAAATACACTGTACAATATTAAATGTTAACATGTCATTACATGTTTGTCCAAATCCATAGAATTACAGCACTAAGGTGAGCCACATGACATATCACGAAAGAAAGAAAGAAAGAAAGAAAGAAAGAAAGAAAGAAAGAAAGAAAGAAGAAAGAAAGAAGAAAGAAAGAAAGGAAAAAGAAAGAAAGGAGAAAAGAAAAGAAAGGAGAAAAGAAAAGAAAAAAGAAAAGAAAGAGAAAGAAAGAAAGAAAAGAAAAGAAAAGAAAAGAAAAGAAAAGAAAAGAAAGAACAAACGAACCATTCTGAGGAGTGATATTGACAAGGGGGGAGTCTATGCATGTGGGGGGCAGGGGTGTATACAGGAAATCTGCATTCCCTCTAAATTCTGTTGTAAAGCTAAAGATGCTCTAAAAAAATAATTTTCTTTTTTTTAAAGATTTTATTTATTCATGAGAGACACAGAATGAGAGGGAGAGGCAGACACATTCATGAGAGAGAGAGGCAGAGACACAGGCAGAGAGAGTAGCAGGGTCCATGCAGGGAGCCCGATGAAGGACTCAATCCTGAGACTCCAGGATCATGCCCTGAGCCAAAGGCAGATGCTCAACCCAGGGAGGCTGCTTTTCCCTCTGCCTGTGTCTCTGCCTCTCTCTCTGTGTCTCTCATGAATAAATAAATAAAATCTTAAAAAGAAGGAAAAGAAAGAAAGAAAAGAAAAGAAAGAAAAGAAAAGAAAAGAAAAGAAAAGAAAAGAAAAGAAAAGAAAGGAAAGGAAAGAAAAGAAAAGGAAAGAAAAGAAAGAAAAGAAAAGAAAGAAAAGAAAAGAAAGAAAAGAAAAGAAAAGAAAAGAAAAGAAAAGAAAAGAAAAGAAAGAAAAGAAAAAAAGAAAGAAAAGAAAAGAAAAGAAAAGAAGCAGTCATGATCTGCAATTCTGTTTTGTTTTTCACAACAGTAACCCTTTCCAGGTAGGAATTCCAAAATATCAACCCAGGCGTCCCTAAAAAATAATTTTAAAGGAAAAAAAAAAACCATTATTCTGCAATATTCTTTTCCAAATATAGCCTGCAGCAGGGCTCAACAATCTGCAACCATGTGCCCTGGCTGGGTAGCATCTGATAATCTTTGGAAGCCTCTATATTCCAGGGCCAAGCAGAGCTCTATGTTCTTGGTTATTACCTATTTTTCCCTTTTAAACTTCATTAGCAGGATCAAGGTTAATGTGGATAGAAATTCTCATACTTGGGCTAGATTCTGCACTTTCATCTTCTACTCTCAGCCATATTATCTTCCAACTAAGTTCACAAGACGGGGAAAAAATTTTGCTACCTTTCCTGCTTCTTTTTACATTTCATATTCTACATTTCTTTTCATCTTTTTTCTTTCACCTTTTCATTAGACAAAACACACAAGCTCAAACATATCCTGCTTGTTCTCTGTGAAAAGAGCAAATGATGCTTGCACTCAGCCTGGGACAAATAAAGGTAGGAGAACTGGACACAGGATAAGGGTAGGGAGAAGCCAGTTAAGTTCAGGACTGGAGACAACAGTGGGGCGGGGGTAGAGGTTAAGAAAGAAGCAGCTATGGGACGCCTGGGTCAGTGGTTGAGCATCTGCCTTTAGCTCAGGGTGTGATTCTGGAATCCCAGGATTAAGTCCCACAACCGGTCCCCGAAGGGAGGCTGCTTCTCCTTCTGCCTGTGTCTCTGCCTCTCTCTCTGTGTCTCTCATGAATAAATAAATAAAATCTTTAAAAAATAAAAGAAAAAGAAAGAAAGAAGCAGTCATGATCTGCAGCTCTGTTTTGGTTTTCACAACAGTAACCCTTTCCAGGTAGGAATTCCAAAATGTCAATGTACAACTCTGAATTTAAGCTATTCCTTCTCTGTTATGGTAGAGTATATCTGATGGGAGGGAGGCCTGCTAATTCAGATACTGGGAAAGCTACAGTGATGGCTCCTACATGCATGAGAGCATCTGCTGGAATCTATCTTGTACTCACACATCTCACACATGTGCAACCTGGGCATGAGATGGCATTAATGCCCGCTGGAGCAAACCCTTGCCAGTGGGGTCAGGGTCAAGGGATAAATGCTCCCTATCTGAGGTGCATTCACACTGTTTCCTACAAGATCCTGGTAGTTTTCAGCAGTCACCCACAATGGTTACCTACTAAATAAACATCCTCATAGCTGCTTTCTCTCCTGTTTCATTTTCCCAAACCTCCACTACTGGTTCCTAAGACTCTCAGGTTAGCACTGGGAGAACTAGCACTATGTAAGTAGCTTTCTTAATACATGAGACCTGCCCTTTGTCTCAAAACAGAAATCTATTACTTCAAGGAAGAGCATGCAGGTCTAGTACCATTTCCACACATAACTAGGACAAAAGAGAGAGATGAATTTATATGGAACCAGGGCGTGGCTATATTTCTTGATGTGAATATAATGATGTGAAGTGTGAAAGTGTCTCTTTAAAAATGGGGACAGGCAACTTGAGGACAAAAATCATAATCAACACTCCCTACGCTCCTTTCCATGGAACCCCTGCAAGGACTCACCGCTGAATCTTCACAATGTGCCTGAAATGATGAAAATACTAATACATAGTTGAGCCTTGAACAATGCAGGGGTTTGGGCGGCCACCCCTCCCATGTGGATTTACACCACACATAATATAGATCTCTGTATCCATCCCCATTCCCTAGGAGAGTTGGATGGTAGGAATAAAGAATTTTTTCAAGTCTGTATACTGCAAAATAGTGCAGGAATAAAAGTGGGCTGCTAATCTTCATTATCCAGCTGAGGAAGGCAAATACAAAAGATTCACTCACACATCATTGAATTCCTCCAGAGACCTTGCAGGTGTAAAAACATCCAAGAGACCAATCACCTGTGAGAAAATAGAAAAACAGTAAATAAATACAGAACTGTAGTACCCATCAGGTCTTAGCCGTTTTAATAGGAAATAATTTCAAATTCTACAATCTCAGTTCAATGACATCACAGCATCATACACTTAACTATAACTTACTCTTTTATCTAAATTATGCTTTTGACTTTTACTTGTTAACATCAATTCCCATAATAACATATTTTACTTTTAAAGACATCATCTCTTTAGAATTTGCTCACATATAGCCATTTATCAGGAAGCAGGAAGATTTAGGGCTCTTGACTTACATAATGTACCAACAGTCTAATGATTAACAAGCAGGAAAAAGTCACACTTCTACAGCTACTACTATAGTATCATTTTTCTTTCTTAAGTAATATTATTATTCCATGAAAATTTTTCCATATGTAGTCTTCAAGATTGATATTTTTTTGGTCCCAAAACGTTCTCTTAGTTTATTCTTGGTGTTATTCTTATAATATTCTTTCTTTTTAAAGATTTTATTTATTTATTCATAAGAGTCACAGAAAGAGAGGCAGAGACATAGGCTGCAGGAGAAGCAGGCTCCTTGTGAGGAGCCAGATGTGGAACTCGATCCCAGGACCCTGGGATCATGACCTGAGCCAAAGGCAGATGCTCAACCACTGAACCACAAGGCATCCCTTCATGTAATATTCTTAATATTCACTTTTCTTAATCATTATCAGGTATTTAGATCAGACTATTTAAAAATGAAAAGATAAAGGCTATGCTTATACAAGGAGAAAGCAAAAACTATTTAATACTCAGTTATCCATGATATTTGAGCAGTTTTTCTGATCATGGATAAATACTGGATAATCCATATATACACTACCATTCCTCAACCACTGCCAGTAACTCCTAAAACCAGACTTAAAATATCTGGAAATGATGGGGTGCCTGGTGGCTCTGGATTTCAGCTCAGCTCATGATCTCGAGGTGGTGGGATCAAGCCCCGCATCTGGCTCTGTGCTCAGCATGGAGTCAGCTTCAGATTCACTCTCCCTCTCATTCACTTTCTCTCCCTCTCTTTTTCAAATAAATAAATAAAATCTTAAAAAAAAAAAAAGAATATCTAGAAATGAAACCAAAGCTAAATGGCCTTCATGAACACCAATCCATGACTGGGCCTCATCAGCATGCTGCTCTAACCTAGCAAGTTAAACCACCTGAAAGTAAAATATACCACTGCTCAAAACATTATCATGAAAAAGAACACTCTTAGTTAGAATGTTACTCCATTTATCTATCAGACTTTTATTTATTTTTTAATAAAGATTTTATTTGTCCATTCCCGAGAGACACAGAGAGAGAGAGAGAGAGAGGCAGAGACGGAGGCAGAGGGAGAAGCAGACTCCATGCAGGAAGCCCGATGCGTAACTCGACCCCAGGACTCCAGGATCATGCCCTAGGCTGCAGGCAGGCACTAAACCGCTGAGCCACTCAGGGATCCCCTATCAGACTTTTAAAAGCAATTTCAATTATACAGCCTGAACCCAAAAGGCAAACAAGACCCAAAAAAGGCCTTGGAAGTCAAAGAGAATAGCTTTTCAAGACTTTGCATCTTATTCCAAAAGAAAAATACAGTTACCCATAAGATTATTACCCAGACAACTGTATACAAGAAAATCAAAATTACTTATAATTGCGCTAACCTATTATAACTATCATTAACATTTTGAGATATTTCCTTTGATTTTTCTGATGTACATAAGTTAAAGTTGGGGTTATTCTCTGCACACAGTTTTGTATCCTGCCTTGTCACTTACTATAGAATGACTATATCTTCAAATATTTTTCATGCTCTACCACTTATATATACCCTAATTTAACCAATTTCCTATCTTTGGACATTTAAGGAACACTGCAAGTGTGTATGCATACAAGTGTGCATATGTGTATATATGTATATGTAATACATATTTTGCACATCTTGTATTTCCTTTCAGAAAATAAATTTGAAGAAATAGAACTACAGGGCACCTGGGTGGCTCAGTTGGTTAAGCATCTGCCTTTGGCTCAGGTCATGACCCCAGGATCCTGAGATCAAGTTCTGCTGGCATCAGGCTCCCTGCTGCTTCCTCTCCCTCTGCCTTCCTCTCTCCTTGCTTGTGCCCTCTCTGTCAAATAAATAAATAAAATCTTAAAAAAAAAATAGAATTATAGCATCAAAAGACACCAATATATTTAAGGATCTTAATATTGTCAAATTGTTCTACATAAAGGTGAGGTCAACTTACATTCCTACCAACAGTGTATCCCTGACTTTAGAACAGGTCTGTATAGTGCTTTAAACTTAAGTCAAATCATTTTCTTTTACCTTCCCCATCTAAACCATAATTATTTTCACTGAGTTTGATATAATTCTGGCTTAAGGCCTCTGTTCTTTTTATTACTATCCCCATCCCCACTTGTACTTTAGGTAACTGAGATCCAGAAACCAATTTTTTTCTACTGTTCCAATATTTTCTAACCATTGGTTCTTATTATGTGCGATGCTGCAACTCCCCAAATACAATAGGAGTTTAAAGCAATATACATTGTTTTATGTTATTTCCATTGTGCTGTGAAAATTCTCAGATAAAAGTAAGAGTAAATCACTAGATATCAATTTACACAGGATTCTTCATGTAAGAGTTACCTTGAAGACAAAATAAAGTAAAACAAAGTAAGTCCAGAACATCTTCAAATAACAGCTCCAACTTCAATGTGAAAACATAAGCATTTTGGAATCAAACAGCTTTAAGTCTGGACTCTACAGTCAGTTTGTGATTTCCTGGACCCATGAACTTACATTCCAATAATCCAGCACTTGAAATATGCCTGGCATACAGTACCTCAATTATTAAGTAAATGAAAGAAACACATCTTCTTTGAGCCTCACGTCCTTATATGAAATAAAGGAAGATGCTTATTTTTATCGCATTGTGGGGAATACTGAGTAGACAATATAACTGAAGGTGCCCAGTCCAAAGGACTGACCCTCTGTTGATGACCAAAATAAGTGGTGATCACAATCCTTAGAGTTTTATAAAGAATTACAGAATACAAATCACAGAAACAAACTCTCTGAAGCAGCTACCTCCAGTAACAAAATTTGAGATACAAAGCTAAGCTAAATTATTAAGATGATTAAGAAGCATGACTGCAAGCAGCACAATAAACTAATTTGGAAAATAATAATAGAACCAGCACGTTAGTAAATAGCCTATCAAATTTTAATTTCCTAAAAAAGGACACATTGTATGAGATTAAAACTACCCATGTTACATCAAGCATCTTTAATTTTTTGTGGCCTTTTACAAATATCCCTTCTCCATCAATTGTATTTATAGAGTATTCATCAAAAGGAAAATACTGTAAAAATAAAAGTTTCCCACCATTAAAATAGGTCTGGGAACTTTTAGGAATATTCCGTAATCTACTCATTTCTCATTTCTTAAATGGAATTTTCCTTCTAATTCAAGTTATGTGCTAACCTATTTCTTTATTTCTTTCGCTTCCATTATATGCTTTTAGACACCCCAAAGTAACCCAGGAGTCAGTTATTTAGATAAGACATTTAGATGTCTCTGATGACTATCCTATAATGGTCCAAAAACCGACAGACATAAAAGTCATATGATTTTACTAATTTGGCACTTATTCAAGAAAAAAACCCACTTTAGCTCAGTCACCAAAGACAAGTGCACCAAAACATTGACTTAGTTTGGTTAGTACAGATCTCCAGGCCCTTAACTCCGGGCAATTTTTGCAGTACCTACCGAGAAAGCAAAAGGATGTAGCTGGCAAGATGCTTCCCTTTCATCTTTCCTTAGAGCAGGTGTTAATAAGATCAAGGTCACAAATCCAATCAAGAATGCACTAGCTAACTCTGTTCAGAGAATAACTCTTACATCCACAGAGGGACATACCTTAGTTCCTATTACTCATCTGGTAAATGTGTGTCTGTCATTCATTATCACTAATGAAATAATTTAAGATGAGCCATTGATTCTGAGTCAGGCATTTTTGTGTAAAACATGACATGTGCATTTGGCACCCAGAAATCATATTTGTTTCCAGTACTTAATATTGTCAAGAGTTTTAAGCTGCTATTTTTGGAGGCCTCATGGCTAGTTAAAAATTGTACAGTGGCCCAAAAGAGTCACTCATTCATTCATTCGTTTTAAAGATTTTATTTTTAAGTAATCTCTACACCCAACATGGGGCTCAAACTCACAACCCTGAGATCAAGAGTCATATACTCTACTGACTGGGCCAGCCAGGCGCCCCTCCCCTCCCCGCCCCAACAGAGTCATTTTAAAAAAAGAGGAAGAGAAAAAGGAAAATGAAGGAGAGGAATTCCTCTTAAAATCCTCAATTAAATTTGTTTGGAAGTCTTGGATCTTCCCTAGGTAAAACCACCTTGACATGGAGAGCTCCTAAAAAATGTTTGTGGAATATGCTGACATTCAGGAATTTTCCTATATTGAGTCAAAGTCTGTTAGCCCCTAACAGAACAGAGAACTATAAAACATTCAGCCATATGCCTTCTTTTGTTCAAAACCAAATCACCAATATTTAAGTACAGATGACCCTCTACACTGATACTGCTAAAATCTAACTTTTTCATGTTAACATGAAAAGACCAACTGCTATTAATATTAAGCAAGCTGCTTATGAAACAACTTATGTAAGTTAAAATCCTGTTTTCCTAATACTATCAGCCCTCTTTAAAAAAAAAAAAAAAGACTTAACCATTCATTTGAGTGAGAGAGACAGAGAGAACAAGCGCGATGGGATGGGGCAGGAGGAGAGGGAGAGACAGTTCCAAGCAGACTCCACTAAGCACAGAGCTCAATCCCATGACCCCAAGATCATGACCTGAACCAAAACCAAGAGTCGGATACTCTACTGACTGTGCCACCCAGGCACCCCATCAGCCTGCCTTTTTTTTTTTTTTTTTTTTAAGATTATTGTATGGGACACCTGGGTGGCTCGGTGGTTGAACATCTCCCTTCAGCCCAGGTCGTGATCCCAGAGTCCCTGGATGGAGTCCCACATCGGGATCCCTGCATGGAGCCTGCTTCTCCCTCTGCCTGTGTCTCTGCCTCTCTCTCTCTGTGTGTGTCTCTCATGTATAAATAAATCTTTAAAAAATAAAGATTCTTGTAGCCCTTCCTAAATTAGAACAATTGTATCCCATCAGTGTGGCATCTTCATTTCTACAAATAGAGAGTGACCCACACGTAACCAACCTAATACCACAGAAGGCACATTTTGAAGTTATCTCATTACAGAAAATTAGAGCATAATAAACTAAATAAGGTTGTTTCTTATGATCACTAGAAAAGCCAAGGCATGGATTCAGATAACCCAAAATAATCTTTGCCCTAAACATTGGCTTAAATGGTCTATGAAGAAAAGCAGAACAATAAAGTATAGTGCTGGTAATCTAAACCAGATGTTTGTAAATGAGCACTGGCAACATCAGTGGGAACCCAGGGCCTCCTGAAAGTGCTTTGGGGTTCCATAAATGTTTCGCTTGCATTCCATTTTCAAAGTTTTCTGTATTTAAAAAGCTATGATAATGTCTTTGTCACATTTATTAATGTGTAATGAAAAACAGCATACACACTCAACTGTGTTAAAAACCAAATGTAAACACATCAGTTAAGCTACCAGGCCACCTTGATTGTATGCAGACCTTGGAATAAAGCTTCTCCTGCTAGCTTTTACCATATATCTCAACTTCTTGTAAACATGTCACTGATTAGGAAGGCTGCAGCTCTACTGAACTTTTTAAAAACTCAGCTTTGCACATGAATGCACATAAAAATTATACCTAGGTATAAAGGTTACCTGTGAAAAACAGAATTTGCTCAATAGTATGCAATTAAAATAAACCATGAAAATAAAAAAGGTACTCCTGTGATTACAACACCATTTCTGTAATCCAATTCTAAATTCAAGTCTCAAGGGGCAGCCCGGATTGCTCAGCAGTCTGGCACCGCCTTCAGCCCAGAGCCTGATCCTGTAGACCCAGGATCAAGTCCCACGTTGGGCTTCCTGCATGGAGCCTGCTTCTCCCTCTGCCTATGTCTCTGCCTCTGTGTGTGTGTGTGTGTCTTTCATGAATAAATAAAATCTTTAAAAATAATAAATAAATAAGTAAATAAATAAACAAATAAATAAATAAATTCAAGTCTCAATGCTCCCAATTTAGAAAAAATTTGTACCTTGTGAAACAACTGTATATTAATAAAGTATCATTTATCTATAATTTAAAGATATTCTTAAAAGTTTAATTATTAAAACAGAAAAGATCTGAATAGCCAAGTAATAAATTTACACATTTTGAATATTTTTTCTATACAGTAACAATCAATAGGGTCAAATGACTCTAAAATCTCTATGGTCATTGTTTCTACAATGCTACAAATTTTACAGTTTCTTTCATACAGCAATCAAATAAATTCTTTTTAACTTGATTTTGAAATTTAGGAAAGTAAGTATCCTTTGTCAACTGTCTTTTCACTTTCAGCTATTATTCCAATTGCATCCCTTTATATACTGTATTAGGGTTTTTTTGCAGGATGGCATTGCTCTCAAATTTTCAAATTGACAGAAAAGAAAAGGTTATATTTAACTTAAACAATGTCTTTGTCACAGTTATTAAAATACCTGACTCTGGAAAAGCTATACTGCAAAAGATTAAAAAGGAAAATTATATCAAATCATCCATAAATTAATAATTACCTTTGATAGGGCATTCAGTGGGCCTAAGGCAAGTTGTCTCAAACTTCTCTACTGAAATAACCCATTAAAACACAAAACAACCTTAGACTTCCATATTTGGACACTACAACATTAAGTAAATCTGGTAAAGAATGCAAAATTATTTTTGTAATATTTTCTCTTAAAAATGCTTTTATTTTAAAAAGTTGGCTAATGCTTTCCCTCTAAAACTGTCCTAGTAAAACTCAAACTCCAGGAAGATGTACCCATGAACTCCCAAGGCTTTGGATGGCTACCTGGCATAACACAGTGGCCACAAACACCCTGGTACCAGAAGAATGGTCCAAAGTTCGATGCATTCTCATGTATTCTCATTTGCAGTAATCAGAACACATTTTTTCCCCCAGTCTATTCAAGAGCAGCATTTATTCTTCCTTGTATGAATAACTTACATTTTCATGTTTCATATGTTTCAGTAACCGCAGTTCTCTGTAGGTCCTTTTGGCATGAATAATGGACTGAAATGGTCTGGAGAGCTTCTTCACTGCCACACGTAACCCAGTTTTTGTGTCAAAAGCAGCACTAAGGAAAAAAAAGCACATATAAAGAATTCATCAAGGAATGTGCTCTAAATACCTCAAAATTAGTATTTATAAGGAAGGCTATTTTGTTTCCAAGTGAAATGGGTATACAATAAAATACAAAGTATAAAATAAATAAATAAATAAATAAATAAATAAAATAAAATACAAAGTATAAAGATTAAAAACTAAAATGACCTATAATCCTGCTATCCAAAGTAACCATCTGTTGTTTTTGGTGTTTCCTTCTCATTTTCTTTTCGAGGTGCCTAAATCAGGGGTCAGAAAATTTTTTCCACAAAGGGCCAGAGAGTAAAATATTTCAAACTTTGTGAGGCATAGGGTCTTCAGCACAACCACTCAACTCTGTGGTTATAGCCAGAAAGCAGCCAGACAATAAATTTTAAAAATGGATGTAGCTGTGTCCCAGCAAACACAAAAACATGCGGCCACTTGATTTACAGGAGCCAACAGACCAATATACAAAGACCTGGATTCTGTCTGCCTCAGGCCTATCACCTTGCCACCAAATGTTGATCAGAATGGAGGGCTTGGAATGGTTTCAGGACAACAAGGTGGCACAAAAACTTCTTGAGCGCCTACAAAGTATCTGCCACTCTTCAGAAGCTAAAAATCTAATAAGGAACAAGTCAACAAATCCCTCAGGGGATGGGGGAGAGGGAATGAGCTGAATAATACAATAATTTCAAATAGTGATGAACACTATGATGAAATAAAACAGAATAATGGGACAAATGAGAGAAAGCCAATGGGGTTTTGCTACTTTAGCTAGGATGTCTGAGCAAATAGGTTCAAGCTGACAACTGAATGATGAGAACGTAGCAACCATGTAGAGGTATAGGGAAAAAGAGCTTCAAACAGAAGAAAAAAATTGTATTAACATTTATTGAGTCTTTATTGCATACCAGAAGCTGTTCCAGGCCCTAACTGTTAATTTTTTTAATTAAAATAAATTTTAATCCCCAACACCCCTATGAAGTAAATGCTATCATTCCCCCACTCAGAAATGAGGAAACCAAAGCACAGACAAGTTAAATAACTTGCCCACAATCACAAGACTTGAAAGTGTCAGGAGGAGGGAATCTGGATCCACAGCTCATGCTATTAACCATTTTGCCATGCCACCTCTCAGAAGAGCAAGTACAAACAAAGCAAAGAAGAAACAGGTAGAGAAAAAATATGGCATGCTGGGGGGTATAAAGATGGCCTGTGTAGGTGGAACACTGGGAGCACGGGGAGAGTAGAAAAGAATGAGGTCAGAGGTATGGGCAGAGGCTAGATGCTGTAGGACAACTGCAGCAAGAAACCTGATGTGTATTTTAATTATTTTTAGAGACTGGGCTAATCTGATCATGCCTCATCCTCCTGTTTATCTCAGTCTCGAATGGGCATCCAAGACTTCTGGATCATCTATCATGACCAAACTCTTTTCCCATGTGACTCTGTACTTCCAGAAGTTCCCCTCCTTTCCCTCACAAATCCTTAGACTAAGTCCTTGCTCTTCAACTTCCAATTTGTTACAAATTCCTATAAATCTCCAACCCCCTTTCTGAGCCTCACCTCCACCTCTTTAATTGAAACTAGGCTCTACCCTGAAGACACTACTCTTACAGCCCTGCCCTTAGAGGGGATTCTCTCTATTCTAGGTACCTCGTGGCTAGCAGGTGGGGCAAATGTCCTCCTCGCCAACCATTCCTACTTCCAGACTATAATTCTTCATTTGTTTTACAAAAGCCCCTGCTCACAGCTATCACTACCTCTCTGCTGCTGTAACCCACTGACCTGGAATTTTCCATTATTCACTGAAAAGTTAGTTCCTATCTCAAAGTCTCTCTCCACTCCCAATTTCTGTCATCATTCTTGGCAAGTTCAACACCCAGGTGGAGGACACATCCAACATCCTGGCCTCTCAATTTCCTGACCTCTCCAGGAAACTCCACCTTACCCAGCCACCTCCATGGTCACACCCTGGACCTCTATCACCATCAAAAGCTGCCCCACCTACACAGTTTTGAATGCCAGCACCCATTTTCCATCACAAACCTGTGCCTTTTAGTTTATTTCTAGTTTACTTCCAAGTATGTATGACTACAACGATTTGTGG
The DNA here is from genome assembly GCF_018345385.1 of Vulpes lagopus. Lineage (NCBI taxonomy): Eukaryota > Metazoa > Chordata > Mammalia > Carnivora > Canidae > Vulpes > Vulpes lagopus. The sequence continues at coordinate 68,011,828 of NC_054824.1, forward strand.
ACCTCATCATCATTGGCTAATCCTATCCATCCTTCATGCCCTCTCCCATCTTCATTTATTTCCCTTCTTGCCTGGCTCAGATTATATGCTCTCTTGCGTCTCTGTCTTTGCCTCTGCCTCCTACACCCACCTAATAAAGTCTAACTTTGGGTGATCTCAACTATTTAATTCTCCTTGTCTGAATCCAAAAACTAATTCAGGTTGAAGAAAAACTAATGTGCAACCATACAGACTGGTTTCACTCTTAATTCCTGACCTTAACCTCAAATACAGCTCTTAAAACTACCGCTTTTTTCTAGGAAGCTCATTTTCTTACTCAAAATCATCATTTGACATGGTCTTTCTCCTCAAACCTCCAATTCACCCTCTTCTTTCCAAAGCTGCCCTTGCCTTCATTGAGAAAATAGAAACCAGCAAAAGGAAGCTCCATTTATCTACCAGTAAATGTACAAACCCGTCCACACTTGATTCTATCTTTTCTGCTTCCTCTCTCACTATAACTAAGGACACATGCCCTTTCTTACAAAAATCAAGACCTTGGGCAGCCCGGGTGGCTCAGCGGTTTAGCGCTGCCTTCAGCAGGGTGTGATCCTGGAGTCCTGGGATTGAGTCCCGCATCAGGCTCCCTGCATGGAACCTGCTTCTGCCTCTGCCTGTGGCTCTGCATCTCTCTCTTTCTCTCTCTCTCTCTCTCTCTCTCTCTGTCTCTCTGTCTCTCATGAATAAATGAATAAAATCTTTAAAAAAAAAATCAAGACCTCAATTCATGCTCTGGAGCCACCTCCCTCATCCTCTCAAGGACTTCTCTCCTTCATTCTCTTTCTCTCTCTACCTTCTGAGTTTCTCCATATCTTCTGGATCGATCATTCTCATCAACATAAATAAGCTAGAGTTAGTTATTTCCCAACCTCAACAAACAAACAAATCTCCCCTGAAAGCTCCCCACTACAGTTAAAATTCTCCAATGGTCCTCAAAGTATGGTTCCTAGACCAGCAGCATTGGTGTTACCTGGGAACTTGTAAGAAATGCAAATTCTCAGGTGCCACCCCAGACCTACTGAATTGAAAACTGAAGTGCGTCCAGTAATCTGTATTTTATCAAGCCTGCCACATAATTCTAACACATGGTGAAGTCTAAAAACCTCTCTTCTACCTGTTACTCCATGAACCAGCAGCACTGGCATTATCAGAAGCTCCTGAGAAATGCAGAATCTCAGGCCTTAAAGTAGAACCTACATTTTGACCAGACCTCCAGGTAATTCATATGTATCTTAAGGTGTGACTCATTTCCTCAGCTCCAATTCGTTCCTCAATCCATTATACTGAAACTGCTCTTCTCAGGTCATTAATTACCTGTTACTAAATCCAGTGGCCACTTTTCTGAATTACCAACTGACATGGTTAACATTTCCCCTTTCTCTAAACACTCTCCATTCTGGAGTCCATATCACACATTCTACTGCTTTTCTGTGACCTCTAGGGAAGCTCCCTCTCTGACCCCACTGTATGTGGTTCCTCTGCTGGAACAGTTCCTCAGGGCATGACACTGGGTGGGCCCTCTTCTCTCCCACATTTTCCAGATCATCTCATCTATAACCAAGACTTTAAATTAAATGCCATCTTATATGGAAAACTTGTAAATATGTATCTCTCACTGAAATCTCTTCTCTGAGCCTGACTGCCCACCCAACAATCTCCATGTAAAAACCACATAAGCACCTTAAAACTTAGCAAGTTCAAAACACCTAGAACTATTCCTCTCCCTGTCTCTTGTATCTCAGGAGACGGACTTTCCATCCGATTGCTCAAGCCAGGCATTTGGGTATCATCCTTGATTTTTCCCTTTCCTCCAGCCTCCTGGCCCCCATCCAAATCTATCAGCAAGTCTATAATTTCCATTTCCAAAATACATCTCTAATTCAACTTCTCTTCATTTCACTACTACCATACTAGTCCAAACCATCCTCATCATCAGCCTGCCTTCTTAGACTGGTCTCCCTGCCTCTTGTTTTGTTCCCTTCTCATATACTCTCCACAAGCATCCAATTCAATCTTTTAAAAATATGTTAGGGGCAGCCTGGGCGGCTCAGCGGTTTAATGCCGCTTTCGGCCCAGGGCGTGATCTTGGGAGACCCGGGATCGAGTCCCGCTTCGGGCTCCCTGCATGGAGCCTGCTTCTCCCTCTGCCTGTGTCTCTGCCTCTCTCTCTCTCTCTCTCTCTCTCTCTTCTCTGTGTCTCTCATGAATAAACAAAATCTTAAAAAATAATAATAAATAAATAATAAAAAATGTTAGATGACAAAACCCACTGCCTCAAATCCTTCAAGTAAATTTCCATAGCATATAAAATAAGATGCAAATTTCCTATCACAGTCTACAAGGCTCAGGTGATCTGATCACCAATGACCGCTCACCCTGCTCTTGTGTCCTTCCTTCCTTTCCTGCAGCCACTACGTTTTGAACATGCTGGCTCCTTTTAGCTCTTCAGCAGGCTGTTTCTGATTCCTCAGCTGCTCTTCTATTTCATCTCCACTCCATGCCAAGCTGAATCCTCATCCTTCAAGCACTGGCTTAAATAACCATCCCTCTCAGAAATTATCAGCAAGTCTCAGTAGTTGTCACAACATCCTTGTTTCCTTCCTTATCCTACATAAAGGGAGGAGGAGGTGTTCTCTTCTCTCCCACTGCTGTTCCCACAAACCCATAAAATAATAACCTCTTCCCTCTTGGAAGTACCCAGTAAATGTATATTATTCTCTAAACCCATCAATGGCTCTAGTGAGACAGAAAATGGCCATTGCCCTGTGACCCATCCTCCTCAACTCTCCACTTCAGTTTGCTCTGCCCACCTGCATGCAGGCTAAGCATGTTCTCCTTTCCTCCACCAGTAAGCCCTTTGCGATCTCCTGGAGCAAGGAATGCCATCAGGTTTCTAGCTGACCTGCCCGTGACTGAATGTGCAAGTTCATTTCAGTGGGGAAGAAATAAGAAGTCCGCTTGAGATGCCTGTCCACGCCATTCTCCATGCCAGCTTTGCAGTAATAAAGTAGATATTTTTATCTCTGACTCCTATTAGCAAAAGGTAGGCTAGGATTAATCAGTACCCTACCTCAATAATCACAATTTATTACTCTGTTTACTTACCACCCAGCAAAGTGGTTAAATGAAGGCTGGGGCTTTGGTATTAGTCTATCTGGATTTTAATTTCAGTTCTGCCACTTAGTAGCTGTATAATCTTAAGAAAGTTAATTAAATTCTCTCAGCCTTATATATAAAATGAGGATAAAGTATGTATCTAATAAGGGGAAAGTTAGAAATAAATGTGATAACTTTTGTGGGTAGTTTTAGCAAAAGGGCTCAGCCCATAGTAAAGCTTAATTATTAGACATTAATAATGTCTGTCTTTCCCACTCATCATGAGCACCTTGAGGACAGTTAGTGTTTTCTGTTTTATTCACTACTATATTCCACAGGACTTAGCATAATGCCTGGCACATGCACATTCTCAAAAAATGGTTAACGAGTATTTTGTGATGTGTTATCTGAAACATGAAAGAAAAAACAATTTTATTATTTGGCTCTCAATTCTTATAAATTCAAGGGCATGCAGGGGTGCCCAGCTGGTCAGTGGAGCATCCAGCTCCTGATCCTGGGGTTGTAAGTTGAAGCCTCGTATTGGGTATAGATGTTATTTAAAAATAAAATATTTTAGGGATGCCTGGGTGGCTTAGCGGTTGAGCACCTGCCTTCAGCTCAGGGCGTGATCCTGGAGTCCAGGGATCGAGTCCCACATCGGGCTCCCTGTACGGAGCCTGCTTCTCCCTCTGCCTATGTCTCTGCCTCTCTGTGTCTCTCATTAATAAATAAATATCTAAAAAATAAATAAATAAATAAAAATAAAAAATAAAATATTTTAGGAAGGCTTGGGTGGCTCAGCAATTGAGTGTCTGCCTTTGGCTCAGGGCCTGATCCCAGATTCCCGGGATCAAATCCTGCATCAGGCTCCTTGCAGGGAGCCTGCTTCTCCTCCCTCTGCCTGTGTCTTTGCCTCTCTTTGTGTCTGTTATGAATAAATAAAATCTTAAAAAAATAAAATAAAAAATAAAATCTTTTTAAAAATAAATTCAACAGCATCCAAGAAGAAACTAACATTAATGTTAAAAACTATAATAATTGAGTGCTTACTATTATAAGGCACTGTTTTTTAGATCTTTTCATGAATGAGCATCTTTATCACAACTTTATAAAAAGACATGATTTCCATTTTACAGATGAGAAAACTGAGGCACAAAGAAGTAATATGCCCATGATATAGAAAGAAAATCACAAAACGGAGAGTCAGATTCAACTGGTGTGTTTTCAAGCATTAACTCTTAATGGATGCCATTAAATGTATCCTCAATAGATCTCTAAATAGAACTCTTAATGGATAATCAAGTCTAACTTTACAAAAAGTTCTGCCCATTTTAAATATATTCTAACTGTATGAACTCTGGTTTTCTAAAAGGCTTCTCACTATAATTAATTGCATTTCATATGGGAAAAGTTTTTCTTGTAATTTTATATTGAACTCAGGATTGTATTAATGAAAAGTATTTCATAAGAAATAACTTTCACTCTATATGCATTACTTTATTTAGGGGAAGTTTTTCTTTTCTTTTTTTTTTAAGATTTTATTTATTCATTCACAAGAGAGACAGAGAGAGAGAGGGAGAGACATGGGCAGAGGGAGAAGCAGGCTCCCTGTGGGGCCTGATGCGGGACTCGATCCCAGGATCACGGCGTCCCCGGCCTGAGCCAAAAGCAGATGCTCAACTACTGAGCCACTCAGGCGCCCCAAGGGGAAGTTTTTCAATCCTTAAAGTTCTACTACTCTCTGTGAATCTAGAACACTGGAGGAGGCAATGATGTGATGACCTTACAAAGACCAAAATACCATTTCTGAGTATTTACTGAAATAATATCCTTTATAAGATCCTTTGTGAATATAAAAGAAACATTAAACATCGCACCTGATGTCCTAGAACCTACCATCTAACTGAGATGATGAAAATACACATGAAAGCAAAGAATGCCTAATAATATAGTGCAACTATATACAATTGACTACTTTTTAAAAAGCTAAGTTCAAAAATATGTAAATTGTGTTTAAAAATTTACATATAAAATATGTAACTTGGGTTCAAATATATATCTACATATATATATATATGTTTATTGCAGTCTGTTCATAAGAACAAAATCAGAAATGACCTTAATGTCCAAGGGGAGAATTTAGATTATGGTACATTCCCCCATATATATTGAAGCCATTAACAAGAACCTCCATATAGTACTAATATGAGAACAAGTTTCAGAAATAATGATCCTATCTGTGTGGAAAAATGTATATTCATACATGTATATATAAACATACACAGAAAATACTTAATATATTAAGAATTCTAACATTTTTATTTTATATTTTTCTATCCTCTGATTTTTCAAAAAATGAGCTTGTATCTTTTAATAAGGTTATTGGTAAAATAAAAGCATAAATCATCTATATTGTTACGTTTAAACAAAAAATAGGTACTAACTTTAATAAAACAATTAACATTTTCTTCAAATAATACTTACATAGCTATACTCATAGTACATAAATTTGTATCCTCTATCCTTAAGCCATAAGCATTTTCCATTTTATTAAGCATTTACAGTAATTTCATTAAATATCTGCATCAATCTACTCAACTATTCTCTTTATTGATGGACATTATAGCCATTCCATTTATTCATACATACAAATACAATAAATACTAATACAATGGACATCTTAATTCACACTGCTTCTCCAATAATTGCACAACTTCCTGAGAACAAATAATCTTTACTTCAAAGGATATGCACTTTCACTTTTTAAAACATATTTTGGGGGCACCTGGGTGGCTCAGTTGGTTAAGCATCTACCTTTCGCTCAGCTCATGATCCCAGGGATGGAGTCCTGCATGGGACTCCCTGCTCAGCGGGGAGCCTGCTTCTCCCTCTTCCTCTGCCACTCTCCCTGCTTGTGCTCTCTCATTGTCTGTCAAATAAAATCTTTTTTAAAAACAACAACATATTTTGCTTACAAAAGGGAGCTAGCAGGAATTGTTCAGAGAAACTGTTTTCTGCTTATCAGTTAATGATCCCTCTAGCAAAGCTGCTGAAGCAAGGAATATAGGATCCATCCCCAACACTACGTTTTTAAGCATTTAACTGCTCTGACCTGGCCTCCTGTTACTATCATTAATCAAAGCAGTTTTTGGAGAGAGGAGAAACTATGCATTTCATCCGAAATTGGACATTGTGATTACCAAAAGCAGAAGTTAATAATAATTTTTAAAATCACCTGATAAAACCAATTAAATATTCAGAGGAGAAGAAATTCAAATTTACTGAATACTTGATAATGCCACATATCATTTGGGAAATGTTTAATGTAATCTTTAAAATAACTTTTTGAGATAGTTATATTGACTTTCCAAGATAAGAAACAAATGGTCAGAAACATTAACAACTCATTCAAGGTCATATAACTCCTATTCAGTGGGATTCAAAAACACAAATTGGTCTAATTTCAATGTTCACTCTTTTTCCAGAATGCCAAACTGCCCAGGATAAGGGCAACACTAGGAGCAGCTATTGACTTTGCCTTTATTATAATGATTCACTTACTAGTATTACCAGTTGGGCTTCTTAATCACATTTTTTAAATTATAGCTACAAATAAAACCTTGTTTTCATGAACAGCATCATAAAATGGAATTATCTCTACAATGATTAAGTTCTCCAAACTGAAATTCAGGATACATTAATAAGGTTTTCTTCCAATTGTAAACTCACATGAAGTTTCCCAAAGTTATAAAATTAACTCACATTTTATAAAATCACTGATATGGTAAAGAAAAAAATTAAAGGAAAAATATAAAATTCATTAAAAGTAGTGATTATAATACAGGATGTTGCAGTCACTCATCTACTGCTATGAATCCAGTGCGTAGGAGACAAGAGTCACTAAATAAAACTGAATGTTTTGTTACACATTCAAACTTGCCCCTTCTTTCCCTCCAAAAAATTGGCTTATTAGATTCTTAATATATCCTAATATAATTCTGCTTAACTTCTAAAATTTATCCCACTTTATTCCATAATAGATTTAAAGCAGTCTGGAACTATATATAACTTGAAGTAAGAGTGATTATGGGAAAATAAGAAATTCCATATGGGTGAGGTTAATGTACAAAGGATTATGATGAGGTCCTTCTAAATACCCATTAGAGGTGGGCCTCAAATTTGGCTCTGAGCACTAAAGCCATCACGTGACAGGAGAACACAACCAGTTAAGACATAAGTCACAAGAACCATATAATAAAAACAAACTAGGCACTCAGGAGAACTGAAGAGAAGCATAATTATTACTGTAATAAAACAAGAGAAGAGTTCCTCCTGTGTATGTTTATGAAGGAGACACTGTATAACATGGTAAAAATGTCCTAATCAACATTCTTACACAAACATAATTGTGGGTTTCAGTTGATTCTTTTCTTCAGAGTATCCATCAGCGGAGACTGTTTCATAAAACTAAAATACAGATCATTATTAGCAAAGGTGAGGAGGAGAGTACATAATAGCATAGCATGCTGCTGCTCTCTGACAATCTAAGAGGAAATCTTAAGTGTGTTGAGAAAAAAAGATAAGCTCCATGTTCCTCACATTATCCTCCAAAGACAGATTTCTATCAACTGAGCTTTTGATAAGTATCAGGACACAGAGGCTTTGTATTTCTGCTCCATGGCTGGCACCTGGCTTGCAGATTTTCTGTGCAGCAAGATAGAGACAGATCGATATGCTGTAACAGTCAGGTGAGTTGCCAGGTAGAGGAAAAGAGACAACCTTTTAAGAAAGGTGAGGTGCTGCCTACCCAGGACAAGTGCTCACAACCACAGAGCATGGGAGGACAAATGATTGCACCAGGTTTTTCCTCAAAAAAGAATTTGGGTTTTCCCCAACAGAATGAAGAATGACCAATCACCTGACAAGTCTCTGAGTAATTTGTGGGGATCAGAGACAGTTTTACAATTTCTTTCAATAGTCACAGATGACTTCTCTAATCCCCGAATGATGTTAATGAGAAAAAAAATGAACCCTCAATAATGGTTAAAACAATAATTTATTTTGGAAATTAATGGAAAATTTTAACTATATTAAAATTTGTAGTTACACTGAATTAACAAATTCTCATTAATACATCAAATTAATTAAAATATCTAAGGCGAAGAAAAAATTTGCAAAAACAGGACATCTCTTCTCCAGATCATACAATTTGAGGCTTTTTTCCAACTGAGTTCAGGTTAACTGATAAGAGCCTTTAAAATGTACCTTCTAAATAAGTAATTTATACTACTAACTTGGAACTTTCTCTTTACCTATAACACCTGATACAAATTTCAATAAAGATCATACTAAAAACATTTTTCAGCACATATCTCCCTCTACTACAGAAACCTACTTTTTCTTCCTTCTAAATCCAGACAAATGTGTAACCATAACTGTAGTTTTTAAATTTATTTTTATGGTCTACCCCTCCATTTTGGAAATAATGTCATGAAAATAAGGCAAACTTATGCAAAAACTAGAACTCGAGTTTTGATTTTAGAAACCTCAAAAAATAGTCTTCAGAGCAGTAAGGGACTTAAAACTGACTTTAAAAACTCATCATGGGCAGCCCGGGTGGCTCAGCGGTTTAGCACCGCCTTCAGCCTAGGGTGTGATCCTGGAGTTCCAGGATCGGGTCCACGTCGGGCTCCCTGCATGGAGGCTGCTTCTCCCTCTGCCTGTGTCTCTGCCTCTCTCTCTCTTTCTCTCTGTCTCGAATGAATGAATGAATGAATGAATGAATAAATAAATAAATAAATAAATAAAACTCATTTGAAACATTGTTAGCTTTCTTTTAATATCTTCACTAACTCTCAAATACTTTGTTTCAATGTTTACATAACACTTTTAAAGAATCACAAAATGATTTGACTACTGCAATTATATATAGTATTTTTTAAATATTTATTTATTTATGAGAGTGAGTGGGAACATGAGTGGGGGGTGGGGAGAGGAAAAAGCTGGCTCCTCCTGAGCAGGGAGCCAGTCAGGAAGGAGGCTTGATCTCAAAAAAAAAAAAAAAGGCTGAATCTCAGGGCTCTGAGACCACCACCCGAGTCTAAGGCAGATGCCCAACCAACTGAGCCACCCAGGCGCCCCTATATAGTATTTTTATGTGGACTTTCATTTCATACTTATGGGAAGAACATCAGATGTCATTAACATAACTGTTACAAGTGTGTACAATACAACGGATCCTCAACTTTTCAGTTTTTAAATATTCCTTTCAAAGAGGCTCAAAACACAAATGCATATAAAAAGCTCTAACAGTAGATTAGAATGGAAAGAGAGTCATTTAATTGACTGCATATTGTCTTAACACAACTTAATAGTTCAATAACTTTTATGTAAATTGAATATTTTCAAGAAAATCTCAGATAGGAAAATGTATTTGTGACAGGATTAATTAGGGACTCTAGCTATATGGCTGGAATTCAAGGCACACCAACACATATGCTAGATATTTGCCATTCCGATTGATCCAATTCCTGCTGCAAAACGTCTAAGCTACTGGAGAAAAATGTGTTTCACAATTGCTTTAATTTTTATTAGCTTGATGAAAACTAAAATTCACACAATGTAGAAATTCATTTAGACATGCAATCTAAAAATCTAAACTAATTCACAATTAAAATGTGAAATGCAATTAATCTTCAATTGCTGTAAGCTCTATTTGAAAATAGAATGATTTTTATATTTCTTCACTGAAGCTTTAAAAGCCAGTGGTGTCAGTTAACATATTTCTTTGATTGCAAATGCAGTTGATACATCTGTGTCAAGAGCAATAGTTATCTCCTATTGATTACAAAAACATTACATGTGGGTTATTTTACTACATGGAATTATTTTCCCAATCTTCATTAGAATGTTGTCACCATGGGTTTATCTTCTCTACTTTTGTGTTTGAAAATTTCAATAACAAATGTTTTTGAAGTTACCATTTACTAATTTTTAACTCTTTTCAAGCAAATATGAAATAAACTAATCTTATATTTCTATTGTAACTATTTATTATTACCATCAATCAACTTTGCCTTGCTGCTACAATTAAAAGGCTTATACAGTAACAGTGTTTATAGGCTTCATATCCAGAAAAACACCCTACAAATATATGCTATGAATATGATGATAGATGCATATAACAGGCATGAGTGTGTCTTCACAGTTTTTGGTCTGCTCAATCTGTGACTCCATCTTATATGACATACACATATATTTTACAGTAACATTTAGTGTATTATATATAATAAATTACCTCCAAGTTTGGTGGCTTAAACAAGGTTTGTCATCTCACAGTTTTTGTGAGTCAGGAATTGGGGGATAGTTGAGTTGTCTGGCTTACAGGATCTCATGAGGGTGCAGTCCAGATATTGGCCTTCTCCTACAGTCACCTGAAGGCTTGAGTGAGGCTGGAAGACCCACTTCTAGGGTGGCTGCCTCACATGGCTTTGGCAGGCCTCAATTCTTCGTAATGTGGGCTTCTCTGTAAGGCTGCTTTGGAATCTTCTCAACATAGCTATTGGCTGTCCCTAAAGCAGTGGTTCTCAACAGAGGGCAGTTTTCCACCCAGTGGGTATCTGACAATGTCTGAGTCATTTTTGGCTGTTACACCCAGGGTGTGTGTTGGGAGTGGTGGCAGTAGGGGCATCTAGTGGGTAGTGGACCAGGGTTACTGCTACACATCCTTCACAACAAAGAATTATCTGGCCCAAAATGTCAATGGTGCTGAGGTTAAAAAACTTGCTCTAGAGCAAGTGATTTCAGAGAAACATTCAGAGAAAGAACAAGACAGGAGCCACATATCTTTTATGACCTATCCTCAGAAATCACACTCCATCATTACTACCAGATTCCGTATGTTAGAGAAGTGAGTCATTAGGTACAGCCTTTACTGAAGGTGAGGAATATTAGCTACACCTCTTTAAAGGAAAAGTATCAAAAAACTTACGGCCATATTTTTAAATCATTACACTTAGCAATGGTTTTTTCTTAACAAAATGCTAGAATTTTCAAGATATCTCACATTTGGGAGTACTATTTAAGAATCCTTTTACTGCTCTAGAAAAATCACTGGAATTCCATTTAACAAAACTACTTTTGCTTCCCAGTGAATGGTCTCTGCAGTATTTTGATGACTTAATCTCAAAAAATTCCACTAAGCATAAACATATGCAGACTGATACAGAGAAAAATAAACTAGTAGTCAAAAGATTTGAGTTCTAGTTTTGGTTCTGGCACTTCCCTGTAGGTGATCTGGGGCAAAGCTTCTATAAGCCTGTTTCCAAATAAATACAATGAGGATGTCACCAGCTCTGCTTATCTCAATAATGCTGTTTTGAATCTCAAATAAGATAATAATGTGATAGCACTTTAAGAACTATAAAAGGCAGGTTGTTTTAAATGTTCTAAGTTGAAATAACATGCTATTATAAAATAGTTTCAAGATCAGCTTCTAGCATGGGGTTTATCACATAGGAGATTCTCACTACATATTTTTAGATCTCTTATTCTCAAATTGGAGGTTGAGTAAACCTCTAAAATAACAGTAAAATAGAGAAATTAAAATATAAATGAAGGACAAAATCCTTCATCATTTGTTATCATGCTATGGATAACTAAAATATAATTTCCAAAAGTTAAAATGTACATTATTCAGCAATTATTAGATAGGATCTAAGACTACAATCAGCAACATAATGTAGCCAAGACTTCAGATATTGAACTAGAAAAAGAAAATCCCTTATTATTTGTTTCCAAATTCAAACTTTGAGGGAGAGTAGAGGCTCTAAGTGATCTGCGTATCATCAGAATCTAGCCCAGTGTTTGGAATATAACACAAGATTAATTAATACATACCAAAACAGACAGTTCTTAACCTCAAGGAGTGGAGAAATCTAGTTGGAGAGTCAGAATAAACAGACAGTCACATAAACAAATCACTTAAGGCCTTTAAAAGCAACACATTTGTTTCCTCTAATCCATTCTATACGCTCCGGTCAGATCAGTTTTAAAATACTTTTCCGGGGGATCCCTGCGTGGCGCAGCGGTTTAGCGCCTGCCTTTGGCCCAGGGCGCAATCCTGGATCAAGTCCCACGTCGGGCTCTCTGTATGATGCCTGCTTCTCCCTCTGTCTCTCTCTCTCTCTGTCTCTATGAATAAATAAATAAAATCTTTAAAAAAAATAATAAATAAAATAAAATACTTTTCCTCAATACTTTACAACCTCAAGAAACAACTTTCCATGGCCTAGAAAAATGCAATGCCTTAGCCCTACTCCAGACCTAGTCCTTCATTTCTGGGTGTATTTAAAAACACCACAACTGATTCTGAAGCACAACCAGAATGAGAACCACAACGGGGTTCATGCTACCTGAGATATTCTTGCTGTCAGGCCAATCCACCTCACAACTAATTCTCTTGGTTGTGTTTTCTCCTGTTACCTAAAAATGTTTCCTTTCCTTCTCTCCAATTATTCTTTCAAAATAAACTTCTAATCCTTTTTCTTCCATGATACCATTTTAACTACTAAAGCCCACAATGCCCCCACATGTCTATACACATCAATACCTTTTTATATAAACAATTCACTTATTTTTTCTTTTTCTTTTTTTTCTTTTTCTCTTTCTTTCTTTCTTTCATTAGTAGGCTCCATGGAGCCCAATGTAGGGCTTGAACTCATGAGCCTGAGATTAAGACCTGAGCTGAAAAAAAAAAAAAAAAGGAAGAAAAAGAGACCTGAGCTGAAATCAAAAGCTGGATGCTTAACCAAATGGGCCACCCAAGTGCCCCTTATGTCTATTTCTTTTAATACTGATGACATTTAACAATGACAGATAACCAACAGATTTTCTTCACTACAGTATATTTCAAACATAAGCAAATAGATATACACATGCATTTCAAACTTCAAAATCACGTTGCCTTAATACCTAAAGAAATCTTCAGGTAATTCACTCATCCCCTCATTGTAATTTTCATGACCACTGTCATTCATCAGTGCTAATGAAAGCTTTCTTCAAATATCACACCACTACATCTCTAAGGCTGAATCATACAAGTTTATAAGATCAATCTATTTCTAGAGTAGTTAGTGCTACATCTGAGATCATCCTCAAACAATTGAGGAAAAGTATGAAATGTTACATTTCAATAGACTTGAAATCCAAAGAGCTAGATATTCTTGAGATAAGGTTTGGAAGTACAAATTTGGACACACAATGTATGAATGAAGCCACTGTTAAGACTGTATCATATGATGAACTGAAAAAGAATATGCACACAGATAAGGCACATGGGTGGCACGGTTGGCTAAGTGTCTAACTCATGGTTTCAGCTCAGGTAATGATCTCAGGGTCCTGGGATCGAGCCCTGCATCAGGCGCTGTACTCAGCATGGAGTCTGCCTGAGATTCTCTCTCTCCCTCTGCCCCTGCTGTCTCTCTTTCTCGAAAATAAATAAAATCAAGAAAGAAAAAGAAGAACAAGAACAACAACAACAACAACAACCACAGAAAGTATAGATTTTCTATCTTTTTGGCGGTGGAAGGTTCAAGTTATCCTATCTAGTTTTTCCTCAGGGCCAATCAACCCAAATATATATAAGACTATATAAGTAGTTCTCAACAAGGGTGATTTTGTCCCTAGGGGCATATGGCAATGTCTAGAAACATTTTTGGTTGTCACAAATTGTCATTTTTGGTTGGTTTCTACTGGCATCTTGCAAGTAGGGTACAGGATACTGCTAAATATCCTACAATGCACAAGACAGCAAGCTCCCCACAACAACAACAACAAAAATCATCCCACCCAAAATGTCAATAGGTTGAGTAACCCTAGGTTATATTTGAAAATGTAAACACAGCTTGATAGATATTCATAATACGGTTTTCTTAATTTGCTGTTTTCCCTTTCTGCCCCCTTTAGCATTTACAGCATTTAACTTACTCAGATTGCTAATTTCAAAGCAGATCATTCAAAGCATAGGGCACTTAGCACACTAAACTAGGAACAGAAAACGAAGGAAGACAAACTTATAATATCCAAATGAGAAAATTATTAGAAATTTATCAATATAAGATGCTAACATCAATACTTCAATTTAATATGAATATCATTACGGAGCTGAGTTTTATTATACCAAATGAGGAAGATAACTAAGATTTTCCCAGCATTTGGTAGCCTGGAGAAGAAAATGTAAATAGAAACTTATTATGCAAAAGTCTAAATTCAAGAAAGCACAAGCTACCTAAAGCCCTAGGTAGATTTGACAGAAGAGGGGGGAAAAAAGAAATATCTCTTGGGGATATTGAGAATAAAGCAATTATTTCTGGGAATAAAGTTATATCTACTACAAGGATGAGGAAATAACAAGAATTCAGTAACACTTGCATAAACCAGACACTTCAAGCTAAGTGTCCCAGGACACACATGATTAAGGGCACTTAATGTGTAGGTGAAGACTATCACTGCAGAGACACCACCCCACGTGGAAGACAGGGCTGGATTAGGGACCCTTGCCCTCACAGCTCCCTGCTTCCCCTAACACACCAGCCTCCCTGAGCCCTGGGCAGATCAAAAGAAGAAGTTCTGACCTGTTGTGGGCACATGGTAATGTCATCACTTTCTAGATCTGAATCATCAGATGGAAAGGTTTCTCTGACACAGATTTCCAACACATATCCTTGCATAAAGTTGCCCTAGATATAAAAAGTGACCAGTATGTTGACAGAGTCAAAGGAGACAAAAAAATCTAAAAGAAAATTTCAAAGGAAGTATTAGAAACATAAAGGTAGAACTAAAATGGCAAGTTAAGTGAAAGAAGGCAGAAAAGAAAAGCTATAGAGGACCTCCCTCCAAAGTGATCTCTGAGGAAACAAAGTAACATGTCCCTTCTAGACTGGTATTTTTCAAAAGCAGTCTGCTTTTTTTGTTTTTTGTTTTTTTTATTTTTATAAACATAACATCTAGTACAGTGCTTAATATGGCAATACTGAATTAATGAATATAAGAAAACAAAAGGGATAACTGATATGTTTTTTGCTTTTTTTTGGGGGGGGCATGGTTGTGTTGCGTGATGCCCCCACTCTGGAGCATAAGCTTGGAAAAGTAATGAATGCATACTTGTGGGTAGACTGACAGTAAGATACACATATTCACATACCTTCCTTCATGTCACAGGCACAGTGACAATACCACCAAGGCCTAGAGGTTTTGAGGAAAACAAGGAAAGCTGTAACAACATCATTCAAAGTAACAGGAGCCAATGTGTTCAGGGTCTGAAGTTACTCAGACAGCAGCTAGACAAAATAAACATTTGTTCTATTACCTTTTTGTTATGTTGCCATGGGAATCTGTGTTTAGGAACACTTATTTTCCCCAACTAGATGATAGAGCAGTAAAAGGGGGGAGAGCTTCCATGAAAGAGGAGAGAAGCCTGTATCTATAAAGGCAGGGAGGACAATAAACCCTATGGGTATTTATAGGGTCACATATGTGTATAATCGTTCAGTCTGTAAGACTTATTCAAGTTAACAGAGAAGTCTCTGAGGCTTCACAGCCAAAACATTAGTAACAGGTAACAATAATCAGACCTCTACTAAAATTATTATAAGGGGGGTAAAGTAAAGGAATGTAAAGCAGATACACGGCCAAATAAAACAGAAAATAAATGAGATCTTAAATGTTGAAGGAAGGTAAAAATGTCTTTTAAAATATGATCCAATCATTAGAAAAAAAACTAGAAGCCCAAAAAAGTTAGAAAACATTCAACCTGTCAGCAGGCTAATCTTTTGTCAGCAGAAGTCTAGAGCTAATCTCTTTGCTCCCTTCCTTTTGGCAACAGAAACCTGAAAAACTAAAGTAAGCCCATGTTATTTAAAGAGCTAGACTGGAATACCCTGATTTCTAGGGCCCTACAAAAGTACCAGCTCTGGTACTTTGAGTCTTCTGGAAGGAGAATTGTGTGCATGGGTTTGGGGCTGTGCACCAATTCATGGGACTCTCCCATTCTACCCTAAACTACAATTAGCACCTCTAATGGGTAGGGAATAGAATGAAAAAATAGAGACCCCAGAGCAGAGTGATCTGTTAAAACATAAATTAGATCATGTTTCTCCTCTGGTCAGAACCCTCCGTGGCTTCCCCTCTCATGCAGAGTAAAAGGCACAGTTCTTATAAAGGCAAGTAAGACCCTTCATTGACCTCTGCACATCTGCAGCCCCTCCACCCTCTTCTACTACTACTTGGCCCCTGGATCACTCAGCGCTAGCCAGACTGGTCTCCTAGCTATTCCAGGGAAAGAGGCCTTTGCCTCAGGGCCTTTGTACTTCCTGATCCCTCAGCCTGGAATGTTCGTCCCTCCCCACCCAGGTCCAATCAGTGTTCTACATCACCTCCTGCTGGTCTTTGCTCAGCTGTCACTTCATCATTGAGGTGAAGTGACTACCCTACTTAAAAGTGCAACACAGCCATCCCAGGATTCCCTCTCCTTTCCTTGCTTCATTTCCCCATAGCACCAATCATCTGACATACTATAAATTTTTATTTGTTATCTATTTCTACTTTTATCCCCCTTAGAATATAGTTTCTTATGGGCAGAAACTTTTGTCTGTTTGTTCATACACCATCTCCAACACCTGAAGAATGACTCATACATAGTAGGTCCTCAAAGTATCAGTATAATACACAGTCCTGTCCTCAAAGACAATAGCATGAGCCTAACTTTCTCTCCCTTTGCTTCCACATTACTTACAATACTTTATTTTTTTTTTAAGATTTTATTTATTTATTCATGAGAGACAGAGAGAGAAAGAGGCAGAGACACAGGCAGAGGGAGAAACAGGCTCCATGCAGGGAGCCCGACGTGGGATTCGATCCCAGGACTCCAGGATCATGCCCTGGGCCCAAGGCAGGCGCCAAACCGCTGAGCCACCCAGGGATCCCTACTTACAATACTTTAAAGTTCAGATAATGGTGTTACAATCTACTAGCCATTTGTCCCAAACCAAAACTTAGGGGTCATCCTAGATTCCTCTCTTTTGTGTACTTTCTCCCCTGACCTTCAGTCTAGGAGCCAAGATGTCAGAATATGGGACCTATTTATCAAAAGTGCAGAATTTATAGACCATGATTTTCCTCTTTCCTGGAATAAACTCTTAACAGGCTGAAATGCTGGAAAAGTGTTTCATTTTATAAATCTTTAACACACATGAACTTAATTTATGCACACCCTGTGCAAAGACAAACTTCTAAATACTGACAGCTTTATTTACATAAACATTTCAAGTTTAAAGAGTTCTTTTTTTTTTCTTCTGTGCATTGACTTCCAAGTACATAGCGACCATGAGACCAAATCCCTAGGTTCTGAAGTCAGGGAAACCCACTTTACAATGAAGTTTTCATTAAACATTACAGTACTGATACCTCCTGGATAGGAACAAATCAATATCGAATTTCACAGTAAAGAGCAAAAATCTAATGTATTTTTTTCAAAGGCCTGGAGAGGCAGTTATTTTCATTAATATCCTATACTTACATAATACAAACATGTATAGATAGTCCCAACTCTACTAAATGCAGATTAAAGAATTTCAAACCACCAGGATTCACAAATTCAGGAATTAAGTATTTGTACTTCCTAATAATTACTTGGGAAAAGAATCTGATGCGCAATGAGTTCATTTTTTGGTCTATCAATTCTGAGGAAGAGGTGTGACTTTAATAAGTTACGTAATTACCCCACAGATAAGCTAGGCAATGACACTAGTGGGATTGGTTCTGTACAGTCACAGCTCTATTGCAAGTGACCCAGCAACCTCTTTCTTCACAAAAAGTGGGAGAAGGAACAAACAGTACAAAAGAAGGCACTATCACACAAACTCAGCAGCCTATAGGTAGAGAAAAGATGACTTGTAAAGTGTTGAAAACCTAAAACCAAATCCAGAGTACCACTGACGAATAAGCCATTCTTTCAATGAATGAGTCCAGTTCTTCACCTATATAACTGGGTTAATAAGAGAGTCAGTGAATTAAAAAAAAAAAAAAAAGAGTGAAGACTGAATGATAATGCTTTCAATGAAAATATTTTATAGTATAAAATCCCATAAAAATGCCAATTTATACTAAACTGAGAGTGATCTAGCCCAGTGAATTCCTCTACCTTTGAATTCAAAGCCTCAAGGGCTCAGCGCCATCTGCACCATTGCCCATGAAAGGCAAAGTCAACATACACATCATCTCTGAGGCTGAGTTAGAGAGAAATCAAAAACAGAGTACTCTTCAATATCAAGAAATTAAGCTGGCAGAACTGAAAAGCCAGAGGTTCAGGATACCCTCATTTTAAAATGGGAGCCAGAAGAAAAGCATCAGAATCCATCAAAATGGGATTCAATTAGAAAAATTACTTTATAACAAATTTGACTGAATTATTTTTTTTAATTCTTTATGTTTATATATCAATAACATAAATATTTGCTATTATCTTTAAATATCTATTTGTTGTTGGTACTGGCAACATGCAGTGAACCATCTTGCTTTCGATTACAAAGAAAAGCAAATGGGAAGAAAGTTCAGTAAGGGCCTACTATCGTCACCAGAAAAGTAAAGGGCAGAATATTAGATATTCTAATATCTAAATTATTTGAATTCAGCTTGATTTTCTTATTCCCTAAAATCAAATCTGTTCTTAAAGGATGATGGCAGTGAAAAATAACACAGGCTCCAGAATGCTCCTCTTACTGATTAGGAGTCAAGAAAGTCATCTTTGCATAGTCAATAATGATGTATTTTCATTTATCTGTGCCCTGGCTCATCCTAAAAGAAAAAAATAAAAGATTTAAAACAGTGAATGGCTATTAACACTAAAACTTAGCTTTGTTTATTATATTCATGTATATACAGTCTTATTCCACAGAGCATTTAGGAAGCTGGATTTGATTTCTTAGTAAGTTTTGCCATCCTCTCACTAAAAAAATCTTGCATAGGCTAAATACACTCGTGATAAATATAAACTACACAGCAAAATGCCTAGAACAGTAAGCAATCCATAAAATGTAGTTTTTTATTCACATTAGACTTAGCTTGACGAGGGAATGGATTATCTCACCGTCTTGCTCAGCACTCTATCTCATGAAACCTAGCCCATTATCTAGTCCATAGCTGGTATTCAGTGTTGTTGAATCAACAAAGGACTATGACTTAAGAGTATTTTTTATTTTATGGCTACCTATTTTATGGCTACCAGGGCCCCACCTCCCCTAATCAACAGAAAGGGTCTGGAAAAACCATACCCAGAGGAAAGGCATTTAAGTTCCTGTTTATATTTCCTTAAACTCACCGCAAAGAGTCCCTCCTTCTGTCCCAAAACCAGAAAATCAATGCTTTGCAACAAAGTATTCTTAAACAATTTTGCTTCATTTCCCCTCACAGACAATGCAACAAAGTTCCTTAAAACTGCAAGACTTATTTAGTTCCCTTTACCTTTTAAAAAGGAAAGGTATATTATAAAACCTTATCAATTTTTAAAAAATTGAAAAATTAAAAAAATAAAATAAAACCTTATCAATTTTCAATTTCTAGTCTGATTCCTTGATCTTGGATTCATAGCATACAGGCTGCTGCTTGCCTTTTTACTGGAGACTTAGTGAAAATTAAAATGAGAAAATAGGCTTAACATAAGAAACTTTTAATTTCCATCAAAGTATATCACACTTAGGAGCAATCAAATTAGGAAACTGACACATATTTGCGTGAGACTGCATTCCTTAAAATGCTTTCAGAGATTCTTTTTCGGAACAGACTTCAGATCCAGTTCTACAAGTCACACAAGAAATTCTATCATTACTTTATAGTTATAACTCCTATTTGACCTAAAACAAGACCAACCTGAATGCCTAATCTTTCTCGCCAGACTTGAGTACAAATTCTCTAAATTATTGAATTCAGCTTGATTTTCTTATTCCCTAAAATCAAATCTGTTCTTAAAGGATGATGGCAGTGAAAAATAACACAGGCTCCAGAATGCTGTAAGAGAAATAAAAAAAAAAAAAAAAAAAAAAAAAGTTTGCTGCAACACCCAAAACACTGCTAAGAATCTGAAAGAACTGAAAGAATAACTTCAAATAATTCTGAATGAGATGCCACTTACTTATGTATATCTAAATTCTGATATTTTCAATCCAAAATCAATTACATTTGCCATAGTCAACTGACACACATAAGATGCATTTTCTTCCACCAATATACCATATGTCACACTTTAAATCCCTCAGCAGAAATACTACTAAAAACAAGTGAATGGGCTCTGCCTCCTTGTAAAGACACATAAGAAACTTAACAGGGGCTGTCTCAGAGGGAAGGAATAGCACAGTTGGAGAACAAGAAGGGAAAGGATACCTTTCGTTAAATATCCTTTTACGCCTTTTGAATTTTATACAATGTGTATGTAACTTTATACATATTTTTAAAAATATGTTTAACAAAATTACTTCCAAGTGTCAGATATTTCTGGCTTCTGTAAGCCAAAAAAGTAAAGTACTAAGGAAATGTAAAGGTCATTTTAATGATACTTCACTCTAAATCTGCAGTTCCAGGACAGAGCTATTCATACCAACGGTAGGAAGACCTTGCAAGCAGTTGTTTTCAGGTTCACTAAACTCCCCATAGTTGAGCTATTCTGCTGTATCATTTCATTAAAGTTTAAACATCACTGGAAACAGAAACTTGGTACTACAAAAATTAATGTCAATTATGACATAACAGAATGAAAAAGAGTGGTAAAATAATAAGCTATTAAAGGAGCCATGATCCAAATATATCTCTGAAAATGTGCAAATCAATCACACATATAGATGGATACAGTGAAATGTTGCAAATTCCCTTAAAACGTAAACTGCCGTGTTATAAAAATGAGGAAAAGATGTCAAGCACGGGACCATCAGCAATATGAACTCACGCAGCTTGAACTAGAAAATGCAATATGATCTGTTGCTTGACACAATTGCACAATCTCAATTACCCAGAAGATTCTAGCAAACAGGAAATTCATGATGTGACTTTAAGAAACACAGGAATTATAAAGATTAACACATCCAAAAGTCTGGAATTCGTTTCCCCCACCCCCACCTCCACCCCCCAAAAATCTTACGGAGCCCTTTTCAAATGATTCCCATGAATACAGGAATTAGTTTCAGATCAGCAGCTCTCAAGTTACAGTAACTCTAAAATATGGTGTGTAATACCTAAACTAGTGAAATATTTTAGATCCAAGAATTTTATTGGATCGATTTAATTTAAAACACGGTGTGAATTAAAGCTGAGAAGTGTCTCTCCCTTCCTTTGCTACATATTCCCTATCCTTATGAAAACCAGCGTGTACCTCAGGCTACAAATGTAGATCAGTTCCCTGCGAACTCTCTAAAGAACTTTAAAAACACAATATTCACAAGACGTACTGCAATTAAGAAATACTTACAATACCTCCCCAGATTGCTCATGATTTTTTGATCCTGAGCGCGTCCAACGGATCTGAATCTCACTTGCTCCAAGTGAAAAAACTGTTTTTGCCAAACAATACTTAAATGAGCAGTGGTATGTGACTAATCAGTGAAGCCGCCAGTTTCTCAAGCTGCAGTGTTCTTGCAGGCACTACCACCCGCCCCCACTCAGCGAAAAGGAAATACGCTTTCAACAGAATCGGAAACACACAACTCAAGCTGGCACTAGGCTGGCCGAGATAAAGTCGGTATTTTCGGTTCTTCGGGTCGCTGCTAATGCAAGTGCGAATTCGAAAAGAATGCCTCTCGAAATGAGATTTCGAAAGAGGTCTGCAAAAAAAAAAAAAAAAAAAAAAGGCCAGGGCTGAAAGCCCTAGGTCGTCAGTTTTGTTCCGACGCTCGCAGTCTCCGTAGAGCTTCGCCCTTCTGCTTCTCCCTGCAGCCCCCCACCCCCACCCCGGCTTGTCTGCTCGGAGGGCAGGCTCCCGCGCGCCCAGAGTGGCTGCACCTCCGGAGAGGCTCCTTCGGCTCGAGGCTGGCAGGGAGACACCCCGGCCTCTGTGCCACCCCCCCCCCCCGAGCAGCGACCCCCCCAAGAAGGGCTTGCGCAGGGTGCGAGGCAGGGCCGAGCTCCAGCACCACCGCCCACCGTGGACCTGCATCCTGCACGCAGCCGACCACCTCCCTAGGGGTGCGGAGTGCGGGGTGCAGAGGGGTCCCGGGCGTGCAGCACAGGGGTCGAATGGCAACGATGCCCTCCCCCAAAGAAAATTCCTACCGCTTGGTGCATCGCTGAGCGGTGTGGGCAGGCCTGGCTCTGGGGTACTGAGGGCCACCAAGCCCACCGCAGACCCAAGCCCGGTGACACTCACCACACGGAGCCATAGGCACCGGAGCCCACCGGGGACAGGTTCTGGTAACGCTCGGGCACCTCCCAGATTGTCTTATTCAGCTCCTGCCGGTAGAACGTGGGCCTCTCCTGAGACATCTTCCAGCGGCGGCCGCGGGGCTAGGAGGTGGCCCTGAGGGGCCCCGCCTGCGCCCGCACCCGCACCCGCACCCGCACCCGCTCCCGGGCCCTCGCTGCCCGCCCGGCCGGGCGGGGACCCGGAGCTGGCAGTCGGCGCAGGTGCGGCAGACGCGACCCCGCCGACTCCCGCGCGCGCGGCCCCTGTCAGCCGCAGCTGCCGGACGCGCCTCAGCGACGCGGGCGGGCCCGGTGAAGGGCAAGGGCAGGCTGCGGGGCTCAGGGCTGCGCCCACCACGCTCTCCCTGCACCCTCTCCCCGACCAGGCCGACTCCGGGCTGCGCCGCGGAACCGCGGCTCCAGCTGCAGCGCCCGCTCAAGTTCCAGTGATCGCCGTTCCAGAGCCAGCGAACAGGAGTCTCTTGCCGTACTCTCGCGAGACCAGCTCCCGGGACTCTCCGCGAGCCGAGATTTTACCCAATATGGAACCTGCCCACGGGAGGGGGTGGACTACCGGAGAGGATGGGAGGAGCACTTCTCGCGAGAAAAGAGCAACAGCTGGAGACCAGAGGCAGGAACTCTCGGGGACTGTTCTTAAGGGCGCGAAGGCGGACCCGGGAAAGGGAGGGACGGGCAGGCAACGTATGCCGCGTGCGCCCCACCGTGGTCGGCGGGGCAAACGCCCGGCTCCGTGGCGGGAGGCGACAGCGACTAACAGGGTGTCGGGAGAAGAGCCAAAAGATCTTTGAACTGCCGGTAGTCACCAGCAGCCGAGCATCTGCTCAGCAGAACCTCCAACTTCCAAGAAATACTTACATTTGGAAAAGGAAGGTTCCAGCCAGAAAGCCGTTGTATTCCATCTGTTCGGGGACATATGGCTTAATCTTCGGAGCTGTGACGAACCCTATCCCGAAAGCAAATATTAGCTCTACGTTAAGTCTGAGGTTTTCCACCCAAACTCTCCTGACGGTCTTTAAACGTTTATGTGCAGAAGAATCACTTGGAGTGTTAAAAAAAAAAAAAAAAAAAAAAAAAAGCCAAGTCCCAGGACCCACAGGGAGTCTAAGTGGATAGGTCGGTGATAGGCGCCAAGGACGCGCATTTTTATAATATGCTCCAGGCAGTTCTGATTCAGGAAAGTCTCCCGCATCCCCCTTGGAGAAGGATTTTTGAAAAGAGTACTTCTGAGGGTTTCACACTGAATCCTGCTCTGAAGCTTCCGGTGAAGATTTTAAGCATTTGATTCTTGCCTCGGGTTAAGGAGAGCAAGGCAGAGGGTGTCCTCTTCAGGCAAGTCAATTGACCTCTCTTAGACTCTAGTTCCAGCTTCTGCAAAAGTAATTCCTGCCTTACATCCGCGCCTAATAGGGTTACTTGTAAAGCTGAACAAGATAGTGTGAGTGAGCAAGATACTATATAACCATACCTACAGCCACTGTAACCAACTTATCCCTTTGTTAAAGTTTGTTACAATGTCTCTTAGAAGTAACTGGGTCCAAGCCAGGACACTTCTCAACCCTTCCCATGATTATTCTCTTTCGTGTCGTGCATCCTTTAGAATGCTCGGATTTTGCATATCGTGTCCCAGCACCTAGCACAGTGCCTAGAGTATAATAGGTACCCCATAAATATTTATTGAACAAATTATGAATAATGACCATGATCTCAACTTAGGAGGTAGTGCAGGATCCTCAGTTCTCCTCAAGGAAAAACAAAAATAAAAACCAGAGTCATGGGTCATTCCTGGAAAGCTTTTCTTGGAGGATCCGATGTGGCTTAGTCTGGATTCTCTCGCCTATGAAGACATGCTGCTTGAAAATGTTCCAAGGCTACCTGCAGGTTAGGGAGCCCTCCAAGAAGTAATGAAGGTTGAAGGAAGAGGCGAGAAGCAAAAATGTGATTGGAAAGAAATGGCGGGTGGGAGTGGGGAATCAAGGTGATGAGTGGATGGATACAAGGGAGGAAACTCGGAAGTAGGAATGAACCTAAGGAATTCATGATTATCCACCAAATTGGGATAGTGAAGTGGGAGTGACTGAAAGGGTAAAAATGAACTAAACACTACATTCAGTCACTCTTTCAACAAACATGTACCACATGCCTACTCTGTGCCAGGCACTTCTGATTGATAAAAGGCAATTTAAAAATAGACACAGTTGGGCAGCCTGGGTGGCTCAGCGGTTTAGCGCCGCCTTCAGCCCAGGGCATGGTCCTGGAGACCCGGGATCGAGTCCCGCGTCGGGCTCCCTGCATGGAGCCTGCTTCTCCCTCTGCCTGTGTCTCTGTCTCTCTCTCTGTCTCTCATGAATAAATAAAACCTTTAAAAAAATAGACACAGTTGCTGCCTACATGGAATTTACACCTGACTGAGCGCTTACTATATCTACCACATTGTTTAGGCACTGATAATACAGCCATTAGAAAAATCCCTGCCAATAAATAAATAAATAAATAAAAATTAAAAAAAGAAAAAAAATCCCTGCCTTATGGGGGGCGGGGTGGGGCGATGGGTGACAATCTACAAAAAAGGAACGAATAGGTAAAGTGAATGTGTTAGATTTTAACACAGTAATCGAGCAAGTGTAAAACTGCAGCTGGGCCAAGCAGGAATCCAGGGCGTAGTCACATAGTGACAGGGACTGAGTAAACTTCCAAAGGTTAAAGGGCGGGGCGCTGGGGGAGCCCAGCGAGAGACCCGGGCAGAAGACTGTCCTTCGGTGGGAGGAGCCGGGCTTGGGGGCCAGAGAGCTGGGGTTGCAGACTTGAGTGACCTTCCAGCCTCCAGGTGCTCCTGCGTCTTCCGACCTGACAAAGCCGAGGGTGCTTTGGGTGAATTGCTGAGCGTGAAGTGCAGGGCGGAGGCCTGGCATTAAGAAGGCCCCCCGGTCAGGAGTGGAGCAAACCCCAAAGCAAGTGGAGGCCTGGGTGGCACAGGTTAAGGGGCCTCCCCACCCCCAGCCCGGGCCCCACCGCAGGTGCGGGTGCTCGCGTCCCCCGCCCGCCGGAACGCCCGCGGGTTCGGGCGCAACGGCTCGGGAACCGCCGGCGGCCGCGTCCACAGCGCCGCCAGCCCGGCCGGAGCAGCGTGGGACCCCGGCGCTGGCACTCGCGCCCCCGCCGGGCCCCGGGTGGAGCCGCGGCCGCAGGTTAGAGCGGGGCGTCCGTAGCCCGCCAGCCCAGGCGCTTCGAGAGCGCTCGAAGTGTGTGAAATGAATGAATGACCCTAGTCCGGGGAAAGCCCATTTCTCGGGGGCATCGTCTCTACTAGTCAAAGGACTAGAGGCAATGCTTGCGATTTGCAACCGAATCCTTTCAGACGCATTGGTCTGCATTGTACTGGGGCTGCAGCCCGAGCCTCTCCTTACCACCCCGCCGTCTCCTCCTGAAGCCCGACTGCCCAGGCCCGCCTTCTACTTCCAGACCTCACTGCTCTGTTCATTTTCTTCCTTCGGATTGAGCCTCCCACTCCCACCTGCCTCGGCTCCTATCTCTTCCTCTTGACTCCTATCAATGTATCAGTGGCCCCCTTGGAAGCCTTTCCAACATCCCTACCCCAGAAATGAGTTTATCTCCAACACACCCCACTGATAATAGTCTCACCAAGTCGCATTAAAAGTAGTTGTTTATGTGTCTGATGGTCAGCTCCTTGGGGGCTGTCAACTTATTATTCATCCCCAGCCACCAGATAGAGAGACTGAAGGATATTTGAAAGCATGCACCTCGCTTGTGCCTTTGCTGTATTCCAAATACATTCCCTATAAGAACATGAGGTGGTAACAGGCAAATGGCTGTTGTTTCTGATGGAATTACAAATGCTTATTTGAAATTTTGGAAGCGAATTTTACCTTACCATGATTGTAGAGGATAGAGGAAAGATGATGATATGAGGGAAAAGATGTTATTGCAACTAAACTGAGGTTCAGGATTTCATATCTATCAGGTCAATAATCAGAAAATTGGGTTCTGCTTAAGTGTTTTATTCTTGGCTTTTTAAGATACTTTTAACACATTATGTAAATGAATAGAGGGATGGCTAGATAAGCATGGGTAGTGTGGGGGACATAGGGGATAGGTCAAAAGTGCCTGTTTTAAACAATGCCACCAAATTTAGCACAGAAAGACTGACCAAGTAAAGATAATTGGCTACATTTAGAGTGGTCCTCATATTTTACTGCCAGAATCACCAGGAGGACTTTTTAAACCAACTGCTGGCCCATCCTCAGAGTCTCTGACAAATTAGGTCTTGCTAGGTGGGGCCTGAGAATCTGAATTTCTAACATGTTCCCAGATGATGCTGATGCTATTTGCATGGGCACCAAGTGTGGACTACAAAGATTAAAATAACTTGTTAGTAGTGAAGCCTGATGCCCAAAATCACATTTGTAGAATATGAAAATGAAATCTTAAAAACTTCAGACCCACCGAAATATTTTGTAATGTCAGGAAGCATCAGAGAATTGTTTTATTTTATGTTATGTTGTTTTATTGTAAGAGATAGAGAGTACACTCACACCGGACAGATAGGGTCAGAGAAGGAATCTCAAGCAGGCTTCATGCCCAGCAGGAGCCCAACAGGTGGAGCTGAAATCAAGAGTCAGAGTCTTAACCAACTGAGCTACCCAGGGGCCCCCAGGGAATTGTTTTCTAAGTGGACACTTACCTTCAAGATTTTAGGTAGAGCTTAGCATGTTGTTTATCATGCTATATACAGAGGCCCATCACACTGATACCTTCAGGAGTCAGTAACAGACACCCCCTCGAATTGTGTCTCAGCCAAAAGGTCATTATCCCGTCAGTGTAGTTTGATAACTTTTTCTAAAATGCACTGCCTTCTCCACACCAAACTGCATCTGCCTCCTGTAAATAGGAGTTTCCTATCATACTTTGTCACAAGTGCCCTGCTAGTAAATGAAAATGAAGCACTAGGGATTCTAGGAAATCCACAAAGACATAATAGAACTGGACAAACTCCAGAAATGACATGCTCCAGACAATAACCACCACCACCACCACAACAAAAAAAAAAACAACCCATAAGGAAATCATGTGTTTTACCTCGCTGCCTTTAGCCAGTCATGTGATGAACCCTGTAAGACAGCTTTCCTGCTGCCCCAGCTCTGCTAACCATCCTCACTGAGGTTCCTCCTACGAGTTATGACTTGATTAGTTTTGCCCTAAACTATAGTAATAGTAGTGGTCTCCAATTAGACTTTTTGCTTCTGTCTCTCCTGTCCAATAGAACTTTTCTGTGATAGTGGAAATGATTTATACCTACACTGTTCAGCATGGTAGCCTCTGCCACATGTGGCTGGTGAGCACTTGATATGTAACTAGCTCAACTGAAGAATTTTTTATTTTATTTTAATGAAATTAAATTTAAATAGCCACAGGTAGCCAGTGGCTACCATACTGGACAGTATACCTTTAGAGCATACCACTGACACAATTCATTTCCCAAAGCACTTCCCTGTGCATATTACTAGTCCTGCTCAAGCACTTTATTTTTTTTTTCATCATGAGAAGTGTACTCTTTAATCCCCACCCCCTATTTCACCTATCTCCCTACTTCCCCCCCCCCAGTAGCCCTCTCCCCCAAGCAGAGGGAGAAGCAGGTTCCCTGCGGGGAACCTGATGTGGGACTTGATTCCAAGACCCCGAGATCCTGAGCCAAAGGCAGATGCTCAACCAATGAGCCACCCAGGCATCCCTGCTCGTATATTTTCTTTCTTAAATTCCACGTATGAGGGCAGCCTGGGTGGCTCAGCAGTTTAGCACTGCCTTCAGCCCAGGGCATGGTCCTGGGGACCCGGGATCAAGTCCCACGTCGGGCTCCCTGCATGGAGCCTGCTTCTCCCTCTGCCTGTGTCTCTGCCTCTCTATATCTGTTTCTCGAATAAATAAATAATATCTTTAAAAAAATTCCACGTATGAGTGAGATATATCGTCTTTCTCTAACTTCTTTCACTTAGCATGATACTCTCTAGCTCCATCCATGTTGTTGCAAATGGTAAGATTCCATTCTTTTTTATGGCTGAGTTATATTCCATTATATATATATACCACATCTTTACCCATTCATCTATTGATGGACAATTGGGCTGCTTCCATAGTTTGGCTATTGTAAATAGTGCTGCAGTAAACATAGGGGTGCATGTATCCCTTTGAATTCTCCCTCTGCCTATGTCTCTGCCTCTCTATGTCTCTCATGAGTAAATAAATAAAACCCTTAAAAAATTAAAAAAACAAACAAAGGAAAAAAGAGAGAGACAACCCAGAAAAAGACTCTTTAACTATAGAGAACAAACGAATGACTACTGGAGGAGGTAGGGAGATAGGTGAAGTAGGGGATGGGGATTAAAGGGATGCATGTTATTCTGTCAGTAAGTACCCAATAACACAATTACTGGATTGTAGCATAGTTTTATTTTTAATTTTCTGAGGAATCTCCATACTGTTTTTCACAGCAGCTGTACCAGTTTGCATTTCTATCAATAGTGCAAGAAGGCTCCTTTTTCTCCACATCCTTACCAACACTTGTTTCTTGTGTTTGTAATTGTAGCCATTCTGACAGGTGTGAGTTGATAACTCATTGTGGTTTGGGTTTGCATTTCTCTGATGATGAGTAATGTGGCCAATGTCTGTTGGCCAACTGAATGTTTTCTTTGGAGAAATATCCATGTCTTCTCATTTTTTAATGATTTATCTTTGGGGTATTGAGTTGTATCTGTTCTTTATATATTTTGGATACTAACCTTTTATTAGATATGTTATTTGCAAATATCTTCTTCCATTCTGTAGGTTGCCTTTTAATTTTGTTGATTGTTTCGCTCACTGTCCAGAAATTTTTTATTTTGATGCAGTCCCAATAATTTACTTTTGCTTTTATTTCCCTTGCCTCAGGAGACATATCCAGAAAAAAATATAAATGATGTAGATTGAAGGTAATAAAATGAAATCTTACTTCCTGTAAGTGAAATAGTGGGATATAATGCCTCCAAAGGTCATGACACCAGAAAATATAAATACCTTAGCCTGGAAAGAAAATTAGAGAAAGTCTTGGGGGATAAACTATAATTTGTGATGGGAGAAGATGGGGGTATTTTGTGTCTTTGACAGCAAGGCTCTTGGTACAGAGATCACACACTGATGGTCCACGGGCTGAATTGGCCTGCAGAGGGGTTTTGTTAGATATGATCTGTGTTAAAAAAAAAAAAAAAAAGAATGGGTAAAGTAATTGGCAACATTTCAAAGTGAGAGGACTTCAGATAAAAATCTGCAATTGTTGCTCACCTTGAAAATGATCAGACCTGGCCAGGCTGAGCCCCACATGACCCATGCCAGCCATTGCTGGAGCCTAGGAACTATCCACACTGCTCCCTCTGTGCCCCGAGGTATATATGCTGCCTGCTTCGTGCCAACCCTGCCTTGGTGCCACTTTCAGAAACAAAATGCTGAATTCCAAACCCTGGATCCAACCCAGGAGGGCTGGGGTTTTTTTTGTTTTTGTTTTTCTTAATAATCTCAGTATAATTGGCAGGTTGATTAGGCTCTCTCAGTTGCCAGGGAAAGATATATTCTTGGGACACCTGTGTGGCTCAGCAGTAGAGTGTCTGCGTTTTGCTCAGGGCATGATCCAGGAGTTCTGGGATCAAGTCCCACATTGGGCTTCCTGCATGAAACCTACTTCTCCTTCTGCCTCTCTCTGTGTCTTTCATGAACAAATAAATAAAATATTTTTTTAAAAAAAAGATATATTCTAGCAAAGGAAGCTTATTGTAGGATTACATGGGGAAAGTAAGGAAGACTGGATGAATATTCCTGTGGGTGGGAGAAGAAAAGGAAAAATATTACTTGTTTTAATGTACAGTTCTGTTTTTCTGAGAAACACAGAAATTACTAATTCTCCTAAGTGATACATTGTAAAATACCTCTTTCATCCTCTTCTACATCCCCCAATCACATTCTCGCTTTATTGAATTTGTGATCTTCAGTTCATAGGTACTATACAACACACGACTACTACTCAGTGCTTTGAGGGTAAAAATACAACCTATGACTATGGCCCAGTTAACTTTTCAAAAACCTTGGTTTTATCACCTATAAAATGGGGGCAATAGCAGCACTAGGATTGTCCTGGAAATTATGTGAAATAACTCATGAAAAAAATCAAGTGCAATGTTTGGTATATAGCAAGTGCTCTATAATTATTGGTGATGATGATGATGACGATAATGATGATACATGATCATTCTGAAGGAAAACAGAGTTGCTGATACATTAAACTTGTTTTCAGCCTCACCTATAAAAGAACTACTTGGGTAATCTACAAATTTTGAGTGTTTACCTAGGTATCTTATAGCTATATAATATATAGATATACTTTTCTGCATTTACGTGGGAGCGGTTTAGAGCTTATGCTTTTTTTATTGTTCAGAAATATAGATGAGGGGCACCTGGATGGCTCCGTCAGTTAAGGGTCTGATTCTTGATTTTGGCTCAGGTCATGACCTCAGGGTCATGGGATCAAGCGCTGAACCAGGCTCACACTCAGCAAGTAGTATGCTTGGGAGTCCTTCTCCCTGTTCTCTCTCTCTCTCTCTCTCTCTCTCTCTCTCTCTCTCTCTCTCAAATAAATAAATATATAAAGAAATAAAGTATTTAAAAAAATACCCATAGGTGATCAAGAATGGTTATACTGGAACACCTGGGTGGCTCAGTGGTTTAGCACCTGCCTTCGGCCCAAGGCGAGATCCTGGAGTCCCGGGATCAAGTCCCATATCGGGCTCCCTGCATGGAGCCTGCTTCCTCTGCCTGTGTCTCTGCCTCTCTCTTTCTGTGACTCTCATGAATAAATAAATAACATCTTTAAAAACATGATTATACTTTCTCCCAGAAATGGATCTATAGCCATCTTCAGTAACTCCTCATTTTCTTAAAAGAGCAGGACAATATAGACTTTTAAAACTTAATGTGAAAAAAAAAAAAAACTTAATGTGACCCTTAGAGGCCATGAGTTCATTCATGTTATTTTATGCATGAAACTGAAGGAAACTGAAACCCAGTTTCTGAGACACTTGCCTCTAATCATATAAACTAGTTAGAAAAACAGCCAGGGCTGGAACTCCAGGCTCCTGATAGCCTGTGCAAAGTTTTCTCTGCTGCGCCCTGGTGCCACTAGCTGGGTACTTGACAATCATTCAAGAAATATTCATTGAGGGCTTGCTATGTGTCAGACAGTATTCTGGCACCTGGGGATACAGCCACGAACAAAGTCCTGCCTCTTGGGAAACAGACAACAGACAGACAAATATTGAATCAGGTCCTGACAGGTGCTATGAAGAAAAGGAAGGGATAAAAGGAAGAAGATACGATATTAACCACTTAATCTTTACTGTTTTCAGTGAAAATTGAAGGTTATACTGACTTTTACCTCTTAAATCATTTCCCCTACAACATAGCAACATAACTGAATATAAAGAAAACTAGATTTCCTAGCAAGACACTTGGGTTCTAGTCCCAACCCTAATTATTAAACAGCCAAGGAAGGCTATTTAAACTTTTGGGTTTCTCCATTTGGAAAACAAGAATAATACACACTTTGCATTTTTTATACAATGGTTTTGAGTATAAAATTGTACAAGAGAAAGTTTTTTAAAACAGTAATGTGTTGAGATGCCTGGATGGCTCAGCGGTTTAGCACCTGCCTTCAGCCCAGGGCATGATCCTGGAGACCCACATCGAGTGGGTCTCACACCAGGATCAAGTCCCACATCGGGCTCCCTGTGTGGAGCCTGCTTCTCCCTCTGCCTGTGTCTCTGCCTCTCTCTCTCTCTTTTTGTGTCTCTGATGAATAAATAAATGAAATCTTATTTTTAAAAAAGTAATGTGTCATGTAAATGTAAGATATCATTATATATGTAAATTTAATTTCCATAAAAATGTACCAAGAAAAAAAAAATGTACCAAGAATCTAGATTTTTTAAATTTGTTTTTTGTTTAAAAAATACATAAAATAAATTGTTTTTTGTTTGATCTGTTCCCACTCAACCAGGAATGATGCAACCAGAGAGGAGTGCCCAGAGTTTTGGCTATAAATATAGGCAAAATTCTTTCACATATGATGTCAAGCGAGATGTGTACAATGAGGAGACCTTTCAACAGGAACACAGAAGGAAGAGTATTTCCTCTGGGAACTTGGACATCGACATTACCACCTTCAGACATCATGTCCAGTGCCGGTGGGTGTGTGGGGGTCATTCAGCTACTTTCATGCTGGCAGCAGCAAAACCCTGCTTTACTCCTTCAGTACCTACTTCTGTCTTCCTCTTTTGAATTCCTGTCATCAGGACCCTTAGTTTCCTGTATAATTTTTTTTCAGTTGTTTGTTTGTTTATGGTTTGTCCTGTAGTATCCTGTTGATTATAAATTTCTTGGGCATAAAGACCTCAGATGTCCCCAACAGCATCTGGGAATAACAATGAATAATACAAATGATAAACTATTGTTGCCAGTCTTCCAACAGCCACAGCCTGTGACAGCCACAGTGACTGGGTAGGTCCCACAGTTCAGGGGCTCTTCACCTGTTTTTGTGCTATGAACCTTTGAGCAGTCTGATAAAGCTTATGAATATCTTTTCAGAAATTCTTTTTTTACTTAAAAAATTGTGGTAAAATAGATATAACCGAAGATTGGCCATTTTAACCGTTTGAAATGTACAAATCTACAGCATTCAGAACATTTCATGATGTTGTGCAACCATCACCACTGCTTTCAAAACTTTTTTCATCACCTCAAACAGAAACTTTGTACCCATTAAGCAATAATTCCCTATTTTCCCCCACCCCTAGCCCCTGGTAACCTCTCCTCTAGGTTCTGTCTCTATGCCTATTGTAGATATTTGTAGATATATCAGGATCACGACCTGAGCAGAAGGCAGACATTCAACCCCTGAGCCACCCAGGCATCCCTTGTCTTTCATATCTGGTTTGTTTTTCACTTAGCATAATGTTTTCAAAGTTCATCTATGCTGTAGCATGGATCAGCTCCTCATTTCATCTTATGGCTGTGATACCCCATTGTATGTATATATCATATTTTGTTTATCCATCTGTTGATTCATCCATGGGTTGTTTCCACTTTTTGGCTACTATGAATAATGCTGCTATTAATACTGGCAAAGAGGAGGGATCCCTGGGTGGCTCAGCGGTTTGGCACCTGCCTTCAGCCCAGGGTGTGATCCTGGAGTCCCGGGATTGTGTCCCACATTGGGCTCCCTGCATGAAGCCTGCTTCTCACTCTGCCTGGGTCTCTGCCTCTCTCTCTCTCTCTCTCTCTCTCTCTCTCTGTGTCATGAATAAATAAATAAAATCTTTTTTAAAATTCTGGAAAAGGAGTATCTAAGAACTTGTTTTCAACACCTTTGGGTTATATACCTGGAAGTGGAATTGTTGGATCATATGGTGATTCTATGTTTAAACTTTTTTAAGATTTTATTTATTTATTTATTCATAAGAGACAGAGACACAGGCAGAGGGAGAAGCAGGATCCTCATAGGGAGCCCAATGTGGGACTCAATCACCAGACCTGGGATCACAACCTGACACTAAAGCAGATGCTCAACTGCTCAGCCACCCAGGCGTCACTTTAATTTTCTGAGGAACTAGCAAACTTTTTCATACAAGCTACAGCATTGTACATTCATACTAGCAATGTACAAGTGTTTTTGCTCCATATCGTCTTCAACTTGTGTTATTTTCCATTTTTTTAAAATTATAGCCATCCTATTAGGCCTGAGGTGGTTATCTCATTGTGGGGTTTAGTTTGTTTGTTTGTTTGTTTTGTTTTGTTTTTGCATTTCCCTAATAACTAAATACGTTGAGCATCTCTTCATGTGCTTTGGTCAGTTTTATGCCTTCTTGGAGGAAATGTCTATTTACTTCCTTTGCCTCTTTTAAAATTAGGTTGTTTTTTTATTGTGGAGTTGTAGTAGTTCTCCATATATCCTGGATATTAAACCTTTATCCAATATATAATTTGCAAATATTTTCTCCACTTCTGTGGACCATCTTTTCTGTGTGCTGATAGTGTCATTTGGTACACAAAAGCTTTTAATTTTCATGAGATCTGATTTATCCATTATTTTGTTTTGTTGCCTGTGGTTTTGATGTCATCTTTAAGAAACTATCATGAAGGGCAGCCCAGGTGGCTCAGCAGTTTAGCACCGCCTTCAGCCCAGGGTGTGATCCTGGAGACCTGGGATCAAGTCCCATGTCAGGCTCCGACATGGAGCCTGCTTCTCCCACTGCCCGTGTTTCTGCCTCTCTCTCTCGCTGAGTGTCTCTCATGAATAAATAAATAAAATCTTTTAAAAAAAAGAAAAAGAAACTATTATGAAATCTAAGATTATGAAGATTTTCCTCTGTTTTCTTTTAAGAGTTTTCTAGATTTAGCTCTTAAATTTAGATTCTTGATTGATTTTGAGTTGATTTTCTATATGGTATAAAGTAAGGGTCTGACTTGATTTTTTCCATATGGAGATCCCATTTTCCCAGCACAATTTGTTGAAGAGACAGTTCTTTCCTCATTAAGTGGTCTTGGCCAGAATATTTTTTAATGCATAAAATACATAGGATTATAAAGGAAACCAGTTAGTTTGAAATATAGTTCTCAAAACATTTTTTAAATATTACAATTATGTTATTTAATAATGTGAATCTAGTAGCTACCATAATTTCAAGGTAATTGAATATAAATGTTATCTTAAGATCTCTGCAACAATCTTAATATAATATGAACATATTGTGATTTCTATTGGTGACAAAGTCAGGTTCTGCTGATACTTTCAGTGGTTTGTTGTAATATTCATCAGTAGTGGAAATGCTAAATTTCACTTAGGGGTAGTGAAAATAAAGATATAATTTTTCCTAAGTTCACATACCTACAAATTCTATCTACAGACCCCATCAGTATCACTAGGGGTCCATAGACCTCATTAAGGACCCTTTGACCTACCTCATTATACAAACCCCTAATTATTCAAGTTGTCCTCACTCACACTTGAGATTAATCAATCTCTCTCATCCCTTAATTTATCACTGTGGTTGGCATGTTTTGGATGACAAGACAAGAAGGCCTCCATACCACCCTATTGTAGACCTTCTGACACGTTCTCCTTTGTCCATATCCTGCCTTTTGTCTTGGAGACCCTCCCCAGTCCTACATCACTACTCTCATTTTCTCTACTCCAGATGGTTCAGAAGTCATATGTCAAAGAGGGGATTTGGGGGCACATTGGCTTTGTCTCTACACAAGAAGAGTCTTTTCCTGACTTTTAATTCATCATAAAAAGGTACTACCAAAGAAATTTTAGTCTAACTCCCCTCCACCTGCCCTATGCTTGGACACTTAAATCTGATCAATTCTGCCTCCTAATGGGCTTTTCTAGCAGTTCTTTTTTTTTTTTTTTAAGATTTTATTTATTCATTCATGAGACACACAGAGAGGCAGAGACCCAGGCAGAGGGAGAAGCAGGCTCCATGCAGGGAGCCCAATGTGGGACTCCATCCTAGAACTCCGGGATCACACCCTGAGCTGAAGGCAGACACTCTACAGCTGAGCCACTCAGGCATCCCTTATTCCTTATTTGTAAAACATACAGTTTTATCCACTTCTGGATTTTTAACATGAAAGGTAGCACAACTCTGTGGCTAAGAACAAGACTCAGAAGCCAGATTACTTGGTCTTGAATCCCAGTTCTGCTGCTTCCCAACTGCGTGACTTGAAGTAAGCTATCCAACCCTACCTTGACTCAGTTTCCTCATCTGTAAAAATGTGGATGATACTAGTATCTACTTGATTGTGAGGATTTAAGGAGTATTTGTAAGGCACCTAGCAAATAAAAAACACTATATACATGAGTGTTTTAGTTAAAAAATCTTTGAACTCCATCTCTTCTTTTTTTTTTTTTTTTAGATTTATTTATTTATTTGAGAGAAAGAGAGCAAGTTGGGGGGAGGGGCCGAGGGAGAGAATCTTCAGGTAGACTCTGCTCTGAGCCTGACAGAGGGCTCCATCTCATGACCCATGGATCATGACCTGAGCTGAAACCAAGAGTCAGACACTCAACTGACTGAGTCACCCAGGTGCCCCCACCACCTCTTCTTTGACAGAAAATCTCATCTCTTTCCTCATTTTCTTCCTTTTCATTAGCAACTACAAATACTCCCTTTCTTATCAGAATGCCCCCTGTATTTCCACATAGACTCTTAGATTCCTTGCTGTTATGATGCTTTGAATAAAATCCAGATTCATGTCAAAATGCTTATACTGTTCCCCCACTGGATTCAATTCCTATTCCGCTAGTTCTTGCCTTAATATTCTTTTACTTCTAGGGCCTCATCATTCCATGTCCACTGTATTTTTTCCATGCTAAAGATCTTTGATGACTCTGCCTAGGGTGACTTCTGCCCAGTGGCACATGGAGAGAAAGAGAGCCTGACCAGATGAAAAACCAAATTGTCCCAGTGACTTGCTCTACTCTCTCCTTTGAGGGTCATAATTGGAGAGACTGTGTACTCACACTGTGTACACCTGCCTAACATTCAGGGACTCTCATAAAATAGCAATGGTCTTTTTCCTGGCTCCCAAACAGAATTTAATAGCTGTCAATATGAACTATGGTGGTAATAGAGTAAATAGAACACTGAAGTAGGCATCAGAAGACCTGGTTTGAAGCCCCAGCTCTGTCAACACTATTATGACCTTGGAAAAATGACATGCTTATTTGGCCTTAATTACCTTAGGGATCATAGTGCTCATAGTTGTGAGAGTCAAACATACGTGAAATTCTTTATGAGCACACTTTTTAGCTTTGGATACACTAAAGTTCTATCTGTTGCTATAGTCAAATCCCAGTTATTCAATTACAGCTCATAGATGAAAAGCCTTCATATTTTTTGCTTTCAGCCCATACTAAATGTAAATAGCAAAAAGCAACTTAAAACCAAATTAGTTTTACTAGTTGATTGATTAACCAATTGACTGATTGATTAACAATGATTCTGCTGTTTTAGATGATTTGAAGGTTAATGTAGGTTTTCTCAATCTCAGCATCATTAACATTTTGGACTAGAAAATTGTTTCTTGTGGGGGCTGGCCTATGTACTATAGAATGTATAGCAACATCCCTGGCCTCCACCCACTAGATACCAGTAGCACCCTCTCCCTCAATTGTGACACCCAAAAATGTCTCCAGACGTTGCCAAATGTCCCCCAGATAACAAATATGATTCTGATTGATGTTCACTGGGTTAAAAAATAATAAAGCTTTATTTTGTTGCTTTTTCTTTATATGGCTAACTCCTAAAGCATAGGATTCCAATATCTACATTTTCTATAAATTTCCACATACTACAGATCAAAGCCACATAAAGTTAATGTTCAGTAAAAAAAAAAAAAATAGTATATGGGAATAATGTGGATGTGTTAATTGCCCCTGTCTCCCAACAATGTCACATCTCAAAACACTGTCCTTCTCAAGAAAAAGCAGTAACAGTCCATTTTTCTACTGGAAAATTGGTAGGTTTAATTCTTTCCAAACATCCTATTTTGTATGCTAGACGATAAGGCTTAGTTCTTGTCATATATACATGAGACTTGGTTCTCAGCCAGAGGTGACTTTGTCCCCCACAGAATATTTGACAATGTTTGGAGACATTTTTGGGTTGTCACAACTAGGGGAGGGAGTGCTATTGACATCTGGTGGGTGAAGGCCAGGGATGCTGCTAAACATCCCACAATGCATAGGACAGCCCCACAACAAAGAATTATCTCATCCACTATGTCAAAATATCAATAGTGCTAACAAGAAACTCTGTTGTATGGGAAGAATTATGCACCGTGCCTTTTCTTGGTATGTGGGGGTTTTTTCTTTGGAAAATCTAATCAAATCTCTGTTCTTCTTTCTCACAGCTGCTCATGGCACAAATTCCTGAGATGCATACTAACGATCTTTCCTTTCCTGGAGTGGGTGTGTTTGTATCGGTTCAAGGATTGGCTTATTGGAGACTTACTTGCTGGTATAAGTGTTGGCTGTGTGCAAGTTCCCCAAGGTAAGGAAGCCTTTTCACCCACAATCTATCAGACATTGTCTGTTTATCCAGAGTAAACAATTACCTGTGTTAGAGGAATAGAAAAAATAGGTGCATTCCAATCACATTACTACCATTTATTCCCTTATCTGCCATATTACTAACTCCTCCAGGGTGGTTCCAAAAGATTCAGTTAGCTTCGGAGCACCCTGATGGCTCAGTTGGTTAAGCATCCAATTCTAGGTTTCAGCTCAGGTCATGATCTCAGGGTCCTGGGATCAATCCCATGTTGGGGCTTTGCTCTCAGTGGAGAGTCTGCTTGAGATTCTCTCTCTCTTTCTCTCCCTCTGCCCCTCCCCTGCTCTCTCTCTCTCTCTCCCTCTCAAATAAATAAAGTAAATCTTTAAAAAAAGACTCAGTTAGTTTACATAGAATACTTTTAAGATACTTGGATTGCCCATTCAAGCATTGGTCTTTTTTTGCTTAATTAGTCATTTAATATTCACACAACTACAATAGTCCTCACTTGGCATTGGTTATACTTAGGTAAAGAATAGGAAACACAGCATGCTAACATCTCTTCAGTAAGTTACACACACAGCAGTCCAGGGGCCACTCTTTGGTCTTCCAAGTGGCAGTTCAGATAGAAGACAACAAAATCAAACAGACAGAGGTACAGGAGCTAATTGGGCTTTAGAAGCCTCATTTCCTGAATAGGAACCAACATCTCTTGTAATTCTCATAACTGTTGTTTTCAGAGTCCCACAAATGGCATGCCCAATTACAAGAGTTATCGTGCTCAGAAAAGCTCAAAGCCAATGATTCCCACTGGATATTTAGCCTTCATTCACAATCTTCTTGGTCCATGTACAGAATAATCAGGCATTTTTACCATAACCAATGTTGGCTGGTAACACAGCTGACATTTCACCGTTACCAGATTCCCAAAGGAAGAGCTAGAAAGTTAATCCAACACCAAATTTATCCACAGAGAAGGAGAAAAGATTTTATTAATCCTTTACTTAGTAGTTCACAATTCCCTACTAGTATTTAAGCACTGTTTCTCTATCCTTCTGGGGCCAGTCAGGCAGGTATGAAACCTGTGATCATATAGGTTGTATAAAGTACAAAAGAGGCCAGAAAAGGGTCAAGTGGTAGCTAACATCAACTCTGGCACAAGGCTGTTAGTTGGAGAAAAGGGATCTCTTTTTAAGAGCTCAGTTGTCCTACAGTAAAAATTGACTTTTTTTTTCTTTTGGCGTTCAATTCTACAAATTTGTACACATGTATGGATTTATGTTACCACCACAAAATGAAGAAACAGAACAGTTCTGTCAGCCCCAAAACACTCTTGTGCCATTCCTTTTAGTCCCATCCTCCCCTGGCAACCACTGATCTGTTCTCTATTACCACAGTTCTGCCTTTTTGAGACTATCATCTGAATGGACTCATATAATATGTAACTGCCAAAGGCTGGCTTCCTCAATTCAGCATGATGTCTTTGAAATTAGTGGAAATTGTAATATGCATCAATAGCTTTATTGCTGAATAGATTGTCCATTGCATGGCTGTGGATGAGAAACCAGAGTTTCTCATTCACATGTTGGTAGACATTTCATGTCTAGTTTTTGTCCCAAATAAAGTTTCTATGAACATTCCAGTACAGGTTTTTATGAAAACATAGTTTTCATTTCTCTAAGGTAAATACCCAGGAGTGGTATTGCTGGTCATACGGTAGGTATGTGTTTAACTTTATAAGAAACTACCAAACTGTTTTCCAGAGTGGCTGTGCCTACCATTGTTCATTCCTACCAACAATGTATGAGGATTTTAGTTCCTCCACACCCTTCGCTTGATGTTGCCTGT
The DNA here is from genome assembly GCF_018345385.1 of Vulpes lagopus. Taxonomy (NCBI): domain Eukaryota; kingdom Metazoa; phylum Chordata; class Mammalia; order Carnivora; family Canidae; genus Vulpes; species Vulpes lagopus. The sequence goes on from NC_054824.1 coordinate 68,052,417, forward strand.
ATTTTTAAACTAAACTTCCTATTTTGAAATAATTATAGATTCAGAAGAGGTGCCGGGTGGCACTGTCAGTTAAGTGTCTGACTCTTATTTTCAGTGCAGGGCATGATCTCAAGGTCATGAGATAGAGCCTGCATCGGGCTCCAAGCTCAGCAAGGAGTCTGCTTGAGATTACCTCTCTCCCTCTCCTTCTGCCTCCTCTTCTCCCCACTTGTATTCTCTTTCTCTTGCTCACTCTCACTCTCTCTATAAAACAAATCTCTAAACAATATATAGATTCACATGCATTTGAAAGAAACTGCAGAGAGATTCCTTGTATCCTTTCTCCACTTTCCCAAATGGCAACATCTTACAAGACTACAGTTCAATCCCACAATCAGGGTATTAACATTGATATAGTCAAGATATAGAACATTTCCACCACTAAAAGGGATCCCTCATGTCGCCTTTTTATATTACCCCCACTTGCCTCTTGCTCTCATTTCCTCCTTAACCCCGGCAACCACTCACCTGTTCTTCATGTCTAGAATGTTGTCATTTCAAGAAAGTTATATAAAATAGAGTCATATAGTTTGGAACTCTTTGAGATTACCTTTTTTTTTTCCACTCATCTTCATTCTCTGAAGATTCATCTAGGTTTTTGTCTGTATCAATAGTTTTTCCTTTTTATTGCTGAGTGGTATTCCATGCTATGGATACACCATAGTTTATTTAAACATAAACACCCTTAAAGTATGTCTGGATTATTTTCAGGCTTTGGCTATTACAAATATAGCTGCTGGGATCCCTGGGTGGCTCAGCAGTTTAGTGCCTGCCTTCGGCCTAGGGCATGATCCTGGAGTCCCAGGATCGAGTCCCATATCGGGCTCCCTGCATGGAGCCTGCTTCTCCCTCTGTCTGCGTCTCTGCCTCTGTGTGTGTGTGTGTGTGTGTGTGTGTGTGTGTGTGTGCCATGAAAAAATAAATAAAATCTTAAAACAAAAAAAAAACAAATATAGCTGCTATGAACATTTGTGTGTAGGTTAACGAACATAGTATTCATTTCTCTGGGATAAATGTCCAGGAGCACAAGATTATAGAATATAGAATATATTATAGAATAGTTATATCTTTAGATTTTTAAGAAACTGCCAACCTGTGTTCTAGAATGGTTGTATCATTTTATATTCCCACCAGCAATCTATGAGTGATCCAATTGCTCTGCATCCTCACTAACACTTGATAACACTACTTTTTTTTTTCCTTTTTAGCCATTCTAATAAGGATGTCTGAGATCTCATTGTAGTTTCAGTTTGCATTTTCCTAATGCCTAATGATGTTTAAGATCTCCTATGCCATTTCCCCACTTGAATATTTTAATGAAATAGTTCTTCTTGTCTTTTGTTCATGTTCTAATTGGATTATTTACATTTTCACTGTTGAGTTTCAAGAGTTATTCATGTATTCTAGATATTGGTCCTTTATCTTTTGTGTTTTATAAATATTTTCTCCCAATCTGTAGCCTGTCTTTTCATCCTTTTAACAGAGTATATACAGAGCAAAAGTCTTCATTTTGATGAAGGCTAGATTTTATTATCTTTTGTAGCCATTCTAAGAGTTATGTAGTGATGTCTCATTGTGGCTTTAATTTGTATTTCCCTAATGGCTAATGAGATTGAACATCTTTTCATGTTCATATTTGCTATCCTCATAACCTCTTTTTTTTAAGATATTTACTTATTTGTTACTTGAGAGAGAGAGAGAAAGAGCATGAGCTCTTAGTCATGAGCTGGAGAGGGAGAGGACAGACAGGCAGAGAGAATCTCAAGCAGACTCCACACTGAGCATGGAGCCCCACATGGGGCTCAGTCTTGCTATGCTGAGATCATAACCTGAGCCAAAACCAAGAGTCAACCACTCAACTGACTATGCCACCCACGCACCCCTATACTCATCTCACATCCTTTTTAGTGAGATGATTGTTCAACAACTCTGACCAATTTTTTAATTGGAAAAAAATTTTTGCTTTCTACTGTTAATTTTTGAGACTTCTTGATATATTCTGGATACAAGTCCTTTGTCAGATAGGTGGTTTGCAAATATTTTCTCTGAGTCTATAGCTTATCTTTTCACTCTCTTAATAGTGTATTTGACAGAACAAACAGTTTTAATTTTGATGAAGTCCAATTTATCCTTTTTTTTCCTTTTATGAATTGTGCTTTTCCTATTGTATATAAGAACCTTTCTAATCCCATGTCACAAAGATTTTCTTTTATGTTTTCTCCTAAAAGTCCTATAGTTTTATGTTTTACATGTAGATCTATGATCTATTTTGAGTTAATCCTTACATACAGTATGAAGTTTAGGTCAAAGTTTATTTTTTGTTACATATTTAACATCATTTTTAAAGAAGGCTATCACTCACTGAATGTTTTTACACTTTTCTCAAAGATAAAATAGCCATATTTTTGTGGGTCCATTTCTGGACTCTATTCTGTTCCATTGATCTAGTTGTCTATCTCTTTACAAATATCAATGTCTTGATTATTGTATTTTTATAGTGAGTCTTAAAATTGGGTAGTGTGATTTTGTTCTTTTTCAAAATTGTTTTAGCTATTTTTCTATATAAATTTTATCATCAGCTTGTTTATGCCTACAAAAATATCCTACTGAGATATGGATAGCTGTTACATTAACTCCATAGAGCACTTTGGGGATAATTGATATCTTTATGTTGAGTTTCCAACCCATGATCATGGTATATATCTTCATTTACTTTGTCCTTCTTTGATTTCCTTCATTAGCATTTGTATTTCCTTCATTAGCATACAGATCCTGCAAATGTTTTGTTAGAATTCTATCTAAGCATTTCATTTTGGAGGAGATACTGATTGTGGTAATTAAAAACAGTTTGGGTTTCCAATTATTCATTGTTTACATATAGAAATACAATTGATCTGTGTGTTCACCTTGCATCCTGCAACTCATTTATTAGTTCTAAGAATCTTCTGTAGATTCCTTGGTATTTACTCCATTGATAATCATGTCACCTGCTAATAGGGACAGTTGTGCTTCTTTCTAATCTGAATGACTTTTATGACTTTATCTTGCTTATTGTGTTGGCTAAGACTTCCATTACTATGCTGAATAAGAGTGGTGAGAATAGACATTTTTACCTTGTTCCTGATCTTAGGAGGGAAAGGATTCAATTTTTCACAGTTAAGTATGATGTTAGCTGTAGGATTTTTGTAGATGCTCTTTATTAGGTGGAGGAACTTTCCATCTATTCTAGCTTGCTGAGAATTTTTATCATGAATGGATATTGTATTTTGTCCAATGATTTTTCTATAATATTGACGTGACCATGTATTTTTCTATTTAGATTGTTAATATGGTAGATTACATTAATTAATTTTTAAATATTGAGCCAGCTTTGCATTCCCAAAATAAAGGAGTACCTTTTAAAATTTCTATATGGTAGGATAAATCAAAATGTTCCATTTGTATGAGTACATTTACTTCCAGAAAAGTATCAGAAAGTCTCTAGAGGGCTACAATGAGGGACCTGAACTCTTGGTACTGATGCTTTAACTGTGAGTCCTCTACTGACTCCCACTTATCAAAGGTCCTTCATTTATGGTCAAAGTTGAGGACATCTCATTACTAAATTATCAAATCATCAGTATAATTTCACACCAAAAGAAGAATGGCATTAGGGTGTAAAGGTTTACCCAGCATCCAGCATACTATCTAGCACATAGTGGGTAGTTAAGTTCTTTGGTGAATAATAATGATCACATAACTACATGAATGAATGAATCTGAGCAACATTTGCTGACTAAGGGATTCTATATTATTTTAAGTAGTGTGAATAATGAAATAATTTGTAGTATAAATAATTCAAAAGTTTTATTTGTATTTGAATAGGTAGTACCCAACAACTTAATACTATCCTTCAAATGAAACAAAAATACTACAGGTGAAGAACTTATTTAAAAAGTGCTAGATCTTCCTGACAGTAGAATTTCAATTTATAAACATAAAAGAAAATAGAAAATCACCATTAGGGAAACACCAGAGTAATAATTGCCATAGATAAAATCCACTAACAGATGTTAAAATTAGTGGGTGGAAGTTTGCAAACTATTTAAGGAGATTTTCATAGTTTCAGAGTTTCTTCCTCAAAATATTTGCTACCTACTTCACTACTCTATAGTAGAGAACTTGGGAAAAACAGCCTGAACCAAGTGATCAATGCTATGTCATTACCAGCAGTAAGATATACAGAGACTTCTGAATCCTGTGATATGAAGGACACAACATCATATCTGTAGCATTCTTGCCAAAGACATTTAACTTTAGTATAATTGTGCAGACACCTAAGACTAACCCCAAAATGAGGGGCATTTGACAAAATAACTGATCTGTTAATACTCCTTCAAAGTGTCAAAGTCAAGAAAAACAAGTATTCTAAAACAAAAAAAAAAAAAGAAAAAAGAAAAAAACAAGTAAAGGCTGAGGAACTATTATAGTTTGCAGGGTTCAGGAGAAATAACTAAATGGAATGTGGAATTCTGGATAGAGTCCAGGTACAGAAAAAGAAAATTAATGGGAAAACTAATGAGATTCAAATAAAGTCTTTAGTTATTTTATAAGGTTAATTTTCTGATTCTGATCATTATACTCTATGTGAAATGTTAACATTAGGAGAAGCTAAGTAAAGGATATACAAGAAGCTATTATTTTTGTAACTTTTCTATAGATCTAAAATTAGTTCAAATTAAAATTTTTTTTAAGTAGTGGAAAGTTTGGAAATTAGTTTTCCCTTTATTTTTCCAAAGCCTAATCTTAACTGAGATTAGACCACTTAGTTCTCAGGCTCTTACCAAGTAATTCTCTTACTTTTCTGTATGGGGAAGTTATTTGAAACCCTACATTTCAGAGCACTTGGGTGGCTCAATCATTTGGGCAGCCAGCTCTTGATTTCAAATCAGGTCATGGTCTCGGGGTCCTGAGATAGAGCCCTGCATCAGGATCTGTACTCAGCAGGGAGTCTGCTTGAAGATACTCTCTCCCTCTCCTTCGGCCCCTCCCCCTGCTTACTGTCTCTCAAAAATAAACAAATAAATCTTTAAAAAAAAGAAACCTTACATTTCAAAATGTATGTTGCATATCACAAGTAAATAAGGGTTGGGGCACCTGACTGGCTCAGTTGGTGGAACATGAAACCTGATCTCAGGGTCATGAGTTCAACCCCATGTTGAGTGTAGAGCTTACTTAAAAAATAAATAAACAAAATATATTTTTAAAAAAGAGTAAATCGGGGCTATTTAACATTATACTGGAATTCATAAGCAGTATAACAAGGTGAGAAAAAGAAATATAAGGTATAAGAATTATAAAGGAAGAAAAAAATTTCATTATTTATAGGTGATTTTTTAATGAAGAAAATAATCTACCAATACATTAATAAAATGAATACGATTTTATCAAGTTTGCTGGATACAAGATCAATATATAAAAATCAAGTATATTCTTATGTACCTGCAGGAAACAGAAAGTGAAATTTTTTAAAAGATACCATTTACCAAAGCATAATAAATATGAAATAAGTTGTAATGAAACTAAGAAAAGGTAGGTAAGTTTTCTTTAGAAAAATTATACAACTTTACTGAGTACTATTAATTAAATTAATTGAAAACTAGCACGTTCATGAGTTAGAAGACTCAATATTTAAAGATCTCAGTCTCTCAAAATAAACTTTATAGATTCATTATAATTTTAATGTAAATCTCAACAGGATTTTTTTTCAACAGGATTTTTTTAATGGAACATTATAAACAGATTCTAAAATGTATGTGTAAATGCAAAAAGCCAAGAATGCCATATTCTTTTGAAGCAGCGCACAAGAAGGCTTACTTCTCCAATTATCAAAATTTAATATAAAGTTGTAATATTTAAGATACTGGCCAACAAAAGTAAACAGAATAAGTAAACATTCATATATGCATATATTGGAATACATGGAAGGAACATGAGCAATCTCAAGCAACTTACCACCACATGGAGGACTGTTATATACATGATATTGAACAAAAGAAGCAGAAATAAAATTTTCATACAGTGTAACTCCATCAATATAAAATCCAAACTGAAAATTCAAACTGAACTAAACTGTATTGTTTAGAAATATGTACATTACTGATAAAACTATAAAGCAAAGCAAAGAAATTATTATCATAAAAAGTCAAAATAATGAATACCTTTGTGGAAATAGGTGGAATTATAATCAAAGACCTGGATGGTGGTAACAAAGATGTTTGTTTTATAAGTATTTATTCAGCTCAGCATCTATTTTTTTTAAGATTTTATTTGTTATTTGACAGAGAGAGAGTACACAAGCATGGGGAGAAGCAGAGGGAGAGGGAGAAGCAGACTCCCTGCTGAGCAGAGAGCTCAACGTGGGCTCAGTCCCAAGACCCCAAGAATCATGACCTGAGCTGAAGGCAGACGCTTAACCAACTGAGCCACCCAGACCTCCAACATCTAGTTTTTAAAGATTTATCTATTTATTTATTTGAGAGAGTGTGTGTGTGCATGAGAGAGGGCATAAGTTGAGAGAGGGGCAGAAGGGGAGAATCCCAAGCAGACTCCTTATTGAGCACAAAGCCCAATCCAGGGCTTAATCCCACATCCTGAAATCATGACCTGAGCCGAAACCAAGAGTCAGTCAGTCAACCAACTGAGCCAGCTAGGCACCCCATCAAGATCTATTTTAATGCACTTTCTATATGTATGTTATATTTCACAATAAAAATGGGCATTTTTTGACTAACATCAAAACTGTTACTAAACTAATTACTACAAAATAGCAAGACAGTATGGTATTACAGAGATATACAATTAGACCAATGAAAGAGAAAAGAGATACACAGATATATGTTGCACAGTTTATATCAGATGTGTCACTATAGAAACAAACTTTTTAATGAATGATATGAAACAACTGGATACTTACTTAAAAAATTTTAGGGGCACCTGGGTGGCTCTTGATCTCAGCTCAGATCTTGATCTCAGGGCTCCATGCTGGGTGTAGAACTTATTAAAACAATAACAACAAGAAAAAACAATTTTTAGACCTCTACCTAATGCCATACACAAAAATCTATTCCTGGTAGATTAAAGACCTAAATGTGAAAGGTAAAACCATAAAAATTTTTAAGAATTATGTAGGGCAATATTTTCATGATCTTGAGGTAAAAAAAATGATTTCTCAAGACATAAGAAGTACTAGCCTGCCTAAGAGGAAAAGACTAATAAATTAATAAAGTAAAAGTCTTGTTCATTCAAAGACACACAAAGATTGAAAAGCAAACCACAGAAAGGGAGAGATATTTGTAATACACACACTCAGCAAAGGACTTAAATCTGCAATATATATACTCCTACAAATCCATAAGGAAACAACTCAATGAGATTGATCAAGATTATTGAAGTGAAAAGTGAAATTTGAGTTACATGCTAACTCACACACACTAAAATGGAACTTGTACAATGATGCACCAAGAGGCATGTACAAAAATATTCCTGGCAATGTTGTTCCCAGTAGCCCCGAACTGGAAACAAAAACAGGAGCCTGTGCAAGCCTAGAGACCAAGAAAATAGGGAGATTGCTGCCTTGGATCCTGATGGTTTTTTAGTTACTGTTCCAGTCTCTGCTGAGGCCTAACTGCCTTTTATACTCTTTTAGTAAATTTCCTGTTTTGCTTAAGCTAATTTAAGCAATTTCTCTGTGTGTGTGTTTTCTTGGTTTTTTGCTTTTGCAATCATTAGAGGTTTGCTTTGAAAAGAAATGCAGAAGGAGAAACTATAAATTATAAAGATTTAAGAGACCCATCAACTGATATGAAAGCTTCATTTAGGTCCTGATATGAACACAAAGATTGTAAAAAATAGTACAACATATAATAGCAAATAATATTTTTTAAAGATCACTCCAAAACCCACCATATCTTTGGCTGAAGGTTTCTCATATGGTTGTAGTCAAGCTGTCAGTCATCTCAAGGCTCTACTGAAGCTGGAGATCAGCCTTTAGGCTCACTCATGCATTTGCTGCCAGGCCTGGGTTTCTCACCTTGTGGGCCTCTCCAACAGTGCTTGAGTATCCTCCTAATATGGTAGCTGGGACCAGCTGCATGCAGAATTCCTACTTTAAGAACTATTCAGAATTTCAAGATGGTCAGAGTAGAGCATTAAGGCAAGTGTGGAACCTTCTAAGCCCTGTTTAATTGCATAGGTCACACACTCTTGAAGCCAAGTCTTGCAGCTGGTGAGAGATAGTCAGAGAGCAACCAGGACAGAAGCATCGTACAACCTACTCTCAAAAGTGACATCCTATCATTTTTGTTGTACTCTCACTTATTAGATATGAGTTACTAGGTCCATCCCCCACTAAAGGGGTAGGGATCACACAGAGGCATGAATACCAATCAGCCATTGCAGATCATCTTAGAGGCCCTCTAAGGCCACAACAACCATCTATGAGATAAGCAGGGAAATTTGAGCATTGACTGAATATTTGATAAAGAACCATTATTAATTTCTTAAATATAATGATGGTATTGTAGTTAAATTAAAAAGAGGGTCTCCTTCTGGGGCACCTGGTTGGCTTAGTCAATAGAGCATGAGACTTTGATCTCAGGGTTGTGAGTTTGAGCCCCACATTGGGCACACAGATTACTTAAAAAAAAAAGAGGGTCTTCTTTTAAATATCTACAGATGAAATAATTTCATTTTTTGAATTTGCTTAAAAATAATATGAATTGAGAGAGGAGTGAGCATTGAATAGATGAGATAAGATTGGCCATGAGTTGACTACTGTTAAAGCAGGTTATAAATACATGGGAGGTCATTATACTCTAGTTTTGTATGTGTTTGAACCTCAAACACACACACACACACACACACAACACACACACACACAAAGCCTTGCTTATCTAAGACACTAACTTGACTCACTGAACTTATAACTGAATTCAGATGAGCACACGTTATGATGTAAGTTGAAGATAGGTCCTCAGGAGAGCCCAGTGGATCACTGGGCTCTTGATTTTGGCTCAGGTCATGACCTCAGGATCATGAGATTGAGCCATTTATAGGGCTCCATGCTGGATGTAGAGCCTGCTCAAGATTCTCTCTTTCCTCTCCTTCTCCCATCCCCCCATCACCCCTGTGCATGTGCACGCATGCACTCTCTCTTTCTCTCAAAAAAAAAAAAAAAAAAGATAGGCTGTCAGGGCAGGAGCTGCAGGCTTGAGACATCAAAGGATGACACCATGCATGTTAATCTATTTGCTTCAAAATTTACAAATTCTCATGGTATTCTTGGAAAAGAAAGTAAGTATTGAAGGAGTTGTTGAAGAAAGAGACTGAAATGATTGGTATATGGAAGAGAGACAACACATACCAATGTGGAAATCAAGCCAGCTAAGTACGGTTCTTGCCTTGTTCTCCAGCTTTATTTCCAGTACTGGAGGATTCCCAGGACCTTCTGCTACTAGACTAGGGGTGAAATGGGACTACCTCTGTGCTGTTGGAATCAGAAGTTTTATTGTGACGTCTGTTTTCCATGATTAGCAGGAAGACCTTGAAGTGAAAGGTGTTTAAGCCTGTGATTTATAACTGAGGTGTAAAAGCATGTGGTAAAGTAGGAGAAGCTACATACTAAAGGAGGTAATAAAAGGGACTAATGGAGGGCTATGTGTCAAGAGCTGCTATTACCATGCTCAGTCAGTTACACACAGGGATCATTATTTTAAATATTCTTTACAGTATTTTTGAAAGTGACGTTTAAAAGTTAGCCTACCGGGGGGTGGGGGATGGGGTAACTGGGTGATGGGCACTAAGGAGGGCATGTGATGTAATGAGCGCTGGGTGTTATAAGACTGATGAGGGCAGCTCCGGTGGCTCAGAGGTTTAGTGCTGCCTTCAGCCCAGTGTGTGATCCTGGAGACCTGGGATTGAGTCCCATGTCAGGCTCCCTGCATGGAGCCTGCTTCTCCCTCTGCCTGTGTCTCTGCCTCTCTCTCTCTGTGTCTCTCATGAATAAATAAATAAAAATCTTTAAAAAAAAAAAAAAAGACTGATGAATCACTGAGCTCTACCTCTGAAACTAATAATATATTAATTAATTGAATTTAAATTTTTTAAAAAGCCAGCCTACCTCTTCTTACTTAAATTATCTTGTTTTTCAGTCCTGACATTTAGTTTGCTGACCAGGCAACTGATTCCTCCTCTCAATGTCTGTTATGCAGCTTTCTGTTCTTCATTAATTTATGTCATTTTTGGATCATGTCATCAAATGTCCATTGGTGAGTCCAGCACTGGAACCCCAGGAGGTGGATGGAGTCTCTGCCTCAATCATTTCCTTATTGCTAAGAACCCAAACTGAAGCTATACTTAAGGTAGAAAAAAAGGAGGCAGAAAATGGACATTCCATCCATAGGGTGAGGGTTCAGATTTGAGAGACTGTGCCATTATTAAGGTCACTGCCAGACAACTCGGCCAGCCACCTGGTTTCCAAAAGAATTAAACAGCATTGGTACTTTTCTTGGTGAAATTACCACTGGTTGAAATCTGCCCTCAATCCAGAAGATCCAGAGGCAATTTTGCCAATATTCCTAGAGTGGGTCCATCTTTCAGCTAGACCTGCAGTAACCCAAGACCATGGGCCTACTTTATAATCATCATGCCAGCTTATTAATCTACAATGAGAAAATGCTGTCATGGTAACAAAGCACTCAAATCCATAGGATAAGCACTTTCCTTACCTGAGTCAAAAGTCCACCTACTAATTTATAGTCAGAAATAACTGTTACAGGGATCAAACTAGTTGAAGGTCATATAAGCAGCACATTTTCTTCACATAGGTAAACTGGCATAGAAATCAAACCACAAAAATACTCAGTAATCTTGGCATTGCCAACATCTACTTAGTAAAATACCTTTTTCTGGGCTTCCCTACTGAACAACTGACCACCCAAACAACACTGATCATTTTGACTGACACATGCTTTCTCCAGATATGTTTGTGCATTCAATCTGGTTACCCTCTCATTATTCTAGAGGCAGCGTGATATCCTGCCTTTTTTAAGGACAATATCATATGTCTCCACTAAAACCCATTATATGTTGATATTACATTCAGACACTGAGAGAACAATTATATTCGCATATTTCCAAGTTCCTGGGGCACATCATAATCATTTCCAAATACTGATAATAAGGTTACTAGAGTTTTGTTTCTGTTAGGTAATTTAAAAGTAGGGTTTGCCTTTGCTCCCATATGTGACTATGTGGATAGGAGGACTGAATGAAATCATGTTTGAAACAGGTTTAGCTCAGTGTCATTTTGCACCTAGTTAATCCTTCATAAATGATAAGTGTTGTCTTATTATTATTATTGATTAGCTTTGTTTTCTTATCCCCTCCCCCATCATCTCATTCACCATCTCTAAGAGCAGGTAAGTGGCTGAGCCTGATATGCACTTCCAGCCAATTTCTCTTTGAGTCCCACTCCATACACCCATACCTGGACCACAAAGATCTAAATTCTGGGAATTGGTCATGGCATGTGGAACCAGAGTTCTTTTCTTCACTCATTCTTAACTTCTCCAAAGGCCACTTTCAAAAAAGAAAAGTTATTCAGATCAAAGACAAAACAACATCAGACCATGCCTTGCTTTTGTCAAATATATCAGGTTCCCTGGTTTTAAAACCTCACTTTCCGCCTCAACATCTTTCATAGGTTCCTTCTTCCTTGTGAGTGCTCTGATGATCAATGTCCTGAGATTGTACCCATTCAACAGTGGCCACCTGGTTCTGGGAACTTTCATCAAGGAAGACTTTTCTGCACCCTCCTTCCTTGTGGATTATAACAGATCCTTGAGTGTGGTGGCATCCACAACTTTTCTGACTGGGATTATTCAGGTAGGATCTGAGTCTCTGAACCCCCGAAGAAGAAATAAATAAATAAAGGAGCTACAAAGGGACCCTTTCCTTTTGTTACTCCTGTTACCCATGGTAATATATCTAAAACTTCGATGATTTATTTTTGGAAAACTTACAGGATGTGTGGATAGGCTCTCCTCAGTGATAAAACTTTTTCCTCCTCAGAAATCATTCACCATTGGTTTAGGATGAGATATGGAACATTTTCATCAGTCTCTTCTCTAAAACTAAAGAAGGGCCCTAGGGACTATGGTCTAGAGTTCTTTTTTTTTTATTTTTTATTTTTTTATTTTTATTTATTTATGATAGTCACAGAGAGAGAGAGAGAGAGGCAGAGCACAGGCAGAGGGAGAAGCAGGCTCCATGCACTGGGAGCCCAACGTGGGATTCAATTCTGGGTCTCCAGGATCGCGCCCTGGGCCAAAGGCAGGCGCTAAACTGCTGCGCCACCCAGGGATCCCTGATCTAGAGTTCTATTCATGATTTCACGTGTTGTTTTTTTAAAACTCTTTATATTCTTTCAACAAGAATAGCACTCATAGGTTCACATACTATATTTTGAGTTAAGTAAGCATAATAGTCAGACCTGGAACCCTTTTTCTAGAATTTCAGGAGCATAGCTAAAGGACAATAATATCAATGACTTGTTAAAATATCAAAACTTATTTTTGGTGTGTCTTTGATTTTCTCTGAGAGTCTACCATCTGAAGCTTCATTGTTGAACTAAAGTCACATATGCTAGCTTTCTCTTTTTCCACAATTAATCTACTCTTTAGCTAATTTTTGCTGATCTCTCCTGGGACCATCTTTTATTAGGTATAGATTTATTGGAAGCCTGCAAAGTCAGGTTATCCTAGTGAGCAGGCTCCAGCCCTGATACCAGCTATATGACCTACTTAAATCACTTTACCTTTATGGGCCTCAGTTTCCTTGTATGTAAAATGGGAATAATAATGTTTGTTTTGCAGGGTTCTCATGATTAAGTGAGAAAATACATGTAAAGCGCTCAACCCAGAGTCTGTCACATAGTAAGCATCAATATGTTATAATTATGGTACAGAAAATATGAATTTGGTACTTTGATAGAGACCAAAAATTAAAAAAAGAAGATGTAATTCCTGTGGTTAAAAAATCCAGTCTTTTAGAAAAAGACAAAATAACAGGCAATGTAAGTTAGCAACCTATGAATTATCTACAAGGTCCTGGGCATGTTCTCTTGCCTCCTTTGAGCCTCGGGGTTTTGATTGTTTGTTTGTCTAATAAAGGAGGAGACATTCCATTTCCAGGAAGATAAAATAGATGCTTTTCCCTGTTCCTCCTGCTAAATACAATTAAAAACCTTAGAATGTTATTTACAAAACAAACATAAGAAAATGCTGAAAAGTGGAGAGAAGAAAGCAAACTAGCTCAGAATCTCAGGCCCCAAGGAACAACACAGTGGTGAGTTTCCAGGGTTTTCTTTTTGCCTCTTCTATTTCAAACTTGACGCTGAAGAAGCCAGAAACCCACAACTCTAATGCCTGTGCACATGTACACACACATGTACAACCCTAACAGAAGTCTGTTCTTTATAGCCACAGCACCAAAAAAGGCTAGTGAGGCTGAAAACTTTTACATAATAACTACTATGCTCCAGACAAACATCAAGGGAAAACAAAACAAAACTGTGGTATCAAACCCCCTCATGCCAACCAAGGCCAACCAAGGAGCCAGACTTTCACCCTTACCCACCTGTAATGAGATGCCCACCCACCCCAAAACTGGAATGTTGTCAGAGAAGGCCAAACAGAGAGTCAAGACTTTCATTTCTACTGTGCAGTAATGAGATCCCCCTTCCTACTCCTCAATTGGGTGATGTCAGACATGGTCTAGTGAAGAGGACAGCCCCCTCTGTTGGGTCAATGGAGGCCAAAAGGGAAGAAGTAAGTTAATAGCAGCAGAGGACTACTGGGGAGCCAGAACTCCTACCCCTGCTCAGCAATAATGAAGAATCCTTACTGCCTCAGCTGTTGGTGGAAGCTTAGGGAAGAACTGGGCTTCTACAACTATAGGTAACAATGAGGTGGCACCTGGCCCCTCTCCTGCCATCACTTTGTCAAAATAAGCTAGGTAGAACAGAAGGGTTAAATAAGATCCAATGTCTCATAGCATAGTGCCCAAAATGTTTGTAATTGAACTGAAAATTACTTGTCATAGTAAGAGCCAGAAAAATCTCAACTTGAATGAGAAAAGACAATAAAAAGATGACAACATTGAGATGACAGAGATGTTAGGATTATCTGGCAAAGATTTTAAAGCAGCCATCCTAAACATACTTCAGCAAGCAATAATGAACATGTTTGAAACAAGTGAGAAAATAGAAAGTCTCAGCAAGTAAACAGAAAATATGAAGAAGCAAATGGAAATTTTATTTTATTTTTTTTTAATTTTTATTTATTTATGATAGTCGCAGAGAGAGAGAGAGAGACAGAGACACAGGCAGAGGGAGAAGCAGGCTCCATGCACCGGGAGCCTGACGTGGGATTCGATCCCGGGTCTCCAGGATCGTGCCCTGGGCCAAAGGCAGGCGCCAAACCGCTGCGCCACCCAGGGATCCTGCAAATGGAAATTTTAGAACCAAAAAGTACAATAAAATTAAAATTAAATTAAAAATTCAAAGGATGAGCTCAATAGCAGAATAGAGGAGACAGGGAAGAATGAATGAACTCAAAGAACAATAGAAATTGCTTAATCTGAACAACAGAGAGGAAACAGACTGGAAAAAAATAAAGCCCCAGGGACAAGTAGGGTAATAACAAAATATCTAATATTTGTATCATAAGAGTCCCAGAAAGAGAGGAGAAAAAAGATGGGGCTGAATTACTTGAAGAAGTAATAGCTGAAAACTCCCCAAATTTGGCAAAAGATATAATCCTATGGATTCAAGAAGCTGAGAAAATTTCAAACAAGATAAATCCATAGAAATCCACCCTAAGGGGATCCCTGGGTGGCGCAGCGGTTTGGCGCCTGCCTTTGGCCCAGGGCGCGATCCTGGAGACCCGGGATTGAATCCCACATCAGGCTCCCGGTGCATGGAGCCTGCTTCTCCCTCCGCCTGTGTCTCTGCCTCTCTCTCTCTCTCTCTCTCTCTCTCTCTCTCTCTCTCTCTGTGACTATCATAAATAAATAAAAATTAAAAAAAAATCCACCCTAAGACAAATTATAGCCAATCATCTGAAAACTAAAGACAAAAAGATCTTGAAAACAGTGAGAGAAACACTTTTTCTATGGCGTGAGAGGGGTGAGCAACTCAAATGACAGCAGATTTCTTATCAGAAATTATAGAGTCCAGCATAAGTTGCACAATATTTTGTTTGCTAACAGCAAAGAACTGTCAATCCAAAATCATATACCCAGTGAAAATATCCTTCAAGAATAAAAGGAAAATCAAGACCTTCTGAGATGAGGGAAAACTAAAAGAATTCGCTACCAGCAGACCTTACCCTAATAGAATGGTGAATGGAAGTTCTCTAAACAGAAAGGAAGTAATAAAAGAAAGAATCTTGGGACATCTCTAAGAAAGAACAATGGAAAGAGTAAAAATATGGATAAATATGATAGATTTTCCTTGTCTTCTTGTGCCTTCTAAATTATGTTTGATGGTTGAAATGAAATGATAACATTGTGATGTGGTTCAAAATGTATGTAGAAGAAATATTTAAAACAATTATTATGGGCCCCTGAACAACCCCCTTAAAAATCTGAACATTTATATGCAGATTTTTAAAAATACAATTCAGTATTGTAAATGTATTTTCTCTTCCTTACGATTGTCTTGATAACATTTTCCTTTCTCTATCCTACTTCATTATAATAACATAGTATGTAATACATATACCAAATATATTTCAATCATCTGGTTTGTATTGGTAAGGCTTCCAGTCAACATTAGGCTAATAGGAATTAAGTTTTTGAGGAATCAGAAGTTATATATGGGGGGTGCCTGGGTGGCTCAAGTAAGTTAAGCATCTGCCTTCAGCTCAGGGTCATAATCTCACAGTCCTGGGATCAAGCCCAGCATTGGACTTCCTGCTCAGGAGGGAGCCTGCTTCTCCCTCTCCCTTTGCCCCTCCCCCTGCTCATACTTTCCCTCTCTCAAATAAATAAATAATACCTTTTAAAAAAGTTATACATGGATTTTCAACTGTTGGGGGGTGCCCCTAACCCCTGTGGTATTCAAGGGTCAACTATAGTTTTGCAAGATGTTACCATTGGGGGAAACAGTAAAGAGGATACTAGATCTCTCTGTATTGTTTCTTACAACAGCATATCAATTTACAGTTATCAAAAATAAAAAGGTTAAAGTTAAAAAGAAGTCTGTACTAGATAATAATGTCTAACATTTATTGCTATATGTTAGTCACTGTTAAAAAACACTTTACCTGTATCCAACTCATTTGATCCTTACAACCTATGAGGATAGGTGTTACTATGAGCCTTATTTTAAGGAAAAAAATGTTACAGAGAAGTTAAATGAATTGCCCAAGGTCACACAGCCAGTAAGATCTCAAACTGGGAATTAGGCTCAGAGTTGTCTACCTCTAGAATCTGCACTTTAGATAATTTTAAAGTGCAAACTAATATTAATAAAGTGAAATGTTCAGTGTCAGAAGAATGTAAAGCATAGGAATGATCTTTAGTTGGTTGGAGTTGTCTGTAAAGGAAACAACCATGTATTGAGACTTTTCTTCATTCACTGAATATTGCGTACTGGCTTTCTCTAAGAATGGCAGGTAGGTTTCATGACATAGGCCAAGTCTGACTGATTGACATTGGCTGCCTAGAAAATTAGGTTAACACAGATACTGATGCCACATCACAGCTGAACAAGAAAGAGTTTTATGGCTATAGATATTTGCCATTTACAAGGTGGAAGGAAAAGATGAAGAATGAGTGATAATGTGTTTGCATCTGTCACTATTCTCAGATTTGAGCTTAGTGTTTTACATGTATTATACAATGTAATCCATACAAAACACTGTGTTGAGTATTATCCACTTTTCATAGATGAGGAAACACGTTCATCGAGTTTAGTTAACTGGTCCAAGTTCACACAGCCAGTGAGTGGCAGAGCCAGGATTGAAGAGAAGTTCTTCATCCCTAGGAATCATGCTCTTTTCACCACATCTGCTGAAGAAGAAGAATTTTATTGAGTTCTTGAAAGAAATTATGGACATGGATTGGCAGAAATGGCAACATATATATATATATATATATATATATATATATATATATATATATACACATATATATATATTTCTGCATAAATACAGAAATAGAAATCAACCAATCCCTCAAAAGACAGGAAGCTGACTGGCCCAATTAGAGTCCTAGAGTATATTGGAGAGTAATGACTAGAGATTATAGGGACCCAGTGCCCAACTGACTGAAAGCTTGGAAACAAAAAAGCTTTTAAACCCCAAAGATTTACTCTCCCAAGTTTATTTTCTGCGGGCTTCTAGTGCAGTGGAATATGAAGGGCTAACAATAATAGTAGGCTTCAAGACTTGTCTATTTTTCCCCATCTTCTTTTTTTTTTCTTTTTTTTTTTAATTTTTATTTATTTATGATAGTCACAGAGAGAGAGAGAGAGGCAGACACAGGCAGAGGGAGAAGCAGGCTCCATGCACCGGGAGCCTGACGTGGGATTCGATCCCGGGTCTCCAGGATTGCGCCCTGGGCCAAAGGCAGGCGCCAAACCGCTGGGCCACCCAGGGACCCCCCCATCTTCTTTATTAGGCTGTGCAAGTATTCTTAACCTACTTTCTTAAGGGGAATAGGACTCACCCTGTATCCATTAATTTTCTTATTGTTTTTTAATTATAAAAGATGGCTGGCTCAGTCAGTAGAGCAGGCAACTCTTGACTTCAGCGTTACGAGTTCAATCCCCATGGTGGGCATGGAGCCTACTTGAAAAAAGAAAGATGGACATGTATATATATTGCAAGAGTCTCAAATAACAAAATTAAATAAATAAATTTTAAAGTATTGCCCCAACCTTTAATCTTTAATCCCATTCCTCAAAAGTAACTTCTGTTAATAGTTTGGGGTCTACACTTTTAGATCCTTTGTATATTTAAATATATATATAGGGAAGCCCGGGTGGCTCGCCGTTTAGTGGCACCTTCAGCCCAGGGTGTGATCCTGGAGACCTGGGATCGAGTCCCACGTAGGGCCCCCTGCATGGAGCCTGTTTCTCCCTCTGCCCGTGTCTCTGCCTCTCTCTCTCTGTGAGAGAGAGTAAATAAATAAAATATTTTCAAAAATAAAAAAATATATATAATATATGTCTATAATTTTTATATTATATATGCATGTGTACATACAAAATACTATTTTGTACCATTATATTTAATGTATAATTTATAATATATGTAATTATATATAAATATAGAATTGTTCTATGTAATTATATATAAATATAGAATTGGAAAAATTATATCAAGTACACAAATAAGTAATTATATATATTCATGAATTTATACATTTATGTAACATATAAATATATGTAAACAACTATATATTTATATAAATATATAAATTATATATTTATTGTAATATAGTATTTTGTGTGTAATTATGTGTACATTTATAGTATTTTACATGCACATATGTATATATAATATACAAATTATATTTATTATATATACTGAATATATGGAAACAGAATTTATGTCTTATATGTTATATAATATATACATATTATAATATATAACCCTGAAGACATAAATTTAGGTTAATCATTCTTAGTAAAGATATAAGTCAAAGGCTGAGAAGTTTGAGCTGGAATCCGGGTTTTTAACTTTCCTTTTTTTTAAGATTTTATTTATTCATGAGTGACATAGAGAGGCAGAGAGAGTGGCAGGGAGAAGCAGGCTCCATGCCAAGCGCCTGGCGGGACTCGATCCCGGGACTGCAGGACTGCGCCCTGGACCAAAGGCAGGTGCCAAACCGCTGAGCCACCCAGGGATCCCTCCTCTGGGCTTTTTTTAATTTATCTTTTCCTTTGTGAACTTCTCGTTCCTCACGGGGATATTAACATCTGAAAAGGGTTGTCAAAGCTTCTAACAAAAGGGCCCTCAGAAAGGCAAAAGTTTGTCCTGATTACACTGGGTCACTGTTAACCTCACATTAATAAGGTCAGTAGAGAGGGACGCCTGGGTGGCTCAGTGGTTGAGCGTCTGCCTTCGGCTCAGATGGAAATTCCAGGCTGGGATCCATCCAGTCCCACATGGGGCTCCCCGTGGGGAGCCTGTTTTTCCCTCTGCCTATGTTTCTGTGTCTCTCATAAATAAAAAGATCTTTAAAAAGGAATAATACCATCAGTAGATCCTAGAGCAAGAACTTACGCTTAAGTGCTCCTGAAGCGAGAAGCGTGGTCTAGTGCCTATCGGGAGCTTCTGAATCAACACCAAGGATTTAGATCGTCAATTTCAGTTGCTGAGAAAAAGAAGAGTTATCAAAGGGTCTAACAACTTTCTGCTGGATAGCGCCTAGTCGACGCCTCTGCGGATTTGATGACATTCTTTTTTTTTTTTTTTTTTAAGATTTTATTTATTCATGAGAGACAGAAAGAGGCAGAGACACAGGCAGAGGGAGAAGCAGGCTCCGTGCAGGGAGCCCGACGTGGGACTCGGTCCCAGGACTCCGGGGTCACGCCCTGGGCTGCAGGCGGCGCTAAACCGCTGAGCCGCCCATGCGTCCCGGGTTTGACGACGTTCTGTTTCACTCTGATTTTCTTTATGCCTGAACCTCCTGCAGCTATCGATGGGCTTGTTGGGTTTTGGCTTCCTTGCTACGTACCTTCCGGAGGCTGCAATCAGCGCTTACCTGGCTGCCGTGGCGCTACACGTTATTCTGTCCCAGCTGACTTGCATCTTTGGCATTATGATCGGTTTCCACTCTGGTCCCATCTCCTTCTTCTATGTAAGTAATTTCTACCCTCACCCAGAGATACAAGTGCCCCTCCCCTCACCTCTAAAAGGAAGTGGACCCTCCTGGAGAGACTGCTGCCTAGGCGGCTGGGTCAACAGAGTCTTAGAAATAATTGCATCTGTTCTAGATTTACGATCTTAATTGCAGATGCCAGTAGGATCATGTCCTCAGTTGCATTAACTATTTGGCCCACGCTTTTTAAACAAACATTAAATCTAGGCTTTTAAAATACAGGAATCTATCATAATTCTTCCCATTACATGCCTCATAGCAGACTTGTATCCTAAAACATTAAAGAATATAAAATGCCACATAGTCCCTTAATGCAACAATGGCATAGAAGCCATGCTAAAGAACATCAATGGTTTAAAAAAATTAGTAAAGGAGCAGGCTGGTAAACAGAACTCCTGGGTTCTTTTTTTATATATATTTTATTTATTCATGAGAGATACAGAGAGAGGGAGAGGCAGAGACACAGGCAGAGGGAGAAGCAGGCTCTATGCAGGGAGCCCAATATGGGACTCAGTCCCAGGTCTCCAGGATCACACCTCAGGCTGCAGGCGGCGCTAAGCCGCTGCGCCACCGGGGCCGCCCAGAACTCCTAGGTTCTTTCCATTGCACTGAAACAGGTGTATTCTCTCCTATTGGGCATTATTATCTTTTGATATCTCTTTATCAACTTAGATATATATGGATATATATCCTCCCCTTTGCCTTCACTGTGCTAGTAATGCTCATAAAGACATTTGTGCCCAGAGACACTGCTTAGGGATTTCTTTTTTTTTTTTTTTTCTTTTTGAACTAATGTAGAGAGAGTGTCATTTTCTAGCCATAGGCGATTATCAAACCCCTTTCTAAGCCTCTGTAATTTTGTTTTCTTTCAGAACATAGTTAACTACTGTGCAACTCTCCCAAAAGCTAATTCTACCAGCATCCTGCTATTTCTAACTGCTGTTGTTGCGCTGAGAATCAACAAATGTATCAGAATTTCTTTCAATCGGTACCCAATTGAGTTTCCCATGGAAGTTTTACTGGTAGGTGTTATAATGCCCCAAATTCATGCTTTAGATCATTTAAAATGCCTACTTTTTAAAAATAAAAATAAAAACAAGAAAGCAAGCAAACTAGGAAGGAAAAGGATTAGAGGAGACTATAAAAATAATAATTTTTAAATGTATGTTAAATTGTGACAAAGTGGAATACATTTAAATTTTTTTTGGAATACATTTAATTTTTAAATAATAGCTTATGTTTGTAAAACATGCTTTTTTTTATTAAATTTTTTTATGATAGTCACACACACACACAGAGAGAGAGAGGCAGAGACACAGGCAGAGGGAGAAGCAGGCCCCATGCACCGGGAGCCTGATGTGGGATTCAATCCCGGGTCTCCAGGATCGCGCCCTGGGCCAAAGGCAGGCGCCAAACCGCTGTGCTACCCACGGATCCCCAAAACATGCTTATTTTTAAAGTATTTTCTCTATTTCCTCTTTCATACTATTTCAGAAATAAGTCCCGCTCCCCCTTATGAAAGTAATCCAGGCTCATTCTAGCAATTTTTTTTTTTTTTTTTTTTTTGGGAGAGAGAGAGAGAGAGAGAGAGAGAGAATGGGCAGGCGCAGAGGGAGAGGGAGAAGCAAACTCCCCAGTGAGCAGGGAGCCTGCTGTGGGGCTTGATCCCAGGACTCTGAGATCATGACCTGAGCTAAAGGCATATGCTTAACCAGCTGAGCCACCCAGGTGCCCCTCATTCTAACAACTTTGAAAAACATAAGGAAAAAATGGAAGAAAAGAAATTTCTGCACCTGTAATGTCAATTACAATTGATAATTTTGGATTTTCAGCTATTACTGTTTTCTTCCTTCAAATATATTTATTTGACAGGCCTATGCTCAGTGTTGGTGAATTTCCATCTTCTTCTGTATAGAACTTTGATCCTACCTTTTTTTTTTTTTTAAGATTTTATTTTTAAGTAATCTCTACCCCTAACGTGGAGCTTGAACTCACAAGATCGAGTCGCATGCTCTACCAGCCAAGCCAGTCTGGTGTCCCCAAGCCAGTCTGGTGTCCCTGTTTCTATTTTAATAGTGTTGTAATCATACTGTTATTTAGCCTCCTTTCATTCTCACTATGCTGCAGTAGAGAAATTGAAGGAGATGAGATGTTAAATGGATTGCCTAATCTATGTCATTTGTAAGTGGCAGAGCTGGGGCTCACCACTAACAATAACATTTCTTCTTTCTTTAAAAAAAAAATCTACCGATAAAACTTATCTTTTGGAGTTAAAATTAACATTTTTACAGTGACAAAGACATTCTCATAAATAAAGCTCAGGTTTTTATTTTTATTTTTTTAAAAAGATTTTATTTACTTATTCATGAGAGACACAGAAAGAGAGCGAGAGAGGCAGAGACACAGGCAGAGGGAGAAGCAGGCTCCATGCAGGGAGCCCAATGCAGGGACCCTGATCACACCCCGGGCCGAAGGCAGGTGCTAAACCGCTGAGCCACCCAGGTTGTCCTAAAGTCAGCATTTTTTATATAGGATCACTGAATGCTTGGATGTCCATGAGAATTAATTTCCCCTTAAGAAGTGTTCTGTTCGGGTTGGAGGCAAAAAAAAAAAAAAGTGTTCTGTTGTTGCAGAGATGCTTCAACTTCACCAAATGTCCATGTGTTGCCCTGTATTTTCCAGCTTCCCTGTAGTTAGGCAGAACCATGTGACTTTGGGGCCAAAGCATAGGAGAAAGCATGTGAGTCTCCATGTTCTTTCTCTCCCTGCTGTGGTAATCATAGGGCTGTATGGTGAAATAACTGGGTCCCCACGTGGAATTAGCCTGGATCCCTGAGGCACTATTTGCAAAGAAGTTGCCTCAAAGAGACACTGACCCACAATAGACTCTGTGTGGGCAAAAAAAAATAACACTAAGGTCTCATTATTTGTATGTTGCCACAGTATAACCTATACTAGATAATATAGGTCTATACTTTGCACGATTAAAAGAGTATACGAATTGCGTTGGAAGTTGAGACCAAGCTCTGTCTTATAACTGTTGTCTACTTCCTATGGAGATGGATATTCTTTTTTCCTTGGAGTAGTTGAAAAGCTATTAATTCATAAAGGGCAGAAACTGAAAGACTAATTTTATCAAAGACTTCCCAAATCACTGTACATACGTAATGGTGCCCTAGAACCCAGGGGACCAGGTACAGATGGAGTTTGGGGAGTGGAGTCAGGGCTAACCTCTCCTTTTCATGGAACCCAGCTCAGCTCTGACATCTTGGGAAGCTGAAGCTTTGGAGTCACCAGCAGATGGCATCGGTGACACAGATATTCGTTCTCTCTCTCTCTCTAATTTCAGCCTTATTGAGGTGTAATTGACATAAAAGGTATACATCATGATGATTTCATATGCAAATACATCGAAAAAGAATTCACCCATCGAGGTAATTAACACTTCCATCACCTCACATATTTATCTTTTGTGTATGTACGAGTATGAGAGAACATTTAAGTTTTACTCTTCGCAAATTTCAATTATACAATGCAATGGTATCAGCTATAGTCACCATGAGTAGCATTAGATCCTCAGAACTTATTCATCTTAAATGTGAATGTTTGTACATTTTGATCAAACTTTCCCTGTTTCCTCCAACTTCCGGCTCCTGGCAACCACTTTTCTACTCTGTTGCCATAAGTTTGACTGTTTTGTATTTGTTTTTGCTTTTAGATTCCACATGGCAGTAATACCATACAGTATTTGTCTTTCTCTGGCTTTTTTCACTTAGCATATTGCCCTCAAAATCCAGCCACGTTGTGGCAAATCAGCCCTCTCTTAAGAGACAGCAGCAGGAATCATAGGGATATTCCTTTAAGCAACCTCAAAGGCAATGAACATTAACCAGGGTTATTAGGAAAGGTGAGAAGTAAAAGTATAGAGGATGCTGTGGTTGACAGATTGGTTTGTGAGCTACAGTTAAGACATTCCTTTGGGGGGCAGCCCTGGTGGCTCAGCAGTTAAGCGCCCCCTTCAGCCCAGGGCCTGATTCTGGAGACCCAGGATCAAGTCCCATGTCAGGATCCCTGCATGGAGCCTGCTTCTCCCTCTGCCTGTATCTCTCTGTCTCTCTGTCTCTCTCTCTGCCTCTCATGAATAAATAAATAAAATCTTAAAAAAAAAAAAAAGACATTCCTTTGGGGAGTGCTATAAATAGGGTGTACCGTGGAGCAAAGCGGGGGAGGAAACCCAGATCCAGCAACAAAAGTCAGTGGAGACTTTGAATTATTGCAGTTTAGGAATTAAACATTTTTGTGTCCTAATTTATACTCAAAGGTTATCAAAGCCTGCAATACATTACTTAAATACATGTCAAGTCAAGTGATTGGGATCACTGTCCACCAAGTAACAAGGATTAGAGATGTTTAGAACTGGGAAAAGACTTGCATGTTTCCCCTGGCAGTGAGGGAAATGGGAGAGGGAGGATGAGAGCTGCTATGCCCTAGGGTGTAAAAAGCTTCTCACAGCACTCACCAAGACAGTACCGTGTACACATGCTGCAGGAAACTACACACACCCACCAATCTGTCCTTAACACTCTAGTGTCAAATAGTAAGGGGAAGTTTCAAGGCAATATCTGGGATCCAGATAGACTATACAGGCAAATAATTCAAGAATCCTATAGCTCTGGGGCACCTGGGTGGCTCAGTGGTTGAGCATCTGCTGTTGGCACAGGTCCTGATCCCAGGGTCCTGGGATCAAGTCCTACATTGGACTCCCCGTGGGGAACCTGCTTCTCCCTCTGCCTATGCTGCCTTTCTCTCTGTGTCTCTCATGAATAAATAAATTAAATATTTTTATTTTTATTTTTTTAAGATTTACTTATTTATTTATTCATGAGAGACAGAGAGAGAAAGAGAGAGGCAGAAGGAGAAGCAGGCTCCATGCAGGGAGCCCGACGCGGGACTCGATCCCGGGACCCCAGGATCACACCCCGGGCCGAAGGCAGGGGCTAAACCACTGAGCCACCCAGGGATACCCTAAATATTTTTAAAAACAAAAAAGAATCCTATAGCTCTAAGAAATTATACATATTATATGTTCATAATTTATATATATATGTATATGAGTGTGTATTTGTGTATGTGTTTATTTAAGTTGTATATCAAACACCAAACAAGCATCAAAATATTTGTCTTTCGGTGATTTCCTTCTGCTTTTTAATTTTTCATATTTTCACTATGTTCCTTTGTGAGCAAGCATTACCTTCATATTGGAAATAAAAAGGGTTCCTTGGCTAGTTTCCATACTTCTTGTCCTTTTGTTTTGTTTTGTTTTGTTTTGTTTTTTTGTTTTTTTGTTTTTACTTCTTGTCCTTTAACTATAAAAAGAACCAAACCTTTCTCTGACTCAAGCTATGATCCAGATTTTTCTTTCCCTTCTGACCTGTAAGGTTCCCAGCTGTCTTCATCAGATCACAGCATCCCAGGTAAACCAATTGCTATCCTGCTCAGTATCTGAACTCTCAGCGGAGACTGGGAAAAGATTTATATGTTAGTAGGGAGAATGGGGTAAAGCAGCTACATAATAATTATTTTTATTTATTTATGATAGTCACAGAGAGAGAGAGAGAGACATAGGCAGAGGGAGAAGCAGGCTCCATGCGCCGGGAGCCTGATGTGGGATTCGATCTCGGGTCTCCCGGATCGTGCCCTGGGCCAAAGGCAGGCGCTAAACCGCTGCGCCACCCAGGGATCCCAATAATTATTTTAATACCTGGGCATCCAGTTATTTTGTCTCTAGCTTAATTTGCTTGGTGTCAGGTCTCTATAAGGTGTAACAATTGGCTAGGTTGTCTATTTTCCCACAAGTTGAAATGGAAAGGAGACTTGTTATTTTAGGAGTAAATAAAAGGTAGATAAAAAAGCAAGTCATTGCTTTGCTGAGGACTTTTTCTTTGTGCTATCGAATGCTGCTCCGTATTTACTATTGAGGGTTAGTCAGTAATAGGATTCTCAGTATATCTCAACAATCCCCAAGGGTTTATTTATATTAGTACAGTATACCTAGATCTAAAAACTTTTACAACTGAGGCTTTTATGTAGCCATAACCTGAAAACATCTTTATATTTGGTCCAGATGTTTCAAGTTGGGGAGGATATCCATTTGTTCCCATTGTTATGTCAGAGGCTGAGAATGAAGTTGCTTTTCATTCTGGCTACAATGCTAAAAAGAACTCAGTGGGGGTACCTGGGTGGCTCAGTCCATCAAGCTTCCAACTTTTGGTTTTACTCAGGTAAAAGTCTCCCTGAAATTGAGTCCTCAGCTGGGCTCTGCACTTGGGGCGGGGGCTGGGGGAGGAGTCTGCTTGAGATGCTCTCTCTCCCTCTCCCTCTGTCCCTCCCCATCATGTTCCCTCTCTCTCTCAAACTAAATCTTAAAAAAAATTAAACAAATAAAAAGAGCTTAGGGAATCAAGAGTCAGAGGGGATTTCTGCTTTCTTGCTCCACTGAATAGGCCCTGCCTCTCTCTCCAACTTTCCTGCATAGGGACTGCCACATATTTCAATCCCTGTCTTGCTAAGGCTATAAGCGCCTCTGCTCCTGGAAGCAATCTATAATTTTTAGATGATCATATGCCTTTTTTTTTAACCCCTACAGATTCTTGGCTTTGCTGCTTTTGCAAACAAGATAACCATGGCAACAGAAACCAGCAAGATGCTCATTGATATGATTCCTTATAGGTCAGTAACCACTTTTCAGGATTACTCTTCCCATTCTGTTACCCTCACTTAGCCTCTGACCACATAGCCTGACTGCTATTCTGTACCAGCAGTCTGGCCACAGACAAATTTGGGAAGTGGGCTTAAATTCATTTTAGAATATAGAAGTTCCCAAAAGAAGAGAGGCTAGGATAACCCTTTGTTTCTTCATTGGTCAGCCTCTTAATCTCTTCCCATAGTTGAGTCAGGTCCTCTCACACAAATAAACTGGGTACCAGAGAGATTCACACAGTTTTTTCATGGTACATCATGGGTCTTCTCAACCTCCATACCCATCTGACTAACTCCCAAGGGTGGAACAAGAGATGCCTCTGTTTTCCTGGCCTCTCTCCTGGAGCTCAGTGCTCAGGAGATGAGTGTTCCTCTGTCTTCACCCAGTTAGACTGAATCAGTGTCCTCAAGAAACATTATTTCATCACTCTGAGTAGAAAGCTATCTTCAAACAGTCTGGCATGTGGAGCTCTTAAGTTCTATCAATTAATTTACAATTTACATTATAATTCCTAACCAGTGACTTTGGGTCACTCTTGCTTCTGTTAGGAAATTTGAGTTCCTATAATCTTGATCAGATGAATCACTTTAGATAAGAAAGGCAATATATTGCAGTTTCTTGACTCACAGGCAGGCTTTTGAAGAGCATCATTCATTTCCTTATGCTGTTCATACTGCAGAGTCAGTGATACTGGCCACCTCCCAAATAATACAACATAGGCTACTTTGATGACAGCAGATCAGATTAGTCTCATGTCCTACAAGTTTTCCATGAAATCTAATGATGACTAAATCGTTTAAAATTCTGTTCAATTAAAAAAAAAATGTAAGCAGACCACCTAGGAACCAGGGAATGCAGTGGTAAATAAGACTGACTCTTTGCTCTCAGGAAAAAATAACAACAATGAGATCGGTGATAATTATTTCATTTCATTTGAACCTCACTCCTTCTTAAGGCTGAAGAAACTGAGGTTTACCAAATTTAAATTACTTGCCCATGATCACACAGTTGGTTAGGGGCAGAGCTCCTTTTGAACCTATTTCTATTTAATTCCAAAATCTATAATTATAATCACTATATTATATTTACTCAATATGATTCTGTTATTGATGAATGAAAAACCATACAGTCAACTTTTGCTTATGTTTTATCATAAGATTCAGGGTTTAGATAGGTAAACATTTCAAAAATCTAATTTTAGGTATTGGTTTGAACTACCTGTTTTGTTATGTGTTTATTCAAGGTTGCTAAAGATTAAAAAATAGAACAATTTAAGTTAGTTCTTTCTGTATCCATGTCTCCTTGTAACCAAAACTGCTAACAAAGAATTA
Organism: Vulpes lagopus; assembly: GCF_018345385.1. NCBI lineage: Eukaryota > Metazoa > Chordata > Mammalia > Carnivora > Canidae > Vulpes > Vulpes lagopus. Next base: position 68,080,479 of record NC_054824.1, read on the forward strand.
AATGTTAAAGAACAGCAGAAAGGAAAAACAGTGGTTTATGTTACCATATTAAATACTTAAGGTTTACTAATGTAGATTTGGGCAGTAAATTCCATTGATTGTAACCTCTTTGGGATAGCCACATTCTTCTCTAACTTCTTGAAAGTACATAAAAGGGAAATTTAACAAAAGGCTTAATATCTGCCTTTAAGTATTCAGTTTTATTTCTATGCAGCTCACTACCTGGAAAACACAAAGATTGCTTGTAAGTTTAAGTATACTATAAATAGAGAACTAAAACAGACATAGTTATTTTTTTTTAAATTTTTTATTTATTTATGATAGTCACAGAGAGAGAGAGAGAGGCAGAGACACAGGCGGAGGGAGAAGCAGGCTCCATGCACCGGGAGCCTGATGTGGGATTCGATCCCGGGTCTCCAGGATCGCGCCCTGGGCCAAAGGCAGGCGCCAAACCGCTGCGCCACCCAGGGATCCCTAAAACAGACATAGTTAGATGGTGAAAGAAAAGATATTCAAAAATAGGAATTTAGATTTCTGCATAATAATGATGAGAAATAGGAAGACAAGAGGAGATAGTACTTTGTGGTGCTAAAAGGGATAGTTCCTATTCTAAAGAAAATAAAATTGAAAATGCATAAACTAATAACATTTAATTAGATAAGGGATCAAAAATAAACACATCACAACATTTATTTTTTAAAAATTCTTCCAGGGCGCCTGGGTGGCTCAGCGGTTTAGCGCCGCCTTCAGCACAGGGTATTCCCGGGTCTCCAGGAATCCAGTACCACATCGGGCTCCCTGCATGGAGCCTGCTTCTCCCTCTGCCTGTGTCTCTGCCTCTCTTTCTGTGTGTGTGTGTGTGTGTGTGTGTGTGTGTGTGTCTCATGAATAAATAAATAAAATCTTAAAAATAAATAAATAAATAAATCCTTCCAAGTGATATTTAATACATTGTTCATTTTACCGAATTTGGATTTTACACAAAATTTTGGAAGTTAGTTATTGAGTCCTATATGTGGGTCTTGATGATATGATAAAAATAATCAGAAGAAAAAACATTTCAAATAGCAAACTTCATCTAAAACATTTTGAAGATTTTTTTTTCTTACTTAGAAAAGAAACTTAGAGATACAGAAACCAAAGCACATTTGTGCTTCCAAATTCAGTTTGAGGATTATTCTATGGATCTGTGGGGAAACAACACCGCCCCCCAAATCATGAAGATTTCTTTTCCTTTTTTAGTATGTTTATATCATGATTGATTTTTGAATTTTAACCAACATTGCATCCTCTGATAAACCTCACTTAGTAATAATGTATTATTATCATTTTATATATTGATTTGTTAAAATGATGTTAAGAATTTTTATATTTATGTATATGAAGGATAATGGCCTGAGAGTTTCTTTTCTTGTAATATCTGTGTCTGGCTTTAGTTTCAGAGTATTGTAGACATTGTAAAAGGATTTGGGATGTATTCTCTTGTCTTTAATTTCTGGAAGAGTTTCTACAGAAGTGGCTTTCTTTCTTTCTTGGAAGATTTTATTTATTTATTCGTGAAAGACACACACACAGAGGCAGAGACACAGGCAGAGGGACAGGTAGGCTCCCCTCAAGGAGCCTGATGTGGAACTCCATCCTGGCCCCTGGGATCATGCCCTGAGCCAAAGGCAGACACTCAACCGCTGAGCCCCGCAGGTGTCCTGGCATTTATTTCTTAATGGTAGAATTCATCAGTGAATGAATGATATTTAGGCCTGAAGTTTTCATTGTGGGAAGGTTCTTTTTTTTTTTTTTTAAGATTTTATTTATTTATTCATGAGAGACACAGAGAGAGAGGCAGAGACACAGGCAGAGGGAGAAGCAGGCTCCATGCAGGGAGCCCATGTGGGACATGATCTGGAGACTCGAAGATCATGCCCTGAGCCAAAGGCAGATGCTTAACCACTGAGCCACCCAGGCGTCCCATTGGAGGAAGGTTCTTAACTACAAATTCAATTTTTAATAGCCCTCACTCTATAAACACTCTCTATAAGTCACGTTATCTATCTTCTTGAGAGTACTCTGTTAGTTTGGTGATTCAAAGAATTTTCCCATTTAATCTAAGTTGTCAAGTATATTGGCAAAATGTTATTTATAATATTCTCTTATTATCTTGTTTTACTAACAGCTTTATTAATATACAATTCCTATACCATAAAATTCACCATTTTAAAGTGTACATTTCAGGGACGCCTAGATAGCTTAGCAGTTAAGCTCCTGCCTTCGGCCCAGTGCATGATCCTGAAGTCCCGAGATCGAGTCCTAGGATGGAGTCCCACATTGGGCTCCCTGCATGGAGCCTGCTTCTCTCTCTGCCTGTGTCTCTGCCTCTGTCTCTGTGTCTTTCATGAATAAATAAATAAAAACTTTTTTTTAAGTGTACATTTCACTCACTTTTAGTATATTCTCAAAGTTGTACAGCCATCATTGTTATCTAATTTTAAAATATTTTATCACCCTCAAAAAAGAAGCCTTATCCCATTTGTCCCCTTCCACAGCCCTTGGCTACCACTTAACGTACTTTTTTTTTTAAGATTTTATTTATTTTTTTGACAGACACAAAATAAGAGAGCACAAGCAGAAGGAATAGCAGGCAGAGAGAGAGGGAGAAGCAGGCTCCCCACAGAGCAGGGACCCTAATGCAGGACTCGATCCCAGGACCCTGGGATCACGACCCAAGATGAAAGCAGATGTTTGACTAACTGAGCCACCCAGGCACCCTAATGTTTTAGTTTAAGTAAACTTTACACCACACATGGGACTTGAACTCATAGCCCCAAGATCAGGAGTCACACATTCTACTTTCTAACTCTAGAGATGTGCATATTCTGCAATAGAATCATAAAATGTGTGGTCTTTTGACTCCAGTTTCTTTCACTTAGCATAATGTTTTCAAGATTCATCCATATTATACCATGGATCATTCCTGTTTATGGCTGAATAATATTCCATTATATGGATATACCACCTTTTGTTAATCCATTCATCAGTTGAAAGACATTTCAGTTATTTCCAACTTTTGGTCATAGTGCTACTATGAACATTCATGTGCAAGGTTTTCTTTTGAGTACCTGTTATCATTCCTTTGGTGTTTATACTTAGGAGTAGATTTGCTGAGTCATATGGTAATTCTATGTTGAACTTATTAAGGAGCTGCCAGAAATTTTCTACAGCAGCTGCACCATTTTGCATTCCCACCAGTAACACACAAAGTTCCAACTTCTTCATACACTCACCAACATTTGTTATTTTTTGTTATTATTGTTGTTATTACCCTCTTAGTGAGAATGAAGTGATATATCACTCTGGCTTTGATTTGCATTTGAGGGCGAATGATGTTGAGCATCTTGACCCAGGAACTCTCTAAAATGAGAGTGCTTCCTGGTCATTTGTATATCTTTTTAGAGAAATAAATATTTAAGTCCTAAGACTACTTTTAGTTGGGTTATTTATCCTTTTGTTGTTGAGTTGTAGGAATTCTGGATACTAGACCTTCTCAGATATACAATTTGCAAGTATTTTCTCCTATGCTATCAGTTATCTTTTTTTTATTTTTATTTATTTATGATAGTCATACAGGGAGAGAGAGAGAGAGGCAGAGACACAGGCAGAGGGAGAAGCAGGCTCCATGCAGGGAGCCCGTCGCGGGACTCGATCCCAGGTCTCCAGGATCAGGCCCTGGACCGAAGGCAGCGCTAAACCGCCAAGCCACCCGGGCCACTGGTATACACCCTGTATACCAGTCTTAATTACTATAGCTTTGTGCTAAGTTTTGAAATGGAGAACCCTGTGCCCTCCAACTTTATTCATCTTTTTCAGGATCGTTTTTGGCTATTAGGGGTCCTTTGCAATTCCATTTAAATTTTAGGATCAGCTTTTCAATTTCTGCAAAAAGGGTCGTTGATATTTTGATAGGGATTGCATTGAATCTATATATCACTTTGAGACTTTTTTTGGCCAAACACATAAAATATGGTTAAATCTGTGAATGTAAACCTTCTAAAAGAGCAAATTCATTTTTTCACCCCTCTAAGATGCTATAGAACCAACGTGTTTTTTTTTTTTTTTTTCATGGAGACAGTGCTTTATTCAGCCTTCATACATTGAACTAAGCATCCAGCCACCAGCACAGAGATGGGTCTAGATGCACAGTCTGGCGGGACGTAAGGGCCCATGTCACAGAGCCAGGGGGCACCTGAGGCCAGAGCTTGAGCTCTGGAAGGCCCATGTCCATGTGGAAGCTGGCCTCACAGTGACACCACCACACCCACAGTCCACCCTTCTGCTGCAAAGGTAGAAGCAGACCTCAAAGCAATGGCAGACGCTCCAGCAATTGAAGACCTCAAAGCAGACCTCAAAGCAATGGCAGACGCTCCAACGTGTTATAAAAAGAACAAATTAAGTATTTATCATGCCTTTCCTATAAAAACTGCTCTTTAGGGTATCCAAATCATTGATAACAAGACATTTCACTTTATAAAAGTATTATAGCTGTTTAAGGGAGAAGGAATTCTAGAATTAAGACATCACCATTAAGGGATATTAGTGTATCATCTGTTAACATCACAAAAAGACATAATAACAAACTATTAGAAAGAGAAATTAAGAAAACAATCCCATTTACAATTGCATGAAAAAAAATTGCATAAATTTAACCAAGGAGGTGAAAGATATGTACCCTGAAAACTATAAGACATTGATGAAAAATTTAAAAAGACACAAATGGAAAAATATTCCATTCTTATGGATTGGAAGAATTAATATTGTTAAAGTGTTCATACTACTCAGAGCAATCTACAGATTCAATGCAATTCTATCAAAATCCCAATAGTATTTTTCACAGAAATAGAAAAATCTTTTATTTTAGATTTGTTTATTTATTCTAGAGAGAGAGCACAAGCACAAGTAGGGGTAGAGACAGAGGGAAAGAACCCTAAGTAGACTCCCCACAAAGTGCAGAACCCAACATAGGGCTCAATCCCAACCCTGAGATCATGACCTGAGCAGAAGGCAGATGCTTAACCAACTGAGCCACCCAGGCACTCTCTAAAATGAGAGTCATTATAGTTTTTTAAAAAGACAATTAGACATTGTGTGCCTCCTGACAAAAGTATACACCACCACCTGTGAACTATTTTTGCCCAAAAAAAACCTATCCTGGGCAGCCCGGGTGGCTCAGTGGTTTAGTGCTGACTTCCGCCCAGGGCGATCCTGGAGACCCCGGATCAAGTGCGGGGTGGGGCTCCCTGCATGGAGCCTGTTTCTCCCTCTGCCTGTGTCTCTGCCTCTCTCTCTGTGTTTCTCATGAATAAATAAATACAATCTTTAAAAACAATAGCAACAGCTTTTGTTGCAGGGTAGAAAAATAAGAATATGGAACAAGAACCTACAACTTGAAAGAGATTTAAAAGACCTTAGCAACCAACTGTAACATATAGGCCTTATTTGGATTCTAATTTGAACAAACTGTAAAACATATGTTTATGAGACATTTGGGAAATTTTGAACATTAATTGTATATTTGATAATATTGATAAACTGGTAATAATCTTTTGGTGTATATCTTTTGGATGGGTACACTAAATGTTTACAATTAAAAATACATAATGCCTTGTATTCACTTCAAAATAATCTTGAAATAGACAGTGGGTAGGAGTACAAATGAAATAAGATTGATTATAAATTAAGTGTTGAAAGTGAATGATGGGTACCTAAGAACTCTATACCATCCTTTCTTCTTTTGTAAGTATTTGGAAATTTCCCATTTTATTTTATTTTATTTTATTTTAAATTTCCCATTTTAAAAATAAATTACCAAATATTTGTGAGTGGTATTCAATGATGTGTCCATATGAAGGGAACCAAAAACGGTCTCTGACTCCTAAGAAGTCAGCCTAAAACTGACCATACAAGAAGCTGACTTCTATACTCTGGACAACAGAGTGAAATTCCTAAACCCATACACAAACAAACATCCATTCCTACAAGATAATGTTTAATTCTCCGAGCAGCAATCTGATAGTAATACTGACAAAAAAGAAAATATATTGTCTTAACGAGAGTTTCTTAGTTAACAATATGGTGGGAGATATACCTGGGAAGAAGTTCTAGTCATGGTTATGAGATTGGCAGTGTTTTACATGGTGTGATCTTAGTAGAAATTGTATGTATTGACTTAATAGAATTAGATGGCCACGACTACGAGAAATATGGACAAGTCTCAACATTCTGATGACCTCATAACAACGGGAGGTTAGAGAGGATTTGAGGAGATGGTGGAATAGGAAGCATGAGGAATCTCTCTCCCTACCTAGACAAAAATTGCACCTGCAGAATGTGTCTGATATAACTATTTTGTAACTCTGTAGCCTATTGAATCAGGCCTGTAACTTCCAGGGGAAGGCATAGATGATAATTGTAATTAATTTCAGTAAATTTCAGCATGTAGCACAATGCAGCTACCATCCCCAAACCCAGCCTTATGGCAGGCAACTGTGCAGATGTTTCCTGGAGCAACTTGTACACTGCTCGCGGGAGCAAACATGGGCAAAGAAGACCCTGTCCTCCAAATTTTGGGGATCTTTGCTCTCATTGCTGATTGCTGCTTCTGATCACAGGGATGCAGACAAAAAAGCAAACAGCCATTGTCGTTGCACCTCACTCCCATTGTTGCAAGTCCCTCCCCCTCTGGCAAAAGTGAATTCCAAGGGTTTTTAAGGTCTAGCACCTCTTTTTTTTCTTCTTTGTTTCTCTCTTCCCCCCTCCCCTTTGGAAGTCATACACTAAAGATCAGGACATTAAAAAATAATTGCATATATAGGAAAATTAGAAAGTAACCACACATGCAGAGAAAAGCATAGAAGAGCCCTGAGAAAAACTTAAGTGTATACATCAGGCTTATCCTTGGCACAAAAACAACCTACAATAACAACAACGATAGGGCAGCCCTGGTGGCACAGCGGTTTGGCGCCACCTGCAGCCTGGGGTATGATCCTGGAGATCCGAGATCGAGTCCCACATCGGGCTCCCTGCATGGAGCCTGCTTCTCCCTCTGCCTGTGTCTCTGCCTCTGTGTGTGTGTGTGTGTGTGTGTGTGTGTGTGTGTGTGTGTGTCTATGAATAAATAAATAAAATCTTAAAAAAAATAAAATAAACCTTAAAAAAAACAACGATAAAACAATTACCAAAAAAAAGCAAACCCTGGGAATGAGAAGAATCTGATTTCCAGAGTTACCACATTATTAGATTCAAATATACAACGTTCAACAAAAATCTGAAGGTATATAAAGGAACAGGAAGTATGGCTCACTCAAAAGAAAAAAGAAACAGCAGCAGCAACAATTGCCCTGAAAAAAGACCTGATGGCCAACCTACTAGACCAAGACCACTTGTATTTAAAATACTTAAAGACCTAAAGGAAAATGTGGAAAAAAATCAAGAAAACAATGTATGACCAAAATGGAAATACTGAAATAGAGATAGAAAACTGAAAAAGAAACTAAAAAGAAGTTATGGAGCTAAGAAGTACAATAACTGAAAGGAAAATTTACTAGAGGAATTCAAAACCATATTTGAGCACTCAGAAGAAAGAAACAGTGAACTTGAAGATAAGATAATGGAAATTACTGAGTCTGAGGAACGGGAGGAAAAAGATTAGAGAAACGTGAACAGAGTCTTAAGGACCTATGGGATGCCATCAAACAGAGCAACATAAATTTTATGTGAGTCTCAGAAGAAGAGAAAAAGAAAGGGATGGGAACAAATGTGAGAAAAAATGGCTGAAAAGTTCCCAAATTTGATGAAAGACATGTATGTAAACGTCTAAGTCCAACAAATTCCTTGTAAGAGAAACTCAAAGAGACCCATACCTAGATACATAACCAAACTTCAAAAAGAAAGAGAATCTTGAAAGCCAAAACAGAGGTGACTCATCATACACAAGGGCTTATCGATAAAGTAACAAACAGATTTCTCATCAGAAACTTTAAGGCCAGAATTCAATAGACCAACATATTCAAAGTGCAAGAGGGGCTCCTGGGTGACTCAGCAGTTGAGCATCTTCCTCCAGCTCAGAGCATGATCCTGGGGTCCCAGTATCAAGCCCCATATCAGGCTCCTCCTGGGGAGCCTGCTTCTCCCTCTGCCTATGTCTCTGCCTCTGTTTCTGTTTCTCATGAATAAATAAATAAAATCTTAAAAACAGGGCAGCCCAGGTGGCTCAGCGGTTTAGCGCCGCCTTTAGCCCAGGGCCTGATCCTGGAGACTGGGGATCGAGTCCCATGTTGGGCTCCCTGTATGGAGCCTGCTTCTCATTCTGCCTGTGTCTCTGCCTCTCTTTCTCTCTGTGTCTCTCATGAATAAATAAATAAATAAAACAAAATCTTTAAAAAAACAAAAAAACAAAGTGCTAAAAGAAAAACACTGTCAACCAAGCATCCTATATCCAGCAAAATTTTCCTTCAAAAGTGAAGGAGAAATTAAAGCATTCCCAGATAAACAAAAGCTGAGGGAGCTTATTACCACTGGATATGCCCTGCAAGACATGCTCAAGGGAGTTTTGAAGCATGAAATAAAAGGACATGAGAGAGTAGCTTAAAGCTGTATGAAGAAATAAATACCTCAATAAAGGTAAATACTGGTAAATTTATTTATTCTTTTTAAAGATTTTTATTTATTTATTCATGAGACACACACACACACACCCACACAGAGAGAGAGAGAGAGGCAGAAACACAGGCAGAGGGAGAAGCAGGATCCATGCAGGGAGCATGACATGGGACTCAGTCCCGAGTCTCCAGGATCATGGCCTGGGCTGAAGGCAGTGCTAAACCGCTGAGCCATCCGGGCTGCCCAATACTGGTAAGTTTAAAAAGCTAGTATTGTTAACAATGGTTTTTAATTCCATATTTTATTTTTTACGTAATTTAAGAGACCAATGCATTTTTTTAAATTACTAGTTTGGGGGCACCTGAGTGGTTCAGTTGATTAAGTGTCTGCCTTCAGCTCAGGTCATGATCCTAGGGTCCTAGGATTGAGCTCTCTGTTTGGTGGGGAGTATGTCTTTCCCTCTCCCTCTTCTCCTCTTGCTTTTAGTCTCTCTCTTGCTCTCTCTCTCTCTCTCTCAAATAAATAAATAAAATCTTTTTTTAAAAAAAATTACTAGATTTTGTTTTGAGGTACACAGTGTATTAAGGATATAATTTTGTGATATCAACAACCAAAAGGAGTGGGGATAGAGCCGTAAAGGAGCAGAGATTTTGTACCTTATTGAAGTTAAGCTAGTATAAATTCAAACTAGTGTTATAACTCTAGGATGTTAAATGCAATACCCATGGTAACCACAAAGAAAATAACTATAGAATATACACAAAAGGAAATTAGAAAAGAATTTAAACATTTCACTATTAAAAAAATCAACTAAACACAAAAGAAGATTGTAATGGGAAATGAAGGTAATATAAAACTATAAGGCTTATAGAACACAAAGAGCAAAATAATAAGAGTAAGTTCCTCTGATTGGTAATTACGTTAGATGTAAATAGATTAAGCTATCCAATCAAAAGACAGAGATTGGCAAATTGGATAAAACACATGATCCAACTATATGCTGTCTGTAAGAGACACACTTTAGATCCAAAGACACAAGTAGGTTAAAAGTGAAAGAATGGGAAAAGATATTCCAAAAAAAAGGGGGGGGGGAGATATTTCATGCAAATAGTAACCAAAAGAAAGCAGGACTGCTTATTCCAATATACCAATATTAGACAAAATCAATTTTAAATTTAAAAAGTTTACAAGAGACAAAGAAGGACATTGTATGTTATAAAAGGTCCAATACACCAAGAAATTAAAACAATTATGAGCATTTACACACCTAATGACAAACCATAAAAATACATGAAGCAAAAAAGGACAGAATCAAAGAAAGAAATAGAAAGTTCTACCAGAACGGTTGATGACTTTAATAACACACTTTTGTAATGGATAGAACAACCAGGCAGAAGATAAGAAAGGAGACAGAGGACTTAACCATTATGATAAGACCAACTAGATCTAACACACATATACAGAACACTCTACTCAACAACAATAACATACACATTCTTCTCAAGGGCACACAGGACATTTTCCAGGATAGACCACATGTTAGGTGACTAATTAAGTCTCAAAAGATTATAAAAGATAGATATCATGCAAAGTATCTTCTCTCACAACAATGAGATGAAGTCAGATCAATAATAAAAGTAAAATAAAAATTCACAAGTTTCTGGAAATTAACACACTCTTAAACAACAAATGGATCAAAGAAGTTACAGGAAAAATTAGAATGAAACAAACACACAATATACCACAATATATGGTACACAGAAAAAGCAGTGCCAAAGGGTAAATTCATAGCCAAAAACACTTATATTAAAAAAAAAAACAACAACAACGGGCAGCCCAAGTGGCTCAGCAGTTTAGTGCCACCTTCAGCCCAGGGCCTGATCCTGAAGACCCGGGATCGAGTCCCACATTGGGCTACCTGCATGGAGCCTGCTTCTCCCTCTGCCTGTGTCTCTGCCTCTGTGTGTGTGTGTGTGTCTCTCATGAATAAATAAAATCCTTTTTTAAAAAATTAAAAATTAACAACAAGGAAGACCTCAAATCTACAACCTAACTTTACAACTTAAGGAAGTAGAAAACAGGAGAACAAACTAAACCCAAAGCTAGCAGAGGGAGGAAATAAAGATTAGAGCAAAGATATATGAAATAGAGAATAGAAAAACAATAGAGGAAATCAGTGAAACCAAAAGTTGGTTCATTAAAAAGATCAACAAAACTGACAAATATTTAGCTAGATGTACTAAGACAAAAAGGGAGACATATTAGAAATTAAAATGAGGATATCACTACCAATCCTACAGAAATAAAGAGTATTATAACAGAGTACTATAAACAACTATGGGCCAACAAATTTGATAACATAGATGAAATGGAAAATTTCTAGAAATACAAAGTCTACCAAGACAAAATCATGAAGAAACAAAATCCAAATAGACCTATAACTAGTAAGGAGATTGAATCAGTAATCAAAAATATCAGGTGCCTTCGTGGCTTAATTGGTTAAGTGTCTGCCTTTGGCTCAGGTCATGGTCCTGGGGTCCTGGGATAGAGTCCCACATTTGGGCTCCCTGCTCATCAGGGAGTCTGCTTCTCTCTCTCTGCCCTTCCCCCTGCTTGTTCTCTCTCTCTGTCTCTCTCTCTCTATCTCTCTCTCTCTCCCCTCTCATTTTCTCTCAAATAAATCTTTCTTAAATAGTAATCAAAAATATCCTCACAAAGAAAAGCCTTAAACATGATGGCTTCATAGGTGAATTCTACAGGCATCTAAAGAACTAATACTCCTTTTCAAAATTTTCCAAAATATTGAAGAGTAGGAAACGCCTCCCAACTTATTCTATAAGGCCAGCATTACCCAGATACCAAAGCCAGACAAAGACACTACAAGAAAAGAAAACTTATGAACATTGATTAACAGTGATTACTAAAATCCTCAAAAAATAGCTAGCAAACCAAACTTAGCAGCATATTAAAAGGATTATACACCATGAACAAGTGAAATTTATTTCTAGAATGCAAGATGGTTCAACACACAAAACTAGATCAATATAATACACAACATTAACAGAATGAAAGAATTAAAAGACTTAATTATGTCCCTTTGGCAAAATTCCAACACTCTTTCAAAATAAAAGCATGCAACAAACTAGGAATAGAAGGAAACTGATACAACATAACAAAAGCCATATGAAAAATCCACAGCATCTCTCTTTCCAGACCTGGCTGAGCAGGAGGCGCCATCCTGGGAATCGACATCCGCCACAACAGGACCGAAAGGTTGGGCGCAAGGAGCCCAAGAGCCAGGACATCTACCTGAGACTGTTGGTCAGGCTGTACAGGTTTCTGGCCAGATGAACCAACTCTACCTTTAACCAGGTTGTGTTGAAGAGGTTGTTCATGAGTCGCACCAACCAGCCACCTCTGTCCCTTTCCCGGATGATCCAGAAGATGAAACTGCCTGGCCGGGAAAACAAAACAGCTGTGGTTGTAGGAACCATAACGGATGATGTGCGTGTCCAGGAGGTGCCCAAGCTGAAGGTGTGTGCACTGCGCGTGAGTAGCCGTGCCCGGAGCCGCATCCTCAAAGCTGGAGGCAAGATCATCACCTTCGATCAGTTGGCCCTGGGCTCCCCTAAGGGTTGTGGCACCGTCTTACTCTCTGGTCAACACAAGGGCCGAGAGGTGTACACTTTGGCAAGGCCCCAGGAACCCCACACAGCCACACCAAACCCTACGTGAGATCCAAGGGCCGGAAGTTCGAGCGTGCCAGAGGCCGCAGGGCCAGCCGAGGCTACAAAAACTAACCCCAGATCCTGCCTTGTTATTAAAAAGATTTTGAATGCTAAAAAAAAAAAGAAAAGAAAAAAGAAAAAAGAAAAATCCACAGCAAACATCATATTCAATGGTAAAAGACTGAAAGCTTTTCCTCCAAGATCAGGACTAAGGCAAGGATGCCCATTATTACCACAACAATTCAATATAGGAGCAGCAATTCTAGCCAGAGCAATTAATCATGAAAAAGAAATAAGACATCCAAAATAGAAAGGAGGAAGTAAAATTATCTGTTTGCAGACAATATGATTTTATATGTAGAAACTCCTAAGATTCCCCACAAAAAAAATATTAGAACTATAATTAGAATTACAAATTTCACAAAGTAGGAGGATACAAAGTCAAAACACTAAAGTCAGTAGCTATTCCATACACAGATAGTGAACAATCTGAGAAAAAAATATGAAAACAGTTCCATTTACAATAGCATCAAATAATGAAAATACTTAGGAATTAACCAAGTAGATAAAAATTTTCTACAATGACAACTACAAAACACTGATGAAAGGAATTAAAGAGGACATAAATAAATGGAAATATACCCCATGTTCACACATTGGAAGACTTAATATTGTTAAGGTATCAATAATACCAAAAGCAGAATACTGACTCAATTCAATCCTTATCAGAATCCCAGTGATGTTCTTCACAGAAATAAATTAAGCCCATCCTAAAATTCACATAGACTTTCAAGGAACCTTGAATAGCCAACGAAATCCTGAAAAAGAAGAACAAGCTGGAGGATGCACATTTCCTAATTTCAAAACTTACTACAAAACGATGGTGATCAAAACAGTGTGGTACCAACATAAAGACAGACATAGATCAATGGAATGGAATGGAGAGCCCAGAAATGAACCCTTGTATGTATACTCAAATGGCAAGCCTGCCAGGACCATTCAATGGGGAAATGACAATCTTTCAAATGATGCTGGGAAAACTGGATATCCACACACAAAAAAATTAAGTGGGATTCCTACCTGATCCTGTATGCAAAAATCAATTCAAAATATATCAAAGACCAGGCAGCCCGGGTGGCTCAGCAGTTTAGCGCCACCTTCAGCCAAGGGTGTGTGATCCTGTCCCATGTCGGGCTCCCTGTATGGAGCCTGCTTCTCCCTCTGCCTGTGTCTCTGCCTCTCTCTCTCTCTGTCTCTCATGAATAAATAAATAAAATCTTTAAAAATATATATCTATCAAAAACCTAAATGTAAAACCTAAAACTATAAAACTTTTAGAAGAAAACATAGAGCAAAAGCTTCATAACATTGGATTTGGCAATGATTAGATATGACATCAAAAGCACAGGAAATAAAAGAAAAAATAGACAAAAGAAAAACAGACAAAAATTCAAAATATGAATTGGATTTCATAAAAATTAAAAACTTGTATGCATCAAAGACACTACTGATAGAGTAAAAACACAAGCCACAGAATACGAGAAAATACTTGTAAATCATATGTCTGATAACAGATTAATATCCAAAGTATATAGAGAACTTCTAAAATCCAACAACAATGTGCTCGCTTCGGCAGCACATATACTAAAATCCAACAACAAAAAAGCAAACAACCTGTCTCAAAACATGGGGATAGGACTTGAATAGACATTTTCCCAAAGATATACAAATGGCCTATAAGCACATGATAAGATGTTCAATATCACGAATCATATGAGAAATGCAAATCAAAACTATAATGAGATACCACCTCATACCCATTTTGATGGCTACATATGCATATATACATATACATATATATGTGTATATATATATATACATATTTACAAAAGACAGAAAATAATCAGTGTTGATGAGGCAATAGATTTCTTTGTACGCTATTAGTATAAATGTGAAATGGTACAGCCACTATGGAAAGCAGTATGGCTTTTCCTCAAAAAATTAAAAATAGAATTACAATTCTATTTCTGGATATATACCCTCCTAATTTGAAAGCAGGGTCTTGAGTAGATATTTATGCACCCATGCTCATAATGCTCATAGCAGCATCATTCACAATAGCTAAAATGTGGAAGAAACCATAAGTGTCCATGAATGGATGTCCTCAAGGACATTATGCTAAGTGGACTAAGACAGTCACAAAAAACAGTGTATGATTCCACTTATACGCCTAGAGTACCAAATCATGGAGACAGGAAGGAGAATGGCTGTTGCCAAGGTCAGGGAAAGTGGAGACAGAGAGTTATTGGTTAATTGGATTAATAGAGTTTCAGTTTTAAAGAGTGAAAGACTGATGGGCGTGGATGATAGAGATGGTTGCACATTTATGAATGTACTTACCATCACTGAATGGCACACTTAAAAATAATTAAGATGATAGATTCCATGTTACGCATATTTACCACAGTACAAAGAAGTTGGGGGAACTTCTGTACAAAGAAGTACAAAGCTACAGGAGGGAAGGTATGGGTAGAATTGGAAGTAATTTGTACAAAGGAAAGCGACTAAAATTATATCCTGAAGGATTTGAGTGTGACAAGAATGGAGTCCATTGAGCTTTTTAGCTCTAAAGCATCTCAGACATGCTATTTGCCCATTGTTTATCCACTGGTACAGTCTCTGACAGCGTAAATGAGCCATTTTCTATCAATCTCTATGGCTTGCCTGTCCTGTTTGTTGCTATTGCTACATGGCAAAAATTGACCTGGAAAATAGCAGAGATATTCTCACGATAGCTTTTGTAACCTGGTTGGGTTTGCTTGCAGTTTCCGCAGGCTGCTGCCTCAGTTGCCTTTCTTATCTCTTATTGTTATTTTTGAAAAAGGATAGGGCCGCCCACCCCACATGATAAGGCTGGAGTGGGGAAGGGGCCAACCAGCTGTTCTGCTATCTAGGAATGATTCCATCATTTTATTCCAGCTTCCTGTTTCCTGTGACGCCAGATTTGAACATTCTTCATGAACTTATTTTAGAAGCTTTCTCCTTAGCTCTAGTGAGCTCCTCTCTGCTCATATTTTTGGGCAAGAAGATTGCCAGTTACCATAACTACCATGTGAATTCCAACCAGGTGAGATGACAGGCCTTCCTATTATTTCCTCTGACCCTTAAGGGTTTGTTCCCTGATCTGAGCCTCCTAACACGAAGACTGCATTCTTTGTAATCAGAGAGTCAGTGGGACCATAATCTGAATTATAATTACCAAAGGATTTTTGAGGAGTGTGGCATGCTTAACTTTGAAGTCACTTAAATTAACATGAGTGTTATTCCCCCAAAACAGCTATGATGTAGGGAGGCAAGACGATAACATATGGTATCGTGTCGTTAAGCTAGCAGAACTCTTCTCCTCTTAATTTTATCTTTCTTTCCAAGTCCTCAGGAGTCAACCACATACTGAGGCGCAATAAGAAATGTTAGGGAAAGTAAAAAACAGGCTACTAACATAATTACATTGCTCTCCCAGAAACAGTCCTACTTTGTTTGTTTAATCTCCCCACTATTCTAAGTAAGGCCCTTTTCCTAGTACTCCAAAGAGAGTACGGAAGCCAGAGGTGTCCCACTTTGATTTTGAGATAGTATAGAAGGGAGAGCGAAAAAATAGTACTGTTTCCCTCTGCTGTTCTAAGTTCCGTAATCATGTGAAAGGGAATAATACGACAAAAAGTGATGAAGTTTTGGAATACAGGTGAGGTCCGGAGCCGACGACCAAGAAAGAATTGTTGAGAGATCTTTGGTGCAAAATGATGGTTTTATTAAAGCAGGGAGACAGGGGGCATCCCGGGTGGCTCAGTAGTTTAGCGCCACCTTCAGCCCAGGGTGTGATCCTGGAGACCTGGGATAGAGTCCCAGGTCGGGCTCCCTGCATGGAGCCTGCTTCTCTGTCTACCTGGGTCTCTCTCTCTCTCTCTCTCTCTCTCTCTCTCTCTCTCTGTGTCTCTTATGAATAAATAAATAAAATCTTAAAAATATATATTAAAAAGCAGGGGAAAGGACTGGTGGGCAGGAAGAGAGCTGCTGCCCCAGGCCTGTGAGAAGTGGCTAATTATATACGTGGGAGTTGGGAGGTGGTTAGGGATAGGGTAAGTGTCTAAGGGATTTTGGAAGCAAGGTTTCCAGGACCTTGAGGGGGCCAGCTGTTGTTGGGAAAAGGTCACTTATTAGTCTAATAAATCCTGAGTCATGAGACCCTTCAGATGTGTATGAGTGGGCCATGTGCTTGGGGGGTGGTTGCCAACATGTATCCTGGGGGTTTAGAGATAAAGGAAATTTCTAAAGGAATTTTTATATGTTAAAGTAGGCTTACAGGATCCTGGGGGTCAGGCTAAGGTTGCCTTATGCCTTTAGCAAAGTACGAACATTGAGGCTGTTGGGTCCATAGAGGAATGTCCCTTTCCCTATTTCAGGGACTTGTCAATGTGCTTTGTCCTCAGCTAATCCTCTGTTGCCTCATCAAAAAGTTCATTCCTTACTTTGAAAAAGTACTTTTCTTATGATGGCTAGCTAAAATGAAGATTCAAGTTAATCGAGGAATCAGATTCACTCTCCTTTTGTTCTTTCTAAGAATATTTCAGTGTGGTCTGAAGTGATGGAAACAATTTTATCATCATACATAAAGAAATAGACAGTATACCTTGAGTTCCAACTCAAACCTGCACTCTTGAACAACCAGTGTGCCAAATGTGTTCACCATTTCTTTACAGGATTTAATAGCCATCGGCCTTTGCAATGTCGTCAGCTCATTTTTCAGATCTTGTGTGTTTACTGGTGCTATTGTCAGGACTATTATCCAAGATAAGTCTGGAGGAAGACAACAGGTATGTTAGAATAGAATTTTCTCTCTAATATAAAAACGTATCTATTCATAACCTTCTATCTATAATACCCTTCACAAGGGCAGCCCAGGTGGCTCAGCAGTTTAGCGTCACCTTCAGTCCAGGGCGTGATCCCGGAGATTCGGGATCGAGTCCTGTGTTGGGCTCCCTGCATGGAGCCTGTTTCTCCCTCTGCCTGTGTCTCTGCCTCTCTCGCTCTCTCTGTCTCTATGAATAAATATATAATACCCTTCACAGAAGAGTATTTTATTAATTTGATCCAGTTGCTGCTTTATTTTTTTTTAAGATTTATTTATTTGAGAGAGAGAACGAGAGAGAGCATGAGCAGAGGGGAGGGGCAAAGGGAGAGGGAGAAGTCAATTCCCTGCTGAGCAAGGAGCCCAACCAGGGGTGGGGGTGGAGGCGAGGGCTCAATTCCAGGATCCTGAGATCATGACCTGAGCCAAAGGCAGACACTTAACTGACTGAGCCACCCAGGCGCCCCATGTTGCTGCTTTAATGTTATGTTTGTTAGGGAAGATCTCTTGGAAGAACTTGGATTTCACGCTTGCCTAAATTTTTGCTTAGACTTTTGTCTTAAAAGCCATTTGTCAACGTAGGACTTGAAAGTCATTTTCTATAGAAATATTATTCTACATGAAAATTGTCTATGTATTAGTCTGTAAAAAAACATTTCCGTGTAACATCCTGCAAATAATAATATTCAGGTAAACTAACCATCACCTCTTAACATTGTTTTCTGTGGAAGGATATATAGCCAGTTCTTGTCTGGGAAAGCCATAATACAACTGTCTCCATCCTTGCTGCAGAACTAGGAAATTTCCTAGCTTCCTTAAGGGGCATGGTAAGAGGCTTTCATGATGGAGAGTAAGTCCTTTGTCTAGATGAGCCTAGGGAATTTATGACCATTCTTCCTGTGAATGTAAGCAAATTATCTAGGTCAGATTCTCTTCAGGTATGCTGAATTAATAAACTAAATGTGTGGGTCAGAGGGGAGAGAGAATTGGAGGATGATGACAGAGAAGGCTCTGAAGGCCAACTGTCTGTCTGATTGCAAGCATGAGATTTTTCTAAGTCCAGTGTCCACAGGTTCTGAACTGACTGGATACAAATTCCAGCTCTACCACATGGGAGGTGCCCCTGCTCAGCTACGCAGCATGATGAAATGTCAGAGATCTGTCAGAATCAAAACTGGAGTGAGCCCAGAGGATGGGTCAGGATTCAGAGGGCAAAGAAACATTGATAGAAGTCAACAACGAGCCTAGGCCACAGATACGTGGTAGAAATTGAAGTGTCAGACGAAGTCACTACACTTTAATGGCAGAAGAGAAATTGTCTCCGTCTTTGGGTAAATGGAGGTAAAATGTAAGGTGAAAGCCAATAAAAGTCAGAAGGGATAAGAGCTTGGGTCTAGAGTAAGACCCTGTCATGTCACTTCACGTGGACCATTTTGTCATAGAGCTTCAGCCAGACACGCTGGCCTGTAAGGTGTAGTAGTCCTTTTCCACCACCATTTGACAGAAAGAAAGAAGATGGGCTATGTTAAAAAGAAGGCTGTTCTCTGTACGTGTACACAAATGTTGAAGTCAAAACAAGAGGATTTCATGATAAGAAGTAGAAATGGACAGGGCACCTGGGTGGCTCAGTTGGTTAGGCATGTGCTTTTGGGTCAGTCATGATCTCAGGGTCCTAGGATGGAGCCCTCCATCAGGGTCCCTGCTCAGCAAGGAGCCTGCGTCTCCTTCTCCTTCTACCCCTCCCCCCTGCTCTCTCAAATAAAATAATTAAATCTTTTTTCAAAACTTTATTTATTTATTTTTAAAGATTTTATTTTTTTGTTTAAGATTTTATTTATTCATTAGAGACAGAGAGAGAGAGAGAGAGAGAGAGAGAGGCAGAGACACAGGCAGAGGGAGAAGCAGGCTCCACACAGGGAGCCCGATGTGGGACTCAATCCCAGGACTGCAGGATCACGCCCTGGGCTGAAGGCAGGCACTAAACTGCTGAGCCACCCAGGGATCCCCCTGTTTTCAAAAATTTAAAAAAAGAAGGGGAAATGGCCATCCCAGACACTAGTCCCCACTAACTTTTAACAACATGCTTTGTTTATTCAGTAGGTAAGTGTAACATAAATTTAGGAAGAAATGGTGCACACAGTTGGAAAAAAACTAAATCACAGGGCAAGTAACATTAAGTGCAGAATAAGTCTTATAATTTCAAGTGCCATAAATACTACAAAAAGGAGAAGGATGGAGGAAGTGGACTTCTGTGGATCATTGAAAGAAGGTTAGGATATGTATAGATGGCAGGAAGGAAGAAGCCTGAGTTGTGTTTAGCCTGTCAGACAAAGTGCCGGCTTCAAAGACAGCCTATGGCTCTCATTCTATTTTCTGCTCCTACATTGTTCTCCTGGGGTAGCACATTCCCCTAATCAATGACTCTCCCTGGGGGGCCACGACACTTCACGGAGGGGCCCGGCGTTCTCCTAGGGATGCTGGTCAACCCTTCCCTGAAACCCTGATTTGCCTGATAAATCGCTGATTGGAGCAGAGAATGCTGCTGCCCCCTGGCCCTGGAGGCAGGCACTGGAGCTCACCAGCCTCCACTCAGAGTTTCTGATCTGGACAACTAAAGGCCTCTGAGACTCACTTGGCCTTCTTCATCCCACAGCAGTGGGGTACTCTCTCTATCCCTTCTCTTTGGGGACTTTTGAATCACTTTGCCTGAGAACACTCTCAGTTCTCTGAAGTTCCTCAGGACTATAGGAAAGAGAAGCTAGGAGCTGGCTCTGTACCTCTCAGACCTGACTTGCCACCAAAGACTCCTTTACTTTTTTAATCTGGCGTTAATACAAACTGTGTATATGTATCTGTTTGCTTGTCTAGAACCCTTTGTCTTCACTGGTTGCAGCAAAACCTACTGGCTTCTTCCAGCCATGGTCTGGGCCTATAGTGTTGGTAGGCCATGGCAGAGGGGATATGAAGAGCCCTAGACCTGTGGCCAGGTCTGTCCCCCACTCCATCTTCCAGCTCATCTCGTTCTGACCACTGGGTTTCCCTGTTCTGCATGATTCTGTTCCTTTTGTTCCCTGCTTTCCGAGGACTGGCCTTCTTGCCATGTCCCCAGGTTCTCAAAACTGCTTTAAAGATTATTATAAAAGAAAGAGATTATAAAAGAAAGAAGTGTGCCTATCTTTTTAGAGGAAGCAAATGGGCCAGTTGGAGAAAGCCTAGATCTTGGAACCAGCCAGCCAGTCAGGTAGATTGAAACCTGACTCAGTGGTTACTAGATGTGTGGCCTTGGGCAAGTTACTTTGGTTTTTGAGGCTCTAGTCCTCATCTATACAATGGGGATAAAGATATCTTTTCAGTTATGAGAATTAAATTAGGTGATAATAATGCCTATCGCAGTGCCTGTCACTTAAGAGGTTCAAAAATCATAGCTTCTACCCCAGGTCTCTAGGGTCCTGGCCAGTGCTTGGCAATCTACTTTTTGACTTCATAGAACCTACTCTGTATGGAGTAATTGGTGTCTGAGGGTCTGCGTGTCAATCGTGGCTGTGGCTTGTGGGAATTCACAGTACCTTGAATTCCCAAGGAGAAGGCAGGGTCAGTTTTGGTCAAGAAAACCTGGGAAAATGATGGAAAATGAGAGCAGAAGAGCAAAATATACATGAGATGTAAAGTTCTACATGCTTGCTGTCTTTAGATCTTGTTCAGACACTGAGTATGAGGTTCTGAGAGCCATCAAGCATCCTCCTAAAGGCCCAATGCCACCAGGATGGCCCTCTGATCCCAAAGCCCACTCCTTTGCCTGCACAGCCAAGGAAGACATAGTTAATTGGCAGGCCTCCCAACCCTCTCTCGGGAGCAAATTTTATGGGATTCAGTGTCTGATTTGTATTCATTTAAATCTAGGTTTTATGCAGCTTTTTTTTTTTTTTTTAGCATTTGCATATCTTTGTTTCCTTCAATCAGAAGAACTTGGAGAAAAGAGGTGTTAGGTAGGTCAAGCCTAGCGAGGGACACCAAAAAAAAAAAAAAAAAAAAAAAAAAAAAACTAAACCAGACAAAAACAAAACAAATAACAACAAAAAAGAAGTGTTAGAAGGGAAAAGTCCTGATATATTTTCCTATGCTAATTAAAGTAGTTTTTCTATAGTGCCAACAAAGACCATCCAAAGGGAGACACTTACACTAGATCCAGCCACAGGCTGATGTGTACATTGGCTGGAGGAGCTTATGGTCTCAATTACCTGTTTCAGTTCTACAGGGTATAAAATGTTTGTCCTTAGAACTTCCTGAGTTTCCATTGTAGTGGTCCATTTTCCCAAATCCTTTCAACACTACCATCACACGGTGTCATTTACAAAGCAGCCAGGATGAGAAGGAAGGAAGTAGGAAATTGCTTTCCTTGCTCACTCTCAGTGATTCATTTGTATGCAGACAGCAGTGAGCTGCAAGAGGGAATGGTTTAGTTTGAGGGACTCCCATAGTTCTTGCTTATATATGCCATCGTTCCAATATGTGGTTTGTTTTATTCTCCCCCACATTCATCCCTCAACGCAATGGGACATTATACTGTGTTGTATCAGTATATGTTCTAAGGGGCTTAAATGATGGAAATTTATCCATAGAGGACATAGTAAATTCAAGACTATATCCAGAGAGCCTTGAGACTTTACAGGGAACTATGTCACCCAGCTTGCCATCTGTAGTTGCCAATCAGAACCACTCTTTACCAAGCACCCCTGAGCCCAGTCATCCACCCAGCTAGAATAGGACCCAGAATTGCATTCTGCAGCTCCAACTCACATTCGTAAATTTTTTTTTATGGCAATGAAGCAGAGAAAAACTGAAGTAGGAACATCAGAAATGATTATCATTGCATTTTTAAGGTGAAACGCTACTGACGCTTTAAGGAAGCTATCCAAGCTCCAACAAGGAAGTGAGGGGTGAGGTATTTACTGATAGGGGAAGTGGGACAGTTTGGATTTGGAGGCTGACAGTGTTGAGTCTACTGAGGTTTTTCTAGAGTGTTCCAGGAGGAGTTAAAAGTTGGGAAGAAAAAAAAAAAATAAATAAAAATAAAAAAAAATAAAATAAAATAAAAAAAGTTGGGAAGAAATGGGGGATCCCTGGGTGGCGCAGCGGTTTGGCGCCTGCCTTTGGCCCAGGGCGCGATCCTGGAGACCCGGGATCGAATCCCACGTCGGGCTCCCGGTGCATGGAGCCTGCTTCTCCCTCTGCCTGTGTCTCTGCCTCTCTCTCTCTCTCTCTGTGACTATCATAAATAAATAAAAATTAAAAAAAAAAATTAAAAAAAAAAAAGTTGGGAAGAAATGCAAGCCTGACCTTAGGAGACTCCAGATTCACAGCACAAAGCGAGGGCAATAAAGATTCAAATACCCAAGACAATTTTGCACTTTTCGGAAAACTTTCACGCATTCATTCAACCAGCATTTCTTGAGTACCTAGTGTATGTTTAGCACTTTGACAATACCTGAAAATGTCAGTTCAACAAAAATGCACTTATGCTGGATGGTTACATGCAACTCCTTTTAAGACAAAAATAACATGCTTCTCACCAAGCAGAGGCCTCAGTTGCAGACAGGGACCAATACGTTCCTGATGGTCTCTCTCCAACTGGCTCTGTCTCCTCAGTTTGCATCTCTGGTAGGCGCAGGTGTGATGCTGCTCCTCATGGTGAAGGTGGGACGCTTTTTCAACGAACTGCCAAATGTAAGTAGAATTAATAAATAACTGAGTGAAGAAAGATCCGATCTCCAGATTGCATCCTGGTGGGGCATTCACCTTGTCCCCAGTGGTCACCCTGTCCTCCCATTCCTTTCCTTTAAAATAATAGCATCTACTTCACAGGATTGGGAGTTAAATAAGGTAACGTTTATAATATAGAGAGAATAGTGTTGCACTAATCATCAGTGCTCAAAAAATATTAGGTATTATAGTTACTATTCTCATTCTCATTAATCTTCTTTTTATTGCATAAGCTATAAAGTAAGTTTTATAAGTAGGGATTCAGTTAAAGATGACCAAAATAGACTTCAGATGCCAGAACGCCCCTCACCGACTCAGGCTTGGAAACTCATTCTGTATTCATGCCATCTGTTTTCCTAAGATGTTTCCAGAAGGCCTTGTTCTGCATTCATATGAACTCAATCCCCTATTACTGCCTCTCTGCCTTGTGATCAGTTTACATTAGAAAGCAGGCTCTCAAAGTTGAGTTTTAACTCTGTTCAGCTGAGACACCTCTATAGACTTATGTGCCATTCCTTCCCTTTGTGAGAGACTGATCACCTTGCATTTAGAGATGCCAGGTATGTTGATTATCGGCTGTAATCAATTTGTTCTTTGTTACAATACAGATCAAAGCTCAGTGGGTATAATTTCCTTTTAAATTTCTTTAATGTTCCTGTTAGCCACTTTTAGATAGTACGAAGGGAGGTGGGAGGAGGTTTCATGACTGGTGGAACAGCTTGGTTACACACTGAGGTGGCAATCCCTGAAGCCGGAGTGTTTGCCAATGTTATCCCCATCCTTTTGAACACCTCTCCCACCTGGTGAATATCAGGTTTCAGAAGAGCAGGACCACCTCAAGGCTCCTGCTGCCTTCAGCTCTTGTGATTCAGAGCTCTTGGAACTCTGCCCCAGAATCTATGCATAGAAGGTGGGATTAAGCTTGTATGTATCACACAAGCTGTCCTCTGATTCCCAGCAGAAGTCATCTCCAGAATTTAGCTTATTTAGCACCTTTGGTGCTATAATTCTTAGTGTCTATTTTAGGAGGGCCACTCACTAGTTTACTTTGAACAGTGATATTTTTTCTTTAGAAGAATCAGAATTTTTTAAAATTGCAAACAAAAATCTGTCAGAATTCACTAAGGGCACTCCTTTATTTTATATATATATATATATTTTTTTTTACACTCCTTTATTATAAATATGTTGGGGACAGAACAACGCTTGCTTTTGGCTCACCATGTTATGTCACATTATTTTTATAGCATCTAGTTAGGATGTTTCTGGGTGAGAAGATGTGAACACCATCTGATCAGTGGAATATCTGAATTGCTATAATAATGGGACTCTATGAATATTAAACTATGAATGATCCTTTCCTTCCTTGAGAGATTATGGATAGCTTGTGATAAAATTCTTATTGGAGAAATCAGTGGAGCATCCTGGCTAGGATCTCAACTGGTTAGAAAGGGTACCAACACATTTAAAAACAAAACGAGGGATCCCTGGGTGGCGCAGCGGTTTGGCGCCTGCCTTTGGCCCAGGGCGTGATCCTGGAGTCCCGGGATCGAATCCCACGTCGGGCTCCTGGTGCTTGGAGCCTGCTTCTCCCTCTGCCTGGGTCTCTGCCTCTCTCTCTCCTTCTCTGTATGTGATTATAGTAAATAAATAAATTTTTAAAAATTAAAAAAAAAAATAAAAACAAAACAAAACGAAACATAATACACAATAGTACCTTCACTATTGTTTCAATTTTGTGTGAAAAAATATATAGCAGGAACCAAAATGTTAACAATAGTTATCTCTTGGATGATAGAAATGATATATAAGTTAAAAAAATTTTTTTTAAGATTTATTTATGATAGACATAGAGAGAGAGAGAGAGGCAGAGACACAGGAGGAGGGAGAAGCAGGCTCCATGCTGGGAGCCCGAAGTGGGACTCGATCCTGGAGTCCCGGGATGGCGCCCTGGGCCAAAGGCAGGCGCTAAACCACTGAGCCACCCAGGGATCCCCCTATATATAAGTTTACTTCTTTCTTTATACATGGGCATATTTTACCTTAATGTTCAGAAAGGTAAAATTTTTATTATATATTGTTTTATGAAAAGATTTGTTTCCTCTTCATATTCCCTGTTCAAGCCAAAGATCTTGCAAAATCTCTATGAGATTGCGTTTTTTTTCCTTCCCACCACATCTCCCTGCAAATTGCAGAACACTTAGAGATTCTTGACTGAGAAGAAGATGAAGATGGGAAAGAAGTGATTTCTGCTGACTTCATCTTTGCCCTTCCCTCCTCTGCTGACCTACTGAGTCCACTGGTCACTGAGTAACCTCAGAAAACCAGAGTAAGCTTGGACCCAACCATCCCTGGTAATAGGATCAGTTCTAATTCCCAGTCAGAGCATACAGTAGAGAGATGGCTAGGAAAAGGCTAAGAAATGTTAAGCTAGTGCAGGGACTTCATGAAAACAAGAAAGTGTTTCTTCAAGTAGGTTAGATTTTGCTTTGAGGTCCTGATGATTTTTACATTTCTGAGTGGCATGGCTGACTTGTGTGTGTGTGTGTGTGTGTGTGTGTGTGTGTGTGTGATTCCTTTGTGAAGATTTGGGAGTTTTATCCCTGAAGGGAAAATGAAGTAGGGTTTACCTTTATCCCATAGGCTGTGCTGGCTGGTATTATTCTGAGCAACATCCTACCGTACCTTGAAATCATTTACAACCTACCCAGTCTGTGGAGGCAGAACCAATATGATTGTGTAAGTATAGATGCCCTTGCTGAGATAGGGGAAGACAGAAAGGAATATTGGAAAGAGGGGATGAGAACAAACAAAAGAGATCAGGGTAAAGATCACTAGAAATTCTTTGATAACTAGTACTCTTTAAAAAAAAAAAAAGGTAGTCAAGGTTGTTGGTACATGGAGATACTGAGACCTCATCCCAGAGGAATGAAAAAATTAAATAAAAAGGAGTTAGTGGCTAGAGTTAGATGCAAATCTACTAAAAAGGGTTTGTCATACATGACATAGTTGAATGACTTTTATTCCAGTTAGTGTGAACATATTCCAGGATAGGAGGCACAAATCGTACTAAAAGAAGGCAGTATCTTGCCAGGCAGAATAACCTGTGGAGCACCCTTTCCGTCCAGAGTATATAACTGGGGACATAGAGGGGAAAGAGCAAAAAGATGAGGAACATAATATAATGAGAGGAGATGGACCCAGTAGAGGCAAAGAGACATGAAAGGGGATAGTTTTTGGATCCAGGTCCCTAAAGAGCTAAGAGAAGATGTGGTACAGTACACCAGTGCCACTTCTAGTCTCAGTAGGAGGGGTAGCATTTCCAACAGGATCAGATTGAAGGGGGGAAAGTTAATGCAGATACTAACAAGTAGCAGGTGAAGGGGTAAGTGAATATATAAGTGAGTTTCAGCCTATCTGCTCTGTGAAGATGAGTCAGGTCATCTGCTGAGACTGATGGAGAAGGTAGTGGGGTAAGGGCCTGGAAAGGTTGCTAAAGGTTCACCATAACCAAGCTAGGCCTCAAAATAGCAACTACCGTTCATTGGGTGAGTGTTCTGGGTTGCTTTAGGATGAGTATTTTTAATCTTAACAGAGCCTATAAAGTAGATATTGTCATCCTTATTTTGCACCTGAGGTTTCAAGAGAGAATTGAAGAGAGAAATGACCAAGGATGCCTACAAGAATTGCTAGACAGACTTGGAGCCCAATTATTTATGATGGTGTCAGTCCATATGGCCATAGAATTTGTAAATTCTAGGCATTGGGAGGGAGGGGGAGGGGGAAGGTGAGCTGAGAGATAGAACTGGTGATTTTCTCAATTCTGCTTGTTGTCATGGTCTTCCCCTGCCTTTCTTCCTCTTTTCCATAAGATCATTTGGTTGGTGACATTCACATCTGCCATCTTCCTGGGACTGGATGTTGGACTACTTGTTTCAATAGCTTTTGCCTTCTTCATCATCACTGTTCGGTCACACAGGTACTTTGTCTCAGGTAATAGGAGGTTGGCCACGGTGAGATAAGGCAACTATGACCTAAAAGCAAATACCTTTCCTTTCAGAACTAAGATTCTCCTCCTGGGTCAGATCCCTAACACTAACATTTATAGAAGCTTCAATGACTATCGGGAGGTAAGATTCCAAATAAGTCCATTCCTTTGCTGAGAGGATGAGCAGGCCCAGGCTCGATGCTTAGTTTTTCTATAAAATCCCTTTGCTGTTGTTGGCTGCACTACAGATACACATCTGCAAAAGCAGGGAAAGTGAAGCAGGAAGGCAGAGGTGGGTGACTTAAGTAGGTTGACCCGTAGAGTACAGTAGCCAGTTAAGGATCATATTAGGGGGAGGGAGGCTAAGAAAAAGAAAGAACAAATAGAGGGGGAAGAAGAAAGCAGGAAAAGCAGGGGGTGAAAATGAGAGCAAAGAACTTGCTAATTCTGGCCTCTTATAAGAAGGAATACAGATTCTCCTGGGATTCTAGAGATTCTTTTTTTTTCTCACTCCATAAAAGAGCTGAGAAATTGCCCTTCCCTTTACATTTTGTCTTGCAGGTTACAAACCTTCCTGGTCTGAAAATCTTCCAGTGCTGCAACTCCATCACATTTGTCAATGTTGATCACCTAAAGCACAAGCTGTTGAAAGAGGTAATGGCTTCCTTCCCTGCCTTTCTCCACCTGCTCCCCTCCCTGCTGCCCTGCCCCCCGCTCCCTCCCTACCCCCCCATTCCCTCCCCCAGGTGCCCCTCTCTCTCCCCACTCACCATCTGTGTGAGACCTCTCTTATATTTCTCAGGTCGAAATGGTAAGGGTGCCTCTTAAAGAAGAAGAAATGTTCCGCCTATTTAATCAAAGTGAAGAAGGCTCACAGGAAGAAAGGATTTGTCAGTGTTTCTGCAACTGTGACGAGCTAGAGCCACCACCCAGGGTTAGAGATGTCTTTTTCGTTCTGCATAACTTTCTCCACATTTTATAAGGAAGTACACTAGTCATTTAAAAAGAAGAAGTGAAGAAAGAAAATCAAAACTCCCTTAGGGACTTTGACTCTTTAAGTGGGCTCTGAGTAATTGAAAGTCAAAGATTTCTACCCGAGATTTAGATCTTGACCCCCTTCTAAGTAGGTAGGAGGAGATGTTTGAGTCCCTACTCCATGGCCAGTGACTCATCCGAGCACAAAGAGTACACTTTCCCTATTGAGATCGACAGTAATAGCCTAGTTATGCCTATTTCCCTGACTTTTACATGCCTGGCTTTAGGTTTCTGAAAATAAGTGACTTAAAGATTATTTTCTAGGAGCACTTGGTTGGTTCAGTTACTTAAGCATCCCACTCTTGATTCCAGCTCAGGTCATGATCTCAGCATTGTGGGATCGAGCCCTGTGTCAAGCTCTAAGCTGGGTGTGGAGCCTGCTTGGGATTCTCTCCCTCTCTCTCTGCTCTTCACACCGCCCCCCCCACCACCACCACCCCCTGCCAAAAAAAGATTACTTCTAATTCCAACCAGGACAGCAGAGTCAAGTTGGCTGGGGTTCTTTTTTTTTTTTTTTTTTTTTAAAGATTTTATTTATTTATTCTTGAGAGATAGAAGGAGTTGGCTGGGGTTCTTAAGGATGTGCCAGGGTCTCCTGATGTCTGCCTGTGACCAAAGAAATGATGATGGGAGTGGAGGGTAGATAAGCACAGATGTAAATTTTATACCATTTGAAGGGTATTTTAGGATGAATTACAAAGTGTTCATTATTTTCTAATTGGATTTGATCTAAATTAATTCCCTTCATCTAATAGTTATTTCTTTTCCACACAGCTCATTTCTAGCATTGGAGACTTTCACTCAGTCTATACCTATACCCTGGAGGAGCACTTCTATTTACACACACACACACACACACACACACACACTTATTCCCCCAACACAAAATCCTCCTGTCCCCCTACTCATGCAGGCACTTGCAAACACCAGGCACCCACTCTCACTCCCATATATCCTAATGGAGCATAAATTCTACTGAACTCCCTAAGAACACCAACTTCCCTTCACAGTTGCAGAAACACTGAACAGAATTAACACTCTAACTTTTGTTTTGTATCCACACTGCACTGAGCATCATAGAGGGTGTTTACAGGACATCAGCAAAAACACTTTAGAGTAGAATAGGATCACCTAGTATTTTTTTTAAAGATTTTATTTATTTATTCATGAGAGACAGAGAGACAGAGAGAGAGAGAGAGAGAGAGAGAGAGAGGCAGAGGGAGAAGCAGACTCCATGCAGGGACCCTGACATGGGACTTGATCCTGGGCCTCCAGCATCAGGCCCTGGGCTGAAGGTGGCACTAAACCACTGAGCCACCCGGGCTGCCCCACTGAGCTTCTACTCTGAACCCAGAACTGAGAAAGGAAAATGAATTTTAATGATCTCTGTCCTCAGGTAGTTCTTTTTCCTTTTCTTGTTTTCTTTCTTTTTTATTGTGGTAAAAAACATATAACATAAAATTTAACATCTCAACCGTTTTTAAGTGTACAGTTCAGTAGTTAAATATATTCACATTTTTGTGCAACCATTACTCTACAGATTTTCTTCATCTTGCAAAACTGGAGCTCTGTCCCCACTAAACAACAGCTCCCCATTTCCTTTTCATCCCAGACCCTGGCTACCACCATTCTCCCTTCTGTCTCTTATGAATTTGCCTATTCCAGATCCCTCATTAACTAGAATCCTATACTATTTATCTTTTTTAACTGGCTTACTTCGCTTAGCATAATGTCCTCAAGGTTCTTCCAAGTTGTTCTTTTTTAAAAATGTTTTTTTTCGTGGAAATTTTGAAGATAAGCAAAAGTAGAGACAAGTATATTGAGTATATAGAGATATACCCACCATCTACTTCAAGATTTATCAACTCGTGGTCAACTTATTTTTTTTTTTATAACTCATGGTCAATTTTGTTTCATCTCTATGCCTACCCATGTATAGCCCCTCAAAATCACAGAATTATTTTGAATCAATTCATAGAATTTTATTTTATTTTAAAGATTTTATTTTTAAGTTATCTCTACACCCAACATGGGGCTTGAACTCATAACCCTGAGATCAAGAGTCACATGCTCCATCAACTGAGCCAGTCAGGGGCACCAATTCATGGAATTTTAAATCAAACTAGGGAGATTCTGGGACTCCAGGATCATGCCCTGAGCCGAAGCAGATGCGCTTAACTGCTGAGCCACCCAGGCATCCCTGAGCATTCACATCTTGCAAGCCATTGTATTCCTGGCACTGGGTGCTGTCCTTATGCTATGGCAGGCACCCTAGGTCTATTAGGATGAAAGAAGCAAAAGGTAAAAAACTGCCTTGCTCCAGTAATTTCTGTCTTCTTAAAGAAGGCTGATGAAGGATGGAGGGGTTGAGAAAGGGACCAGTGGAAGAAACACTTCAAACACCATATTAGGAGGTGCTGGAGACAAATTAGAACCCAGGGATGAGGGGAGAGAATAAGTCAAAGGTGATTTTAAGTCTGGCTCACAGGACAATGGAAACATCACTGGTACATAGAGGGAAGTTGGAATGAAGATGCTAGTGAATGTGGCTTCAGTCATGACCTCAAAGGGACAGTGAGTTATCCAAGCAACATCCAAGCACTAGTCCATGGGAGCTTTCCTGCAAGGGAGGGAGATGAATCCGTAGACAGAAATGGCATAGTTGCAAGTACCTGTAGCCCTCCTCTGAGCCTCCTCATGGTCCTCCCCTTACTTTTTTTGTCCCAGATTGTCTACACGGACAGATTTGAAAGTAGACGGGACCATGACTCTTCCTCCATTAACCTGATCCGCTGCTCACGTTTTGAGAGCATGAACATGAGCCAGTCCATTTCCGATGACCAAGGACCATACACCCTATCTTCAATGCCTCACAGAAATCACGGTCAAAACTACGAGGACATGGACAAAGCTTGGCTTTCTAATAACCCCTCTAGAAACAACTCGATGCCACTGCCTGGCACTGCTGAAAACCAGGAGAGGAGGAGATCATTCCTTCCCCACTCAGATAGCTCTCTTCTACCCAGCATCCACACCATTATCCTGGATTTCTCCATGGTACATTTTGTGGATTCACGGGCTTCGGTGTCGTTAAGACAAGTAAGTACCGAGGAGGCTTTCACAAGGGCTCTGATGCCCTCCTACCTGTGCCCCCGCCTGCCCCGATCATGATTGAGTCCTGTCAGCCACTAATCAGCTGCTGTGTGACTCCGGGGCCACCAGAAATCTGGCCACTAAAGTCAGTTTAAGGTCAACCAGAGTAAAAAGGAAACAAACCACCCTGATTTATTGAACTGGGGTTAGTTCTCTAAGCATGGCAGATTATTTCTCAGAAACTCAAAAACAGGACATTTTAATACCATGGAGGCAGCAATCTGTGCCACACACCCAGCAACTCCCAGTATATCCTAGGAGTTCACTGCAGATCTTTTCAAGGAACAGGTCTGAATACTACAGAAAAAAAAACATGCCAAGAAACCTCCACTATGCAGCTGCTCTGAGGTAGACATTGCAAAATGCACTGAGAGGTGAGGACATGTGGTAAGATGACGCTGCAAGCCTGGGGCTTCCTAGTCCAGGCCCTGTAGGATCTCCCCAGATCTCTCCTCACTGCCTGCATCTTTGGATAAAAAGGGCAGGGACAACTGTTCCTTTCACAGCTGTGTCCCTGAGTCCTGGCTTCTCTCCAACTCTCTGGTTTCTCAGTTTTAATTCCTCTCATTCTTACACAGTGTGGACAGACAGTTAGATGCACAACTAACCATATTGGCTTTATTGTTAATGCCTTGTAACTACAATATCCACTTTTCAGCCAGCTTATCTCCCTTTACAGCTCTCTGTCTCACTCTTGTTCCTGTTGATGATGGCTCAGGTTTAAATAACCTGAACACTCACTCCCCAGATCTGGATGCATCCACCTTTTTTTTTTTTTTTTTTTTTGAGATCTACTCTTTTGCTTGATTTTCCTTCTTTTATCCTCTGATCCTATCTTATCAAACGTTCTTACTCCTAAAGAAATATGATTCTCTTTTAAGTGAGTCCAGCCCCTGTTTGGTCTTAGGCAACAGGAAACTTCTCATAGCAGAAAGAACTCTGCTTGGCCGTCTGTGGATGTGTGCACTGTCCTGGCTTTGCTACTGTTGGCCATCCATCTGACCCAAGATGGTTTTGTAAATTTTACTGGGTCTTCATTTCCTCATCTAAAAATTAAGAGGCTTGAAAGAGGTTAATGTTAAAGGCTCTTCAATCTACGACATCTTTTTTCTCTATCCCATTTTGAGATTCCATTATACTTGATTATGTCTTAACTTTGGGGCTTTTCCATCAGTTTTCACTGCTGGGCTGTGTTCTCTTCTCCCACTCTTGTACACTAGTTACCACTTCAGATTTCATTAAACTTACATTATCAAATGCCTACTACATGCCAGACCGTGTTGGACACATTCATATACACTCTCTCATTTAATTCTCCCAATATCCTGAGAGGTAAGCCATATTTCATCTGAAGAGTTCTAGGCTCACAGCTAATAAGTGGCCTGTCCAGCATGGGAACTCAAAGCGTTCAGCTTTATACCACTCTTCTCTCTGCTCTGAAGTACACTTGTGCTGTCCTGTCCTCTCCTTTCTCTTTCCTCTTCCCTGCCTTTTTTGCGGAGGCACCATATGTTCTAGTCCTTGGCATAACCTATCCACACCTGGCCTACATTGATGACTTTCAGCTCCAGCCCCAACATGAAGGCAATGTAGACACTTTACTTGACAGCCTTTGGAAATTCATGGTACACTTTCTCACCTTAAAGATACAGGTTTCTTCATTCCTTCTATAATCATTCTTTACTGCCTTATAGGAGGAAATCATTATTTTTTGTTTACTTCATCATTGAAAATTTAAATTTGCCAAGAAAAATCCCAAAAGTCATTCTTTAAAAAAAAAAAAAAAAAGAGGGAGAAGGAGAGGCAGAGGGAGAGAAAGAATCTCAAGCAGACTCCCTGCTGAGCTTGGAGCCCAATGCAGGGCACAAGATCAAACCTGAGATCATGACCTGAGCTGAAATCAAGAGTCGGATACTTAACTGACTGAGCCCCCCAGATGCCCACCAGCAGTCATTCTTATTAGAGACAATCACTCAATATAAGCTTCTCCCTAATTCATAGAATGTCACTCATGTTGTTTGTCATTTAGAGTATGTCCACAGTGTCTCTTTATGAAATGACTTTATGATTTACTGTATGATCAAGAATGGTTTTCTTGTTTCTTCTTGGTAGTGAAAGAAGTAGAGTCTGTTTTTTTGTGTCTTTTGATATTTTAACAGTGCTCAGGGTTGGAGTCCAATCAATCCAAGAGTATTAAGGTTAATACGAACTTTAAGAGTTATTGCTCTAGAGCACATATATTGGCTGAAGTAAACTTGAAATCAGTATCTGATATTTAGTAACCTGATACTAATAAATACCTGATGTTTCACTAAAGTCAAATGCAATTTTGCAGAGCAGTTCTGAATATGAGTCTCAGGATTCCTGAATTCCATCCTCTACTATGTCATTTGACCATCTCTGGGCCATATTTTGTTTGTTTTGTTTTTCCTCCTCTGCTCAGTGAACTCCAGAGAGAAGGAGGTCATACGCATACACTAAGCAATAATACCATGATATGGCTGTTCTTGAGGGCTATCCAGTGTGTTCCCATCACATCTGTACCTGTCTCTCTCTGAGTGCTATCTTCAGGAGCATTATCTCTTTACATGAACTGTTTCCCACCTGAGACCATGGGCAACACTCCGTCTCACTCCCCACCCTCCATGAGAACATCTGATTCTTTTTCGTATTCCCAGCACTTTAGATATTTCCTGGCATATGGAAATCCACTCATCAAAAGTTTATAGAGCTAAATTGGAATGCAGAGGTACATATACTCCAGACAAGTGAATGACCAAAGGGGTATTAAAACTTAGATAATTAGAAGGATCTTTCCTAGTGAGTGTGAAGATCACTAATACTGGTTTACTCTCTCCTCACAGATGTGCAATGCTTTCAAAAATGCCAACATTTTGGTACTCATTTCAGGGTGTCATTGTGAGTATCCTTTACCCTATGAGAGTGCTGTTTGCACCCTGTGTGCTCTCCCCAGGTGTCTGACCCTGTGTATGTTCTGGGTTTGGTTTGTAGCTTCTGTGGTCAGGGCATTTGAGAGGAATGATTTCTTTGACACTGGCATCACCAAGGCCCAGCTGTTCCTCACCCTCCACGACGCTGTGCTGTTTGCCTTGTCAAGGAAGTTTCCAGAGTCATCCGAGTTAAGCATGGACGAATCTGAGACAGTGATACAGGAAACCTTCTCAGAAACAGACAAGGTTGGATGATGTGAAGCATCATGGGGGGGGGGGGTGAGCAGGGGGAGATATCTGGTTAACTAGAGATGAGAATGTCCAGAAAAGGTTTTTGAGTATGGCTGTGCCAGACTTTGGGATGTTGGAGTGCTCCCTTAGCAGAGGGTAAATAGCAGTAGAACTGAGTCCCATGTTCCCCATACTGTCATGGTATCTGGACCCCATTCAGGACCCTTTCCCAACTGAAGAGAGTGTTACCCAACCCAGCAGAGGTCTCAAGGATCCTTTTACAGCAAGCTTGGTTAGTGCCAGTGCCATCCCAATTACTGAATATTTTAAATATCTCCCCTAGCTATACCTTTAGAATCCATCCCTACACCACCCTTGACATGAATAATAGAACTGATGAACTAGCAGAGGTAAAGACTTGCCAATCTAACACTCTGTCTCTTATCTCCATCGGGAATAATATAAGATTTACTCAACCTGACCAAAGCCAGAACTTTTAACCATTTATTAACACTAAATAAAGACTTTGGGCCTACTTCAGTGTTTTTTTTTTTTTAAGATTTTATTTATTTATTCATGAGAGACACAGAGACAGAGAGAGAGGCAGAGACACAGGCAGACGGAGAAGCAGGCTCCATCCGTGCAGGGAGCCTGAGTGGGACTTGATTCTGGGTC
The DNA here is from genome assembly GCF_018345385.1 of Vulpes lagopus. Lineage (NCBI taxonomy): Eukaryota > Metazoa > Chordata > Mammalia > Carnivora > Canidae > Vulpes > Vulpes lagopus. Next base: position 68,115,555 of record NC_054824.1, read on the forward strand.
TCCAGGATCATGCCCTGGGCTGAAGCTGGCGCCAAACCACTGAGCCACCTGGGCTGCCCTATTTCAATGTTTTTAAATCAGTGTCTAGGGGATCCCTGGGTGGCTCAGTGGTTTAGCGCCTGCCTTTGGTCCAGGGCACTAATCCTGGAGTCCCGGGATTGAGTCCCGCGTTGGGTTCCCAGCATAGCATGGAACCTGCTTCTCTCTCTCTCTCTATCATGAATAAATAAAATCTTAAAAAAAAAATCAGTGTCTATAAAGGTTAAAGATATCCCCTTGTCTTATCACAAAGCAAGGGAAATTAAAATACAGATGGACACCAAATATTATCTAATGACTAGAAAATGTTTTTTATTAAACCCCTGACTCTTTGACTTAATTCATTTTAATAATGTTTGAATTTTCTATGACAAGAGAAGTATTACCAGAGTAATAAGTCTTTTTGAACACTTTAAAAAGTAAAAGCTATCCAAGCTTGTAAAACATGGCCTTTTTATTTCTTGTTCTTTTAAGTAAACTCTATGCCAATGTGGGATTTAAACTCACAACCTCGGGATCCCTGGGTGGCGCAGCGGTTTGGCGCCTGCCTTTGGCCCGGGGCGCGATCCTGGAGACCCGGGATCGAATCCCACATCAGGCTCCCGGTGCATGGAGCCTGCTTCTCCCTCCGCCTGTGTCTCTGCCTCTCTCTCTCTCTGTGACTATCATAAATAAATAAAAATTAAAAAATTTATTAAAAAAAATAAAATAAAATAAACTCACAACCTCAATATCAAGAGTCACATCCTCCACAGAGTGTGTCAGCCAGGCACCCCACTTTCTTTTTCTTTTAAACAATTTTTTTTTTAATTTTTATTTATTTATGATAGTCACAGAGAGAGAGAGAGGCAGAGACACAGGCAGAGGGAGAAGGCAGGCTCCATGCACCGGGAACCTGATGTGGGATTCGATCCAGGGTCTCCAGGATCGCGCCCTGGGCCAAAGGCAGGCGCCAAACCGCTGCGCCACCCAGGGATCCCTCTTTTTCTTTTTAAAGTAATGGATTTCCCTGGCTTACTGAGAATTCTCACAGGTTATGTGCCTCTTTTTATCCAGAACTTTTTCCTGAATGGACATATTCTTTCTATTTTGCTCTATACTCCACTCCCATCTGTAAGATCATAGAAACACAAAATCTTTCAGTTGGATGAAACCTTGGTTTCTCAGGTTCATCCCTACCTAGAGCAATAATTCTCTTAACAACATTTCTGACCAGAGGTCCTCCTGCTTATGCTTGGTGATTTCCTGTCGTTCTCAAACTTTAGTATGCATCAGAATCACCAAAATATGCTTTTAAAACAGACTACTGGGCCCCTCTGTGCCCCATATCTCCTGAATTTCTGATTCAATAGGGTTGGTGTAGGGCCTGAGAATTTGCATTGCTAGCAAGTACTGAGTAATGCTGATACTACTGCTGTAGAACCCACACTTTGAGAACTACTATCTTAGAGATTCAATGTCCATCTTTCACTATCAAAGTCTAACATACCTGGTAATCTTTGGGTGTGTGCCAGACATTGTATTTAGAAAATGTTTATAAAAATAATTTGAGGCCCAGGATGATATTTTTCTTCTGGAAAAAAATTTATTGTTTTGTCAAGTACCTAGAGGCACTAGGAATCCAAAAATAACTGACCTGATTTTATGACTTGAGGTGTTCTAGGCCATCCAGATGACCCACAGTCCAGCCACAGTCTGTGGGAAGGCATGCCACAGGCTCCCCCTTGGCAGGCCCTGGAATGCAATTTTGGCAACCCTTAAGGTCTAAAAGGTGTCAAAAGCACTGTTCTGCATATATGTGTCACTTCAAGATCATCAAATACCTTCACAAAAGTGGTCCCAAATGCCAGACTCACCTCTATAGATTTTTCACCTTTTCCAAATCTTGGCCTGGTAGATCTTCATGATCTTGTTAGCTTTATAGTGTGTTCAAGCAGAAGTCTTAAAATATTTTACCCAGCTCTTGTGGCTGTCCTCAGTAGGAGGTCTGAATTATGTAGTCTGCCTTTACTATAAGTGGAATTTTCTCTATTTTATTTATAATGATGATATACTTGGCAGATTTGCTTTACATATTACATTGTCTTTCCTATATTAGCCTTTTCTTATTTTCCATTTGCCTTTTGTTTAGAATGTCATTCTCAGGAAGTAAATTAATCATTTATATTTTCTTCTAGATTTTTATGTTTAAGTGTTTATATATTATACTCTTTAATCTAGTTAGAATGTATTTCAGTATATGGTGTTAAAGAGTAATCTTTATTTTTTATCTGTACAGCTAACCATTCTGAGCTAACTCATTTATTTTTTTTTAAGATTTTATTTATTTATTCATGAGAGACAGAGAGAGAGAGGCAGAGACACAGGCAGAGGGAGAAGGAGGCTCCATGCAGGGAGCCCGATATGGGACTCAATCCTGGGACTCCAGGATCACGCCTTGGGCTGAAGGCAGGCACTAAACTGCTGAGCCACCCAGGGATCATCCTCTTCCAAACTTTTAAATCTTTTTTCAGGACCCTACCTCCCCCAAAAAAGAATCCCATTGGAATTCTCATTAGAACTGCATTAAAAATATAAAATAATTTGACAATCTATATCCTTACAATATTTGTTCTTCCTATATGGGAACATGGGCTGTCTTTACATTTATTTAGTCTGTTTAAATGTTGCATTCATAGTAAGGTTTTGTGGTTTTATTTATATAGACAAATCCTAAATACTTCATACTTTGTTTTATACTTTTATTGCTTTTTAAGATGAACATTCTTTTTCATTATATTTTCTACCTGGCAATTGCTAGCCCATAGGAAACCTATTGATGTGTATTATTTAGCCAACTTTGTGGTCCTTTTATTAGATCTAAGAGGTTTCATTGTTAATTCTCTTGTGTTTTCTAGCTAGAAAACTATTTTCTGGAAGTAATATAAATACCTTATTTTCCAGTTGTCAAAATTCTTATTTCAGTATCATATATTATGGCATTAGCTAGATCTCCCAGAACAATTTCAGTTATAGTACGCTGTCTTGTCTTACTCCCGAATTTTATGAGAAAAACTTCTTGTGTATCTCTATTAAGGATAATGGTTAACAGTTGGGTTAAGATAGACATTATATTTACTCTGTTTTTAAAAAGTACTTTTCTGGTTTACTAACATTCTTATTAGGACTTATATTAAGACTGGATATTGAATATGTCAAAAAACTTTTCTGGCATTTAAGCTAGGGGACTGAAGAGAGGAAAAAGTTCTACTTTGGATGTATTAAACTCAAGATGCCTGTTAAACATCCAAGTGGAGATGTCAGAATGAAAATGGGTATATGAGCGAGCAGATAAGGGGAAGGATTATAGCCAAAAAAATCACTGGCACATAGATGATGATGAAAATTATGAGACTAAATAAAATTGCCTATGGAAGGAGTATAGGTGCAGTAGAGAAGTTCCCAGAATTGAGGCCTGGGTCTTGCCAACATTTAGAAGTCCAAAAGAAGTAGAGGAGACAACAAATAGACCAGAAAGGAGCAACCAGAAAGGAAGGAGGGAAAGCAAAGAATATCGTGTGGTGGAAGAGAAAAACTTATTTCAGGAGAGGTGAAAGTTGTGAATTCTGTGGAATGCTGCTGTAAAGCTGATTCACCAAGCTTTACTGTGGGGCTTGCTATGGGGGGCATCTGCTATGTGGTGCATCTGCTATGTGACATACTCAATGTCTGGTACTGGGGATATCTAAAGGCAGGCACTACCTCAAGGAGCTTAAGACGAATAGGGGAAATAAGTGTGTAAATAAATGAGGTAATACATTGTTGGCGCTATGATAGAGGTGTGAGTGAGGTATAGTTGAAACACAAAGGAAGCTATGATCCTGGTTGGTCATCTTTGATCTGAATTTGGAATATGAATAAGTGTATATGGACAAGATGGAGAAGGACAAGCCAGGGACAGGGAGCAGCATGAGCAAAGGTAAGCAAAGTCTGACATCTTTGGTTAACTTAAGGCTGGAGCAAAGGGTGAGGACTACAGATGTGGATAAAGCTAAAGATGGCAACAGGCTAGGTCACAAAGGGCTTTCTGTGTCCTACCAAAATTACACTGGGGGTTGGGAAGACAAGTAAGATCAAGAAGACAGGTTGTTTCAGGATGCTGCCAAGACCACTGCAGTTTTAATGGTTGACCATAAAATCCAGGCTAGCTAGAAAAGCCAAAGAAATCACAAGTTATGGATTGATAGAGCCTGAAGAATAGTGAGTAAACAAGGAACAGGAGGGTACAAAGATGAAAAGCAGATATAAGCCAGAAATAGTTTCAACTTTACCAGGAACATATGATTTCTTATATCTTAAGTCCTATTGTATTCTGAGAGTCCTTGACTGTTCAAAAGTTAAATTTAATTGGAAATTTTAACCCATCTAATTGTGTGTATTTTAGAATGAAGAGTCAGAACATAAAATGAGCAGCGGTCTTCTAGAAGTCTCCAAAAACATAAATCCAGATTACACCATGATGCAGAGACCAATAACAGAGGAGGACTTGGAGCTAGACCTGGAGCTGGAGCCCACACTGGAGTCAGAACAAGAAACTGGGCTAGATCTAGATCTAGACCTGGATCATGAGATGGAGCCTGAGTCAGAGCTAGAGCTAGAGCCTGAACCAGAGCTAGAGCCTAGATTGGAGATGGAGCCTGAGTCTGAGTCCATGCCCAGACCAAGGGCTCAGACTTTTCCTCGGCAGCAGTACTGGCCTCTGTATCAGTCTATGCCTCCTGGCTCCCCAAGTCAGGCTCGGCCTAGGACACAGTCATTGGAGAGGAGGCATCAGGGTCTGAATTCATATTCACCCAAGGGCAATAACACTTAGGAAATGAACTGGGAGTAATAAGGAGTAAGATTCCCTTGGCAAATCCTCCTTCCCTTCCCAATGGCTTCACTTGGTCAGAAGACCTAGACGAATTACAAACTAGCAATCCTTGTTTTGGGACTCCTCTACCTGCTGGGTTCAGCACTGGGATCTTACTCCCAGATCACAATGCTAAATACCAAGAATTATCTCTGAATTCCCTACCTAGGCTTACCTTATTTCACCTTCAGCAGATATTCTAGTGAAAGATTTTCTTCTTTGCACTCCCCATACTTCTGAGGATATTGTCCAACCATCTCTAACTTACTCCTCTCATCTCTGTTTCCCTTTCTCCAAAGAGATGAGGTTCAAATAAAATATATAACTCTTGTTATATTTGGACCCCTCCTGCATCTTTTCCCTTCTCTGTATTCTGTATTCCTAAGGAAATGTTGGGTGGGAGAAATTCCAGAAGTGGGTGGACATGGTGAAGAAGAGATGAGCAAGAAAAGGAAAACCCAGATAGCATTTGTATTTTATATGCAAGGTATCTTCACTGTGCTGATGGTAGAAATAGGGGGAAAAAAAGTAGGTTAAGCTAGACCAGCCTATGAGGCTTGTAGCACAAGGAATTGTTAGGCTGAAAACACTTTTGCCATCACTCCAAGGTCAGGATCTTACCCTACCACTGTTTCAGAAGACCAGTCAGCTATACCAATTGATGAGAATGTTAGCTCTATAGAGCTCTCTTTGGTATTCATATTCACATTCACCACTGCTGCTTTCTTACAAGTTTTTAACATACAAGCAGTCTAGAATCTTTATTCTTAGTGGACCAAACTTAATGTCTGTGACAGACATAACCTCTTAGAAACTGAAAAAGTCCATCATTACTAGTTTGGTCCAAATCCATAGAAAAAAATCCCACTTTCCTATTTAAAAATTCTAGTATTAAGCTGTAAGCAAAAGAGAAATATGGGCCCCTGGGCAAAGATACATGTAATCCTGAATTTTATTTTCCACTCAATAAACAAGATTCCTAAAAATAAATAAATAAACACGATTCCTCTTGTTTGGGTACTAAATTTCTCTCATATGTTGGTGAAATTCTTGTTAAAATATAGGTGTCTCCTATCACAGAGATGACATGTGCAATCACTCATTCTACATACATCTACTAAGCATCTGCTCCATGTACACCTTAAACTGGGGGGTAGATAGAACAATATTAGCCCTACTTTAAATGCATACACTGCAATTCAGATAAGTTTTGTAATTAGCTCAAGGTCATAAACAACTGTACCCTAGGGACACCTGGGTGGCACAGGTTGTGATACTGGGATCCAGAACTGAGTCCTTCATTAGGCCCCTTCAGGGAGCCTGCTTCTCCCTCTGCCTATGTCTCTGCCTGTCTCTCTCTGTGTCTCTCATGAATGAATAAATACAATCTTTAAAAAAAAAAACCAACAACTGTAACCTAAAAGAGGTGGGAACACACATCACAAGCTTCATCTGTTCATGTTTGCTCAATACATTATTGAACTACTACCATATGCCAGGTACTGTCCCAGGTGCTGAAGATACAAAATGAACAGAATAGATGACAAAATTATAAATTGTGATAAGTACCTTGAAGGTAAAATACAGGAAAATCTGAGGGCATACATCAGGAAGGTCTGAACTTATCTTGGGTGTCAAGGAAGTCCTCCTTATGGCAATGACCTACGACCTGGCACCTGAAGAATGAGTAGGAGTTAAACTAAACCAAGCTCCAATGACTACTAGGAGGGCAGAGCCAAATGGGGAACCAAGGGTGGTGACCATGGGGAAATACAAAAGCTAGGCACCCAGGAACACAGCCTGATGAAGCCTAATGGTAATTGCTATGGCACCAAGGACTTAACCAGAAACTGGGTCAAACTCTGAATTGTCAAGGCAGTGACAGGCCAGAAATTTGTCAAGACCAAGAAAATATTTCACACAAAACAGGAGACTAGGGATCCCTGGGTGGCGCAGCGGTTTGGCGCCTGCCTTTGGCCCAGGGCGCGATCCTGGAGACCCGGGATCGAATCCCACATCAGGCTCCCGGTGCATGGAGCCTGCTTCTCCCTCCGCCTGTGTCTCTGCCTCTCTCTCTCTCTCTGTGACTATCATAAATAAATAAAAAAATTAAAAAAAAAAAACAGGAGACTAGAAAATACATGGAGAGCCTAGTTTCTGTGGGCTGCTGAACTCTCACACCAGCTGCCTTGTATTGCCACATTTCCATCAGAGGAAGGTCTTTAAACATGAAATCAACAGCTTCTGGCACTTGGGCAGCAAGTGGTAGAGTTTAGACTCTCTTTCTGCTGCAACTTCAACATAGCCAAATCTTGGCTTTGGTGCATGACCTCAGAAAGACCTAACTAGGTGCTTGGATTACCATCTATCTTTAACATCCAGCCTTTCCCAAAGTAGTAAGATAAAAATGGTTAATTGATTATAAAAAGTACAGCATTAAAAGAAAATGTAAACTCAACAATTCAAAGGTTGAGTCTTTTTCCAAAATGCAAATCACCTGAAATTCTAAGACATTTCAAACCTTATAAATTACTATGGTTTGTTTTCTTAGTTTGCTTTTCCTAGCCTGGTCATCATTGCAGCTTTTATCTTCAGTGAGAGACTAGAGAAAAATGCTAAAGACTGAAAAGCTAGTACAGACTGGATCTGAAAGTGTGCCTTAGCACAAATTTTTCTCCGTTACTGAAAAAAAAATACCTCAAAACAGTTACATTAAATATGGAGTGGGGTATGATTTTTATTTTTATTTTTTTAATTTTTATTTATTTATGATAGTCACAGAGAGAGAGAGAGAGGCAGAGACACAGGCAGAGGGAGAAGCAGGCTCCATGCACCGGGAGCCCGACGTGGGATTCGATCCCGGGTCTCCAGGATCGCGCCCCGGGCCAAAGGCAAGCGCCAAACCAGTGCGCCACCCAGGGATCCCTGATTTTTATTTTTTTAAACAGACTACCTATTGAGGAGGGAGCCTGACATGGAGCTCAATCCCAGGAACCCAAGATCATGGCCTGAACTGAAGGTTGACACTAACTGGGCCACTCAGGTGCTCCCTCACCCTTTTTTTAAGCAGACTGCCTGCTGAGCAGGGAGCCCCGACACAAGTGGGATTCAATTTTTTTTTTAAGCATGAGGTGTGATTTCTAAATGTGAAAAACTAAGTGGAATCACTAGACCTACAAGGTAAGTCTGGGGTAGCCCGGGTGGCTCAACAGTTTAGTGCCACCTTCAGCCCAGGGCGTGATCCCAGAGAGCCGGGATGGAGTCCCACATCAGGCTCCCTGCATGGAGCCTGCTTCTCCCTCTGCCTGTGTCTCTGCCTCTCTCTGTGTGTCTCTCATGAATAAATAAATAAAACCTTGGGGATCCCTGGGTGGCTCAGTGGATTAGCGCCTGTCTTTGGCCCAAGGCGTAATCTTAGAGTCCCGGGACCGAATCCCGTGTTAGGCTCCGGGTATGGAGCCTGCTTCTCCCTCTGCCTGTGTCTCTGCCTCTCTCTCTCTCTCTCTCTCGTGAATAAATAAATAAAATCTAAAAAAAAAATAAAAAAATAAAAAATAAAACCTTAAAAAAAAAGAAAGAAAGAAAGAAAGAAGAAAAAAAAAAGAAAAGAAAGAAAGAAGAAAGGTAAATCTGGAAAAGAAACCGGTCAAAAGAAACTAGGTAGCTGTGTCTAAATATGTTAAATATCATAAAGCCTAGTGAATTGTACAGGAAGTCTCACCCATATCTGACTTAGATGATATTTAGATGAGACTTTGGACTTAGACCTTTGAGTTGATGACATGAGAAGGACATGAATTTTGGGGGCGGAAGCAGAATGTTATGGTCTGAATGTATCCTCTCAAAATCATGTGTTTAAATCTTTTTTTTTTTTTTTTTAAGATTTCATCTATGTATTCATGAGAGACAGGCAGAGACATAAGCAGAGGGAGAACCAGGCTCCCCTCCGGGAGCCCAGTGGGGGACTTGATCCCAGGACCACGCCCCGAGCAGAAGGCAGACGCCCAACCACTGAGCCACCCAGGCATTCCCATACGTTTAAATCTTAACCCCCAAGGTGGTGGTTGTAGAGGGTGGGGCCATTGGGAGGTGATTAGATCACCCTAATAATTGTTAATAGGATTAGTGTCCTTATAAAAAGAGGCCTCAGGGGATCCCTGGGTGGCTCAGCGGTTTAGCACCTGCCTTTGGCCCAGGGCGCGATCCTGGAGTCCTGGAATCGAGTCCCGCGTCGGGCTCCGGAGCCTGCTTCTCCTTCCTCCTGTGTCTCTGCCTCTCTCTCTCTCTCTCTCTATCATAAATAAATAAATAATTCTTTAAATAAAAATCATAAATAAATAAATAAATAAATAAATAAATAAATAAATAGAGGCCTCAGAGAGATTCCCTCCTACTTTCCACCACCATCTCCCTTCCACAACAAGAAGAGGGCCATCTATGAATCAGGAAGTGGGTTCTCACCAGACACCAAATCTGCCAGCACTCTGGTCTTGGACCTCCTAGCCTCCAGAACTAGAAGAAAAATTTCTGTTGTTTATAAACTGGCAGTTTGTGGTACTTTGTTATAACTACCCAAATAGATGAAACACCATGGCATGAGGATAAAAGAATGAATAAAGTATGATTTCTGCCTCAAGGAGCTCCCAAACTACAAACAGTCATTGTGGGAGGGAGTGTCATGAACTCCTAAATGAAAAGATGATGATGAGAGGTAAAGTAGTATGGAAATAGAGATGACAGGAGGGGTTAGAAAGAATACAGATCAAATAAAACTATTGAGAAGAGATGACATTTGAGCTGGGCATTAAGAATATGTAGGAACTGGCAACTATACTTCAATTAAAATTTTTCTTTGAGGGCCACCTGGGTGGCTCAGTCAGCTAGGCCTCTGACTCTTGGTTTTGGCTCAGGTCATAATCTCATGGGTTGTGGGATTGAGCCCCAAGATGGGCTCAATACACAGCACGGAGTCTGCTTGTCCCCCCTCTTTCTGCCCCTTCCCCTTCATAAATAAATATATATTTTTTTAAATAAGGGGTTTTTATGAAAAAAGAATATATAAGAACTATGTGATAAAAGAAGTACACAGTATAACCTATGAAATAATCTTGCCAAAAATATTAAACCTGAATCTTATCAATACTGCAGATCTAACTACCAGATTATAGGAAATACAGGGGACAGAGGAATATGTTAAATGATACAAAGTAGAGTCAATCAGTGGAATCCAAAAAACTCAACAGGGCAATTGAGCCAGTTTTTTCAACAAATAAATTGAAAAACAAAAAGAAGAATGGAAAATATATAATTTCAGAGTCTTAAGGATGGAATATGTGGACCTTGTTCAAACCTCAATTTGAACTAATTGGAAAAGAACATGAGACAAAGTCCACTAAAGGAAGGCGACTTTAATAAGCATACAAAAGATCTTGCCCTTGAGACATTTGAAGTCAGAGGTGGGCTGAGTCTAAGTAAATCCACAACACAACTCAGTTTCTGATACAATTAGGATGATCAGTCCCTCACTTTTTTGCCTAATAAGTATGTATCATATGTGGGAAGAAATAACATTGACTTCAGTCTCTTTTTTACACAACTTCCAACATATAGTTTTTAAAAACCACAAGGAATTTGAAGAAGTAGGGAAAATGTCTGACAATTAAGGGAAAAAAGGTATAGAGATGCCTAAGTAACTCAGTCAGTTAAGTATCTGACTATTGATCTCAGCTCAGGTCTTGATCTCAGGGTTGTAAGTTCAAGCCCTGCATTAGACTTTATGCTGGGCATAGAACATACAAGAAAGAGAGAAAGAAAGAGAAGAAAGAAAGAAAGAAAGAAAGAAAGAAAGAAAGAAAGAAAGAAAGAAGAAGAGAAGAGAGAGAGAGAGAAAGAAAGAAAGAAAGAAAGAAAGAAAGAAAGAAAGAAAGAAAGAAAGAAAAAAGAAAGAAAGAAGAAAGAAAGTGTATACAATAGAAGCAATCCCACAGATGACCCAGGTGTCATAGTTAGCAGTAAAAGACTTCAAAATAACTATTATATTTAAGAAAGTGGAGTAAAATATGGACAAAATGAATGAAAAAATGAGTAATTTCAAAAGAGAATTATAATTGACAGAAAAAGAATCAAATGGACATTCTAAGACTGGAAAATGAACATTCATTGGACATGCTTAACAACAGACTGGACACAGCACAAGATAGGACTATATCACTCAAAGACAATGAACATAAGATATTCAGGATGAAGTACATAAAGAAAAACAAGGTAAGGGATCCCTGGGTGGCGCAGCGGTTTGGCGCCTGCCTTTGGCCCAGGGCGCGATCCTGGAGCCCCGGGATCGAATCCCACGTCGGGCTCCCGGTGCGTGGAGCCTGCTTCTCCCTCTGCCTGTGTCTCTGCCTCTCTCTCTCTCTCTCTCTCTCTGTGACTATCATAAATAAATAAAAATTTAAAAAAAAAAAAAAAGAAAAACAAGGTAAAAACAAGAGAGAGCATTCAAGACATGTAACACATAATCAAATGACCTAATGTATGTGTTTTTGGAGTCCAAGAAAGAGAGAAGAGAATGGGGGAAATAATATTTGAAGATATAATGACTGAGAATTTGCCAAAACATGAAAGATAGCAAACTCAAAGATTCAAGAAGTTTAGCAAACCCTAAGCAAAATAAAAAGAAAACCAAGCACAGGTATATCATAGTCAAATTGCTGAAAACCAAAGATAAAGTCTTAAAAGCAGTTAGAAAAAAAGGCACGTATTTGCAGAAGAACAATAACAATACTTACTGATGACTTTATTTTTTAAAATATTTTAATTATTTACTCATGAGAAACAGAGAGAGAGGCAGAGACACAGGCAGAGGGAGAAGCAGGCTCCATGCAGGGAGCCCGACGCGATCCCTGATACCAGACTGGATCCCAGGAATCCAGGATCACACCCTGGGCTGAAGGCGGCGCTAAACAGCTGAGCCACGCAGGGATCCCCTACTGCTGACTTTTTAACAAAACCTATGGGGAGCCAGAAGACTAAAGAGTAACATCTTTTAAGTTCTGAAAGAAATGAAAAATCTGCAGACCTAAAATTCTGTACCCAGTGAAAATATCCTCTGAAAATAAAGATGAAATAAAGATTTTATTAGACAAAGAAATTGACAGAGTTCATTACCTACAGGTTCACTCTACAAGAAGTCTTAGAGAAAGTTCTTCAGGCTGGGGCACCTGACTGGCTCAGTTGGTAGAGCTTGCAACTCTTGATCTCAGGGTCACGAGTTCCAAAGCCACTGCTGCGTGTAAAGATTACTTAAAAATAAGATCTTAAAAGAGAGAGAGAATGTGCTTTAGGATGAATGAAAATTACTGCAGGGGGAAGCTCAGAACTATAAAAAAGGAATGAAGAGCATTGGAAGGGCTAAATATATGGATACGTATAAAAGAATATAGCTTGTAATTGTTTAAAGCAATAATAATAACTATCATGTGCAGTTTATGATGCATAAAAGTATGTTATATGACTACAAAAATACAAAAGACAAGATAGTAAATGGAGGTAAACTATTCACAAAGTAGCAAAGAACTAATTTAAGGTAGATTATAATAAGTTAAAGATGCATATTATTATGTCCAGGGAAACTATTAAAATAATAGTGCAAAAAAGGTATAATTAAAAATTAATAGAGAAGGGATACCTGGGTGGCTCAGTGGTTGAGCGTCTGCCTTTGGCTCAGGGCGTGATCCCGGAGTTCTGGGATCGAGTCCTACATCGGGCTCCCTGCGTGGAGCCTGCTTCTCCCTCTGCCTGTGTCTCTGCCTCTCTCTCTGTGTGTCTCTCAGGAATAAATAAGTAAAATCTTAAAAAAAAAATTAATAAGGATCCCTGAATGGCTCAGCGGTTTACCGCCTGCCTTCCGCCCAGGGTGTGATCCTGGAGTCCTGGGATGGAGTCCCACATCAGGCTCCACGCATGAAGCCTGCTTCTCCCTCTGCCTCTCTCTCTCTCTCTCTCTCTCTCTCTCTCTTTCTCTCTCTCTCTCTCCCTTATGAATAAATAAATAAAATCTTTAAAAAAATTAATAGAGAAAAGGGGTATCTGGATGGTTCAGTCAATTGGGCAGCCAGCTGTAGATTTTGGCTCAGGTCATGATCTCAGGGTCCTGGGATCCAGCCCCCTGTCAGGCTGCATGCTCAGCAGGGAGCCTGCTTGAGGATTCTTTCTGTCCCTCTCCCTTTGCCCCTCCTCCCTCTCACATTCTCTCTCATTCTCTGTAAAATAGAATAAGTAAATCTTTTTTTTTTTTTTTTTTTTAAGATTTTATTTGTAGGGACGCCTGGGTAGCTCAGTGATTTAGCGCCTGCCTTCGGCCCAAGGCGTGATCCTGGAGTCCCGGGATCGAGTCCCACATCGGACTTCCTGCATGGAGCCTGCTCCTCCCTCTGCCTGTGTCTCTGCCATTCTCTCTCTCTCTGTGTCTCTCAAGAATAAGTAAGTAAATAAATAAATAAATAAATAATCTTTTAAAAAATTTTTATTTGTATCTTGGAGATTCTTAATATCAATACTGATCCAAAGGAGGGTTTTTTAATTTGTTTGATTGATCAATTGATTTTTTTTGTTCCAGATTTCAGGTTAGTTTTTATTTTAAACAGCTTTATTGAATCATAACTGACATACAATAAATGACACATATTTTAATTGCCCAATTTGATATTTTGACCTATGTATACACTCATGAAACCATCACCACAATCAAGATGAGCATATCAGTCACCCCCAAAAGTTTCCTCGTACCCATTGATAAGTCCATGCTCCTGGCCCTACCCAACTAAGTTCCCACTCCCAGACAACCACTGATCTGCTTGCTATTACTATACATTGGTTATTTTCTGGACTTTTACATAAATGGAATGATACAGTATGTGCTGTCTCTGGCAAGGCGGGGGAGCTGGCTTCTTTCAGCATAATTACTTTAAGATTCATGCATGCTGCTTCATGTACCAAGAATTCATTCCTTTTTTTTTTTTAATTCATTCCTTTTTATTCCTAATTTTCCATCGTATAACTATCTCACGATCTGTTTATCCATTCATCTGCTTATGGACATGAGTTGTTTCCAGTTGGGGGCTATTATAAATAAAGTTGCTATAAGCAATAATGCAAAAGTCTTTGGATGAACATATTTCATTTCCCTTAGGAATAGAATGGCTGAGTGTGTGATCAACATTTTAAGAATTTTCTGAAATGTTTGAACTATTTCATTTTTTTAAAGATTTATTTATGGGCAGCCCGGGTGGCTCAGCGATTTAGCGCCGCCTTCAGCCCAGGGCCTGATCCTGGAGACCCGGGATCGAGTCCCACATCGGCTCCCTGCGTGGAGCTTGCTTCTCCCTCTCCTGGGTCTCTGCCTCTCTCTCTCTCTCTCTCTCATGAGTAAATAAATAAAATCTTTTAAAAATGTTTTTAAAAAAATAATAAATAAAGATTGATTGATTCATGAGAGAGAGAAAGAGAGAAAGGCAGAGACACAGGCAGAGGAAGAAGCAGGCTCCATGCAGGGAGCCCAATGTGGGACTCGAACCTGAGATTCTGGGATCATGCCCTTAGCCAAAAGCAGACACCCAACTGCTGAGCCACCTAGGTGTCCCATGTTCAGTTTTTTTAATTTAATACTTTCTAATAGCTAGTATTTCTCACCGTGTATGTTTTTAATTTGCCTTTCTCTAATGACCAATAATGTTGAAAATTCTTTCATATGCTTATTTTATATTCATGTATCTTTTAGTTTTATTGATTTGCTCTATGGTTTTTCTGTTTTTTATTTCATTGATTTCTACTCCGATTTTTTTTTTTTTTTTTGCTTTGCTTATTGTGGGTTTCATTTGCCCTTTTTTTTTTTTTTTTAAAGATTTTATTTATTTGTTCATGAGAAACACACACAGAGAGAGAGAGAGAGAGAGAGAGGCAGGCAGAGACACAGGCAGAGGGAGAAGCAGGTTCCCTGCAGGGATCCTGACGTGGGACTCGAGCCAGGGTCTCCAGGATCACACCCTGGGCTGAAGGTGTCGCTAAACCGCTGAGCCATCCGGGCTGCCCTCATTTGCCCGTTTTTATTAGATTCTTAGTGTGAAAGCTGAAGTTATTGACCTGAGACTTTTCTTCTCTTTAATACTGGTGTTATAATGCTATAAATTTTTATCTACTGCTTTAGCAACATTCCACAAATTTTAATATGTTGTTTTTTTATTCAATTCAAAATACTTTATGATTTCACTCTTGATTTCTCTTTTGATCCCCGGATTATTTAGAAGTGTGTTAGTTTCCAGATATCTTAACCTTTGTTATGTGTTCTTGATGAATGGACCCATTCATTCCTTATTCAACATCACTCTTTGTGCCTGGTGATATTTTTGCTCTGAGTTTTACTTTGTCTAATATTATTATTGCCATTATAGCTTTCTTTAGAATAGTGTTACCATGGTAAATCTTTTCTCTGTGCTTTCATTTTTAACATACTTGTATCTTTAAATTTAAAGTGGGTTTCTTGGGATCCCTGGGTGGCGCAGCGGTTTGGCGCCTGCCTTTGGCCCAGGGCACGATCCTGGAGACCCGGGATCGAATCCCACATTGGGCTCCTGGTGCATGGAGCCTGCTTCTCCCTCTGCCTGTGTCTCTGCCTCTCTCTCTCTCTGTGACTATCATAAGTAAATAAAAATAAAAAAGATTAAAAAAATAAATAAATAAAGTGGGTTTCTTGTAGGTGGTATGTAATTTGGTCTTTTTTTTTTTCTCTGAAAATCTCATCTTTATTTGGGATATTTAGACTATTTGCATTTTTTTTTAGATTATTTATTTATTTATTTATTTATTCATTCATTCATTCATGAGAACCACAGAAAGAGAGAGGCAGAGACACAGGCAGAGGGAGAAGCAGGCTCCATGCCCGACATGGACTCGATCCCCAGTCTCCAGGATCAGGCCCTGGGCTGAAGGCGGCACTAAACCGCTGAGCCACCGGGGCTGCCTCACTATTTGCATTTAATGTGATTATTGATATAATTAGGTTTGAGCCTACCATCATGCTATTTGTTTTTATTTGTATAATTTGTTCTTTGTTCCACTTTTCCCTTTTTCTGCTTTCTTCTGGATTAGGTGAATATTTTCAGTGATTCACTTTTATCCTTTTTGTTGGGTTGTTAGCTACAACTCTTTGTTGGGTTGATTTAGGAGTTGCTGTAGGGTTTATAGTATACATATTTAACTTATCATAGTCTACCTTCAAGTAATATTGTGTGACTTCATCCATAAGAACCTTACAGCCGTATACTTCCACGTCTTCCCTTCCAGCCTTCATACTATTGTTGTCATACATTTTACTTCCATGTATGTTAGAAGCCCCCAAACATATTGCTATTATTTTTACTTTAAATAATCACTTATCTTTAAGAAGATTTAAATAAGAAGAAAAAATTTTTGCTATTTACCCATGTTACATTTCTATTGCTTTTCTTTTTTTTTTTTTTCTATTGCTTTTCATTCCTAGGTGTAGATTCATATTTCCACCTGGAATTGTTCTCCTTTTGCCTGAAGGATTTCCTTGAACATTTCTTGAAGTGTCGGTCTTTCAGGTTTTTTTTTTTTTTTTTCAGATTTTTTTTATATCTGAAAAAGTCTATATTTCATCTTTGTTTTTCAAGGTTTTTATAAGATTTTATTTATTTGAGAAAGAGAGAGAATGAGCAAGAGACAGAGAGGGAGCAAGGGGAGGGACAGAGAGAGAGGGAGAAGCAGACTCTCCACTAAGCAAGGAGCCTGACTTGGGGCTCCATCCCAGGACCCCAGCATCATGACCTGAGCTGAAGGCAGACGCTTAACTGACTGAGCACCCTCATCTTTGTTTTTTGTTTTGCTTTTTAAATATTTTATTTATTCATGAGAGACACAGAGAGAGAGGCAGAGACATAGGCAGAGAGAGAAGCAGGCTTCCACCAGGGAGCCCAATACAGGACTCAGTCCTGGGACTCTGGGATGACGCCCCTAGCTGAAGCCAGATGCTTAACCACTGAGCCACCCAGGTGTCCCCTCATCTTTGTTTTTGAAAGATATTTTCACTAAGTAGAATCTAGGCTTAACAGTTTAAGTATTCTAATTATTTTAAATTTTATGATAGTCACAGAGAAAGAGAGAGAGAGAGAGAGAGGCAGAGACACAGGCAGAGGGAGAAGCAGGCTCCATGCACCGGGAACCCAATGTGGGATTCGCTGCGCCACCCAGGGATCCCCAGTTTTAGTATTCTAAAGAGTCTATTCCACTCTCTTCTGGCTTGCATCGTTTTTCTAAAGAGAAATCCTCTATCATCTTTTTCCTGTTCCCCTATATGTAATGTGTCTTTTATCTCCCATTGCTTTTAAGATTTGTTCGTTCATTTGTTTGTTTTTAAGAAGTACCAGAACTGGGATCCCTGGGTGGCGCAGCGGTTTGGCGCCTGCCTTTGGCCCAGGGCGCGGTCCTGGAGATACGGATCGAATCCCACATCGGGCTCCCGGTGCATGGAGCCTGCTTCTCCCTCTGCCTATGTCTCTGCCTATGTCTCTGCCTCTCTCTCTCTCTCTCTCTCTCTCTCTCTCTCTCTCTGTGTGACTATCATAAATAAATAAAAATTAAAAAAAAAAAAAAAAGAAGAAGAAGTACCAGAACTGGGCAGCCCGGGTGGCTCCACGGTTTAGCGCCGCCTTCAGCCCAGGGCCTGATCCTAGAGACCCGGGATCGAGTCCCATGTCAGGCTCCCTACATGGAGCCTGCTTGTGTCTCTGCCTCTCTTTCTGTATGTGTCTCTCATGAATAAATAAATAAAATCTTTTTTTTTTAAAGGAGAAATACCAGAACTTTTCTTTTTGCTTAGTTTTATTAAGGATTTGTTCCTTAGGGCAGCCCCGGTGGCGCAGCGGTTTAGCGCCGCCTGAAGCCCGGGGTGTGATCCTGGAGATGGGGGATCGAGCCCGCGTCGGGCTTCCTGCATGGAGCCTGGTTCTCCCTCTGTGTCTCTGCCTCTCTCTCGCTCTCTCTGAATAAATAAATAAATAAATAAATCTTTAAAGAAAAAAAAAAAGAATTTGTTCCTTATTGCTGGTTTTAAGCAATTTGTTATAATGTGCTTTGGAATAGTTCTCTTTTTCTAAGATTTTATTTTTAAGTAAGTCTTCATGTCTCTTCTGCTTGCGGTTCATTGAGCTTCAGGAATCTTTTGGGTTCTAGTTTTCATCAAATTTATAAAAATTTTGGCCATTCTTCTTCAAATAGTAAACTATCTCTCTACCTTCCTCTTCAGGAACTCCTCTAACGTATGTTATTAGTCCACTTGAAGTCATCCTGTAGCAAACTGATACACTGGGGTTTTGGTTTTCCCCTTTTCTATTTATTTTCTTTTAAAGATTTTATGTGGGACGCCCTGGTGGCTCAGCGGTTTAGCACCGCCTTCAACCCAGAGCATGATCCTGGAGACCTGAGATCGAGTCCCACATCGGGCTCCCTGCATGGAGCCTGCTTCTCCCTCTGCCCGTGCCCCTGCCTGGCTGCCCTCTATTTATTTTCTTTATTCTTTCCCTCTGTGTTTCATTTTTTTTCCTGTGTTTCATTTTGGATGGCTTCTGTAGTTATATCTTCAGATTCATAGATTTTTTTTTTTCTTCTGTAACGTCTACTCAGCTGGTAATCCCATACAGTAGATTTTTCCATCTCAGACATTGTTGTTTTCATTTCTAGAAGTTCAGTGTTGGTCTTTTTATATCTTCTACATCTCTACTTAACATATTATTATTTCTTCTAGTGTCTTAAACATACGGAATATTAAAAAAACATACAGAATATAGTAATAGTTTTTGTGTTCTTTTCTATTTTTTTTGTGTGTGTGTGTGTTCTTTTCTATTGATTCTATCAAGGTACTTTTTAGGTTAGTTTCAATTGGCTGATTTTCCTTCTCATTAAGGGTCATATTTTTCTGACTCTTTGTATATACATTAAATTTTATTAGATAGTAGACCAATTATGTTAGATATTGTAAATTATATCTTTTGGGGCCTGAAATATAATTATATTCTTATAAATATTCTTGACCTTTGTTCTAGGATGTGGTTAAATGACTTGGAAACATTTTGATCACTTTAAGTATGACTTATTTATGCTTTGTTAGGTGAGACCAGAGCAGCATTTAGTCTAGGGTTAATTTTCCCCCAAACAGAGACAAAGTCTTTCTAAATATACCCAATGCTCTGAATATTAGATTTAACATAGTCAAAGGAGCCTTATGCTTTAATTTGTGTTATTTTATAAATTTGCAGATGGAGACTTTTTTGAGCTCATGATACAGATTTGTTAGTAAAGTTTTTCATTATAAGAATAATACTTGCTGGGGATCCCTGAATGGCTCAGCAGTTTAGCACCTGCCTTCGGCCCAGGGTGTGATCCTGGAGTCCTGGGATCGAGTCCCACATCCGGCTTCCTGCATGGGGCCTGCTTCTCCCTCTGCCTGTGTCTCTGCCTCTCTCTCTGTGTCTCTCATGAATAAAAAAAGAAGAAGAAGAAGAATACTTGCTTTTATTTTATTTTAATTATCTGAATTTTTTTTTAATTTTCTATTTATTTATGATAGTCACCCAGAGAGAGAGAGAGAGAGAGAGAGAGAGGCAGAGACGTAGGCAGAGGGAGAAGCAGGCTCCATGCACCGGGAGCCTGACGTGGGATTCAATCCTGGGTCTCCAGGGTCGCGCCCTGGGCCAAAGGCAGGTGCTAAACCAATGCACCACCCAGGGATCCCTAATACTTGCTTTTAAATGAAGATTGAGGGGCAGCCCCGGTGGCTCAGCGGTTTAACGCAGCCTTCAGTCCAGGGCGGGATCCTGGAGACCTGGGATGGAATCCCACCTCAGGCTCCCTGCATGGAGCCTGCTTCCCTCTGCCTCTCTCTCTCTCTCTCTCTCTCTGTCTCTTATGAATAAAAAAATAAAATAAAGTAAAAAGATTTAAAAATAATAATAAAAATAAATCTTAAAAAAAAAGAAGATTGACAGGGCCCCTGGGTGCCTCAGAGGTTGAGCCTCTGCCTTTGGCTCAGGTCATGATCCTGAAGTCCTGGGAACAAGTCCTACATCAGACTCCCCATGTGAGCCTGCCTCTCCCTCTGCCTGTGTCTCTGCCTCTCTCTGTGTTTCTCATGAATAAATAAACAAAATCTTAAAAAAATAATAAATAAATGAAGATTGACCAAATAGGGGTACTTGGTTGACTCAGTCTGCCTTCAGCTCAGGTCATTAGTCCAGAGTCCTGGAATCAAGGCCTGCATCAAGCTTGTTGCTCAGTGGGGAGTCTGCTTCTCCCTCTCTTTTTACCCCTCCAAGCAGCTTGTGAGCACTTTTTCTCAAATAAATAAATAAAATCTTTTTAAAAAAAAGGAAAGAAAACCGGGATCCCTGGGTGGCGCAGCGGTTTGGCGCCTGCCTTTGGCCCAGGGCGCGATCCTGGGGACCCGGGATTGAATCCCACGTTGGGCTCCCGGTGCATGGAGCCTGCTTCTCCCTCTGCCTGTGTCTCTGACTCTCTCTCTCTCTGTGTGACTATCATAAATAAAAAATTAAAAAAAATAAATTTAAAAAAAAGGAAAGAAAACCTTTATTTATTTATTTTTAGAAAAAAGATTTTATTTATATATTCATGAGAGACACAGAGAGAGAAAGACACAGACAGAAACAGAGGGAGAAGCAGGCTCCATGCAGGGAGCCTGACATAGGACTCCATCCTGGGTCTCCAGGATCAGGCCCTGGGCTGAAGGTGGCGCTAAACCGCTGAGCCACCCAGGCTGCCCTAGAAAACCTTCTTTTAAAAAAAAAAATCTACAGGGGAACCCTAGGTGGCTCAGCAATTGAGCATCTGTCTTGAGCTCAGGGCAAGATCCTGGAGTCCGGGCATCAAGTCCTACATCAGACTCCCCATGTGAGCCTGCTTATCCCTCTGCCTGTGTCTCTGCCTCTGTGTGTGTCTCTCTCAAGAATAAATAAATAAATAAAATCTTTAAAAATTAAATTAGATTTTTAAAAATCTACAAAATGTAGAAACACAGGAAAAAAATCCCTTGTACTTCCACTCTGCTAACATTCCAAGAGGCTTCCTTTGCTTTACTAGAAAGCATGGGCTTTCCCCTAGAAATGCAAGGATTCTCCCCTCCATAGTTACAGAACTTTCTAAAACTTCAACAAATTAGGGAGAGTATTTCGATTAAATCTAGAAGAAAATAACCCATGCTAATATGCATTTCTTGACCTCAGGTTGATTGATAAACAACCTGGGAAGTACTGCTGGCTGCCCACATCTGGCCCCAGACCTCCAGGGACCTCCCAGGCCTACAAGTTTGTTTCTAGAGTTCTTTCTTCAGATTTAATAAACTCAAGGAACTACCAGGCAGTAGACAGAAGCTGTGACCATTCTCTGACACTCTTTTTTAGGAAGCCTTGGGTCATGGCTGCTCCTCCAGGTTCAGGGCAAGTTGTCCTGGGCCAACCTGTGATGTTAGCAATTTGTCTCCAGATTTTTTTCACTTAGGGAACATTTGTGTGCTTTCCAATTGCTGAGCCTTATGCTTGTCTGGGCTTTTAAAAAATGACTCTCTGCTCTGGAGAAAATTATAGGCGGGAGGAGGAGACAGCATATAACCCAAAGACTGTAATGCTAAATACACCAAACCCCGGTTGGAAAATGCTGCAGGGCTTTGAGGGCAAAGCATGAGGCAGGATTCTGCATTGCCCTCTGCTGGGAGCAACAGGAAAGAATTTTAGTTTTGGTTGGTTGGATGGTTTCTGTTTTTTACAAGAAGAACACCAAACATACTTTATTAGCAAAAAAAAAAAAAAAAAAATCCAGCTGTTACGAGTCCCATTAAGTAGGAACATACATTAGCAATCAAAGGGTTAGTGTTATATATATACAAATATATATTTTCTCTTTCGTAGCTTTGGCACTAGCCATAGGGATATAAAAGAACATTTTGTAGCAGCAGGTTAGGAAACTGAGGGGCACTCACCAGTACTTTTGAGCACATTAACAAAAACACACAAGAATGGATTTGACCACTTTAGTGAAAAATGTCTAGCACAGAACTGTAAATTCAGCTTAATACGAAAGAGCAAATACTAGAATTTGATATTTCTTCCAAAATAGCTCACTCAAGAAGTATTGCACGCTATTCTAAGTGACAAAAGGGTGCTACGTAAACTCATTTACACAGACAATGGCTGTACAGTACCTTTTTAAAAAGATTTTATTTATTTATACATGAGAGACAGAGAGAGAGAGGCAGAGACACAGGCAGAGGGAGAAACAGGCTCCCCATGGGGAGCCCGATGTGGGACTCAATCCCAGGATCATGACTTGAGCCAAAGGCAGACGCTCAACCAATGAGCCACCCAGGCATCCCCATACAGTACCTTTTAAATCTGTAATTTAGGTTCCAGATTTTCTATTAAAAATTAACTGCACTGAAATATTATAAATTGTACTTAAGTAACTGGGCTATGAGAGGTTTTTTTTTTTTTTTTTTTTTTTTTTTTTTTTTTTTTTTTTTTTTTTTTATGATAGTCACAGAGAGAGAGAGAGAGGCAGAGACACAGGCAGAGGGAGAAGCAGGCTCCATGCACCGGGAGCCCGACATGGGATTCAATCCCGGGTCTCCAGGATAGCGCCCTGGGCCAAAGGCAGGCGCCAAACTGCTGCGCCACCCAGGGATCCCTATGAGAGTTTATAGCAAAGAGAAATACTGCTATCCAAACTATTAATTATAGTTTAACAGTAAACTCAACATCAGCAGCCACTGCACTTATTATTATCTGACTTGTTCAGGCATCCTCTAGTCTCACTTCTTTCATGGTCCACAAATTCATCATAGGAATAGGAGCTCAGTATGGGAATCAATGATTAGACTACATTTGTCAACTTATTAGTCATGTACGGGGGTGCCTGGGTGGTGCAGTCAGTTGAATGTCTTACTTTTGATTTATGGCTCAGGTCATGATCTCAAAGTCCTGAGATGGAGCCCTGAGGAGGGCTCCATGCTCAATGCAGCGTCTGCTTGTCCCTTTCCCTCTGCCCCCTGCCGCCCTGCTCCTTTGTCTCTCTCTCTCTCTCACAAATAAATAAAATCTTTTTTTTTTAATTTTTATTTATTTATGATAGTCACAGAGAGAGAGAGAGGCAGAGACACAGGCGGAGCGGAGAAGCAGGCTCCATGCACCGGGAGCCCGATGTGGGATTCGATCCCGGATCTCCAGGATCGCGCCCTGGGCCAAAGGCAGGCGCCAAACCACTGCGCCACCCAGGGATCCCATAAATAAATAAAATCTTAAAATCAAAAGTCACACACAGGATTACATTGTAGTAGCTATCCCAAATATCTGGGATTTTTGTGTGTTTTGTGATTGTCGTTTATTTTATTTATTTATTTATTTATGTATTTATTTTGTCATTTAGTTTTTATTTCACAATCATAAACTTAACTCTGCAATCCAGCTAGACTTGGAGGGGAGTAAGGAAAATATGGAATCCATAAAACTGCATTGAAAGCACAAAGATTATAGGATATTTCAAGTAGATGGGAGTGAAAGGGTGCTCTCTTAAGCCACAGAAGGAATGGTCTGGCAGCTTAGATAAAGCACAAGTCAAATTTATTAGATTTGTCCACAGTCAGCAATGGTGATCTTCTTGCTGGTCTTGCCATTCCTGGACCCAAAGTGCTCCATGACTTCGATGATATTCCTGCCCTCTTTTGTCTTGCCAAAGATCACATGCTAGCCATCCAACCCAGTTGGTATTGGTAGTGCAGATGAAAAACTGGAAAGCCTTTGTGCTGGGTCCAGCATTTGGCAAGGACAAGATGCCAGGACCTATGTGCTTCAGGATGAAATTCTCATCATCAAATTTCTCCCTATAGATGGACTTGCTGCCAGTGCCATTATGGTGTGTGAAATCACCACCCTGGCATAGAAATCCTAGAATAATCCTGTGAAAGCAGGAAACTATAATGAAACTCTTTCTCCCCAGTGCTCAGGGCATGAAAGTTCTCTGCTGTTTTTGGAACTTTGTCTGCAAACAGCTCAAAGGAGACAGGACCCAAGGGCTCACCCTCACCAGCAATGTCAAAGAACACCATGGATTCTTGGGGTTGATCAAGGTTGGTTGGTGTGGATGGCTCCAAGGCAGCAGTGTCTACAAGGCTCCAAATGTCTGTTTTAAATTAAAGCACCCATTAAACTATTAATACTTAACCTATAAATACAATTTTATTACCAACTTTATAAATCTGAAATTTTAGAACTATTATTTTTAAGACCTGGCTTATAAACAGTATCTTTTGCAGAAGAGACAAAGAAACTGAATATAAACTATATCAACATGTAAGTGAATTCTACTATGCCCTTGTGGCCAGAAAATTGCATTTTTTTTCTAAAAGGAAGATAGTTATTATTTTTTGGACTTCCTAAGTTTAATTTACAGAACTACAAGCATTTCTGCTTTGAGAAATTTATAGAAAAAATCTTTTAAAAAAAAACCCCTAAACATTAGGCATACTGGTGAAATACTCATCTAATATTAATAATTCACTCTTCAGTAAGAAGTAGAATTCCTCATAGCAAATGCCCCAGAGTTGCCTCACTCAATTACCACAGACATTAAAAACCAAACTGTTAGCTAAATCAGCAAAATATTTTTGTAACCTTACTGACCACCTGTACCTGTAGCTTTATCCTCTGCTGTCTCAATAGGCACCACATTTATCTAAGTAACAATGGATCACATCTGACAGATACTAACACTAAGCTTGTATACTGTCCTGAAAAAGCCTAAAGGTGACATGTGTGCTTGCTGTAGGTATACTGTCCGATGCACATAAAAGCAGATCTAGTTAATGCCCTTTGAGAGCAGGAGAGTTCTCTCCTAACTCTTTGTTAAGTGGCACACTCTTAACTTTTTGTTTATAATGATATTTGAAAAGAAAAAAGATTTATGGCGCAGCGGTTTGGAGCCTGCCTTTGGCCCAGGGCGCGATCCTGGAGACCCGGGATCGAATCCCACATCAGGCTCCCGGTGCATGGAGCCTGCTTCTCGCTCCGCCTGTGTCTCTGCCTCTCTCTCTCTCTCTGTGACTATCATAAATAAATAAAAAATTTAAAAAAAAATTTAAGAAAAAAGATTTATTTATTTATTTGAGAGACAGTATAAGCAGGGGTGGGGCCAAGGGAGAGGGAGAGAGACTCCCCAGCAGACTCTGTGCTCAGTGCAGAGCCTGATACAGGGTTCAATCCCAGGGCCCTGACTGAGATCAGGATGTGAGCTGAAACCAAGAGTCTGACACCCGGCCGACTGGGTACCCTAGGTACCCTTATAATTACCCTTTTTTTTTTTTTTTAAGATTTTTAATTTATTTATTCATAGAGACACACAGAGAGAGAGAAAGGCAGAGACACAGGCAGAGGGAGAAGCAGGCTCCATGCAGGGAGCCTGATGTGGGACTCGATCCTGAGTCTCCAGGATCACACCCCCGGCTGCGGGCGGCGCTAAACCTCTGTGCCACCGGGGCTGCCCTAATTACACTCTTTTTAAAAATTCTGCACCATTGATGGTAAAGGAAGCCCATCAATTCCATTATATGCAGTGCATCTGTAGATTATTGAATGGCAGATATATTGCAGACTAAAAGGGAAAGTCATCCAGTGATATAGTAAGCAATGGTTCAAAATATATGCAAGAACTGGGATCTTTTTAATGTTCCAAAAGCCCTGTTACAGCAGAGGAGTGAAATACACACAGGTCATGGACATCAAAACTAAAGTTTGTGGTTCTACTGTTCAATTTGGGCACGAAGGGATCTGCAGTGGCAAAGGAAGCTCACAGAGAAGAGATAGTCCTCTTGGGCAGAGTCCCTGAGCAAAAATGTGCCTGCAGCTGTCCCTTCAAGAAAGGCTTCTGTTTTCTTGATTACCTGGAATCAGAAGCAAATCAGACATGAGGCAGTGTATGTAATCAATCTGTGGATAGACTTCCCAAGCTCCCAGTCCGCTACCGTGGGCATAGTTGTCTCCAGATACCTGATGTTGCTTCTGCCTACGTGACTGCAAACACAGGGTGGTTGTGTCCTCTTCTGAGTCACAATTAGTTTATGAAATGGCAAAATTATCCCTGCTTATTTCAGGCAATCCATGAGCTAACTTTGGTCCTAGTTAATACAAGTTAACCTGTGCAGTGGCTTCAATGTATGTACATTGCAATGTATATGCAATGGGAGGGGTGTCAACCCCATCTGCAATACTAGGTCATCTTCTCCCTCTAAGCTTATCTTCTTTATCTTTTGTAGAAGCCAAATATGGATCAAGTGTATCAAAAAATGTTGAATGTGGTTTCGCAGGGCCTCTATACTATGTAATCAAATGCCATTTTGGAACTAAATCTGAGCCAGCAGGAAAAGGGCGTTTTGCAAGGATTAATTCAGACAGGTGTATTTTTCTTTCATTAAAAAAAAGGAGGGGGGGGGGGAGAAAAGGGCTTGAACTGCTTGTAAATTCTCATGGAAAAACACAAGCTCACAGTATCCTGCAACCTTTGTCCCAGAGACTGACTTCCCTTCAGGGGTTCAAACAAAGGGACATAATGAAATACTGATGTCTGAATTAGAAAGTAAATAACTTTAATGACCAGGTAACACATCTTTTTGCAATTCAGATGGTTTCCCATTATTTGATTTTGACAAAATTGAATAAACACCTCCAGGAATTGTCAGGTGATGAGTGATTAAAACAAGCTTTGGTGATGATTACTGCAGGGTTTTGGTAAATTATTTGGAAGGAGTTCCAAAAGAACACCAAGAACTATATTACTGTAGCAAAACCCTTTTGGTTCCCATCCACTTGTTTTATATGGGCCAGTTTTCTTGGCCACTACTAAAAAGAAAGAAAGAAAGAGAGAGAGAGAGAGAGAGAGAGAGAGAGAGAGAGAGAGAGAAAGAAAGAAAGAAAGAAAGAAAGAAAGAAAGAAAGAAAGAAAGAAAGAAAGAAATGGAATGATGCAGGACTCTTCGAGAAAAATCACCTACCATTCTAATGAGATGCATTTGCAATAAAATTCCATGTATCAAAAAATGATGCTATACATTATTTTGATTAATCCTGCAATAAGAATACTTGTAACAATAGGTAAGAAAGTGTTTTTTGTTTGTTTGTTTGTTTGTTTGTTTTTGGTAAGAAAATTTTTAAAAGATTTTAAAAGATTATTTATTTATTTTTAAAGATTTTATTTATTTATTCATGAGAGACACAGAGAGAGAGGCAGGCAGAGTCATAGGCAGAGGGAGAAGGCAGGCTCCATGCAAGGAGCCCATTGTGGGACTCGATCCAGGGACTCCAGGATCACGCCCCAGGCCAAAGGCAGATACTAAACCTCTGAGCCACCTAGGGATCCCAAAAATTAAATTTCAATGTAAATGGACATATATGTGGTAGAGAAGTATGACAGGATGATCAATAAAGACTTTTTTTTTTTCATCATAAGTCAACTGGACTTTATTTCCAACTCCAATATTTTGCAGTTATTTTCTTGCCCAGGTGAGATTTTATTCCTGTCTCATACCTTCTTTTTTAATTTAAATTCATTTCATTAACATATAATGTATTATTGGTTTAAGAAGGTCAGTGATTCATTAGTTGCATACAATACCCATTGCTCATTACATCACAGGCCCTCCTTAAAGCCTGTCACCCAGTCACCCCATCTCCCCACCCCTTTCCCCTCCAGCAAGCCTCAATTTGTTTCCTAGAGTTAAGAGTCTCCTATAGGGGGGCGCCTAGGTGACTCAGTGGCTGAGCACCTACCTTCAGCTCCGGTGGTGATCCTGGGGTCAGGTGATTGAGTCCCACATTGGACTCCCGCAGGGAGCCTGCTTCTCCCTGTGTCTAGGTCTCTGCCTCTCTCTCTCTCTCTCTCTCTCTCTCATGAATAAATAAAATCTTTAAAAAAAAGGTGTCTTGGGATCCCTGGGTGGCGCAGCGGTTTCGCGCCTGCCTTTGGCCCAGGGCGCGATGCTGGAGACCCGGATCGAATCCCACGTCAGGCTCCCAGTGCATGGAGCCTGCTTCTCCCTCTGCCTGTCTCTGCCTCTCTCTCTCTCTCTCTGTATGACTATCATAAATAAATAATAAAATAAAATAAAATAAATTAAAAAAAAAAGTGTCTTATGGTTTGTCTCCCTCTCTCATTTGCTCTGGTTTTATTTTTCCCTCCCTTCTCCCATGATCCTCTGTTTTGTTTCTTAAATTCTACATGAGTGAGATCTTATAATAGTTGTCTTTTTTCTAATTGATTTATTTCACTTAGCATAATATCCTCTAATTCCATCCAAGTCATTGCAAATGGCAAGATCTCCTTCTTTCTGATGGCTGAGTAGTATTCCAGTGTGTGTGCGTGTGTCTATGTATGTTTGTGTGTGTGTGTAGACATATATATCTTTATCTATTGATCTGTTGATGGTCGTCTGGGGTCTCCATATAGCTATTGTGGACATTACTGCTATAAACATTGGGGTGCAGGTACCCCTTTGGATCACTACATTTGTATCTTTGGGGTAAATACCTAGTAGTGGAATTGCTGTATCGTAGGGGAGCTCTATTCTCAACTTTCAAGAAAGACTTTAAAGTATAAAATTATATGACTTTAGGATAAGCTTCTGTGACAGTAAAATGGAATAGAATTACAAGTTCAAGGAGAAAAAAAGTAATGTAAAATTTCTTGTAGTTAAAGTAATTTTACTTTTTTTGCTTATATTAATGGATAGATGCGGGTATCAAATTGGCATTCAAAGCTGATGTAACACTTGTATTTCAAAGTGTCAACTTCCTTTCCAATTTGTATGCTTTTATTTAATTTTCTTGCCTAGTGATCCTGGCTGGAACCTCCAGTACAACACCGAATAGAAGTGGTATGAGTGGACATCCTTGTCTTATACCTGATCTTAGGGTGAAGACATTTAATCTCTTACCGTTAGATATGATGTTAGCTGTGGGGTTTTCACAGATGCTCTTTATCAGATTGAGGAGGCACCCTTCTGTTTCTGGTTTGTTGAATGTTTTGCGTGGTGGTAGTTTAAAAGTTATTTCAGGGGATCCCTGGGTGGCGCAGCGGTTTGGTGCCTGCCTTTGGCCCAGGGCGCGATCCTGGAGACCTGGGATCGAGTCCCATGTCGGGCTCCCGGTGCATGGAGCCCTGCTTCTCCCTCTGCCTATGTCCTTGCCTCTCTCTCTCTCTCTCTGTGACTATCATAAATAAATAAAAATATTAAAAAAAAATAATAAAAGTTATTTCAGTGAGTAAGGGTGCAAAATGTTTGGAAGTTAAAGTTGAAGCTCCTTTGATGCTCTAGCCCTGCTATATCCACAGCAACAAGAATAGTCCTGTGCATAGAAGAGGCCCAGCAAACAATTGAGGAGCAAACTTCCCTATCGCTCCCCTGGCATTTTATTCTCCAGTGATTCTATGGTGTCTCTGCTCCCCCTAGCCCCACCCTCCAATACCATGCTGTCTTATCTGGCTGGAGTTTTCTTTCTCCTCTTTCTATTCTCAGCTGGCATCTATTCATGCTCTCCACCGCCGTCCAGGTGTCATCTCATTCAAGAGATGCCTCTCTCCTCATCCTTCCTAGGACCCTGAGCTGAGTGGGCCTCTTTTTTGTGCTCCCATGGTACATTAAGCACTGTGTGAATTATTTATTTATATGTCCATCCCCCACTAAACTAGGTGATATGGTGTGTAGCCAAGAGTGTGGATTCCAGAACCCAACGGCCTATATTCAAAACCCTGCCTCTTCCTTGCTTGCGTGAACTTGGTTGTGCCTCAGTCTCCTCATCTGCCAGAGAGGATGATAATAACACCTATTTTGGGTAGAGTTGTTTTGACAGCTGAGGGACAAATAGTAATTATATGAGTTAGCTATTAAGTCCTAGAGGGCAAGGTGTTGGCTTTTTTCCTTCTCTGCTTCTCACGGCCCTGGCCTGCAGTGGATGCTCAATGAATGTTCATCACGAGGGTGATGTGGTGAGAAGTAATTGAAAGAAAGAAAAGCAAAATGGATTCAACATTGCATTGCAGGTAGAAATCAGAATTCAAGTGCATAAGTCATATTTCTATGTTTTTCCTTTACTGCCTTTGCTCTGAACCTGAGATTGCCAAGCTGGAGAAATTAAATTGCTCTCATTACATACTTCCTCTCCCTGGGGTCCCCTTAGAGAGTCTGGGAGGTTTATGCCTTGCTCAGAAAATAGGGAAAATACTTTCCATCTTCAGTCCGTTTTTTTTTTAACATTTTATTTTATTTTTTTATTCATTTATGATAGTCACAGAGAGAGAGAGAGAGAGAGAGAGAGGCAGAGACATAGACAGAGGGAGAAACAGGCTCCATGCACCGGGAGCCCGACGTGGGATTCGATCCCGGGTCTCCAGGATCGCGCCCTGGGCCAAAGGCAGGCGCCAAACCGCTGCGCCACCCAGGGATCCCAAGTCCGTTGTTTTTATTGTCCAAGGCTGCATGGCTCCATGAACATATTTAGTATAGTGGAGCATCTTTGCCTGGCCTGGCAGCCTCAGAGGGGCACTCTACCTCATGTTGTTTACAATCTTCCTTAAAATATTTGGACATTCACCATTGGAATCAAGGAAAGAGAAGCATAGTCTAGGTGAGGATGTTTTTCCGGTACTTACAGAAACTTAGAAAGAATTCAATGTATCCCTGTTTTGGCAACTCACCTAGAGGGGATGTGTTGTAAAACTTTTTTAATCCATTTCCCTAGGGATGGACTCTTTCTTTCTTTTTTTTTAATTGGCATTTTTAAAGAAATGAATCCACCTTTTCAAAATAAAATACTTGGGCGTATGAAAACTTTTGACAAAGACCAGATAACATTTGTAGATGCTAGTTACTTATAGTTACACCCAGGTGCGGCTTATATTCTAATCTGCAATTCTCAGGCCAGGAATAGTTTGCGAACATTCTAATCAGAAGGTGGCTTCAACAAAGGGGTTCAGAGTCATCAATTACATAAATTCTGCCAACAGCAGCTTTAAAAAAAAATAACATCCATTACACAAATTAATAGGCAACTAATCTCACAAGTGGAAACCTGCTTCTAAAAAAAATAAAAAGAGAAACCTGCTTCTGCTGACACCTCTGGTGTTGATCAGGATTGGAATAGCATAATGAATTATACAAAAGACCCTCTCTCTGGTTCCCTGATGCCTACTCTGCGGGTGACAGAGTCCTGCCTCTGTGATAGTTACCCCATGGGGAGTGGGGGGAGCAGTAAAGCTTTCACACAGTGGCCAGAGCATCCAAAAGGACAGAGACCTCAAAGAATGTACATAGTCACAGGAGCTGTTTTTGTGCCTGCTTGCAAACAAATGTTTGACAAATGTGTGTGTGGGGCAGATTTTAGTCTGCAGCTTTTCATATGCTGGAGTGAGGATGTGAGGCAGACAATTCCTCATCCCTTCAAACTTCGCTGGAAGGTATTGTTAGCAACAAAAAAGAATGCAGAGTTGGATGTGATCAGCTCAGGCCAGCTTGCAACACCTGGCTCTCTCCCCAGAGCACCTCCAGGAAGCAGAGCAAGGGCTCTACCTGCCTCTGGAACCACCGATCTCTGTAACCTCCTCATTGCTAGAGCATCTCCTCTCTCCTCCAACTTTGCTGCTGTGGACAGAGCATCCAAGAGGACAGAGCACTGAGACTGCAAAGAACTCATTTAGTTCCCCACTCCACCAAACCAAAGTTTTTATTCTTTTATCTCTCCTACCTCCTCTCCCCGACCCTTTGCTCCAGCACAGTTTCCTTGTGAAGCTTAAGCTTTTATGGGAAAAAAAAAAAAAGCCAGAAAGGGGATTATCTCCAAGCAGCTTTGGTTCTCAAGCCTTTTCAGGGACCAGGGAGCCCAAAAGGCTGGCTTACTTTGCTTGGAAAGTGCTAGCCACTTTGGGTGTATCATGTAGACTGCCCAGACAGGCTGTGCTGGATATTCTCTGTTTGCCCCTCCAGATGAACCCTCCACCCTTCTCCACCCTCCCTGTGCCCTGGGAGGCTGGCTTGCCCGGACTGCATCACCCAGGCACCCTTGCCTTCTAACTTCCAGGTGGGTTTAGTCAATGGGAGGCACTAGTCTGAGAGGATAAGAGGAGAAAGAAATTGGGAATTTCATTTCCTGCTAGGCAGTGGTTATGTCCTTTTATCTTTTATTATTCATGAGAGACACAGAGAGAGAGAGAAGCAGAGACATAGGCAGAGGGAGAAGCAGTTTCCCCACAGGGAGCCTGATGTGGGACTCGATCCCAGGTCCCCAGGATCAGGCCCTGGGTTGAAGGCAGCGCTAAACCGCTGAACCACCGGGGCTGCCTCGCCTCACTACAATTCTGATATGAGTTGAATTGTGTCCCCTCCCCAACAACAACAGAAAAGATATGTTGGAGTCTTAACCCCTCCCCTCAGTACCTCAGAAATTAACCTTATTCTGAGATAGGGCCTTTACAGAAGTAACCAAGTTAAAGGAGATCCTTAGAATGAGTCCTAATCCAGTATGACCGATGATCTTATGAAAGGAGAAATTTGGACACAGTTTGAGACATACATCAAAGAAACTAGAAAGAGACACAGAGTCCTCCAGAAGCCAAGGAAAGAGGGCAGATCTGTCCCTCGTGGTCCCCAGAAGGACCCAGTCCTATTGACACCTGGATTTCTAGCCTCCAGACCTGTAAGACCATAAATTTTTGTTGTTTAAGCCACCTAATTTGTGGTACTTTGTTTTGGCAACCCTAAGTTGACCAACATAGGTATTATTGGGTTCTGGTTAACACCTACCTCCACCCCTTGTCCCTTTAAGCCTAGGAATGTCAGTCCCTGGATGCCTCACCATCCCTTCTTCATTTCTCTTAACCTTACCCACATCTCAATCCTTTTTTCTTTTTCACATTTCAATCTTTTAATTCAATTCTCTTCGTTTGTTGAACATGCCATGTGTTTCCTGAAACTCAAGCCTAGAATATAATTGTTTTCCCAATATAGTTCACAAAACTATGTAAGATTCTGTTGGGGTTCTCCAATTATGCAGACATCTACTAGGAATCTGCAAAATAAAGCATCTGATACAGTTCCACTTTCTTCTGTTGTCTGTTTCATCTCACAAATACTTTGGTTTTAATTCAGATCAAAACTTTGGACAAAGAATACAAATTTGTGGTAACCAAAGCAGGGAATGTTGGGTTTAATGAAATATATGTCCTAAACCTTAGGTGATCACATTTCAAAAACTTCAAAGACGCATTAGGGAAGATCCAAGGGAGTCTTCATAAATAAGCTCGTGGGGAATGGGATCTTTTCAGAAATTCAATTCTGGCACTGCTTCATTCTCCAAATAATTCTACTTTTGAAAGAACTTGAGCAGGGGTGCCTGGGTGGCTCAGTCAGTTAAATGTCTGCCTTCGGCTCAGGTCATGATCTCAGGGTCCTGGGATCTAGCCCTGCATCAGGGTCCAGGCTCAGTGGGGAGAGTGGGGAGCCTATTTCTCCCCCTGCTGCTTATGCATTCTTTCTCTCTGCCAAATAAATAAATAGAATCTTTAAAAATAAATAAATAAATAAATGAACTTGAGAAAAACAGTTGTGCAAGAGGGATATGCATGTAAGAATGGCCACCACTTGAGGAGGAAGGGTGAAGTCCAGAGTGGCACAAGCCCAGTGAAACTGGGGATGAGAGGGTGGGGAGTGATTTTTAAAGTTACATTTAAAGCAAGAAGCACAAAAAAGGCACAGGCTTTTTTTTTTTTCAAGTTTCTATTTAAATTCCAGTTAATTAACATACAGTGTAACATCAGTTTCCTGCGGAGAATTCAGTGATCCATCACTTGCATGCAACACCCAGTGCTGGGTGCAACACCATCACAAATGCCCTCCTTTTTTAAAATTTAAAAAAATTTTTTTTTATTTTTATTTTTTTACAAATGCCCTCCTTAATACCCATTTCCCATTAACCGCACCCCCCTCCCCTTCAGTGACCTTGTTTGTTCTCTATAGTTAAGAGTCTGTTTCCGGGTTTGCCTCCCCCCCACCCCATGGTCATCTGTTTTGTTTCTTAAAGGCATAGGCTTTAGAAAGGGGGGGTACAAACTAGCTCACGTGAACAATTACACAGAGTTTAGAAAAAGTGTGGAGAATGAAGTAGGCTGAAAGAATGGGGAAAAAAAACAAATGAAAAAAGGGCAAAATGGTCAATTCAGGGAACTTAATCCAGTGAACATGACACCGACTTTGGAAAAATTCTCAAATGGGTTGTTAAATAGTAAGCTCTTAGAGAAAGAAGCAATGATTACTCGGAGCCAGAATAGGTATGATGAATTCATGCCAAGTTAAACGAATTTCCCTTCCGATGAATCTGCAGTAACCTACTTGGGTACTAGCACAGCTTCACGTTGTCCCTCTCACTGTTTTCTCTCTCTCGTCCAGAACTTTCTCATAAACTGCACATCACTTATTCTTTGATTAGACAGATATTTAAGCCCCTTAAGTGCTGGATACTATGCGAGGCACTGAGGATCAAGGAAAATCCAGGAAAGGAATCAAGGAAAATTCAAAACAGTGTCCCTACCCTCATAGAGTTTACTTTCTGGTGGAGAGTACTTTGCCAATCTGGGACTTTTTCTCAGCCACCGCAGCTTTCCTGTCTTTTCTAAATCACACGAGGTTTTTCCCAAGCTAGTGGACTCCTCAGGTTCCAGGGGTTCACTGTCTGCCCCAGCTCCCCTTTTGTTCTCAAGTAGAGTGGAGAGGAAACTGGGATGCAGTTTTCCTTGGCCAACAGGTGCTGTCCTCTTTGGCAATATGTCCAGAAATGTTATCATTCAGGTTCCATGCAACAGATATTAATTATCTAAATTTTGAATTTGGCAAACCTGCATTTCTGGCCTCACATGCCACTTGATCCACTTCAGTCATTACCAGCCCCCGCCCCCACCTTAGGTTTCTAAACCTGTGCCTTTTTGCTCAATTGATTTTCTCATTCAGAAATGCCTAACATCTCCTTCTCCATCTATGGAAACCCTTACACATTTCCCAAGACCCACTTCAAAAGCTGCCTCCTCCCTGGCTGGATTTAATTATTTACTTTGCTCAATAAAATCCCGCCCAAGTCCCCATGCTTCACTTGCGCAGTACTATTATACTTTCATCTTCCCTTCTTAGTCAATTAATTACTTGTCCGTCTTCCCCATAGAGTCTAACTTCTTTCAGGGCAAAGGTCTTCAGAGCTGCCACCCTGTCCAGCTTTAGTGCTTTACAACAGGGGTTGGCCTAAGCCAAGAGGGATTGAAATAGTTGAAAAGGATCAACAGAAGAATAGTATTTCATGACACGTGAAAATTACACGAAATGCAAATGTCAGGGACCATAAATAAAGCTTTATTGGAACACAGCCCCTATTTTCTATTTTCCTTTTGAGCTCCAGGGGCAGAACTGAGTAGCTGAGAAAGAGATCCTATGGCCCACAAGCCATAATGTACTATATGGCCCTTTACAGAAAAACTTGGCTAACCTTGTTTTATGATACGGGTTTGATGATTGAATCTTTGCATCGGGACATCAAGATTGAGTACACATCCCCTTCAATTTTTAGTTTCTTTGTATGGTGGAGGTAATATTTTGCTTTTAGGTTGTCATAAATATCAAATGAGGTAATTCGCTTACAAAAGTATAAAGACATCCTAGGAGATAACTGTATTTCTCATGTACTGAAAAGATGAAGTGTTAAAATGAGAAAACGCTGTTTTTATTCTCCCCCTTCCTTCCCTTACAGCCTTCGTATAAACTCGAAATTTCAAAAGAAAAACACACTTTTAAAGTTTTCACTTTTAGAGTGAGGAGGAGGGTCACAGGCTCCCTCTTTCCAGTCTTCTGCGTCGCTCCAACTTTTCCTTCTTCCTCATTTACAATCCCCCACCTTCCTTCTTTTCTTTCTCTTCTTTCTTTTTCCTTCCTTCCTCTCTCCTTTCTTCTTTCTTTCTTTCTTTCTTTCTTTCTTTCTTTCTTTCTTTCTTTTTCTTTCTTTCTCTTTCTTTCTCTCTCTCTCTCTCTTTCTCTCTTTCTTTCTTCTTTCCTCTCTTTCCCTCTAGTATCTCAACACACCCTCGCGAGAGCTCAGCGAAGAAACTGGGGCAGGCCTGACCAAATCCATTTTACAGACCAGGAAACTGAGGCGGACTCCGGGTGGCTGCGGAGCACTGACTCAGCACACAGGGAACCCTCAAAGCCACGCGGTCCTTCTCTCCTCAGCGGCAGCCGCCCCGCCGGCGGAACGAACCCGACCCCGCCAGGCTTCCAAGCCGGTTCTCCGCACCTGTGCGGCATTCACAGCGGCGTTCTTCCCTCCGCCCCGCCCCCGGTCCCTTACAGCCCCCCCTCTCCTGGCGAGCAGGTGGTAGGCTCCGCGCTCACCGCGCAGGCGCGCGCCGTCGTGGGGCCGGGGCGGGGCGGGGCCTGGAGGGCGGGGTGTGCGCCGGCTGGGTTTTGGGCCGCGGCGGGAGCGGGAGTCACCGCCACTCGAGTGCGCAGGCGCCTGGCGGTTACCGGTCTCGCCATGGAGCGGAAAGGTGAGCGGTGGAGCGGCCTCTGCCACGAGGGGCAACGGCCGGCGGGGCGAGGTCCGGGTCGGCGCTGGAGCCCCTCCTAACCGCCGCGGTCCAGTCCAGTCCCCGGGCGTGCGGCGCCCCGCCGCTGAGGTGGCGCCGCCCCTCACCCCCCGCCTCTGGGCGGCCGGTCCGCGCCCCTCAGCCCCGGCGTCCTTCCGCGCCGGCAGCCCTCGCCCCTTGTTCCCCGCCAGGCCGGCCTGCGTCCTGGGGCCGCTGCAGGGCCCGACGCCCGGCGACCCGGGCAGACCCTGGCCCGCCGGCCCCCTGACCCGGCCCGGGCCCCCGCCGGCGCCCCCAGCCTGGGCGCTGCTGTGCACCCGGGGGGCCGCCCGCCGCCGCGGCCGCTCGGCCGAAGCCGCGGCGCTCGCCCCGGAGCCGCCCTTCAGGCAGGCCCCGCACCCGGGCCTCGCGCCCCTGCTGGGTCTCCGCCCTCACCTTGGTCGCCTCCTTTCCTCCACGGTCGCCCTTCATCCATCCCTCTCTCCTGCAGTGCTTGCGCTCCAGGCCCGAAAGAAAAGGACCAAGGCCAAGAAGGACAAAGCCCAAAGGAAGTGAGTCTCGTACCTTCTTTGGATTTCCTCCCGCACCTCCTGCCCTCTGGTTTCACCTCTTGAACGTGCGCCGGGTTGGGGCGCCCCGCGGCCGCATGGCCTCGGAGTGGCCCCGGAGGGTCGCGCCTCCTGAACCGTGTGGAACGGAGCTGGTGTTGCTGAGGGCCGGGCCTGGGTCTCAGCGGCGCCGGGCCTGCTGGACAGGGCTGTCGGAGGAGGACCGGAGTCCGTCCGGTTTCTTAGCTCCCCAGCTCCCCCAGAGTTTGGGCCTCCCGGCGGGGCTGGTTAATCCTGATCAGTTTGTGGACTGTGGTCTCTTCCCTGCCTGCTTCCCGGTGTCCTAACTGGACCCCTAAGTCAGCACGGTAGGCCGTTGGGAAGTTCGTAAGTGAATTTTCCGCATTGGGGTCTGCCCGCCGCACGCCGTCTTTTGTAGACGAGGGCATGGCGCTTTCCCCTGGCTTAGTGGACTTCCTGAGCCTGCCCGGCGCATCGCCTCCCTGCGGCGTGCGGGCGGACCACCGAGTACACAGCCGGCGTCTGGTGCTGCTGCTCTTCTCTCCAAACCCTAAGTCCTCGCGCTCGGTGCGGATCCCTGCTGGAGTGGGCCTCACAGTAGTGACGGGAGAGTCCTTTAGCCACACCGCTGGTGAATCTGGTTTGGGGTGTTAAGTGCCTCGAGTCCGGTTTTATCAGCAGGATGCGTAACCGTGGTTTAGCGCTACTGTGGGAAACAACAAAAGTTGGTCACATCTGAGAAACGCCCGGTAGAGGGCTCCTGCCAGCGAGGCTTAGTCTAAAGAACTTTAGCTCAAACCAGCGTTTACTTGCCGGGTGTCCTGAAAGTTGTCTTTTAGACAATTTGGATTGAAGGGGGGAAATGCATTATTTTCTTGACCCTTTTCCATTTACTTGTTGAATACAACTTCATTCTTGAGCTGGTAAAAGGAGCAGTTGCTGAGGTTTTCCTAGGTTACCTTTCTGAATATTACCACATGCGGGGTGTGTGTGTAAGTGTGGGTCTTGGTGGCTACCTAATGTTTGAGATGAGCACGTAATGACTTTTATCAATGTAGCTAATGTGGTAGGTGACCTCACCGCTTGCTCCATTTCTGTCAACTGTCTTACGAAATTTTTTATTTTGTAAGGTGCTTGGTAGGTAACCTGTGCATTTAAGTGTGAGTTTATCTACATGTGTTTGTGTGGGTTTGCCTCTTGATTATATACATATGGATTATTCCAAAACTAGTTTTTATTTTATTTTATTTATTTATGATAGTCATCACAGAGAGAGAGAGAGAGAGAGAGGCAGAGACATAGGCAGAAGGAGAAGCAGGCTCCATGCACCGGGAGCCCGATGTGGGATTCGATCCTGGGTCTAAGGCAGGCGCTAAACCGCTGCACCACCCAGGGATCCCCCAAAACTAGTTTTTAATCCCAGATTGGTTTAATGGAAATAGCTGAGGAGCTAACCTGGTTCTTGTCTCCAGTGGGAATGTAAATGTTACATTTTTTTTGTATGTGCCTTAGTTTTGTTATTCCCTCTGGAGCTGATATGAATGTAATAAAACGTTTTATTTTCTGAGGTAGGGAGATGGTAATTTTATTATTTTCTGTATTGTTTAGGAATGATGTGTCCTGGTCTCTCCACATGGAAATTAATTTTGTATTAACCTGAATAACCTGTCATTTGGGAGGAAAATATACCTAGGTGATATTCATTCATTCATTCAACGTGGGGCTTGAACTTACCACCCTGAGATCAAGAGTCGCATGCTTTACCAACTGAGCCAGCCAAGCACCCTGATAATATATTTTTAGCACCAGATATTCATTACTTTTGGATTATCTATTTAGACATATGCTTTATTTCTAAAGCCAAATATAGGTGTTTTGGATTATCTGTTACTCCTTCCTTCACTGCTGGATAATTTGTGTTCATTATTTACATTCACAAAAGCAAGTGAATAGCACAGATAATTTAGCAGTTGTTTTACTGTATATTTCATCTTGTACAGGTTCTATGTAAATGAAACTTTATGTAAATGAATCACCCTTGTTTACTTGTAGTTTCAGAGGTGCTTTATTTTTGTCTTCAGTTAATAGTTTTTCTTGACAATTTTACCTTTTTTATTTTTTAAGTAGCTGAAATGTCTAATTAACTTGGTTAGAATACTGTGTCAGAAGTTCAAGCCCCCACCTAACTCAAGTAACTTGACTTTGCTCCCTGACTTCTGACTGCATTCTGGATTTCCAGTCATTTTGCAAAGGCAAGCTAAGATTAGTATCTAATCTAGTTGGTTACTAGATTAGTCAGGGAGAAGGTCTGAGAAAGAAGTATGCCATAAATTTGGTCTTCATAGTGAGTCAGATGTGGTTTGAATTATGATTTTGCCACTTTTAGCAATCTGACCTTGGAAAATTTAGTTAAGGAAATGGTCTTCTATGTTGTTATGACTGGTAGTTTAATCATGGCAAAAACTGATTAAAAAGTTACAGAAGTTAAGCGTTTATTTATTTTTTATTTTTTTAAGATTTTATTTATTTATTCATGAGAGATACAGAGAGAGGGAGAGGCAGAGACACACAGGCAGAGGGAGAAGCAGGCTCCATGGAGGGAGCCGGACACTTGGGACTCCATCCCGCGTCTCCAGGATCCCGCCCCGGGCTGAAGGTGGCGCTAAACCGCTGAGCCACCCTGGCTGCCCAAGTTAAGCATTTAAATGAAGAATTTTAGAAAACAGGAGTACAACTGTAACCACATCTTAGTAATTTAGCCAGTCATGGTGTGGTACCAGTGGAAAGGATTTCAGTCTACTAATTTTGTAGATCTTAAAACTAGAACCTACATACATGAAATAATATGTCCATGGAGCTGGAGCTGTTTGTAGTCGGATCAGAACTGGGATCCAGGGCTCCTACCTTCCAGGTCAGTGCTCTCTAGTATTTATTTCCTTTGGGTTCTTTCACTGTGCTGAAAGATTGGACTTTGGGGATTTCTAGTCTTATTTTGAAGAATTTTGTCTCCATTTCACTTTTTCAGACACTGTACTCTTCTTTACCAACATATATCTGGGTCTGATATATCTATCCTAAAGGCTTCCAAGTGACATTGCTGTCTCCAAGTGACAGTTCCTTTTGATACGTCTGGGAGGACAAACAAGGTAGAAACTGAGCAAAC
The DNA here is from genome assembly GCF_018345385.1 of Vulpes lagopus. Taxonomy (NCBI): domain Eukaryota; kingdom Metazoa; phylum Chordata; class Mammalia; order Carnivora; family Canidae; genus Vulpes; species Vulpes lagopus. Next base: position 68,155,951 of record NC_054824.1, read on the forward strand.
TGGGTCTTCTTAATAAAGTACCTCAGGATGCCTGGGGTAAAGTTTTAAGTACCCTTTCATGGCCTACTGGCTAAAAGGGCACAATTCTCTGTTGTCTTTTGGTCATTTGGTTTTCAGTATATATACACTAATAGGTGTGTGCTTTTATCTGCCATAAGCTTTTATAATTTAACACATTTTATGTTTGCTTTTGGCATTATTTCTATGGAACATAATTCCAGAATGGATTTCTTATCTAATAATTGTATTACTTAGCTTAGGATGTTTGGACAGTAATTTTTAATTTCTTTGCAGTTAAAGAACTTCATGGGTTTAGTATAAATTTTGTAGTAAAATTATTTGACCTGGAGAAGTGATTTTGCTTATATTTGATCTATGGAGTCAAAGGAGAGATGGCTTTATTTCCTGATTTTCCAAAAAAATGAAAACAATTTTTTAAACTAATTGTTACATTGAAAATTAAGAAGAAAAGATGGGGACACCTGGGTGGCTCAAGTGGTTGGCAGTCCTCTGCCTTCGGCTCTGGGCGTGATCCTGGGGCTCCCTGCAGGGAGTCTGCTTCTCTCTCTGCCTATATCTCTGCCTTTCTCTCTGTCTCTCATGAATAAATAAATCTTAAAAAAAAAAAAAAAAAAGAAAAGATGGTTGAAAATGTCTAACATTTTTATCCAGTTAGTAGAGTACATAAACTTGAAACATTTTTTTTTAAAATTAAATTGTTTTGGATGCTTTTTACACTTAACAATGTACCTTGGATCAGTTCTTTATAGTATAGCCTTACTATTTTTTTTAAAGTCTGCCTCTTTCATGAGGCTTAGAAATGATTGTGTGTGGGGCACCTGGGTGGCTCAGCTGGTTAAGCAAGCCTCCGATTCTTGATCTCAGCTCAGGGCTTACAGGTCTTGATTCCTTTTATTTTTTTAAGATTTTATTTATTTATTCATGAGAGACACAGAGAAGCAGAGACACAGGCAGAGAGAGAAGCAGGCTCCATGTAGGGAGCCTGATGTACGACTCAATCCTGGGATTCCAGGATCACGCCCTGAGCCTAAGGCAGGCGCTAAACTGCTGACCTAGCTACTCAGGGATCCCCACAGGTCTTGATTTCAAAGTCGTGAGTTCAAGCCCTGCGTTGGGTTCCAGGCTGGGCATGGAGCCTGCTTAAAAAAATTTTAAAAAGAAGAATAAATGATTCTGTATCATGACACAGTGAGTAGCTTCATCTAGGATTTCATCATTCTGTTAATTGGATATATCATTATTTATATTAGCGCCTATTAATAAACATTATATTTTTAAAGATTTGTTATTTATTCATGAGAGACACACAGAGAGAGGGAGAGGCAGTGTCAGTGACACAGTGCCTGTGTCAGGGAGAAGCAGGCTCCACGTAGGGACCCCGATGTGGGACTCGATCCCAGGACTCCAGGATCATGCCCTGGGCTGAAGGCAGGCACTAAACGGCTGAGCCACCCACGGATCCCAAACATATATTATTCATATACTCAAGACAAAAATGGAATCATTGGGTATACTTTTTTCCCCAGCTACCATAGCATTAAATATTCCACATCCTTTTCAGTGTTCTAGTATACGTTGTTTCTAGTTCTTCACAATTCACAGTGAAGATGAATAAGCTTTTGGATAGCCATTGCTCATGTCAGTGATTATTTACTTAGGATAAATTTTTAGAAATGGTATTACTGGTATGTACATTTCAAAGGTTTTTAAATTTGGGGCGCCTGGGTGGCTTAGTTAAGCATCGGCTTAACTAAGCTTCGGCTCAGGACCAAACCCCGAGTCGGGCTCTCTGCTCATCGAGGTGTCTGTTTCTTTCTCTCTCTCTAACTCTCCCTATTTCTCGTGCTCTTTCTCACAAATGAATAAATAATAAAGGTTTTAAAATTTATGTCATCAACATAAATTTATACATAAATTTATAAGGTTTTTAAATTTATGTCATCAACATAAATTTATAAATAAATTTATAAAAAAAATTATAAATAAATTTTCTCCAGAGACATTAACTAGTTTAATTAGGAATTAACGGGATCCCTGGGTGGCGCAACGGTTTGGCGCCTACCTTTGGCCCAGGGCGCGATCCTGGAGACCCGGGATCAAGTCCCACGTCGGGCTCCCGGTGCATGGAGCCTGCTTCTCCCTCTGCCTGTGTCTCTGCCTCTCTCTCTCTGTCTGTGACTATCATAAATAAAAATTTAAAAAAAAAAAATTTAATTAGGAATTAACTAGCTGAATTTTCCTAGTCATTAAACAAATAATTTTTGAACATCTCCCATATCCCAAGCAGTTTTCCATCCCTGTAATATGTCAGTGAAGGAAGAGCATCTTTGTCCTTGGAAACTTTATTTTCATGGAGGTGGGGGCAGAGAATAAACAATGTACATAATAAGTAAATTACGTGGCATGTAAGGCAATAAGTTGGAAAAATAGAGGAAGATAAGGCAAGTTGAGAAGTGGAGAGGAGGGTGCAGTTTAAAATAGGGTAATTGAAGCCATACTGAGAAGATAACACCATGTAGGGAATGAAGGAAGACTGTCCCAAGCAAAGGGTTGGAAGTGGGAATATTCTTGCACATCCTGCTTGGCCAGTAGAACTGGGCAGTGTTACTTAAAAAGTTTCCCAGATTTGGGGATCCCTGGGTGGCGCAGCGGTTTGGCGCCGGCCTTTGGCCCAGGGCGCGATCCTGGAGACTCGGGGTCGAATCCCACATCGGGTTCCCGGTGCATGGAGCCTGCCTTCTCCCTCTGCCTGTGTCTCTGCCTCTCTCTCTCTCTCTTTCTCTCTCTGTAACTATCATAAAAAAAAAAAAAGTTTCCCAGATTTGGTAATTGATAAGGTATCTTGTTATAATTTCTGTTACAATAAGGTGGGCCATTTCTGAGATGTATTTATTGGCCTGCTCCTATCTTTTACGCATTTTTATATTGGATTGTTGATCATTTTCTTGATCTTAAGAGCTGTTTGTTAAGAATATACCTTTTGTCATGTGGCAGATTTATATTTCTCAGAATGTTGATAGCCTTTCTGATTTCATTTATAGTGTGTTTTTTACATACATTGATTTTTTTTTTAAATGTGGCAAATCTGTCTTTTTTTTTTTTTTTAATTTTGTGTATTTATTCATTCATGAGAGACACACAGAGAGGCAGAGACATGGGCAGAGGGAGAAGCAGGCTGCATGCAGGGATCTCCAGGATCACACCCCAGGTTGAAGATGGCACTGAACCGCTCGCTGAGCCACCTGGGCTGCCCAGTCAGTTTTAAATTACACCATTTTATGTACCACATAGGAAAAATACTACCACTTAAACTGATCATTCACTGTAAGATGCATCTTGATTTCAGACATATGGGTATGGTTGGGAGACCTATTTGTGTTTGAATTTGTGAAATGCAATACTTCCAATGAAGGGCTTGGCAGCATTTTGTCTTTTTAAAAGCTTTATGGGGATCCCTGGGTGGCGCAGCAGTTTGGCGCCTGCCTTTGGCCCAGGGCGCGATCCTGGAGACCCGGGATCGAATCCCACATCAGGCTCCCAGTGCATGGAGCCTGCTTCTCCCTCCGCCTGTGTCTCTGCCTCTCTCTCTCTCTCTGTGACTATCATAAATAAAATAAAAAATTTAAAAAAAAAATTTAAAAGCTTTATGGGGATCCCTGGGTGGCGCAGCGGTTTGGCGTCTGCCTTTGGCCCAGGGTGTGATCCTGGAGACCCGGGATCGAATCCCACGTCAGGCTCCCGGTGCATGGAGCCTGCTTCTCCCTCTGCCTATGTCTCTGCCTCTCTCTCTCTCTCTCTCTCTCTCTCTCTCTGTGTGTGTGACTATCATAAATAAAAAAATAAAAAAAAAATAAAAGCTTTATGGTGGAAATTTTCAAATGTATACAAACAAGAAAATGGCAAAAAAAACCCTTGTGTAACCATCTCAACTTTAACAGTTACCAACTATGGCTACTGTTTGATCCTTATTCCCTTCTACTCCCCCTCTTTATTTTATTTTATTTTTTAATTAATTAATTAATGATTATTTATTTATTCATGAGAGACACAGAGAGAGAGAGGCACAGACACAGGCAGAGAGGGAGAAGCAGGCTCCATGCAGGGAGCCCGACATGGGACTTGATCCCGGGTCTCCAGGATCAGGCCTTGGGCTGAAGGCAGCGCTAAACCGCTGAGCCACCCAGGCTGCCCCCCTATTTTATTTTATTTTATTTTATTTTATTTATTATTTCATTTTATTTTTTATTTTATTTTTTATTATTGTATTTTATTTATTTTTTTTCCTCTATTTTAAAGCAAACCCCAGACATCATATCATTATGTAAGATACAGACTCTTAATTTTATTCTTCTTTTTTTTTTTTATTTGACAGAGCACAAACAAGAGGAGTGGCAGGGAGAGGGAGAAGCAGGCTCTCAGCTGAGCAGAGAGCCTGATGGGGGCTCAATCTCAGGACCCTGGGATCATGACCTGAGCCCACGGCAGTTGCTTTACTGACTGAGGCACCTAGGCACCCCAACTCTTTAATTTTCTAAACATAGCTACAGTATTATTTTCACACTTAAAAATTTTGAACCATGGTCTTTTTTTTTTCCCCCAAAGATTTTATTTATTTATTCATGAGAGAAGGCAGAGACATAGGCAGAGGGAGAAGCAGGCTCCCTGTAGGGAGCCCGTTGTGGGACTTGATCCCAGAACTCCGAGATCATGCCCTGAGTCGAAGGCAGATACTCAACCGCTGAGCCACCAAAGTATTAATATCAAATATCCAGTCAGGGTTCAAATTTTAATTTTGTTTGAATCAGGATTCATAAGGTCATTCATTATATTGCTATTTGAAAAGTCTCGGTCTTTTTTTTGTTTTTTTAAGATTTTATTCATTTATTCATGAGAGAGAGAGAGGCAGAGACACAGGCAGAGGGAGAAGCAGGCTCCTTGCAGGGAGCCTGACATGGGACTCGATCCTGGCTCTCCAGGATCATGCCCTGGGCAGAAGGCGGCGCTAAACCGCTGAGCCACCTGGGCTGCCCTCTCTTGGTCTTTTTATCTATAGGTTCTTCATGGTTTTTTTTTTTTTCCCCCTGCCATCTTGTTTTTGCTAGACTGCTTCATAGATGATGATGTATATACTCCTACTAGGAAACACCTGCTGTCTGGTTAACTTTTTGTAATGTTAGTGACCACTGGTTATTGCCTAGATCTGTTTTATTTAGGGTTGCAAAGTGTTAATATTCTGTTCTTAATTTATTAATTGTATTTTTCTGTAAAGAGAAACTTTATCTCCTCTCTTTGGTTACCCAGAGAGACACTTCATATATGTAAGACGCAGGGTATATATTTGATAATTTCTGGTTTTCATATAATTAGAGTCCTAGCATCCTCCATAGTGATCAATAAAGATTTATTTATTTTTTTAATATTTTATTTATTTATTCATAAGGGGAGGGGCAGGCCCCATGCAGGGAGCCCAATGTGGGATTCGATCCTGGGTCTCCAAGATCATGCCCTGGGCAGAAGGCGGCGCCAAACCACTGAGCCACCGGGGCTGCCCTATTTTATTTTTTTTTAAGATTTTATTTATTCATGAGAGGCACAGAGAAAGAGAGAGAGAGAGGCAGAGACACAGGCAGAGGGAGAAGCAGGCTTTATGCAGGGAGCTGGACCTGGAACTCCATCCCAGGTCTCCAGGATCACACCCTGGGCTGAAGGGGGCGCTAAACCGCTGAGCCATCCGGGCTGCCCTAAAGATTTATTTTAACATAAACTCAACAGATTTAAACATTTGTATTTCAATCCATTGTAGTTGTTTTTTTTTTTTTCCTGGTACAACTTTATGGAGGTACAATTTACATACCATGAAATTCACCTGTTTTACATGTATAATTTAGTGGTTTTTAGTTTGGTTAGAGTTGTGTAACTATCACCATGATCTAATAAATTTGAAACATTTAAATCACCCCATAAAGAAACCTGTACCCATTAGCAGTCACTCCTCATTACCCCGTAACAGTATTCTACCTCCAACCGTAGGCACTGACTAATCCACTTTGTGTCCCTAAATTTGCCTAGTCTGGACAGTTCATATAAATGGAATCATACTAGTAAGTGGTCTTTTATTTATTCATGACAGAGAGAGAGAGAGAGGCAGAGACACCGGCAGAGGGAGAAGCAGGCCCCATGCAGAGAGCTTGATCTAGGACTGGATCCTGGGTCCCCAGGATCACACCTTGGGCTGAAGGCGATGCTAAACCTCTGAGTCACCCAGGTTGCCCAGTATTAATGTATTTTGTAGCATGTATAGTTATTTTTAGTGATTGTCCCTTCTTTGGCCAGTTGGAGTCCCTTTGCAATGGCCTAGCCCCAAAGTCCATTTGACTCAGTCAAAGGCATCTTTGATAACTTTTTTGCTATCTGGTATGACAATTTGTTCATATTTACCTTGTGGTACATTTTCTGCCTAGACCAGGAAATAGCCCTTTCTCTGAGAAGCTTTTTAGTGGGAAATGGCTTTTCAATATCACAATCTCGGCACTTCATGACTAACTCAGTAGGAAGAAGCACTTTGTTTCTAGGCCTTATTTGTGATTGGAGCTAGAAAATAAGTTGTGTTTTTTTCTTTTTTTAAAAAAAAATCATGAGTTCATGTTATACTTAAAAATCAAAATAAATGACCCAGGGACTTTTTCCTTAATCTTTGATTTTACATCTCCAGTCTCTAACAATGAAAACCCCTAGTTTTCAACAGTATCAACATGATTAACTTGTTTTCCTTTTCCCATAGTATAAATACAAAATAGTCTCAGAATGACAATGCCAAATCTACCACCAGCAATATGATTATTGAGGAAAGCTAATGGTTTGTTGTTGTTTTATTGTTTTAAACCTTAGGGTATATTTGCCTAAGGGTATAGTCAAATGGCTGAGTTTTTTTTTTTTTTTTAAGATTTTATTTATTTATTAATGAGAGACACCGAGAGAGAGAGAGAGAGAGAGAGAGAGAGAGAGAGAGAGAGAGGCAGAGACGGAGGCAAAGAGAAGCAGGCTCCTTGCAGGGAGACCTCGATCCCGGGTCTCCAGGATCGTGCCCTGGGCCGAAGTCAGGCACCAAAACCGCTGAACCACCCAGGCGTCCCAAATTAACTGAGTTTTAAAGTTACTTGGGCCAGTTCCTTCCTGTGTAATTATGTTAACACAGATTTGTCATTTTACATCATCTTCGGCATTTTTTTTTCTTTTAAAGATTCCAAGTCTTACAGAATTTGGGTCACCTGTGTTCTTAATTTAAAATGAATATTGTGGGCAGCCCGGGTGGCCAAGCGGTTTAGCGCCGCCTTCAGCCCAGGGACTGATTCTGGAGACTCAGGATCGAGTCCCACTTTGGGCTACCTGCATGGAACCTGCTTCTCCCTCTGCCTGTGTCTCTGCCTTTCTCTCGGTGTCTCTCATGAATAAATAAAATCTTTAAAAAATAATGATAAAAACAAAATTAATGTTGTATGTAATTTGTAATTGTGTTGATTTATTTTTAAAATGTGGCTTAGAAGCATACTCTGAGTAAGCCAAAAGAGGATAGTGATTATTAGAATGTGTGGAGTAGGCCTCCTCCTTTATATCTGAAGAAGAAAAGACTTTTTAGCACTCACTTGTCCTGTGAGATGAGCCCAGTGTAACCAGATCTTCAGATTTTGTTTTTTCTTTTTTAAATATTTTATTTATTTATGAGAGACACAGAGAGGCAGAGACATAGGCAGAGGGAGAAGCAGGCTCCCTGTGGGCAGCCCAATGTGGGACTCAATCCTGGGACTCCTGGATCAATGTGGGACTCAGGATACCCTCAGCCGAAGGCAGAAGCTCAACCACTAAGCCACCCAGATGTCCCATCTTCAGATTTTTCAAGAGACTCTGGAAATCTTTGTTTTCGTGTGATTCTCCAGGTTATTTGTTTATAGCTATTTTGATTATTTTTTTCTTTTTCAATCATTGTAAACAAAAGTTCAGGGGCAGAATTTGGCTTCTAGTTTGGAGTTTGTAATCTCTGCCGTAGATTCTGAACAGGATGAGGGTTAGGCCTTAATAGGCCTAATTAATAGGCTTAATGCTATCTCAAGTACCCTTTCCTAAAGTTAGAGTAGGCACAATTGTGGAGGAGCCCTGTGGTTCTGTGTACTCTTGCTGGAGAATTAACTTTGGGAACTTGAAAGAACCCCATGATACCAGCTGTATAGACTGGAGTATATATATAGTTTTTCAACTCATTTGACAAAATGATTTCAGAAAGTTATCAGAAGCCACAAAGTAAGTTAAATATACTTTGTTCCTTTTCAGAGAAAATTCGTATCACTGGACACAAAAGTCAGTTGGCAGGAGCTAGCTAAATAAAAATCATGTTCGGGGGATCCCTGGGTGCTCAGTGGTTTGGCGCCTGCTTTTGGCCCAGGGCGAGATTCTGGAGCCCCGGGATCAAGACCCGCATCGGGTTCCCTGCATGGAGCCTGCTCCCTCTGCCTGTGTCTCTGCCTCTCTCTCTCTCTCTCTCTCTCTCTCTCTCTCTCTCTCTCTCTCTCTCTCTCTCTCTCACAAATAAATAAATCTTTAAAAGAAAGAAAAGAAAAAAATAAAAATCATGTTCATTTGTCATGATGTGCTTTCAGTTGTATAGATGAAGATTAAAGTCAGGTGTAATGTGTTGCTCTTGGATAATATGTTTATTGGTGGCTTAACTACTTTGGACAATATGGATGGGTATTTCAGGATAGCTTGTAAAGAAGTTTGAGAACGTTTAATACATAGGTTTTTTTAAAGATTTTTTTAATTTAAGTAATCTCTATGCCCAATGTGGGGCTTGAATTTAGAACCCCGAGATCAGTAGTTGCATGCCCCACCAACTGAGCCAGCCAGACACTCCTTACTACATATTTTTACTACTATATATAGAAATTGTAACCAGTAGTGATGTACAAACATCAGTGCCATTAAGTTTGGTGTTGGTCGGTACCATGAGCCACGTTGATGATCTTTGTGTATTTAATTTACTCAAATTCTAAAGTTTTTGTTCTGAGTGGCTAGACATTTTTTGAAAGGCTGCCAGAACTTTGGAGGTGATTTTGTGAACTTTTGTTTCCTGAAATACCAAGGTAGTCTTATTTTGTAACTGATTATAAATGTAATTTATGGCAACTGTATCTTCTCATTCACTTTGCCTTTAATTGTGGTGCTGTTCCAGTTTGTGAATGTTCTTGAAAGTCTTTTTAACCAAGGAGTTTGATCAAAGATGTCAGGTTCTTTTTACAATGTGAGCTTGATGGCGAGGTCCCTTGATACTCCTTTTCCCTTCGACACCTACCTGTGCCTTTGAGAATAGGATTAACAGAAGTTGTATTTTGCATTTTTTCTTTGCTAATATTATTAATAATACAATGTGATTAAATTAGGTGACTGGTGCTCATGTTTCTAAGTGGAAGGTTAGTATAGGTACACGTTCTCTTTACCAAAAAGAGCTTGTCCATTTAAATCACACAGTCCTAGGTTCCAGCTTTCCTTCTACGCCATTGCTGGGTGAACTTGGACAATGTCATTTGACTTCCCCTGAGTCTGACTTGGCTTATCTGTAAATGCTGAGATTCTGAGGGTGAAGTTGTATATGAGTGCCTAGCCTAGCACTAACTAAAGTGTTCTGGTGGTTACTCCCTTCCCTCCTCATGTTTTCTTCCTGACCTTAGGTGATTTTACCTTTTGACTTTTATGTGACATTTCTTACTATTATTCGTTATAAAACAAATGGTTTTAACTTCTCTGTTGGTGTTTCCTCTATATGAATCTCTAAATATAAAGTTTAATTTGGGGTATAATTGCCTAAAGATTAGGGTTCATTTATATTTAATTAATACTTGATAAACTTAGGCACTCAAACTTTTATTTTGATGGTGCCAAACCCTAGCTCCAGTTTCGGATTCCTGAGTTGAGATTACTGCTTGAATATGTCTCAGAAGTTAAGTTCAGCTTGTCAGTTTGCAAAAGAAAGAAATAGCTGTCAGGAAAAATATGTATGGAAAATTAATGGGAGAATTTGAGTTCTTATTGAGCTCTACTGTGTTTAGGTGCTGTAACTTAAAATAGTATCTTATTAAATTTTTGCATCAGATCAGGTACTTCAGAAGAGATACAAAGATGATTTCAAGTAGGGTCAGCTCTTCTCCTCAAGGGGAGATGAGCATACAGACAGGATTTTCTCTTTGTTTTAGTTTCCTAGAGTTACTGTAACAATGTACCACAAACTGGGTGTCTTAACCCAAAGAAATTTATTGTCTCACAGTTCTGGGGGCTACAAGTCAGAAATCGAGGAATCAGCAAGGTTGATTCCTTCTGAGGGCTGAGAGGGAAGGATCTGTTTTAGGCTTCCGTCCTTGTCTTCAAGATGGCCATCTTCTCCCTCTGTATCATCTTCCCTCTGTGTGTGTCTTGATTTGTATCCAAATTTTCCCTTCTTAATAAAGACATTGGTTGTATTGGATTAGGGTTCATCCCGAGGACTTCATTTTAACTTGTTCACCTCTATAAAGATACTATCTCCAAATAAAGTCACATTCTGAGATACTGGAGGCTAGGACTCGGGCGGGGGAGATACAATGCAACCCGTAACACAGTCCCTAGAAGACAGTTTTCTATATAAGATGATCCTACAGTTCTTCATTCCCCACAAGTCAAAAGAAATGAAGACTAAAGTTTACAAGTAAGTAAACTAGAGTTGCTAGGGTGCTTTCTCTAGTCAGCTTTTTAGTTTGTCTTTTGAAGCCAGAACTAAATCATTTCTAAGACCGAAAACCCAGTATCTTCAAATCAGTTCTTCCTCCTGGATTTCAGTTTTTTTTTTTTTTTTAAAAGGAAATTTTTTATTTTATTTTTTTTTTAATTTTTTATTTATTTATGGTAGTCACAGAGAGAGAGAGAGGCAGAGACACAGGCGGAGGGAGAAGCAGGCTCCATGCACTGGGAGCCTGATGTGGGATTCGATCCCGGGTCTCCAGGATCGCGCCCTGGGCCAAAGGCAGGCGCCAAACCGCTGCGCCACCCAGGGATCCCTGGATTTCAGTTTTATTTTGATCAATTCCAGATTAAACTCCAGCATCTCTCAACTCTTCACTCAAATGTCACAATCCAATTTGAAATAATGACAATCTACTCTGTCCCCTTGCCTTAATTTTTCTTCATAGCCCTTGTTATAGTCTGGCATTATAGAACATGTATCTCCTTGAGATACATTGAGATAGGACACTGATGGGACTTTGCTGACCCAACTTTAGCTATTCATGGCAGAAACTCAAGAACCAGATAGATTCAGATATTGAAGGCTATTTTTTGTTACCCCATGCTCAAATGTAAACATGATGGAGACCGTGGATTACTACTTCTTTTTTTTTTTTTGCTCATGGCTGCATTTCCAGTGCCTAGAAAAGTGCCTGACACAAATACTTAGTAAAAATTAGTTGGCTAACGAACAGATGATTGTTTATTTGTTTTCCTTTATTCCTACACGCAATGCTAAAATTTATGTATCAGTCCCCTGTACTAAGCATAGGATAAGCATAAAGTCTATGTTCTCTATAACGTAGATTTTTTTTTCCCTGTCCTCTCTTTATCCACTGGGCTGAAGAACAAAGCTTCCTGAATTTGCAGTTTATCCAAAGTCCTGGAGCTCTGGTAATAAACTAAAGAGCCAGGATCAAACCTAAGTCTCCTGGCATCAGAGGCCTTGCTTATAACAACTACCTTTCCAGTGTCTCCTGTATCTTTGGTTTCTACTTCTGTTACCTTTTACCAACTTCTTGACAAAAGAATTTTTCTAAAGCGCTGTTTTTATAAGGTCCCTTTTGCTGCTTACCTGTTTTGACTTCCACATAAAATAAGTCAGTGCTGGGACATTTAAGGCTCTTTGCAGTCTCCTTCCATTAAGGGATTGGTTTGGGGTGTAATGGACAAACGAAGGGTGGTAATACCTAGGGATGAAAGAGAAGATAGATACATGCCTTATGTGTATCCCTTTTCTAGGCATTTGGGATGCAGACATTGAGCAAAATAAAGTCTGTCCTCATGAGACTTATATTCTGGGATCGTGGGAAGGAAGACAAGAAAATGTCAAGTGCTGAAGAAAAATAGAGCAGGGTAAGTGGGTGGAGGGGAGAGCATGCAGCCACCTGCTATTTTACATAGGAGTGTTGAGAAAGTTCTCTGAAAAGGCAACTAAAGGGATATGGTCAGAGATGGGTTTGGGGGCAATGAAAAATTGGATCATGAAAGGCTATGTAAGGCCGTTGTGAAAGCATCTGTTTTGAATGTAGTAGTTGCCTGGTATTGGTGCTTTTTTACAGATCAGTTGTGTTTTTGTTTTCTAAATATAATGAAGTCTAAAATGCTTTCTACGGAAAACCAGGCTGCTGGGATTGGGAGATCACTGAGTGCCATCTAGTGGCTGTTTATCATAGACGTTGGGTGAGCCATCCAGACAACAAGGCTCTACAGTAGTTTTGCTAGCTCAGTCATGTAAATGGAAAATGTGCATGCCTGAAGAAAACTTTTGTTTTTGAACTATTTAAGAGTGAGTTACAGACATTGACCCCCATACCCCTAAATACTTCATGTTTTGCCTTAGAACAAGAATGTTCCCTTATATAACCAGAATAAGAAATAAAACATTGATAAAAAAAAAAAAAAAGAAATAAAACACTGATACAGTATTATTACTTAATTTGGATCTTTTTCAAATTTTGCCAACTGTCCCAATGTCTTTATAGAAATAAAGTTTTTTTTTCTTCTGGCCTAGTATCTAACCCAGGAACATGCATTGCATTTTGTTTTTAAGTCTCTTAAAACTAGAATAGTTCCAAAGCCTGCCTTTGTCTTTCCTAACATTGATATTTTTAAAGAATATAGGGTATTTTCTAGAACGTCCTTCAGTTTGGGTTTGTCTGTTTCTTCATGATTCAGGTTATGCATGTTGGTACCACCTAAGTGAATTGTATCTTCCTTGTTGCATCACATCAAGACACATTATATCTGTCCCAGTATGGGTAGTGTTACCTTTGATTGCTTGGTTAAGGTAGTGACTACCAAGTTTCTTCAGCATAATGTTTTTCTCCTTTGCAAATCATAAATTCTTTGTGGAGAGATACTTTGCCCTGTGTAAATAACTTTTTCCTCATTGAAAATTCACTGTTTTAGTATCCTTGTTGATTCTTGCCTAAATCATTTATTATGACAGTTGTAAATGGTGATTACCAAATGATTCTCCCATTTCCTTCTGTAGTTACTGGTCAGCATTCTGTTACTACAAAAAACTTTCCCCCTTCCTTATTCAACATTGGTATGATCTTAGGGAGTCTGTTTTATTCAGTCAATTTTAATCCAGTACCATCATTATTTGATGCTCATACTTTTTCATATTTGGTCAGTGGGGAGCCTCTTCAAGCTGGCACCTTGTCTTTCAACAAGTCTCCTGCATTCTTTGAGCACTTACATACTCTAGCACAAAGTGTTCCAAGTTCATCTTGTACTTTGTGTGTTGCAACCCTGGGATTAGTCCTTTCTCTAAGGAGCCCTGGTTCCTTTTAGTAAAGATTGGTATTTAGAAACCAATATTAGGGTATGATTTTAAGGTCCTCAAAATTTTATGTTGGACAGTATGTTGGCATACTAGTAGGTTTCTGTGACATCACAGTCAGTCCTTTATTTCCAATGAAAATCTCAGGTGGCAGAACCTGTGATGATCTCACACCTTTGGCATTACTCTACATTGAGTAGGCTACTGAAGCGATGGTAATTAATGTCGTAGTGAAGCTCCATATTTCTATTCTTGAAATAGTACATCGTAGAATTTGTTATTAATAAGTCCTCTAAAATATTGAATACATGAAAATTCATTTAAATAATAATTAGTTCTCCCTAAATTAATACATAAATGTCCTATCTAGTAACAATATTCTGTGAAGAACTAAAGCGGATCTTAAACTTCATGGAAAAATACGAATGTAAGAATAATAAAAATTGTGAAAAGTGTAATAGTAAGAGGTGCCTGGGTGGCTAGGTCAGTTAAGAGTCTGCCTTAGAATAAAAATTAAAAAAAAAAAAAAGGGGGGGGATCCCTGGGTGGCGCAGTGGTTTGGCGCCTGCCTTTGGCCCAGGGCGCGATCCTGGAGACCCGGGATAGAATCCCACATCGGGCTCCCGGTGGATGGAGCCTGCTTCTCCCTCTGCCTATGTCTCTGCCTCTCTCTCTCTCTCTCTCTCTCTCTCTCTCTCTCTCTGTGACTATCATAAATAAATAAAAAATACCTTTAAAAAAATAAAATAAATTAAATGCTATGAAGTTATAATAATTAAAATTGCTTGATACTTATCCTTGAATAAACAAGATGGTGGAACAGAACAGAGAATCCAAAAAGGCAGTAAATGCATGGGAATTTAACACCATAAGAGTTGTATTTCAATTGAATTCAGAAAAAATTGATTCCAACTGCTATTGGAATAACTAGGGTTAAAAAAAATTATTCTTGCCCTATTAACACAATTAGTTAGAGGTGGGGACACCTGGGTGGTGCCCAGAGCTTGAGCGTCTGCCTTCGACTCAGGGAGTGATCCTGGAGTCCCAGGATCAAGTCCCACATCGGTCTCCCTGCATGGAGGCTGCTTCTCCCTCTGCCTGTGTCTCTGCATCTCTCTCTCTCTCTCTCTCTGTCTTTCATGAATAAATAAATAAAACCTTTTTTTTTTTTTTTAAAGATTTTATTTATTTATTCATGATAGTCACAGAGAGAGAGAGAGAGAGAGAGGCAGAGGGAGAAGCAGGCTCCATGCAGGGAGCCCGACGCAGGATTCAATCCTGGGTCTCCAGGATCACGCCCTGGGCCAAAGGCAGGCGCTAAACCGCTGCGCCACCCAGGGATCCCAAATAAAACCTTTTTAAAAAAGAATTACTTAGAGGTGGATCAAAGATTTAAACATTAGAAAAGAAACCATGAACACATAAGAAAAAATGTGAAAGTTAAAAGCGAAATCATCTTAGAAGCTGGCAGGCCCCCTACGCATGACCAAAAGCTGTATATATAAAGATTGAAATATTTTATCTCATAAGAATAAAAAGTGTATGCATGACAAAAAGAAAAAAGTCAGGAGAATCAAAACCAAAAAATACCAGGGGAAAAATACTTTTCAACCTGTGCTCAAAGTGCGATGTTCATTTGACATGCAGCAAGGTTCATTTGTTAGTGTTTGTGTTTCATTTTGGGTTCTCTTTGCATTCTGGTTAGTTTTATTTTTTTATTTTGGGAGCCAGACAACACACTACGTGTGGTTCTGAAGATCCAGAGCTATACAAAGAGTTCTACTCAGAAGTGCACTTCCTTCCCATCCCAGATACCCCAGATCCCTCTTTTTCCACCTCTTTCCATTGCCCATTGTTGTTTTAGTTCTCTGTTATTCCTGTGCTTTATTTTGCACAGGTGAGGAGGTATGTGTATTTGTTTTAATACCCTTTTCTTTCTTCCCTGGAGGGTAGTGTACTACAGATACTCCTTTGCACTCTCCTTTTTTCACTTGGCTGTATGTCTTGGTTATCTATAACCTTATATCAGTTCATAAAGAACGTCATCCTTTTTTTTTTTTCTTTTGCAGCTGCATGGTGCAGAGTCCCACATTGGCCTCCCTGTACAATGTTCCTCAATTGTGTGCATATAACGCACTGTATTCAGCCACTCCCATGTATGGGCATTTAGGATGTTTTCAATATTTTGTGATTACAAACAAGACTGCAGTGAATAGCCTTTTGTAAATGTATTTCCAATTTGTTGAAGGTGTATATTTCAGGACAGATTCCTAGAATTGGATTGCTGGGTTGGAACCCAAGTAGATTTATCATTTAAGTATTACCAGATTTCCTTTCAGCAAGATTGTACTATGCACATTCTCACCAGTATGAGTGTATAAGAGTGCTCATTTTCCAACTGCTTCACCAACAGAATGTGTTGTAATTTTTTGGCAGTCTGATAGATGAGAAATGATACCACAGTAATGAATTTACATTTCTCTTTCAGGGTGTTTGACCTTTTTAAAAAATATGTGTGGAGTGTCATTTTTATCTTTTTGTGAGTTGTTCTCCATTCAACTTTTTTTTAAAAAAATTTTAGACCTGTAGTAAAGTTGAAAAAAAATGGTATGATAACCTATAATTCTTCCCCTGTTACTGTTACTTACTGCTGACATTTTGCCATGTTTTCTTCCATCTTTCTATAACAAAGTACACAATTTGATGATTTGGCAGCTAGCTGTATGCATCCATGAAACCACCACAAAAGTACACAAAATTTCATTGTGTCCAGAAGTTTCCTCATGCTCCCATCCCTTCCTATACTGTTGCCCCCAGGCAATGACTGCTCTGTTCTCTGACATTATACATCAGTTTACCTTTTCTAGAGTTTTATATAAATGTAAATACACAGCATGTATTCTTTTTTTTAATATTATTTATTTATTTATTTATTCATAGAGACACACACACAGAGAGAGAGAGAGAGAGAGAGAGAGAGAGAGAGAGGCAGAGGCAGAGACCCAGAGACCCAGGCAGTGGGAGAAGCAGGCACCATGGAGAGAGAGCCTGACATGGGACTCGATCCAGGGTCTCCAGGATCACACCCTGGGCTGCAGGCGGCGCTAAACCGCTGTGCCACTGGGGCTGCTCAGCATGCATTCTTTTGTATTTGGCGTCTTTTATTCACCATAATGATTTTGAGATGCATCCATGCTTTATGTGTATCGGTAGTTTATTTCTTTTTATTACTGCACAGTATTCCGGTTTATGGATATACCACAGTTTGTTTATCCATTCACGTTTTTGATAATCATCTAGGTTGTTTCCCATTTTTGGCCTTTATGAAATAAAGCTGTCGACATGGTAAATTTGATGCTGAAACATTTGGAAGTTGCAGATCTCATGACACATCATCTGTATATACTTCAAGATACTCTCCTAAGAATCACATTTTCCTTTAATAAAAGCAATAATCTTATTATTCTGTAATGATCACACTTAAGAAAGTGAATATTAATTCAATATCATCTAACACTCTGACCATATTTTGATTTTCCTATTATCTCAAATATGTCTTTTTTTAAAAAATATTTATTTATTTACTTATGATTGAGAGAGAGAGAGAGAGAGAGAGGCAGGCAGAGACACAGGAGGAGGGAGAAGCAGGCTCCATGCCGGGAGCCCGACATGGGACTCGATCCCGGGACTCCAGGATTGCCCCCTGGGCCAAAGGCAGGCGCTAAACCGCTGAGCCACCCAGGGATCCCCTCAAATATGTCTTTTACACCTTTTTTTTTGGATCTAGGATTTAGTCAAGAGTTTAAGCATTACATTTGGTTACGTCTCTTCAACTTTAGTTATGTCTTATTCTGCATAAGGAGATATTCCAGATTCTTTATGCTTTCTCTGCCCAAGACTGGAATCACCTATTGCTCCAAAGAACCGCTTTGTGCTTTTTAGTGAGGAATTATATATGGAAATGAGGGTCTAGGTGCTGGTCCTGCTCATTGCTATTAGGATTCTGTTGTTTCTAGGCTTTTTCAGCAGGCATAGAGGGTAAAGGTAGGAAATATATTTAAATATATATATATATATATATATATATATATATACACACACATATATATATAAAAGATTTTATTCATTTATTCATGAGACACACAGAGAGAGAGAGAGAGAGAGAGAGAGAGAGAGAGAGGGGCAGAGAGAGAAGCAGGCTCTCTGCAGGGAGCCTGACATGGGACTCGATCCTGGGTCTCCAGGATCAGGCCCTGGGCTCAAGACGGCGCCAAACTGCTAAGCCACCCGAGCTGCCCAAGAATAAAGTTTCTATGAATTTGTGTATAAATCTTTGAACATACCTTTTCATTTCACTAGGATTGGACCTGGGAGAAACCTCAAAATGTTTTCTTAACAAGAAAGCATTCGTTTTCATGGAAATTGGTACATAATATAAAAACTTCTGTAAAATTGAAAGATGATTATGATTTATTAATTGGTGTCAAAGAAATAAGTCTTTTCAATTCAGTAAACTTTTGAATGCCTATGAAATTAGGGCATATGCAAAACAAAAATGGATAAGACACAGTCCCTGTCCTTGTTAAAATTACAGCTTAGTTTCAGATTGGTGAGGGCAAAGAAAAATTAATATTATTACACAGATATTCTAACTGCTGACTAACCCTGGTTTGCCAGGTGTCAGAAAGACACTTTTTATTGGGGTGCCTAGATGGCTCAGTCATTTAAGTGTCGGACTCTTGATTTCGGCTCAGGTCATGAGATCAAGCGCCCTGAATTGGACTCACACTGAATGTAGAGCCTGCTTGAGATTCTCCTGCCCACCCAACCACCCTGCCCACTCTAGCACATGTGCGCGCACACACATGCGTGCATTCTCTGTCTCTAAAGAAAACACACAAAACACACTTTTCATTATTGAATATACCTATACTAGGTTTCTATAAGCCACAAGAAAATCATTTATTAGTTTATAGTTACACCATGTCAAGAAAGTGCTCATTTAATGCTTTCCTGTGTATCCCACTTTTTT
Organism: Vulpes lagopus; assembly: GCF_018345385.1. Taxonomy (NCBI): domain Eukaryota; kingdom Metazoa; phylum Chordata; class Mammalia; order Carnivora; family Canidae; genus Vulpes; species Vulpes lagopus. Next base: position 68,174,598 of record NC_054824.1, read on the forward strand.
ATGTTTGAGGTTGTTAATCACAGAAACCTAAATTTTCAGAAAATTAGAAATAACAATGCATCTGTGTGGAATATTAATGTTTTTAAGTGTAATAATGGCTATAAAACGTTTAATAAAATATATATAAAACATAAGACAGTTTGATTCTATCCTAATCCTTTATCTCAGTGATGAGAAATTTCAAAAATCTAGAAAAGTTGAAAGATAGCATAATAAATACTTTGTATGTTTGGCTATTTAGGTATATTACTTAGGTATATATGTATCTATTATATTGATATGTATATGTAGACATATACGTATAAATTATTTTTGGCTGAATTATTTGAAAGTAAGCTGCAGAAACCATAATACCATATCCCTAAATACTTCAGCTTGCTTCTCAGAAGAATAAGGATGTTCTTTTACATATTTTTGTCAGCTGCAGTAATGGTATTATGGTTAGCAGTAATTCCTCAGTATCATCTTACAGCCAGTTAATAGTCATATTTCCCCAGTTGCCTAATAAATGTCTGTTGTTTAAATCTTGATTAAAACAAGGTTCTCCTATTTTAGAGGTGTATGTTTATTTCTTCATCTAAAACCATCTCCCTCCCCTCCACTACCCCAATCACTGAATTTCTTTTTTTTTCATATTTTCTTGGAAAATATCCCACATTCTGGATTTAACTTGTTCTCTCTCCATTGTATTTTCTTAAAACTGGAAGTCAGACTAAAAGATTGATTAGGTTTTAGTTAAATATTTTGTTGAGAGTAATCAAGATGCTGTATACTGCATCTTATTATTGTATCATTATTTGTAATGGGAAGTTTGAACCTTTCCAATGGTTATTGGAATTTAGTTTTTAAATAATTTTTAAGGTAAAACCATGTTACAATGTACATCCCCTTTGATTACACTAGAAAACATTAATATTTGTGAATGTATTGAACCTGATGGCTTTCTCTGTCCCTCAAACAGGAGAGTGAGTTTTTATTTTCTCGCATACTTTCTCCTGGACTGCTATTTTCAGTAGTGCTTAAAGAACTAGACAGGAAGTATAATGGCTTTATTTCTGGATCAGCAACGCAATTTTGTTTTTTGGGTGTTTTTGCAATTTTGTTCTATATTCACATGTGCTTTGGTAAAATATTCAAAATAACTTTTCTTCCATTATGTACATACCCATTATGTAAAGTAATGGTAGAGTTTGTTTGTTTATTTCTTTAATGGTAGAGTTTAATATCCTTGTGTTTTGAATTAGACTGAAACAAGGAAGCTTGGTCCTTTTTTTTTTTTTTTTTTAAATTTTATTTACTTATTCATGAGAAGCAGAGACACAGGCAGAGGGAGAAGCAGGCTCCATGCAGGGAGCCTGATGTGGGACTCGAACCCGGGTCTCCAGGATCATGCCCTGGACCAAAGGCAGGCGCTAAACCCCTGAGCCACCCAGGGATCCCATCTTTTTGGTATTACTAATTTGAAAAGTAGGGGTGTATGAACTTTTTTAAGGTTGATATTTTTGTTGTTTAAAACCTATTGCTTTGGGAGTCCTGGGTAGCTCATGGTAGAGCGTCTGCCTTTGGCTCAGGGCGTGATTCTGGAATCCCAGGATTGAGTCCCACAGCCGGCTTCCTGAATGGAGCCTGCTTCTCCCTCTACCTGTGTCTCTGCCTCCTGCTTTTCTCTCTGCCTGTGTCTCTGCCTCTCTCTCTCTGTGTATGAGAGACATACTCATGAATACTCTCTCTCTCGTGAATAAATAAAATCTTTTTTTTTTTTAATAAAATCTTTATTTTTTTTTTTTATTTATTTTTTTTTAATAAAATCTTTAAAAAAAAAACCTATTGCTTCTTTTAAATCTGATCCCTCTTTGGAGAGGGAAGATTGTAACATGGCTTATGGGTCGAAACTTATAAACTATATTCTTTTGGAGTGCAGAAACTGTCTTAGATTGGAGCTGTCACTTGCCTTTTCTAGGTAACATATAATAATTTGAAGTCAAGAGATATTTTAAGGTTATTGTTACCAGCAAATTATTGCATAGTCATGAATGAGTTGACTATCTCCCAATAGAATAAAGAGGAGGAAAATCACATAGTAAGACTTTTTTTTCTTCCTGTCCTTTTTCTACTTTTGATGAGCAATTACCCTCCCTTGAGAGAAGCAACAAAATTGTTTGCTGGCATGTCAGTGTTTGATAAGCATTAAGCACAAATAGATGAGCACAGCTAAGCAACTTCATAATTACAAGAAAAACCCCCCATTTCTCTTTCTGTATCACAGTGCTTTTCGTGTACATGATCACACAAGAAGCTTTACTGAACTATTTTAAATATAAATGTATATTTTTAAGTGTCAAGCAACAAAAGAAGATCCCTTATTTATTGACAGGGATAGCATATAGAAAACGTGCATCCATGGCTTTAAGTATCCTAGTAAGTGATGATTCAGTGCCAAGGCCCATCACTTTGGCACTCTAAAAAGAAAAGAAGAAAAAAATTTTTTTAAATCCAGAGAGTTTTGTTTTGTTTTGTTTTTTTAAGATTTTATTTATTCATGAGAGATACACAGAGGCAGAGACATAGGCAGAGGGAGACGCAGGCTCTCCATGCTGGGAGCCCGATATGGGACTTGATCCTGGGACCAGGACCACGGGATCACTCTTAGAGCCAAAGGCAGACGCTCAACCACTTAGCTACCCAGGCATCCCTCCAGAGAGTATTTTTCTCTCAAATAGTATCCTGTCTTAAAATTAATTTTATTTGGGTTATATGCATGTACCTTTCTCCCAGAACTTTAAAGTTGCATCCCTCAGATTCACTGCCAATATTTGTTAATATCAAACTGTCACAGAGAGGAGCTCCAGCCAAAGAGACTATCCAAATTTCTCTTTTTGAAATAATAGTATCTGTTGCCAGACAACTATCCTAAGCCTTTTATAAGTACTGCTAACTCATTTCATGCTCATAGCAACCTCATAAACTTAGTGCTTTTATTTTTATGACTTTATAGGTAAGGAAACAGGTAAAATTACTTGCCTAAGATCACACGGAATAAAAGCAAAGCCAAGATTTGACTACAAACATGTTATGCTGCAGTCCATGCTTTTACACTCTGTATTATAATGTCTCGTAAGATGTGATAGTTGGCATTGAGGTTCTGGAAGAGTGGAGACAACAGGGCACATATGTGTCTATAGAATCAAAGGTCTTACGGTCAATTCATATAGAGGAGAATCTTTTTTCTTTTTCTTTTTTTTTCTTTTTCTTTTTAAAAAATATTTTATTTATTTGAGACAAAGCACAGGCAGGCAGAGGGAGAGGGAGAAACAGACCCCCAGTGAGCAGGGAGGGCAATGTGGGACTTGATCCCAGGACTCTGGGATCCTGACCAGAGCCAAAGGCAGGTGCTTAACCGACTGAGCCACCCAAGTGCTCCTGTTTTCTTTTTCTACATAATCTGAATTGCCATGAATTCCCTTATATTGTCCTTTAGTCTTATTGGGACTATGAAGATGCAGAAATAATGCTAATAACTCCTTTTTCTTTTCCTGCATGTGTTAATATACAATGTTTTTGTTGTCATTTTTTTGTTTGTTTGTTTGTTTTGGAAAATATGAACTGGAGCCAGAGGTCAAAAGGTGCTAAGAGGGAGGTCTTAGGGAAAACACGTAGACAAGAAGGTAGGTATGGGACACTGGAAAAATGTGATAGTATGATAAACTGGCTATTTAAAAAAAGATAGTAATATATACTTTAGAAGTTCATTGCACAGAAACATTTTAAGGAATAGTAAACATTTAAAATGGAAGGTATTGGGACACCTGGGTGGTTCAGTGGTTTAGCACCTGCCTTTGGCCTGGGGCATGATCCTGGAGTCCCGGGATCGAGTCCCATGCCAGGCTCCTTGCTTGGAGCCTGCTTCTTCCTCTGCTTGTGTCTCTGCCCCCCCCCCCAATCTCTCATGAATAAATAAAATATTTTAAAAAATAAAATAAAATGGAAGGTATTGGTTAAAGGGTACAAATAGATAATCCTTTCAGAAATTACAATCTTTACATTAAAAGAACAAATTAGCAATCAAAGTTTACATAAATGGTGATTTAAAACAGTCAATAAATTTACTTAGCCCTTTCTTGCTGGGTGTTTAGGCTTTTTGTTTGTTCCATAAGGAATTGTCTCTTGGTATTAAAAAGATGGAATGGAAACTTTTTTTTTTTTAATATTTATTTGAGATAGTAAGAGCATGAGCAGCGGGGAGAGGGAGAAGCAGGCTCCCCCCTGAGCAGGGAACCTATGTGAGGCCCAATCCTGGACCCTGAGATCATGACCTGGGCCGAAGGCAGACACTCAACTAACTGAGCCACCGAGGCACCCCAGAATGGAAACCTTTTAGTAAAAGGTATATATATATATATATATATATAGTTTTCTGTCCTACCCTTTCCTGAGTCCTGAGCCTACTTTCTTAAAGCAACTATTTTTGACCTGTGTCTGTGTAGTTGATGGTTTAGTTTTATTGAGATGTAATTCATTATGTTCATTTCATGTTTTTAAAAATATTTTATTTATTATTTTTTAAAGATTTATTTATTTATTTATGAGAGAGAGAGAGAGGCAGAGGCAGAGAGACACAGGAGGAGGGAGAAGCAGGATCCATGCAGGAGCCTGATGTGGGACTGGATCCCAGGTCCCCAGGATCACACCCTGGGCTGCAGGCGGCGCTAAACCGCTGCACCACCGGGGCTGCCCCAGATTTTATTTATTTATTCATGAAAGACAGAAAGATACAGATAGGCAGAGGGAGAAGCAGGCTTCATGCAGGAAGCCCAGTGTGGGACTCGATCCTGGGACTCCTGGGATCACATCCTGAGCCAAAGTCACGCTCAACTGCTGAGCCACCCAGGCGTCCTTCATTTCATATTCTTTTGTTTAATGTATAGCTCCATCATGCTTATTGCTATTTCTTGATTGATCGGCTTTAGCTATTACCATCAACTTGTGCTATGATTAAAGAAGATTTAATTCATTTATCCTACTTCCACTCTCCTTTCTGACATCAGAGTTGTACAGTCTTTTTTTTTTTTTTTTTTAATTTACGAGAGTCACAGAGAGAGAGAGAGAGAGAGAGAGAGGCAGAGACACAGGCAGAGGGAGAAGCAGGCTCCATGCACCGGGAGCCCGATGTGGGATTCGATCCCGGGTCTCCAGGATCGCGCCCTGAGCCAAAGGCAGGCACCAAACCGCTGCGCCACCCAGGGATCCCAGAGTTGTACAGTCTTAACCACAGTCTAAATTTAGAACATTTTCATTGCCCCTGCACCCTCCTCCCACCAAAAATAAAACAAACTCACTGCAGTCACTCACCATTATACCCTTTTCTCAGATTCTGGCAACTAATCTACTTTCTGTCCCTGGGAATTTGCCTATTCTGGACATTTCATATAAGGGGAATAATATAATATGTGGTCTTTTGTGGCTGACTTCTTCCACTTAGTATAATGTTTTTAAGGTTCATTCATTTTGCAGGTTATGTCAGTACTTCATTTCTTTTTATGGCTGAATAATATTTTGTCACGTGGATATACTACCTTTTATATATCCACTCATCAGTTGATGGACATTTGAGTTGTTCCACTTTTGGACTATTATAGTTAATGCTGTTGTGAACAGTTGTAGTTTTTTTTGTGTGGGTATATTTTCATTTCTCTTGGATATATACCTAGAAGTAGAATTATTGGGTCAAATGGTAATGCTCATATATAACATTTTGAGAAACTGACAAACTTTTCCCAAGTATTTGCATTATTTCACATTTCCACCAGCAGTCTGTGAGTGTTCCAGTTTCCCCCCATGCTCACCAACACTTGTTATTTTTTGTCTGATAATAGCCTTTCAAACAGATGTGAGGTGCTATCTCATTACGGTTTTGATTTCCATTTCCCTGATGTTGAGAAGTACCTTTTTTGGCCATCTGTATGTCTTCTTTGGGAAAATGTCTCTTCAGATCTTCTGCCCATTTTTTTCCTCTTTTTTTTTTCTGCCCATTTTTAAAAAAAAATTTTTATTTATTTATGATAGAGAGAGAGAGAGAGAGAGAGAGGCAGAGACACAGGCAGAGGGAGAAGCAGGCTCCATGCACCGGGAGCCCGATGTGGGATTCGATCCCGGGTCTCCAGGATCGCGCCCTGGGCCAAAAGCAGGCGCCAAACCGCTGCGCCACCCAGGGATCCCTTTCTGCCCATTTTTTAATTGAAGTTTGTTTTTCCCCTGTTGAGTTGTATGAATTCTTCAATATTTTGGATATTAGTCCCTTATCAGATACATGATTTCAAATGTTTCCTCCCATTCAGTAGCTTACCTTTGATTTTTATTGATGGTTTCCTTTACTCTGCAGAAGCTTTTTTTTAGTATGATGTCACGCTTATTTTTAAAAACTTTTCTTGTATTTGCTTTTGGTGTCAAATTCGGAAAATCAAGACTTTTGTCAACAAGTTAACAACCTATGTTTTCTTTTAGGAGTTTCATTGTTTCCGGACTTATGTTTAAGTGTTTAATCTATTTGTGTATGATGTAAGACAGTGGTCCAGTTTCATTCTTAATGCCTATGGCTGTCCAGTTTTCCCAGCACCATTTATTGAAGAGACTATCCTTTCGCCATTGCATATTTATAGCTCCTTTGTCATAAGCTAATTGACTATATATGAGTGGATTTATTTCTTTTTTTAAGATTTTATTTACTTATTCATTAGAGACACAGAGAGGGAGAGAGAGGCAGAGGCCATAGGCAGAGGGAAAAGCAGGCTCTGTTCAGGGAGCCTGATGTGGCACTTGATCCTGAGACTCCAGGATCATGCCCTGAGCCAAAGGCAGACACACTCAACCCCTGAGCCACCCAAGCATCCCAGTGTGGATTTGTTTCTAAGTTCTCTATTCTGTTCCACTGATCTATATGTCTATTTTTATGCTAGTACCATACTGGTTTTTTGTTTGTTTTTGTTTTTAAGATTTTATTTATTTATTCATGAGAGACAGAGAGAGAGAGAGAGAGAGAGAGAGGCAGAGACACAGGCAGAGGGAGAAGCACGCTCCATGCAGGGAGCCCGACATGGGACTTGATCCCGGCGGGTCTCCAGGATCACACCCTGGGCTGAAGGCAGGTGCTAAACCGCTGAGCCCCCCGGGCTGCCCTGTTTGTTTTTGTTTTGAGAGAGACAGCACATGCAAGGGCTGAGGGAGGAGAGGAAGAAGGAGAAAGAATCTTTTTTTTTTTTTTTTTTTAATTTTTATTTATTTATGATAGTCACAGAGAGATAGAGAGAGAGGCAGAGACACAGGCAGAGGGAGAAGCAGGCTCCATGCACCGGGAGCCCGACGTGGGATTCGATCCTGGGTCTCCAGGATCGCGCCCTGGGCCAAAGGCAGGCGCCAAACCGCTGCGCCACCCAGGGATCCCAAGGAGAAAGAATCTTAAGCAGGCTCCACACTCAGCGTGGAGCCCAAGTCAGGCCTCAGTTTCACAACCTTGATATCAGTACCTGAGCCGAAATCAAGAGTTAGACTCTAAACCACTGAATCACCCAGGCATCCCTAGTACTATTACTGTTTGATTACCATTGTTTTGTAATATAATTTGAAATCAGAGACCATGATACTTCCAGCTTTGTACATTTTTCTCAAGATTGGTTATTGAGGTTTTCTTATGGTTCTATACAAATTGTAAGATTAAAAAAATTGTAATATTATTCCATTTTTTTGAAAAAATGCTATTCGAATTTTCATGGTAATTAAATTGTGCAGATTGCAGCAGGTAGTATGGATATTTTAACAGCATTGATTCTTTCAACCCAAGAGCTTGGACTGTCCATTTATTTGTATCTTTTTAATTTTCTTTCATTAAAGTTTTATAGTTTTCAATATACAGGTGTTTCCCCTCGTTTTATTCCTAGGTATTTTGTTATTTTTGATACAATTGTAAATGACATTATTTTCTTAATTTTCTGATAGTTCATTATGAGTATATAGAAACACAACCAATTTTTGTGTATTGATTTTGTATTCCATAACTCAACTGAATTTATTGCTTCTAACAGTTTTTTGATGGAGTCTTTAGATTTTTCTGTATATCATATCATGTCTGCAAATAGTGACAGTTTTATTTATTCCTTTCCAGTTTGGGTGCCTTTTATTTCTTTTTCTTGCCTAATTGCTCTGGTTAGGACTTTAGTACTCTGTTGACTGGAAGCAGTGAGATGAGCATCCTTGTCTTATTCCTGATCTTAGAAAAGGCTTTCTCATTGTTGAATACACTATCAGCTGTGGGCTGTATTTATATAAGGCCTTTATTGTGTTAAGGTTTGTTCTCTTTATACCTACTTTGTTGAGAGTATAATGAATGGGTGTTGAATTTTGTTAAATCTTTCTCTTTATCATGATGATCATATTTTATTTATTATTTATTTATTTATTTATTTATTTATTTATTTATTTAGATTTTATTTATTTATTCTTGAGAAACACAGAGAGAGGGAGGCAGAGACACAGGCAGAGGGAGAAGCAGGCTCCATTCATGGAGCCTGACGTGGGAGTCAGTCCTGGGTCTCCAGGATCATACCCCGGGCTGAAGGCGGCACTAAACCAGCTGGGCCACCAGGGCTGCCCTATCATATTCCTTTAATCCTTCATTTTGATAATGTGTCCATGTTGACTGATTCGTGAAGGTTGAACCATCCTTGCATCCCTGGAATAAGTCCCACTTGATTGTAGAGATGATCCTTTAATCTGTTGAATTTGATTTGCTAATGTCTTGTTGAAGATTTTTTGCATCTATGTTTATTGAGGATATTAACCTGTAATTGTTATCAGGGTAAGTCTGGCCTCATCAAATGAATTCAGAAGAGTTCCCTCCTTTTCTTTCTTTTTTTTTTTTTTTTTTTTTTTGGAAGAGTTTGAGAAGAATTGGAATTGTTCTTTGACTTTTTGGTAGAATTTACCAGTGAACCCATTTGGTTTTTGCTTGTTGGGTTAATGCAGTCTCCTTACTAGTTAATGGTCTTTTCAGACTTTCTGTTTCTTCCTGATTCATTATTGGTATAGGTTGTACGTTTCTAGCAGTTTATCAGTTTCTTCTAGGCTGTCCAGTTTATTAGCACATGATTGTTCATAGTGGTCTCTTAGGATCTTATGTATATTTGTAGCACAGTTATAACGTCTCTTTCATTTCTGATTTTGAGTTATCTTTTCTTAGTATAGTTAAAGGCTTGTCGATTTTGTTTCTTTTCGAAAAATCGACCCTTAGTTTCGTTGATCTTCTCTATTGTCTTTTTAGTCTCTGTTTTATATATTTCAGCTCTGGTTTTTGTTATTTCCTTCCTTGTACTAACTTTGGGCTTTGTTTTTCTTTTTCTAGTTCCTTGAAGTGTAAAGTTACGTTGTTTGAGACTTTTCTTGTTTCTTAAGGTAGGCATTTATCACTATGACTTTCCCTCTTAGAAGTACTTTTGTTGCATCCCATAAATTTTGGTACATTTCAATTTTCATTTGTCTCCAGGTATTTTTTATTTTCCTTTGATTTCTTTAATTCGTTGGTTGTACAGTAGCATGTTACTTAATCTCTATTTTCTAGTTTTCTTGTAGTTTATTTCTAGTTTCATACCATTGTGCTCAGAAAATATATGCTTGATATATTTCAGTCTTTTTAAATTTATTACTTGTTGTGAGTATGTGGTCTATCTTGGAGAATGTTGCATGTATTTGAGAAGAATGTGTATTTTGCCTTTGGGTGGGATATTCTGTATGTATCTGTTAAGTCCATTTGGTCTAATGAGTCATTTAAGGCCATAGTTATCTTACTAATTTTCTGTCTGGATGATATATTGCTGTAAGTAGGGCATTAAGATTTTTATTATTATTGCCTTGTATCATTTTCTCCCTTGAGGTCTGTTAATATATTTAGGTACTCCTATGTTAGGTACAATAATATTTACAAATGTTAAGTCATCTTGTTGGATTGATCCCTTTATCATTTTGTAATGCCATCTTTGTCTCTTATTACAGTATTTGTTTTATTTATTTTTATTTTTTATTTATTTTTAAAATTTTTATTTATCTACGATAGTCACACAGAGAGAGAGAGAGAGAGAGAGAGGCAGAGACACAGGCAGAGGGAGAAGCAGGCTCCATGCACCGGGAGCCCAACATGGGATTCAATCCTGGGTCTCCAGGATCGCACCCTGGGCCAAAGGCAGGCGCCAAACCGCTGTGCCACCTAGGGACCCCACAGTCTTTGTTTTAAAATCTATTTTTTCTGATAAAAGTATAGCTATTTCAGCTTTCTTTTGTTTCCATTTGCATAGAATACTTTTCCATACTTTTACTTCAGTCTGTGTGTGCCTTTACCTCAGAAGTGAGTCTCTTCTAGGCCACATATATATGAGTCTTGTCTTTTTTATCCTTTCAGCCATTCTGTGTCTTTTAATTGGAGCATTTACTCCATTTACATTTTTAAGTAATTATTGACAGGTATATACTTATTGTTAATTGATTACTGTCTGTTTTTGTAGTCCCTTTCTGTTTCTTCTTTTCTTGCTTTCTTTGATTTGATGACTTTCTTTAGTGGTATAATTATATATTCCCTTCTTTTTACCTTTTGTGTATAGATTTTTGCTTTGTGGTTACCATGAGGCTTATATATAACATCTTATATCTAATAATCTATTTTATAAAGTTACTGACAGCTTACATTTGAGGCCATTCTAAAGCTTAACATTTTTATTCTCCCACCCTTGTGGTTTATGTTTTTTATGTCACATTTTATTGTGTATCCTTAACTAATTATTGTAATCATAATTATTTTTATTGCTTTTATCTTTTTTTTTTATTTTTTTTTTTTTGCTTTTATCTTTTAACTTCCATCTAGCTTTATAAATGATGAATCTGTTTTCTTTACATTTACTTTTCCAGTGAGATTTCTTTCATATGTTTTCTTGTTGCCAATTAGTGCCTTTTCGGCTTAAGAAGTTCCTTTTGGGGATCCCTGGGTGGCCCAGCGGTTTGGCGCCTGCCTTTGGCCCAGGGGGTGATCGAATCCCATGTCGGGCTCCCGGTGCATGGAGCCTGCTTCTCCCTCTGCCTGTGTCTCTGCCCCTCTCTCTCTCTCTCTCTCTCTCTCTGTGTGACTATCATAAAAAAAAAAAAAAAGTTCCTTTTGCTTTTGTTTGCAAAACTCTCATCTCTTCCTCAACACTGAATAATAACTGCTGGATAGGGTACTCATAGCTGGAACTTTTTTTTTTTTTTTTTGAGTACTCTGAGTGTATTGTGTTACTCCTTTATGGCTTGCAGTTTCTACTCAACAGTCTGCTTATATTTTCATGAGGGTTCCTTGCACATAATGAGTTATTTTTCTCCTGCTGTTTTAAATTTTCTGCTTGCCTTTAACTTTTGAGATTTTTTTTAAAAGATTTTTTTCTAGTTTTTTTTTTTTTTTTTAAGATTTTATTTATTTGAGAGAGAACAAGAAAGCACAAGAGTGGGGTGAAGGGCAGAGGGAGAAGCAGACTCCACTGAACTGGGAGCCTGATGCAGGGCTCGATCCTAGGACCCTGGGATCATGACCTGAGCCAAAGAAAGATGCTTAACTGACTGAGCCACCCAGGCTCCCTAATTTTTGAGATTTTAGTTATGTGTGTCTTGTGGTAGCTGTCCTTGGATTCATCTTATTTGGAACTCTGTTGGCTTCCTAGATCTTTTCCCAAGTTAGGGAAGTTTTCATCCATTATTTTTTCAAAAGAGATTTCTGCGTCTTTCTTCACCTTCACCTGCACCTTTCTTCACCTGCACCTCAGGGACCCCTGAAATGCAAATAAATGTTAGTCCATTTGATCTTGTCCCATAAGCCCCTTAGGCTATATCCATGCTTTTTTTTTCTTGCTTTGATTGAGTTTCACTGTCTTGTCTTTGAGTTGACTGACCCTTTCTTCTACTTCATCTAGTTTGCTCTTGTATCTAAGTGTATTTTTCAGTTCAATTATTGTATTCAGCTATGTATGTGACTTCTATTTGGTACTTTCTAGTATTTACTACTTCTCTCTTGAAGTTCTCACTGTGTCCATCCCTTCTTCTCCCAAGATTGGTGAGTGTATTTATGGCCATTGATTCAAATTTATCTCTGTTTCATTAAGGTTTATTTTTTGAGGTTTTATTTTGTTCATTCATTTGGAACATATTCCTCTGTTTCATCATTTTGCTTGACTGTTGATTTATTGGAAACAACCACCTGTCAGCATCTTGAAAGAGTAGCCTTATGTAGATGAACTTTTTTTTTTTTTTTAAGATTTATTTATTTATTCATTCAGAGAGAGCGAAGAGAGAGGCAGAGACACAGGCAGAGGGAAAAGCAGGCTCCATGCAGGAAGCCCGATGTGGGACTCGATCCTGGATCTCCAGAATCACACCCTAGGCTGCAGGCAGCGCTAAACCGCCTGCGCCACCGGGGCTGCCCCGAATCTTGTTGTTTAACTCTGCCCTAACTCTCTTGTCTTTCAAACCTTTGTGGTTTTCCAAGCAGCCTGTTATATTTTTAATAGATTCCCAGTAGTTGAGGATATGCCAAACGTTTTTTAATAGCTCCTAGTAGTTCAGGATGACCCTAAGGGGAGGATTTAAGCACCTAGAATCAGGTTCTTTGGAAGCCAGACCCTCAGGCAACAGTTTTTAAATGTGTGCAGATATATACATTCCTGTGGGACCAGAAGCATAAGCCTCTCTGGCCATGCAATCTGGCAGTGTCCCCTGGGGAGCAGTTGCAAAAATCAGGCCTCCAGATGAGTGTATAATTTCTTTCTGGGAGATACTGGCGAGCTGGAGTATGATAGAGCAAGAGTGCCAAGAGGTGTCCACAGCCATGTATCTTGACAGCAGTTCCCTAGTCTACTAGATGTGTGCCACAGATCTCAAGTATACTTGAGACATTAGAGATACATGATAAAAGCTCCAGGACAAGCCAGGAGGCCTTCACAGAAAGACCGGGGGTTGTGCCTTGACATGCAGTCTGTACAGTACTCTGGAGGTAGCTTCCTGGCTGGGAACTATCTCCTTGATTGCCAGAGACCCATGGTACCCAGGAATGCAAGCCCTACCAGGCACCAGAACCAGGTGATGATGGGGCATCCTCTTAGTGGCAGCTGCAAAATACCAGGGCATAGAACATAAAAACCAGAGCACCAACTATATGTAAAATTCCCCTCCAGGAGTCAGTGGTGCTCCAGAGCATGACAGGAGAGTGCAGAGATAGTGCCTACCCTCTGAAGTCTCTGGAAACGACTACAGTCAGCCCTTAGATGCATGTTTAATTATATTGATTTTCAAAGTAGAAATTCAGTAATCTATCAATCACTAATGTTACTTTAACTATTATGCCTGTAATTATATATCCTTTTTCATTTGGCTTTTGGTTGTTTTCTGGAATTTTTCTTATTTTTCCCTTGTGTCATCTCCTTTTATCATGTATCTCCAATGTCTCAAGTATACTTTTCTTGTCTGTGTGTTTTCCCTGAGACCTCCCTCTTAGAGCCCTCCAGTCTGTGACTGTAGATTAATCTTAGATTAAATGCATTTCAGGATTTGTTTTAATTCCAGTATAGTTTTTTTTTTTCCAGTATAGTTAACATACACAGTGTCATATTAGTTTCAGGTGTACAGTATCATGATTCAGCAATTCCATACATGACCCATTGTCCATCACAAGTGTACCCCTTAGTCCTCATAGATTTTCTTTACAATTATTCTCTTGGAACCTTTTTTTTTTTTTTTTTTTTCTGTCATCTGTTTGGATTCACTGTTTACCTGGATCTCATGTCTTCTATTTATAATCTTTTGTTTGCTGTCCTCAAGTGACTTCTTCAGAAAAGGTGAATGATAGATAACTTCTTTTTTTTTAAACAAGATTTATTTATTCATTTACTCATTTATGATAGAGAGAGAGAGAGAGGCAGAGATACAGGAGGAGGGAGAAGCAGGCTCCATGCCAGGAGCCTAATGTGGGACTCGATCCTGGGACTCCAGGATCATGCCCTGGGCCAAAGGCAGGCATTAAACCGCTGAGCCACCCGGGGATCCCCTAATGATAGATAATTTCTATATCCCTCTATATTTAAAAGACTGCCCTCAAATGCTATTCAGAGTTAGATTGGGTAAAAGAAATTATTTTTCTCAGAAATTAGAGGAGTCATTGCCTCATGGTCTTTCTTTATATTGGTTTTCTTTTCTTTTTTTTCTCTTTTCTTTTCTTTTCTTTTCTTTTCTTTTCTTTTTTCTTTTCATTTTCTTAAGATTTTAATTCATTTATTTCATGAGAGACACAGAGGGAGAGAGGCAGAGACACAGGCAGAGGGAGAAGCAGACTCCATGCAGAGAGCCCAGCGTGGGACTCGATTCCCGGTCTCCAGGATCAGGCCCTGGGCTGAAGGTGGCGCCAAACTACTGAGCACCAGCCCCCCTCCCCGGCTGCCCTGTATCTTGGGTTTCTAATGAGACATTTGGTACCAGCGCGATTATTATTGCCCTTATAAACCTTTTTTTGCCCCTAAAAGTCATTAGGATCTTAATACTGGATTCTGGATTCTGAAATTTCCCTAGTCATCTATCTATATATAGATGAAAGTAATCCTATTTTAGAACCAGGAGGGCTGTTTTAAATGGAGATTCCATTTAATCTCCAGACAGTTCTTGTACTCCTTTAATCACATCCCCCCCCCCCCCTTGCAAATGTAAGTTTCTTTTTCTGCAACTTCCATGCAGATGATGGACGTTCTAAATGGATTGTCTTTGTCTCTTACCTCTTTTGGTGCGTTTATCATTTTCATAGGTGATCTCCCCCCTCCCCACATTTAGAAGACTGTGTATATTAACAAAGCTTCTTTCTTTATTTTAAATTTATTTATTTATGATAGTCACAAAGAGAGAGAGAGAGAGGCAGAGAGGCAGAGACACAGGCAGAGGGAGAAGCAGGCTCCATGCACCGGGAGCCCGATGTGGGGGGAGCCCGGCGGCGGGGTGGGGGGGGGGCGGGGGACGGACGTGGGACTCATCCGGGGTCTCCAGGGCCTCCAGGATCGCGCCCTGGGCCAAAGGCAGGCACCAAACCACTGTGCCACCTAGGGATCCCCAACAAAGCTTCTTTCTCACGTTAATTACTTCTCTTTTAGAGTACCTCTTTCCATTTGGAAGTCAATATCATTTAAGATCTCTTCATTCACATAAATTATAGTTGACCTTGGAACAACAAAGGGGGTGGGATGCCAAACTCCCAACACGGTAAAAAATCCACATATGTTTTGAATCCCCCAAAACTCAACTTCCAAAAGCTTACTGAAGCCTCGCCTTGCCAATAACATAGTTGATTAACAGGTATTTTGTATGTTGTATGTATTATATACCATAATCTTTCAATAAAGTAAGCTAGAGAGAGGAAAACGTTACTACGAAAATCTTAAGGAAGAGAAAATACATTTTATAGGACTATACTGTATTTATAATCAAGAAAAATTTGCATATAAGTAATACTGTGTAGTTCAAACCTATGTTGTTCAAGGGTCAACTGTAGTTTTAAAAATTGTGTTCTTCATGAGGCACCTGGGTGGCTCATTCACTTGGGTATCTGACACTTGGTTTCAGTTCAGGTTATGATCTCAGGGTCCTGAGATATCAAACTCCATGACTCTCTGTTCACTAAAGTCTACTTCCTGTCTCTCTCCTTCTGTGTTTCCCATGCCCCACTCACTTATTCTTGCTTCCTCTCTCTCAAAATGAATGAATGAAAATCTTTTATTTTAAATGTGTAAAAGAAAAATAATCTTTTTTAAAAAATGCATTTCTCTTAGATCCGTTTTCCAGTTATTTATCTTATACTCTATCTTTGGGGATTCCTCAAATGTTTACTAATACTAGGTCAGCTTTTTGTATTTATGAAATGAGCCATTAGAGAACTGATTGAAAACTTTGTGTTCCTAGCAAGATTTTTGTTTCAAGTGAATAAGGAGAGAGTTGTCGACGATCCGGGGCACCAGAATCTGGAGAACTTACTCTGGAGTACCAGCATCCAATCCACACTGATAGCCTTTGTTATTCCATTTCTGTTGATTTTCTTTAAACAATAGCCCTACAAGGATAAATGCTAGGCTGTCTACTGTGTTGTGTTAGGGTGTCAATAGTATTTTACAAACTTCCAGTTGATCTCTTTCTTTATCCCTCATTTCATGCCTGCATTCCAACATACCCATGTATCCATAGTTTACTCAGGTATCACAGGTTGGTGGTCTCCCTCCACCACTGTATGTAGTTCACCCTACCTTTGTTTTTCTCGGTTGCCAGGGCATTGCTCTTTTTGCCTCCACATTGTTTTAGATTTATAACCTTATTTCTTTGTTTTACTTTTGTTGGCTTTGAGCAGGAAGATGATATAAATATAGTTGTACAATCCATTATCTTAAAGTTTTTGTTTCTAGTTTTTTGTTATAATAAGTGCTGTGACAACCATCATTATTATGATGCCCAAATCTTTGTACATATTTTAATTTTTCCACAAATTTTTAAAGCTTTTTAAATTTTAACAATAATTGCTGATTTACAGGAAGTTGCAAAAATAGTATAGGGAGTTTCCAGTTTCCCCCAGTAGTTACTGCTTATGTAACTATATCAAAACTAGGAATTTAACATTGATATAAAGTGTATGTTTATATGTATATTTATCTTATTATAGAATACATATTTAGAAGTGAAATAATTTTAAATTGTTTTTTAATTTAAAGACATTTAATTTAAAAACAAAATTTTGGGATCCCTGGGTGGCGCAGCGGTTTGGCGCCTGCCTTTGGCCCAGGGCGCGATCCTGGAGACCCGGGATCGAATCCCACGTCGGGCTCCCGGTGCATGGAGCCTGCTTCTCCCTCTGCCTGTGTCTCTGCCTCTCTCTCTCTCTCTCTGTGACTATCATAAATAAAATAAAATAAAATAAAATGAAATGAAATGAAATGAAATAAATGAAATAAAATGAAATAAAATGAAATAAAATGAAATAAATGAAATAATAAATAATAAAAATAAAAATAAAAATAAAATAAAATAAATAAATAAATAAAATAAATAAAATAAAGTAAATAAAATAAAATAAATAAAATAATAAAAAAATAAAATAAAATAAAATATAAAATATAAAATAAATTCAACAAAAATTTAAAAAAAATAATAAAAACAAAATTTTATTGCCTAATTATGTTTATGTGTGTCTTATTTAGAATGCTTCTTGTTAGAAGTACTCAAATTGAAACTCATAGCCTTTATCCAGAGAGACTAATAGGTAGGGAGCTGTCTGTGAATCCTGGAGGTACATTCAGTGCCAATTTTCCTCCACCCCTAGTCAGTAAATGACTTAGTTTTCTTTATTTTGGCTTCATTTGCAGGCATTCTGTCCCTCCTTGGCAGCAGTAATCGTATAGGACAACTCCTTGGTCATTATTGCTTAAGATTTCAGAAATAGAGTTCCCAGCATCCATCATTTCTGCCTCAAAAGGATTCTAGATCTTGCTGGATCATGTGTCCACCCCCGTAGGGACATAGGATGGTTAGGGCCATGTGATTGGCAGCCTTGGCAAGTTGTAGAGGGCCATTTCCTGAAAGGAAATAATGCTGGTCAGAAGACGAATCAGAGTATGAAAGTAGCAGTCCTGTCCGTATACTCTTACCAACCTAACACTGAATTGCATCTTTTTAAATTTTATCTATTTTTTAAGTGATGTGAATATTTCATGAGTAACAGCTTTTGTTTTATAATTGGTATATTCATGGTTACAAATGTTTCTCAAGTGAAACTCATAGATTTTATTTTTATTTTTTAAAAATATTTTATTTATTCATAGAGATGCAGAGAGAGAGAGGCAGAGACACAGGCAGAGGGAGAAGCAGGCTCCATGCAGAGAGCTTGACGTGGGACTCGATCCAGGGTCTCCAGGATCACGCCCTGGGCTGCAGGCAGCGCTAAACTGCTGTGCCACCAGGGCTGCCCAACTCATAGATTTTAATATGTAATGTACTCTTTCTTAAATACATTGAATTTTTTTTTAAGATTTTATTTATTTATTTGTGAGAGACACAGAGAGAGGCAGAGACACAGGCCAGAGACACAGGCAGAGGGAGAAGCAGGCTCCATTCAGGGAGCCTGACGTGGAATTCGGTCCCGTGTCTCCAGGCTTAGGCCCTGGGCTGAAGGCAGCACTAAACTGCTGAGCCACCTGGGCTACCCATATTGAAATTTTAAATTTCATTCTCTTTAAATCGGCATCTAAGATATTTTTATTGTATTTTATATATGCCTGATTGGGATCTTTTTTTGGATGTGTTTGGGAAAACTAGATATAAAGTATTCATACAAGTATCGACTTATATTATTAAGTTATCATATAGTTGATGCCCATGTGTACTCCTCCTTGAAATATCCCTATATTGTAGGTCCACTATAGAATTTATAGTTACTCTGAATTTGTTGTGTATTTTCTCTTTTGTTATTTAAAATTTTTTTTAATTTCAATTCACTTAATGTATATTATTAGTTTCAGAAGTAGAGGTCAGTGATTCATCATTCTTAAAATACCCCGTGCTCAGTACATCATATGCTCTCCTTAATGTCCATCACCCAGTTATACCATCTCCCCACCTCCCTTCCAGCCAGCAACCCTCCGTTTGTTTCCTCTAGTTGAGTCTCTTGTGGTTTGTCTCTCTCTCTCTCTCAGATTTCGTCTTAATTTTTCCCTCTGTTCCTCTGTGATCCTGTTTTGTTTCTTAAATTCCACATATGAGGGTGATGATATGATAATTGTCTTTCTATGACTTATTTTGATTAGCATAATACCCTCTCGTTCTATCCATATCATTGCAAATGGCAAGATTTTTCTTTTCTTTTTTTTTTGGTGCCTGGGTAGTTTATATATTTGTGTGTGCGTGTGTATATATATATGTGTATACATATATACATACACACACCACGTCTTTATCGATTCATCTATCAATGGACATCTGGGTTTTTTCCAAACTGGTTATTGTGGACATTGCTGCTATAAACAGTGGGGTGCAGGTGCCCCTTCAGAGCACTACCATTATATCTTTGGGGTAAACCCCTAGTAGTGTAATTGCTGGGTGGTAGGGTAGCTTTATTCTCAATTTTTTGAGGAACTTCCATACTGTCTTCCAGAGTGGCTGCACAAGCATTCCCACCAACAGTGTATGAGGATTCCCCTTGCTCTGCATCCTTGCCAACATCTGTCTTTTCCTGACTTGTTAATTTTAGCCATTCTGCCTGGTATGAGGTGGTATCTCATTGTGGTCTTGATTTGTATTTCCTCAGTGCTGAGTGATGTTGAGCATTTTTTCCCCTGATACCGAGAGATTTTGAGCATTTTTTCCGTGTGACTCTTGGCCATTTATATGTCTTCTGCCAATGTTTTGATTGGATTATTTGTTCTTTAGATACTAGTTTGATAAGTTGTTTATAGATTTTGGATACTAGCCCTTTATCTGATAAGGCATTTGCAAATACCCTCTCATTCTGTCAGTTGTCTTTTGGATTTGTCAACTGTTTCCTTTACTGTGCAAAAAGCTTTTTATCTTGATGAAGTCCCAGTAGTTCATTTTTGCCTTTGCTTCCCTTGCCTTTGGAGCAAGAAGTTCCTGCGGCTGAAGTCATAGAAGTTACTGCCTGGGTTCTCCTCTAGGATTTTGATGGATTCCTGTCTCACGTCTAAGTCTTCCATCCATTTTGAGTCTGTTTTTGTGTTTGGTGTAAGAGAATGGTCCAGTTTCATTCTTCTGCATGTGGCTGTCCAATTTTTCTAACACCATTTGTTGAAGAGACTTTTTCCACTGGATATTCTTTCCTGCTTTGTCAAAGATTGGTTGACCATAGAGTTGATGGTCCATTTCTGGGTTCTCAGTTCTGTTGCATTGATCTATGTGTCTTTTTGTGCCAGTACCATACTGTCTTGATGATTACAGCTTTGTAATAGAGCTTGAAGTCTGGGATTGTGGTGCCACCAGTTTTGGGTTTTTCCAACATTCTTTTGGCTATTTGGGGCTTTTTCTGGTTCCATAGAAATTTTAGGATTATTTGTTTGAATTTTGTGAACTAAGTTGATGGTATTTTGATAGGGATTTCATTGAATATATAGATTGCCCTAGTTGGGATAAACATTTTAACAATATTTGTTTTTCCAGTCCATGAGCATAGAACATTTTTCCATTTCTTTGTGTCTTCCTCAGTTTCTTTCATGGGTGTTCTTTGGTTTTCTAGTACAGATCCTTTGCCTCTTCGGTTAGGTTTATTCCTAGGTATCTAACGGTTTGGGGCACAATGCGATTATAAATGGGATTGATTCCTTAATTTCTCTTTTTTTTTTTTAAGATTTTATTTATTTATTCATGAGAGACACAGAGAGAGAGAGAGAGGCAGAGACATAGGCAGAGAGAGGAGCAGGCTCCACGCCAGGAGCCTGATGTGGGACTTGATCCTGGGACCCCAGGATCATGCCCTGGGCCAAAGGTGGGCACTAAACCACTGAGCCACCCAGGCGTCCCTGTCTCACTGTTAATGTATAGAAATGCACCTGATTTTGCTGAATTCCTGTGTGAGTTCTAGCAATCTTGGGTGGAATCTTTTGGGTTTTTCCACCCAGAGTATTATGTCATCTGTGAAGAGTGAGTGATATTTGTTGTGGGCTTTTCATATATGGCTTTTATGATAATGAAGAATGTTTCCTCTATCCCTACACTGTGAAGAGTTTTAACCAAAAAAAGAATGTTATAGTTTGTCATGTGCTTTTTCTGCATCTATTGAGAGGATCATGATTCTTGTCCCTTTCTTTACTAATATAGTTTATCACATTGATTTGTGGATATTGAACCACCCTTGCAGGCCAGATATAAATCACACTTGGTTGTGGTGAATAATCCTTTTAATGTATTCTTGTACTGCTATATACTTCCCTCTTAGGATTGTCTTTGCTGCATCCCAAAGGTTTTGAACTGTTGTGTTTTCATTTGCATTTGTTTCCATGAGTTTTTAAATTTTTTCTTTAGTTTCCTGGTTCACTCATTCATTCTTTAGTAGGATGCTCTTTAGCTTCCATATATTTGAGTTCTTTCCAAATGTTCTCTTGTGAATTCCATCCTGGAACTCAAGGATCATGCCCTGAGCAGACGCTCAATGCTGAGCCACCCAGGCGTCCCTAAAGGATTCCTTTTAATATTTCTTGCAGGGCTGGTTTAGTGATCACAAATTCTTTCATTTTCTCAGTTTCTTTATTCTCCATCATTTTGTCTTCTTCACTTTTTTTTTTTTAACATTTATTTATTCATGAGAGACAGAGAGGAAGAGAGAGAGAGAGAGAGAGGCAGAGACACAGGCAGAGGGAGAAGCAGGCTCCACGCAGCGAGCCTTACGTGGGGCTCGATTCCGGGACTTCAGGTTCAGACCCTGGGCTGAAGGCAGCGCTAAACCACTGAGCTACCCGGGCTGCCCTATCTTCTTAAATTACTTTTTTCTTCAGCTTTATTTGAGATATAATTGACATATATATTGAATAAGTGGGTTCTTTAAAGATTTTATGTATGTGTATTCATGAGAGACACAAAGAGGCAGAGGGAGAAGCAGGCTCCGTGCAGGGAGCCTGATGCAGGACTAGATCCCAGGACCCCAGATTCATGACCTGGGTTAGTAATAGATGTTTTAAAGGGGTGGGGGGAGGTGTCAGAGTGGGGAGCTCATGTAGCTAATGTTAATATATAAATTCATGAAATGTGTAAGTGAAAACTCGTAAGTATCCTATTCTTTATGGCAGTTAGGAATATATAGTATTTGCTCACAAAAGACAGTAAGCTTTTGTTTGGCACTTTGGTTTTACTATTTATTTGGGTGATGAGAGATTGGAGTGAAGGATGGTTAGGAATGAGGATTTTTTTTTTTAATTTTTATTTATTTATTTATTTATGATAGTCACAGAGAGAGAAAGAGAGAGAGGCAGAGACACAGGCAGAGGGAGAAGCAGGCTCCATGCACTGGGAGCCCGATGTGGGATTCGATCCCGGGTCTCCAGGATCGCGCCCTGGGCCAAAGGCAGGCGCCAAACTGCTGCGCCACCCAGGGATCCCGAGGATTTTTTTTTTAATTGATTTTTATTTATTTATGATAGAGAGAGAGAGAGGCACAGGCACAGGCAGAGGGAGAAGCAGGCTCCATGCCGGGAGCCCGACGCGGGACTCCATCCCAGGACTCCAGGATCGCGCCCTGGGCCAAAGGCAGGCGTGAATCCCCTGAGCCACCCAGGGGTCCCCCACCCCCCCTTTTAAATTTATTTTTATTTATTTATTAGAGAGAGAGAGAGGCAGAGACACAGGCAGAGGGAGAAGCAAGGAATGAGGATTATATCACAAATGGAATCTGAATTGAAAGGATCCTTAGAGGGATAGCCTTGGGTGGCTCAGCTCAGTGGTTTAGCACCGCCTTCACCCTAGGGCGTGATCTTGGAGACCTGGGATTGAGTCCTACTTCAGGCTCCGTTAATGGAGCCTGCTTCTCCATCTACCTGTGTTGTGTCTCTGCCTCTCTCTCTCTCTGTGTGTGTGTCTCTCACAAATAAATGGATAAAATCTTTTAAAAGGGGGGATCCTTAGAAATAAGGGGGAACACACCTTGACTAATTTGACTTTTATTATCTGTTTTTTTTTTTTTTTTTTCTTTTTTTACTCCTTCTCTGTCAAGACTAGCTTGGAAATAAAGGAGCAAAACTGTCAAACTTTCCCACTGCTTCTGCCTTCCTCACAGATTTTTGCCTTGGCCTCATTCTGTACCCTAGCCAAGTATATTACTATTTCTAACAGTACTGCTGTTTTGATCAGGGTATCTCTTTTGAAATAATACTACTCCTAAAATTTGATCCTTTGTCCATTTCAATTTGCATGAAATTTTATAGATGTTAATGGTTTAAATTTTACATGCTTTGAGACTTTTATTTTTTTATTTTTTAAAGATTTTATTTATTTATTTATTCATGAGAGAGAGAGAGAGACAGGCAGAGGGAGAAGCAGGCTCCATGCAGGGAGCCCAGTGTGGGACTCGATCCCGGGACTTCAGGATCAAGCCCTGGGCCAAAGGCAAGAGCTAAACCACTGAGCCACCCAGGGATCCCCCGCTTTGAGATCTTTAAAGTGCTGACATATTTTTTTTTTCTTCAGAACATAAATAGCAAAATTTGAGGCTTGAGGTGTAGGTATGAAAAGTTCAAAAGCACAGACTGAAACTATTTTAGAACCCTCTTTTTCTAGGAAGAATGGGTTTTAGCTCCTAATATTAAGTTGAAATTTTTTTCTGTAGCATTTCTTTCAGTTTTTTTATTCTTAAAACTCCTCATCAGTGAACGTTAACACTAATTCTGAATTCTTTAATCCTGTCACCATATTATCTTCATTATCTAATAGTAACTGTCTCCTCAAAATTTATTTTTGTTTTTATTTTTTTATGACAGACTTTTTCAGTTGCCTGATATTCCTTGAGGGACATTGTTTATAAAAGCATGGCATTAGTTAAACATGGGAAATTTGAGGAAACCAGGATGATAGACAGGAGCAGAAGGAAACTTAAAGCCATAACTAGTATCCTTAAGGTTAAAGAAGGCAGTGCATCGAGATCCGTGGGTGGCTTAGAGATCCATGGGTGGCTTAGCGTTCTAGCGCCTGCCTTCTGCTCAGGGCATGATGCTGGAGTCCCGGGATCAAGTCCCACATCAGACTCCCTGCATGGAGCCTGCTTCTCCCTCTGCCTGTGTCTCTGCCTCTCTCTCTCTCTCTCTCTCTCTCTCTCCCCCCCCCTCTGTCTATAATGAATAAATAAATAAAATCTTTAAGAAAGAAAAAAAAAGAAGGCAGTGCATCATTAAACTCCTCTGCAGGAGTCTGTAAAAAAAGAGCAAAAATGGAGTGTGTGGGGGGAGGTGGGGGGAATGGAGTGCAGCCCAGTCAGAAGAGCATACAAGTCTTGATCTCAGGGTTGTGAGTTCAAGCCCTGCATTGGGCATAGAGTTTAGGTAAACTAGGTAGGAAATTTAAAATATGGTAGAAGTGTAACAGCACAAGTTAGGAAAATAAATCTAGAAAGTAGAAGAACAATAAAATCTAAGGAGATAGAAAATATAAGAAAACTAATTTAGTGAGTCAGAGTCCAGTGTCTGAACAAAACATGTTCCAGAGAGAATAGACATAATGAAAAGGATTAAATTTACATTGAAATACAGGAAATTGGGACGCCTAGGTGGCTCAGCAGTTGAGCATCTGAGGGCCTGATCCCCGGGTCCAGGATGGAATCCCACATTGGGCTCCCTGCATGGAGCCTGCTTCTCCCTCTGCCTGTGTCTCTGCGCCTCTCTCTCTCTCTCTCTCTCTCAAATCAATCAATCAATCAATCTTTAAAATTCAAACAGGGATTTTAAAAAAAAAGAATGTCCAGATCTTTAAAAAAATAATTTTTTAATCTTACGAATCCCATGGTATTTGTAGAATTCTAATATTTTGGCATTTAAAAAAGATTGTATTTATTTATTCATGAGACACAGAGAGAGAGAGGCAGAGACATAAGTAGAGGAAAAAGCAGGCTCCCAGCTTATTGTGCTTAAAGCTTTATAAACCAGGGAGCTAATAGGTGTTAACCTGAATGCAAACCCAAGTCTTTTTGCTTTTTAATGTCTCAGTGTACAAAATATGTTACAATTAATTGATGGCATGTTGAGAAAGGAATTACTAAAATTAACTCATTATAAAATGAGAAACCATTTTTACCTATGAAGTAAGCTAAATTTTCCAAACCTGTTAATATTCCAGTACCAGAAGCCCAGATATGGCAGGAGATATAACTCAGTTACAACTCCTTTAGAAACGTCATACTTATATAATAACCCTAAAAGCCATTCATGGCCACAGGCTGGAAAGAAATAGTTTAAAATATTAATTTTTTCAGAGGAGAAGTGTCTTAAAATATTTTCTAAATTTTCTATATATACCATGTTATCTTTATAAATAGGGAGAATGTTTCTGTCTTTTTCGTTTTTAAGATTCCATCCATTTATTCATGAGGGACACAGAGAGAGGCAGAGACATAGGCAGAGGGAGAATCAGGCTCCCTGTGGGGAGCCCGATGCAGGACTTGATCTCAGGACCTGAGATCACAACCCACGCCAAAGGCAAACACTCAACCACTGAGCCACCCAGGTGCCCCAAATGTTTCTATCTTTACCTGATACCAATATCCAACTGAGCAGAATGTGCCAAAGTGAGTGGTGATATGTGTAGGGGAAATATGTGAGATTTAAGAGATTGCATAGGAATGGGAGAAAACTTAAAACAGGAAAAGCAGGATACAAATTTGTTTGTGTAGTTTGTGATTTATATTTTCATAAAAGTATAGGAAAATACTGAAAAAATAGCTTTATCAGCAATTTTGTCTGGATATTTGTTTGTTTGTTTGTTTGTTTGTTTATTTATAGTCTCTCTCTCTCTCACACACACACACACACACACACAGAGATAGGCAGAGGGAGAAGCAGGCTCCATGCGCCGGGAGCCCGACGTGGGATTTGATCCCGGGTCTCCAGGATCACGCCCTGGGCCAAAGGCAGGCGCTAAACCACTGCGCCACCCAGGGATCCTTGGATATTTTTTTTTCAGTAATTTTTCCCCTTTTGTACTTCTATGTGTTTCCCAGAATTTTATTTAATCATGTATTAAATAAATAATTTTTTTTGACACTTTAAGAATAGTTTAACTTTTGCCGTATTCTTAAAGAGTTCCTTCGATGGGAACCAAGAAAGAATTTTATATCAGAAGGAAAGAAAAACACTTAAGAACACGTTTAATGCCTCCTCAACCTGAAAATCAGGAAAGGATAATAAACAGCAAAAGTCAGATAAAAATATTTCTATTATAATAGACACCATATTACAAGTGCATTTCAAATTAGCAAAGCATAACATTTATTTCCTTGACATTTGTCTTCCAAAGAGTTCACAGTGTTTCCGTGTCAGTTGAAAAAGGGGAAGAATCTCACGGAAGAATCCTTCACATATTAATAGGACCACTGGTCCTTTTTTTAAAGTATTGCTTTCCTGGGGCATCTGGGTGGCAAGTCAGTTAAGTGTCCCAACTCTTGGTTTCAGCTTAGGTTGTGATCTTAGGGTCAGGAGATCAAGTTCCATGTTGGGCTCAGCACAAGTCCGCTTGAGATTCTCTCTCCCTACCCCTCAGCCCCTCCCACTCATGCACACTCACTCTCTCCCTCTCTCTCAAATCCTTTTTTCCCTCTTTATTATTTTCCTAACAAGATAAAGTGGTAGCTGTAGCTAATACTTTCTTATGATGCCACTAGATAATATTCTGTTTATATTCTCTGTTGAGTGGGGAGACATTTTGATAATGACGTTTTCTTAATGTCCCATTTTATTCTGTCCTTATGGAATGAACATGTTTGTATTATTTCTTAGATCTGAAACTCAGCACCGAGGCTCTGCTCCCCACTCTGAAAGTGATCTACCAGAGCAGGAAGAGGAGATTCTCGGATCTGATGATGATGAGCAGGAAGATCCCAATGACTATTGTAAAGGTAAGCCTTTTGATGAGGAGATACCAAGTAAGACCTGATTCATGTAATGCCCTATCTCACTTGACTGTTTGGTCTATAAACATAAGCTGTTTTGATGTTTTCTGCTTCTTGCATCCTTTTCTTGAAGTATAAAAAATAGTGTTTCCTATCAGTTCAATTTAGGTTATTAAAGCTTGGTTTTATATTAAATCTGTTTTTACCTTTTTTTCTCCTTAAAAATGCTAGTGCACTTTCTCCTTAGAAAATTTCAGAATATATTAAAAAATAGAAGTCCTCTGTAATATGTATCACCCAGAAATAACCACAGATGAGATTTGGTATATAGACTTTTAAAAAAACCATTTCATTACTTTTTTTTCATAGTGTTGATTGCTAAGCTAAGTTAAACTGAAATTAGAGATACTTCAACTGTTTAAGTTACCTGGGATCTTTTTTGTTTCTTTGTGAGACTTTCTAGGATTCTGGGTAGCAAGTAATGACAGAACGGATCTTACCATCTAGGAGAACCTGGTTTGTGTTATTCTGAGCAAGCAGAGAGAGATGTAAAAATATCTTGATTCCTGCCACTGTTGGCAGCCTTTTTAGGCCTTCCTGTGTTGTGTTGCGTTGTGTTGTATTTTATGGAAAGAATCTCTATCTCTGTCTCTGTTTCTCTCTCTTTTTTAAAGATTTTATTTATTTATTCATGAGTGGTGGGGGGGGGGCAAAGACACAGGCAGAGGGAGAAGCAGGCTCCATGCAGGAAGAAACCCAATGTGGGAGTCGATCCTGGGACCTCGGGACCACCCCGGGCGCTAAACTGCTGAGCCACTCAGGCACCCCGCCCCCCCACTCTCTCTTTTTAGTTAAATGGAATTAATCTCATAAAAATACATCCTAAGACTACAAGTATAAATAGATTTTATTTATAAACATGTATATTTAGATAAGTAATCGATTATTGAGGGGTGAGAATATTGTCGTACATAGCCTTTTTTTTTTTCAAGATTTTATTTATTCATAGAGATACACACACAGAGAGAGATAGAGACAGGCAGAGGGAGAAACAGGCCCAATGCAGGGAGCCTGACGTGGGACTCGATCCCAGGTCCCCGGGATCACGCCCTGGACTGAAGGTGGCGTTAAACCGCTGAGCCACCTGGGCTGCCCCATAGCCTTTTTTATGTTTGAGAATGATGTTTTTTTTTTAATAAAGGTTTTATTTATTTATTCATGAGAGAGACGGAGAGAGAGGTAGAGACACAGGCAGAGGGAGAAGCAGGCTCCACGCAGGGAGCCCGATGTAGGACTCGATCCCAGGACCCTGGGATCATGCCCTGAGCCAAAGGCAGACGCTCAACCACTGAGCCACTCAGGTATCCTGAGAATGACTTATTTTTTTTTAAGTAACTTGGTTGTTCAACAAAAGATTATCTGCTTACTCTAAATCATTAATCTTGGGCAGCCTCCGTGGCTCAGCAGCTTAGTGCCACCTTCAGCCCAGGGCCTGATCCTGGAGACCGGGGATTGAGTCCCATGTCAGGCTCCCTGCATGGAGCCTGCTTCTCCCTCTGCCTGTGTCTCTGCATCTCTCTCTCTCTCTCTCTCTGTCTCTCATGAATGAATAAATAAAATCTTTAAAAATAATAAATAAATCATTAATCTTACTCTCTAAGGCTTCTTTTTAAAGATTTATTTATTTATTAAAGTTTTTTTTTTTTTAATTGTTTATTCCTGAGAGACACAGAGGGGGTGGGGCAAGACACACGCAGAGAGAGAAGCAGTCTCCATGCAGGGAACCCAATGTGAGACTGGATCATGGGACTCCAGGATCACGCCTTGGGCCAAATCTGGTCAGTTAGTCCCCAACCACTGAGCCACCCAGGAGTCCCTAAGATTTATTGATTTATCTAGAGAGCACATCAGAGAGGGGGCAGGGGTATAGAGAGAGAGAATCTCTAGCAGACTCCCTCTTGAGCATAGATCTCAGTGCAGGACTCTATCTCACGACCCTCGAGAATCATGACTAAGTTGAAATCAAGAGTTGGATGCTTAACCACCTGAGCTACCCAGACATCCCTAAGATTTTTTCTTATGAGTTCAGTAATACTGTGTAGCTGACTTAAATTTTTGTCTATTCAACTGATTATATAGAAGAAGCCACTTTTACTTGATAAATGGTATATAGATGTTAAAAAATGAAATGAGAGGTATTTTTTCTTACTACTCAAGTGATTGTTTCCTTCCTCTTGTTTTTTCCAGGAGGTTATCATCTTGTGAAAATTGGAGATTTATTCAATGGGAGATATCACGTGATCCGCAAGTTGGGCTGGGGACACTTTTCAACAGTGTGGTTATCATGGGATATTCAGTAAGTTGTAGTGGTCCTGCAAAAGAATTAGTTTAGGTAATGCCTTAGTTTTTTCATATGATTTCCCAGAGATAATCCTGCCTTCACTCTAGCTCTAGACTGATTTCTTGATCAGAATTTTGTTGTTGATAATCTTTATGTTCTTTTTTTTTTTTTTTTTTATAAGGATGGTGGTGGAGGTTATACCACACACAACCTTCCTTTTTTTATTTTTAAGATTTTATTTATTCACGAGAGACACAGAGAGAGAGGCAGAGAGGGAGAAGCATGCTCCATGCAGGGAGCCCTGTGTGGGACTCGATCCCGGGTCTCCAGGATCACACCCTGGGCTGCAGGCGGCACTAAACCGCTGCCCCACCGGGGTCGCCCGATAATCTTTATGTTCTTGAGCAAATTTGTCTTTCCTCTGGGGAAAGAGGCACCTTAACACAAAAGATTGTTTTAAATTAGTATTCATAAGGCACTTGGAACTCAGAAATTAAAAGCATTACAAACATTCAATGAAAGTGTGGTATGTAAATTCATAGAGTGTTTTTTCTGTTTTGTTTTGTTTTGTTTTGTTTTAATTGGGAGTAGTTATATTTTTAGATGATATCCTGTATCAGCCTATGTGAAATTATTCTGTTGTATTTTGCTTTGGTAAGAGATTTGCTCACCCCCCCCCCTTTTTAAAAATATTTTATTTATTTATTCATGAGAGACACACAGAGAGAGGCAGAGACACAGGCAGAGGGAGAACCAGGCTCCACGCAGGGAGCCTGATGTGGGACTCAATCCCAGGTCTCTAGGATCTCGCCCTGGGCCAAAGGTGCTAAACTGCTGGGCCACCGGGACTGCCCCAGATTTGCTCAACCTCTAAAATTTTTCCTACATAAAAGTATAGGTAATTAACATTGGATGTTTACCTACAAATATAGATAATCTTTGATGAGGCAGTAATTGAGATCTAAACACTTTGTTTTTTATCAGTTTGATTTCACCCCAAGTATTTCTTCTGGCTTCTTATAGGAAAGGGTTATAGGTGGGGTTTTTTGGTTTTGTTTTGTTTTTTTGTTTGTTTGTTTGTTTTGGTTATAGTTTTTAAGCTTTTAGCTTTCAACATGTAGATAGATATACAGGATACTTCTGGTCTAATGTGGTTTTCCCCCTTGCTTACTCCCATTTTGTGGTTTTACTTGGATTCAAAGAAACATTCAGAAGATAGACTTTAACTTGGCTGACATTAGCTGAGAACAGGTTTTCTTCCTCCTATAAACGGAATCTGGTCAGTTAGTCCCATTAACACACGTGATTGCATAGAAATAACCTATGTTTAAAGTACAAGGAAACATGGATCATTATTTGTACTTTGTCACTGCCTCCCAATTATGGCTATATCTTACCTTCCTAAAGTAAGGATAGAGCATTAGTCTAAACTGCTTGTGTTTGTTCTCAGGGGGAAGAAGTTTGTGGCAATGAAAGTAGTTAAAAGTGCTGAACATTATACTGAAACAGCTCTAGATGAAATCCGGTTGCTGAAATCAGTGAGTATTAGATCATATGTGTGAAAAAGCATCGTAAGCAAAATTTTACTGAATTAAGATATACCAAATGTAGACTTTTTAGCATGACTAATTTTTATTGTAAAGTTCCAGTATCTTTTAAAGATGTAGAGGCAGATAACAATATTTATACATTCTGTGCATGTGATGGGGGAAGTGGTGGATTTCCATCATAAACACTGAAAAAAACTTTCAAATAAACGGAAATGTTTATTGAACATGTTTTATATACCAGATAGCACAAAATATGTTTTACTTTCCTACTGTGGTTAAAAGTAAAGTGTGACAATAACTAAAATAAGAGCCCAGATGTCCATCACAGATGGATAAAGAAGATGTGTGTGTATATACAATGGAATATTACTTAGCCATCAAAAAAATGAATCCTTGCCATTTGTTATGTTGTGGATGGAATGAGAGGGTATTATGCTAAGTGAAATAAGTCAGAGAAAAACAAGTATGTTCTCAGTGATGTGGAATTTTTTTTTTTTATACGTGGAATTTAAGAAACAAAATAGATGAACATAGAGGAAGGAAAAGTAAAATAAGGCAAAATTAGAGGGAGACAAACCTTAGGAGACTTCTAACTATAGGAAACAAATAGGGTTGCTAAAGGGGAGGTTGGGGGAATGAGGTAACTGGGTGATGGGCATCAAGGAGGACATGGGATGTAATGAACACTGGGTGTCATATACAATAGCTGAATCACTAAACCATACCTCTGAAATTAGTTTTAAAAAAAGTAAAGTGTGAATAAGTATATCACTTTTATTTTATGCTGTAAAGTATTACAAAAATCTATAAAACAAACACTGCTTATTCCTTTTATATCTGAAAACTTGGCAAATTTTATAAAAACTTAGTTTTATTATAAATTAGGAAGCTATGGTAGAAGGAGCTTAAATTCAGAGTTATAAAACCTGGGCTTTAAGACCAGCCCTAGTCCAGTATTCTCCAGCTCATCACTACATTTCTTCTGAGCCTTAGAGTTTTCATTTGTAAAGTGAGGATGTTAGACCAGGAGAGCTCTAAAAGTAATTTTCAGAGTGCCAGTCTGACAAGCCTGTGTCCGAAAATCAGTACTGCTTGCTCTCTTCATTGAGAAGGTTTTCCTATGCGGGGGAAAGGTCAGCTTGAGTAAACAGTGTGATGAATGTTGGTTCAATGGTTGGTTTGTATCCTGTAAAACTCCTTAATTCCTTATTGCTTGGTAACCAGCAGTGAATTTGGGAGTCACACTTTTAGTAGAAAAATGGTTGAATTAGAGCAATAGTCTTTGTCAGTTGTATTTCCTTTTGTGCACCATTTATTTCTTTGCATATTTGAGTTACTAAAATTTTAATGTTTTTGTCATTAATCTTTTGTTACATATGTTGCAGGTGTTCCCTCCCCACCATTTGGCTTATTTCAGTGATTTCCTTTACACTAAATACTGTCTCTTTCCCACCGTAGGTTCGTAATTCAGATCCTAATGATCCAAATAGAGAAATGGTTGTTCAACTACTAGATGACTTTAAAATATCAGGAGTTAATGGAACACGTATCCTTTTAAGAACCTGTTTGAAAATAAATCACGAAATAACCTTATCTCCAAGAAAGGAACCAGATTTATAGCATTCATCCCTTTTTTCAAGGCAAAGTATAATCAAACTACTTTGTGTTATTGTAAACTTCTGAACACAGATGTAAATCATGTTTATCTTTATATGTTGTAACTTACAGTGTTGTAAAGCAATGTCAAGGTATTGCTTTACATTTTTTCCCCTTCCCTAGCAAATCAAAGCAAGTCAAAAGAAAAACGTAAAGAAAAAAAAAATAGTAGTAGTATAGGTTCTGAGATTTTTATCAATTAGTACAGAAACTTTAATGGAAGTAATTTTTCATGAGAAACACTGGGCGAAGAAAAATGTAACACATTTTATTATCTTCCAGCCTTCAGCACTGAGGAGACTGTGCATATAGGTTATGCTTAGAATTTAAACAGGTATGATTGCATTTTAGCATAATGAAAAACTGACTTGTTTTATGTTTTTATTTGCATTTTTAGAATTTCTAGTGTTGGAAGGAACCTTACCTGACTGATATTTTTTGTAAGTTACTATCAAAGTGACAAGTAGTGAACTGATTGATTGTTGTGGACAGCCATGCTTATGAAGGCCTGTCAGAAAAGATGAAGTAGAATCTCACTTGGATTGGAGAGTCTAAAATTGCCTGTTTATAAACTACTGAAAAATGTAAAAGGAAAGACATTTCATTTCTCATTCTACTATTCTTACATATTTAGCTTCTTAAGAGAAGCTAAATTAACACATACTGTTAATTGCCAATTATGATCTTTTTTTAAGGAGATGGGCTTCATCTGGTTCTGGCATCATGTGGACTATGGTCTATGGTAAGAGATTTGAATGGAAAAATGAGAGATAACAGGTGATAATGTGTATTATACCTGCCATTCTGAATTTAGTTGTGAGTTACTTCCTTGGAAAAGTACAAATCACAGGGATGCCTGGGTGGCTCTGTGGTTAAGATTCTGCCTTTGGCTTGGGGCCTGATCCTGGGGTCCTGGGATCGAGGCCCACATCCGGCTCCCTGCATGGAGCCTGCTTCTCCCTCTGCCTCTCTGCCTCTTCTCTATCTCTCTCGAATAAATGAATAAAAAAAATCTTTAAATAAATAAAATATCTTGTGACTATTGTGATCACTTTGTAGATGGCTTACTCTGTGTGCATATAATAAGGCTAATAACCAAGATCTAAAATCATACATTAGGATGTCGTGATGGCCATTAGGTTCTGTTTCCCTATTATTTGATCTTTTAATGTCATGCCAACTCTCTCTGCTCATTTGGGAAAGTTACAAGTAAAATTAGAAATATTCTAAATAGTCTCCTCAGTAATGCTGAGTACCTTTGGAGTCTAATGAAGAAAGGTTTTGTTTTTGATTTTGCTTTTAACTATTGAAATCTTAGTGGATTTGAATTTAAAGTTCCAAGGGATTAACAGGTGGTTTCTCTGTAGTTTTATCCACTGAGTCCTTTGTCCTGAGCCCGGTTCTCTTTCCCCTTCCTTCTGCTTGTCTCCCAACTATCTTCGCTACTGCATTTTTTGCTGCTATTAGAGATTGAAAAGGATAAAACTCAGAGCACTGAGTTAAGGGTTAATGGATTATGCTATTCTCTTCTCACAACATAAGCATGTCTGCATGGAGGTATATATCTGTATTTCTCTTTGCATCTGAGCATTTCCAGAGCACTGTCCTTTCCCATACTGAAATATAAGGGGCCTGGAACTAGAAAGTCAGTTATGTAGACTTCAGTATACATCGTTCATTCTACTTCCGTAGGTGGTAAGGGGCAAGAAGTGATGAAAGAGGGACAACTGTTCTATATTTACTATTGACATTAAGTGGTGAGTGTCCTTTTTTGGCCCTCTGTATGACCTACTATGTCTTTAGGAGACTTCTTTTTTTAAATATGTATTTTGCCTCTTCCTAGCTCCTCTTAACTCATAATGTGCTCTAAATGTGACTCATCAGTGTTTAGTACTTTGTAAGTTTTTTCTTTACACCACCTCCCCAAGAAAAAATTTTCATGTATCCTTCTATCTAGTTCTTTCTGTTTCTTAAGCTACTAAATGTTTGTTCATTTTTATATCACTGCTTACAAATTAAAATACCATTGTCAAATTGT
Organism: Vulpes lagopus; assembly: GCF_018345385.1. Taxonomy (NCBI): domain Eukaryota; kingdom Metazoa; phylum Chordata; class Mammalia; order Carnivora; family Canidae; genus Vulpes; species Vulpes lagopus. The sequence continues at coordinate 68,208,848 of NC_054824.1, forward strand.
AAGCTTCTCTCAACAAATTAAATATTGAAACTAGGAATATAAGAGAATAATTGAAAATTTTTTTGTTTTTTGGGGGGGGTGTTTTTTTGAAGGAACCTGCATTTTCAAAAAATCCTGTTTTGGCATTTTTCATGTGTACAAAAGTAGAATAGTTTAATGAATCCCCACAAGACCCATTACCCATTTTAGATCTTGTGTAATCTTGTTTTGTCTCTATCTCCTGCTTATTTTGTGGCCAACCTTAGATATATTATTTCACTCCCAGTTATCTTAGAATGTATCTCCAGGGACGCCTGGGTGGCTCAGCAATTGGGCATCTGCCTTTGGCTCAGGGCATGATCCTGAGGTCCTGGGATCAAGTTCCACACCGGGCTTCCTGCATGGAGCCTGCTTCTCCCTCTGCCTGTGTCTCTGCCTCTCTCTCTCTCTCTCTCTCTCTCTCTCTCTCTGTCTCTCATGAATAAAATCTTTTTTTTTTTCAGACATGAATAAAATTTAAAAAAGAATGTATCTCCAAGAGACAAGGATGTTAAAATATAACCTCAATACAATTATTATACCTAAAAAAAAAAATTAGGACCAGTTGTTTTGTTATTCAGTGTCTAATCTAGTCAGTGTTTCAGTCTCTAAATGTCTCATATATTTTTTGTTCTTTCAGTTTTTAATTCTTATTTAGGTCAGGGCACACATAAGTCTTTGGCAATTTCTTTATTCTTTGCCACATCGAGATATTCCAGGCTCTTCTTGTACATTTCCTGTCCTGAACCTGGAATTGGCCATTACTTCTTAAGCCTTAATTCCTTTTAGTAGGAAATGGCAAGCATAATCTAAGCATTAGAAGTACACATTGTCATGGAGTTGTTAACTGCCATTACTTTTATGATTTGCTGATCTGTTGGCAAAGAGCAGATATCTTCGTTCTCTTTTTCTTTTATTTATTTATTTATTTATTTATTTATTTATTTATTTACTGCTTATACATTGCATGAAGTTGTCCCCCACAGCTTATTCTTGTGGGTGGGTAAGCTGGTTGGTTGGTTTCGATATTTTTTTCTCCATGTATTTATCATTTTGCATGGTTTCTGTTGCTGTGCCATTCATGTTCACTAATCTTTTCATTCTGCAATGCCTAATCTGCCATTTATCCAATACAGTATGTTTTTCATCTCTTACACTGTACTTCTCATCTCAGAAGTTCAGTTTAGGTTTATATATATATAGTACTATGTCTCTACTTTTTGACATACAGACTATAGCTATAACTGCTTAATTTCCTTGTCTGCTAATTCTGGCGCCTATGTCAGTTCTGGTTCGTTTTGAATGATTGATTATTGGAGTTTTCAGGTTTGTTTTCCTGCATCTTTGCTGCCTAGTAATCGTGTGATCTTTTTTGCATTTGGCTGCTGGATATTTTCCATTCCCATAAATCTTCTTGAGCTTTGTTATGGGGTGCAGTTGTATCACTTGGAAACAGTTTGATCCTTTTCAGATTTTACATTTATGATTTGTTAGATAGATCCAGGGTAGTGTTCGGTCTAGGACTAATTATTAATTCCCTGTAGTGAGGCAACACCTCCCTGAATAATCTACCCAAGCACACCCCATTACTATGAATTTTTCTAGCCTTTATGTTTTTTTAATTGAGATAAAATTCACGTAGAAAATAGAAAATTCACATGTGAGATTACATTAATTTTGAATGTACACAAATGAATGATTTATACACACAGTAAGATAAAACATATCTTACCACAGTAAGATAACATCCATTACCATTCATAGTTACTCACCTGTAACAGTGAGTTAACACTGTTTTCCTGTTGCAGGTGAGTAACTCTGAGTAACAAGTAAATCTTTCCTTGTGATGAGAACTTTTAAGATCTACTTTCTGAGCAACTATCAAATATACAATATAGCATTGTTAACTCTAGTCACCATTCTGTACATTATATCCCTGAGACTTATTCATTTTATAACTGGAAGTTTGGGGCAGCCTGGGTGGCTCAGCGGTTTAGCACCGCCTTCAGCCCAGGGCATGATCCTGGAGTCCCAGGATTGAGTCCCACATCAGGCTCCCTGCATGGAGCCTGCTTCTCTCTCCGCCTGTGTCTCTGCCTCTCTCCTCTCTGCGTATTCTCATGAATAAAAATAAATAAAATCTTAAAAAAAATAACTGGAAGTTTGTATACACATACCACATCTTTATCCATTCTTCCATCAGTGGACTGTGTCTTGGCTACTGTAGGTAATGCTGTAATGAGCATGGGGATGTAGGTAACTTAATATGAGATAACAATTTCATTTCTTTCAGATAAATACTCAGAAGTAGAATTGCTGGGTATATTTTTATTCTCTTGAGGAACCACTGACCCTATTTTCTGTAGTTTTTTGCACCAATTTATGTTTCCACCAGCAGCGCACAAGGGTTCCCTTTTCTCCACATCCTCACCAACACTTGTCATCTCTCTCTTTTTGATAATAGTCATTCTGACAGTTGTGAGGTACTATTTTGTTGTGGTTTTGATTTGCATTTCTGTGATGATTTAGTGATGTTGAGCACCTTTTCATTTACCTGTTGGCCATCTTAATGTCTTTTTGGAAAAGTGTATAGTTATATCCTCTGCTCATTTTTAAAAAAATATTTATTTGACAGAGAGCAGAAGCATAGAAAGGGTGGAGGGAGAGGGAGAAGCAGTCTCCCGATTGAGCAGGGAACCCAACTCAGGACTCAATTGCAGGATTCTGAGATCATGACTTGAGCCAAAGACAGATGCTTAATGGATTGAGCCAACCAGGCACACCTCATTTTTTATTTTATTTTATTTTATTTTTAAGATTTTATTTATTTATTCATGATAGACATAGAGAGAGAGAGAGAGGCAGAGACATAGGCAGAGGGAGAAACAGGCTCCATGCAGGGAGCCTGACGTGGGACTCAACCCCGGGTCTCCAGGATCACGCCCCAGGGCCAAAGGCAGGCCCTAAACCACTGAGCCACTCAGGGATCCCCACACCTCATTTTTTAATAAGATTTTTTTCAATTGAGTTGTGCAAGTTCCTTATATATTAACCCCTTATCAGATACATAGTTTGCAGATATTTTCTCCTATTCAGTACATTGCCTTCTCATTTTGTTAATGGTTTCTTTTGGTGTGCAGAAGAGTCTTATTTATTTATTTTTTAAAGATTTTATTTATTCATATCAGACACAGAGAAAGAGAAGCAGAGGGAGAAGCAGGCTCCATGCAGGGAGGCTGATGTGGGACTGGATCCTGGTTCTCCAGGATCAGGCCCTGGGCTGAAGGTGATGCTAAACCATTGAGCCACTCAGGCTGCCCAGAGTTTTAGCTTGATTTAGTCCTCTGTTCATTTCTACTTTTGTCGCCTTTGCTTTCTTTTGGTGTCAGATCCAACAAAATAATTGCCAAGACCAGTGTCAAGGAGCTTACCTCCTATGTTTTAGTCTAGGAGTTTTATAGTTTCAGGTCTTAATGTTCAGGTCTCTATTTTGAGTTAATTTTTTGTATGTAGTGTAAGATAGTGTTCAAGTTGCTTTATTTTGCATGTTGCTAATTTTCCCAACACCATTTATTGAAGCGACTTGTTCTTTCCCCAGTGTATATTTACAACTCCTTGTCATAAATGAATTGACTATATATATGGGTTTATTTCTGGCCCATAACTATGACCATGAATTTGTCTAGCCTTTTTGATGAGAACAGACATTGTTGGAGTCCTCTGGAAACACTGGCCACTGTTCCCTCTTATCCCTTCAGATACTTTCCCCCTGCCTCCAGTAGTTTCCTTGTATCCCTCTGCTGATTAGTCTATGCTAAATACTTGAGGACATCCCTCTGCAGATCTCCAGGATTCTCTTTCTGCAGCTGTCTCCCTCTGGTACTTTGTTTTATGACCTGTAGCTGCCTTGGTCTCCCAAGACTCTTAGCTCCATCTCTTAAACTCAGGGGATCTGGAAAGGCTCAAGGCAGTAAGATGGGGCAATCCTAGGATTCAGCTCATTTGTTTTTCCTTTCTCAAGGATCACTGCCTTTGTTGCCTAATGTCAGGGTCAATACATCTGTTTATGTGTTCTGTCTGCTTTTGTTGTTGTCATTTTAAGCAGGAAGGTCAGTCCAGTCCCTGCTAACTCCATTTTGACTGAAGCAGAAGTTTCTAGGTAAATGTTTAGTTCTTAAGCAATTGTCAACCAGTTTTCCAAAGTGGTTATACAATTTTACACTTCTGTTAGCAAATATGAGAGTTCTGATTGTTCCACATCCTTCCCTACATTTGGTCATGGTACCTTTTTCCTTTTATAATTAATAAGCAATCTGGGATGATACTGTGACATTGTGACTTCATTCCCAACAGTCTTTCACTAGTTTTAGTGTTCATTGATTCATACTTGAATCAATTATCACTATAGGAATTGTAAAAGGGTTATTTTCTATTTCTGTCTCTTTGTATACTTATTTAGTTGACTTTTTTTTTTTAAGATTTTATTATTTATTCATGAGAGACACACAGAGAGAGAGAGAGGCAGAGACACAGGCAGAGGGAGAAGGAGGCTCTATGCAGGGAGCCTGATGTGGGACTCGATCCCGGCTCTCCAGGAACACACCCTGGGCTGCAGGTGGCGCTAAACCGCTGCACCACCGGGGCTGCCCGTTGTTAACTTTTTCTATAAAGAAATATTTACAGGAGCATCAGACTGGCTTAGTCTTGCAGTCCTGATTCCAAGCCTCAAGTTGGCTATAGAGATAACTTAAAATCTTTACAAAGTTAATAATAATAAAAATTTAAAACTAAAAAAGATAATTCCTTATTCACAACACATACCTTTTTTTTAGTATCTGTTTGGACTCATTCAATTTTTACTTTTGAGTCAAGTCATAACTTCGTTATTTAAAATGTTTTCAACTTGGCTGGTATCCTCTCCAAGTTGGTTCCTGTTCCTGTTAGATATGTTCCATTACTGTTCACACAGCAAGGTTTCCAGGTTCGCCTGGGATTTAGCCATTTCTTAAGGAACCTAGGTTTTCCTTTAGTGGAGAATCTTATTTAATGGAAAAATGTGGGTACTAGGTCATTATTACATATGTATATCTTGACTTTGCCATTTCTGGAGGTACAAGGTAGCAACATACTACTGAAATCCCAGCAGTGCCCTGCACGCTAGTAGGTTTCTAGAGTTATTCCTGCTTATGTTGATTGGGATGTTCATACATAAAGAGAACACACGGTGGCAGTAGAATCAAGATTAGTTTTGTAAACTACAGAGCATAATGCAAGTCAGTTTCCTATTTTTAGAAAATGTTGGCCTTCACGTTTTTTTTAGGTTAAGTTTTGGTACATTATCTCCTGTAGTTAAAACAGAAGTTATTTTTTCCTGCTTTGAGACTGTGAGAGTAGGAATTGTTACTCTGAACATTAATTTTGCATCAGGGAAAAGTAACAACTGAAGCCTAGTGCTTCCACTAATTGAATGTGGTTTCCCTGTTCTTTTACTACTGAGTATTTTAATTTAATTTTTTTTCAAGATTTTATTTATTTATTTATGAGAGACACACACAGAGAGAGGCAGAGACCCAGGCAGAGGGAGAAGCAGGCTCTATGCAGGGGAGCCCGACGCGGGACTCGATCCTGGGTCTCCAGGATCACGCCCTGGGCTGAAGGTGGCGCTAAACTGCTGAGCCACCCAGGCTGCCCACTACTGAGTATTTTAATGTGCACAGTTTTATTGATAAACCAGTCCCATCCCACCCCCTGAAATTTTCTATTTCTTGGCTGTTTTCAGTTACTAAAGCATTCATGAATCTTTGGAATTCAGAATATTGACAGGCAGATATCTTTTTAGTCATACTCTAACTTTGTATACTGAAGGAATAAAACAGTAATAATTTCATTGGGGTGGAACGCATTTTATTTTGCCTCTTTTCTTCTCTTGTGCCTTCCTCTTCCTTCCTTAACAAACTCCTAGATATCTGCATGGTGTTTGAAGTCTTGGGGCATCATCTGCTCAAGTGGATCATCAAGTCTAATTATCAGGGGCTTCCACTGCCTTGTGTTAAAAAAATTATCCAGCAAGTATGTATCTTAGTATTTTCTATGTGCTGATTGTTTTAGATTCTTAAAGGTGGCAAGAGTTTCCTATATCCAATAGAATTTTTATTTTAAAAACTAGAGAATTTTTGTATTTGCTAAAATTATGTCGTTTAGCCCCTAGTGTTTATTCTGTCATTAAGTGTCTTAGCAATAACCATTTTTCCAGATTCATCTCCTGTAATAATCATTAGAGGGAAAGGTGTGTTCAGTGACTGATGTTGGAAATTTGGAGCCTGTATCCAGGAGTTCTGTTGCAAATATTGATTATATGGTAATAGAGAATTACTATGTCAAATTATTAATATCTCATTATAGAATATTATTAAAGGGCATTTTCTAATATTCTAAATAGCTTTCAATATACAGTAAGGAAGTTTACTCTCAGGAAAATACTAGTATTTGAAAGGGCAAATAATTTGCTTGGGTAATGTGTTTTGGTGGAAAGAGCTCCAGACTAGGAATCAAGAGATCTCAGTTCTATATCAGCAAGGAAATTTGAATTAAGGACATAATCCAAATCTCTTTCATCACATATATGTCAACATTTAAAGAGCATAATGACCTTTTTTCTGAGTCTTTGTGTACTTCACTAAATATCTCCAAATACAATTAGCTTTTTAAAACTTTATTATAAACTCTTACCTTTGCTCATAGTTATCTTTCTGGGGAAGTTTCTTTCTACCTTATTAAAAATGCTTTATTCTCTGTTGAAAACTACCATATTGTTTTTATATTTTTAATTTTTTAAATGTTGTGTTGTGATTTCTTTCTTCTCCAGAAAGACTTGTATTCTGTGTCTGCAAGTCTATTCCTCTATTCCCATCCAGGTGTTACAGGGTCTTGATTATTTACACACCAAGTGCCGTATCATTCACACTGACATTAAACCAGAAAACATCTTGTTGTCAGTGAATGAGCAGTACATCCGAAGACTGGCTGCAGAAGCAACAGAGTGGCAGCGATCTGGAGCTCCTCCACCTTCTGGATCTGCGGGTATGTTTTCTTTGAGGACTTTGGTCTCATTAGAAGTTAAGAGAAGTTCTGGGCACCTGGGTGGGTTAGTTGGTTAAATATCCAACTCTTGATTTCAGCTCAGGTCATGATTTCAGGGTCCTTGGATCAAGCCCCACGTCGGGCTCCCCACTGAGCAGGGAGTCTGCTTGCTCCCTTCTCCTTCTACCCTACCTCCTGCTCACCCACTCTGTCTCTGTCTCTTTCAAATATGTAAATAAATCTATAAAAAAAAAAGTTACAAGAAGTTCTTATTTTAATTCTGTTACCAGGCAGTTAAGTAAAGTATCACTCATTCATTTGTATGCTATAAAAGCTGATTCATGTTCTTGTTTGTTTGTTTGTTTTTTAAAGATTTTATTTATTCATGAGAGACACACAGGGAGAGCGAGAAAATCAGAGACACAGGCAGAGGGAGAAGCTGGTTCCATGCATGGAGCCGGACGTGGGAGTTGATCCTGGGTCTCCAGGATCAGGCACTAGGCTGAAGGCAGGCACTAAACTGCCGAGCCACCCGGGCTGCCCTCGTGTTCTTGTTTTAAAATATTTTCTCTTGTGATTCAGTGGCCATTTTTGGTGTGTTTACCTCTTACCATGAGCATAACATGTATGCTTGCTTATAGATCAGTGTGATCTGTGCGGGAGCAAAATAACTTTGCTATTAAGAACTTGAATTTAAGCACTGGAGTGGACAGACCTGGTTTGAATCCTGGCTTCATCACTGGCTGGGTGTTCTTGAGCAAGTTCTTGACTTGCTTTGACTTCCTTTTCTTTCATGCAGGAGTTCTTGAGATTTAGTTCCATGTTAAAGCAGTTAATAGGTTGCCACACAGTGTTGTGGTAAATAAATGATGGCTGATTATGATGGTTTTTTGCCACTTGGAATATATATTTTTTAATTTTAATAGTTTTATTATATTTGAGGGGTTTTTGAGGAACTTCCTTGATCCCCAAGGCAAAATGAAGCCTAGGGATGTCTAGGTGGCTCAGCGGTTGAGCGTCTGCCTTTGGCTCGGAGTGGGATCAAGTCCCACATCGGGCTCCTGCCTCTGCCTATGTCTCTGCCTCTGTCTCCCATGAATAAATAAATAAAATCTTTAAAAATAATAATAATGAAGCCTAAAGAAGGGGAAATGAGAAGGTGTTTGATAGTCATAGAGTTTGATTTTTTCCAAAATGAAAACATTCTAGAAATATTACACAAAAGTGTGAGTATAATTAGCACTATTGAACTGTATGCTTAAGAATGGTTTAGAGGGAAATTTTACTTAGTGTGGATTTTCCTACAAATTTTTTTTTTAATCTTTATTTATTTATGATAGTCACACAGAGAGAGAGAGAGAGGCAGAGATACAGGCAGAGGGAGAAGCAGGCTCCATGCACCGGGAGCCCAACGTGGGATTTTATCCTGGGTCTCCAGGATCGCACCCTGGGCCAAATGCAAGCGCCAAACCACTGCGCCACCCAGGGATCCCGATTTTCCTACAATTTAAAAAAATTTTCTTGCGGAAGATTCTACCTCCTGCCTAAGCTAAACTAACATCTATAACATGATGTGTAATAAATTACTATATAGTTCTTGATGCCATGCTCCATTTAAAACTGACCACTGTCACGGGGAAGAAGTAAGAGACGGGGTTCTGGGTGGGAATGATGGGGTTATTGCCTATCATTTTCTATTTTAAGCATATATAGGAGTGAGATTTTTGCAGCATTAATAGTGGAAACAAAATATGGGGACTTGGCTCTTTGCAATTACAGGTTTTATCTGGGAAAGAATTTATTTAAACTTAATTAATTTTGCCAAGTTGTATATGCATTATTCTTTTTTTTTTTAATGGTACTTCTATCTAAGTTGCTTAAAAACAATAGTTTTCTCTGTAACATAAACCTGCATTGCTTGCTGAATGCCAGGATTCTTACTTGGTTTTCTTTTCTTTTCAGTCAGTACTGCACCCCAGCCTAAACCAGTAAGTATAAGGTGTTTCTATATTTAATTCTGATCTCTGGGCAGTGGGCAGGGATTCTTGTTTTAGGGATCACTGTATAGAGTATGAAAACCAAAGAAAAAAATATTCCTGCGCTTCTATATTTTCTCCAATAAATTCTCATGCATTTTTAACAAGTTTGTACTGGTGAGGCTTCTGTAAACTTGAGTGTATCTGAGAGTACACCAGCCCCACACACAGCTCAGAGGACCAAAATTTATTGTTAAGTTTGTTTTTATTTGGTTTCATAAGGGTATCCACATTGTTTAAGTTAATGAGAAACTTCAGTGCTATGTTAGGGAAAGATTGAAATGTAATTAGGAAATATTAAAGTTAACAGTTATCTCCAACTGGGGGTAATGGATTAGCCACCTGAAGGCTTTATCTGTTTGTAATCTCCGCCCAGGCTGACAAAATGTCAAAGAATAAGAAGAAGAAATTGAAGAAGAAGCAGAAGCGCCAGGCAGAATTACTAGAGAAGCGAATGCAGGAAATTGAGGAAATGGAGAAAGAGTCGGGCCCTGGGCAAAAAAGACCAAACAAGCAAGAAGAATCAGAGAGTCCTGTTGAAAGACCCTTGAAAGAGAACCCACCTAATAAAATGACCCAAGAAAAACTTGGTATAAATAGAGCATACACAAAAATTTACTTTAACATTAATTTATCATTGTTCTGTAATATACTGGTTTCATGCATACAGCACATCTCTGGGGGTGTCCTTATACAGTAATAGTACAGAACCTTCATAAATGTCAGGCAGGTAATAATCAAATGTAATTTCTGAATTTTCTATGGAAATGCAACATAGACTTCATTTTGCAATTGAATAAGGATAAGATCTTTGTCCTTCCATAAATAGGTCGTAGATGTTCAGTCATGTTTTTATGTCACCCTGTATAAGTTCTAGAAAACGTTTTAATCTTGTGGAGAAAATTTTTTTGTTCTTTCACTCATACACATAACACATACATCCTTTTTGTCTGTTTGTTCTTAGAAGAGTCAAGTACCATTGACCAGGATCAAACACTTATGGAACGTGGTGTAGAGGGTGGTGCACCAGAAATTAATTGCAATGGAGTAACTGAAATCATTAATTATACTGAAAACAGTAATAAAGAAACATTGAGGCTTAAGGAGGATCTACATAATGCTAATGACTGTGATGTCCAAAATTTGAAGCAGGAACCTAGTTTCCTAGGCTCCCAAAATGGAGACAGCAGCACATCTCAAGAAACAGACTCTTGTACACCTATAACCTCTGAGGTATCAGATACCATGATGTGCCAGGCTTCACCAAATGTAGAGCAGTCATTCAATGAACAGGACATCAGCCAACTTCAGGAAAGCATCCGGGCAGAGATACCCTGTGAAGATGAGCAAGAGCAAGAACAAAATGGACCATTGGACAACAAAGGTACCTAGATAGACATACTGCCCCAATACTCCTTCCCTGAATAGTATATTCATGAATTTCTAGACTGAAGCTACCATTCATTGTTTTTATAAATAAAGCTCTACAGCAAGTACCCAAGTTACCTTCCACTGTGTACATTTCTAGCTAATTTTGAGTTGTATTAGTCATGTAGTATGCGCACAGCATTTCACTTTTTTGCTCCAAAGGCAGAGTTAGGTTTTTATTTTGTAAACTGAAGGTGTCGCTATACTCTTTTTATCTTACAAAAATTAGTAAATTAAATTTTGCCAGTCAAGGGCCTAGGTATATTGCTTCAGAGAGTTTTATTAATTTGGGGGTATTTGTGTGTTCACTAAACAGTCTTACTAATGGTATTCTTTGTCTATAGGAAAATCCACTGCTGGAAATTTTCTTGTTAATCCCCTTGAGCCAAAAAATGCAGAAAAGCTCCAAGTGAAGATTGCTGATCTTGGAAATGCCTGTTGGGTGGTAAGTTAAACTTATTTTATCTTAGTGTTGTGTTTTGAAGTGACTAGGAATAAATGAGAACTTGAACTTTAATTGTGCTAAGGAAGAAAAAGCATCTGCAGATCTATTTCCAAGTTGCCAGTTAACATTTTAGCACTGTTTTCTTATTAGCCTTCTGTTATTGGAAAGTTCAAATATATTTCCAGAAGTAGAGAGAGTGATATAATAAAATAGCCCTCACTCCCACTCCAGGTACCTATCACCCAGATGCAGTAATGTTAACTCCTGGCCAGTCTTGTTTTATCTGTATCCTCATTCACTTTCATATGCACAGTGCTTATATTTGTATTTCCCTTTTTCAAAATTGGCATCTAACTTAACTCATTGTAACCTTTTAAGTCCCTTAACATATTTTGGACACCTTTCTTTGTCACTCAGAAATTTACATCAAATTATGTTTATTATGTAATATTCCCTAAGGTATTGTACGTTTTATACATTTTTGATAGCTCATTGTGATGAGTATCTTTGCTCATGATCCTTGTGTGGTTGTCCTTAGGACATACCCTAGACATAGAATTCCAAAGTCAAAAGTTGGGTGCTTTTTTAAAAAGGAGTTTTTGATGTATAGTGTCATATTAATACTGTTGTTTACCTAGTTAAGAATTAGTTAAGAATTAAGAGGGCGACACATTATTTTTAAAATTTTTTTTTTTTTTAATTTTTATTTATTTATGATAGTCACACAGAGAGAGAGAGAGGCAGAGATACAGGCAGAGGGAGAAGCAGGCTCCATGCACCAGGAGCCTGACGTGGGATTCGATCCCGGGTCTCCAGGATCGCGCCCTGGGCCAAAGGCAGGCGCCAAACCGCTGCGCCACCCAGGGATCCCCGACACATTATTTTTGATGAACATCTCAAAAGTCTACAGTAGAATGATTTGCACATAAATGACAATACTTGGAATCATATACTTTCTAACAGGAATGTTGAAGATTGCTGAAGCAAAAGCTATGCATTGTTGAAAATCCACTTTAATAGCTTTTACACTTATTTTATACTTCAAATTTTTTATTCCATATGACATTCTGTACCTCACTTCTAGGATATTGTGATAACTTTTTAGAAAAAAAAATGAAGTCAGAGCTTAGCACTGACTGGTAGGAATGGGGAAAAACTCTTCAAGTAATTAGAATTGCTCCACCATTAATTTATCATAAATCAAATTACCGTAAGTTATGATAAGTTATTAAAATTATTATGATAAATCACTCTGGTCTAGGCCAGCCAGGGTTCACCTGGATTACTGCAGTAGCCTACTCACTCTCTCCCTTCAGCTGCCTGTGCCCCCTACGGAGTTGACAACACAGCTATCAGTGATCCTTTTAAATGTGAGTTGCAGTGACTTCCCCCTCAAGATGAATGCCACAGTCTTTACCATGTCCCACACACCACCAAGCAAATGATGTCTTCCTTCTGCCTGGAATTCTCTTCCCAAGATAATGTATACAACTCACTCATTTTCTTCAAGTTCCTATTCAGCTGTCGTCTTACCAGGGAGCTCCTTCCCTGAACACCTAACATATTTAGCAAAGCGCTACTCTCCAAACCCGTACACCTATATTATATTCATTCATGTATTTTCTCTTTCTTCCTCTCTCTCCTCAATTTTTTTTCCCCATAGCACTTATCACACACAGTCTGATACTATATAATTGTCTGCTTACCATCCCTCTCCCTAAATGTACATCCCATCATGACAGATTTTTTTTTTGTTCACAGCTATATAATACTTATAACAGAACCTGGTACCTAAGAGGTTCTCAATAAATATGCAAGTAGGGCAGCCCCAGTGGCACAGCGGTTTGGCACAGCCTGCAGCCTGGGGTGTGATCCTGGAGACCCCGGATCAAGCCTCAGGACAGGCTCCCTGCATGGAGCCTGCTTTTACCTCTGCCTGAGTCTCTGCCTTTCTCTCTGTGTCTATGAATAAATAAATAAAATCTTTAAAAAAAAATTAATAAATACGCAAGTAAATGAATTGTAAGAAACACATTGGCTCTGTCCCAGACACCACGTTGTACAAGTATCAGATGCTTCAAGCTTCTGTGCCTTTGTGTATAGGACACCTTCCTCCATTATTGTTTTAATTTTTTTCCATTATTGTTTTAAATATTTTATTTATTTATTCATGAGAGACACACGGAGAGGCAGAGACCTAGGCAGAGAGAGAAGCAGACTGCAGGGAGCCCTGCAAGGAGCCGGATGCGGGACTCGATCCCAGATCCCGGGATCAGGACCTGAGCCAAAGGCAGACACTCTACTACTGAGCCATCCAGGCATCCTTCCTCCATTATTTTCTAACACTTTTGACACACCTTTATTCTGCTACAATTTTTCCTGTCACTTTTACAGTTACTCTTTTTTAATCTGCATGTCTCTTCTCTTTTTAAATGTGTCTCTGTGCTATAAAAGACTTTGCCTTCTTTTCATTAATTCACTCCTTCAGCAAACATTGGCACATGCTCTGACCTGCTAGTAGGACACAGTGTGAACTAGACAACGGTATCTTATCCTGCTGGATCCTGGTCAAATCTCACATCTTATTAATCTCTGCAGCAGAGCAGCATCTAGCATTCAGTAATGGGATTGTATATGATATTCAAATTGCTTGATTTTTAAAAAATATTATATTCTTACTAGTTTTGCATGTATATAGTTTGGATGTTGTTTCAGAAATCTGCCCCTTGGGCAGCCCCGGTGGCACAGCGGTTTATCACCACCTGTAGTCCAGGGCATGATCCTGGAGATCCAGGATCAAGCCCCACATCAGGCTCGCTGCATGGTGCTTGTGTCTCTGCCCCTCTCTCTCCTCTTCTCTCTCTCTCTCTCTCTCTCTCTCTCTCTGAATAAATAAAATCTTAAAAAAAAAAATCTGCCCTTTCCCTTTGCCAATTTGTTACTCCCCACACAACAGTATTTACCTTCATATCACTAATAAATATCTAAGCTATACTGCTCCCAGTTTTTTTTCTTTTAATATTAAGCATTATTTCTTCCTGGAAAACAGGATTTACATTCTATCACTAAACCTACCCCCCCATGTTCCCAATTTAATATATGATTTTGGCTGGTAATTTATTCCATGTTTGCATTATTGGGACCCAGTGCTGTTTTGAGCATAAATTGTACTGATTCCTTTTCCTTTTCTGCCTAACACTGTGTTTCATTTGCTTAGTTGTCTTTGTACTATTTATTACTTTAATTCAACCCCGTACTTTCACCAAGTGGTATAAATACATATACTCTAATGCATACAGATACCTTGGGTACTCTTTCAACTTCTTCCTGAAGACCTCTGTGTGGACCCCTGAGTCTTCTACCCTGAGTTCACTGTTGATTGCCTCATACGCCTATGGCATTACTGCCATTCAGATTTCCTTTCCCCATCATTCCTGGAGATTATCTTTACTCTATCTTTATATCCTCTACTTTCTGTCCCTCTTATTTTCTTTTTTTTTTTTTTAATAGATTTTATTTATTTATTCATGAGAAACAAGAGAGAGAGAGAGAGAGAGAGGCAGAGACACGGGCAGAGGGAGAAGCTGGCTCCATGCAGGGAGCCTGACGTGGGACTCAATCCCGGAACCCCAAGTCACGCCCTGGGCTGATGGCAGCACTAAACCACTGAACCACCCGGGCTGCCCTCTTGATTTTCTTTCTTGGTTTTCTCCATCATTTTTGTTTGTTTGTTCTTTGTTCGTGGTTTTGTTTGTTTTGTTTTGTTTTGTTTTTTGGAGTATGTATAACTTGTCGTAGCTTCCTAAGAAAATATGAGACTGGGAGGGGCATCTTGCATGTCTGCTAATGTCCTACTTTCACACTCAGTTGGCTGCAATGCAGTTTTCGGTTGAAAATTATTTTCTCGGGCAGCTAGGGTGGCTCAGTGGTTTAGCGTCACCTTCAGCCCAGGGCATGATCCTGGAGACCCAGGGTGGAGTCCTGTGTTGGGCTCCTTGCACGGAGCATGCTTCTCCCTCTGCCTGTGTCTCTGCCTCTCTCCCTCTCTGTCTCTGTCTCTCATGAATGAATGGATGGATGGATGGATGGGTGGATGGATGGATAGATAGATAGATAGATAGATAGATAGATAGATATAATTTTCTCTCAGAATGTTTGTCATTGCTCCATTATCTTCTAATTCCCTGACTTGTTGCTGCTAAAGACCAATGCTATTCTGATTCTTGATCCAAAACCTTTTCCCTTGTGAAAGTCTTATAAGATCGTTATTTCATGGTGCTATGCCTCACTTGGGTCTGTTTTTATCCGTTATACTATGCACTTGATGTGCACTTACTTTTTTAAGTTTATTTAAGCAGTTTGTACACCCAGTGTAGGGCTTAAAGATCAAGAGTCACATGCTTTTCCAGCTGAGCCAGCCAGGCACCCCTGGTGTGTGTACACTTAATATTGAAATTCTAGTTCTTTGGTTTTGACTTTGTCCGTTTGGTTTTTTGTTTTCTTTCTTTTCTTTCCTTGGTCTCTATTCTCTAGCTCTGAAATATTATCCAAATGTTAGATCTTTTATGCAGATCTTATCTTACCTTTCTCTCCTATTTTCTGTCATTTTCTTTTTGCTTTATTTTCTGGGAGATTTCTCAACTAGCTTTATTTTTTCTCATTTCTCCTATTGCATTTTACTTTTCAAGAGTTCTTTGGTTTTCTTTCTTTTTGGGGGGGCGGGGGGGTTTACTTATTCGTTTATTTCCTCCAAGTTCTTTGGTTTTCTAATTACCTCTCAGAGATACTCTCCCCTCAATTGTCTGGAGCATCCTTCAGAGATCCTATTTTACCCACTTGGGAGAAAACCTCCAAATGATCTGTCTGGCCAAGAAAGGGGCTGTTAGAGTGCATGATGCCCTCTGTTCTGGAGCCCTGTTTCTTTAAAAGATGTTTTTGTTGTTGTTACTTTATTTTTATGTATTTAAAGAGTGAGAGGTGTGGGCTAGAGGGGAGGAGCAAAGGGAGTGGGACAAGCGGACTCCCTGCTGAGCATGGAGCCCAACACAGGGCTTGATATCATGACCCTGAGATCATGATCTAAGCTGAAACCAAGAGTTAGATACCTAACTGACTAAGCCACTCAGGTGCCCCATCTTTAAAAGATGTTTTTATAAAGCAACATTTCTGATTAAATCCCACCCTCAGCCCTATTTTCTTGTGATACCTGATACTGCCAAACCCTGAGCCTTGAGGCAAGGGGTACTGTGGTATACATCACGGTGCTTCTCAGCTTTCACCAGTGGTTTATTCAGTTTTCTTGGATCCATTAAGATATTTACCAGTGATCTGTTTTTCATCTTGTAAATTTTATTACTCTAACTTCTTTGCCATTGTCTTTGTTAGTTTATCCTGTAAAAATTAACACTGTGGGGCAGCCCTGGTGGCTCAGTGGTTTAGCGCTGCCTTCAGCCCAGGGGCTTATCCTAGAGACCCTGGACTGAGTCCCATGTCGGGCTCCCTGCATGGGGCCTGCTTCTCCCTCTGCCTGTGTCTCTGCCCCTCTCTCTCTGTGTCTCTCGTAAATAAATAAATAAAACCTTTAAAAAAAATAAATAAATAAAAATTAACACTGAATTCTTACTAAGGTAGCGTTTTAGGAGTGAGTAAATGTGTGTATGTGATCCACCTTCTTTACTTTTGCTGATTCTGGACCTCATTTATCATTACAGCGTCTTTAAAAAAAAAAAAGATTCCATTTATCTATTCATGAGAGACACAGAAAAAGAGAGGCAGAGGCAGAGGGAGAAGCAGGCTCCATGCAGCGAGCCTGATGTGGGACTTGATCCCCGGATCGTTGGATCACAACCTCATCCGAAGGCAGATGCTCAGAGCCACCTAGGCATCTCTACAGCATCTTTTTAAAGGCAGTAGTGAGACAGAAGGAGTAAAGATAACTCCCTTGAACAGCGTGTCCATTTTTCTAAGTATATCACTGAAAAGGATGCCTGGACCCAATGCTAAAGTGTATGTGTATGTGAAGGCTCTCTCACACCAAGCAATTCTTGGGCACTAGTCTGAGAATTCAGTTCAATTCTGACATTATCTACCTGGAGATAATGAGATTCCACAGGTTAAGGGGTCAGTCCCACATGACCTCCCTCCACTTTAGATGCCAGTGGCAAGCCCACGTTACCTTTGCTTCTGACGAACTGGCTATAAATGGGAGTCTCCAACAACCCCCTCCAACTCAAGATACCAATCACAGGTCCAGGTTGTTCCCTGTACTTCTGACTCAACTGGCTGTAAAGCAGAGATTCCCACAGCCCTTTCCTTGGGCTTGATTGATTTGCTAGAATGGCTAACAAAGCCCAGAAAAATCCCTTTACTCACTACATTACTGATTTATTGCAAAGGATGTTATCAATAGCCAGAGGAAGGGATATATAGGGTGAGGTCTCAAAGGCACTTCTGTCCTTACGGAGCTGGGGGCCTGCCCCAGTGCCATGTGCTGGAAGCATTTTGGTTCCCCCATGTGGAAGCTTCCCAGACCCCCTCCTTTTGTGTTTTTCTGGAGGCTTTATTACATAGGCATGATTGATTAACTCTCCATCAGTGACTATTCAGTCCCTTACCCCTCTCCCCACACCCAGAAATCAGAGATATGTCCTGAAAATTCCCCCCTCTAGTCATAGTTAGTTCCTCTAGCAACCAGTCCCCATCCTTAGGTGGGTTCCAAAAGTTGGTTCATGAACATAGATTCAGTTGTGGTAGAAAAGGGCTTCTTAGAATAATAAGACACCCATTTTATCTTTACAGTTCTGGAGTGTTTTCAGGAACTGAGGACAGGAGACAATTTGTATCAAATATGTTCCCATTACTCTTAGTGCTCCAGAAATTCCAGGGATTTAGGGAGTTGTGAGCCAAGAACAGTGGATAATGACCAAATATATATGAGAAATACATTTTGAATGATGCATACATATGAATGATCTCACACACACACACAATCACCTGCAGTACATTTCCACTTGAAACTCAATATTTGAACCCATTGTTTTCCTGTAAAACCACTTCCCTAAGTCTCTTCTGGTTTTTCAACAGACGGCTAATCCGTTAGGCCTCTGCCACTGAGTTCTTTTTGGCTCTTCCTCCTTACCTCCCACATAGAGCCATCAAATTTTTAAATTCTGCTTATTCTTTCTTTGACTGTCCTTATGTTTAGTCCTCCCTCTCCTATCTCCACAACCAGTGTTCAGATTTTCATTATTAAACCTAAATCTGGCCACCAACCAGAAAATCACTGGAATGATGTCCTCAGATGTCTTGTCACTCTGTCCTGTGCATTAACATGCAGTGATGCCAGATGAAATCAAAAACTGTTTAACCTAGCGGTTAACTGTATTTGGCTTTAACAGATGTCTTTCTGTGCCTTAAGTGGTGATGTTGTCTCTACCAGAAGTACAAAAGTTGCTCTTTTCGGTCAGTCTTTGTCCCTTAGGAGCTCTGGTCAATACTGGTTTTCTCCCTGAAGCTTTCTCTTCCTAATTATCTCCTTTTCACAAATGTTCTTTCTTGGAGTTTCTGGCTAGCTCAGTCAGAGGAGCATGCAACTCTTGATCTTAGGGTTGTGAGTTCAAGCCCTACGTTGAGTATAAAGATTACTTTAAATAAATAAAACTTAAATGAATGAATGTGGCAAGAAAGCAATTGATCTTGTTTATGAGTTCCAGGAAAATTAAAGAATCGTCTTCTACATATTCTTGTTAAGTGTTTTTTAATATTATCTGTATTGTGTTCTGTATGTATGACTCATTCTAAACTTTTTTCTGCAATTATTTTTTATTATGGCCAACTTCAAGCCTGTACTAAAATAAAGAGAATAGAACAGTGATGAAGGGATCCCTGGGTGGCGCAGTGGTTTAGCGCCTGCCTTTGGCCCAGGGTGCGATCCTGGAGACCCGGGATCGAATCCCACGTCGGGCTCCCGGTGCATGGAGTCTGCTTCTCCCTCTGCCTGTGTCTCTGCCTCTCTCTCTCTCTCTCTCTCTGTGTGTGTGTGACTATCATAAATTAAAAAAAAAAAAAAAAAAAAAGAACAGTGATGAAATCCTGTGCCATTAGTGTCACCCAGCAATTATCAACTGATTGCCAGTTTGTTTGCATCTGTTTCCCCAGTCTGCCACCCATTCCAAATTATTTTGAACTTATCCCAAGTATCTTCTTTTCATTCCTAAATATGGCTTTCTAAAAGACGATTCTTGCAGGTAACCATGACACAGTTGTTACCTTAAAAGTTGGCAATTCACCAATAACAAGTATTCAATCAGTTTTTACTTTGTAAACATTCTTTCAATTTTGTTTATTTGAAATGGGATCCAAATAAAATCTATAAATACAAAAGTAGGTACTATGTCTCTTGAATTGCTTTTACTATAGTTTTTTCCCTTTTCTTCCCATAGTTTATGTGTTAAAGAAATTCCAGTTGTTTTGCTGATTGCATTCCCATGGTACTTAACATGGTCTCTGTTTCCCCCAGAATCATGTTTGAATTTTTTGGAGTGAAGGGGATGGAGGAGAATGAGGCCAAGAGTTCTTTATAGGTGGTTACAAGATTCTTGAAACTTGAAACCAAATATTTTATTTCTTCATAATGAGCACCTAAGAAGGAAAGTTTCATTTGAATCTAAATTGGTGTCATACATTTGTTGAAGTGCTTATTAACTGTTGACAAATGACCAACTTAATTTTTGTTTGGGGTAATAAGTTTTCCATTTCTTAAAAAGCATTTTTTTAGAATGTATATCTTTTTTTTTTTTTTTTTTTAGAATGTATATCTATATTAAGGTTAGACACATGTGTTTATAAAAATAATTTGGAGTAGAAAGTGTGTTAAAGTACTCTTTGAAGCTATAGTATCTAAATGATACTTAAACTAAATGAAAACTGGTTTGAGGAAAACTTAAGAGAATTTATTTTAATCTCCATTTTTCTTCATGATTTGTTACTTTTTAGAATAAATAAATTTTAATTAAAATACTGTTTCCTTCTCTATTTACTCAGCACAAACATTTCACTGAAGATATTCAAACAAGGCAATATCGTTCCTTGGAAGTTCTGATAGGATCTGGCTATAATACCCCTGCTGACATTTGGAGCACAGCATGCATGGTAATGTTTTTTCCCCTTGACCTTCACTTGTTATGTGGTATTTCTACACCTTGCCCTGTTTTGTAATTTTAGTAGACCTGCAAATTTACAAACTGGAAAATTTTTTGTGATGTACTTCATGTGATGCACTTTAAATCTTAGTCTGGAGAGGTGGGAATTCAAAAGCCAGTTAAAAACATCTGGCATTCCATGGCACCTGAGTGGCTTAAGTGGTTAGCAGTTAGTCGGTTAAGCGTCCAGCTCTCGATTTCAGCTCAGGTCATGATCTCAGGGTCATGAGATTGGGCTCTATTCTGGGTGTGGAGCCTGCTTGAGATTGTCTCTCTGCCTCTCCCCCTAACCCCAAGCCCCCCAACCCCATCGGTGCACATGTGCGTGCTCACTCTTACCCTCTCTGTCAAAAAAATCCAGCATTCTGTTTTCTTCTGCCAAATTGCTGTTGGTTGAAAGCATCAGACTTTCTTATTGTGGGCCTCAGCAAAGGGGATTAAAAACAACTGCTCTAAAGTGGTAAACCACTTTTGATTAGGAGGTTATCAGTACCTTTTTTTTTTCTTTCTTTCTAATTTATCAGAGAGAGAGCAAGAGCACAAACAAGGAGAATGGCAGAGAGAGGGAGAAGCAGGCTCCCTGTGGAGCAGGGAACCCAGTGCAGAACTCTCCCAGGACCCTGGAATCACAACCCAAGCCAAAGACAGAAGCTTAACTGACTGAGCTACCCAGGACCCTGGTCCTTTCAGCTCTGATCTGTTCTCAGATTAGGGAAACCCTTGGAAACTACTTCATTCTGTATAGTTTGACAGTTCCTCAAACATCTTTGCACCTCAAAAGATGTGAAAGCCCAGTCATCCTAAATTTCTTAAACTGCTGCTTTGTCCCTGCCAAACAAGTACTCAAGTACTCAAGTACTTGATATTGAATGGTTTCCCACAAATAGCCTTATGTTGGAATGTGTTCCATGGAGTGCACTCTTCAGTTTGTAATTGTGTGTTTCTTTTACTAGGTTTAAGTGTCATGCTGACAGGAACCATGTCTGTTATATATAGCTTAGTGTCTGGTTCAGGCCCTGGCATGTTTCCAGTAGGTGCTAATAGTGCAATTCTGGTGCTGACTACCCAGAGTTATGTCAGACTTCACGGGTTAAGGGCATAATTTCCTACAAGCCCCCTCCCTTCAGACACTGCCTGCAAGCTCTGGAGTCCACAGGCCACCTGCATTTCTGACCACTGGCTATAGGTTGGGAGGATCCATTATCCTTTCAGATTCAGTATCTTATTGGAATGACTCACAGAACTTGGGAAAGTGTTCAACTGCTATTACAGTTTTGTCATAAAGGCTACAAATTAGAACCAGTCAAATGAAAACACACATAGAGTGAGGCCTAAGAGAGTAGCAAAGGTGAAGCTTCTTAAAAACTTCCGTAGGAGCCCACCATGAGTCACCGTGAGTCACCTCGAATAATGATTAGGGGGTAGAAGGGGTACCATGAATGACAAAGGGCACTCATCACATGGAAATACCAAGCTTTTAGAGGCTTCCTTTTAGGAAACAGGAACAAAGACCAAACAAAGACCAAACAAATTATCTATTATATAATAGTACTTAATGAATGTTGATGGACCATCTAATGAGTAAACTAAACCAGAAACCTTAAATAAAATTTAAAAAAAAAAAAAGGGATCCCTGGGTGGCGCAGCGGTTTGGCTCCTGCCTTTGGCCCGGGGCACGATCCTGGAGACCCGGGATCGAATCCCATGTCGGGCTCCCGGTGCATGGAGCCTGCTTCTCCCTCTGCCTATGTCTCTGCTTCTCTCTCTCTCACTGTGTGCCTATCATAAATAAATAAAATTTAAAAAAAATAAAAATAAAAAAAATAAACCAGAAACCTATTAAACTGTCATTTCAATTAACATTATTCAAAGTCAGCTTTGGGGGAAAACTTGAGAAGCTACAGACTAGAGGCCCCAACCTATTTTAGGTCATAGATTTCTTGATATCCACATTCTTAAAAAACTTTGTCTTCCAAAGGTAATAGAATTAAAACCATATTGTTCATATGGCATGACCTTGTAAATGTTTGTGTTATGGCACACCAGTAGTCTGTTCAGATGGTAGACTGTGAAATTCAAGTTTATTCTGTGTGCACAAGATCAAAGAATATTAAAAGAAAATCTAGCTTCTTTCTTGCCATACTTTAAAGCTTTGTATTTTGAGGAATTTCATTTGTGAGACAAAATAAGTGATAGAGATGCCACTAAGTACAAAACAGTTTATAGATCACATCTGATTTATTATGATGTGGTTCTTAGTCATGGTTTGTTTGGGGACAGTAAGTCCTGCTTACTATTTAGTATATTAATACTAAGGCAATAAGACAAAAAGGCAATTAACCTTGCCCCCTGTTTGGAGCAGCTCATATGCAGGAATTTCTTGACCAAGGGAGGGAAAGCACTTACCTGACATGAGACCGTGTCATGGAAACTTGAGCCCCTTTATTCCCGAAGTTTCTCTCCTTTTGCTAACAGACATAGGAATGTTGCTTTCCATTTAGCCATAACCAGGAAGTAAAGATAAATCCCAGAATATCTGAAATGCCTGGAAAGGTAGGTCATCCTGCATCCAGGGTAATTAAATGGAAAGATAGGAGTCTTTGTTGAGAGATAAAAGAAATTGCCAGCCACCGCAGTGATTGAGACTACCCAGTGAGAGGGCAGTTATAACAAGGGAGTGTTCTGTGAAGGCCATTTTAGAGTTGACAAAGAATAGATGTTTTTAAATTCTTCATTCTATAGATTTTGAAAAATGTATGATGACCTGTATCTACCACTAATAGTATCATACAGAGTAGTTTAACTGCCCTAAAATTCCTCCGTGCTCTGCCTGTTTATCCCTGCTCCATCTCCTCCATTGATCTGGCCACCACTGATTTTTTTTTTTTTTAAGATTTTTTATTTATTCATGAGAGAGAAAGAGAGGCAGCGACACAGGCACAGGGAGAAGCAGATTCCATGCAAGGAGCCCAACGTGGGACCCGTGGGACTCGATCCCAAGTCTCGAGGATCACGCCCTGGCTGAAGGCGGCGCTAAACCGCTGAGCCACGCTGGCTGCCCCACCACTGATCTTTTTATTGTCTTCACAGTTTTGCCTTTTTCAAAATGTCATGTAGTTGGAATCATAAAGTATGTTGATGTTTCAGATTGGCTTCTTTCACTTCGTGATACTCATTTAAGGTTCTTCTATGTTTTTTCATATCTCGATAGCTTTTTCTTTTTTTGCACTAAATAATACTGCATTGTCTAGATACACCAGCACACTGGATTTCATAACTGATGTTGCCTCTGTTTGTCAGCATGACTGTCATTGAATAGGCTCTTTGGTTAGTGTGAGACAAGCACAGAAGTGGGAATCAGGAAACCTGGATTCTAGGCTGGGCTTTTTTGCCTTTCAGTTATAGCCAGTTTTCTCATCTATAAAGGGAGGGGACTAAAGTGTTTTGTAACCTAGAGCTTCTGGTAGTTTCAGTTCTGACATTGTAATTATTTGGTTAGTTGTGCATTTTCTTTATTTCTTTGAATTTTAATTACAGTATTTTTACTGAAGTCACACTACAAGGCTTTGAAAAAATACTAGTTTCTGAAGAGATTAACAAATTTTGATAAATTAGAATCACAGTTCGTTTCCGTTCTGCTTTGGGACTCTAAGCCTCAGGACAGTTAGAGGGGAGGGTAGAGCCAGTATCACCTTCAGTATAAAACCTGGGCAGTAGTACAGTTCAGGTAATAATAGTTTTTGAGAAAAGCTGTTCTCTCATGAAACTGCAGAAGCTGACTCTGGCAAGCCACTGAGACCTAAAACCTAGGACCAAATTAGAGAATGTACTCCAGAATCCACCCCACAGTTCCTGAAATTGTCCAGACCATTGACTTAATCAAAATTGACCTGCAACTGGCACTTAAACTATACTTTTATACCAGTATAGTCCTTTTAATCAATGAAAGATTAATATAGCTCTATCACTCAGGTGCTGTTTTTTCATACTGCTCGTCACGTATTCTAAAGGAAATCACTTTTTCCTAGTTCTTGAACACTGTTTACAAAAGGTTTTCGTGTAGAAGACACGTACCTATCTCTTCCTGGTGGGTGAGTGCCAGACCTGCTAGTCACATAAAACATGAATGACTCTTCACTGCATTTACATGTAATATTTTTCTGACTTTTCTGTAAATTTGGGAATTGGGGCTTCTGCTCAACAGTTTAGGGAGTGCTTCCTAAAGGAAAACTTAAAAATGTACTTTTATAATTAAGAGTCATAAGAAGAGAGATGTCTGAGTTTTTTGGTTTTGATTTTGTGTACAGAATCTTAATTTCTTGCCATGTGAAATTATAACATAAGAAAACAAGACCTGCTCTTCTCACGAATAATTTAATTAACTTAGAATCCCCTTAATGTCCACATATGGCCCTCTCTGGGCAAAAAGAGAAATTGAAGAGAGCTGAATTACTGATACGGGGGTGTTATCAACATCCATATGTTGATGTTAACAGTTTTTGCTCTTTTCCTGCTGTATTTTACTAAAATACAGGTGTGGAAGGAAAGCTCTTTAGAAATAATATCAGACTTCTTTTTCTTTTTTTTTTCTTTTTTTTTTTTCCAGACTTCTTTTTCAATGATCATTGCAGCTTTTTCAAAGAAGAAAATGTTACCTCCTATTGAGCTAAATAGCAAGCAATAAGCTTCCCAGAGGCTGCCTCTTTGTTTTGTTTTGTTTTGTTGTTTCTTTGTTTTGTTTTAATGCTTTCATATGCTGTCCTCTTTTTCTTAGGCCTTTGAACTGGCCACAGGCGACTATTTGTTTGAACCTCATTCCGGGGAAGAGTACACTCGAGATGAAGGTAAGTCTCCTTAACTGAGGATGTCTATGCATGGCAGTTACACTTCTCACATGTGGCTAACATGGTTTGTTAGTACTGAAGCACTTGGTCTTTTTAGTGTGCCAAGGATATATAAATTCCAGAAAAGATAGAAATATATAGAATTTATGTATATTAAGTATTAGGTAACTAGATATTTTATAATGGCTATTAAAGAACTCTTGAGGATGAGAGGAAAGGCCACAATTCATTACACTATAACTTGTGTTTGCCAGATGATTCTTCTAAAACATCTAGTTATTTTTCTTTATATATAAATCAGTGATTCATTCTTTACCCACTTTGAATTGCATGCTCATCAACTTATTGCTGAGTTATGCCTGTAACTTTATTTGGAAGTCAGTCATTTTATATACAGACACACTACTTAAGTGGTATTTGTGAATGCAAAGACTATATTCTGTTGGTCTATATAAATTCTCTAAAATTTAGCAATCTTTTTACCCTTTGTAAAAATTAAAATTAAAGCCATACTTTTTCTGTGTGTGTAAATGATACTAACATTTAGAATTCTATTTTAAAACAGTGTTATTAGGGTACCTGAGTGGCTCAGTCAGTTAAGCAGCTGACTGTTGGTTTTGGCTTAGGTCATGATCCCTGGGTCCTGGTTTCAAGTCCCTCTGCAGGGAATCTGCATCTTCCTCTCCCTTTGTCCCTCCCCATGCTTGTGTGTGTGCTCTCTTGCTTTCTCTCTCAAATAAGTAAAAAATCTTTAATAAAATAAAAGTGTTACTGATTTAACATTTTGTGATAGCTGATGGGAAAGGCCCAAGCTGTCAGTTGCTCCATCTGATGGGTTGTAAAAAGCACACAACTGAGTATGTGATTTTTTTTTATTTTTTAAATCATGGTGGTGTCCAAATAACTTAGATAATAATGTGAGTCAAAGAACTATTAGAGAAATGTTTTGCCTTCTTTATTATACAGTTTCAGCAGATTTTATTTTTAGGATTAATGAGAATTAACTTTTAGAGAACAGTAGCAATGTACCCTCCCTCCCAGTGTGGAAAACACGTCCTTTATTTTCTGCACTTTCCTCAGTTCTTAGAAAAATCAGGTTTTGTTCTCTGAAACCAAGAATGCTCTCCATTTCTTAAACCATGGTCCCTTGGGATATTAATACACAATGTTAGTAAGGCTTGCTGATAATCTTAACACATGTTGTTTGGGAAAAGTTACACTAATTTCGTTAACCAAATACTTCTTTTAGTGGGTACAGTGTTTTCTATATAGGAGTCCTTGTAAGAATATACTGTAATTACTATCTATGTACACAATTTTCCCTAATCTCTGCGTCTTTTTTTTTTTTTTTTTTTTGCCAGTTTTAAGTTTGGGGCTATAAACTTTTAGAAATGCCCTACTTTATCTGTTTAAGAGAGTAATTGAGGTTTTTTTTCTCATTAGTTTCCTAGACTCCCTGTAAATAGTATGTGTTACAGGATACACAGATAGCAGCTGGAATTATATTCTGTAGGATCTTAAACTACCAAACCTGAAAATTGAAATGTATATAAAAAGTCCAAAGTAAGCAGCAAGGGAGAACCATCTATTCTAGGTATTTAGAGCCAAAGTTATTTCCTCACCCCCCCCCCCCCAAAAAAAAAATTATTTCCTCCCATACCAGTCAGTACTAATAGTCCTTAGATGAAACTTCAGACTATTTGCAATTTGGCACAGAAGAGCAGAAACAAAGCAAACTCTTAACCCCTAGCTAGTGTATGCATAGTTTATTACAAATCAGGATAGGACTGGGGCCTATCTAGGAAGCATATTTTCTGATGTCTTGGTGTTCTACAGCCCTGACTCTTGGAATAATACTTGACAATTTTGCCTATCAGGTATATCAGCCCTATGATTAACTGATATGCCAGAGATAGACTGCTGGAATTAAAGGTAAAATAACACATTCAAGGGAAAAATAATTCCTTGGTCTAGGAAAAATATTAAAAGAACCAGTACTTCACTTGGAAGTTTACAGTAATATAAAGTGTAGTCTCACTTATAATTAGTTATACAAAGACCTTTATTTGCAAGTTTTGCCTAAAATAGGCAGAAATTTCTTGGCAGCCAATGTTCTTGGCAGCAAACTAAGTTCAGTCAAAACTGACAAAAGGTTGTAGTGAATGGATGAATGTAAAGCCCTTTTAAAATGACAGCACTGAGTCCTTTACATGAGAAATAAATAGGACCTGAAACTTTTACAAATTCTCAGATAGATTAATGTCTCTGGCATATTATTATTTCCCTGTAAGATAATATTAGTGGAAGTTTTATACTCATTCCTTTTGACCTTAAGGAATCTATAACTACAGGATTAAAGTCATTTACAAAAATGACTAACACCCATCACTTTTTAAAATTTCTTCATATTCTCAGTTGCTTTCATCTGCAGAGTAAAAAAGTAGTAGAGTTACCTGTACATGTGGATGCCGCCTGGTCCCAGGCTCACTGCCTGGTGACATGCACACTCCCTAGCATGCTCACAGTCCATATTCATGCTGTGACACAACAAGGCACTACTATGATATGGACACCTTTTAGTGTCCTACAGAAGTCAAGTAGATGTTTGTGCTAATTTCTACTTTAAAATGTGATTTATTTTAAAACCAACACGCAGCTTCCGAACTAAACATGATAAGATGTGAGTTCATTTTGAGTTCTAGTTCCTGTTAGCCCTGTACCTTCAAGTAGGCCATTTATTCTGAGGTTCTCTTTTCTCATCATTAAAATGGGGGTATTTATTAATTTTGACCTGTTTTACAGAGTGATTATAAAAATTGAGATAAACATGTGAGTGCTTTGTCACGTACTTCATTAAATAAGGTGATATTATTACTACTTGAAATCTCGAGCAGTGTCATAAATAAGGGTTCTAGAATGTCTAAAGCATATTGGCAGTTTTTTACTTTAACCCACTTAAATGTAGATGTGTAGACAAAATAGAAATAAAGATGTAAATAAACCTTCAGACTCTATAGAGTGGGACTTGCCAGCTGCTATCAGGTGATTAACCACCTGAAATAATTCTTGACCTTCCCAGTCTGCCCTGGAGTATCCTTGGTTATATTTGTAGTTACTTTTAAACAGTCCTGAGAAATCTATTCAGTTTTTTAAAAAACTCTTTTACAGCTTGTCCTTGATCCTGTTCTTCTTACCCTTCTATTTTAGACCACATTGTGCACATTATAGAGCTGATAGGCAGAATTCCAAGACGCTTTGCCCTCAGTGGGAAATATTCACAGGACTTCTTCAATCGCAGAGGTAGTATTATTAACATGAGTTTTCATCTAGGCCCCAGGGATACAACTTCAGGAAGCAGAGCATTCACACCAAGATTGTTTTTAGTTACCACTCAAGTCCCACTGGAGTGGACACCTGATTTTTTATGGTTTTCTGGATTCTCCATTAGATGGATAGAGTCCTCTTCCTATTTAGGACAGAAAGCAAGGCTGAAATGCTTTACAAAGAGGTGTGCATGCTACTCTTTCTGCCATTGTCTAGAACTGCATTTGTTACCCCTGTTATGTATGTGTTTTTTTTCCCCCTCTCCTGAAACGTTTGAAACATACAGATCACATTGCATTGATCATAGAACTTCTGGGGAAGGTGCCTCGCAAGCTCATTGTGGCAGGAAAATATTCCAAGGAATTTTTCACCAAAAAAGGTAAATGTGTTTGTTCCAGACATTAAGGGGGCAAAGTGTTTAAAAATGGAAAGGTAAGTACAGCTGGGTACCTGTTCCCAGCACCTACAGAAGAATGATCCTGCTTTGAATGATGGGCTGTAACAGCAGAAAGGTGAATTAGTGTGGTCAAGAGCAGAAACGAGCCGCACTATCTGGGTTCATATTCCAGCTGCTTGTACACAACGTTGGTCTGCTGATTTCTAAATGGGGATTTTAAGTGTTTACTTCAAACTAAGTTACTGTGTGTGTAGTACCTGGCACACAATTGGTTGATTACTCCTACTACACTACTTCTGAAAAATGGGCCGATTTTTGGTAGCATTTGATCTAAGAACTGCCTCTTCTCAAAGGGCAAGTAGTTTAGTTTAAGCTTTGGGCAGAACTACATTTCACTCATCTTAAAGTCCAATGATACCTAACACAGTCACTGAAGCACATTAGTCCCACAAATTAACTTTACCCTCCAGTTTTATAAGTTGTTATCACTGATTAGTGGAGGAAAACAAAGATAATACTCTCACCTCAAAGTTTTGACTTGATAATATATCTTGGCATAGTTATGTATTTCTTATGCATCCAAATAAAATTTAAAAGCTCATATTTGAAAATGTGACTTAGAAAGGACTAGAAAACTGGCCTTCTTTCCCGTTTGCTGTGGTTCCCTTTTTCCTCACAACCTCTATACACTTGACAGCAAGTATCCTCAGAAACATTTCTTAATGTTTCTTTTTTGGCAGGAAAATTGTGAAGTGCTTCATAAGAGTTCCTCCTTGTGCAAAGACCAATTAACGGCATGTGTGTGCCTAGTGGGTGATTAATTAGACAGTTGCTGCTAACAGAAAAGGCTTCAATTAAGTGTTGTATAAGTAAAGATGGTCAATGTCAAGCAAGAATTAGAATGACATTTCAGAATTGTACAAAGTGTTGATGTAGCTATATCTGAAAGCTGTATGGGGTTTGTTCTTTTAGTCTTGTTGCTTTTTTACAGGTCTGACATGGTGTTGGCTCTTTAGTTTTAAATTACTGCCTTATTTGGAAGCAACATTTACTAGACTATTAAGCCAAAAAAACAAATTGTTCTTGTTATGTGATGATAAAGTGTCTTTGAACACCATATGAGACCATGTTGCACATATAAGCATTTAATACTTAGTTTAATGAATGCCTAGTTCCTGCTAGGCCTATCCAATTTGACCAGGACAAAATATCCTAAAATGGTAGAGCAAACAAATTATTCTTAAGTTTTTAGACCCTCACTGAAAATGGAGACAGTTCCAAGGAATGTGATAAGGAAGAGCTTTGTGAATAGAAAAGGATTAGATTCTGGTGGCAAAATTCAGCTTTTTATAGAGTACCTGGATTAGTTCCTGGATTTCCATGAAAGGATCTTTTCACTTGTCCATGTCAGTCATTTTCTTTTGTATTGTCTTTACTGTAGGTGACCTGAAACACATCACGAAACTGAAACCCTGGGGCCTTTTTGAGGTTCTAGTGGAGAAGTATGAGTGGTCTCAGGAAGAGGCAGCTGGCTTCACGGATTTCTTACTGCCCATGCTGGAGTTGATACCCGAGAAGAGAGCCACTGCCGCCGATTGTCTCCGGCACCCTTGGCTCAACTCCTAAGCCCCAGCCCAGCACCGCAGCAGAGATCACATGCTGACCCTCGCCCCTCCCTGCCAGGCATTTCCCTCCTTCCCCTTTTAGGGTGAAGCTCTTCCTTCAAGGGTTTCCTGGGTTTTTTGGGTTTTGTTTTTTTTTTTAATCAACATGTTCATTTGGGTTTGCTTACTTGACCCTGTGGAGACCCCACACACCACCCCCCACAGCAATTGGGCATCCTAAGTGAATTTGGCCTTGATTGGGCTCTGCCAAAGACTAAAATGTGAAACAGCCTCTTACCCTGTACCCTTGTCTTTCCATTAGAACACCCTTTAAATTATAAGCATCCTTTTTAAAAAGAGCTATGAAGATGATGAGCTCATCCTTTTATTCACTGACTCTAAGAGTCAAATTTTCTAGTGCATCTCCTATTGCCATCATAAGGATGAGAAGGGGAAAGGGTGTTACTTCTGTGTACAGCAGAGACATTAAACTTGCTGTATCCAGGCTGCATCATCATCCTGGATTGTTTCTGTTGTTCTCATGTTCACATTTTGTCCTGCGACTTTGAAGCTACTATCTTTTTTTTTAAGTGAGCTATATAAACACCAAATTTGGGTACCATTTTATCACTGTTCAAAGCACTATGAAATTCCTTTCATCTTCCCGTGACTCTGAGATTCTTGAATCTTTGGTCTGATTTTTGGTGGGCACAGATAGAACCATTGACATTTCTTCAGAACCACAGATGTTCTACAAAAAGTCCTTTTCTGTGTGTCTTCTGTCACCCTAACTGCGGAGTTACTTTGATTGGTTGTTTTGGTTTTTGTTTTAATATCTGGCTGGCACTTTACTCATTGCACTTGAGTTTACTGCCCCATAACTAAAGAATTCAGGATGACTTTAGAAAGGAGATCTGGGTTTGAGATTTCCCATCTAAGAAGAAAATGTCCTAGAATTCCTGGTTCTTTTCCAGTCAGTCCCCTACTTCTATTTACAGCATTTTCTTTACCTTGTCCAAAATTTAACCATGAAGCAGTTTTCCTCTGTGGCTTTGCCATTCTCATTTTCTCAGAGGCTTCAGGTCTTGAATGAAATCCCAACATAAAAGAACCAAGGCCAAGTAGGAAGGGGGGGGGGGGGGGGATGGCACTTTTTGGGGCTTGGGGGTTGGGTTTTTTTTGTTTATTGGGGTTTTTGTTTGTTTTTTGGTTTAAGATTAGCCACTCTGCTGCTATTTCTTTGTATAATGTAAGTTTTTAACTGCAATTTTGAGATAATTAAGATGTACTTGAGGCTTTTTTTTTTTTTTTTTTTAAACGAGAAAAGGCTTTGCGAATCTTTTTTTAGGATGGGCCTCTTCTAGACTTGCCCTAGACATTACCTATTCCTTGGATCATATTGAAAAGCAAGAGAAGGGCAGGTTTGGGGTCCCAGCCACTTGTTCAGCACGGACCAGGGGTCCTTGGGGATTGCAGCATTCTGCGGAGGTGGCTCCAGGACTGATTTACCGAAAGCCAAGGAGGTGCAAGTTGAGGCTCTACTAGCAGAGCTGCCTTTGAGACTTTCAGGTAGCTGACTCTCTACATGGGAGATTGGAGGCCAGATTCTGCCATTTTCCCCACCAACAGCAGCAAAGGAAAAAGTGGTGCAATTATGCAATCCATTTAACTCATAAACATAGAACCCTAAGTAACTATGGCCAGCCATTCATCGGATCCTTGATTGGGTAGTCCTGAAATCAGACATGTTCCTGTAGAAAGAATTTTAAGTGAGGCTGTCTATGCACCTATCAAGAATAAAGAAAAACGATTGTATCCAACAACGGCAGGGAAAATCCTTCGGCAATTCTAATCCACTTTGGCTTTTCAGCGATATATACATCTAAAGCAATAGCAGACTAGAACTGAATTCTTGTCTATACTGTAAAATAACAGTTGTGCAATTACAGGAATTCTGGTGATGATATTAAAAGTGAAATAACCAAAACACACATACAGAAGGCCCCGTTTTATCAACTGGTGTGAGAAGAAATTTTAATAAGAGAGAACCTATAACTTCTTTCTGGAAATGTTTTCCCACCAAATAAGGGCTTCCCCCCTATTATTTAAGGAGCCAGATGAATTAGAAGCCGTAGAAAGAGGCAGCTATAGAATTTGATCTTCCAAGTACCCCATTTACCTTTATTGAACTTAATCATAATACTGTCAAATTGCCATGATCTCACTAAAGGATTTCTATTGCTGTCAGTTACAACCCCAAATGCATTTTTATTCTTTCTACTGGGTGCATTGTCTGTTTTCTTTATAAATGCAGTAAAATAAACAAATTATTTAATAACCTACATGTTTCCAGAGCATTTCTGTTCCTTTGTTGCCCAAATTGGTCTCATCCATGCTTCAAAATGCAGGAAAGGATTGGTTGAGTATGCTTTTTGAACTTAAATATACAGTGAAACTGTACAGCTGGAACATACTCATTTTATGATGTTAGCTTTCCTTTTTAAATATTTAAGAGAGAAAGCATGAGCAGAGAGACTCCCTGTTGGGCAGGGAGCCCAATATGGGTGATCCCAGGCTCTGAGATCATGACCTGAGCCAGACAGTTAACTGAGCCACCAAGGTGCACTTTGTTCTATCTTGAAATTGGGGGGTAGGTGACATTAACAGAGTACGTCTTGGGAAATCTTAGGACAGTTGTTATTCCCTATATCCAATGGTATTTTCCCAGAATATTTGTAGTGTGTCCTTACCACTCCACCCTCAGATTACAGTCACAGTATATGCAAATGCCAAAGGTTTATGAACTCAGCCTAAGGACTGGCATGACAAACCCTATTGTACACAGGCTTTCGTACCCCTCTCTAATTCATTCCTTAGGATAAATTCTTAAAAATGGGATGGCTGGGCTAGAGAATAAGCACATTTTTATGGTTTGTAATGTCCCCTAACTTACGTGAAGAACAGTGAAGACTTGTGCTATGAACAGCAGTATGTGAATGGGCCTGTTAGGATCACACTCGTTTTATTCCCGATAGCCAGTTTGATTGCCAAAAAAAACAGAGAATCTTGTTTTAAATTGCATAGTGGATGACTAGTGAAGTCAAACTTTTTGATGGGTTTTATTGGCCATTTGTATTTTTGGGTTATGTGCTACATTGCCCAGCTTTTTTCTTTGGTGTGCTTCTATATTTGATAAAGATTTATTCTGTATTAAAGATCATGCATTTTAGTCATTTTTCCATCACCTACTTCTCCAGTTTTTAACTTGCCTTTCATTTTTATTTGTGGTGTTTTTTAAGTGTTGTTCATAGAAAGTTCTTCCCCAGCCCTGAGCTATATAAAATCTTTTAGTTAATTGCATCATACTTAAGACATACATAGTGTGTTCATATTGTAGTTGACCAGAAGAGAATGTAACATTTAAAAAGCAACCTAAACAATTAAACTAGAATTTATCAAGCCAGTGTGCTTCCCCAGACTGACCAATGTAGGCAGTCTCTCTAAGCCTTGTGTTAAATGTAATGCCTGGAACTCCAAGGGTTTGGGGAAACAACTGCTATCCTAGGAGAGCTTGTAGGTATCTCAGAAGAACCAGCAAACCAGGGTTCAGGTGTCCACAGGGGAACCATTTAGCTGCTCCAGAGCCAGCCCAGGTTGCAAGTGAACTTTATTACTGCCCATTCTTCTATTTTTGAAGCCTGTAGAGTCTTCCTGTTTGTCCCTACGAGGAAAGGGATTTGCTGTTAAATTACTGTATACTGGTGAGTTATTGATAATAAAATTAGAGATTTGTTCGAAAAATAAGGCCTGATGACACCAGAGAAACTTGAATAGTCCTTTGTGTTTTGCCCACCAATTTGGTCCCTTTGGAGTTAGCAGGGCATTGGTAACTAAGATGTCTTGCACAGTCTGCAGTATATGAAGATTAAATATGTAAACATACCTTGACACTTCCTGAGAAGGAAGTTTGTTTTTATGTCTCTAGTCTTGTTTTTAAAAGTTGGAATTTAAAAATTACATGTCCGATACGCATTTGTCTTTGCACTTTAAGTCTTTGCACAAATATTCATACCAACTCCTTGTGATATCCTATAACCCAGTTAAAAAGCCAGAAAATTTGAGATCATAATGTTTAGAAGTTCTTTAAAATCAAGCAAATTTACATTAGGTATGTAGTGTTGCTGGCTGTACCATTTCTTATAAGCGAGGAGACTTTATCATCATAATCTTTGTCCTTAATTCAGATCTACTTTTTGCCCATTTTAGTGACAAGCCTTGCCCTCCCATTTGCCAAAACTGGACTTTGTCTACAATTTGAACTATGTTCCTAGAAGTTGTGCCCTTAGGACAATGCATTTGTTGCTCTGGATTTCATAAGTAAATAAGGTACTGTTGGTGTTGGAAATTAGTGAACCCTACCATCAGTCTTCTTGAGATAACAAAAGGGGTGAGTTTTGAGGATTTGAGCCCTCATTTGATCTTCAGTGTAATTTATTACAAAACACACATGTAGCCATCAGCAAGTAAGATTACTATAATCTAACCTTCGTTTCAATAAAAGCATTCTGGTAAGTGCCCATTTCGGCAGAAAATCATGAATAACTTGAAAAACAACTTTTAAAAAGACCCCAGTGATTCCCACCTGATACTAATGCACTTGTATAATCCCCTCACCTTGACTTCAGGCCAACTTTGTGACTGTTGTAACAGATTAAGGCGAACATGACAGGTGTTATTACTGAGATTGGGTTACAAAGGGCTGTGGCTGCTGTTCTTTGTGCCTCTCCCTTGCTCTGTCCTGTAATTCTTCTGGGGAAGCAAGCTGCCATGTGAGAACCTTCTGGGGAGGCCCTCAGTCCAGCTGCTTGTGAAAAACTGCCTCCCGCAGACAACCACTGAGTTCAGAATGATTAGACAACTTGCAGCCTTGTGAGAAACCTTGGGATAGGGACACCTAACTAACTCTTGCCAGATCCCTAACCCACAAAAATTAAAACGTTTCAAGTCACTGAGTTCCGTGGTAACAGGTATACAGCAACACATAACTAATACAAGGATGTAAGACAAAGCATTTACAGTATCCTTCCAGTTCACATCTCCGATACAAATGACTAATCCTCTCGACCACATCTACTCAGGCCTAGTCACTGTTGGTAACACTTGGGCCTCACAACCATCCCAACAGCCCAGCCCAACAGAGGCAAGCCTGAAGTGAGGAATACTTGGTTAGAGGAGTGCTGACTACTGATTCTCTAATGCTTTCAGAGATGAGATTCCTGCCTTTTAAGAATTTAAGAGGAGGGGGCCCGGGTGGCTCAGTGGTTTAGCGCCGCCATCAGCCCAGGACGTGATCCTGGAGACCTGGGATTGAGTCCCAGGTCGGGCTCCCTGCATGGAGCCAGGTTCTCCCTCTGCCTGTGTCTTTGCCTCTGTGTGTGTGTGTGTGTGTGTGTGTGTGTGTCATGAATAAAATAAAATCTTAAAAAAGAATTTAAAAGGAAAGCCACTTGAGCTGATAAACAGTTACTTAGATATCAACCAAAATCAATACTGTGATTTGAGAGGTTGAATTCTGAGTTTTTTTGAACATAAAGCAAAAGGTCATCTGGGTCATCTGACTTAAATCTGCAGATCCTTCCCAGCACTGGTTATTGGTAAACTGACTCTTGAGTGCTTTGGTGAAACGTGCTGTTCCTGCCAAGAGCAAGGTGCAGGCTGTTGGCAAGCGCACCCTAAGTGCCCCAGAAGCTTCTGTGGACCACCACAGTTACTATTTTAGCAAGAGATTTTTAGAAGGTAGACTTTTAGAAAAGTTATATAAAACGTAAAATTATGAGAAGTAAACAAATATAACTCGAAAAGGCACTAAGCTATGGAATTTGTTGGAGTCTGTCATTCATGAGGTCTTCATAAAATGCCTGACAATTTTATCAACACACGAAAATATAAACGTCATCACCCTTGAGTCCCATTCTACTAGTTCCCATTACCAACAACAGGACAGTGTTGGGGTACTCATTCTTTTTTTTTTTTTTTTTTTTTTTTATAGTCCTACAGAGAGAGAGAGAGGGGCAGAGACACAGGCAGAGGGAGAAGCAGGCTCCATGCACCGGGAGCCCGACGTGGGATTCGATCCCGGGTCTCCAGGATCGCGCCCTAGGCCAAAGGCAGGCGCCAAACCGCTGCGCCACCCAGGGATCCCATGGGGTACTCATTCCTAATCCATCTGAACTGTACAAGAAACCACACTGAACGGGTGGGTTGTTGGTGCATTGGTTAAAAAGCGTGCCCTATGGGGCACCTGGCTGGCTCTTTCAGTAGAACATGGGACCCTCGCCTAGGTTATAAGTTGGGGGTAGCGTTTAAGGAAAAAAAAACATGCCTTGCAGCCCAGGAATGAGAAACCTATGGTTTACTGTGTTAGTGACAGCTCTGTGGTCAAGTAACAAGATCCATTACAGTTCATCATTTACCTCCTCTCCTCTCCACCAGCACCCACATCTTAGTGAATGCACACGACCAGGAAAAAAAACACCTGTTCCTCAGGTTTATCCACTGTGAATGATCAACAAAATCTGTTTCTAGGTACCATCCCCTAGGCAGGGAGTAAAGTCCTAAGTTTTTAGATTTTGTGTTCACCCAGTCTTAATAGGACTTCCTGATGGATTCAGGTTCAGAGGCCCCTCCATTCCTTACCCACCCCTGATCATCAATAAGAAAACAAAATGTGGGCAGCCTAGGTGGCTCAGCAGTTTAGCACCGCCTTAGGCTCAGGTCGTGATCCTGGGGTCCCAGGATCGAGTCCCATGTTGGGCTCCCTGCATGGAGCCTGCTTCTCCCTCTGCCTGTGTCTCTGCCTCTGTCTCTCATGAATAAATAAAGAACATCTTTAAAAAAAATGTGAGAAGAAGCAAAGGACCCCCAATACCTCAACCTGAAATGGTCTAGCAGGCTTACAATCACCTCTTTCTCAGCTGCCCTTTTAGAGCTGAGTGGCAGTTTCCAATGTGCGTTTAATGCAGTCTGTCGGAGAATCTGACCTGGGAGGCCCCGATACATGGATTCATTTAGCCCTTTCATTTTACAGAGAAGCTTCTAGAGGGTAAAGTGATCGCTGGTGTAAAGGGGATAAGAAGAGAGCTGGGGCTTGGGGAGAGTACCACCCATTGTCTCTCTGAATATCTTTGATGCGGGTCACTGTAGTTCTGCTTCACTTGTAAGTTTTTTGTCTTGTCTCAGGAGAATGTCAGGTTCTAATCCTATCATGAAAGGCTTCAGAACAAGAACATCAGGCCTATAGTAGCCAAGGACAGGGAAGCATGGAAGGAAAGTTCTTATCTCTGAAGAATTTGATTCCTTAATTTTCCATTGCCAGGGAAATAGATGACCTGTGGTATTAAAAAAAAAAAAAGGCAAGAGTATAAAATTTGACATTTTTTAAAAAGCAAATCAAAACAAAAAAAACTTCCCCTTGTATGTTCACATTTTGATTTAGTTCTACCCAGACATGCACATTTCCTTAATGTATAAGAGAGTATTCAATGTGCCTCAGGTAATAACTTATGTCTCATAAAATGTAAATAAAATGTTGTAAAAAAGAAAAGCCAAAGCAATCTGGGAAGGAACAAAGCTAGAGGCATCACATCATGGCTCCCTGATTTCAAACTATATAACAAAGCTTAAAAGAGTATTGAATTGGCATAAAAACAGACACATCAATCAGTGGAAGAGAGTAGAAAGCCCAGAAATAAACCCCTGCATATCTGGTCAATTTATGACAAAGGAGCCATGAATATACAATGAGGAAAGGACAGTCTCTTCAATAAATGGTGCTGGGGAAACTGGACAACCCCATGCTAAAGAATGAAACTGGACCACTATCCTAAACTATACACAAAAGTTAACTCAAATTGGACTAAAGACTTAAATATAAGACCTGAAACCATAAAACTCCTAGAAGAAAACATAGGCAGTTAGCTCCTTGATGTAGGTCTTGGCAGTGCTTTTTGAATCGGACACCAAAAAAAAAAAAAAAAAAGAATCTGACACCAAAAGCGGAAAAACCATGCAGGACTACACAAAAAGCTCTGCACAGTGAAGGAAACCACCAACAAAATGAAAAGGCAACCTACTGAATAGAAAATATTAGCAAGTCATATATCTGATAAGGGGTTAATATCCAAAATATATAAAGAGCTCATTTAAGTTAGTAGCAAGAAAACAATCTAATTTAAAAATGGGCAAAGGAGGGCAGCCCCAGTGACACAGCGGTTTAGCGCCACCTGCAGCCCAGGGCGTGATCCTGGAGACCCTGGATCGAGTCCCATGTCAGGCTTTTTGCATGGTGCCTGCTTCTCTCTGCCTGAGTCTCTGCCTCTCTCTCTCTCTTTCTCTCTCTCTGAATAAATAAATAAAGTCTTTAAAAAAATAAACCTATGATCCATTAGAAAAAAATGGGCAAAGGATATGAATAAACGTTTTCCCAAAGAAGACATATATCTTCTTCATGGCCAACAGGCACATGAAAAAATGTTCAACTATTAGGGAAATGTAAATCAAAACCACAGTGAGAGGGGACCTCACACATGTTAAAATGGCTGTTATCAGACAAGAAATAAGTGTTGGTGAGGTTGTGGAGAAAAGAGAACCTTTGTGCAGTGTTAGTGGGAATATAAATTGGTGCAGCCACCATGAAAAATAATATGGAGGTTCCTCAACAGATTAAAAATAGAGCTACCATATTGTCCAGCAATTCCACTTTAGGGTATCTATCCAAAGAAAACAAAAACAGTAACTCAAAAAGATACACACACTTCCATGTTCATCACAGCATTATTTATAACCTAAGTGTCAACAGATGAATAGATTTAAAAATTGTGCTATATATACACAATAGAATATTACTCAGCCAAAGACAAATACTACATATACTCTCATATGTGGAATCCTGAAAGGTACACACACACACAACAACAATAACAAACATATGGACAGTGGGGTGTGAGAAATGGGTGAACTGTTTTTTTAAAATACATTGTTCAGGGGCACCTGGATGGCTCAGTCGGTTAAGCGTTCACCTTCAGCTCAGGTCCCAGGATCGAGCCTCTCATTGGGCTCCCTGCTCAGGGGGGCCTCTGCTTCTCCCTCTACCTCTCTCTCTACTCCTCCCCCTGCTCATGCTCACTCTCTCTCTCTCTCTCTCTCCTCTTTCTCAAATAAAATCTTTAAATACATTGTTCAGATTTTTTTTCTAAAGATTGTATTTATTTATCCATGAGAGACACGGAGAGAGAGAGAGCCAGAGACAGGCTGAGGGAGAAACAGGCTCCCTGCAGGGAGCCCAATGTGGGGACTCCATCGCAATCGCCAACTGAGGATCACGACCTGAGCCGAAGGCAGATGCTCAATTGCTGAACCATCCAGGCGTCCCCATTATTCAGATTTTTTGAAAGAGTGCAAAAAGAAAAAAGTGTGGTTACCTTTGATTCAGTCATTTCAATCCAAGATTTATCAGCAGAAGCAAAAAGTTATTATCTGTGAGAAAAATCCTAAATGGGTAATAACCAAGGTCTAGTTTAGCAATTAAATGGTGTACCAGTGCTGTGGAGTTGGTGGCTTTTAAAAACTTTAATAACGGGGGTACCTGGCTGGCTCTGTTGATTGAGCATGCAACTCTTTATTTTGGGGTTGTGAGCTCAAGCCCCACATTGGGCACAGAAATTACTTAAAAATAAAATCTTTGGGTCGCCTGGGTGGCTCAGTGGTTGAGCTTCTGCCATCAGCTCAGGTCGTGATCCAGGATCCTGGGATCAAGTCCCGCATTAGGCTCCCCACAGGGAGCCTGCTTCTCCCTCTGACTGTGTCTCTGCCTCTCTTTATGTGTCTCTCAAGAATAAATAATATCTTTAAATAAATAAAATCTTTAAAAAATACTTAGTAATGAACATTGATAAGAGATGTGAAAATGTTCATGCTCTAATAGTCTAATAGTTTGCTACTCAAACTGTAACCATTATGAGAAGCAGGTTAGAAACACAGTGTCTGTGGCCCCACTTCAACTGAATCAGAAGCTGCATTTTAACAAGACCCCTGGTGGCTTGTATGCATATTAAAGTTTAAGAATCATCTAATAAATATGCAGGAGGAGAGCAATACTAATTTACATTTATTCAGAAAAGTATATGTGGTCAAGGATTGGAAGGTACTTTGCAAAAATTAAAATAGCTGAAATGCAGATAATCCCTCCTCCCCAAAGTGCCTGGCCTGCTGGAGGTCCTCATTAAGTGGCAGCATCTGGAAGGTGATACTATGATGAGTTTTTTTTAAATGTGTTCCTTAATATTCCATATTTTGGAAACTTAAAAGACAATAAGGAAATTGATATGTTGTGCTTTCCTTTTCAACCAGACATTAAAACTGGTTACATCATATTTTTCTTTTTGCCTCAGCTATCAAGAAGCATAAAGCTAAATTTAATACTCAACACAGTATTTCTATTAGCCTAGCTTTCGGGAATATTTGTTTTTCTCTGTGACTTTTATTTTTTATTTTACTAAGTTTTCTATTATGTTTCTTACAAACCACTGAAAATCTTCCTGAAAATAAAGGCCCAAATTAGAATAATGACTTCTAAACAGTCTGTTCTTTTTTGCCAGGCTCCAGAGAAAGATGAGTTTATGAAACTACCTGCCTGTTTTAAATTATTTCTTCCTGTTCTTTTTCCCCTTCTGGAGACAGAAGTAGAACAAGAGGGTCTCAGATGCCAGTGAGCCCCTGCCAGAGTCCTTGTTCCTCTCCCCAGCCCCACCAGCCATCCAGCCCGATGAGTCAGTAAGCAAACAGGGAGGCCACAGCCCTTGCAAAAGCACGAAGACCACCCAACAATGGAATTACTCACCAACCCTTCAGCTGCTTCAGACTTCCTCTGCAAGGAAAGAGAACATCATTTGTTTACAACCAAGCCTTGTTTTCAGGATAACTCCCTCTCCCTCTCCAAACTAGATCAGATTTCTTTCATTCACTCTCAAAAAGCCTTGCTGGGTTTTTTTCTTCATAATGTTCATCAGCTTGTGATTGCCTGTGGTGTCCCTTATCAGATGGGAAGGTCCAATTAGACTTCTTCCCTCAATCCTGTACCCCCAGTGCCTGAACCTGTCAGTGGTGGTGGGCACATGGAGTGCAGGGGCTGTTACTGGGTGGGCAGATGGATGGTGTGAAAAGTTGGAGATGCTGGAAGGACAGGAAGGGGAGAGAACTAATATTTATGAATCACCTGTATAGCATGCAGGCACTGTTAGTACTTTATACACACTATCTAATCCCTCACACTGTCTTTTTTTTTTTTTATTGAGGTATAACTTACTAACTATAAAATTTACTAACTATAAAATTTACTCATTTAAAGTGTACAGCTTGGTGGGTTGTCAGTATAATCACCGAGTTGTGCAACCACCACTGCTATCCAATTCTAGAACATTTCCATCGCCCCAAAGAGAAACCTATTATCAATCACTCCCTGTTTCCCCCTCTTTACAGCTCTGGACAACTACTGCAATCTACATTCTTTCTTTACGGATCTGCCTATTCTGAACACTTTATATAAATGGGACCATACAACATATGGTCTTTTGTGTATGGCTCCTCTCACAATGTCTTCAAGGTTCATCCATATGGTAGCACTTAGGAGCACTTCATTCCTTTTTATTTATTTATTATTATTATTTTTTAAAGATTTTATTTATTCATGAGAGACACACAGAGAGAGAGAGAGAGAGGCAGAGGGAGAAGCAGGCTCCATACAGGGAGCCTGACATGGAACTCGATCCTGGCTCTCCAGGATCATGCCCTGGGCAGAAGGCGGCGCTAAACCGCTGAGCCACCTGGGCTGCCCCTCTTCTTTCCTTTTTAAAGCTAAATAATATTCCACTGGGCGGATATACACATATCGTCTACCCAAGTCATCAGTTGATGCATATTTGGGTTGTTTCCACTTTTTGGCTATTAGGCTGCTATGACCATTTGTATACAAGTTGTAGTACAAACATATTTTCAATTTTCTTGCATATACATTTAGGAGTAAATTATATCTACATATCTAGTCACATGGTAACTCTATGTTTAACCATTTGAGGAACTGCCCTTCTGTTTTCCACAGCAACTGCATGATTTTGCATTTTCACTAGCAGCATATGAGAGTTCCAATTTCCCCACGTGCCCACCAATACCTGTTATTGTTCATCTTTTTTATTGACTATCCTGTGAAATAGCTCACTGGGGTTTTGATTTGCATTCTCCTGATGACTAGTGACGAAGACTGTCTTTTCATATGCTTATTTGGATGCCTTCCATGGAGAAATGTCTGTTCAAATCGTTTGCCCACTTTAAAAATTGGGTTATTTATATTTTTTACT
The DNA here is from genome assembly GCF_018345385.1 of Vulpes lagopus. Lineage (NCBI taxonomy): Eukaryota > Metazoa > Chordata > Mammalia > Carnivora > Canidae > Vulpes > Vulpes lagopus. Next base: position 68,251,634 of record NC_054824.1, read on the forward strand.
TCTTAAGTTGTAGGAGTTCTTAATATATTCTGGATACTAGAATCATGATTTGCAAGTATTTTCTCCCAATCTTTGGATTGTCTTTTCACTTTCTGGTTGGTAATCTTTAAAGTTTTTGTTTTTCAGGCAGCCCTAGTGGCGTGGCGGTTTAGCACTGCCTGCAGCCTGGGGTGTGATCCTGGAGACCTGGGATTGAGTCCTGCATTGGGCTCCCTGCATGGAGCCTGCTTCTCCCTCTGCCTGTGTCTCTGCCTCTCTCTGTGTGTCTCTGTGAATAAATAAATAAGATCTTTAAAAAAAAAAAAAGGATTTAAAAAAATAAAGTTTTTGTTTTTCATGAAATCCAATTTATTTATATTTTTCCTTTAGTTGTTTGTGTATTAGGTATCACTTCTAAGAAACCTCTGCCTAATCTAGGATCACAAAGATTTATACCTTTGCTTTCTTCTAAGATTTTTATAATTTTACATCTTACATTTAGGTCTTTGATCCATTCTGAGTTTTTATATACATCGTGAGGTGGCTATGTAGTCCAACTTCATTCTTTTGCATGTGGTTGTTCCAGCACCATTTATTGAAAACAGTATTCTTTTCCTTCACTGAGTGGTCTTGGCATCTTTGTTGAAAATCAATTTGCCCTGGGGCATCTGGGTGGCTCAGTGGTTGAGGGTCTGCCTTTGCCTCCAGGTATGATCTCCCAGGTCCTGGGATCGAGTTCTACATCAAGCTCCCCACAGGGAGCCTGCTTCTCCCTCTGCCTATGTCTGCCTCTCTCTGTGTGTGTGTCTCTCATGAATAAATAAAATAAGAAAAGAAAAAAGAAAAGAAAAGAAAAGAAAAGAAAAGAAAAGAAAAGAAAAGAAGGAAAGAAAGAGAAAAAGAAAGAAAGAAAGAAAGAAAGAAGAAAAAAGAAAGAAAAAAGGAAAGAAAGAAAAAAGAAAGAAAGAAAGAAAGAAAGAAAGAAAGAAAGAAAGAAAGAAAGAAAGAAAGAAAAAAAAAAGAAAATTTGTCATAGATGCTTGGCTTTATTTCTGGAATCTCCATTTTATTCCATTGATCTGTATGTCTGTCCTCATACCAGTACCACACCATCTTGATTACTGTAGCTTTGTAGTAAGTTTCAAAATCAGGACATGAGTGTCCTCCAATCTCTTTCTTCTTTGTGATTGTTTTGGCTATTCTGGGTCCCTTGCATTTCCATTTTAGGATCAGCTTATCAATTTCTGCAAAAAACCAACTGAGATTTTGGTAAGGATTGCCTTGAATCTGTAGATCAGTTTGGGGAGCACTGCCATCTTGATATATTAAGTTTTCTGATCAATAAACATGGATGTTTCCATCTATTTAGGCCTTTAATAACTTCCAACAATGTTTTTTAATTTTCATGTATAAATCTTACATTTCTTTTGTTAAATTTATTTATACATATTTTATTCTTTTTTATGCTATTATAAATGAAATTGTTTTAATGTCATGTTCAGATTGTTCATTGCTAGTGTATACACATGCAATAGATTCTTGTATATTGCTTATATCTTGCAACTTTGCTGGTGTTATATATTAGCTTTAATAGATTTTTAGTGGATTATTTAGGATTTCCATGTGCAAAATCATGTCATCTGCTAATAGAGATAGTTATACTTCTTCCTCTCCAAACTGGATTTCTTTTCTTTCTTTTTCTTGCCTAATTGCCCTGGCTATAACCTCCAGTACAGTCTTCAACAGCAGTGACAAGAGCAGATATCCTTATCTTGTTGCTGAGCCTTATCTTGTTCATGATTTTTTGAAGTAGGTATTTTTTACAAATGAGGAGAAACCTGCCACCTATCTCTTTCCATAAAAATGAGGCTCAGATGAGGAAGCTGAGACTCAGAGAAGTTCATTAATCTCTGCAAAGTCACAGTTAGATAACAGTGGAGCCCAAATTTTAAATCCAGGTCTGACTCCAAAGCCCACACTCATTCTCCTCTGCCTCCTTAACTCTTAAAGAGTGGATCAGCAACTCTGTACTTGTGCAAGGCTTCATTCCTGCTTTCATTGTTTCGCTCATGCCACACACTAATGGAGGTAACAGAGCAGGAGTTGGTGTCGCCCTTTTTACCTTGAAGAAAGTGACTTGGAAGAACTGGGATTCAAACTCTGCTTTCCTGATTCAATTCTGTGCTTTGACAGAGGCAATAACTACTTCACTGAATAGTTAGATGTATTCAGAAAGGTTATGTGGGTATTTTCTAACATATAATAAACAAAAAGGATGAATTAAATCCTGCATGATAGTGAAGAAACTAAAATATGGAGAGAAAAAAATCTGAAAAGATTGAAAACAGGTCGAGGGGATATGAAAGGAGAAAGGGAAGGAGAGGAGAGCTAACTGACATGATTTGTAAAGAAAAGTGTCAAATGGACAAAACCATCTCTTCATAAGAAAGCACTTTAAAGAGGCGGTGGGGGGGGGGGGCGACACCTGGATGGCTCAGTTGGTTGAGCATCTGCCTTTGGATCAGGTCATGATCCCAGGGTCCTAAGATGGAGCCTCACATCGGGCTCCCTGATGAGCAGGGAACTTATCCCTCTCCCTCTGCTGCTCCCCCTCCTTGGGCTTTCTCTCTGTCACATAAATAAAATCTTTTCAAAAATAAAATAAGATTTTAAAAGAAAGCACTTTTTTTTTTTTTAAAGATTTTTTATTTATCTATTCATGAGAGACACACACAGAGAGAGGCAGAGGCACAGGCAGAGGGAGAAGCAGGCTCCACGCAGGGAGCCCGATGCGGGACTTGATACTGGGTCTCCAGGACCACACCCTGGGCCCAAGGCGGCGCTAAACCGCTGAGCCACCTGGGCTGCCCAAAGAAAGGACTTTAAAGGGAGTTATGTGGGGATGCCTGGGTGGCTCAGTCAGTTAAGTAGCTCTCTCCTCTGTAGACCCTGACTCTTGATCTCAGTTGAGGTCTTGATCTCAGGGTTGTGAGCGAAACAGGTGAATGAATGGATAATGTCAATGAAATTTCTTTCCAGCTGAAAGAATCCCCTCTGAAAAGGAAAGAATGCAAATGAGCTACATAAAGGTGTTCTCTGCTGGGTCCAGACAGATTTAAGGCTGGCCCTGCCTTGAGGATGAGAGCTAAATAAAATGCCTCCAGCAGCTCCTGCTGAAGCCTTTCTGGAAAACCCTCCATCACTGGAGAAAGTGCTGGTTGTGCAGCTTGCTGCTGGACTCACCACCTCCAACCTGTCCTCACAGGATTGCTATGCAGCTTAAATAAAAATGTTTCCTATGAACAAACCTTACATCATTCCTGCACATGGAAAAGGCTTGGTAAATACTAGTTCCATTTCCCTTCCCTTTATGGGGTTTTCAAGGGACCCAGGCTTTGAGTATCCCCAGAACCTAGAAGCTATAGGCACCTCCTACAATGGAAAGATACCTCTCTTTTCTCTCCTCCTTGGCCCAGCTCATTCTAATAATTTGCTTTTCATCTTTAACCACTTAGCTTAGGTGTGGGAGTCACTCTTCTATTTACAAAGAAGGGTGAGATGTTTGATTACTTCCTTATGGAGAAGTGGGCCCTGGGCTGAGCCAGAGAAGCCCAGAGTTCCGGGCTCTTTGCACCACCTTTCTGTGTACTTCTGGGTAGGTCTCCCTTCCGGGCTTTAAGTTCCTCATCTGGGAAGGGTCCTTGGTCATGGGGTCGAGGGGGCAAGGGAGTTTGCCTCTTTCTTCTAGTTCAGGTCAATGGGGTGAAGACAACTTTGGGGAAAGGAGACTGGAGAGGTCTCTGCATGGAGCCTGCTTTTCTCTATGCCTGTGTCTCTACCTCTTTCTCTCCGTGTGTCTCTCATGAATAAAAAAATAAAGTCTTTAAAGAATTTTTAAAAAAATGAAACAGAGAACCCCAAAGCTACTTTAACTCAAGGGAGCACCCACCATCTGCACTCCACAAGCTGTCACATCTGCCCCCAACCTGCCTTTCTCCTCTAGCCCCCACAACTCAGCCCTCTGCTAACCTGTTGTTCCTCTCTCTGCACTGAGCAAACTCCCAGTGAACTTTAAGACCCAGTCAGTGCTGCCTTCTTTAGGAGGCCATACCTACCTCCCCAGGCTGGACCAGGGTTCTCTCCTCTGTAGACCCTGACAGGAGTGAGGGCATGAAGGAGACAGAAAGACACTCTTCTATCACAGACAGCTGCTGTCATCACCTCATCACCTGCTGGCTTGCAAACCCCCACTGGCCATTGGCCTCTGGAATAAGGGCATGTCTGATTGGTCTTGGTGTCCCCAACCCTTGGCGAAGGACCAATGGCTGAAAGGAAGCCCCACCTCCTTGGGGGATGAGAGTTACCTTTTCCATCTGCCTTGTAGTCATCCGGGAGGAGCTTGTCCTGCCGGTAGCCCAGCACAAAGGCCAGGAAGGAGAGGATGAGGGCATCTCCGATGCTGAGGATGGCCAGCATGAAGGCCCAGCGGATGGTGCACTGGCCCAGTGTATACTTGCCCGTCTGCTCCCCACACATGCGCCGCACCTCACTTGAGTCCCAACCATCTGGGTAGACCAGGCAGCCAATCATCAGGCCTGTGGCTGAGAGGGCAGCAGGGGGTGCAGATGCTGTCAGACTGGGTATGCTCTGCCTGCTACCTCCCACCCTGCACTGCTGACATCTTGTCACCTCCCTTCTCCTGGTGTTAACAGCCTGTGACATATGGGGCCGCTCCTATCATCACTCTTGTAGAACACGTGGTAGAAAATTGAAGATCCAAGAACTAAAGTCAATTGTCCTTGGTCATGGGTAGAGGCACAAAACAGAGCTCCTCAGTAGAGCCTGCCATGGCACCAAGTGGTCCTACTAGGCCCTCAGCCACGCCCCACACTGTGGACTTGCAGGGTAGCATCGGCTACCCTGGCTTCAAACCCTGCCAAAATCTGGTCCCAGCCCAGAGAACTCATCACTCCTAGATGAATATTTCTTCATACTCCAATAGCTCTGAAATAAGTATAATAAGAAAGTTTCAGGCCATCATTTGATTAGAAGTATTTTTCCTGGGCATCTGGGTGGTTCAGTTGGTGAAGCATCTGACTCTTGATATCAGCTCAGGTCTTAATCTCAGGGTTGCAAGTTCAAGTCCCACATTCTGCTATTTAAGAAAAAAAAAAAGTATTTTTCCGCCTTACAGCACATACAATAATGGCATGTTCTACAACTTGGGAATCTTAGATTTAATGAATACACAAAAATTTCCAGCCCATCTCTGGCTTCTTCCTTCATGAACTTTTCATTCAAGCAAATAGGCCTCTTCAAGCCCTACTTAGTAGAGTTCAGTGCAGTTGCTAACCCTTCCCTGAATTTAAGAATCTCTAATATTTATTTAAAATGCTGATTTCCAGGGAAGCCCAGGTGGCTCAGTGGTTTAGCGCCACCTTCAGCCCAGGGTGTGATCCTGGAGACCCGGGATCAAGTCCCACATCGGGCTCCCTGCATGGAGCCTGCTTCTCCCTCTGCCTGTGTCTTTGCCTCTCTCTCTCTCTCTCTCTCTCTTTCTCTGTGTCTCTCATGAATAAATAAATAAAATATTTAAAAATAAAATAAAATAAAATAAAATGCTGATTTCCAGAGCTCAAAAATCCCTGTTTTTAAAACATTCTTTCAGGGGAGCCGGGGTGGCTCAGCAGTTTAGTGCCGCCTTCAGCCCAGGGCCTGATCCTGGAGACCCGGGATCGAGTCCCACGTCGGGCTCCCTGCGTGGAGCCTGCTTCTCTCTCTGCCTGTGTCTCTGCCTCTCTCTCTCTCTCTCTCTGTGTCTCTCATAAATAAAGAAATAAAATCTAAAAAAAAATAAGAAAATAAAAATAAAACATTCTTTCAGGTAATTCTCTCAATAGGAAAAGCGGGGAAACACTAGCAAAGTCAGCCTGGATTCTAACTCCAGCTCTTTGCTAACTAACTGCGTGGGTCAGAGCAAGCCACTTGAGATTTTTGGGCCTCAGTTTCCTCATCTATAAATTAGGAATATGAATAGTCCCTACTCATTTGGATTGTAGTAAGGTTCAAATGGGTTAATAATGGAAAAGTGCTTGGCACATACTTAGTACGTCATGAGTGTTAGCTACGATTATCCCATCCTGTGTGTTCATTGACTTAGTATTTACAGCCAAAAATGTAATTTTCCCTACCTTCTCTTCACTTCTCCCATGCCCTCCCACCAATGACCATCCCACCTCAGCTGCACAGGTAGGTGACATAATCGTGGAATGTGACCAAGGCAACCCAAGGACCACCACCATGTAGGCAAGGGGTGCCTTCCATGATCTGTGCTACTTTCCCATCCTGATCCTCCTTCCACAGGCCTGAGGCTCTCTAGTTCCAAGGTTGTACCCTACCCAGGAGCACCTAAGAAGAACCTCACAAGTTCTTCTTTGTTACCTACCTTGAGCTCAGCTTCTGCTTGCAAGGAAGGTCGGCAAATCAAATGAACGTACAGTAAAATATAAAGATCAGGATCCCACCTCCTCACCTAAATGTATATCAACTCTCCTTTGATTTTATACAGGACAAGCTTACTTATATAGTTCTCTTATAGGTCACAAAATACTTCCCATACCATTTCTCTCTTGATTCTGACAACAGCTCTGTGAAGTAGGCCATGTATTAATATCCCATTTTACAGATTAGAAAACTGAAGTCTCAGAGAAACCAAGTGAGTTGCCCAGTCATCCAGCTAGAGCAGAGCCAACACCTGAACTCATGGATCCTGACTTTTTTGACCCCAAAATTAATTCCCTCAACTCCCAGACACACTTCTCCAAAGAGCTGAATGTATTTAGTGCTGACATTTCATACCTAGTGACAAAATGAGAAGTGTTTCAGGTATATACCTAGGGAAGGAGAGCAGGAACCCTCCCAGAGCTCTTTGGTAAAACCTATGTCCTTCCCCAGTTAGTGTAAGACCTGTGCTTTGGTGACTAGCATGGCCCTTACCTTAACCGTGGTGGGAGAGGGAACAGGTCAATGTGGAAAGAAGTCTCCCTTATGGACTTTCCATTCTCCCCATCTCCTCCCCTAGGCCCCATTCTCCTTCCATAGCATCTCTGGAAAATATCCCAGGGCCTCTAACCTGGAAGCAACCCTCTAGGGAAGCACCTGACCCAGGCACCTGGACACACGGTAGGGGTCAACCCTATTTATAGTGTCTCAGGGCTCTAAGGGGAGGCCAGCATGCTATTCCCGTGCAAGTTTTCCTACCCTTTCTGATTTCCAGTCTCTCATCTGTAAAATAATGAGATAATAATGCCTGACTCATAACAGAATTATGAGGATTAAGTGTGGTCATATAGAGAAAATGCTCAGTGCAGCATCTGATTCATAGCGAGCAGCCAGTTACTGCCATTTGTTGCAATTATTATTGGCACTAAAGTCAAATGGAAGCAGCTTCAGTGGATGTGCATGGCATTAGAAATATTTGTTCACAAATATTTCAGGTACATAGTAGGATTATACTTCCTTGGTCTCCTCTTTTCAAGTTAGGCAAGGCCATAAGACTTCCCTTAGACAACAAAATATGAGCAGAAATGTAGAGTGTTTAACTGCTGGGGAGAGACCTTCCAGAGCTCCCTTTCACTCTGCAATGATGAAAGCTGGTTGACACCTGATATTATATCAGCCAGGGTTCCAGGAGAGAACTGTGAGAGCACTGATCCTCAGTGAGTATGTACCACAAGCAAAAAATAAACTTTTGTTTTAAGACACTTAGATTTAGGAGTTGTTACCTCACCTATCCTAACTGATAAAGTTGCTTTTGAGTTTTTCACAGCTACTGAGCACCTACTATGTGACAAGCACTGTAGAAGGTGTTTTATATGCCTTATACATCCCATCCTCACAGAACCTTGTGATAGGAGGTACGTTGCTACATTCTTACAGAGGAGGTTACCAAGACTCAGAAAGACATGCAACTTGCCCTACCTATGTTTCTAGGAGCTAGAACCACACACAGTTTACAACTGGCATCCAGAAGCTAAATTAACATTGTTAAACTATAGCCTCACACTGCCCCAGTTTTCTATCCTCTTTCCTTTCTCCTGTCCCTTTCCCTGATCTCAGGTTTCTTGATTAAACTAACTGGTTGAGACATCTTCAAATGGATGCATGTCCCAGTTGCTGTCTGCAGAGCACATGCGCTCTTCGTCCCTCCCTTTGGCTCATCTTCCATTCCCCTACACCAAAGAATGGAACATGACACCACCTTCGCTCTCCCCTGACATAAATGTTTCATAGGATGGCATCTGGCCACTTCTGCTATCAGTGTCTCCAGCTCCATGACATAGAGTCTAATTCAAATGGCCTGATGATGCCTCCCCCACCCAAACTCTCCCAGGCACTGCCTGTTCAGCAAATAGCACCTGTTGCAGGAGGTTGTGGGAGGGGGCAGTGTGGAGAATGAAAGGAATGGTTGTGGTTCCAGCATTCCATAGTTCTGATATGGAGGGCCAGCTGGTAAGCATGCCAGTTTGTCACAAAACTGGTAAATCTTCATTCCCCTTCCTTCTCCCCACTGCCCACCAAGATTAACCTCAGCCCTGCCCCAGCCCCTCCCTCATCATATAGAGACCAGAGGAGAGGGAGATGGTGGACAGATTGGGGAGGCAGCTCTGGAGCCAAGTCAGTAGCCTGAGTACAAGATTCGGAATCAAAGGTCCTGTCCATTTGCTAAAAGACAAGTTACCCACGAAGAGCCTTATCTATAAAATAAGAGGATATATATAAATATAAAATAAAATAAATCCCTCCCTAGGTAGGGATGGGGCTCTTCTTTTTTTTTTTAAATTTTTATTTATTTATGATAGTCACAGAGAGAGAGAGAGGCAGAGACACAGGCAGAGGGAGGAGCAGGCTCCATGCACCGGGAGCCCGACGTGGGATTCGATCCCGGGTCTCCAGGATCGCGCCCTGGGCCAAAGGCAGGCGCTAAACCGCTGTGCCACCCAGGGATCCCCCCTTTTTTGGGGGGGGGATGGGGCTCTTCTAGATGAGATATATGAAAGTGCTTTGTAAGTCATTATGCTTACATAAATATGTGGCTTCCATAAAAATATCTTTGGAACACATCTAGTTTCCTGGAACCCACTGCTTTAGTTCCCCTTGGTCCTTAGTTGCCAGTTGCTCTGCTATAGTCTTGGTCAAGTCTTTTCCTCTTTCTTAGCCCCAGATTCCTCATCTGTAGCGGGGGGGGGGGGGATACCCACAGCTCTCTGGGGTCCCCTCCAACTCTGACAGAGTATTGAGTCTATGTGTTTGGTTGTCTGCGATTCTGATCCTGGCATCATTCCCCCTATTGTGGATAATGCTGCTTCTCATTCTAACCAACGATGTCAAGATGGTTTTCTTTGGAGTCTGCAGTCTCACCACTGCTCCTGGACATCTCCCTAGCATGGGCAGTCTGTGCATGACCTTGGAGTAGAAAGGGACCAAGGGCTACAGGGCAAGGCCTTGGGCCATCTCTTTCTGGGCTTTAGAGGAGAACAGAACCAGCTGACCCAAAGACTGAGAGGGCTGCCTGGGCCAGGAACAAGAAAAAGGGGCAGGGAAGGCCTTGCCTCTGGGCACCATAAGTAGCTACCAATCCCACATAGTTTTAAAAGACTCTAGCCACCACCCAACTGCCCCATCACAAAATATCACTGTCATTTATTGCCTCAAGTATGGCAACTGATAACTAGGGAATAAAGCTTTTCACTCCACCGAGAAAGAGGGAACTTAATGCAAATTTCTATGGGAAAGGTCACAGCATAACACTCCAAATCAATGACTGACTTTAGAATCTCCCTGAGAACAATTGGGGTGGGAGGGAAGGATTGAAGGCAGGGATCTGGGGATACTTAAAGAAGAAAGAACAAATGCCCAGAAGTGGAAGATAGAGCTGTCTAGGATGTACTTTACTTATTTTGCCCTGGGTTGGATACTATTCCCACAGGGCCAACAATGGAGGCTTCCTTCTTTTTCCTTCCCAGAGCAACAACAGCCTCTGATGTGGTGGCCTGGGAGTCAGGACACCTTCTATCAACTATCTGTGTGTTCTTGGGCTAGTCACTTTCTCTCTCTGGACCTCAGTTCTCATCTGCAAGATGAGAGGGTTGAACAATTTGACCTCAACCATCCTTTTGGTCTTAGCCATTCTAAAATTTTCTACTCCTCAGAAGCTTCGGCAGAGCATAGAGTAGAACTGGGTTAAAGAAGAATAGCTAAAGGGTACCTGGCTAGCTCAGTCAGTGAAGCCAGTGACTCTCGATCTTGGGGTTGCAGGTTTGAGCCCCATGTCGGGTATAGAGAGTACTAAAAAAATAAATAAATAAATCTTTGAAAAAAAAAATAGAATTAAACTAAATGAGAACGACTGGGTAAGAGACCCAGAGGCTTCACAGAGGATGGAATGGTGCAGCTTACCCTATAGCCTGAAGTGGGCCCCTGCTTGCCCTCCCATTAATCCTGCTCACCTGCAGCCAGCTGCATCCATGCGCAGATCTTGTAGACAGTGGCTGTGTTGCAGACGAAAAAGAGGCTAAAGCAGATGATGGAGCCAATGATGAGGAACATGGCCAAGGCCACAAAAAACATGGCAGTCTTGAAGGCTCTAGAGGGAATGGAGGAGAAGTCCAGTGGGCCACCCTTGCAGATGAGTTCAGAGGACAGCACGTTGCCCACACAGTAGGAGAAGAGTCCAAAATAGCCTGCCTGAGGTGTGTTAACACTGTCACCGATCCAGTAGGGCTGGATGAAGAGGGCCATGACCAGTACGGAGAAGCAGATGGTGAGTGTGCCCCACATCACACCCACAGCCCTCGAGTTGCGCACATAGTTGGTATGGTAGATCTTGGCCGCCTCCTGGGCAGGCAGCAACTTCACCATGGTGAGGCTGTAGGCCCTGGGCTGGAATCCTGGGGGCTGTAAGCCAGGGGCTTTGCAGATGGAGGCCTAGAAGTGGGTCACTCCTAAGCCGAGTTTGGGGAGGAGGCTGGGGGGGTGCAAGGTGGGGGTCCCTGCAAGGTAGAAGAAAGAGAATTAGGAAATAAGACAAGGAAGACAACCTTGGTTTCTTTGGAGGAAGCTTGTCCAGATGCCTTTGTCCGCTCCAGCCGGGCTGTCTCCGTGTCCTGCCTCCTCTCCTGCCCGCCAGGGTCTCAGGCCTACTGGCGCCGCCCTGCCCCCCGCCCCCCTTTCCAGCTCCGAGCTCCAGAGAGCTCCGCCCCTCCGCCGCCGCGCGGCCCCTCCTTGCTCCCTCCTGCGAGAGCGCGGCTTCAGCACCGCGGCCAGCGCTCGGGACTCGGGCCGGGGGAGGGAGTGGAAACCCAGGACCCGGCCTGGGGAGACGCCGCCCGCCCACCACGCACTCCCGCCACGGGGAACGGAGACTCCTCTTCACCCGCCCGAGCCGGGGGTGGGGGATGGAGGGGGGGGGGACACACAAAAATTGGAAGGGGAGGGTTGCGACTGTCACATTCCTCCCGTTCAATTCCTGCCTTCTTGCCGCAAAACCAAAACCTCTTCCTGAGCACTGTCCGTACCCCCCACCCCCACGTGGTCCCATTAAACTCCTCCCTGGCTCCCTAGTCGCCCTCTCCGCACAACCAACCCTGTGGAGTCCAGCAAAACCTTTTCTGATTGTGTCTTCCGGTCACTGGTTTCTCATCTCTGTGGTTTCTCCTCCATCAACAATTACCAAGTGCGTACCATGTCCTGAAGCCCTATGCTGGAGGGTATCTTCCCTAAGCAAAACTACAGAGATAAAAATGACAGGGCCCCTGCCCTCAAAGACAGTGAGACGCTTACATATATGTATATGCGTCTGTATATTCGCAATGCACACTGATAGTGTGATAAGAGAGAACTACAAAGTGCAGCAAAGGAAGCATCCCAGACCTTAACATGTTTCTGTTCAATACAATATCTTTCTCCTATTTATGTTTTTGTTGCATATTCCTCTTTTACCTCTCTTCTTCAAAATGTGTATTTCTCCTGACTGCATAGGTAAATACATGTTTGGTGTAGAGAGATAGGAAAATCCAGGAAAGATTACATAAAAGAATATAAACCACTCATAACCCCAACGCTGGGAGCAAAGGAGAGCCAAGATCATCTTAAAAACAGACTTTGGCTTTAGACATATCTGGATTGAGTTAACTGCTTACTAATCTATGTGACCATCCATGGATTTAATCTTCCCAAACCTCAGTTTCTTCATCTATAAAATGGAGAAGATAATAGTATCTCTCACAGGGACACCTGGGTGGCTCACTCCTTTGAGCATCTGACTCTTGGTTTCAGCTCAGGTCAAGATCTCAGCATCCTGAGATCAAGCCTCACGGGGCTTGATGAGATCTGCTCATCGGGGAGTCTGCTTGTCCCCCGGCTCTCCCTCTGTTCCTCCCCCTCCTTCAAACAAATAAACAGAATATTTTTACAAAAATAGTATCGGGGAGCCTGGGTGGCTCAGTCAGTTAAGCATCTGCCTTCGGCTCAAGTCATGATCCCAAGGTCCTGGGATCAAGCCCCACATTGCATCAGGCTCCCTGCTCAGTGAGGAGTGTGTTTCTCCCTCTCCCACTCCCATTCCTGCTCCCCCTGCTTGTGTGTGCTCTGTGTGTCAAGTAAATAAATAAATAAAATCTTTAAAAAAAATACTATCTATCACATAAGAGTTAGGTAAAATTACAAAACTGGCTCAAGGCCTCACATATAAAAGTGCTCAAAATGTTTATCATTATTACTACCACTATTAACATTTTGGTGTTTATCCCTCTTTCTTCTTTGACGGTCACTAACTTTGCAATTTAGCCTCTAAGTTTCAAAATATTGAGATATGATCATGACCAAACTGAAAGAGAGGCAACATCACACAGACATCCTGAATTTAGCACGGGGGCAGTAACTTGTGAGACATTGGGCCATCTCCCTAGCATTTTGATCTGACACAGGATAGTTGCAACATTTGAAGGGAGCACTGGCAAGGAGTTGGGATTATAAATATGGGGGTGGGAGGTGGGAAGGAGTTCACTTGGTTGTTGACCAGACAAAAGGAGGAACTGTACTAAGAGCCCAGATTACCGGACGCCTGGGTGGCTCAGCAGTTGGGTGTCTGCCTTCGGCTCAGGGTATGATCCCAGGATTTGGGATAGGGTCCGCATCAGGCTCCCTGCGGGGAGCCTGCTTCTCCCTCTGCCTGTGTCTTTGCCTCTCTCTGTGTCTCTCATGAATAAATAAATAAATATTTAAAAAAAAATAAAAAAATAAGAGCCCAGATTACAAATACAGGACACCTGGGTGGCTCAGCAGTTGCACATCTGCCTTTGGCTCAGGGCGTGATACTGGGGTCCCCGATGGAGTCCCATATCGGGATCCCTGCATGGAGCCTGCTTAGTACTCCCTCTGCCTGTTTCTCTCTCTCTCATGAATAAATACATAAAATCTTTTAAAAAAAAATACAGGACCAGAAGGATGAGATGGGACCAGAGACATCCTTACAGCAGCCACTGAGGGCTCAGATCATAGAGACCCCTGCCCCTGCTTCCTTGAAGCACCTAAGCTTCCCTCCATGTTCCATTCTACCTTGGTCAGGAGAGAGGGGTGGTGAAAGGAACACTTGAGGCTGAGTTTTTTTTTTTTTTTTTTTTGAGGCTGAGTATTGAATTAAAAAGAGACTGTCAAAAATAAAAAAATAAATAAAATAAAATAAAATAAAATAAAATAAAATAAAATAAAATAAAATAAAATAAAATAAAAAGAGACTGTCAAACTGAAAGTCACTGCATGCCTCGCTTCCTACCCTCACCTAAACAAGTTGGAGATTGGATAGTCAGAGAAAATTTGGAAGTCACAATTATCACACACCTTGGTTGTAATTTGAGTCTACTTCTAGGGATAGTCTGTGGACTTGGCAGCCACCGATGGAATGGAAGGGGTACCTATTATTCTGGTTTGCCCAGAATCATTCCCCTTTCTTTGGTAACAAAAATCCACTATTTGGGGATCCCTGGGTGGCGCAGCGGTTTGGCGCCTGCCTTTGGCCCAGGGCGCGATCCTGGAGACCCGGGATCGAATCCCACGTCAGGCTCCCGGTGCATGGAGCCTGCTTCTCCCTCTGCCTGTGTCTCTGCCTCTCTCTCTCTCTCTCTCTCTCTCTCTGTGTGACTATCATAAATAAATAAAAATTTTTTTTAAAAAATCCACTATTTGGAGAATGTCCCTCCCCATTTCATGAGGCCCAGGTGGGCTGTCCGCCTCAGGGCTCTCTCCAGTGCAGCTCATGCATACAGGATTGGAGGACACAAGCAAGTCTCCCAATGGGGAATTTGAATCTTGAGTGTATTCCATGTCTGCTTCCTGCTCTGACTCCCAGGGTTGCTATACATCTAACTTTGATCCACAGCTCTAAGCCCCTTCCCAGAAGTGAGTTGTCTGTGTTTGTGGCTTAAGCAAAGGGGATGTACTATAGGAACACAAGGGAGCTTCAGGCCCCACAGGGGCAGGGATGCAGCCAGCCATGGAAATCCATCAGAAGTCAGGGTATGGCTGCCACTGCTTCTTCTTGAATGGCTGATCCGCTCTTCCTCCCTTCGGCAGACCAGCTTTCTCCATCTCTTCGTCAGCACATCAGAGATCTGCCTTCCTGGGCTTTGCTAGTTTCATGTTTCAGATCAGCTTGAAGGCAAGCTATTGGATGCAAGTCTACATCCCAGGAAAAGAGAGGCTTGGGTCAGGTGTCCGTCTCTTGTCCAGTCCATAGTGGTGGAGAGCAAGATGGGCTCATTTATTAACATGGCTGCTGCTGGAGGCCCACCCTTGTGTGTCCTGGGAGATCTTGGAGAATATAGAGCAGGTGACACCCACAAGAGGTTGGCCACATTTCTAGGTCTACAGCCACTGTGCCCCAACCCCACTCACCAAAAGACATCATACCACCTCAACCCTCGCCATCCATGTGGTATGACTTGACCAGAGAGGCATCTCCTCCTTTTTGAATAACATTGAGGTGCAGTATCTACATTACACACAGTAAAATACTCAAATATTTTAAAAAATATATATATATATATTTTTTAAATTTATTCAGAGAGAGAGAGAGAGAGAGAGAGAGAGGCAGAGACACAGGCAGAGGGAGGAGCAGGCTCCATGCAGGGAGCCCGACAGGGGACTTGATCCCGGGTCTTCAGGATCACGCCCTGGGCTGAAGGCCGTGCTAAACCTCTGAGCCACCAGGGCTGCCCAAAATACTGAAATCTTAAGCAGATCACTATATGGATTTTTACATATGTGTTACCAACACCCCAAATCAAGATTTAGAACAGTTCTAACACTCTGGGAGGCTTTTTCCTGCCCCCCTCCCAGTCAACAGCCCTCCCAGGGGGACAGCTGCAGACTTTCATCAAAACTAAAAGGTTAGTTTTACCTTTTCTTGGGGGATCCCTGGGTGGCTCAGTGGTTTAGCCCCTGCCTTGGGCCCAGGGCATGATCCTGCTGTCTCGGGATCGAGTCCTACATCAGGCTCCCTGCATGGAGCCTGCTTCTCCCTCTGCCTGTGTCTCTGCCTCTCTCTCTCTCTCTCTCTCTCTCTGTGTCTCTCATGAATGAATAAATAAAATCTTTTAAAAAAATTTTACCTTTTCTTGAACTGCATGTCAATGTAATACACAGTCTGTTTTTGTCTATGGCTTTCCTCTCTCAGCATTATGCCTCAGGTTAATCCATGTGACTGCACGTGGGGTTCCTTCTTAAAGTGAACAAACCCAAAGCACAACACTCTTTAGATTGCGAATGGGGTGGTTAAGCCTTATGAGGTTTTGATACAAAAAACATTTAATCGGGCCACCTGGGTGACTTAGTCAATTAGGTGTCCGACTCTTGATCTCAGTTCAGGTCTCAGTCTCAGGTTTATGAGTTCGAGTCCTGTGTTGGGCTCCATGCTGGACATGGAAACTACTTAAAAAATCTAATTAATTTTTGTTTATGTTTTGGAAGCACAAACATTGGCCAAAGTTCTCTTTGCTATACTCTTCATTTATAAGGGGAAAATGCATTCTTTCTCCTCTGGGAAGCTGGCTGTGCCCAGCTGGAGATAGGACTGATGGATTTTTCACAGCTCCCTTTACAGGTGGAAATAGCTCCTCCAGTTCCTTCAGGGGCCTCCTGGCCTTGACTTGTGAGTGGGAAAGCGTCATTACCCTCCCTGTGGCTCAGCTCACAGATGTAATGAGGTGGAGAGGGCAGGGAGTGAAGGAAGGGCCAGAACGAGCTCATGGGGGAAAAGCAGTTTTAAAGACTGAGGCCTATAAAAATAAGAGAGAACAGTGGTTCTTTAATCAGTGGTATTTCTCTGTCTAGAATTGGGGTTTCTCCCATTTTGAGGGTCTCCTGGCTGGTTCCTCCAGGTGCTCCCCTATATTCCACCCTCTAGCGGTATAAGGGGGAAGAAAGGAGGGTGGTATTACATGGGCAAAGCATCTACTACACGCCAGGCACTCTGACATACATTGTCTTGTTCTAATCTCAACCTTACAAAGAAAGAGCCATCAACTTCCTTGTATAGATGAAGTAACCGAGGCTCAGATACTTGTCCAGGGTCACACAGCTAGTGAGTGCTGAGTTTGGAAGACAAGTCTGTCTGGATCAAAGCTTTGCTCTCAGCAGCCCAATCTGGGGCCTCCACAGTGGAGCAGTCTTCCACATCCTGGGATGGGGAAGGGGTCCTTGACTGCAATGACCAGTCCTCCAGGGAAAATCGCTCTGGTCCTACACCTGAGCACACTCTGGCAGCTGTGCCTCTTCCCAGCCTCCAGCCCTGGGGTCATCTGAAGCTCACAAGACCTCAGTCTCAGCCAGGACCAACTATTGTTCACGCTCACATGTGGCCTTGGGTGGGAGAGGATGTGAGAGGAAGCCTTAACCACCGGGTGGGTCTTTAATTCCAGGATGCAGCTAGGAAGGGAAATAGAAAGGAAACGGGAAAGACTCTTCAGAGAAGCAACGTCCCAAGGCCCATAAAATCACTCATGGAGGGATCCCTGGTTGGCGCAGTGGTTTGGCGCCTGCCTTTGGCCCAGGGCGCGATCCTGGAGACCCGGGATCGAATCCCACGTCGGGCTCCCGGTGCATGGAGCCTGCTTCTCCCTCTGCCTGTGTCTCTGCCTCTCTCTCTCTCTCTCTCTCTCTCTGTGTGTGACTATCATAAATAAATAAAGAAAAAAAATTAAAAAAATAAAATAAAATCACTCATGGAGGCAGCCCCCTGGTTGAGGGCAGGCGGAAAGCACAGCCAGAGTGACATATATACCGTGTTAAGGTAGGTCTACCATTTTCATTTTCTCAGGCCTCCCAGCTCTCGAAATGATCCCGTTGACAGATAAGGAGATTGAGACTCAGAACAGATAACTTGTCCAGCCTATACACGGTACCGGTAGGCTTGTTCCGAGTCCACACCCAACCATTAATGCAGTATCAGCACCCACACGGACACGGACACGTGCGTGCACGCCCGCACACCTGCCAAGGTGCCAGGGGCCGCCCAGGGCTTTATCAGGACACGCCCCCAGCAGATTGGCCACAGCTGGGCCTCGGGTTACGTCGAGCCCCGTGGGGTGGGGAAGGGGGGTCACCTGTGGACAGGCCCCTTTTATAGCTCTACCACCCCACCTGGCTCTGTCTACTGCCACCTGACCTGCCAGCTGCTACCTATACCGGCTGTCCCCGTCCGTCATGGAAAAGATCCTCGTCCTTCTGCTCGTTGCCCTTGCGGTGGTCTACGCGGTTCCTGACCCTCGGGGGATCATTATCCACCTGGTAAGAGGGACTTCAGGGGAGGAGTCATCTGAACATCCAGGTGGGGACTTTTTAAGCTTAGATCTTTACCTCCCACGTCTCCACCTGGGGCTGCCCGGAGGCTGAGAGGTGAGGCACCTTCTGCTTCACTGTCCAGGCCCACCCTGCGCCTCCTACCGGGTTGGGGGGCGGGGGGGGGGGCTCAGACCAGGCTGATGGGACGGAGCATGCGCAGAGCAGGGGTTTGACCTGGCTGAGGGACAGCCCCAGGCTCCTGCCCCGGAAGCCCTGGCTCAGAAGGTCCAGTAGTTTAGAAAGCTCCCGGTGATTCTGGCTTCGGACCTAGAGTGACCCACGGACACGGGCCGTTCACTCATCTAGTCCCCATACTGCCCCCTGAGACCGGGACCGTTAGTATCAAACCCGTTTTCAGATGGAAAGCAGTTCTAGGGAAAGGTGGAGCCACCTGCCTGAGGTCGCGCAGCTGGAAAGCTCCCAGCGGATCAGAGGCCGCAGGGCGGATGGTTCGGGACCCCCCCCCCCCCTGCGTCTTTACCCAAAGTTTCTGAACTCGCGGCCTTGCAGGGCTCAGAGGGGCCAGGATCCCCCTGAGGTCATATGTCTTCCTGGGGGAGGGTCCTCAACCTTCACAGGCTTCTCAGTGGACTGCAGGACCCAGAGAAGTCCGGACACCCTGTTTTGGGTCACATGTGCAGATCCCAAGGGGACACTGAGGCACGGGGGGGGGCAGTGTCTTGCCCGGATCACCCGAGTCGGTAGCGTGGCGGGGTCCTGTCTCGCAGCTTCTCGCGCGGGTGGGGCTGGGGGTGGGCAGACTGGCCGCCAGCCCGCGGGTTGGGTCCTTCACCCGCGCCCCCGCGGGGGACGCGCTGTGGGCGGTGGCGGTGGCGAAGGGACAAAGGGCGAGGGCCCTCGCTAACTGGCCGCCCGGCAGGAAGACGGCGAGCTCTGTCTGAACAGCGTCCAGTGCAAGAGCAAGTGCTGCCACCGGGACACCGGGCTGAGCCTGGCCCGCTGCGCACCCAAGGCCAGCGAGAACAGCGAGTGCTCTGCCAAGGTGGGTGCCGCGGGCCGTGCGGTGCTGGGGACGAGGCACAGCGGGGGGGCGGGTCAGGGAGCGGGTCAGCAGGCTCCAGGCACTGGCCCGTCCGCTCGACGCTTTCGAACCTCACGACTGACCAGTGAGGTGGGTGGGGGCGGAGATTTGTTATTCCCATTTCACCGATGGGTAACTGGAGGCTCCCCAGGGAGATCTAGTTAGTAGCACGAAGGAAGCCGAGTGGGGAACCTGGGCCGGGCGTCCTCCAGGCCCACAGCGCCCCCTGGCGTGGCAGTCAGGAGGGGACAGTCTGAAAAGAGCCTGGCCCGGGGTTCTCTGGGTCAGGCGGGGAGCGGGGAGCGAGGGGCAGGCTATGCCCAAAGCAGCCCCCCACCCCCACCCCCGCGACAGCCTGTGATTCCACTGTTTCTGTGTCTTTGAAGACGCTCTATGGGGTTTACTACAAGTGTCCCTGTGAGCGGGGCCTGACCTGTGAGGGTGACAAGTCCATCGTGGGCTCCATCACCAATACCAACTTTGGTGTCTGCCACGATGCTGGGCGCTCCAAGAAGTAAAGCCACTGAAGGATGCTCCTCATCCACCACCTCTCCCTGGCTGGCCACCCCCTTAACCAGCACCTCCCTTTTCTGATTGGATTCTCAGCAATTAAAGCTCTTCCTGCAACCTTCCCCGGGCTCCAGAATGTTCTTGAGTCAGTGTCTTCCTTGATGTCCCGTCAAGCCTTCGCCTCGTCAAGGCAGGTGTCAAACAGGTCAGAGGAAGAACGGATGTGTCTGGGACCAGGCGGGATGAGGCTGGACAGACTGGAGACAAGGTTTTGAAGCAGCCATGCTGGGAACCTCTCCATTGGGGGACCAATCGCACCTCCCTGGGATGCCCCACTTGTCCCTCCAGTTCTCAGACAGGTGCACGTGTGTGCACACACACATGCGCACCCTTCTAGTGGGGAGTTAGAATGGCCCATATTCCTGCCCTGCATCAAGCTTACCAGTCCCTGGCCTGGGCTCATACCTTCTTTCTGGGCCCAACTCTCAGATGTGCCAGCTAGTTGACACGACCCATGTGTTAACAGGACAGACCACTAACAATTGCTGTGGGCTTACTCTGTGCTAGCAAATCCTCAGAGTGACCCAGGAGGGAGAATTTATTGTCTCTATAGATAAAAGAAACTAAAGTTCAGAGAGGTTCAGTAACTTGCTCAATGTCACATAAGTAGAAAAAGTTAACACTACACCCATCTAACTCCATCCCCTACCCTTTCTACAACTCTCGGTTCTTTCCCAATTAGTCATACGAAGACAAATAGGTGGAATTGTAGGGAATTTGGTTTTGGTTTAATATAATAATTTTATGGGCAACCCTGGTGGCCCAACAGTTTAGTGCTGCCTTCAGCCCGGCGTGTGATCCTGGGGGCCTGGGATCGACTCCCACATCAGGCTCCCTGTGTGCAGCCTGCTTCTCCCTCTGCCTGTGTTTCTGTGTGTGTGTGTGTCTCATGAATAAATAAAATCTTTAAAAATTTTATATATATATATATATATATATAAAATTTTATATCCCCTGGAGCCATCAAACCTGGATTGCCTTGGGCAGGACTGAAGTCCCCATCACTGAGATGAGCAGGTGGACATCCACTGACCCTTAGTGGAGATGCAGGAGAGGAGATTCATGCAAAGAAGGAAGAGAGTGAATTAATTAAAATCGAGATGCTCTCCCAGCCCCAGGATTTTGTGGTTGGTGATCAATGCCTCCCTAGAGTAACCATTAGGTTTCTGACTTAGGACTGGATTTACCTGAATGTAACAAAAAAAACCATGTAATGATGGCTTAAATAACTAGGGACACACATTTCTCACGAATCAAGAAGTCTGGAGATAGGAAGTGCTGGCATTTGTTTGGATGCTGGCAGACCTGCCGTTCTCGTGCCTCCTCTCAACTGGCAGCTGCCTTCCCAGCAGCTCCTGGTGTCATCTTGTCTCCCCGTATTCTAAGGTAGCTTAGGGCAGGCCATCTTATCTTGCCGGAAAGCCTCCGGGCTTTTTTTTTTTTTTTTTAGTTTATTTATTCGTGAGAGACACACAGGCAGAGGGAGAAGCAGGCTCCACGCAGGGAGCCTGACATGGGACTCGATCCCAGGTCTCCAGGATCAGGCCCTGGGCTGAAGGTGGCGCTAAACAGCTGAGCCACCCGGGCTGCCCCTCCAGGCTGACTTCTTATCCCAATGGTTCCAACTGGGTCATATGACCACCTATGGCCACAGCGGGGGCTGTGAAGTCAAGTGCTGGGCAAAGGGAATGGGACCGCCATGACCAGCTTGGACTAACGTGATCTTTCTCGGGCTGGACACAGTACTGTCCAAACAGTACTGGGGTTTGGTTAGCAAGGAAGGCGGGCAATGGCTGTTGGGGAGCTGGGCTCTGTGGAAGCAAGCAGCAAAGACCCCAACCCCCTGTCCCCTGTATTAAATCCTTTCTACTTGAACCCCCTGGAGTGGTTCTTGTTTTTCTGCACTGACACTAATACAAGACTGCCAGAAGGGGAGCATCTCTTGTTGTGTTGCTGTTGTTCAAAAGCACCTTCTCTCACTGTCTGTAGCCAAGACGGGTCATCATTTTCTTTCTTTTCCTTTTTAAGATTTTATTTATTTGAGAGAGAGAGAGCAAGAGAGAGCACGTGTGGGGGTTGGGGAGAGGGAGAAGCAGACTCCCCATTGAGCAGGGAGCCAGATGCCGGGGCTCGGTCCCAGGACCCCGAGATCATGACCTGAACTAAAGGCAGACACTTAACCAGCTGAGACACCCAAGCGTCCCAGGAATCATCATTTTCTAATTCCCATAGATGTCCTCTGCAGGGAGCACCTGGGTGGCTGGGTTAAGTGTCCTATTTAATTTTAGCTCATGTCATGATCTCAAGGTTGTGAGACTGAGCCCCACGTCAGGCTCCACACTGGAGACTGCTTAAGGTTCTCTCTGTCCTCTCCCTCTGTCCCTCCCCACTCCCCACCCCATCCTCCACATGCACTATTTCTCTATAAAAAAATGTCCTATAGGTTTTAGCTTTGCCAGTGACATTTGCCTCTTTAATATCCTAATCCCAGGGGCTCCCCAATTTATGTGACTTTTTTTCTAGATCTGCTAGAAATAGAAGCAGGCAGGAGTATCTGCAGGCTTGAATCCATAAAAAATTCCTAATTCTGGACCTTGTAGACATATGCCGTCTAATATGGTATCAACTAGCCACATACTGAGCACTTGATGTGTGGCTGACTTGAATTGGGATAAGTGTAAAAATACAAATTGGGTTTGTAAAACCTATTACCGAAAAAAAGAATATGAAATATCTCAAGTATTTTCCATTTTGAAATAACTTTTTTTTTAAGATTTTATTTATTCAGGAGAGACACACAGAGAGTCAGGGACACAGGCAGAGGGAGAAGCAGGCTCCACTCAGGGAGCCCGATGTGGGACTCGATCCCAGGTTTCCAGGATCACATTCTGGGCCGAAGGCAGGCGCTAAACCACTGAGCCACCCAGGCATCCCGAAATAACATTTTTGATTGGGTTACAAATAAAATATATTATGCTATGACCTAGCAATTGCACTACTGGGTATTTATCCAAAGGATACAAACATAGGGATTTTAAAAAAAGATTTTATTTATTTATTCATGGAGAGAGAGAGAGAGAGGCAGAGACACAGGCAGAGAAAGAAGCAGGCCCCATGCAGGGAGCCTGATGTGGGACTCGATTCCAGGACCCCGAGATCACGCCCCGGCCTGAAGGTGGTGCTAAACTGCTGAACCACCACCAGGGCTGCCCTGAAACATAGGGATTTGATGGGGCACCTGCACCCCCATGTTTATAGCAGCAATATCCACAATAGCCAAACTATGGAAAGAGTCCTGATGTCCACTGAAGACAAATGGATAAAGAAGATGTGGTGCACACACAACACACACACACACACACACACACACACACACACACACAATGGAATATTAGTCAACCATCAAAAAGAACGAAATCTTGCCATTTGTGACATGGATGGAATGAGAGGGTATTAGACTAAGTGAAATAAGTCAGTCAGAGAAAGACAATATCACATGATTTCACTCATGGAATTTTTTAAGTCTGATTTATTTATTTATTTATTTATTTATTTATTTATTTATGATAGACATAGAGAGGCAGAGACACAGGAGGAGACAGAAGCAGGCTCCATGCCGGGAGCCCGTTGTAGGACTCGATCCTGGGACTTCAGGATCACGTCCTGGGCCAAAGGCAGGCGCTAAACTGCTGAGCCACCCAGGGATCCCCATCACTCGTGGAATTTAAGAAACAAAATAGATGAACACAGAGGAAAGGAAGGAAAAGTAAAATAAGATGAAAAGAGAGGAAGATAACCATAAAAGATTAACTCTAGGAAACAACCTGAGGAAACCGGAAGGGAGGTGGGTGGGGGGATGGGATAACGGGGTGATGATCATTAAGGAGGGCACTTGATGGAATGAGCATTGGGTGCTACGTATAACTGATGAATCACTAAATTCGACCCCTGAAACTAATAATACAGTATATGTTAACTAAATTAAATTTAAAGAATTTTTAAAAATAAAATACATTATCAAATTTGAATTATGGCCATTAGAAAATTTAAAATTACTTATGTGTCTCATGTTTCACTTCCACTGAATAGTGCTGCTACTGTAAGCTGAAGGCATTTGAGAATTGGCTTTTTTCTAAAACTCCTTATCCACCTAAAAGCAGAGGCTCCCCAAAGAATTCAACCATCATAAATTCCCTCCTGGGGAGGTTTCTTGCAACCAGGAAAGATTGACTCTTCTCACTGGAGTCTTACCATTGGTGGATGTCAGCACTACATTGTCACAAGACTATCACCTACTCTCCTAAGGACCCATCTACTCTCCTAAGGTCCCATTTAGCTTTTTTTTTTTTTTCTACATGCCCCTTCTTCCCATCCCTCCCCCTATTAAGACCATTTTCCAAAGTGTCCTTCTCCCATTCCCCTCCCCCAATTAAGGTGGTGTATATGCCCCAAATTCCAACTGCCTCATCGAGTCACCTTTTTCTGTGAATTCCCTCCACATATGTATGTGAATAAAAATCTGACTTGGGGCACCTGGGTGGTTCCGTTGCTTAAATGTCCAACTCTTGATTTTGGCTCAGGTCATAATCTCTGAATCCTAGGATATAGACCCACATCAGGTTTCCTGCTCAGTGGAGAGTCTGCTTGTCTCCCTCCCCCTCCCCCCCCAAACAAGCAAATTAATAAAACAACTGTCTTTTCTCTTGCCAAGCTATCTTGTGTCCGTTTAATTTGCAGACCCCAAAAACTGAACCTAAGAGAGTAGAGGAAAAGTTTTCCTCCCATCACATGAAGCCAGTTTAATTGTATCAGCAACACATCTTCCCCTCCCCTTCTAAATTTGAAGGCATCGGGTATTTTTGGAGGCTGGGTTTCCAGCCTGCAATCTCTCCTTCCAAGGAGACTTTCTTTTTGTAGACTTTCTCCAAATAAGGGGAGCTCCTGTACCACTATGGACTGTAACCCTGTATCTTTCTGATGTGCATGTAACACCAAGTATCTGTCTGGCACATTTAGTACAGAAGCAATTTCTACCAAGACATGGGTTACAGTGTCATTAAGACTTACAGGGGGTGCTCTAAGTAAACCTCAGCTTCTATCTCAACTCCTGAGCTCTTGCACAATAAGCCGTCATCCTGGAGGGCACACTTGGATCAGGACTGAGGGCTCACTTAATCAGAAGTATAGCTGAGTATGGAACTTTGGGTCCAAAATCTGAATTATTTATCTCCAAAATGTAATCCAATTATAGCAGGGCTGCCTTGAATCCTGCTTCTGCTGAAAACTCACGACACACATAGCCAGTAAACTAGCATCTGGCTCTAAAAGCCTCCCAGCCTACGCACAACTTCCCAAAACTCCTCTTGATTCATGCTCTCCCTGGATTTCCCCCCAGCATAGGAGGTGCTCCAATCTTTCTTTCCCTCAAGCTCTTTCCTTCTGCCTCATACCTCCTTTCTCTTCTGGTCTCCCAGAAGAGCCCAATTCATCACTTTCAAGCTGTGTGACTAGGAGCAAATTGCTCAATCCATCTCAATTTTCCCTCCCTCAAATAGGGGTGATAATAGCTCTGACCCCTCATAAGGTTTTTTGTAGGATTAAGTGAGGTCATTCGTGTAAAGCATCTAGTGCTGCCCCTGGCATATAGTAAATGCTCCATAAACACTCTATTTATTTAAAATAATCTCTGCATCTAATGTGGGGCTCATATTCATAACCTGGATGGAGCTCAAGCGTTGCACGCTCTACGGATTGAGACTGGCAATTGTTATACACATTGTCTTCAACATTTAAAAAAAAAATATTTTATTTATTCATGAGAGACACAGAGAGACAGAGGCAGAGATACAGGCAGAGGGAGAAGCAGGTTCCACACAGGGAGCCCGATGCGGGACTTGATGCGGGACTCGATCCCAGAACCCCGGGATCACATCCAGGGCCGAAGGCAGGTGCCAAACCACTGAGCCACCCAGGTGTCCCTGTCTTGTACATTTTCTTTAACATTTCTGATATTTAAGGTCAGGGGAACCAAGAGTTCAGGTGCAAACTGAGCTTTTGGAGGGTGGATTATGGAATGGGCTGAAGCCCATCAGGGTGGGGAGGGGAGCACAAGTCTCTGGGGGACTTTCATTCATGCCCCAACAGGGGAAAGGCCCAAGCCTAAGCTTCCTGCCTCTCTGACCCTTCACACACACACACACACACACACACACACACACACACACACACACATGCCCCAGCAACCTGTGCGCAGCCCATTTTAACCTGCATACCCAGTGGGAGTGGATGGAGGAGGGGGAGGCAACAAAGAAGAGAGAGCATTAGAAGAAAATGTACTTAGCTGACTACTTCTCCTCCCCCTCCTCCCCCTCCTCCTCCTCCCTCTCTCCTCCCCTCCCCCTCCTCCTGTTGTTTTCTTACAACAGCCATAGATGATTTTAAATGATTTCTCATTCTTCAGAAATACCCAAGTCAGGTCCAGCAGGCAGGAACAACTCATTATCCAGGTGCAGGAATGTCTGGGAAAGACAGGACTTTGACCTTGCCCTTGGGGGTCGCTTTGCCCTCAGCCCTTAAGGGGCAGCCCCCACTCCCAGCCCAGTCTAGCTCTGGGGCCCATCTGCCTGCACACAGCAGAGGAGCCTGAGCTGAAGGGACCCCCTCAGACACCGTTCAGTAGGTGCCTCTGGTTGCCTCCTCCAGGCTGCCCCCTAGGATTGTTGGTGCCCTCCTCCTAGTTTAATCTCTGGCATCACTTTTCATGTCCTGAACCCATGTGCCTATCCTGAGGGAATAAACACCCACTCCCAGGCGGCTTCCACCTTTTCTCCTTAAGTCCTTTAGCGGCAAACCAGCTCCCGTCTCCTGTGCACCCCCTGACCTGGAGCCACAGCAGAAGCCCTGGGGCTGCTGAGAAGGGAGGGCAGGGAACCACGCTGGGAGCCGACCTTCTAGCTGTGCCCACTTACAAGGCAACTTTCGAAGTTTGCTGAGATGACCTCGAGAGCCAGAGCTGGAACCCACATTCCAAAGAAAAGCCCCGCCCCCCGCCCCCACCTGGGGTTCCCAGCCTTTGGGGCGGCCCCCACCTTGGGCCGGTCCTCGGGCTCCCCCAGGCGTCTGGGACGTGCAGTCGCAGCGCGCATTCCGGCTCCGGGGCTGGCCGCTCCCCTCCCCTCCCCCTGCTCCGTCGGGTTCTGGGTCCCCTCCCCGGGCTGTGACTCGTGCTGCCCTCGCGCGCCCGGCGGCAGCCCTCGCTCCTGCGCGGCTTGCGCTGGAGGCCGAGCTCCCGGGCGTCCTGCGGGGAGACGGCGCCCTGGTCGCGGCCTGCGGCTGCCCGCGCTCGCCGCGCTGCGCCCTCGCCCGGGCCGGGCGGTCGGGGGCTGGTGCCCGAGGGGACTAGAGGGATGTGGCAGGTTTGCCATTCGTGTCACCCAAACAGGTGACTTCTCTCGCACGCACCTGCCGAGCCAGGCCTTCCTGTCTTTGCCCGGCGGTTCCCTCCGCGGCCCGCCCTTCTCTCTGCAAACTCGTATTTACCCTTAAAGCGGAGCCTGCTTGTAGCCTCCGGGCTCCCTCCTCCCCGACACTCACACACGTCCTGATCCCCAATGCTGCGTCTTAGGAGGTCACACGATCTGTCACTGCCGCCATCGTCTCTGTCAGACGAGCCCAGTAGTCAGCAAGTAGCACACCGAGCACCTACTGAGTCCAGGCAGCGTTCCGGGCCCCGGGAACACAGCTGGGAGCAAAAGGAACAGAAATGCCCAGAAATGCCTGCCCTGCGGGAGCTGACATTCCAGAACAGCTGTCCTACAGGACTTGCACCAATGCAAAAATGTGCTTTTTCTGCATGTTCCCATTTGATGATCACTAGCCACATATGACAGCGGATCTCATTAGCTCTAGAATTCAAAGGTCTCCGAGTTCCAGGGATTTGAAAAGATTCTTTCGTGTAATTCGATTGTATGTTATTATTATTATTTTTAATAGAGCTCATTTTTTCCAAATATTTATTTATTTATTTATTTATTTATTTATTTATTTATTTATTCATTTGGCGGGGGAGAGAGAGAGAGAGAGAATGAGGGAGCACAAGCAGGGGCAGAGGGAGAGGGAGAAGCAGACTCCCGCTGAGCAGGGAGCCCGATGCGGGGACTCCATCCCAGGACTCCAGGATCATGACCCCAGTTGAAGACTCATCCGACTGAGCCACCCAGGCTCCCCCTGATTGTATATTATGGTTAATAAACAGCATCATGAATATTTTCTCAGATGAGGTGACTGAGCCCCAGAGAAGTTGCCAAACTTCCTCAAAAGTCACAGAACTATCAAGTAACAATTAGGTTCTAGTTTTCGTCTTTCCACTCTCTTTCCCCAGAGATCTTCAATTAGAATTTTTTCTTTTTCTTTTTCTTTTGAGAAGGAGAGAGTGCATGCAGTGGGGGAGAGGGGTTAGGAGGAGGTACAGAATCAGGACACTCTCTGGGGTAAACTGTCCTTCATGGGTGACTCTAGTGATCCAGGCACCACCCAGCCACCCACCCACCACCTCATCTGATGGCCTGGCTGTGGCAAGAGAGAACTGGGAACTCAAAGCTTTTGTGGGTGCTTCATGGAGGGGGAAATCAACTCTCATCCAAAATTGGTTTGGGGGACGCCAGGGTGGCTCAGTGGTTGAGCGTCTGCCTTCAACTCAGGACGTGATCCCGGGATCCTGGGATCGAGTCCCGCATCGGGTTCCCTTCAGGGTGCCTGCTTCTCCCCCTGCCTGTGTCTTTGCCTCTCTCTGTGTGTCTCTCATCAATCAATAAATAAAATCTTAACCAACGAACAAACCAACCAACCAACCAACCAACCAACCACCAAACAAAATTGGTTCAGATGTTGGGACTGATCATACACATAACAAGATGATATGAAAAGATTTATTAGTCGAACACAGGATCGTTCCCAGGACAGCAGGGCAGGTGTAAGGAGGTGTGAGTAGCAAGGATGAAGGGGAGTGTGGCTTTGGCTGTTTTTACTGTGGCTAAGCATTGGGGCCAGAGTGAGGGTTTCCCTGGGCAGGCTGGGGGCATGTGGTCTGCACAGCCCACCAGCACCAAGGAGAGCGTGTACCTTTATATGGGCTTGCCTAGATGTGGCGCAGAAGGGGAGTGAGGGCTTAAAAGCTGTCATTGCCCAGTCATCAAAAATGGAGACTTCCTTTCCAATGTGTCACACTTGGGCTTCTCTGCTTAGGCCTAGAAGTCACACCTGTCACTTTGCTGGCTAGAAATATTCACACAGCCCAAGCTACCTGTAGGAAGGCAGGCCTTCTGGTGCCAATGGTGAAGAAAATCATTTTTTAAAAAATTTTTATTTATTTATGATAGGCACACAGTGAGAGAGAGAGAGAGGCAGAGACACAGGCAGAGGGAGAAGCAGGCTCCATGCACCGGGAGCCCGACGTGGGATTCGATCCCGGGTCTCCAGGATCGCGCCCTGGGCCAAAGGCAGGCGCCAAACCGCTGCGCCACCCAGGGATCCCTGGTGAAGAAAATTAAATGGGACTTGAACTCATAGCATTGTCTGTTGCCTTTCATTGGAAAAAAAGGAGGAACCTATGGGGGTAGAGACCTCACCTTAGAAATAAGGCTTCTGAGAGATGAGAGCCGTGTCTGGGCAGAGAAAAGGCTGATCAGATGGGAAGAAAATGATTTGGTTAAATGAAGGTGACCTGGAGCTTTGGTCTTCTCAGCATTAGGATTATTCCTCTAAAACCTCCATCTGAGGAACATAGTAATATTTGAATGTCCAGATGCAGAAAAATAATGCCTCTGAATCTGCATATTAACTCCTATAATGCAACAAAGAAACAAATGAGGAAGGAGGGGAGGACAGAGGAGGAGGATGGAGAGGAGAGCAGCAGATGGCTGAGCAGGAAGCTAGAAGGTGGTGAGCACAAGGACAACCTCAACCAGCAGAGCCCTCGTCCTGCCTCTTCCACCAGCAGGTGCAGGAGAAGTCATCGACTTTGTTTGAGCTATCTTTACAGCAGGTTTTTGTGTCCTTAGCCAAGAACTTGTATCTTGAATGGATGGTTTGGATTGGGAAATGTTCTTAATGGCTACCCATAGAGAAATGGTTGAGCAAGACATGGTCCACAATAAAATGAGGCAAAGACTTTGGGGACGCCTGGGGGGCTCAGCGGTTGAGCATCTGCCTTTGGCTCAGGTCGTGATCCTGGGGTCCTGGGATCGAGTCCCACATTGGGCCCTCTGCAGGGAGCCTGCTTCTCCCTCTGCCTGTGTCTCTGCCTCTCTCTCTGTGTGTCTCTCATAAGTAAATAAATAAAATCTTTAAAATAAATAATAAATAAATAAGATCCTGCCCTCTAGAACACGACAGCCTGCGTTCAGATAGCCCCAACCCTTATTCTGAAATCGTGAGAAGGGTACTCAATACCCTATTTGTAAAATAGGTTTATTTGCTTATTTTGTTTAGTGATCTTTACACCCAACATGGGGCTCGAACTCATGACCCTGATATGAAGGGTTGCATATTTTCCTGACTGAGACAGCCAGGTGCCCCCCATTTGTAAAATAGGGATAATTATAGTACCTACTCTATACTTGTTGTAACAATAACATGAATTAATATAGATAAGAAAGCATTTAGGGAATCTGTGGGTGGCTCAGCATCTTAGGATGCTCCCAAGCATCCTAAGGCATGATGCTTGGGAGTCACGTAGCTCTCTGAGCCTCAGTTTCTTTCTTTCTTTTTTTTTTTTAAAGATTTTTTACTTATTTATTCATGAGAGACACTCACACAGAGAGAGAGAGGCAGAGGCAGAGACACAGGCAGAGGGAGAAGCAGGCTCCATGCAGGGAGCCCGACGTGGGATTCGATCCCGGGTCTCCAGGATCAGGCCCTGGGCTGAAGGCGGCGCTAAACTGCTGAGCCACCCGGGCTGCCCGAGCCTCAGTTTCTTTACTCGTAAAATGGAACCGATAATATCTGAGAGAGTGGAGGGACATCTGGGTGGCTCAGTCAGTTAAGCGTCTACCTTTTAGCTCAGGTCATGATCTCAGGGTCCTGGGATCAAGCCCCACGTCAGGCTCCCTCCTCAGCGGGGAATCTGCTCTCCCTCTCCCTCTGTCCCTCCCCCTGCTCATGTTCTCTCTCTCTCTCTCTCTCTCAAATAAATAAAATCTTGAAAAAAAATCTGAGAGAGTGGAGACCCGAAAGCACCAGGTCTTTCCCACCACAGGCTTGAACATTTTTGCATTTATACTTTACACACTTTACACACCTTCTCATATCATTCTCTCAATGATCTCCACCCTCTGCTCCCCTTGGAAAGCATTTCAATATTCCCTTCCAGTCCTTCCTACCGTATAACCCATCCATGGGCACCCCAACATACACCTTCCAGCCATATTCCCCAACCCTGCCCTTCCCATACAGCCAGCCCTCCACACCTTCCCGGGACCCAGCCTCTTCGATCACTACCCCTATCCCATCCCCTTCCTGCAGCTCCGCCCCAAGACCACCACGCCTCTAGATAGAGCCAAACTTTCCACCCCGGACTAGAATAATCCCTCCCAGGTTCCCTCTCCCAGAAAGTGCAAACAGAGGCCAGAGCCAGGAAGTGACTTTAATGTCTCAGGAGCTGGAATGTGAGCAAGACAGGGCTCTCCAGGCCTCTGGCCCCAAGGGACTGAGGGAGGGTGGGGTGGCAGCGACCAGCCTGGATCCTCCTCTAAATCAAATGGCAACGGCGGGAACAGATTGGGTCCTTGGATATGCAACTCAAGCCGCTTTGGCAGGGGCATATGACGTTGAGGGCTCCTTTGGTCTGTGGGAAATGTGAACGAGAGGTGGGAGTCACCAAGGTACAGGGAAGAAGGGGGTTTACACCTCTTGGGGAGCAGGAGCCTGGGGGCTGTCAGCTGTACAGTGGATAGCTCTATGACCTTAGGCAAGTTAGTGAGTTCTTGGTCTCAGTCTCCTCATCCGTCAAAAGGGGGTGGTAATAGTAACCTGCCTCATGGGGTGACCATGAGGACTGAATAAAATAGATCCAGGGCCCATCATGAAAAGACCCTCTGGCCACCCCAGCTGTACAGTCAGGCCATCGGCAGCTCCCCAGACAGGGAAGTGGAGGCCGAGCCCATTCTTCCTAGAAAGGTTTGGGCCCAGGGCCAGATAAGAAAGGACGAGGAGTAACGACCATACTATGCGTTTTGCATTTCTATCAGCTCAGAACCAAGCCCGGATGGGCACTGTCGTTGCCAGGACAATATTGGTGAAGTTGTCACTTTAGCACCATCTAACAGGTGAGGAAACTAAGGCTCAGAGAGCAGAAGTGACCTGGCTGAAGTCACAGAGACAGGGGATGGAAAATCCAGGATTTAAACTCAGGTCATTGGGAGGCCTGGGTGGCTCAGCGATTGGGCATCTGCCTTCAGCTCTGGGCATGATCCTGTTTCAGGGATCGAGTCCCGCATCAGGCTCCCTGAGAGGAGCCTGCTTCTCCCTCTGCCTGTGTCTCTGCCTCTCTGTGTTGCTCATGAATAAATAAATAAATAAAACCTTTAGGGAAAAAAAAAAAAAACACCTCAGGTCCTACTCCCAAGCTCTGGTCCCTGCTGCCGCAGTGCCAGGCTCTTCTCAAAAAATTGGAGAGGTGGGTCACCTGGGTGGCTCAGTGGTTGAGCGTCTGTCATTGGCTCAGGATGTGATCCCAGGGTCCTGGGATCAAGTCCCACATCGGGGTCCCCGAGGCGGCCTGCCTCTCCCTCTGTGTCTCTCATGAATAAATAAATAAAATCTTAAAAAAGAGAGAGAGAGAGGGAGGTGGGGACTGGTAGGGAAAAAGTCTTTTCCCATCTCCTTTGCCTCAGTGACGTCAGGGTAGAGATATTCATTCAACAAACATTCAGTGATCACCTACTGTGTGCAGATACTACGTTGGAGGTAGGGGGTTCAAAGATGGCCATGCTGCAAGCCTGCCCTGGGCAAGCTCCAGCCAGCTCATGCTCTGGACGGCACCCAGGGAGGACTGGGGCAATCCAGGCTGTGGTGAGAGTGGGAGCTGCAGGCTTCCCAGAGGAGGCGACCAGAATTGTGCTGCAGGATGAGTAGGAGTGGCCGGGTGAGGAAGGGGTGAGGGCACTCCAAGCAGAGGGTGAGAAAACAGGGGGCAGCTCCAGAGGCCTGTTTAGCCTCCCCCACCCTTCAGGCCAGAGCTGGCTGCCCCAGCCCAGAGCCTCACCTGGAACAGGCACAACATGGCTATTCTGGCCTTGGGGGCACAGAAGGCGCCTCCGTGGTCCAGGTTCATTAGGCAGCAGTCACTGACGCACTCGGAGTGGTGGGAGCACTCCACTCCGTTCACCTGTGGGGACAACTCTGGTGCCACCAGCTCTCTGGCTGCATGGGAAGGGGAGGGAGGACCTGGGACATTGCTAGGCCCCTGGGGTCCGGGAAGAGAGGCCATGAGATGGTGGCCACCAGGGGCCACCCCCTGCCCTGCACCTGCCCCAGGAGAGGAACACCTGTACTTTGCCTGTGTCTCTCCTTTTCCTGGGCTCCCTCTATGCTCTATACCCCCAGCTCACACTTGGTAGGAGTGGTGGGAAGAAAGGGAGGGACAGAAAGATGGGGAAGGGAATGAAGAGTGATTGCTCAGGAGAGGGGGAAGAGAGATTAGGGCAGGTTGGTAAGGCCGGGCTGGGGGGCAGGTCTGAGACAGCCTGGGGTGGGCTCGGCTCAGGGGAGGGGGGGCTTGGTGCTGGTCATAAGGCCACTTTCTTTCACCTCCGGGGCCACCAGGCAGGTGAAGCAGCAGGGCTCTGAAGCCCTTTGGGGGACTCAGTAAGCTTCCAGCCCTGGGAGCAAGTCCCCACCCCCTACTCAGCTCTCCAAACCCAACCAGTGCCTCCTGGCTAGTCTAAGGCAACTACAATGGAAGGTTCGAAATGCTCTTCTGGCTCACCTTCATGAACCTCTTTTTAAAGGGCAGGAACTCGCCTGGGCAAGGGAGCAGAACCCCCACGAGGAGCACGAGGGCCATGGCCATGGGCCTGGGCACCGAGGATCCTGGCTCTGGTGGGGCCGGAGGGGCCCCAGGGACAAACCCCTTGCCTGGCACGTGACCCGGGGCCCCAGGGGCCCGCCCTGGGCCGGGGGTGGAGGGTGAAGAAGTTAATGGTCACAGGCTGCTCAGCAGCGGAGGCAGCAGACAGGACTCTCCCAGGCCCTGGAAGCAATGGCATAAGGAAGGCAGCTCCCGTGATACCCTGATTCAAGTCTTGGACAGGCTGGATCACACATTTTAGGGGGCCCAGGGGGCCCCAAATGCATTACTTCCAAATTAGGGGGGAAAACCACTCGTGGAATAAAATTTTGTTTTGAAAAATTATGTGAAGTCGATATACTGAAATGAAAGTCAGCTTCCTCCTTAATAGTCTGATTCTCTCCTTCTGTCTCTCTGTCCCTGGTGTCCCAGACTGCCCCCTACGCCTTATCTTTTGGAGAAGCCAGCGCCGGCGTCTGGTGCTTCTGAGGCCTTCTCCTTCTCCAGGTCCAGTCTTGTCATTGGGAAGAATCAGGAGGAGAGGGACCCTGGGTGGCTCAGTAGTTGAGCATCTGCCTTAGGTTCAGGGCATGATCCCCCGGTCCCAGAATCAAGTCCCGCATCGGGCTCCCTGTGGGGAGCCTGCTTCTCCCTCTGCCTGTGTCTCTGCCTCTCTCTCTGTGTATCCAATGAATAACTAAATAAAATCTTTAAAAAAAAAAAAAGAATCAGGAGGTGAAACAAGATGGCCTTGAAGACCTAGGAATTGTCTAGTCTTGATGAGTCAATTAATTGTCTAAGGGTTTGTCTGTGAATCTTATGAAAGTCAGGATGTGCAGACAATGGAAGAGAGGAGAAAAGACTCAGAGGGAAACGGGGTTTAAGGGACTGCGTCATGAGGCAAACAGTGAAATGGTGGGGGAGGCAGCCTTCCTCAGGATGTCCCTCTCCATGAAAACTTCACCTCACCTCGCCCTTGCCTGCCTCTGCTTTTTACAAAAATTTGCTCTTGGGGGCAGCCGGGGTGGCAGAGCAGTTTAGCGCCGCCTTCAGCCCAGGGCGTGATCCTGGAGACCTTGGATCAAGTCCCACGTCAAGCTCCCTGCGTGGAGCCTGCTTCTCCCCCTGCCTGTGTCTCTGCCTCTCTCTCTCCTCTCTGTGTTTCTCATGAATAAATAAATAAAATCTTTAAAAAAAATTGCTCCTGGGGCGCCTGGGTGGCTCCGTGGTTTAGGCGTCCCACTCTTGATTCTGGCTCAGGTCATGATCTCAGGGTGGTGAGATTGAGCCCTGCATGGGACTCCCTGCTCAGTGTGGGGTCCGTTTGAGATTCTCTCTCCCATCTCCCTCTGTCCCTCCCCCTTCTTGTTCTCTCTCCCTCTCTCTAAAATAAATACATCTTTTAAAAAATTTTGCTCTTGAGATGTGAGAAGCCCTGGGTTAAGGGGGTATTACAGACTTAATTGTACCCCCTACCAAATTCAAATGTTGAGGCCCTGCCCTGCAATGTGATGATACATATGGAGATGGGAACTTTGGGAAGTGATTAGGTTTAGATGAGGTCATGAGGGTTCCCTCCTAAGGGGTTTAGTGCCCTCATAGGAGGAGACACCAGAGGGACACCTGGCTGGCTCCCTTGGTGGACCATGCTGCTCTTGATCTCAGGGTTGTGAGTTTGAGCCCCACCCTGGGTGTAGAAATTACTTAAAAGAGAGATAGAGAGACCAGAGAGCTTGCTGTCTCTTTCTCTCTGCCATATGAGGACAAAGCACAAAATGCAGCCGTCTACAAGCCAAGAAGAGGGCTCTCACCAGAACCCAATCATGCTGACACCCTGATTTGGGGGTTCCAGGTTTCAGAACTCTGAGAAATACATCTCTCTCATTTAAGCTACTCAATCCGTGATATGTTGTTATGGCAGCCGGGCTGACTAATATAGGGGTCTTAAGTCTTTTCTCTGAGAATAACACCTCCACTGTACTCAGAGGGCTTGGGATCCATCATCTCAATCAGCTCTCTCTATATTAGGGTAATTAATACTAGCTGTCACAACAGAGAGCTCCTGGAATTTTGGCAGTTTGGCAAAATAAAATCTTATTTACTACTCATGTAAAATCTGATAGGAAACAGAAGACCTTTCTTCCATCTTGTAGTCACACCATCTGGAAGACTGGCCTCCAGGGTCATTCTGGAAGATGGAGGAGACAGATGGAGGAAGTACACAGACACATTAATGCCTCAGCCAGGAGGCACACATGCCTCTTCCACTCACAGACCATTAGCCACAACTAGTCACATGACCCAACCTTCTGCGAGGGAGGCTGGAAAATTCAAGGGAGTCCCGGAACATTCAGTATGTTCTATCATTTTTGCTGCATAACATTTTTTTTAAGCTTTTATTTATTTATTTGAGAAAGAGAGAGCACACGAGAGAGAGTAGAAGCAGGATGGGGAACAGAGGGAGAAGCAGACCCCCCCCCCCCCCCGAGCAGAGAGCCTGATGTGGGGCTCCATCCTGGGACTCCAGGATCATGACCCAAGCCAAAGGCAGACGGTTAACCAACTGAGCCACCCACGTGCCCCTCTGCTGCATAACCCTTATCCTCATTTTAACAGATGAGGACCCCCAAAACTCAAGGCACAGTAACCTGTCCAAGTAACACAATTAGGTCACAGAGCCACATATAAATGCAGGACATTCTAGCTATTGAGCCCAAGCTCTTACCACTGTCCCACACTGCTGTGGTGGCCAGGGGGCCTTGCTCTCAGGGAAGGACTCCTGTTATCACTGTGTCCTCTCCTTCCAGGAGTCATGGTCTACAGCTCTCTTCACATCGGTGGTCTGCTGCTCTGGGCAGCAACCCATCCACAAAGCTCACCGTCTCTCCCAGCTCCACCATGCACTAGAGGGGATGCCAGGCACTAATAATTCTTCCTACAGAGTTCCCTCCTTCCCTGACGTATTTGCTTGGGCCCTTGTGGGTATTAGATGACTGGAAAATACTGTTAACTGCACAGGAAAGGGCAGATTTGGAGGCAAGAGGTCAGCAGCTGTGTGTCAAGACTGGCAAGCTGGGATTCTTCATCTGGGGTCCAAGGGCCCCTGGGAAGTTCATGGAAAGCCCGGAGGGGAGGGTGGAGCCCCTGAAATTCAAGTCATAATGTGCATGACTTAAAAAGATTTTTTTAAAAGTCTTCCTCAGAAATGACTTAAGACTGGTTCAGAACCTTCATTTTAAGGTGAGGACACGGAGGCCCAGAAAAGGCAGACGTCCACAAGTGATGCAACAGAGCCAGGCCAAGACACCAGGCTCTTGACTCCAGGTCCCACACCGTTTCTCCTGTTCCAGGGGCTTGTCTCCCCAATCCAGCTGGTGCTGGTCACAGGCCTGCATCCAGGACACCTGTGCAGCATGAAGGAGGTGGGAGCCAGATCACCAGGGTGGCCAGGGCCAGGGCTGTGGGAGTGATCACTGGGCACCCAACCAGTGAATGTGGCCACAGCCTTGCGTATTGGCCAGGGCCCAAACACAGCCGCCCCAGAGGAGAATAGGAGTCAGTTCAGGGCAGGGGAATACTTCGCTGGGGGACCTCTGTGATCTCCCCCCTGGCCCCTATTCCCTGCCCTCTCATCTTCCCTCCTCTGACATTCTCCAGTCTCTTCTGCACCTTTCTGGTGGTTTCCATGACAATGTTCTCACTGGTCTATAGCAAAATGAAATTAAGGGTAATGTAGGGTTTTTTTTAAAAGATAAATTTAAAGAATGATTCTTTGTTCTGAAATTATGCCCTTCCTACTTTTTTTGGTGTTCAAATATATTTTTATGAAACAATGGCAATAATACAATGGTAGTTTTGTTCAGTTTGCCCTGTTGTTACGTGGCTGTTATACACATGTTGTTAATATGTAAATGCTGTCAGTCCCCAAAGTTTTTTGGAAGCCTTTTTTCTTTTAAAGATTTTATTTATGGGCAGCCCTGGTGGCGCAGCGGTTTAGCACCGCCTGCAGCCAAGGGCGTGATCCTGGAGACCCTGGATCGAGTCCCGCGTCAGGCTCTCTACGTGGAGCCTGCTTCTCCCTCTGCCTGTGTCTCTGCCCCCCTCTCTCTCTCTGCACTCTATGAATAAATAAAAATAAAATCTTAAAAAATAAGATTTTATTTATTTGAGAGAGACAGCTGGAGGGAGAGGGAGAGAAAAATCTGAAGCAGACTCTGTGCTGAGCACAGAGCCTGGTGTGAGGCTTGATCTTATGACCACAAGATCATGACCTGAGCTGAAACCAAGAGTCAGAGGCTCAACTGACTGAACCACTGAGGTGCCCCAGAAGTTATATCAGTTTGTGAAAATACAAAATAAAGTTCTGGAGAAAACTCATGTGGTAGAAACTGTCTGTTACTCAATTCATTCCTGAAGGGATTCCTCTCAAAGTTATCTGGGGAGATTGATAACTAAGTAGGTGCCTGAAAGAGTTTGAGATGTGGAGACACCATAGCCAAAGCTTCCTAGAGAAGATGGGCAGCAGGAAATATTTGGAGGTGAAGGGGTGGAGACACCAAGGTCCTATGTAGAATGCCCAGGACAGCCCTGGATGCCAGCAGGAGGGGGCAGTGCTCTTTTTCAAAGTCTTGAAGAGAGACTAAGATTCAGGCAAGCTGAGAATAAAGGCCTTCCAAGTAAGAGTCCAGAGTGAGCAAAGATTTGGAGGTAACAATGAGCAGAGCACAATGAGGACAGGCTGTCTGCTTGTGGAAGGACATAGTGGAGTCAGAGCAGTCAATGCTATGGGAAACTTGCAGGGTCATGAGGGTAAGCCAGTTGAGGTGGCTCCTTAATGGACAGCTGGGCTGGTGCTGGCAGTGGGGAGATGGGGGATTGCTGGTTCCTGACAAATGAAGATGGAGGTTGGTAGGCAGAAACACAGCTATCTAGAATATCCCAAGTTATGACACATGAGGATTGCTCTAGATCCAGGAAAGGCTCCCCTGGGGGCAGGAGTGAGTCATGGACATGTTTCTTTGGTCAGGGACAATGCCAAAGGAAGGGTGCTTAGAAACATGTGCTCACTGCCTCCCATCCTCTAAAAGCATTAAGCTACAACAGACTAAAGAATTTCACTTTTTTAACTAAAAGAGATACATTTTTTAAAGATTTTATTTATTTATTCATGAGACACACACACACACAGACACACACACACAGAGGCAGAGACACAGGCAGAGGGAGAAGCAGGCTCCAGGCAGGGAGCCCGACGCGGAACTTGATCCTGGGATTCCAGGATCAGGCCCTGGGCCGAAGGCAGGTGCTAAACCGCTGAGCCACCCGGGCTGCCCAGAGATACACTTTATATTGGTATTCAGACAACCAGTAGATATTGTTGGCATCCATTCCAATCAGTTGATGTCTTGTCATGCTGATGGTTGAATATTTGGATTATCACCACTGTGAATGTGTGTGTGTGTGTGTGTGTGTGTGCATGTACACATTTATAATGTGTGTGTGTGCAACTAAAGTTTCACAAAATAATAGTTACATATACTACATGCAACCTGTTCTGAGATTATTTATTGTATTCCATCTTTTAAGAATGTTGGTTAGGGGGCACCTGGGTGGCTCAGTCAGCTAAGCATTCTACTCTTGGTTTCAGCTCAAGGTTGTGAGATGGAGCCCCACATCAGGCTCCGTACTCAGTGTGGAGTCCGCTTGGGATTCTTTCTCTCTCCTGGTCCTTTATCCTCTGCCCCTTCCCCCACTCAGGTGCGCACTCTCTCTCTCTCAAATAAATAAAATAAATACAATCTTTAAAAATGTTAGTTAGAATCCACCAAATTGCTTTCACCATTCTATTGAGTCACACTGAATTCTGTTGAGTCCCAAATCATTGCAGACCTGTCTCAGTCCCCATTTGCCCACTGATTCATTCATTCAACAAACATTTGCCCATTAATTCACTCTTAGTCTCCATTTGTCCATCAATGCATTTTCAGTCTTCATTTGCCCATTGATTTGTTCATTCAACAAACATTTTGTGACACTTGTTCTATGTATGTTAGGCAGTTTATCACCAGGCTGCAGTTGCAGATAACAGACACCACTGTACTTATTCTAAGCAGAAAGGAATGTAATACAGATAATTTGGGGCTTACGAAGTCACTGAAAGGACTGGAGGAGAGGAGTGAGATCCAGCCTGAACCTCCAGGAATGAAACCCTAAAAACGGGGATCCCTGGGTGGCTCAGCAGTTTAGTGCATGCCATTGGCTCAGGGCATGATGATCCTGGAGTCCCGGGATCAAGACCCACATCGGGCCCCCTGCATGAAGCCTGCTTCTCGCTCTGCCTGTCTCTCTCTCTCTCTCCCTCTCTCTCTCTCTCTCTCATGAATAAATAAAAAAATAAAATCTTTAAAAAAAAATAAAG
This sequence comes from Vulpes lagopus, assembly GCF_018345385.1. NCBI lineage: Eukaryota > Metazoa > Chordata > Mammalia > Carnivora > Canidae > Vulpes > Vulpes lagopus. The sequence goes on from NC_054824.1 coordinate 68,291,606, forward strand.
AAACCCTAAAAACCCTGCAGAACTGAGCTGCCAGGGAAGCTACTGCCTCAGTCAGTATCCGGAAGGTAGGAGTCAGGAGGCCATCACTGCAACCTTTGGCACCAAGAACACACACTTTAGCTATGATCTCAGGATCAGGGAGCTGCTATCAAAATTATTGTCTGTGTCTGCTATATCTTCTCTCTCTCTTTTTCTTTTTTTTGGTGCAGTAGGTTCTTTTTTTTTAATAAATTAATTTTTTTGGTGTTCAATTTACCAACATACAGAATAACACCCAGTGCTCATCCCGTCAAGTGCCCACCTCAGTGCCCATCACCCATTCACCCCCACCCCCCGCCCTCCTCCCCTTCCACCACCCCTAGTTCGTTTCCCAGAGTTAGGAGTCTTTATGTTCTGTCTCCCTTCCTGATATTTCCCACACATTTCTTCTCCCTTCCCTTATATTCCCTTTCACTGTTATTTATATTCCCCAAATGAATGAGAACATACACTGTTTGTCCTTCTCCGATTGACTTACTTCACTCAGCATAATACCCTCCAGTTCCATCTACATCGAAGCAAATGGTGGGTATTTGTCGTTTCTAATTGCTGAGTAATATTCCATTGTATACATAGACCGCATCTTCTTTATCCATTCATCTTTCGATGGACACCGAGGCTCCTTCCACAGTTTGCCTATTGTGGCCATTGCTGATAGAAACATCGGGGTGCAGGTGTCCCGACATTTCATTGCATCTGAATCTTTGGGGTAAATCCCCAGCAGTGCAATTTCTGGGTCGTAGGGCAGGTCTATTTTTAACTCTTTGAGGAACCTCCACACAGTTTTCCAGAGTGGCTGCACCAGTTCACATTCCCACCAACAGTGCAGGAGGGTTCCCTTTTCTCCGCATCCTCTCCAGCATTTGTGGTTTCCAGCCTTGTTAATTTTCCCCATTCTCACTGGTGTGAGGTGGGATCTCATTGTGGTTTTGGTTTGTATTTCCCTGATGGCAAGTGATGCAGAGCATTTTCTCATGTGCATGTTGGCCATGTCCATGTCTTCCTCTGTGAGATTTCTCTTCATGTCTTTTGCCCATTTCATGATTGGATTGTTTGTTTCTTTGGTGTTGAGTTTAAGAAGTTCTTTATAGATCTTGGAAACTAGCCCTTTATCTGATATGTCATTTGCAAATATCTTCTCCCATTCTGTAGGTTGTCTTTTAGTTTTGTTGACTGTATCCTTTGCTGTGCAAAGCTTTTTATCTTGATGAAGTCCCAATAGTTCATTTTTGCTTTTGTTTCTTTTGCCTTCGTGGATGTATCTTGCAAGAAGTTACTGTGGCCAAGTTCAAAAAGCCTAAAAAAAGAATGCCTCTCACACAAATTCCTCTGCACCACTTAACTCCATTCACATCACTTCTTGGGCAGTGCATATGATCAGTGATACCTAAATCACATCTGGAGTCCTGAGTGTCACCGTCTAACATTTCGTTTTCCAGCCCAGCTATACAGGAAGGCACATCAGAGGACAGCACAGAAGCTAAACAAGCCAATCGACAGCAAACCCCCTAACAGGGACAAAGTGTCTGAAAGTGGCACAGGTTACCTGGATGGTGTGAAGGTAGGTTTCTACTCCTTGTCTGAATGGAAAAAGTCTGAAAACTTTTCCATTTTTACAGCTGCACGTCACTTTGAATGCCAACATAATGCCTTTTATTTCTATACTTCTCTCTCATATATATTTAATATGTCAGGTTTTAAAAAATCACCAATTTGATGGTCAGGGTTTTTCCTCTCTGGCAATTTGGTGGGGGAGTTCCACGCCCCACAGCCTGCCCGTTTACCGACTGTGCTATTTTTATGCACCCATCCTGGTTCACTCTCAGAAAGGGCAGTGGAAGCTGCTTTGTCACTTTGTTCTAGCAACAATCAAAAGTGACAAAAAAAAAAAAAAAAGTGACTCCCTCTGCTCTGTGCCATTAATTGCCTTGCTCACTGTAACCTGAACTTGCTCATTGCCTGCAGACTTCCATGGTAATCATAGTTCCTCTCCCTAAAACCAGTTGCTTCACAGACAAAAGATGTTATCTGCCATTTGCGGAAACCAAGGCAAGAGATGGTCCTGGGAAAGACAGGCAGATAGATGAGCTCACCTCCCCTTTCTCTATTCCATGATGGACCAAACTCACTCTCTCCTCTGGTAGCTGGCTCTGTGCTCACGTGTCACCTCTTATTTAAGAGGCTACAATAAGAACACTCAAAGTTCAATAACTGTCTATTTAATAAGTAAATTGTAAAACAAATCACTAATAGTGTAATCTCATTTAGCAGGACAGGGCTACAGGATATACAAATAGATATAGCCTATTTTTTAAAAAAGATTTTATTTATTTATTCATAAGAGGCACAGAGAGAGAGAGAGACAAAGACAGAGACACAGGCAGAGGGAGAAGCAGGCTCCATGCAGGGAGCCCGATGTGGGACTCGATCCCAGGTCTCCAGGATCAGGCCCTGGGCCGAAGGCGGCGCTAAACCGCTAAGCCACCCGGGCTACCCAAGGATACTGGTTCTTTATCAGGTATGTGTTCTGCAAAGCTTGTGCTTTGTCTTTTCATCTCTTAACAGTGTCTGTCACAGAGCACAAGTTTTTAATTTTCAGTTTTCCAATTTTTTTCTTGTTCATCATGCTTTCGGCGTTCTATTTTTTTTTAAAGATTCTATTTATTCATGAGAAACACAGAGAGGCAGAGACATAGGCAGAGGGAGAAGCAGGCAAGGAGCCTGATGTGGGACTCGATCCCGAGTCTCCAGGATCACACCCTGGGCTGAAGGCAGTGCTCAACCGCTGAGCCACCCAGGCTGCCCTGTATAGCCTATTTTTTTAAACTGCAAAATAAACGGCTTAATATAGGACAGAGGTTTATTTTTCTTTCATGTAACATTCCAAGCATACATAGTCCAGGGCTGAATAGGGCAGCTCCAAGCCTCAGTGGCCCAGGCTGGTCTGGCATCTACAGGTATTGTTGTAACCAGCAAGGTCCCAGATTGCTTACCAAACTGTTCCTGTTTCAGGCAGCATAATGGAAGATGGGGGAAGAAAGGGTTTGAATTTTCCTTTAAGAACTCTTCCATTCAAAAAAAAAAAAAAAAAAAAAAAAAAAGAACTCTTCCATTCCAGGCAGCTCGGGTGGTCAACGGTTTAGTGCCGACTTCAGTCCAGGGCGTGATCCTGGAGACCCAGGATCGAGTCCCACGTCAGGCTCCCTGCATGGAGCCTGCTTCTCCCTCTGCCTGTGTCTTGGCCTCTCTCTCTCTCTCTCTCTCTGTGTGTGTCTCTATGAATAAGTGAATAAAATCTTAAAAAAAAAAAAAAGAACTCTTTCATTCCATTGGCCAGTCATAGTCACATGGCCAAGCCTAGCTGCAAGAGAAGCTGGGAAATATAGTGTCTATTCTAGGCAGCTATGTGACCCACACACACACACACACACAAATGAGGCAGAGTGTGTTTGTCTAGGTGTATGCTTTCTAATTCCACAAGGTGCTTTCCCATTTGTGTCCAAGAGTCCTATCTGCAATCTCCTTAATCATGCAAACTCCATACCACACCCTCTCTGCCTCCTGGACTCACATTCGACTCCAGCATCCCCCAGAATACAAGTACCCAGGGTGATATGAGAATGGAGAGGCTCTACGGTGAGGATTCATTTACCTTTGCCATTCTTTGTCATCTCAGACTGACAGGGCTGGGCCAAACACACTGCCCACATTTACGCACCTTGGAAACAATAAATATTTGCCAGCCTTGTGATCAGAAGATGTCACCAGAGCACTGCAGTTAGCCTGGGTGGTTTCCAGCCTTAGAAAACAAGATTCATTACATAGCACCTCTTTCCCACCTTCCAATAATGTGATCTGGGGTACCTACAGCCTCAGGGAATTTCTCCTGAGGTTCCATCCTGGGGTCAATTTTAGTATATGTGCTGCTGAAGCAAGCACAATCCTGGGGTCAAATCTGAGGAATTTGTTCACTCCCTTGGAAGTAGCTGAGGTTCTCACACTTGCTCTGGCCACTTGGACCTTCTCATGCTCTCTATAGAACACCAGGAAATGGCAAAAGATGTAATCCAAGTTCATGAACTCTGCTCTCTTTCTCTGCCTTCCTTCCCTCTTCTCACTCTATTGTATGTATCTAGGTCACTGCTTCTCAGACAACAATACATAAACTATTTTAAGAAATCATATTTCTGCTTTTCTATTATTATTTGTTTGCTCTGTTCACATTCATTTTGAAATCTCTTACTCATCAGCAGATAAGCTGTAGCAAATGCCAAACACTTAGGAGAAAAATATCTATTCACTTAAGTTTTTCCTTTAAGGAAAGACATGCATCACGTAATTTTGGCTATGGGACTCCCTGGCCCAACTCAAGGAAAAGAGGTGTTTTAAGGTGGTAATGACTGAGAAGCCCTGAGGCAGAGGGTTGAGAGGAGAGGAAGATAGCAGAGAGTAAAGGGGACCTCCCAGGCTGGGGTGTTGATTTATCTTTTGACTTAGGAGGGTCAGGTGTCATGGCAGAGGAAAGCTCTCTCTCCACTCACTTCTTATTCTTCTCAAAGGAAACTATATCATGTTCCAGGACATTCAAATGGCTATAGTTTCTTGTGGGCAGGGATCAGGGACATTAAGCTCCCACACTTGAGTGTAGTGTTGCAGATTTTTTGTTCTCATTCTCATTCTGAAAGAAGAGAACAGACCCAGTGACTGGACCATGCAACAGTCATTTGTTGTATCTGTTACTTACTGTTGCATAATGAAGTACCCCAAATCTTAGGGGCTTCACACATCATTTCTTATTTTACAGTCTCTGCATGTCAGGAATCCAGTCACATTGTAACTGGGTCCTCTGGCTCTGGGTTTCTCACAAGGCTGCAGTCAAGGTGTTAGCTTGGGCCTCGGTCATCTTCAAGCTTGACCAGGGTGGATCTGCTTCCAAGCTTCCTCAGGTGGTGGGTGGCAGGTTTTGGTTCTTTGAAGGCTGTTAGACTGATTATCTCAGTTCTTCACAGGCTTTGGCCTGAGTCCTGCCTGGGTTCCTTGCCACATAGATCTCTCCATAGGACAGCTTGTGGCATGGCAGCTGTCTCCATGAGCATGAGCAGGTGAAAGGCAAGAGAAAATGGAAGCAAGATGGAAGTCATAGTTTTTTGTAATCTACCCTTAAAAGTAACAGTCTCAGGGCATCTGGGTGGCTCAGTTGGTTAAGCATCTGCCTTTGGCTAAGGTCATGATCCCAGGACCCTGGGATCAAGTCCTGCATCAGGCTCCCTGCTCAGCAAGGAATCTGCTTCTCCCTTTCCCTCTGCCCTTTCCTCTGTTAGTGCTTTCTCTCTCTCTCTTACTCTCAAATAAAATCTTTAAAAAAAATAAAAACAGGGGATCCCTGGGTGGCGCATTGGTTTGGCGCCTGCCTTTGGCCCAGGGCGCAATCCTAGAGACCCGGGATCAAATCCCACGTCGGGCTCCTGGTGCATGGAGCCTGCTTCTCCCTCTGCCTGTGTCTCTGCCTCTGTGTGTGTGTGTGTGTGTGACTATCATAAATTAAAAAAAAAATTAATAAAAATAAATAAAAATAAATAAAAAACAATCTCTTCCTTTGCCATCTTCTATTGGTAGAAGCAAGTCCCTAGGTCCAGGTCACATTCAAGGGGGGGTGCAGGTTACACAAGGTATATTTAGGAAGTAGGAGTCATTGGGGTCATTTTAGAATGCTGTCTACCAGAGGCACCTGGGTTGCTCAGTGGTGAGCATCTGCCTTCAACTCAGGTTGTGATCCTATGGTCCTGGGATCGAGTCCCACAGCAGGCTCCCTGCATGGAGCCTGCTTCTCTCTCTGCCTGTGTCTCTGCCTCTCCCTCTGTGTTTCCCATGAATAGATACATAAAAATCTTTAAAAAAAAGAGAAGGTGGCTGTCTACCACACTTGCCATCTATTATTATTAGAGAGGTATAAAAGTCATATTTGCTGATGATAAGAGGATTCCCATTTCACAAAAGATAAATCGATCTCTCTCTTCTGTTTCTTCACTCATAACAGCAACTCTGAAGTTATTGCTTTGGGTTCAGGGAGCAGTTGGTGGTGAGTTGAGAGAGAAGGAAAGGCTCTGCTTTAAGTCTTAGGACAAATCCATGGCCTCCAGGCCCTTTTGCTCAGTTGAGAATACTGTGCTGGGATCCTGCTGGAAGTCATCTTGTGGGGACAGCTGAAGTTCTCATCTTGTAATTAGGGGTCTGGCTAAAGTCACCTACCAGCAAGCCAGCCTCTACCATAATCCCATCTGAGAGAAACTGATTGGTATCCCTTTTGGTTAAATTCTCTGCTTTCCTTCCCCCATCTTACTCTATTGTATGTATCTAGGCCACTGCCTCTCAAACAACAATACATAAACTATTTTAAGAAATCACATTTCTCTTTTTCTATTATTATTTGCTTCTTGCTCATTCATTTTTGAAGTCTCTTACTCATCAGCAGAGAAGCTGTAGCAAGTGCCAAACGTTTCCCACCCTGGAGAGTTCCTCCCTCTCTTTCCTCTCCCCTCCTCTCCTCTTCAGAGATCCAACGAAGCCCCTCTCTTCTAAGAAGACTTCTTAGAATCAACTGAAGAGGTGGAAATTTCATTGGAAATGTAATTGCCTGAAGGCAAAAGAAGGAAACAAGCTATCTGAAAGAAGCCTGAGTGAAGACAGATGATGGCAACTATCAGTTATGAAATTTCTCTTCTCCCTGAAAGAGAACCTCTGTAGGGAGAGACAGATGCATCTAGCTGCTGAGCACACAGAAGGTGTTCCATTAGTCCTTGTTGACCGATGCCACCTGTGGAGGTTCCGAAATGTTCACAAATTCTTTGTCACTCTTCCTTCAAAGGGTAGAGCCTGGAGCACTTGGGTGGCTCAGTCAGTTAAGTGTCTGACTCTTTTTTTTTATTTTAAAGATTTTATTTATTTATTCACAGAGACACAGAGAGAGAATGAGAGGCAGAGACACAGGCAGAGGGAGAAGCAGGCTTCATGAGACGTCTGGCTCTTGATCTCAGCTCATGTCTTTTTTTTTTTTTTTAAAGATTTTATTTATTTATTTATGAGAGACAGAGAGATGGGGGAAAGAGACACAGGCAGAGGGAGAAGCAGGTTCCATGCAGGGAGACTGACATGAGACTCGATTCCAGGTCTCCAGGATCACACCCTGGGCTGAAGGTGGAACTAAACTGCTGAGCCACCCAGGCTGCCCCTCAGCTCATGTCTTAAACTCAGGGTCGTGAGTTCAAGCCCCATATTGGGCTCACATTAGCCATGGAGCCTACCTATAAAGAAAATAATATTTTAAAAATTGGGGGGGGGGTGCACCTGGATGGCTTAGTGGTTGAGCATCTGCCTTTGGCTCAAGTCGTGCCTGGGATTGAGTCCTGCATCAGGCTCCTCACAGGGAGCCTGCTTCTCCCCCTGCCTGTGTCTCTGCCTCCCTCTGCGCGTCTCTCATTAATAAATAAATAAAATCTTTAAAAAAATTTTTAATGTAAAGAAAGGTGGAGACTAATTCTTCCTTCCTTACATGTGGGCTGGATCAGTAAATCATTTCTAATGAATAGGATGTAGTGGACTGATAATGTTCAACTTCTGAAGTTAAATCAGAAGAATTATTGCAGCTTTTGCCTTGCTTTCTCTTGGATGACCCACTCTGGAAGAAGCCAGCTGCTATGTCATGAGGGCTCTCAAGCATCCCTGTGGAGATGCCCATACTAGAGAAACTGAGGCCTCTTGCCAACAGCCAGCATCAACTTGTCAGCCAAATAAAAGAGCCATCTTGAAAGTGGATCCTTCAGCCCCAGTCAGGCCTTTGGATAACTGCAGCCTTGGCCAAAAGTTTGACCACAACCATAGCTTGACCGAATCAGAACCCCCCAATTAATAGGCTTCCGAATTCCTGTGAGAGATAAATGCTTACTGGTGTTTTAAATTGTTAAGAGGGAGAGGGCTGGAGAAACACTGAAGGAGGGAAAGGTTTTGCTTCCTGGTTCTAGTATGTTCAGTTGGCAAGCTCCTGCAGTGCAAGCATCTTCCCCAGTGCCCAGTGCCTGGAATGACCAGCAGCACAAGCAGCTAGCAGCTTCTCCTGGCATTGCCCACCTTGGGCAGTAGTGTAAACAGAGTGCTTCCACCTCCTGCAGGTTTTGCAGCTTCTCTAGCACCCAGCACCTGGTGCACACTTGGCTTCTCCAGCATGAGGCTCCTGCAGCACTCACGAGTACTCTAGCATCTAGCCTTCTCTAGCAGGCTTCTGCAGTACTTAGAGGCCAGGAGCACCCCGTGGGCAGTGGTTTCCCCTGTACCTGCTCAGGCAGTTTTCTAGCTTTTGGTTAGGCACCTCCATGTGAAGAACTTTCCGTGGCATACTAGAGAGCAGATTTCTGGCAAGTTCCACTCTCATGACATTACAATGACTTTTCTGCCATCTGGTGAGCCATAGGATGTGTTTTCAACAAGGTCTGGATTTCAGCTTTAGTGGGGGCTAGGGATGTCTCTTCCTCGGGTGTTCTATCTTAAGCCACAGCCCTAGAAGTAGGGGCTGCTCCTACATCTACTATTCATGTATTCTTTATTCCTTACTAAAAGGTCCTTTTGTTACTTTAATCCCCTGTTGTAATAAGTTATGATATTAAAATTTCCCTGTTCAAATTACTGTACGATTTCTCTCTCTTGGTTGGACCCAGGCTGATACACTAAATTTGGTCATAGATTGTTACACAGCAACACGTAACCCATACAACACTCCCCATCTCATTGTCCGCTGCCAACTCCCCTTTCTTTACCATCAGCCAATTGTTATCTTGTGCCTATGCAGAGCAGGTTCTCCCTTCAAGGCTTTATAAGGAGTAAGGTATGACCTACTGCTAAAAGAACAAAGTTTATAAGATCAAAGATTTAATTTGCCAAATGCCAAATGAAAGGTTCAGATATGAAGTGCTATAGGAAGGAGCAAAGGCTGGTTGAAGAAATCTCTAGGCTGCAGTAGGACATAATTCAACTCTGATGACACTACAGGACACAGACCAGTAAAAACGAGAGAAGGGCATTATAGGCAGAGGGAACACTGTATCAAAAGCTTAGAGGCAAGACCACATGTGACAGGATTAGGTCAGGAGTAACTAGTATTCACTTCAGTTTGGCTGGAGAAGAGATCTGACCTGATAGGCTAGTGACAAGCAATATGATCTTGCTCCTGGCAAGACCACAAAGGGTCTTAAATATAAAGCTAATTCATTTGGTGCTATGATGTAAAAAAACAAAAAAAAAAAGGTGGGGGGGCGTTGAGTGACCATGACTTTGAGGATAAAACTCAACCTACTTTCGCTTTAAGTACAATTATACTTGTCAGATCATGAGACTTAGCTTTGGGGCTGAGAAAAAAGTTCACCATGACAGTAGGGAAACCCTGAATGTTCTCGAGGATGATCAACTCGTGGCTCTGAGATTAGCCTGGAGTGTGTAGGCCTAGAGAAAATGAAGACAGAAGTAGAAAGTGATACCCCAAAAGTCCTGAAGCAGGGAATAGGGTAGCGCAGTGGTAAGTGAAGAACTTGGGTAGATGTGGGATGTTTGGAATGGCTGGTTGGATGTAGTGGAGAGAAGTTGAAGGTGATGCCCAATACTTAGGTGGTGACATGGGAACTCGAGGAGCTGGTTGAGAAGTGGATAGGTGATGTTGGCTTTTGATAGATTCCACTGGAGTGACTGCAGTGTATCTAAGAAACAGGAAGGAGCAGCCTCAGGCCTGAACTCAGGAGAGAGATAAGGGCTGATTATTCAGATCTGGTAGTGGTGTCCACTCAGAGGAGACAAGTCAAACTTTGGGAGATGGTGATGAGGATGGCTTTCTGATCAGCCCATCCTGATTAACAATCCTCCCCCCCCCCACCTCACCTTTGACCCAAATGATGACGTCCTGAGTCAGGAATTCAGTGGGGACAAATTTCCTCAAGTACTTCAGGCCTAAAAGGACAGCCAGAGGTGCTGTCTCTCTCAACTGCCACGGATTCTGGCTTAGAATCCATGGTCAACCCCCGTGGGGTTCAGGCCAAAGACTATGAAAACAAAAAGCCCAAGACTAGGAGATTCTAACCCTATTTTGGCCCCAAACCAGCCTTGTAACCTTGAGCAAGTCACTTTCCCTCTTTGGGTTTGTTTTTTCCTTCAGCAAAATGCCAGGGTTGGCCTTGGACTGGACTGTGGTTTTTAAATCCTGCCACTGAAGAACAACGGGGTTCCATAGCTGGGCCAACATGTTCTTCCTCCTCAATCAGGTAGTAGCAGATGGAACAGCTCCAATTTTAGGGTTTTCTCCCGTAACATTTTCTTAAACCATTCGCAATCACTACTGCTTGTTTTCCAGCAAGGGCTCACAAATAACACAATGAATGAACAAGTGGGAAATGCAATGAATGGGGAAATCTGAAAATAGGTGACCATATTTGGTTTGACAGTCTCCTTGTTTCTGAGAATTCATGGTTATGTTTTGTATTACCCACACAATCTGGTTTCTAAAGCTAAGTTCCAGTGGCATTTCAGGGTGCTTCATAGAGGGTTCTGGGACTCCTCAGTGCCTGTAATCCAAAGAGACTAGATTCATTGCTCTCTAAGGACCTTTCCAGTGCTAAACTTTCACTCTTTCAGTCTTGATCTTTGATGCATACCCTCTGCATGCAGAACATTGTGCCTTATATTAATTTATATAATCCCCACATAATCTTCCCAACAGCCTTGTGAGATAAGTTACTATTATTATTTTCATTTTATAGGTGAGGGGAAGACTAAGGCTCAAATAGGGTAAATGGTTTGGCCAAGGTCACAGAGCTAGTAAGTGACAGAGCTGGGGTTTGAACCTGAGATTCTGATTCCAGAGGTCTCACTCTTCCAATACGCCTGCAGTCTCTGTCATTAATGCTGTCACCAAATATTTCCAGTTCTTCCTTACACATGGTAAGACTGATTTTCCATACCCCCTTTGGCTAACACAATGTGAACAGAAGTGGTGAGCATCATTTCTGGTGTGACTTTTAAGAACCAGTGATCAGGGACGCCTGGGTGGCTCAGCAGTTGAGCATCTGCCTTCGGCTCAGGGTATGATCCCAGATTTCCAGGATCGAGTCCTGCATTGGGCTCCCTGCGAGGATCCTGTTTCTCCCTCTGCCTATGTCCCTGCCTTCTCTCTGTGTCTCTCATGAATAAATAAATAAAATCTTTAAAAAAAAAAAAGAGCCAGTGATCACTGTCACATTCCCCTTTCCTTCTCCAGGAGTTATAGATACACAGTAAGAGCCACTCTCAGCCTTGGTCACTGAGAGAAGATGATTTGGAAAAGACAGCTGCCCCTACACCCCCCCCCCCCCCAGCTGACCTGCTAGGGGCATGTAGGATGACAAAGAAACAACCCTGTCATTTTTTTAAGCCACTAAGATTTGGAGGTTGTTTGTTACTGCAGCACAGCCTAGCCCACCCTAGGAATCCATGCAATACTATCTCCTGTTGATTACCTTTGGCCTCAGTCCCTAAACATGCCTTCTCTCTGAAACTCCCCTACAGCATTGGCTCCACACTCAAATTTGAAAAGCAGCAAGAGAAGAAGGGAATCTGTCCCCTAAACAGGGCAGTGGGGACGTGTTTCAGAGATGCACCAGTTCCCTCACACCCGGAGAAGGGATCGTGCCGGATAAAACCACACCCAGCCCCTGGACGGCCTCAGATAGAAAGTGCCCTTCAAGCTTTTCTCCCATAGTCATTTATTGGCTCTCCTTAACTTTATTCCCCGCTATTGAAGTAGGAATGACTGGGTCGGCAGGAGGAGGGCCGGACTCCCACATCCTGGGAGCACTGCAGGCTGACTATGACCTTGCAGGCCTGGATCTGAACCTCCTCCTCAGGGTGGATGACCAGGGCAAGCAGCCGGTCTGCCAGTCGTGACTCATCCCCAAAAAGAGCTTCATGCAGAGATTGTTCATTGTAATGCCACTTCACAGCACGGTAGTGGGGTGAATTCCGGCCCTCACTTAGCCGCTCAGCAAACACCAGTACCTCGAACAGCAGACTCCCTGGCTGTGTGGTCTGAAACAGGTTCAGGAAGTTGGAATGCACCTATAACGGGCGTAGAGAGACAATGGCAAAGAAATCCAAGACAAGTTCTGAAGTTCTTCAATTTTCCTCTTGCTTCAATTCTCCAGTATACCTAAGTTTCAGATTCAACTGTATAGGAATTTTTTAGTTTTCCTTTCATTATCACTAACATAATTGCACAATGGTCATAAAACATGAGAGATATGATCATAATATTGATTCTGAGAAATCTGTTGAGTCAAACTTTAAAGCTTTGCATGTGGCTAATTTTTATAAATATTGTGTGTGCTTGAGAGGAATATACACTTATTAATTGTAAAATGTTCTAGGTGTGTCTAATAGCTCAAGCTTATTTATGGTATTCACAGCAAATATACCCTTACTGGTTTTAGATTTTTATCTATTAATTGCTGAAAAAACAAACCTCCTAAATCTTCCATTGTGATGGTAGATGTGTCAATTTTTCCTTATAATTATTCAGCCATGAGAAAGAAGGAAATCCTGCTGTTTGTGACAACATGAATGAAGTTTGAGGACATTATGCTAAGTCAGATAAGTAGACAGAGAAAAACAAATACTGCATGGTATCACTTATTGGTGGAATTTAAAGAAAAAAAGTCATACTCAAAAACAGAGAAGAAAAGTGGTTGTTAGGAGCTAGTGGTGTAGAAGAAATAGGGAGACATTGGTACAAAGGTATATAAACTTTCAGCTATAAGATGAATAAGATCTGGGGGTACCTGGGTGGCTCAGTCAGTTGAGCATCTGACTCTTGATTTCAGCTCAGGTCATGATTTTAGGGTTGTGAGATTAAGCCCTGTGTTGGGCACCATGCTAGAGAGATTCTCTCTCCTTCTCCCTTTGCCCCTTCCCTTGCCATGTGTGTGTCCTCTCTCTTAAAAAAAAAAAAAAGCCTATAAATGTAATGTAAAACATGGTGATTATAGTTAATAACACTGTACTATATGACTGAAATTTGCTAAAAGAGTAGAACTTAAATGTTTTCACACATACAAAAAGATAAATATGTTAAGTGGTGGATGTGTTAATCAACTAGATGGTGAGAATCCTTTCACAATGTATATGTATATATCAAATCATCACTATATACACTTTAAATATTTTACAATTTAGTCTATTATACCTCACTAAAACTGAAAAAAGAGAAAAAAATTTCCTTGTAATTCTATCAAGTTTTGCCATATAAATTTGAGGTTATGTTATTAGGTTCACGTAAGTTTAGAGTTCCTTTGGCCTCTGAACCACTATTATGTAGTGACCCTCTTTATTCCTAATAATGGTTTTTGTTATAAGTAATTTTTCTCTAATATGAAAACACCTATATTTCCTTTTGTTTTGTCACTGGATACCTGGCTCTCAATGTTCAGAAAGCCCCTTAAAGGAGAATCCCTCTCTCAATAAAACAAATTCTCATTCTATTCAGAGAATGGAAGAGGAGATAGTTTTTAATATACACAGTACAAAAGCCAGAAGAGAAATAAAATGATCTTGTTAAGGCTAAGTCTGCCTAGGGAAATCCATGATTCTTCCTTCCCCAATACCTGAGTTGGTATCTATTAACACTTCTTCAGTTCCTTTCTCACCTGGCAGTTGAGAATATCATAGAGAAGGTCGTTTTTCTGTGCCAAGTAGCTCAGCAATCGTATAGCTTGCACCTGAATAAAAGAAATAGTAAAGCATGAGAAGGCAGATGAATGTGGGCCTCAGCAGGGAAAGCACAAATCTCTCTCCCTCTCCCTCCCTCTAGGTGCTGTGCCAGGGCTGGTCAAGGAGGGCAGGGCATGGGCTATGGTCCTCAGGCACCTGTGCCAGGATATAGTCTGACTGCAGGATCTCCATCAAGGCAGGCATCACCCGTCGCAGCTGTGGATGTACATAGTCGGGCAGTGAGAGGCTGTTGAGAAGTCTGAGGCCTGCAATGTGCAGCTCCGAATCCCAGATGGTGGAGATCAGTTCCAGTACCTTGATGGAGTGTTCCTGGGGGTGGAGCAGATGAGGGGAAAAGGAACTGCTTTTATGTAGTGATTCCCCAACACTATGCCAGCCACTCTTCCCTGCTTGCGCCCAAGCCCTGTAGACAATTCCCTCTAACTTACACTCTCAACTTGACTTGACCTGGTTGGCCATGCCTATCCCCTTTCTGCCCTGGGCTTCTCCCCCACAGACTTCTTTCCTGGTTCTTCTGCCCAACCTTTTCTTCTCTATCTTGATCACTCCCTCAGTGATATCATCCAGACTCACAGTTTTAAAAATATTGTTGATGCTAATGCCTTTCAACTTCCCGACTCCAGCCCAGACCTCTCCCTGAACTCCAGATTCATATATTCAGGTGCCAATTCCACTCCTTCCCCAGAACGCTTTTTTTCCCCAAGATTTTATTTCTATGCCAACGTGGGGCCAAACTCACAACTCCGAGATCAAGACTCACACACTCCACCGACTAAGCCAGCCAGGTGCCCCTTCTCAGAATGCTTAATAGACCTCTCAGAGTTAACACATACTCAGCACCCAAACTGGTTTTTTCCACCAATTTCTCTGTCTCTGCTTTGGGTTGCACCTCCCTTGCAGTTACTCAGGTCAAAAATCTGTGGTCCTCTTTAACTACTTTGTTTTTCCTCACATTGCTTTTTGAATCCTTCAGAAAATTGTTAGCTCTACCTTCAAAATCTATCAACAGTCAAGCTGCTTCTACCAACGTGTTCCATGCCACCATCATTTCTCACTTGGATTTCTGCAATAGCTTCCTGTCTCCCTGCTTCCATCCTCTCCCCCTAAATCTACTTTTAGGACAACAGACATATTAGACATGTCACTCTTCTGCTCAGGTCCCTAGTTCATTCAGCATAAGAGATAAAGCCCTTACAGTGGCTTACAAGGTCCAATATATTCTGCCTCGCTCCCTCCACAATTTCTTTGACCTCATCTCCTCTTCTCCTCTTTGCTCCCATGGTTGCCATAATGGACTCTTAGCCATTCTTTGAGCATGCCAAGTACACACTTACCTTGTTTTTGCGCAAGCTGTTTTCTCTACTTAGAATGCTCTCCCTCCAGATAGTCAAAGCTCACTCTCTTACACCTCCAAGACTTTTCTTTAATGTCACCTTCTCTGTGAGGCCTTCCCTAACCACTCACTTCTTTAAGACTGCAACCATTCCCACCCTAGCCTTCCTTACCCTCAATCTTTATTTCATTCTTCTCCACAGCACTGTCACATGCAACACTTTTTATTTTGTAACTTTTTATTTTTGAACATGATAACTCTCAGGAAGTTGCCAAAAGTAGCCCAGAGACATCCTGTGTGCTCTTCACCCAGTTGCCCTCAATGGTTACACCTTACGTAATTATAAACAATATCAAACCTAGGAAATCAGGATTGGTACAAATTCGAATTCCTCATTTTATTACATATGTAGTTTCATGTAACCACCACTGCTATTGACAGATTATTCCATCATAGTTTTCCCATCTCCCTTGTGGGACTCCATTATAGTCATATTTATAGTCATATTTACCCCTCCCCACCCAAACCAGCCCTAACCATCGATAACCATGCAACTGTTTTCCATCTCTATAATTTTGTCACTTTGAGAATGTTGCATACATTGAATCATACTTTGTGACCTTCTGAGATTGATTTTTCACTTAGTATAATGCCTTTGAGATCCAAGCTGTTGTATCAATAGATTACTCCCCTTTATTTCTGAGGAGTGTTCCATGGTACAGATTACCACAGTTTATAACCATTTACGGGTTGAGAGGCATTTGGGTTGTTTCCAGTTCTATGGCAAATGACGTGCATACAAATAATTGTGTATAGGTTTTTGTGCAGATATTTTCATTTCTCTAGGATAAATGCATAGGAGTGCAACTACTGAGTAAATGTATCACTTATTTTTTGTTTGTTTTTCAGTAGTCTCTGTACCCAGCGTGGAGCGCAACGCAGGGCTTGAACTCATGACCTTGAGATCAAGGCCAGAGTTGAGATTAAGAGTTGGACTTTCAACCAACTGAGCCACCTAGGTGCCCTGATGGTTTGTTTTTTAAAGAAATTGCCAAACTATTTTCCAGAGTGGGTGCTGTACCATTGTATATTCCCACCAGCAACATATGAGAAAGCCCATTCCTCTCTATTTTCACCAGTATTTGGTGTTGTCACAGATTTTGAGTTTGGACTACCTAATAGGTGTATAGTGATATCTCATTGTGGTGTTAATTTGCATTTCCCTAGTGCCTACTGATGTTAAACATATTTTCATGGGCTTATTTGCAACTCCTAGATCTTCTTCAGTGCAATATCTCCAAGTCTTTTGCCCATTTTCTAATTGGAATTTTTAAAAGACTGAGTTTTGAGAATTCTATATGATCTACATAGGAGTCCTTAGTCAGCTATGTGCTTTGCAAGTATTTCCTTCCTGTCTGCAGCTTGTCTTTTCATCCTCGTAACAGAGTACCCCCCAGGGCAAATGTTTTTAGTTTTGATGAAGTCCAATGTATCCATTTTTTCCTCTTATAGATCACACTTTCGGTGTTATTTCTAAGAACTGTTCATCAAGCTCTAAGTCCCGAAGATTTTCTTTGAAACTGTACCATCACCCCCTTACCAGCTTCTTTATCACCCTTCTTCTGCCGCACTTGTTACATGAAACATATTATATATTTCACTAATTTATATATTGCTTGCCTTGCCCTTCTAGAATATGTCTCACTGGGACGAGGATCTTTCCTGCTCTGCTCACTGCTGCATGTCCAACGCCTAAACACAAAGTTAGCGCTCAATATACATCTGTTTAATGAACAAAAGGATCTTGGCTTCTGAGATGCAAGATGCTTAGACTGAGAGATTTTTTTTTAAGGTTTTATTTATTTATTCATGAGAGACACACAGAGAGGCACAGAGACACAGACGAAGAACCAGGCTCCTCACAGGGAGCCCGATGTAGGTCTCAATCCTGGGATCACACCCTGAGCCTAAGGCAGAGGCGCAATCCCTGAGCCATCCAGGCGTCCCTGGACTGAGAGATATTACCAAAGACAGATAACTCCACATGCTACACTTCCGTGAACCATGTAAGAGGAAGGCAAGAATCCTAGAATGAGGATCACAGCATTCCCATTAGTACCAGTTTCTCCCTGCCCCAACCCCTTGTTGTCCACTAAGACCTGAAGGACAGGTAAGAGTTACTCTGGGGTAGTGTTTAAGGCAGAACGAACAGCAGGTGCAAGGGCCAGCAAGTAGGAGAGCATGAAACATACACTGTGAATGGCTAGGACTGGGGCAAGGAGGTGGAGGATCATGCTCTTCATGATGAGTCTTGAGGAATACCAAGCAGAGGGTTGATGGGATCAGATCCCTCTGGACAGAATGGTCTTACTTAGGGAATGAGGGCAAGGCCCATTTTGGACAGGCTGGGTTAGGGAGCCACTAGGATGTCTCAGTGGAGCAGCTGGCTGGGTCTAGGGGTTTGGGGGAGTTCCCAGGCTATGGACAGAGATGCAGGAAAGCACATCTAGATGAAAACTGAGGCTAGGGAGTGGCTGCTTTTACCCGGAGAGAAGAGGGATCAGGTCCCCACAATACCCCGGGCAAAGTGTTACCCAAGCCAGCTGCATCAGAATTTCCGGGGAGGCTTGTGAAAAACCAGCTCTGCAAGCAATTCTGATATGCTTGAGAATTACAGACTTAGGAAAACTCAGGGGGCCAAATAAAGGTGGCCAGCAAGTGAAGACCTAGAGACCTTTTTTTTTTTTTTCCAAAAAAGAGGTGTTTTCTTTTTTCTTTCTTTCTTTCTTTCTTTCTTTCTTTCTTTCTTTCTTTCTTTCTTTCTTTCAAGTAGGCTTCATGCTCAACATGGGGCTTGAACTCATGACTCTGAGATCAAGAGCACATGCTCTACTGACTGAGGCAGCCAGGTGCCCCTCTCCAAAAAAGTTTGATACAAAAAATTTAAATGAAAATACCAAGTTTTGGGGAGGAACTACAAAGCAATGGGAACACTCAAGGTAGAGGGTGTAAATTGATACAACCCTTTTTGAAAAGTTGGGCATACCTTTTCACCTAGTCATTCCACTCCTGTATATAGGTCCTAGAAAAAGCTTCCTATATTCTCAAGGGAGATTTATACAAAAACACTCATGGCACAACGTGGAAACCATTTTAATACCTACCGATGGGCAAATGGATAAATAAAATTGCAGGATATTCATGAATGAGAGAACACTATACAGCAGTGGAAAACAAGGAAACCAAGCTATCCACACAAATAAAGGTGAATCTTTCGATGTTGGGGGGAAAGGCAAACCACAGCATACAAACTACATACTTCCAGATACATGAAGCTTAAAAACATCCCAAACTACATTTTGCCTATTCATTTATTATCTGCCTTGCCTTGCTAGAATTTGATACCTGCATATATAGCAAACCATACAAAAAAATCAAGGAATTGATGCACAAAATGCAGGAAATAATTGCATCTGTTTGGGGAAGAGATCAGATTGGGGAGGGGCATCTGGAGCATCTTACCTATTGGTCGTGTTCTATTTCTCAGCCGTGTGTTTTGCTTTATAGTTCTCTCTATTGCACACATATAAAATGTTTGTAAGTTTTCAATATTTTACTTATTTTTTGATTCAGAAGAAACCATTTGCTAGAGAGAAATTTGGAAGTCAAGGAAGAGGAGGTTTTTTTGTTTGTTTGTTTGTTTGTTTTTTTAAGATTGGAAGGATTACAGCATGTTGAATACTACTGGAAAGGAGTAGGGGAAGGCCATATGAGACGAAGAAACTAATTAAGGAGAGGCCATTACAGAAGGGAATGGGATCCAGGACTGAGACTGATGTTGACCATAGACAGGAAGAAAGCCATTTTTTTACAGCATCAGCCAGGAAAGATGGGTGTGGAAACAGATAAGCGGGGGAACAGTTTGTGGCTTATATTTTCTCTACATGGTAGTAGTGAAGGCATCAGGGGCCCAGCCACCAGCATCAGACCATCACAGCATGGGGGGGGGGCGGGGTATAATATATCTGATCTTTGTCCCCGGTTCTAGGCACAGAGCTCCTAAAATCTAAAATCTTTGCATTTGCTGGGCGCCTGGGTGGCAGTCAGTTGGGCATCCGACTCTTGGTTTCAGCTCTGGTCTCGAATGAGATTGAGTCCTGTGTTGTAGCCCTGTGTTGGGCTCCATGCTCAGCACAGAGCCTGCTTGAGATTCTTTGCCTCTTCTCCTTCTGCCCCTCCTCATGTGCACGCTCTCTCTAAAATAAATAAAATCTTTAAAAAAAAAAATCCTTGCAATTGCTGGATAGAAGGACCTTTTGTTATTGGTAACAAGCTCCTCTCAGCTATCCCAGAGCTTATGCTGATTAGGTGACTCAAGGTGGGTGGTAGACAGCTTCTGGATGAGGAGGGGAGCTAGTGGCCTGAAAGGCCAAGCTACAATTAGGAGGTTGGAGAAGGAAGGGAGGGGTTAGAGATTGAGTTCACTCACCAATGACCAATGATCGATCAATCACTCCTACATAAAGAAACCTCCAGAAGTACCCCTAAAGAACAGGGCTCAGAGAACTTCCAAGGCTGGTGAACAGGTTAAGATGCTAACAAGGTGGCATGCCTAGAGAAGACACAGAAGCTCTGCACACTTCCCCCCCATACTTTGCCATATAGGTCTCTTCCATTTGACTTGCTCAATTGCATCTTTTATAATAAACTGGTAAATGTAAGTAAAGCGTTTTCCTGAGTTCTGTAAGTCATTCTAGTGAATTATGAAACCAGAGGAGGAAGTACTGGCATGTGAAATGTACTGGCTTGTGAAGTGGAGGGGGGGGGGCAATCTTGTGGGACTGAGCCCTTTACCTGTGGGGTCTGCACTAACCCCAGGTAGACAGCGTCAGAATTAAGTCTAACTGTAGCACACCCTATTGGTGTCGTTGAATTAGCTGGTACCAGAAAGAATCTCAGTGCTTTCTGCTGTTTGGGGCTCCAAGCATCCCTGCTCAGTTTCAGCATGAGATTCAAAGATTTATGGCCCTTGAGGAGGGTCTTACTTAATTACAAGGAAAAGCATATTTCTGGATTACAAACTCAGACCCAAACAACTTCTGGAACATGACCAATTATCCAATGCTCATTAAAGAGCCCATGGACTACAGATATTCTGTGTTCTCCATCCCACCACTTGCCTCTGACTCACCTGGATTTTAAGCCTGAATTTTCTGATGCCAGAGAAAGCTTTAAGTGTGTTCAGAGCTTGGATTTTGACACTGTTGTCGTTGTCATCCAGCATGGAGCCCACCAACCTGATATCATCATTAGTACAAGCAGAGGCCTAGAGTGTGCCAGGAGAGACAGAAGAGGCGGGGAGAAGCAGGTGTCCTGGGCTCTCTGCCTGCCCCCCATGTCACCAAGGGCCCTCAGCAAACCCCTCCCGCCATCTGCCAGAAAGACAGGTCCCAGGGCACAAGTCTGGCCAACCAAGGGGGGTGGGGTGGGGATCAGCTGTAGCCCCCAGGGGCCAGGCTGGCTGGGAGGGACCTTCTGCTTTCTTTCCCTCACCTCAGCCTCCAGCAAGTACACACAGCGCGTGATACTGTGCAGGATCATGCTCTTGGCGTACTCATCCTGTTTGCACTCCAAAGAGTTGAGGAGCCTCCGGAGCTCACCTGAGTCCCGCCCGTGCCGCTCTCGTTCGACTGCCAGGCCTAGACAGCCACCCCAGCCCAGTTCAGGCTGTGGACTCAGATGTGATCAAAGAATGGGGTTGGGAAGAGGGGGAGAGGGACCTGGGGACAAGGTTGCCTTGCCTTTTCTGAAGAGGCCTTCTTGCTCTATGCAGGACCACCAGATACAGCTGAGCTGCGTGTACTGCACGAGGGTACTACATCTAATGATGTGTCATTCAGATCATACATGTCCTGGTTTTGTATATTTACTATAACAATGTTCTGGCCTACAGCAGTCCTATATGGCATCTTGTCATAATCGGTACATGGCAGGGATATCCCAACAGATGGCAATCAAGAGCCTTGCAGAAGGGTGCCTTTTTCTACTTTGCACAAAGTTGTCGTGTGGACTAGAGGAGGCTCTGTGCATCCAGGTAGCCCAATTTTCCCTTAGGTAGAATTGCTAACGCCAAGTTTCCAAGCAGTAGCATCCTGGCAGCTGGAGTGAAGGTAGAATTTGGAGACCCGCCAGATGAACCCTGAGGAGTCACTTGAGTTCCATCTACTACCTGGGGCCTCTGAGCTAGCATCTCGAGGATGGGTTTGAGGAAGATGGAGAAGAGGAAGGAAGGGGGAGAGAGGAACCTGGAGGAGTCACCTTTGGGCCCTCCCACACTGGAAGCCTCGAGAGCCGGTGCCTCCTGGGGCAGAGCCCTCTCCCCAGGGCCCGTACACTCACGGGCGATGCAGATGGGTGAGGCAGTGCAGAGCGGCGGCTGGCATTTTATACCCGCCCTGATGGCCTTGTAGAGCAGATAGACGAACCCAGCACCTGTGGCCAAGCCCACGACACCCTTGCGGATGTCCAGATGCCCCAGGCACCGGGGGATGCTCATGCCCATGTCTTCAGTGCTGCCTCGCACCCGGGTGGGAGCTAGGCCCAAGGCACCTGGTAAGGGCCTTCTGGAACTAGAACTCTGGCAGGGCCAGGAACCAGGGTGCCAGAATCAGAACCCTGGGCAACAAAGGAAACTGGGGAAACAGGACAGAGAGTGGGTATAGGAAAACGGGGCTGCCAGGAGTGCTTGGGAGGAGGGAGGGTTCAGCTTCAGAGGCTGTAGGAAATCAATCTCAAGACTGTAGGGGAGTAAAAAGTCTGAAGGCAGGAAGGTCCACCACATCCCCTCTTCTTTAGGGGATCAGGTTGGTGGGGCCCCAGCAGGCTGCTCCAGAGGCTGCTTTCCTCCATTAGAGGGCAGCAGAGGCCCAACTTCTGGGCTGGTTCCTTTGGAAGTTTCTGGGAGGGGCATTTGGGATGTGCCCATTAGGTACCAGCAAGGCTGGTCTCTCACTCTCTGGCCTCCTATCTTTTATTTCTTCACCATGGATTCACTGCGGGATCTCGAGATGTTTCTACAGGCAGGGCTCCCTTCCATCAAGGGGAGCACTTTATAAAGTGTTGCAGTCCTCAGGCAAACCCATCATCTTTCAGAAACTGTAGTTCCCCTGTAGTGGGGTAGTATCTACTGGTCTGTCTAGAAACTCTTTTTTTTTTTTTTTTTTTAAACACTTAACTGGGACGTTCATTGGCACATTCCAGTTCTTTTTTTTTTTTTAATTTTTTTTATTTATGATAGTCACAGAGAGATAGAGGCAGAGACACAGGCAGAGGGAGAAGCAGGCTCCATGCACTGGGAGCCCGACGTGGGATTCGATCCCGGGTCTCCAGGATCGCGCCCTGGGCCAAAGGCAGGTGCCAAACCGCTGCGCCACCCAGGGATCCCATGTCTAGAAACTCTTGAAGGCAGCTCTCTCTCCCTGCATCTCCAACACTTGGGAGAGTCCTGCACTTAGTAGGTGCTCAAATCATCACATCTGTCATTCTTTGAGGACTTGAGTGCACAACAGTGACAAGAGGATTTGGTTACAGGGGCTCCAGGCCCATTTAAGCAGTGTGACACTGGAGAAGAAAGGGATGGACTGCCTTGGCCTAGGTCAGTCTGTGCACTTGCAATCTGAGGGGATCCAGAATTACCACTCTAGAACTCCAGGAATAAAACTGGGTAGGTTTGTACCTTTACATGATGGGGCCTATATCGGAGTAGCATGGTCCAGTGCCCAGCACCCTGCCCCACCCCATTCCTATAAGAGAAGATGAGGCTTGAGGCCTCCCGTGGAGACAGAAAATGCCACCATCCCAGAAACATGAGAGTCCAACTTTGGGGGATTTGATGTTCACCAATAAGATGGGGCAAGTGAGACCAGACCCTTCCCCACTTGTCCCCTTACCCTCTGGCCTCACCTCCTGGGACAGAAAAGGGAGGGGATAAGCTCCAAGACAGGCTCAGGCCCAGAGCCAGCACTGAGCATGTACTAGAATAGGGCTTTGAGCTCCCATTGGAAAGTTTTAGGTCCTGCTCTACACTTGGGCTTTCAGGAAACAGGGAGAGAAATAGCATTCCCAAGGCTGCTGCAGCCAGCCAGGCCTGTCTGCTCGGAGCCTGCACCCATCATACACCAGACTGTAGGCAACACTCCCAGGTGGCTGTTCTCTTCCCTTCCTGTTTTCTGTCCTCAGCCCTCCTCAAGGGTCATTCGTAGCACTTTACCAAGCTCCAAGGTGGGTGACTACATGGACTCTGCTGAGGGGTGACAGAGGCCCCTGGAGGCCTCCCTGCTGCCATGGAACCATCTGTCATGCCCCATGAACTTCAGGCAGGAAATGGCTGCCGGATGGGACTGCTTTAGTTTCCAAGGCTACCCTAGTGGATCTGAGGAGAGGCCCTTCAGTACAAAGTTCTGGGGAGGACCCAGAGCTCCTGGCTTCTCCAGTCCATGGACTTGATTCTGCAACCCTCATTTCCTAAGCAAATGCAGTGCTCCCCTGTTCTTTAAGGACTTCCAAAGAAGAAAAGTTCCTTCTTGGCTTTAACCTGACTCCTTCCTACTACACCTAAAGCCCACTTTTGGTTCTGCTTTGAAATGAAGCAGAGGGATTAAGAGGCAGAGGCCATCCCCAGAGTGACAGTTTCACTAATCCACAGCACAATGAGAAACACACACACACACACACACACAGAGGAATGTCCATTTGTTGGTGTAAAGCCAATGACTATCCATTCTTGGGAATAGCTGATTTTGATTCAGATGAGGTCTTTCTTACTTTGAGAATTAAAATCCACTTGCCCTTATGAAATAATGGTGGTAACAGATGGTAGTTGTGTTCTGAATGTTCTCAGGGTACATGAATTAAAGCTGCAACTTTGTAAGGACTTGGTTGTTGTTTTCTTGCTTTTTCTCTTCTGTCAAATCCAAAGATCTGGAACCACTGATGAGAGAGATCTGAGATTCCATGTACACACTGCTAGCCCCCAAGTTTCTTACCTGTCCTTACCAGGGCAAAAAGACGTGGGCTGCCCTAGCACACACCTCTCTGTCATCTGCACTGGCTTTCTACTTTCAAAGCCGATATTCCCATCATGGTAGGTGCAGTTTCGCTTAGTGAAGGAGTGTGGGCTCTGGCCAGACTGCCAGGGTTCGAAACTAGTTCAGTCACTGACTTAGCTTTGTGCTCTCTTTGTAGCTGACTTCCCTCCCTGTAAAATGGGAATAGTAATGTCTGCATGGGGTTGCTTGTGAAGATGAAGTACCCATCAAATGTCAACTGTAATCATTACTATTACAAGCAGGTTTCACCTGGACCAAAATGTTGGGTGTGGGAAGGCAGTGAGCACACAGATGGTGGGCCTGAATGACACCTCTAAGACACAGTATTCATCCCCTCTACCCCTCTCACCCTGCTCTTCTTCGGGCTAATCAACCTCAACTCCCCTAACCCATTTAATTGCCTGGAACAACTCTGGAGCACTCTTTGAAGCCGTCCCCCCAAATACTTAAACCAGAAGTGCTATTCCCCCCAGCCCATTCCCCACCTACGAAACCCCAAACTACTGGGCTCTGGTAATGAGTGTTTCAGCCTAGTTAATTAGAAAAGCTCTTGGAGGGGCTACTGTGCAAGACACAGTGTTAGACCATTTCCGTGGGTGGCTCTGGAGAGGACCGGAGCTTGTATGGACAGGGGAAGCCAAGGCGAACCAGCCTACTCTATAATGAAAAGCTCACTGCAGACCCATGGGCTTGGGTTTGGGCAAACTCCATAACCCGGGCCTCAGTTTCCTCCTCCGGAATACGGGTCTACGGAAACTTACCTACTACCAGGAAGTGCTGCTGTCAGACTGAATGAGAGAACGTATGTTGTGACTCTCGGTGAACAGGGGGCAAAGCCCATGTGCGAGCTGCCCCCCACCCGCGTCAGGAAGCCAGAGATGGGGAGGCGAGACGCTGGGGGTGCCGCCCTGCCCCGCCGCGGACCCCACACTCGCCGGGACCGTCCCCGCCCCAGCTGGCGCTTACCCCGGCCCAGGCACCGGATCGGGGGCCTCACGGCAGCTCGTTACTCCAGACAAAGCGCGGGCACCGCGAGAAACGCGGCGACAGCGCCGGGAGCGGCGCCCCCAGAGGAGGAGGGCCGGGGAGGGGGGCGGAGGCCGCGCCTTTCCCCGCCCCGGCCCCCCCGCAGCCCCCCTCCGGACTACCTCCTCCCCAGGCGCGCATCCGGCGGCGGGCACAGGATGTTCTTTCGCTCCCGTCCCCCCGCCCCCCCGCCCCCGCTCTCACTTTCCCTTCGCTCCCTTCCCCCACTCCCGCCGCGCCCGGCGCCGGCACCTAGTTTAACCCCTTCCCTCCCGTGCTCCGCGGCTCCGCGGCGCCCCCCGGGCTCCCACCCCTCCCGACTGCCCCCCAGGCTGCCCGGCTAGGGCGGGATCCCTTGGCCCGTCGGCGGGGAAGGGATGGAGAGGGATCCCGGGGGCCGAGGCCGGCGTTCTCCGGACCCCGCTAGTTCACTGGCGCCGGGTGGGCTGGCGGTGGGCTGGCCGCCCCCGAGCGAACCACGGGCCCGCGGGGGTGGCCGGGCCGGAGTTGGGCGGTAGGGTCCAGGACCCCAGCCTCATCCGCTCCCCTGGTCGGGGAGGAAGGGGCCAGGGGCTCCCGGAGAGGATGGAGAGGCCACGCCCCTCGCGCCTACGTCACTGTTTCCACGGCAACGAAGGGCGGGGAACCGGGCAGGAGGAGAGATCTTAGAGAAAGGAGGCTCCAGGCTCCGGGCTCCGGGCTCCGGGCTCCGGGCTCCGGGCGGGGGCGGGGTGGGGGTGGGGAGGCGGCGGGGGCGGGCTTTTCAATCTGCTGCTTCACTCGCTGCTGCTGCTGCTGCTGCGAGAACTGAGGAAGGATCGGCTCAGTTCATTCAACAAACGTTCATTGAGCTTGAGCTCTGCTCGGCTCCCTGCTTAGGCGCGGGGTTCTGGTGGCTCGGGATCCGAACCCTGTCCTCACTCGTTATTGTGAGTTAGGGTAGCATGGCCTTGCGCCCCGGGCCACGTCTGTAGAACCGGTGTAATGATTAATAGTGTCCTTTTTCATGCTCAAGTGTTGGGGGGGGGGGCGGCTAGTTAAGGAACTCTGTCCCCCAATGCGGGGAAGAATTCCAACCAAACCAAGGAAGAAGACGAGCCATCGTCTGATCACTATGCAAAGGCACTTTCTTGGCCCTTTGTAGTCTCTCTGACCTTTGCCCCTCATTCTGCAAGTATCACCAGCAACTTCGACAGATGAACAAACAGGTTCAGAGAGGTTGAGAGACTTGCCCAAGGCCAAACAGCTAAGTATTGGAATCCAGATCCAGGTTTATACAGCCTCCAGAGTTGCAGTGTCCTATCCCACGCTTCCTTCTCAAAATAAGTAGATTCTATTAAATAAATAAATGAAAGATAACTATCCCTGACATAAAGGAGCTTATAATCTATGGAGCTGAAAAAATTACAGGACATAACTAAGCAATAAAATAGATTAGAGATTGAAGGGAGATCATAAGGCTCAGAGAGAAGTTGACCAAATGATCAAAGTTGGGTGGACATTATCAGAGCCTTCCTGCAGGAGGTATTTTGAAGTGCTGAGGCCAAGATCACCAGGAGAGAGAGAGAGAGAGAGCGTGTGTGTGTGTGTGTGTGTGTGTGTGTGTATGAAATGCAGTGCCAAGAAAGAGAACAATCTAAGGACATCAGGGACCAGAGCTAGGCAAGCTGGAATCTCCCAATTGTGAAAAGATCCCTCTGTAAACCCACAGTCACCAGCTGTGCCCAACTCACCTTTTAGCCTTCCACCCTCCTCAGTGGTTTTATGTGTCTTAGGGAAGCAGAGATTCCCAACAGGCAGCTGCACTCATTCCACTCTGCACTCAGGGTCTCTGCAGTTGGCATTTGGCACAGATTCATTGATGTTAACTTGAGTATCAGCTTCTCCCTTCCCCACCCGACTCTGAAGATTTGGTAGATTAAAAAAGTCATTCTTCAAAACAAAAGGGCCTGAGCCCCGAGTACCAGGAACCAACAGGCTCTATGGGAATGGGGAGACTGAGTCGAGAGAGAAAAATGAGAAAACAGCACATCAAGTGGGTTGATCCCTTGACTAACATTTGCTGCCCTTCTGCTATGTACCAGGCCCAGGGCTAGGCTCTGTGATCTAGGCACACCACGAATGAGCCCAGGTCCCTTCATAGGGAACACACAGGTTAGAAGTCGGTATACCCAGTACACCTGGTTGAGGAGTCTGAAGCTTAAAGCATACACAATAAACAGCATCTGAGAAAAACTATCCAGGAAAAACCTATGTAGGACAAAGGAAAAACATAGGTCAGAAAGGACAGTGTGGCAGAGGCTGTGGGAATTTGAGCCAAAGGTGGAACCTATGGGGATAGAGAGGAAGAGGTGAATGAGAAAAATAAAGAACAATACATCTTGTAATAAAAGCAACAAAGGGAGGAATTTGGTAGTGGGTCAGATACTGGATGGCGAAGGAGAGAAAATAGTTAAAAATTAACCCATCTTCCCGGTGAGTGTGGGGGATGGGAGAGTCACAGTGGGCAGTGGGGAAGAGCTGGTGTGAGACAGGAGGACAAGTTCAGTCACTTCCAGGTCATGTGAGGGCAGATGTTCTGTAGGTGACTGGACTTGGAGTCAGGGGAGTCCAGAAGGGCAGTGGGCTGCCTTGTCAGAGTGTCCCTGTCACAATAGATATGCAGACAGCTTCAGAACAATTACTGACCTGGGATACCACAGACAGATTTCATTCATCAGATAGAAGCTTGGAGTTGATGACAGTTAAGTTACCTTCTGGTTGGGACATTCGGTGAACACTGGCTGGGTGAGCACATTTGTGGGAAATAGGACTGTATGTGTGGGAAGGGGATCCATGGCCCAGGCCTGCATTGGCATCCATCTCCTCAGAGGGTGCCAAAGATGCCATCAGATGGCCCAGGGGCATGGGGCCCAGGTGAGGCACTTCAGCTGCCTGGGGTCCCTCCCCCAGCCCCACCCTCCAAGGCCCTGGAGCTCAGACCTATGCTGGCTGCCAGGGCCTTTCCTGGAACTCAGCAGAGGACTGAGCCCCTCCCTGCCAGCCCTGGCACACTCCAGGCACAGCGTGTCCCCTGGGGCACCTTGCAGACACCCCAGGAGGCTAGGGTGTGGGACAGGTCTCCGCCTCCAGGAAAAGTCCTGTTCTGGGCTGCCATCTGAGCTCCCTGCCCTGGGCTGTCATCCTCATAGTGGCCCCACCAGGACAGCAGGCACAGAGGAGGAAGGAGCAGCTTTGTGGCTGGATGGCAGGATTCATGAGTCTTTGTTGTGGCTTTGGGTGGGAGGGTGGGTAAGGCAGAGAAGCAAGGTCTCAGGCTTCAAAGCACCTCCCCACCTGCTTCTCCCTCCCTCTGAGGAAATCTTCAGGGGCCTGGTGGTTTTGAGGGGAGGGGACAGGAAGAGCCTCTAAACTCTGGGTCAGCCGGGGACAGAGGTGGGGGAGTTCTTCTTGCCCTATATCCCACTTCTCTCAGCATCCTTTTCCTGCAGCGCCTCACCACCCCAGAACAGATTTCTACCTCCATCTGCAGCGATGAGTTACATCCCACACACCAAGACCTCCGGAGGCCTCCCAGGATGGTGGGCTTTGGGGAAAACTGGGACTTGTACACAGAAGCTGCAGGCCAGGCCACACCTGGCGGGGGGCAGGCGGAGAGCGCCCCTCCCCGTGGGGATGGGGGGGCGAGCCTGCTCCGCCGGGCTGGGGGCCGTGAGACACCGGAACGCAGGGCGAGAGGGCAGAGGGATGCGCAAACGCGCCACGTGGAGGTCCCGCGCGGCAGGCAGGGGCGGGAGCCCGGGGCCGGCCATGCGCCCGCCCCCCCCCCCCCCCCCCCCCCCCCCCCGCTCGAGGGAGCCTCCGAGAGTCGGGTCGTCGCTGACCGCAGGCTGCAAGAGCGGTTGATCTGGTGAGCGAGCACACCCACTTACCCAGCTGCTGAGTCAGGCTGTTCTCGCTCCCCGCTCGCCCGCCCGCTCGGGACATTGTGTTCCAGCCCCGGCGCGCTGGCACCGGGCCCAGGCGCTCACACCAGCCTCCTCGCCCTGTTTGTGCTCGCGGCTTGCGCTCGGCGCGCAGCCTCCCCGCCGCCGCAGCCTGAGAGCGCGCGCTGGGGCCCGGCCAGGGGCGGCCGGGGCGGGGGCCGAGCCCCGGAGACGCGCGCCCGGCCGGGGGCCGGGGGTTCCTCGCCGCCTCTAGCCCGGGCTCCGGGCTCCCAGCACCCAGACGTCTCCATCCCCCACCCGAGCCCCGCAGTGGAATCCCGGGCGTGTGCGGGACCCGAGCACAGTTGGGAGGGGTGCAGGTGTTCGTAGCTCCTCGAGGGAGAAGCAGCCACCCCGGCCGCCACCTGAGCCCCAGAAGCGCACGGTCCGGGCTGGAGGAGGATCGCCGAGCGCGCCAGCCCCACACTTGGAAGACCCGGGATGCAGTCACGTGACAACGGAAGCCCGCTGGAGGGGGCCTATTCGAGCGACTCCCCCGGAGGAGCCTCCGCCTCGCGCCCCGGACCCCCTTCCCCAACGGCGCCTCGCACCATCCTGGAGGCTCCAGGGATTCCCAGGGGCTGGCCAACGGAGCCCAGCCCTCGGGGATAGCTTGGGAAACCCCTGGCCAGACGCCAGGAGTACGAAGGGCCGAGCAGTGGACTGCAGGGTGGAGAAGACGACCCCAAACTGGAGCCTGACCCCTCCCTTTGTTCCAGCCCCAAACCCGGATTTATTCAGAACCACGTTTTCTCTTTACCCATCCGTCTACAGAAAGACGTCACTGAGTGCAGTTCCTGAAGGTTCCACTGCTTCCAAACCAAGGAGGGGACAAAGAACTTATCTACTGAGCACCTACCACATGGAAGGCTCTGTTGGGTCCTGCTAAGGATGTCATTAGAAAGTTGAAGACACAATTGCTGAAGTCCTTTCATCTCCCACCTTGCAACCTCCACAGTGTGCTGTGCCATTTCTCCTGCCAGGGGTGCCCATCCTCCGCATACCCATCTCTTAAGCTCCAACTCTTAAAAGCCTGCTTGAAACAGCGCCAGCCAAATCTGATTCCTCTCCCCTCTGAATGCCCAGCACATTCAGTCTGTACCTTTCTCGCAGCACAGCGTGTGGCCTGTCTCATATTCTAGTGATCTGTTTACTAATCCAGCTCTTCTAACCAGATTAAAAAGTCCTTGAGGCAGAAACAAAGTCTGCCTCTTTGAGGCCTCCCCCATCACTTGAGCTCATCCCCCACAGGCCCAGCTTGGCACTGGATTTGATGTTCAGTAAAAGTTGGGTGTATTGAAATGATTTCCTGCCCTTGGGCAGTTTGCAGACCAGTTGAAGAGACAAACAGACAGCTCATGAGGTTAAATAATAACCCAAGCCAGCAGGTGGTGAGTACCAAACGTTGAGTTATAGGGACTCAGGAAGGAGGTGGTGATATGGGAGAAAGATCCCAGGAGGTTCTAGGCCTTGAGCTGTGTGTGTGGAGGAGGAGAGAGGAGGTGTGGTGACTCATTCTGGTTGACATCACCACCAAGCAGCCTCCATGCTAGCCTCTTTACATGCATTATCTCTAATATTTAGGTGGAGGAGGAGGGTAGGTTTGGAAGGAGTGGAGGGGATGGTGCCCAAGCCAGACCTGCCCAGAGCTAACCAGAGCGTAGAGGCAGCCTTGGATCTGGGCTCCCCACCCTCAGTTCCCGGGCACTGCCTGTTCCCTGGCCTGCCACGCCTGCACAGTACACCCAAGAGAGCTGCCCGGCACTGCCCAGCTCTGGATGCACTCTGGTCCCACCCTGGTGAACGACTGGCTGTGTGATCTTGGGCAAGGCACTTCCTTCCCTGCACCTCACTGCCATCTGTACCTCCCCTGCAAAGCTCTGTTAGTGCCCAAGCCATGCTTGCCATTTCCCTCATGGTACCTGGGCTGCTGTGGCTGCCTACACTGCCCTCCCCCCAACCCCCTCTCTCTCCCCCACTCACTGCTCCCTCCCAGTCTGGAGCTGCTGAGAGGAACACTGGGTACAGAGTGTGAGCAGGGATAGTAGGTTTCCTGTGGTTGCAAAAGGAACATCGGGACTTTCCCTGCGGTGCCCGAGCTGTGGGAGAAGTGGGGGAGGAGGAGGCAGGGCCAACCTCGAAGGAACCTCTGCTCTCTTCCCTCCCCTTCACAGTGCTCCCAACTCTCCAAAAGGCTGGTACAGTTTGTTACGCTGGGGCCGGAATGTACCGTGTGTTTCATATGGCCTCTGTCCAGTCCTACACTGGCCGCTGTATATTTATACTTCCTTCTTCAGCTGTGGCATCCTGCTGTCAGGCAATCACCCCTGCTCTCATCTGCCCACCTCCCACCTGGGCCCTGCACCACCCCCCAGTCAGTCCTTGGGTTCCAAACTCTTGTGGGAGTGTGGGGTGGGAGGAGAAAAGTTGGATTCCAAAAGATAAAAAACCCCAGTTCCCTTTCTCTCTCTCATCACCCAGCCCTGCAACAGCCTCCAAGGTCATGGACCCTCCAATTTGGGTCTGCTGGTTCTCTGGGCCCATGAGGTCCATCCTTGACACTCTTGTTTCCCCAAGTACTTTAGAAATATTCTTGAGCCTGGCTGGACAAGTGAGCTGAAGGCTCTATTTATGTTGCCTCCCCCAAAGCTTGGCAGACCTGTTAGTCCGTGATCCTCCCCCATCAGTCCCAGAGAACATGGCAGACATGGGGCCATGTCTGGGGGGGGGGGGAAGAATCACACCCCCTTCCCCTCTAGGAATCACACAATCCTAATGGAAGCTGCAAGATGGAATTTGACACTTGGTGACTTAATGATTTTTCTGAGTCATGACCAGCTTAACCTCCTCAAAGCGGCTTCAGTGTTCAGAGAGTGATCTGGCCTTCCTCCCCCGGGAGCTTGTGACATTATTATTCACAATAATAGCTAATATCAATTGCTACCAGGGACCAAGTGTTGGGCTCAGGCCTTTGTACACACAAGCTCATTTATTATTCACGACTCTGGGAGGTGGATGCTGTTGTTAGCCTCCTTTGTCACTTAAGGAAACTGAGGCTCAGAGAAGTGACAGAGCTGGGATGCACATTAAACTCTACTATCAGTGCCAGCCTTTCTAAATAATCTGCCAGATTGCTCAGATCAGGTACTTAAATTGTAAGTCCTCCATTTCTCAGGCCTCAGGGTCTTCTTCCCTTCTTCCTCAAATGATTCCAGGAACGCTGCCTCCTTGGAGTGCATGCATGCCTCGAGGTATAATCTGATAGCCAGAAAACTGTCTTCAGCCCATTTGACAGGCTGAAACATAGAGGCCCCGGAGAACACTCAGTCAGTGGTGGAGCTCAATGGTCGGGCTTGCTGGCCAAGGCATCCTCAGTTGTCTCTCAGCCAGCTGGCATGCCTGCAGCCACTCACCCTCTCAGCGGGAATTAACTTTGCCTTGCTGTATTGATCCGGCATCAAATCAAAAAACCAGAGGCTGAGTCTCTGAACTTGGGTCTATCTGTGGTACTCAGTGACATGAAGGCACAGCCTCTCTTAGGACCTGGGCACAGCAGGACTTTGGGAGAAATCACTACCGTTAATGTCAGTCCCTGGCCTTTGTATCAGGCCATGTGCATTTCACTTACATGTCCTAACTCAGTATGACCCTAACGTTCCTCTCCAGGAGAACAGTACTCACTTTCCTGATGGGAAAACTGAGGCAAGAAACACTAAGTTGCTCACCCAAGGGCAAGAAGCTAGGTTTGTGGCTGTGATATCTTGGGTGCTGTGTTTCATAACACAGGGCCTCTTCTGAGCTAAGAGAGGAAGAGTTTCCTAAGATGTCCCAAAATCTCGTGACCTGTGGCCTTTCACCCAGCCCTCCCACCCTAGGAAGGGACCACAGCACCACACTGCCCACACCACCCTTATCTACCCCCGGAGGCTGAAGCAAGGGCACCAGACATCCTGTAGCGAGTCAGCCTGTTCCAGTCTCTGGCTTCCTGTCTTCTGCAGCTCTCATGGGCACATTCTGTCCCCTCTGAGTCCAGTTCTTCCTCTTTCATCCTTCTCTGTCTTTGCTCGCTGAGAGCCCTGTTTATATGCCTCCATCCATCCGTGTGTGTGTGTTTTTTTTTCTGCTGTTTACATGTTCATTTTCCTGGGAAGTGTCCTGGGGCCCCCTCTGACACCGACTTGTTTCCAAGGATGCATCTTCCATTCCTACTCCCCACCTGCGTGCCTCACCGTGCCCCCAGCTTCTGCCAATGTCAGATTGCTGAGGTTCATGCATTCACTGGGTACTTAATGAGCACCTACTGTGTGCTCCAGGACTTCTGTTAATTCCTGGGGACCCAAAGTCTAAAAGCTGTGCTGGGGCATTTTTATTAATCACCTACTGTATGCACCAGACACCGTGCTTCATCCTGGGGGTGCCAAACCTGGTCACTGCCCTCAAGAAATCTCTAGGCTACTTGAGAGACTGTAAAACAACAACAACAAAAAATCATGACAGTGCCCTGGAAAGTTGGGGACTGGATGTGGCCAGAGGAGTCAGGGAGGGCTCCTCTGAGGAGGCTAATCTTCAAGTCTGAGAGGAGCTAGCCCGGTAGAGCCAGGGTGCAGAGTGTTACAGGTAGAAGGAGTAGTGTCTATAAAGGTACAGTGACATGAAGCAGCCTGTGTTCTCCAGTAGGCACTTTGAGTTGTTTGGTCTGGCCTGGACATGGAGTATAGGTTGGAGAACCCAAGGAGATGAGGCCAGAGGCAGGCAGGCCCAGATGGTACAGAACCTCATGTTCCAGCAAAAGGGTTGACCTTTATCCTGGAGCAGCCGGAAGCCCAAGCATGGCTCCATGCAGCCTGGGAGCTTCAGGGCTGGGCATGGGCCAGGCCCAAAGCCCTCTCTCAAGCCCTCATTAACCCACATTTACTGCCTTTAGCTTAGTGAAGCCTGTGACAGAAAATAATAAACTAGAAAATAATGCGTTTTTAAAGCATGATCATGCACTCATTCATAAATATTTAGGAACCTCTGATTTGGCCAGGTGCTGCTTTGAGCATTGGGAATGGGTCCTTAAACCCTACAGAGATCCTAGTGCTCAAGAAACTTACATCCTGGGCAGTTGGAGAGGGAGGATAGGCCATAAACAAAACAAATAAATTAGCAAGATAATTTCAGATCTTAAAAACAAGAACGATGCTGCTAAGGGTAATGGGTTAGTCAGGGAAGCCTGGTCTAAAGAAAGACCTGAGACCAAGATGACAAAAACAAACCAGTATGTGAACATCTGGGGCTGAGGGTTCCAGGCATAGGTTACAGCACATGCAAAGGCCCTGAGGCAGTAAGGAGCTTGGAGTTTTCCAAGTTTAGAAAAAATGCTGCATTTGAATTCATTACAGCAGTTCTATACAAGGATTATTGTACCTATTTTGTAGAGATGGAGACCAAGGCTCAGAATGGTCAAGTTTCTTGGCCAAAATCATAACTGGTAGTGAAAATTTTGACTCTAAAGCCACTGCTGGTTTGTTTTTGGTGTGTGTGTGTGTGTGTGTGTGTGTGTGTGTGTGTGTTTTCCTACCAAAGTATCAAGTATAGCAACCATGTATCCCTAAATTATCTGGGAAGGTCCAATTTCTAAAAATTTGTCTCATCGATTCTCTGGACATTCTCTGTCCCAAATCATAACTTTGAGCCCTGTCTCTGCCACGTACTACCAGTGGGATCCTAGGACAAGCACTTCATCATCATAAGTCTCAGTGTCATCATCTGTAAATAGGTAGAGTAATAATTCTGATAACACAGGCTCGCTGAGAGATTAAATAAGATAATCCATGTAAGACAGTGCAATGCCTGGAACATGACACACATTCATTTCATTCAATTCACGATAGTTTTATTGTTACCTTGGGAGAACTGAGGTCACCTGCAGGATGATTCTGTCACCATGTGAAGCCTCTGCTGCATGAGACAGCCAGGGGAGCTGTGGGGGGAGAGAGAGCAGGAGAGGGCGGCCAGGGGTGCCTCTTGCCTGTGCTCAGCCACTTACTCCTCAGGCTGGGATCCCACACTGACACATCTTGAACTTCCCGTTTCCAGGGAAATTCCTCACCACTGGACCGCACCCGCCCTTGAGGACCTCCCTATGTCTTAGGGCAGAGCAAAAGCTAGACAGAGCTGGGGACTGTGAAGTGACAAACTTCAGCCCTGTGTGTGCCAGGAACTCCCAAGGGGCAGGCGCCACCCTGCAGGAGGACAGGGACCCCTGAGGGAGCTGGGTGTGGGGTGCTGGGTCAGAGCTCTTCTCAGAGGTGGTGGGGACCCCGCAGAGTACATGACTCTTGCCCTGCAGCCTACACAGTTTGGTTAGCAGGACAGAGACCCCTCCCCACCCATCTCCAACCTTCCCCAGCTTCCTGCTCTGCTGGAAGGCCCTGTCACCACACATACACATTCTCTCTCTCTCTCTCACCCCCCTCCCAGGCACCCCCTGAGAGGACCAGCTGCAGCTGGGAGGTGGGGTCTGGGAGAGCACTGCCAGGGTTCTCAGATCCCTAGCCTCTGTCTACCACCCCTCCCTCACCCCCAACTGCTGAGCTGCTTCTAGGTTTAAAGCAAAACATGATTCTGTCCTTCCTGCTGCTCAGTGGCAGCAGCACTGCCTGGGATTATTTTTAGCATGGATGCAGGGAAGGCACATTTCTCCTTGACTTTCACTGGGGACATCCCCCAACCCCCAGCCAAGACTTGGCCTGGGGAGGCCAGTACGGAAACCCCCCTCCCAAAAAGGGGAAATGGGTGTGTTTTTGTTCCTTCAGCTCACCAGAACAGGAGTTGTAGTCAAGCTTGGGGTTGGACTGATGGGAAATTCTAGGTGCCAAAGCCCATGGGTTCCACCCCATCTCTGTCTCTGTGTCCCCTTAAATCTGGGGAGCAGGAAGTGCATGGTGTTTGCAGCCAAGATGCCCAGTCTTTGATGTTGGGGTCCAAGGGGAGATTACAGCCAGCACTGCAGACTACAAGGGGCACCAGGCATTCTGGGTGGTGTTTACATGGGTGCTTGCTTTATAATTCATTAAACTGAGCATGACTGTTCTATATGTTTCTCTGTATGTGTGTCTTTTATTTGATTTCATTTTTTAAGATTTTATTTATTTATTTATTTATTTATTTGACAGAAAGAGAACACAAGCAGGGGAAGTGACAGACAGAGGCAGAGGGAGAAGGCCGCTCCCTACAGAGCAGGGAGCCCAATACAGGACTCTGTCCCAGGACCCTGGGATCAGGACCTGGGCCAAAGGCAGACGCTTCACCAACTGAGCTACCCAGACACCCTATATGTGTCTTTTAATTAAAAAAAAAAAAAAATTTAAAAGTAGGTTCCACGTCCACCGTGGAGCTTGAACTCACCACCCTGAGATCAAGAGTCCCATGAGCTACTAAGCCAGCCAGGCACCTCAACTACGTATGTCTTTTAGATGGTAGCATTACTGGGGATCCCTGGGTGGCGCAGCGGTTTAGCGCCCGCCTTTGGCCCAGGGCGCGATCCTGGAAACCCGGGATCGAATCCCACGTCGGGCTCCCGGTGCATGGAGCCTGCTTCTGTCTCTGCCTCTCTCTCTCTCTCACTGTGTGCCTATCATAAATAAAATAAATAAAAATTAAAAAAAAAATAGATGGTAGCATTACTTTATTGAGGTATAGTGTACACACAGCAATAGCACACATCTTAAGTTTACAGCTTGATAAATTTTGACAAGTGTATATATATCTGTGCAGCCATCATCTAGATCAAGATTTTGAACATTTTCTGCACCCCTATATTCCCTGGTACCCCCTCCTAGTCAGTCCCTATCCCTGGGGGCAACCTCAATCTGATTTCTACACCATAGGTTAGTTTTGTGTATGAGCACAGATTCATACTTTACAAGGTTAAAAGAAATACAGCTGCTATCATAGAAAAGGGAAGTGGAAAATAAAATCTTTAACATGAAAAGGGGGCCTCAAAGGGTGCCTGGGTGGCTCAGTCAGATAAGTTGTCTGCCTTCAGCTCAGGTCATGATCTCAGGGTCCTGGGATTGAGTCCCTGCAAGGCACTGGGCTCCTTGCTCAGTGGGGAGTCCGCTTCTCCCTTTTCTTCTGTCCCCCCACTCCCCAGCTTGTGCTCAGGGGCTTGCTCTCTCTCAAATAATAAATATTTAAAACAAAAAGAAAAAAAAAAGGAAAAAGGCCTCAAAATAGGAGCGTTATTTCAATTTGAAAAAAAAAAAAAACAAACTAAAGAATCACTGGCATGGGAAATGGGAGATTCCAGGCCCAGCCCAGCCTCCCAGGATTGGAACAGGAGGTCTGGGGACGCTTCTAGGAGCAGAGAGGCAGTGAGTGGAGAGAGCAGGGGTGAGGAAGAGGCCTACCAGGGCTCCTCTTGGGTCCACCCACTCCCCTGTTCTGTGTGAGGTCCCTGCCCCTCTTCCAACCCCCTCACCACAGCAGTTTTCTGCAAGGCCAAGGCTGCTAGGAAGGGCGCTCTCAAGGGCATCCGCCCAGAGACAGGGAGAAGTCAAGGCTTCTGTACAGCTAGGTTATTTATCTCTCCTGCCCTCCCTTTCAAGGTCTTTTTGATTTGAGGCCTCCTTCACCCTATGCCCTGCCTGGGGAGAGGCTGAGGTTCTCAAGGTAGGGTGGTACCAGAGTCATGGAGCTCAACGTTCCTTCTTTAAAAAAAAAAAAAAAAAAAAAGATTTTATTGATTTGAGAGAGAAAGAGCACAGAGGGAGAAGGAGAGGGACAAGGAGATTTCACTGAGCCCAGGACACTGAGATCATGACCTGAGCCAAGGGAGGATGCTTTACGGACTGAGCCACCCAGGTGCCCCATCATAGTTCCTTCTTTCCTTCATTTAAAAACACTGATTTGGGGCTCCTGGGTGGCTCAGTTGGTGAAGCATCTGCCTTTGGCTCAAGTCATGATCTGAGAGTCCCTGGATTGAGCCCTACATTGGGCAACCCCCCCCCCCCCCCGCCCTTCATGCTCTCTCTCCCTCTCAAATAAATCTTTAGGGTGGCCCCGGTGGCTTAGCAGTTTAGCGCTGCTTTCAGCCCAGGGCGTGATCCTGGAGATCCAGGATCGAGTCCCAGAGTCCCACGTCAGGCTCTCTGCAGGGAGCCTGCTTCTCCCTCTGCCTGTGTCTCTGCCTCTCTCTCTCTCTGTGTGTGTCTCATGAATAAATAAAATCTTAAAAAAAAACTTTAATAAATAAAAATGAAAACACTTATTTGAGTGCCTCCATGACACTGTAGATTCTGCTTCCCACTAAAGAAAGGATGACTAAGACAAACATTAGCTCACAGGGAGTGAAAGGTAGCATTCCCAGGTGATGCCAGGCCTTCCACTGCCTTCGCGCTGGAAATGTGGGGCTCAGAGAGGCAAAGTGACTTGTGCCAGGTAGTGAGCTAACAGAGGGAGGCAAAGAACAGGAACCCTTGACTCTGGCCTCCCTCCTGCGGGTGAGAAAGCTGAAGGAAGCAAAATCAACAGCCTGATTCCCTGGCTTTCTTCCCCGCAGGCTTTCTGGAGTAGCAGAAAGAGCACTGACCTGGAAGTCAGGAGACCTCATTTCTGCTTCTAGGTCTTAGAAGCACTTCCTCTCTCTAGGCCCGGGTTTTCTCCCATGGCCAGGAGGAAGGCAGCCTCCAGAGGAGCTTTAGGTTTCCTTCAGCTCCGCTTTCTCAAGTACACTCTGCATTTCCCCACCTCAGTGCCTTCCTTCGTTCCTCTGCCTCCTGCAATGACCCCTTCCCTTCCCTTCTCTCCTCCCCACATTCTCCCAGGCATCTATGACCTAATTCACATGCTGCCCCCTGAGGACTGGGGATCTACTGAGTGGTGTCCCCTTATGTCTCCACTGCCAGAACAGAGCCTCCCTCATTCTGCAGCCCTCCTGTCCTATGGCAGGGCCATCGAGGCCCTGCTGGGAAGGTAGCTGGGGGTGAGGGTGGGAGTGGGTATATGGGTGTGTGTGTGTGTGTGTGTGTGTGAATTCTTGCTCCCCACTTCTGCGTGCCCCTTTCAACTTTCCAAGATTGAGCTCTTCCTGCTGGGCAGGCCAGCCCAACCCGGGGCATCAAAGTGGGGCATTTGGGACAAAGGTGACCCCGCTGGGAGGCGATCCCAGGAAGGATGAGGACAGCTAGGGCCTCTGCCCCACCTCAGCTGTCCCGTCCTCCTTCACAAACACCTGGGAAGAAATCCTCCCTCACAACAAACATGTGGCTCCTGGTCACACAACCACACCCAAACCCACTCCTACCTACCTGCCCACAGACAGACCAGCACCTCCGCGAAACGCGTACCCTCCTGCTTCCTCCGCCCCCCGGCCCCTCCTCTGGCACCGGCGCATGCGCACAGTCACTGCACAGGCGCACACGGGTGCACATGGGCGCACACGGACACCTGGGTGGGTCCCCGGGCGTACACGTGGGTGCACACGTGGCATTAGGAGCAAACGCGGGCCGTGCGCCTCGGGCGCGCACACTCCCACGTGCATGCACGCGTGGGTGCCCACGTGCACACACGTACTCTCCATGATGCGGGGCTCCGCTCCACCCTCAACTGGGGTGAGCCAGCTCATACTTGCCCGCTGAGCGTCCTCCAGGGGAACGTGGGGTGAGGACAGTGCTCCATTGTTGGCTCCTGGCTGCCTCTGGGTTTATATCAAACTATGCTTTTCTGTCTTAATTTTTCTTACTCATGAATGACCGTATGGGTAGCAGGGAAAGCCCCAAGAGCTGTGGTGGGCTCCCTCTGGGCAGCACCTCGCTTGGCTGGCTGACAGGAATGAGGGTGGGGGTGAGGGGCGGCGGTGAGGTTTCTATCACTCTGTGAACAGACGTCTCCAAGGAGCCACCGTTTTTGTGGGACCAGTAGACGTGAGGCTGATCCCATTCCATCCATTCTTCCCGTTGCTGCAGGGCCCTTAGGCTCCTATTCTCTTCCTGCAAAGAGGTAGAAAGGCTGTGAAGCGGGCCCAGTGGGAACTCTGTGGCTGACACAGGGTCCCAGGCAGGCTGACCCCCTCAAGTGGAAGGGGGGCTCCTCTTGGCCACCACCAGGGCAGCACAGCAGTCATGCAGAGAATGGTGAGGTGGAGGGGTTGTGTTTGACGCAATTATCCAATCAGGGGTTGGGCAGGGAGCAAACTTGGATTCCTTTAAACCCAATTCAGCTACAGTCACTGAGCCTGGCATGGTGCTGGGGTGTCTGGGGAGGGCAAGGGAGTGGATACATAAATGAGTAAGACACAGCAACTGTCTTCTAAGTGTGCATGTGTGCATGGGTCTCGTGGATATGGCGTAGTAACCCAGAGAGTGGAACGGGGGCACCATCCTAGATCTCTCCTCTCTTATCCCATCCAATCAGTACCTCCGTCCCCTGGACAATTATTATTATTATTATTTAAGGTTTTATTTACTTATGAGATAGAGAAAGAGGCAGAGACACAGGCAGAGGGAGAAGCAGGCTCCATGCAGGGAGCCCAACGTGGGACTCCATCCCGGGTCTCCAGGATCAGGCCCTGGGCTGAAGGCGGCGCTAAACCGCAGAGCCACGGGGCTGCCCGGCAATTCTTGTTCCATCCTTCTCCTGAGTTCTCTCTGTTCAGGTCTCACTGCCACAGCTTCAGCGTCTCTTACCTCCTCCTTCCTGGGGCTTCTAATTGGGCGTGTGTGTGTGTGTGGGGGGGGGTGTCCCACCTCCAAGCTTATATCATCTCCCACTATGCTGCCAGAACCATTTGCCTCAAACACACAGCTGATCTGTAACTGAGATCCCTTCACTGGCTCACCATCACCATCGGAGTAGAGGTCTAAATGTCTGACATGGCACAGCCACCATTTGTGCACAGCATGCATGACCCCTGCATCGCTCAACTTGCCCTCATCTGCACATTAGATCCCAGCCTCCTGATTCCCCTACTGGCCATGCTGGTGTACACATCTGAGCCTTCAGATGTGCTGTTCCTGTTGCCTGGAATGCCCATCACCTCCTTGACCTAGCAAGGACCTTCTTATCTTTCTAGACTGAGGGAGTCTTTTTTTGTTTTCTATTAGAATACATTTTAGGGGTGTCTGAGTGGCTCTGTTGGTTAAGTGTCCAACTCTTGATTTCTGCTCAAGGTCATGGCATTGAGCCCGACGTTGGGCTCTGCACTAGGCATGGAGCGTGTTTGAGATTCTCTATCTCCCTCTTCCTCTGCCCCTCATCTCCCCCCAAGAAAAAAGAACACATTTTAACATAATGCTGACAATAATGATTTAAAAGCCAACATTTCTACATAGCAGGCACAATTCTGACTGCTTTATATATTACATATAAATAGATAATTATATTTATGAATATACATTAGTTCATTTAATCCTCACAACCCTGGTAGGTACTATAATTATCATTTCCGTTTGATAGGTGGGAAAACTGATACACAGAGAGTTTAAATGACTTATTAACCTAAAGTGGCATGCCTAATAAGTGGTAGAGTGGTATTTACACACAGCCAGTTCAGCCAAAGAGTCCATACAGTTCACCTCTGCACTACACTGCCTCCCTGTCTTAAATATTTGTCAACTTACATAGCTTTTGAGCAACCAGATTCAGTTGTTTAATAAATGAATGAATGAATGAACTCATTAACATTTAATGACATGAAGAAGTAGGGCTCATGTTCATTCACGTAAGATGTCTGCTATCCCAAAGCAATTTTATTTTACAGGACATAGAAAAAATTTTAAAACAGATTTTATTTTATTTTATTATTATTTTTTTAAAACAGATTTTAGAGTAAAATCCCCTACATACTATTTTAATTTTATCTTCTTGCTTTTTACATGGAATTTGTATGGATCTTCAAGCCTAAGTTTTTTCAAGTCAGTGAAGAGAGGTCCTCAAGACCTTCTAATGACCTACTTACCATGACCTCCTACCCATGACACAGGCAGATGTCAGCTACATTCTGAGCAATCTCTGTGCTTATGCCACCAGGGAGACAGATCCACTGAGAAGTGACCTAATACAAAGTGAATTATGGCCGATGCTGAAAGAACATCCTATCTC
This sequence comes from Vulpes lagopus, assembly GCF_018345385.1. Lineage (NCBI taxonomy): Eukaryota > Metazoa > Chordata > Mammalia > Carnivora > Canidae > Vulpes > Vulpes lagopus. The sequence continues at coordinate 68,333,977 of NC_054824.1, forward strand.
AGCACATGGGCCAGGGACAGAGTTGTTCCAACCAGGCATGTCCGTGAGCACTTTCTGGAAGAGATGAGATTTGGACTAAGTCTTGAAAGATTTTGATAATTGGAGAGAAGGGAGAAGGGCATGGAAGTCCAGAGAATGTTTGGATACCCAGATTTGGTGGTAGGAAGAGTCAGGCAGGAAAGTAGGAGGCAAGAGAGGATGTGGTGGGAGGTGAGACCACCAGGCAGGTAGGTAACCGCCACTTAGTGGGGTGGCAGAAGCTGAAATCGTCTTCATGTCCACCCTGGCTGATTGTACGTTTTTGGACAAGTAGTTGATTTTTAAATTTTTCATTTTCTGTCCTATATGTAAACTAAGCATATAAACCTGGGAAAAGCTCAAATGAGAATCCCCAGGGCAGGAGAATGTGCTGACTCTGCAATCTAGCATAGTAGCCTTACCACCTACCCAACCAACATCTTCAGTCTCCCTACGCTCACTTCTGAAAGGTGGCGGAGCTTAGAGCAAGAGCCACAACTGCCAGTTGCTGGCTTGGCAGATCATTTAACTTCTCCATGCTACAGTTTCCTTGGGTTGTTTTTGAAGATTAAATTAGTTAAGACAGAGACACCTGGGTGGCTCAGCAGTTGAGTGTCCACCTTTGGCTCAGGTTGTGATCCTGAGATCTGGGATCGAATCCTGTATCGGGTTCCCTGTATGGAGCCTGCTTCTCCCTCTGCCTGTGTCTCTGCCTCTCTCTCTCTGTCTCTCATGAATAAATAAATAAATCTTTAAAAAAGTTTAAAGTAGTTAGGACACTTAAAGCATCTAAAACTTTAAGAATTTCAGCTTCCAATAAGTGCCTGGTAGACTTTAGCTAATATGAACATTAGTCAAGGGTCTTCATCATGATGCAAATTGCACTGGGTTATCCTTTTAGACCACAGGATTTGGCCTTCGATGTCACCTCTCCTAGTCCTAGATGTCTCCCCACAGGTGTGGTTCCTGTTGACCTAAGCAATACCCTCCTCATCCACCAAATGCCTGAATCAGTCACCCCCTCTTTTTGCCCCTGCCCACTTATGCCCACTATGTTGACCTATTGGCTTCTTGGGATATGATTAATTCTGATTTGCGCCCATTGGGCTTGGACAGGGAAGCCAAGCTGCAAAGAAACCTGAGTAAATGCTTTCTGGGAGCTCATAGGGCGCACAGCCAATTTCAGTTTGAGGGTCAGCCAGGTTCCAGGCATCAGAGCTAAGTCCCCAAAGAGTAGGCATTGGTGCCTCTATGTCTCCTTTGGGGCAGCCAGCTCATGGCCCTGCATGTTCCCAGGCTTGGGAAATACCTTTGGTTGTTTGCCCAACAGGGTCAGAGCAGCATCCAGCTATGCAGTGACAGCCCAAAGATCTCTGAGAACTCTGAGAATCCTATCCTTGAGATAGGATATAAATCTGGCTCTTCACAGCAAAGGGCCAGGTGGAGAGGGGATTAGCTTATAAACAGAGCTGGGGCCCTTTCCCAATGCCAGGCCCAACTGGTTGCAAATCGAGAGGGCCTTGACAGTTCTCTTTGAACTCTCAGGTTCACCTTTCCCCCTATCTTGCCCTTCTTGCTCACTTCTGGGACTTTCTCCCAACACCTTCCACCCTGTAAAAGCTTTCTCTTGAATCCTGGGAACCAGAGTTTCTATCACTGTGTTTTTGGGTTTTGTGTTTTTTTAACTAGTTGTTCTGTGGTGAGATTTCTTGCATGTTCATCCTGCTTGTGGTGCATTCATCAGATTTGAACAATTTCAGCCATGGCTCGTTCTACATGGTTTCAGTATTTCTTCTGTCCCAGACACCGTTTCTCGAAGATGGTCTGGGAGTTTGCTAACAATGCCCCACCCAAATAAGAATCTCCTGGGAACTCAAGAGTCTGTGTTTCCAACAAGTTCCAGGCCATCTTAGGTCCACTGTACTTGAGACCACTCAGCCAGGACTGTGAGTGCTTCAGTGGCAGGGCCTGGATGTCACTCACCTCTGTGTACCCAGACACTGTGGGGCCTGTTTGTTGAATGGAACATTCACTGGCCACTGAAGTCAGCAAAAGTGGGGCCACCTCCCGTCCTAGGCTCCTAAAGTCCTGATACCAAAAAGGATACCATTCAGACCCATGCATTTCAGGCGTCAGCAGAGAGAGGAAAGAAACTCTTTGGGGGCTTTAAGGGGCTCCCCCCAAATTCACCAAGGAGGCCTTCAGGGAAAGCACTCATGCTGACTTAACCACACTGGACCTCTGTTCTCTGTAAAATGCAGATGAACATTTCTGTGGTGAGGGTTGAGGTGATGAAGTCAGCCTCAAAAGTTAGAAGTTCTGGGTGTCAGGCTTACTTCTCTTTGGTGTTAGGGGTAGGGGAAAAAACAAGTGGGCAGGTAGCAGGTGAGAAATTATTACTTGCAAGCTACTTCCTTGAAAATACGGAGAGAAACAGACAGATAATATAGCGGGCTAAGAAATAAGAGATCAAGACCAGAGCTCGAGATCAAGAGTCGGCCACTTAACCGACTGAGCCACCCAGGTGTCCCGGTAAGAGTATGTTTAACTTCAAAAGAAGCTGCCAAACTGTGTTTCAAAGTGGAAGTATATGTTCCCACCAGCAGAGTGTGAGAATTCTCGTTGTTCTATGTCTTTGCCAGCTCTTGGTATTGTTTGGTCTTTTTTAATTTTAGCAATTCTGGTTAGGCGTGTAATGGTTTCTCACTGAGGTACACATACGCCCACCCCTCTAAAGTCTTCTGGAACCATTCCTCCTGCCTGCACACTTCTCTCCAGCTGCTCCAACCATTTCTCTGTTTCTCCCATGCTCTAGGCCTCCTTCCCAGGATTCTCATCCTGTTGAAATTTCCAAAACTGACCCCTTCTCATCATTCAATTTCAGCACAAATGTCACCTCCTCAAAGTCTTTCACCACCTTCTCTGATGGTGTCCTCAACACTTTTTATCCCATTTACCCTGTTTCTTTTCTTTGTAGCAGTGAGCCCTACCTGAAAGAATCTTATTTGTCTGTCTACTTGTTGTCTGCCCCATGAAAACCTTAACTCCATGAACAAAGGAATCTTGTCTGTTTTATTTACCTAGAACAGTGCCTGATAGTAGATGTTCAACATATGTTGTTGAATGGATTTTCAGTCCAAAGTATGCATTCAGTATATTGGACTTTGAGGTCCTGGGAATTAAAGGGCATGCACATCAACAAATACAAATATTTAAAACATAAATTATTTGCATTGTCTGGGGCCATTCAATTATGCATGTAAATATGCTTAGAAATCTAAAAATGTAGAAAAATAGAAAAAAGAGGAAAACTGACCATAGTTTCACCAAATTACCATGATTTAAAAGTATAAAACATTATATATTATTAGCTAGTTTTAGATGTTTTTATTTTTATTTATTAATTTTTTAGACTTTTTTCAAGTTCGCTTTTGAATAAGTAATATTTACACATAGAAAAATTCAAATACCATATCCTTAAGGATATTTTTATTTATTACAGCTTAAGGAAAAGGCTCCTCATATACAAA